>NC_079491.1:82438026-83713026 GCF_020520425.1 Spinacia oleracea
CTGACTTTCCCGGAGCTTGGGTCCGTTGGGAGTTGGGCGCCTGAGTCGTTGTATTTTTTGGACTTTGTACTCTTGAAATATTCATCTGTTTGCACTTGGAGCTACAGGTGTATACCCGTATTTTTGATGGATGGTTCGATGCGACGTTTGATGCTTGGTGCGGAAGACCGTAGCAGCAAAGGACGTGCAATCAGCACGGGAGACCGCGCGCGCTGCAGTCTTGCGCATGCAGCAGGTCAGCGCACGGCGTTGGGGTGGTGCCTGGCGCGGGGCTGCACTATATAAGTGCCCCTTGCCGTGCCATTTTGAGGCACATTCACTTGAAATTCTTTTGCTCTTTCTCTCAAAGGTTGATTAAGCTCTTCCCTTGGTCTTGTTCTTGCCTTGTCCATGTAAGTTTTTCATCTTTTTGCTTATGAAATAACTCTAGGATTGCATGTACTTTTGATTTTCTCGTACTTTGAAATGATGCTTGTATGCTTAAGCTTTGAATCTTGTAGAAAACTGTTTGATAGCCACTTGAACTTGAACTGTTGGAACTTGTACTTTTGAAATATTTTGAACTCGTATCTTCTTCGGCATGGATAGCTTAGGCGTTGATGTAAAATTTGAATACCTGCTTCGGCGTGGGTAGCTTAGGCGTTGGTGTAGGAATTTTAATACCTGCTTCGGCGTGGATAGCCTAGGCGTTGGTGTAGAAATTTGAATACCTGCTTCGGCGTGGATAGCCTAGGCGTTGGTGTAGAACTTGTATCTTGAATTAGAGGTCCACTGGGGACTTTGTTTTGCATCGTTTGACCTTGCTTAGGCTAGTATAGGATAGCCCCCAGTTTAGAATTTTGACTCTTTGTATGCTACTTGATTTAGTATGCCTCGTCACACTCGGAGAAAGCTCGCTGAGTCATCTGTGGTTCGAGCTGCTGAGGAAGACGCTTCGGATGATGAAGCTGCTGCAATAAATGCGACAGGTGGGGGTATGGTTCCCCGAGATGCGCCTGCTTTCCCTGGTGCTGGTTGGACCCCTTCGGACCTGGTGTTTCGGCCGGATTGGCACTTGTCTCAGCGGCCTCGCGCTGGCATGGTGAGTCTTGTACTGTGCTCTGGGTTTGTACTTTGTACTTGTATAGGTCTTTAGCTAACTCGTTCACCTGTAGGCCGACGAAAATCTGTTCCGTACTTACTGGTCCTTGGTGGAGGTTCAGAGGGCCTTTAAAGCTCTCCGTGTTGATGCAGAGGCTATGGAGATTTGGTCGCAGATGGTCCTGGCCGATTTCTGGCGCACCATGGGAGGTTCCCCGAGGAGAACGGGGATTAAAAAACGTTTGTGGGCTTTGTTAGAGCTGTGGTGGGATACCACCAACACTTTCCACATGGCATGGGAGAGATCACTGTTACCCCTCTTGAGTTTGCTATGATTACAGGTCTTCCTTTTTCTAAGAGGAATGTGACCTTTGACTCTGAGCTGACGTGGCGCTCGGCCATTGCCAGGGACTTGCTCGGCCTTGTTGTTGATTTGTCAGAGGACGACTCCCACGCTTCTGTGACGGTGCTTGTGGATGCTATCCGTGGTGAGGGTGTGTCCGCGGAGCAGAGGGTTAGGCTCTTCCTCCTTGTCTTGGTTAGCAGAGTGATTGCCCCGAGTAGGAACAGTCGGGTACATATTAGCTTCTTGTTCGCTCTGAGGGACTTGAGAGTTGTCTCGAGTTATAACTGGGGTGGTTTGGCATATAGCCACCTCTTGTATGAAATGGGGCGGGCCTCCCGGGCTGCACTGGGGAGTGACCCGAGCATGGCTGCTCTGTGGAGCGTGCTGGAGGTATTCGAGACTCCTTGTACTTTGTATTTGTATGCTTGTATCTTGAACTTGACTGATGTTTTGTTTGTTACTTGAAAGATTTGGATCTATGAGCACTTTCCGACTTTGGCGCCGGAGCGTACTAGAGATGCGGCTTACCCGTATGCTGCCTCTTGGATAGGAGCGGTGCGCGTTGGTGCGTCCCTGGCGGCTTCTCGCAGAGCTTGGAGAGTTTTGGCCGCTGATAGGGTAATATTCTTGTACTGTTTTGCTCTCTTGTATTTGTATTTGTACTGCTGCCTGAGCTGTCTGCTTTGTAGGTGGTATGGCGTCCTTTTGCCAACGCGGTTGTACCTGCCTCAGCTGCTCGTGCCCATTTCCTGTCTGGGCGGCGGGTTTTGCTTCCAGGGGTGTATCGCCATATGTGGTATCTGGGGGAGCGAGTGTCCCTTCAACACCATTCGGGGGATCGGTTTGTCCCCAAGGATCCACCGGAGTCCATGTTGGCTCTGGATGAAGATCTGGCCCGACTCTATGCGAAGGCTAGGGGCGAGGCTGTTTGCCGCTCTTGGAGGGAGTTTGTACACAGGAAGGGGAGCTATGATGACTTCCTGAGGAGGCTGGCTCCACCAGTAAGCTTTGTACTGCCGGTGAGCTTTTGAATCTTGTATTCTTGTATTCTTGTATTCTTGTATTCTTGTGTTCTTGTATTCTTGTATTGATTGGATGATTGTATGATTCTATGATTGTATGTAGGAGGAGGAGGTTGATCCTTAGAACATTCCTCATGCTGATAGGTTCCTCCGCTATGAGAACTCGGATGGGGAAGAGGTGGTGGAGACCATTCCTTGGGCTTCTCCTCCGCACCGGAAATCATATGATGCTGTACCCGAGCATTACGCCCCTGTAAGTACTGTTGCATTTTTGAAACTGTTTGTAACTTTTCATGGGAAAATTGATCTTGAATTTTGTATGCAGGCGCCTCGGGTGAGAGTGCGTTGCTGGATGCTCTTGCTTGATTCTTGGAAGAGGCAGTGCGCCAAGCTGGCCCGGAAGCTTTCTGGCCGGAACAGAGAGGTACCTCACTTGACCTTGAAACTTGTATACTGGAAATTCCAACTGGGAAATTGATTCTTGAAATTGTATCTTGTATAGGAGCGCCGCCGAGACCGTAGAGACTCTGTTGACAGGGAGCCTCAGGCGGAGACGTCCTTGGGACAGGAGGGACCAAGCTTGGAGCTGGGACAGGGGTCCGGTGCTGGTGCTCATCAGAGGCATTCTGATGCTGAGTGGGGAGCTTCCCCTTTTGTACATGTTGATCCCACCAGGCATTCATTTGGAGGTGCTAGCGGTTCACGGCCCTTTGTTCCTCCTTCCGGCTACTACTTCGGAGGAAGTGGTCCTCAGCCTTGGGGTGCAGGTTCATGGGCTTGCTACGCGGAGATGGAGAGGATGCGCTAGGCTCAGATGTTTGGGTCATACCCGTATATACCGATGCCGCCGCCTTATCAGTATTCCTCTCCTCAACAGGGAGTTCATCCCTCCACTGGCACACTTCGTAACTCGGAGGAGGATCCTAGTACCCCTGGGACGGAGCTAGATCAGGAGCTTGAGCGCCTTAGAAGACGTAGTAGGGATAAGGGGCCTGTGATTGACGTCACTGCTGATGATGACTCAGACTGACCCTGCATGTTAGCGAGTTCCAGCTTGCCTGGGTTGATTTTGTATAGGCTAGATTGTATTGTGTTTGTATGGATTGAAACTTGAATTTTTGTATGGTTTGTATGGTTTTGAACTTTGAATTGGTTTGAAGTTTTTGAAGATTGGCATAGTGTGTGCCCTGAAATTTTGTAGCTATATGCATGCATGACAATTTTGCGAAAAATTTTGAAAAAATTTGCCCATTTTTTCGGGTGTATGTACCCACTATAAGCCCCCACTTTGACTGAGGGTTTTTGGTTAGGAAAAGCGCAAGTCAAAGTATATTCAACTCTTTCTTCTTCACATGCAGACTCGACTTAGGACGCCGATCTAGGACTAGAATGCTTGAATTTTGAAAGAAAAAATTGATCCGAAATCTGCCCGAAGCGTTGATCCGGATTGCTTGAAATTGCGCGGCTTGCGGCTTTGGAATCTTGAATAATGGAGGTTGTACTCTGCTGTCCGAAACACTAAAGAGTGTGTACTCGGAGTCATAAGAGAGGACGGTGGCCTCGTCCTTTGATGCAGGCTCCCGGCGCCTGGCGTAGGCTTGGCGCCTGGCGCCTGTGAGCTGTCGTGCAAGCCAATTCTTGTATAAATAGGGAGCATTTCGGATCATTTCTTGTATCAATCCTTCCCTACTATCATTGCATACTGCTTCCTCACGAAGAGAAAATATGGCTGTGTCTTTTGAAAGTGCCTTGAACTCGTGGCTTGGTTCGCTAGGCAAGTTGGAGAAAAGGGAGCTTGATGGCATGCATCTTGGGGTGCTCGTCTCTTTCCGGTTTGTAAAATTGGATTTGCACTTCATTCTTGCTGCTCTGGAGGCTTTGGACCCGAATCATCATGTCTTCCGCTTTGGAAATAATGAGGTATGTCCCCTCCCTGAGGAATTTAGTGCCATATTGGGGTGGCCCTTGATGCTGGAGCCATGCATGCCTAGTGTTGAAGAACACTTTTTCTCGAGTTTTGAAAGGTATTTGGGCTTGAAGCCTCCACTTTTGAGTGCTGTTGTATATGGCAGAGGGGTGGATTTGTCTTTCTTTGTCACCTACTTTGCTGGGCTTGATGTTCCAAAAGTTTTCCGCTTGAGAGCCTTGAGTTTTTGTATATTTGCTCGCTTCCTCTTTTCGAAGCAGGGGTTTGGCAATGGCGATGCCTCCCTAATTGAGATTGTAGAGCAGTTTGCTAATGGTCGGGACCCAATGCCGCTCGTGATTGGCGAAACATTTATGTGCCTTGACATGCTGAAGTCGGACCCCTCTTCATTGCCGTCGGGAAGTCCGGTATTACTCCAAGTAAGGATCTGGAGCCTTCTTTGTATTGTTGAACTTGTACTTGTATTTGAATTTTGAATGTTGAATTGTGTTTCTTGTATACTCCCCAAGGTTTGGCTTATGGAGAGGCTCATGTTGGTGGCACCACCGGAGAACATGGCGGGCTACAATAGAAAAGGATTCACCGTGAGGCCCATGGTGTATGGCCGGCTTTCATTGGATGAGTGGAGATGCCCACTCTCTGGGATTGAATCTTGTATAAGGTGGGTAGTTCCTTGGTGGGGAGTTGCTGCTATGAGACATTCCCCTGGTTCTACTGCTTTGAGGGTGCCAAGCCTCACAATGCTGGTCTTCTACTCGCCTGCTCGAGTGATGAGACAATATGGCTTGAAACAGGAGATCCTGGACTACAAGGAAGAGAACCCGAGACCTGTTGCGCTGAATGCAAATCGACTTGAAGTTTGGAGGCGGTATTGGATCGCCAAACCATTCTTGAGTATCCAGTTTCCGCTTGAGCCAGTTACTCTGTCTGCGGGGTACATTGTATGGATGAGAGGCATAAGCCAGAGGGACATTTCTTTCTCAGGACCAGCTAGAGTCCGAGGTTCTAGAGCTAGACGTCCTGCATCAACTGACTATGAGGAAGGTGACGGGAGTGTGGCCCATCCGGTGCTTGACCGTTCGGAATCCAAAGGAGGTTCGTCGTCCTCCCGTCTTGGAAGGCTTGCAAGTTCTTTCTCCCGCCGCTTGGGCAAGGGGAAGATTGATGATTGATTGCGGGAGGAGCCAGGGATAGTACTCAAGGTGCCAAGACTCAAGAGCATAGTCGCCCGACCCTAGATCTTTGTAGGCTAAATGTGTTTGAAATTGTATTGGAAGGAATTGTGTTTAGAATGTGTTTGGAAGATGTGTTTAGAAAGATGTGTTTGGAAAGTGTGTTTAGGAAGTGAAAAGGCTTTGAACTTTAATTCACTTGATCCCGACTTTGTATTTGAATTAGCTTTGAAGGCCTTAGGGCCAAATAAGTTATTGTGTTAAATTCCGCTTGAACATGCTTTGGTTTGAATTGGCACATTTGGAATAAAGACAACAACATTTGAGTTTTGAAATTTGATTTGATTTGATTTTTAGGATGCCCTTAATTGAGGAAATTTTGAATTTTTTTGTATTAAAGTGGCCGGGCCTCGAAATGAGGTTGCCTACGTGTCCTGTTAGGGAATCAGGCCGGACGTAGTTCTGACTACCTTACAAGACCTGAATTTGGATTCTTGAACTTGAAAATGGAACTTAGACATATAACTTCTTGAGTTGATCGAGGTTGGTAAGAGATCTGAATTCTGTTCCGTCGATGTCTGTTAGTTCAACTGCTCCCCCGGAGAGGATCTTCTTGACTATGTATGGGCCTGCCCAGTTGGGTTTGAATTTTCCCCTTGGGTCCATGATGCTTTTGCGAAGGTCTTTCAGGACGAACTTAAAATGAGTCTTATAATCATATAACTAATCATATGAATCATGAAAAATGTTTAGAATATGGAAATAGGTTCGTTTATTGGTAGTTGGGATCGAAAATGCCATTTTTGTCCATAAATGACCTATATCGACCCAAATGACCAATAGGCGTGCATAATGAACTTGAAATGAGTTTCACAAACATATAATTAATTATATGAATCATGAAAAAATGTTTAGAATATGGAAATAGGTTCCTTTGTTGGTAGTTGGGATCGAAAATGCCAGTTTTGGCCATAAATGACCTATATCGACCCAAATGACCCAAATGACCTATATGCGTGCATAACAAACTTGAAATGAGTTTCAAAAACATATAATTAATCATGTAAATCATGAAAAAATGTTTAGAATATGGAAATAGGTTTGTTCGTTGGTAGTTGGGATCGAAAATGCCATTTTTGGCCAGAAATGACCTATATCGACCCAAATGACCCATATGCGTTCATAACGAACATGAAATGAGTCTTATAATCATATAATTTATCATATGAATCATGAAAATCGTTTGGAATATGGAAATAGGTTCGTTTGTTGGTGAATTAGGTTCGAAAATGCCATTTTTGGCCATAAATGACCTATATCGACCCAAATGACCCATATGCGTGCATAACGAACTTGAAATGAGTTTCAAAAACATATAGTTAATCATATAAATCATGAAAAAATGTTTAGAATATGGAAATAGGTTTGTTTGTTGGTAGTTGGGATCGAAAATGCCGTTTTTGGCCATAAATGACCTATATCGTCCCAAATGACCCATAGGCGTTCATAAAGAACATGAAATGAGTCTTATAATCATATAATTAATCATATGAATCATGAAAAACGTTTGGAATATGGAAATAGGTTCGTTTGTTGGTAGTTGGGTTCGAAAATACCATTTTTGGCCTTAAATGACCTATATCGACCCAAATGACCCATATGCGTGCATAACTAACTTAAAATGAGTCTTATGAACATATCACTAATCATATGAATCATGAAAAACGTATAGAATATGGAAATAGGTTCGTTTGTTGGTAGTTAGGATCGAAAATGCCAATTTTGGCCATAAATGAACTATATCGACCCAAATGACTCATACGCGTGCATAACGAACTTGAAACGAGTTTCACAAACACATAATTAATCATATGAATCATGAAAAAATGTTTAGAATATGGAAATAGGTTCGTTTGTTGGTAGTTGGGATCGAAAATGCCATTTTTGGCTAAAAATGACCTATATCGACCCAAATGACCCATAGGCGTGCATAAAAAACTTGAAATGAGTTTCATAAACATATAACTAATCATATGAATCATTAAAAAGGTTTAGAATTTGAACATAAGTTCGTTTGTTGGTAGTTGGGATCGAAAATGCCATTTTTGGCCATAAATGACCTATATCGACCCAAATGAACCATAGGCGTGCATAACGAATTTGAAATGAGTCTTAAAATTATATAACTAATCATATAAATCATGAAAAAGGTTTAGAATGTGGATATAAGTTCGTTTTTTGGCAGTTGGGATCGAAAATGCCATTTTTTGCCATAAATGACCTATATTGACCCGAATGACCCATAGGCGTGCGTAACGAACTTGAAATGAGTTTCATAAGCATATAACTAATCATATGAATCATGAAAAATGTTTAGAATATGGAAATAGGTTCGTTTGTTGGTAGTTGGGATCGAAAATGCCATTTTTGGCCATAAATGACCTATATCGACCCAAATGACCCATAGGCGTTCATAACGAACATGAAATGAGTCTTATAATCATATAATTAATCATATGAATCATGAAAAACGTTTAGAATATGGAAATAGGTTCTTTTGTTGGTAGTTGGGTTCGAAAATGCCATTTTTGGCCACAAATGACCTATATCGACCCAAATGACCCATATGCGTGCATAACTAACTTAAAATGAGTATTATAAACATATAACTAATCATATGAATCATGAAAAACGTATAGAATATGGAAATAGGTTCGTTTGTTGGTAGTTAGGACCGAAAATGCCAATTTTGGCCATAAATGACCTATATCGACCAAAATGACTCATAGGCGTGCATAACGAACTTGAAATGAGTTTCACAAACACATAATTAATCATATGAATCATGAAAAAATGTTTAGAATATGGAAATAGGTTCGTTTGTTGGTAGTTGGGATCGAAAATGCCATTTTTGGCTAAAAATGACCTATATCGACCCAAATGACCCAAAGGCGTGCATAACAAACTTGAAATGAGTTTCATAAACATATAACTAATCATATGAATCATTAAAAAGGTTTAGAATTTGAACATAAGTTCGTTTGTTGGTAGTTGGGATCGAAAATGCCATTTTTGGACATAAATGACCTATATCGACCCAAATGAACCATAGGCGTGCATAAAGAATTTGAAATGAGTCTTAAAATTATATAACAAATCATATAAATCATGAAAAAGGTTTAGAATGTGGTTATAAGTTCGTTTGTTGGTAGTTGGGATAAAAAATTACATTTTTGGCCATAAATGACCTATATTGACCCGAATGACCCATAGGCGTGCGTAACGAACTTGAAATGAGTTTCATAAGCATATAACTAATCATATGAATCATGAAAAATGTTTAGAATATGGAAATAGGTTCGTTTGTTGGTAGTTGGGATCGAAAATGCCATTTTTGGCCATAAATGACCTATATCGACCCAAATGACCCATAGGCGTTCATAACGAACATGAAATGAGTCTTATAATCATATAATTAATCATATGAATCATGAAAAGCGTTTAGAATATGGAAATAGGTTCTTTTGTTGGTAGTTGGGTTCGAAAATGCCATTTTTGGCCACAAATGACCTATATCGACCCAAATGACCCATATGCGTGCATAACTAACTTAAAATGAGTATTATAAACATATAACTAATCATATGAATCATGAAAAACGTATAGAATATGGAAATAGGTTCGTTTGTTGGAAGTTAGGACCGAAAATGCCAATTTTGGCCATAAATGACCTATATCGACCCAAATGACTCATAGGCGTGCATAACGAACTTGAAATGAGTTTCACAAACACATAATTAATCATATGAATCATGAAAAAATGTTTAGAATATGGAAATAGGTTCGTTTGTTGGTAGTTGGGATCGAAAATGCCATTTTTGGCTAAAAATGACCTATATCGACCCAAATGACCCATAGGCGTGCATAACAAACTTGAAATGAGTTTCATAAACATATAACTAATCATATGAATCATTAAAAAGGTTTAGAATTTGAACATAAGTTCGTTTGTTGGTAGTTGGGATCGAAAATGCCATTTTTGGCCATAAATGACCTATATCGACCCAAATGAACCATAGGCGTGCATAATCAATTTGAAATGAGTCTTAAAATTATATAACAAATCATTTAAATCATGAAAAAGGTTTAGAATGTGGATATAAGTTCGTTTGTTGGTAGTTGGGATCAAAAATGACATTTTTTGCCATAAATGACCTATATTGACCCGAATGACCCATAGGCGTGCGTAACGAACTTAAAATGAGTTTCATAAGCATATAACTAATCATATGAATCATGAAAAATGTTTAGAATATGGAAATAGGTTCGTTTGTTGGTAGTTGGGATCGAAAATGCCATTTTTGGCCTTATATCGACCCAAATGACCCATAGGCGTTCATAACGAACATGAAATGAGTCTTATAATCATATAATTAATCATATGAATCATGAAAAACGTTTAGAATATGGAAATAGGTTCGTTTGTTGGTAGTCGGGTTCGAAAATGCCATTTTTGGCCATAAATGACCTATATCGACCCAAATGACCCATATGCGTACATAACTAACTTAAAATGAGTCTTATAAACATATAACTAATCATATAAATCATGAAAACCGTATAGAATATGGAAATAGGTTCGTTTGTTGGTAGTTAGGACCGAAAATGCCAATTTTGGCCATAAATAACCTATATCGACCCAAATGACTCATAGGCGTGCATAACGAACTTGAAATGAGTTTCACAAACACAAAATTAATCATATGAATCATGAAAAAATGTTTAGAATATGGAAATAGGTTCGTTTGTTGGTAGTTGGGATCGAAAATGCCATTTTTGGCTAAAAATGACCTATATCGACCCAAATGACCCATAGGCGTGCATAACAAACTTGAAACGAGTTTCATAAACATATAACTAATCATATGAATCATTAAAAAGTTTTAGAATTTGAACATAGGTTCGTTTGTTGGTAGTTGGGATCGAAAATGCCATTTTTGGCCATAAATGACCTATATCGACCCAAATGAACCATACGCGTGCATAACAAATTTGAAATGAGTCTTAAAATTATATAACTAATCATATAAATCATGAAAAAGGTTTAGAATGTGGATATAAGTTCGTTTGTTAATAGTTGGGATCGAAAATGCCATTTTTGGCCATAAATGACCTATATTGACCCGAATGACCCATAGGCGTGCGTAACGAACTTGAAATGAGTTTCATAAGCATATAACTAATCATATGAATCATGAAAAATGTTTAGAATATGGAAATAGGTTCGTTTGTTGGTAGTTGGGATCGAAAATGCCATTTTTGGCCATAAATGACCTATATCGACCCAGGTGACCCATAGGCGTTCATAACGAACATGAAATGAGTCTTATAATCATATAACTAATCATATGAATCATGAAAAACGTTTAGAATATGGAAATAGGTTCGTTTGTTGGTAGTTGGGATCGAAAATGCCATTTTTGGCCATAAATGACCTATATCGACCCAAATAACCAATAGGCGTGCATAACGAACTTGAAATGAGTTTCACAAACATATAATTAATCATATGAATCTTGAAAAAAAATTTAGAATATGGAAATAGGTTCGTTTGTTGGTAGTTGGGATCGAAAATGCCATTTTTGGCCATAAATGACCTATATCGACCCAAATGACCCATAGGCGTTCATAACGAACATGAAATGAGTCCTATAATCATATAACTAATCATATGAATCATGAAAAACGTTTAGAATATGGAAATAGGTTCGTTTGTTGGTAGTTGGGATCAAAAAATGCCATTTTTGGCCATAAATGACCTATATCAATTCAAATGACCCTTAGGCTTGCATAACGAACTTTAAATGAGTCTTATAATCATATAACTAATCATATGAATCATGAAAAAGGTTTAGATTGTGGATATAAGTTCGTTTGTTTGTAGCTGGGATCGAAAATGCCATTTTTGGCCATAAATAACCTATATCGACCATAATGACCCATATGCGTGCATAACGAACTTGAAATCAGTTTCAAAAACATATAATTAATAATATAAATCATGAAAAACTGTTCAGAATATGGAAGTAGGTTTTTTGTGGGTAGTTGGGATTGAAAATGCCATTTTTGGCCATAAGTGACCTATATCGACCCAAATGAACCATAGGCGTGCATAACGAATTTGAAATGAGTCTTAAAATTATATAACTAATCATATAAATCATGAAAAAGGTTTAGAATGTGGATATAAGTTCGTTTGTTGATAGTTGGGATCAAAAATGCCATTTTTGGCCATAAATGACCTATATTGACCCGAATGACCCATAGGCGTGCGTAACGAACTTGAAATGAGTTTCATAAGCATATAACTAATCATATGAATCATGAAAAATGTTTAGAATATGGAAATAGGTTCGTTTGTTGGTAGTTGGAATCGAAAATGCCATTTTTGGCCTTATATCGACCCAAATGACCCATAGGCGTTCATAACGAACATGAAATGAGTCTTATAATCATATAACTAATCATATGAATCATGAAAAATGTTTAGAATATGGAAATAGGTTCGTTTGTTGGTAGTTGGGATCGAAAATGCCATTTTTGGCCTTATATAGACCCAAATGACCCATAGGCGTTCATAACGAACATGAAATGAGTCTTATAATCATATAATTAATCATATGAATCATGAAAAACGTTTAGAATATGGAAATAGGTTCGTTTGTTGGTAGTCGGGTTCGAAAATGCCATTTTTGGCCATAAATGACCTATATCGACCCAAATGACCCATATGCGTACATAACTAACTTAAAATGAGTCTTATAAACATATAACTAATCATATAAATCATGAAAACCGTATAGAATATGGAAATAGGTTCGTTTGTTGGTAGTTAGGACCGAAAATGCCAATTTTGGCCATAAATAACCTATATCGACCCAAATGACTCATAGGCGTGCATAACGAACTTGAAATGAGTTTCACAAACACAAAATTAATCATATGAATCATGAAAAAATGTTTAGAATATGGAAATAGGTTCGTTTGTTGGTAGTTGGGATCGAAAATGCCATTTTTGGCTAAAAATGACCTATATCGACCCAAATGACCCATAGGCGTGCATAACAAACTTGAAACGAGTTTCATAAACATATAACTAATCATATGAATCATTAAAAAGTTTTAGAATTTGAACATAGGTTCGTTTGTTGGTAGTTGGGATCGAAAATGCCATTTTTGGCCATAAATGACCTATATCGACCCAAATGAACCATAGGCGTGCATAACAAATTTGAAATGAGTCTTAAAATTATATAACTAATCATATAAATCATGAAAAAGGTTTAGAATGTGGATATAAGTTCGTTTGTTAATAGTTGGGATCGAAAATGCCATTTTTGGCCATAAATGACCTATATTGACCCGAATGACCCATAGGCGTGCGTAACGAACTTGAAATGAGTTTCATAAGCATATAACTAATCATATGAATCATGAAAAATGTTTAGAATATGGAAATAGGTTCGTTTGTTGGTAGTTGGGATCGAAAATGCCATTTTTGGCCATAAATGACCTATATCGACCCAGGTGACCCATAGGCGTTCATAACGAACATGAAATGAGTCTTATAATCATATAACTAATCATATGAATCATGAAAAACGTTTAGAATATGGAAATAGGTTCGTTTGTTGGTAGTTGGGATCGAAAATGCCATTTTTGGCCATAAATGACCTATATCGACCCAAATAACCAATAGGCGTGCATAACGAACTTGAAATGAGTTTCACAAACATATAATTAATCATATGAATCTTGAAAAAAAATTTAGAATATGGAAATAGGTTCGTTTGTTGGTAGTTGGGATCGAAAATGCCATTTTTGGCCATAAATGACCTATATCGACCCAAATGACCCATAGGCGTTCATAACGAACATGAAATGAGTCCTATAATCATATAACTAATCATATGAATCATGAAAAACGTTTAGAATATGGAAATAGGTTCGTTTGTTGGTAGTTGGGATCAAAAAATGCCATTTTTGGCCATAAATGACCTATATCAATTCAAATGACCCTTAGGCTTGCATAACGAACTTTAAATGAGTCTTATAATCATATAACTAATCATATGAATCATGAAAAAGGTTTAGATTGTGGATATAAGTTCGTTTGTTTGTAGCTGGGATCGAAAATGCCATTTTTGGCCATAAATAACCTATATCGACCATAATGACCCATATGCGTGCATAACGAACTTGAAATCAGTTTCAAAAACATATAATTAATAATATAAATCATGAAAAACTGTTCAGAATATGGAAGTAGGTTTTTTGTGGGTAGTTGGGATCGAAAATGCCATTTTTGGCCATAAGTGACCTATATCGACCCAAATGAACCATAGGCGTGCATAACGAATTTGAAATGAGTCTTAAAATTATATAACTAATCATATAAATCATGAAAAAGGTTTAGAATGTGGATATAAGTTCGTTTGTTGGTAGTTGGGATCAAAAATGCCATTTTTGGCCATAAATGACCTATATTGACCCGAATGACCCATAGGCGTGCGTAACGAACTTGAAATGAGTTTCATAAGCATATAACTAATCATATGAATCATGAAAAATGTTTAGAATATGGAAATAGGTTCGTTTGTTGGTAGTTGGGATCGAAAATGCCATTTTTGGCCTTATATAGACACAAATGACCCATAGGCGTTCATAACGAACATGAAATGAGTCTTATAATCATATAACTAATCATATGAATCATGAAAAATGTTTAGAATATGGAAATAGGTTCGTTTGTTGGTAGTTGGGATCGAAAATGCCATTTTTGGCCTTATATAGACCCAAATGACCCATAGGCGTTCATAACGAACATGAAATGAGTCTTATAATCATATAATTAATCATATGAATCATGAAAAACGTTTAGAATATGGAAATAGGTTCGTTTGTTGGTAGTCGGGTTCGAAAATGCCATTTTTGGCCATAAATGACCTATATCGACCCAAATGACCCATATGCGTACATAACTAACTTAAAATGAGTCTTATAAACATATAACTAATCATATAAATCATGAAAACCGTATAGAATATGGAAATAGGTTCGTTTGTTGGTAGTTAGGACCGAAAATGCCAATTTTGGCCATAAATAACCTATATCGACCCAAATGACTCATAGGCGTGCATAACGAACTTGAAATGAGTTTCACAAACACAAAATTAATCATATGAATCATGAAAAAATGTTTAGAATATGGAAATAGGTTCGTTTGTTGGTAGTTGGGATCGAAAATGCCATTTTTGGCTAAAAATGACCTATATCGACCCAAATGACCCATAGGCGTGCATAACAAACTTGAAACGAGTTTCATAAACATATAACTAATCATATGAATCATTAAAAAGTTTTAGAATTTGAACATAGGTTCGTTTGTTGGTAGTTGGGATCGAAAATGCCATTTTTGGCCATAAATGACCTATATCGACCCAAATGAACCATAGGCGTGCATAACAAATTTGAAATGAGTCTTAAAATTATATAACTAATCATATAAATCATGAAAAAGGTTTAGAATGTGGATATAAGTTCGTTTGTTAATAGTTGGGATCGAAAATGCCATTTTTGGCCATAAATGACCTATATTGACCCGAATGACCCATAGGCGTGCGTAACGAACTTGAAATGAGTTTCATAAGCATATAACTAATCATATGAATCATGAAAAATGTTTAGAATATGGAAATAGGTTCGTTTGTTGGTAGTTGGGATCGAAAATGCCATTTTTGGCCATAAATGACCTATATCGACCCAGGTGACCCATAGGCGTTCATAACGAACATGAAATGAGTCTTATAATCATATAACTAATCATATGAATCATGAAAAACGTTTAGAATATGGAAATAGGTTCGTTTGTTGGTAGTTGGGATCGAAAATGCCATTTTTGGCCATAAATGACCTATATCGACCCAAATAACCAATAGGCGTGCATAACGAACTTGAAATGAGTTTCACAAACATATAATTAATCATATGAATCTTGAAAAAAAATTTAGAATATGGAAATAGGTTCGTTTGTTGGTAGTTGGGATCGAAAATGCCATTTTTGGCCATAAATGACCTATATCGACCCAAATGACCCATAGGCGTTCATAACGAACATGAAATGAGTCCTATAATCATATAACTAATCATATGAATCATGAAAAACGTTTAGAATATGGAAATAGGTTCGTTTGTTGGTAGTTGGGATCAAAAAATGCCATTTTTGGCCATAAATGACCTATATCAATTCAAATGACCCTTAGGCTTGCATAACGAACTTTAAATGAGTCTTATAATCATATAACTAATCATATGAATCATGAAAAAGGTTTAGATTGTGGATATAAGTTCGTTTGTTTGTAGCTGGGATCGAAAATGCCATTTTTGGCCATAAATAACCTATATCGACCATAATGACCCATATGCGTGCATAACGAACTTGAAATCAGTTTCAAAAACATATAATTAATAATATAAATCATGAAAAACTGTTCAGAATATGGAAGTAGGTTTTTTGTGGGTAGTTGGGATCGAAAATGCCATTTTTGGCCATAAGTGACCTATATCGACCCAAATGAACCATAGGCGTGCATAACGAATTTGAAATGAGTCTTAAAATTATATAACTAATCATATAAATCATGAAAAAGGTTTAGAATGTGGATATAAGTTCGTTTGTTGGTAGTTGGGATCAAAAATGCCATTTTTGGCCATAAATGACCTATATTGACCCGAATGACCCATAGGCGTGCGTAACGAACTTGAAATGAGTTTCATAAGCATATAACTAATCATATGAATCATGAAAAATGTTTAGAATATGGAAATAGGTTCGTTTGTTGGTAGTTGGGATCGAAAATGCCATTTTTGGCCTTATATAGACACAAATGACCCATAGGCGTTCATAACGAACATGAAATGAGTCTTATAATCATATAACTAATCATATGAATCATGAAAAATGTTTAGAATATGGAAATAGGTTCGTTTGTTGGTAGTTGGGATCGAAAATGCCATTTTTGGCCTTATATAGACCCAAATGACCCATAGGCGTTCATAACGAACATGAAATGAGTCTTATAATCATATAATTAATCATATGAATCATGAAAAACGTTTAGAATATGGAAATAGGTTCGTTTGTTGGTAGTCGGGTTCGAAAATGCCATTTTTGGCCATAAATGACCTATATCGACCCAAATGACCCATATGCGTACATAACTAACTTAAAATGAGTCTTATAAACATATAACTAATCATATAAATCATGAAAACCGTATAGAATATGGAAATAGGTTCGTTTGTTGGTAGTTAGGACCGAAAATGCCAATTTTGGCCATAAATAACCTATATCGACCCAAATGACTCATAGGCGTGCATAACGAACTTGAAATGAGTTTCACAAACACAAAATTAATCATATGAATCATGAAAAAATGTTTAGAATATGGAAATAGGTTCGTTTGTTGGTAGTTGGGATCGAAAATGCCATTTTTGGCTAAAAATGACCTATATCGACCCAAATGACCCATAGGCGTGCATAACAAACTTGAAACGAGTTTCATAAACATATAACTAATCATATGAATCATTAAAAAGTTTTAGAATTTGAACATAGGTTCGTTTGTTGGTAGTTGGGATCGAAAATGCCATTTTTGGCCATAAATGACCGATATCGACCCAAATGAACCATAGGCGTGCATAACAAATTTGAAATGAGTCTTAAAATTATATAACTAATCATATAAATCATGAAAAAGGTTTAGAATGTGGATATAAGTTCGTTTGTTGGTAGTTGGGATCAAAAATGCCATTTTTGGCCATAAATGACCTATATTGACCCGAATGACCCATAGGCGTGCGTAACGAACTTGAAATGAGTTTCATAAGCATATAACTAATCATATGAATCATGAAAAACGTTTAGAATATGGAAATAGGTTCGTTTGTTGGTAGTTGGGTTCGAAAATGCCATTTTTGGCCATAAAGGACCTATATCGACCCAAATGACCCATATGTGTGCATAACTAACTTAAAATGAGTCTTATAAACATATAACTAATCATATGAATCATGAAAAACGTATAGAATATGGAAATAGGTTCGTTTATTGGTAGTTAGGACCGAAAATGCCAATTTTGGCGATAAATGACCTATATCGACCCAAATGACTCATAGGCGTGCATAACGAACTTGAAATGAGTTTCACAAACACATAATTAATTATATGAATCATGAAAAAATGTTTAGAATATGGAAATAGGTTCGTTTGTTGGTAGTTGGGATCGAAAATGCCATTTTTGGCTAAAAATGACCTATATCGACCCAAATGACCCATAGGCGTGCATAACAAACTTGAAATGAGTTTCATAAACATATAACTAATCATATGAATCATTAAAAAGGTTTAGAATTTGAACATAAGTTCGTTTGTTGGTAGTTGGGATCGAAAATGCCATTTTTGGCCATAAATGACCTATATCGACCCAAATGAACTATAGGCGTGCACAACAAATTATATAACTAATCATATAAATCATGAAAAAGGTTTAGAATGTGGATATAAGTTCGTTTGTTGGTAGTTGGGATCAAAAATGCCATTTTTGGCCATAAATGACCTATATTGACCCGAATGACCCATAGGCGTGCGTAACGAACTTGAAATGAGTTTCATAAGCATATAACTAATCATATGAATCATGAAAAATGTTTAGAATATGGAAATAGGTTCGTTTGTTGGTAGTTGGGATCGAAAATGCCATTTTTGGCTAAAAATGACCTATATAGACCCAAATGACCCATAGGCGTTCATAACGAACATAAAATGAGTCTTATAATCATATAATTAATCATATGAATCATGAAAAACGTTTAGAATATGGAAATAGGTTCGTTTGTTGGTAGTTGGGATCGAAAATGCCATTTTTGGCCATAAATGACCTACATCGACCCAAATAACCAATAGGCGTGCATAACGAACTTGAAATGAGTTTCACAAACATATAATTAATCATATGAATCATGAAAAAATGTTTAGAATATGGAAATAGGTTCGTTTGTTGGTAGTTGGGATCGAAAATGCCATTTTTGGCCATAAATGACCTATATCGACCCAAATGACCCATAGGCGTTCATAACGAACATGAAATGAGTCTTATAATCATATAACTAATCATATGAATCATGAAAAACGTTTAGAATATGGAAATAGGTTCGTTTGTTGGTAGTTGGGATCGAAAAGTGCCATTTTTGGCCATAAATGACCTATATCAATTCAAATGACCCTTAGGCTTGCATAATGAACTTTAAATGAGTCTTATAATCATATAACTAATCATATGAATCATGAAAAAGGTTTAGAATGTGCATATAATTTCGTTTGTTTGTAGCTGGGATCGAAAATGCCATTTTTGGCCATAAATGACCTATATCGACCCAAATGACCCATATGCGTGCATAACGAACTTGAAATCAGTTTCAAAAACAAATAATTAATAATATAAATCATGAAAAACTGTTCAGAATATGGAAGTAGGTTTTTTGTGGGTAGTTGGGATCGAAAATGCCATTTTTGGCTATAAATGACCTATATAGACCCAAATGACCCCTAGGCGTGCATAACAAACTTGAAATGAGTCTTATAATCATATAACTAATCATATGAATCATGAAAAACGTTTAGAATATGGAAATAGGTGCGTTTGTTGGTAGTTGGGATCGAAAATGCCATTTTTGGCCATAAATGACCTATATCGACCCAAATTACCAATAGGCGTGCATAACTGTATACACCTACTTTTGTCCCTATTCCCGAAAGGGAAGGTTCGATGATGAAAACATAAATCTCCACTTGACAACGCATCTCCTATAAAATAACGAATCTCAATTCCCCTTTTCATTTCACCCGAAACCTGCTATTTATGGAAACCTGCTAAAAATAGTAACTGCCGTAATGGGTAGTTGTTAAAAGTGGCAAGTCATAAAAGATAGAAACCTATCAGAATTAGGTGTTGCACTCCAACATAAATCCTAAATGAGATAGAAATTGCGAGAAGAATCCTGTTCCTAATACGATTCGAAAGTAAGAGTTACGTATTAATTAAAATCCTAACGAGCCTAGAGTTCGTAACGGGCCCAGACGCATTCCGTCATAAGGTTAATACGCACTAAAAGACTCAATTAAATCTCAAATACTGCGGATTCTAGGAATCCGAATCTGACTAAGAAAACAGCCCAGACCCTATTTTCAACGCCTGGTTCTGGGCGCCGAAATCTTCGGCGCCCAGGCCTGGGCGCTGAAAATACCTGGTACGTGTTTTTTCCTAATTCCCCGTGGATTAGAGTTCTACAATTCTATCTTTCCACGAACTCTTTTCTATAAATAGGGCCTTAAGTTCGACGTGAAAGGACAACAACAACACACAATTATTATTCTGAGTATTGACTCTAAACCCCTAAGCCTAAGCCTCACGCTGCAAAACTGATCACGCGTTCTGTCGCAATCGATCCATAAATCGACCAGAACGTATCCTGTCCCATAATTTGAGATTCGTTAAATAAAAGGAGAAATAGCAAAGTCAAAGTGGTTAGTTTTCTGAGAACCGTGACGCACCTCTCAAGGGTGCGTCATAATGTGTCCCTTTTCTATGATTTAATTGCTTTCCTCGCCCTTTTATGAACTGTTAAACTAATTAAATCTGATTGTTCGATCACGCCTAATAAATATGATATTTGTGGGAAATTGGATTATCATGCTAGGTCCCTTAAAACAATCTAAATCAGATAATCGCGCTCGATCTAGTACTATATGTTGCATATTGATAAAATCAACTCAGATTAGTTTAATAGTTAACACATGTCCCTTCAATTATTTATGCTGAGCTAATAAGGATATCCTGCCTCTGGAGTTATCGAAGAGCGAGTACTTCTCTCGGTAGTTACAGTCCCCCGAACCCTCAATCTCTACCCTGCGGGTGTACGTTGAGCGATCCCCACCAGCAGGGATCACAAGGGAACCTACGGCCGTCGTGGTCAAACATAATTGCACTCCCTTTATGTCACGATAACCGGGTTTTGTCAGTTTTTCTCATTGTCGTTAAAAACTAAATGGCGACTCCTATATTACTAGTCAATTGGGTGTAAACTCACAGGAAATCCAATTACACTTTATTTGACAAAAAGAAGCGTCACACCCACGAGGGACGAGGTCACGCATTAGCCTCGTGCTTTTTCGACCCCCTCACAGTGGCGACTCCACTGGGGATAGTGAAGGAAATACTCGTGCTTGTAGGTAATCAAAATAGCCGAAGGGTGAAACGATCCAACCCCGCGTTTGGGACGACCTGAAAATCAGAATATTAATGTGAACGGACAGAACCGCATAATGAATCTTGGCTCCCTTGATGTTTCATCTCGAGAGTTGGGACTAAGGATACCCATCGCCAACCGGGGGGTGCATACGCTTCGAATATTGTCCACTCGGCACTTTCGCTAGTAGTACACCCGTCCCAAACCCAATCGCTCGGCCACTAGGTCCCTCTCGCCTGCATGCCCCCTTGGCTTGCACTTGCTGTTAGGTTATGATACATATGACAATTCATAAATCATGCGGAAACAACCATTAAGCCAGGAATACATATTATTTACACATAATCATATAGCATAGTTTAGAAGCATACTCTTTGTTGCGTGCCTTCCCTAGCTGCGCCCGAACCGAACAAGACCAAGTCTTTAGGACTCCAAGTGTCGTCCCTCCGTAGATAGTCCACAGCACGTCCGGATCCGCCTTAAGATTGACCAACTAGAATCGCCCTTAAGGTACTAATAATTTCGGCACTTTTAGGCAAGGTATGTGACTGAATTTTTCTCTCAAAAACTCACTTTGAATACTTGAAAACTCGTTATAAATTGTGAACCCAGGCCACATATTTATAGGGGTATGGAAAGAGAATTGGAATCCTACTAGGATACGAATTAATTAAATTAGAATCCTAGTGGAACTCTTATTTAATTAATTTATCTTTTAGGATTAGGAATTTAATCATTAAACGAATTCTATACGCTTTAGGATTCGAGTAACACACTTCGAGTAATACGCTAGCACCGCACACAGGCCTTTCGGCCCACGCACAGCGCCAGCCCACTCGTCGCAGCCCCGCGCGCGCGCCCAAGCTTCGGCTGGGCCTGGCTTTTGCGCTGGGCCTGGTGGCATGCTTGGCGTGTGGTTGTTGCGCTTGTCTTGCTGGGCAATGGCCCGGCTTCGTGCTGGGCCTTCGTCTGGCAGGCCTCGTCCGATGCTAATTCGTACGATACGCTTCCGATTAAATTCTCGATTCCGGAATTCATTTCCGATACGAACAATATTTAATATTTCCGATTCCGGAATTAATTTCCGTTTCGAACAAATATTTAATATTTTCGTTTCCGGAATTATTTTCCGATTCCGATAATATTTCCGATCCAGACAATATTTCCGATTCCGGCAATATTTCTATTTCCGATAATATTTTCCGATACGTACCATGTTTCCGTTTCCGGCAACATCTACGACTTGGATAATATTTATATTTCCGATACGATCCATATTTCCGTTTCCGGCAATATCATCGTTTCCGGAGTATTCATTTGCTTGCCTTTGACGATCTCAGCTCCCACTGGAACCAAGATCTGTCGATTCCGAATATCCATAGATGGAGTATTTAATGCCATTAAATACTTGATCCGTTTACGTACTATTTGTGTGACCCTACGGGTTCAGTCAAGAGTAAGCTGTGGATTAATATCATTAATTCCACTTGAACTGAAGCGGCCTCTAGCCAGGCATTCAGCTCACTTGATCTCACTGAATTATTAACTTGTTAATTAATACTGAACCGCATTTATTAGACTTAACATTGAATGCATACTTGGACCAAGGGCATTATTTCCTTCAGTCTCCCACTTGTCCTTAGGGACAAGTGTGCATTTCCTAATTCCTTTGTCGCTCGATGCTTGCTCTTGAACATAAGGTAAGAGTTGTCATCCTTATTATGTCCAGAGGTGTTCCTCGGTTTCAGAGTTCAACTGATCAAATAAACAGATAATCATAGCCTATGATTCATCCGAGCACGGCCAAGCATTTCACAGTTTCTAGCTCTCCGAGTGGCCTTGTACAACTTTTAAGCATCTCATCCCGATTTATGGGAGGACAATCCCAATCTTGTGATCTTGAGATTAGACTTCGTTTGATAGGTGATTACCTGAGCGTTGCCTTTATAGCCTCCTTTTACGGTGCGACGGTTGGTCAACGTCAAAGCAACCAGTTCTCAAACAAGTAATCTCAAATCACTCAGGTATTGAGGATTTAGTGTCTAATAATTTTAATGAAATTTACTTATGACAGATTTTCATCTCTTACAGTAAAGTTTCATAGGTCTTGTCCGATACTAGTCTTCCCAAAGTAAGTATCTATGCAAATGATTATGACATTGCCATGTCCACATAGTTCAAGAAACAGAACTACTAGTCATCTTGCATTCTAATCGTCTAACGTTTTCTATGCGTCCAATTTTATAGAAAACTCCGACTAGGGACCATTTTCAACCTTTGACATTCAAGTTCACTTGATAGACATTTCTTAGTCACAGGACTGGTCCTGACAGTCTATCTTGAATATATCGTCAAATTGAAGGGACTCATCATTTAATACTAAACCAAGATTAAATGGAATATGAAAATACATTTCATATATGATAAATGTTCAACCCCATTTTTTTACAACCATGGGCCTCAAACCCATCTTTAAAACAGTTCATGGAATTCAAAGCTATGCTTGATTTCCAGTGCTACAACGTGAGTGTTGCTTCTCACTTGTTGCATAGGTTTAGTTATCACGCTTTGCCAATCTTAACATCCTTTTCATCGAATGTTCTTCGAGATATGATGATAAGAACTTTTGAGTATGTTTATTTTGTGATCTAGTCTTTCTTGCTACATTAGTGGTTCTACGCATTTTGCAATGAAGAACCATTAAGTCAACAGACATGTGATCTTCCCAAGTTCAATGAAGAACTCTTTAACATAAACAAACAACCCTGTTTTATTGCTTCTTAGGCAATAAGTACTTTTACTTCAACTGTTTAGGTTGCTAGTGATGCTTTGTTTGGATTTGCTTATCCAAGCAGTTCACAGATATGTGAAGACTTTCCAGCTGTATCTTAGAACATAGAAATTAATATTTTAATTTCCCACGCAACAACTCATGGTCTCCAATCCATGTTGCCATTTTAAAACACGATGCTCTATAGCTCGTCCTTGCCAATGGTTAACTCCAAAGGGTCTTTTCTTGATCCTTTGCCAGTGTTTATGCGTGTAGCATCAATATTTAGCATATCTTTATTTTCTTGAATCAAGAACTTAGTCCTATGTACCTTTTCAAGTACCATAAGTATTCTTGATCTCAATCTAGTTGATCTTTACTTAGATCAATAGAGATTGGTATATGTTCGTCATGCCTAGAGTCATACGATACGTTTTTGGCGATCCTCATATTATATCATACATGATAAATTCTTTTGCAGAATAATTCCAATTGAATTCTATTCATGTAACTTTAGCTCATCTAGTTTCAGTAGATACTAAATCCAGCTAAATTCTTTGACATATAATATAGGTTAAGAATCTTATTAGATTCTTTGATGTTTAACTTAGTAAATGCTTATACATAGTTCAAACATTCATTACTTAGATTTATTCATATGGATCGAATATCTCCAATGGAGTCTTTCGTGTTTGATTTAGTAAATGCCATTACTAAACAATATCATAAGATCTTTGTAAATAGATCTTAATACCCAGTATGTACTAAGTTTCGCCTTGGTCCATCATTGATGAATAATTTCAAACCTAAGTCATTAGCATTTGAATGTTATTTCACAATAGAGAGATATGTGTGATACACATAGGACCAAATAAGTTTTACGTACTCCCACTAAACTTCTTATATATCTATAAGAATCATGTATATTTTATGAAACTAAAATGCTTATTAGCTTCACTAAAATACAGTTCCAATTCCCAATTGCTTGCTTAAATCTGTACTTAGATTTCATAAGTTAGCATTCCTTTTCAAGCATTTATTTGGATCCACAAATCCTATGACATGCCATGTACATAGTTTTCTTCCAACATTTGATTGAGGAATATGTTTTGTCATCCAATTGTCATATGTACCAATATGCAATCATTGCTTGAGTTATAGACTTGAGCATTACGATTATGCATGAGGTTTCAACACAATCCATGCCATGAATTTGCTTGTAACCTTTAGCAACTAATCTAGCTTTGTGTTGTGAACACAATTTCATGTTTGATGGTTTTTATCCTTAAAACAAACTTGCAACCAATAGGTGTGAAACTATTCTTGCAAATCAACAAAATTTCAATTTTGTCATCAAAACATTGAGTACGTTTTATGGCCTCTAACCATTTAAAACATTTGAGTCTATATATGGCCTCTAACCATTTTAGGGAATCTGGGTTTCGTCATAGCTTTCTTACAAGTCACAAACTCATTAATCTACATGATAATAGTTTGACTGCAAGTTGTAGGTTTCTTCACTATCTAATAGAAGAATCGCATAGCTTCAGTGACCTGAACTCCATGATTCTTCGCTATTTAATAGAAGAATCTCATAGTTTCAGTGACTTGAACTCTATGCCTACTTGGGTATAGAACATCAAACAATAGAATATCAATAGCCACTTGAAAGTCCTTTGAATATTCTGTTCTCCTTGAAGCACTTGTAAAGTCTTCTAAGAGATGTCTATTCTTTAAAGCCACTTCTAAAGTCTTTAAAGAATAAGTTCGGATTTTCTGAAGCACTTCGAAAAGCCTCCGGAATGTCCGTTTATGTTTGTTGTTCGCCTCGAATACTTTCGAGGTCTATTTTCTCCCACTTGTCATTTGGGAAACGAATCTCCAAAAGGACATCATTTCGAGCAAACAAACATTATGTTCTCAAAAATTCGTGGTAGAAACAATACCCTTGTGTCTCATTTGAATAAATCACAATGAAACATATATCTATACTTGGGCCTTAGTTTGTCGAATAACAAACACTAAGCTCCCACTGAGTTTAGGAACTCTTTAGATATATTATGAAAAGATATTTTGAAATTACTTTTCAATAGCTTTGACGAATTTGGTTTAGTTTGGTGGCAGTTGAGCATTTTGTTTTAGAAATTATAGGAAAAGTCTTTATGATCCATCATTGATCGAATCATGTACTAATTGACTTCGATTATTCCAACTAAGATATGCCATATCTTATGGACCTAGATTGTGAAATTACAACACACAATCATTGATGATCATATTTGGTCTCAAGTAATCATCAACATGATCTAACCTAGATCTTTATGATTTCTTGCCAAGTGGATTTTATACTTCTGAATCTTTGAACTAGCCAAACAGATTCAACTTATATCACATTTGAGTAAATAAACCTATATTCACTCAAATCCATGTGAAATAATAAAGTCATAAAACCTTTCTTTAGCTTTGAACTCTATCGTCTAGGCGTTCTAACAATAGTTCATATTCTTTGTTACTTTCAACAAGTAAGACTAGCTTGTCTTAAGTTGATCTAGAAATCAACCAACTTTCAAAAGTCCATTAAAATAGAGCTTGTGAATGTTAACTTGTTGACATGGTCTAAGCAACAATGCCAAAGATTAGTGGAACTCAAATCAAGGGTTTGATTTGAACCTAGTAAAGTTTTTATTGTTAAAGAGTTGTTTGTTTTAATCAAGCATATTGACTCATCCCGTAAATGACCATTTTATTCAAATAAACAAACAAACAAACATTGTTTTTGTTCTTTTGAATGTGAGTCTTTCTGTGTTTGAAGCAGAAATTTAGGTATGCTGATTATGGAACAAAATAGCCATTTAATTCCAGCCTTGAAAGGACTTAAAACAAACTAGATGACCCTACAATCTAATGTAGCATTGCCATGCTTCATTTCCCACTTGTAGGTCATTAGTGTAGCCTAGCTTCCATTGTTTGAGTTATTACCGAAGTAAGAACCTCAAGCGGTATATGATACCAAGGAAGTTTGATTGCTAGGTCACTTTTCTTTAAACATAAACTTATAGGTAGAAACGGAATCGTAAATTCCTTTCATTTGTTCCTTGTTTTCCTATTTCTTGTACCCTTTCTTATAGTCTTAAGAATTGAATTCTATAGTGTTGACTTTTATACTTTGTTAGACATGTCCGATGTCATTCCAACAGAGTTCTTACCATTTTATTTATGTTGAATATTCTGTTTCAACTAGATGATCTTACCAGAAGCTTCTAAAGTTCTCTAAGCATCGATCTATTCGAATGTCTAGGGACTAGACTCATTCGAGAATTAAATGGAAAAAAGATTTTAGGTTGTTAACCATTGGTAAAGCTGAGCGTTTAAATTCAATGCTTTATGATCTCAAAACTACATTGTATTTTGAATTCACAAGCACCAATTGGTTTGCCATTCGATTTTGATATTCGAAAACAACCATAAAAGTCGCGAAAAGATCGAAACGTACATTTTAAATTGCTCATTTTCTCTCATTTCCGTGAATCGTTCTTGAATTCACTACCAATCGAGGAAATTTACTGTTACCTTTCTAAAAGGATTTATTGCAGTGCAAGATATTTAATTATAAACAATAATTAAAACATACATTGAAGCATGCAAAGTCTAAACATTTATCATGAATAATAACTTGAAAATGAAAGCAATCATGCAATTTAAACAAGTCATTAGCATTTTATTCGAATTATGTGTTCCGGCAGGTGTGAATAAAATGATTCCAAGATCCTAAAATCATTGAAGAACTAAGCACAGTTTGTCGACTTAATCCTAAAACATCTTAGGTAAGCAAAAGCCTTTTGCTAATAGTCTAGAAACTATTCTTGGTTGATAGGTACGTCTAAGAACTTATTAGGTAAACCTATCGATTTTGCCACGACATAAAAGGACTCCTTACTTATATCGTTGAGTTTCACCAAAACTAACATGTACTCACAATTATTTGTGTACCTTGCCCCTTTAGGACCAATAAGTAACACCTCGCTGAGCGAAAACTATTACTAGATTGATGTAAAGGATATCCAAGCAAGTGTATATTTTGGCATGGCACCTTTTAACTCAATTTTTAAGTTTGGAACTTAAGGCTCTTACTATGTTGGTTAGATTTTAAGTGAACTAAAATCCTTAATCATGCAACATAATCAAGCCACAATCTCATGCATAATTAAGACATATTTAAAGCAATAAATAACTTAAAGCATGCATAAGATAAATGTGATCTAGTATGGCCCGACTTCATCTTGAAGCTTCAACTTCAAAGTCCGTCTTGAAAATCTCCGTGGGAGGCACCATTTTCTTCAAATAGGATAAGCTATAATTAAAACTAATTAAAACTATTTGATGGTACGCAGACCATATTTGAATTGAAAAACGACTTTGGTACTTTAGACCAATTACATTCAAATTAATGGTACGCAGACCATATTTTCTATCCTATTTGGGCCATACTAGTCACTTCATAACCTGCAAAACAGTACATATACAATATATACCATTCACCCATTTATTATCATGAATGGCCCACATAGTTGGTTAGTAAAACACATTATGCATCACGTAAACATTTGCAGCAATTAATCAAGGGCACCAATAATCTACCAATTATTCAGTCCTTATTAATTCTAATCAAGTTGTTTTAACCTTAAGGATTTGTAGACCTAATCAAGAGTTTATGACTAAAAGCGCTCCCACTTAAACCAATAAATTCATATGCTTTACTAATTTTAAACATAAAAATGTATTTCTAGTCTAACCGGAAACATACAAATTTAATTAAAATTTAAAGCTTATATAAATTTATAATTGAATCCAAAAAAAAATTTAATTTAATTTCAGATGTATTTAAATTAATTCATGATTTTAATTTTAATAAAATAATTAGAATAAATAAAATTTATTATAATTATAATATTCAAAATTAAAATCCAAGAAAATAATTTAAATTATTAATTTTAAAATTAATTAAAATTACGTAAACTGAAAATTTCAAATTAAAATTTAAAAACGATCTAATCGCAACGCAAACACCTCACGCATCACACGCCCATGGGCCACACGCACACAGCCATCGCTGGCCATGTGCGCGCAGCCCATGCGATGCGTCGCATAGCTGCTGCTTCTACCCTTCGCAAGCCATCGCGCGAGCTGGTGCTTGCTGCGCGTGCGCCAGCGGTCGATGCACGCGAGCATGTGCTCGCTGCGCGCGCGCCAGCGGTCGATGCACGCGAGCCATCGCTCGCTGCGTTCGCTCGCTAGCGCTCGCTGCACGCGGGCCAGCGCTCGCTTCGTGCGCTCGCCAGCGCATGCTGTGCGCGCTCGCTAGCGCTCGCTTGGTGCGAGCCAGCGCTCGCTGCGCGCGGCATCGACGCTGGGCGCAGCACTCGTGGCACGCGAGCTTGCGCTCGCTGCGCGCGAGACTGCGCGCGCTTGCGCGCGAGGCTGCGCGCGCTTGCGCGAGGCAGTGCGCGTTGTGGCGCAGCTCGCTTGCTGCCCACACGCGACTGCCGTGCCTTGCCTTCGCCCATGCCCATTCGTCCATTGCTCATAGCCCACGACACAAGGCAGGGCTGCTGCCTTGTGCTCGTGCACCATGCCCTTGCTCATTGCATTCGTGCCGCATGGGCGACGAGCTCCCTTGCTCGTCGTCACATGCCCGCACTATACAACACCCCTTAAGGGTAACACGTAGCGTCCATTGCTTTGTGCGTGCAAGTTATATGAACGAATCGCATAAAATTTTAAAAAATTTATACTTACAATTAATGACAAATTAATAAATAATATTAATTTCATAATTTTAGGGCGAAAAATCAAAAATTTATTATTCAATTGATTTCCGATTAACATGGATTCAAGTCTAGGTCATAAAAATTTAAAATTTATCAATAAATTTACAATTTTTATGGTGGTTTTTAATCATAGGTATCTAATTAAATTATAATTAATTATGAAAATCAAATTAATTCTAAATTATTCTAATTTTCAACAAATTAATCATAATTACAAATTAGATTGCATAATTAACAAGGCTAGGCATTCAAACTTGTTAAACATATACAGTAGGTCAATCAAAAATTCAAGATTTACCAACAAGAATTGCAAATATTTAATTTAACATCTTAAATTTACGAAATTTTGCATTCGAAAAACTAAAACCTTCGAAAAGTCATAGTTAGGCTTCGAATTTGAGAATTCTGGGTTCGGCCGAAAAAGACTATTTTTGTCAAAATTTTAGAATGCCTTTTACATGCGGAATTGACACAAAAATCACTCATTTTGGATGAGTAACGAAGAAACTGCCGAAAAATTGCGTACGTATAATTAAATAAACGCAATTTGCAATTAATTAACAATTACGAAAATTAATCACCCCTTTTAATTCTTGCAAATTTGTAATATTTAACCATGTTCATGCAATTTAGATTATGAAAATAATAAGAGGCTCTGATACCACTGTTAGGTTATGATACATATGGCAATTCATAAATCATGCGGAAACAACCATTAAGCCAGGAATACATATTATTTACACATAATCATATAGCATAGTTTAGAAGCATACTCTTTGTTGCGTGCCTTCCCTAGCTGCGCCCGAACCGAACAAGAACAAGTCTTTAGGACTCCAAGTGTCGTCCCTCCGTAGATAGTCCACAGCACGTCCGGATCCGCCTTAAGATTGACCAACTAGAATCGCCCTTAAGGTACTAATAATTTCGGCACTTTTAGGCAAGGTATGTGACTGAATTTTTCTCTCAAAAACTCACTTTGAATACTTGAAAACTCGCTATAAATTGTGAACCCAGGCCACATATTTATAGGGGTATGGAAAGAGAATTGGAATCCTACTAGGATACGAATTAATTAAATTAGAATCCTAGTGGAACTCTTATTTAATTAATTTATCTTTTAGGATTAGGAATTTAATCATTAAACGAATTCTATACGCTTTAGGATTCGAGTAACACACTTCGAGTAATACGCTAGCACCGCACGCAGGCCTTTCGGCCCACGCACAGCGCCAGCCCACTCGTCGCAGCCCCGCGCGCGCGCCCAAGCTTCGGCTGGGCCTGGCTTTTGCGCTGGGCCTGGTCGCATGCTTGGCGTGTGGTTGTTGCGCTTGTCTTGCTGGGCGATGGCCCGGCTTCGTGCTGGGCCTTCGTCTGGCAGGCCTCGTCCGATGCTAATTCGTACGATACGCTTCCGATTAAATTCTCGATTCCGGAATTCATTTCCGATACGAACAATATTTAATATTTCCGATTCCGGAATTAATTTCCGTTTCGAACAAATATTTAATATTTTCGTTTCCGGAATTATTTTCCGATTCCGATAATATTTCCGATCCAGACAATATTTCCGTTTCCGGCAATATTTCCGATTCCGGCAATATTTCTATTTCCGATAATATTTTCCGATACGTACCATGTTTCCGTTTCCGGCAACATCTACGACTTGGATAATATTTATATTTCCGATACGATCCATATTTCCGTTTCCGGCAATATCATCGTTTCCGGAGTATTCATTTGCTTGCCTTTGACGATCTCAGCTCCCACTGGAACCAAGATCCGTCGATTCCGAATATCCATAGATGGAGTATTTAATGCCATTAAATACTTGATCCGTTTACGTACTATTTGTGTGACCCTACGGGTTCAGTCAAGAGTAAGTTGTGGATTAATATCATTAATTCCACTTGAACTGAAGCGGCCTCTAGCCAGGCATTCAGCTCACTTGATCTCACTGAATTATTAACTTGTTAATTAATACTGAACCGCATTTATTAGACTTAACATTGAATGCATACTTGGACCAAGGGCATTATTTCCTTCACTTGCGGGTTGGCCTTCTGGGACGAAATTCGTCTGTTGAAAGCACTACCCCGACCGGGACATGTGGTGGATCTGCGATAGAAGCGGTACCAAGCCAGGCGCAAATAACTACCCATAGAAGCGTATCATAAACTACATGACATATTATTATTGCCTCATGATGGAATATTAGTTATGTGTAGCGAAATATATGATTGCGTGTGACAAACTATCCTAGAAAAACCAACGACCTTAAAAATTGCCCAAACATTCATAAACCAATTTGCCAAAGAGTTATACCGAAATACGTGTTCCGCAAACCCGAACGATCGCCACAAAAATAAGCGACGCTTGGGATGGCCTGTAACGAATCCCACAAACGCTGCACAACGCGTAAAGGACGTTATTAGGCAAGCACGCAAAATCGAAGTCGCATAAACAAAAGTAGACGCAAACAGAAAACGAGAACCAGCCAGGGACGCATTTTCAACGCCCCTGGCTGGGCGCCAGAATTTCTCACGCCCTACGCTGGGCGCTGAAGTTGCTGCTTGGCCTTCTGGTCAGGCGCAGCAGCCTCGGTGCCCGCGCAAAAGGAAAATACGTAGCAAAAAAAAAACCGTTCGTAAAAAGAATTGCTACGAGGGCGTAAGAAAAGCACTCGATTCTAAAAGCGACTCATAAAAATAAATAACTCTTTGTGTCGTTGTTAGGCCTCCTACGACGACAATGCTCCGCACCGAAACCGAACATGCCAATAATTATAAATGTCACACGGGCAAAGATTTTCGAAAATATAAAGAGTTCAAATTGCACACATAGTAGTCCAAATATACTAGTCCGACTTAAGGGTAGTCATAAAATGTCTAAAAACCGACTCACGAAACAAACTAATGTGTCTCCTACTCCACAACAATAATGCAGGGCCCCTGAATACCTACCCGTGATAGCCATCAAGGAGCGCGATGGAAGAAGCATGTCCCGAACATCTATACCTAGAGGTTGCACAAACCCAAGAGATGCATACTCTGGAACACGTCCCTCTACGTTCTCAAAGGCCACTCGCCTCAAAAAACCATGCTATGCCAAAAACGCTCCCCAACTCACATGCTTTCGGGCTATTGTTTGGGTTAGAAAAGAAAAGAGCGAGGAATGAAACAGAAATTATGGCATTAGCCCTTCAAGATGAATTATTCGATCCTACTAAGCTGATCGCTCCATCACCCTCAAAAGATGACCAAATCCAACGAGGGTGGCGCAAGATCTTCAAATGGACTAATGCTCGTGGGATGAAGTTCAAGATATCTGCGGGAGAGGGTCAGATGTACGAAGAATTAGAGTCTGAATCTGAGTCTGACTCCGAGTCCGAACCTAGCAAAATTATAACCCCTCCCAAAAATAGTTTAGACCCGGAAATATCTACTCCGGGAGACCTTTTTGATGTAATGCTTCATGACTTTAATAAGATAAACAAAAATTTTGAGTATATGCCGCTTAAAAATCCGAGTAATAATGCAGAATGTCTCGCCACTAATGAACGCGAAAAAGAGCCAGAAGAGGAATATACCGAATTAATAAAAGCTGTAAGTGAACAAGAATTCAAAACTCCTATAATTGAGGACACAGAATCGGTAAATATTGGAACAGAAGAAAATCCTAAAATCATCAAAATTGGCCTCACCTTAACTCCCACTGAAAAGGCCGATCTAATCTCCACTTTGCGGGAATTCGAGGGTGTCTTTGCTTGGTCCTACAAAGACATGCCAGGAATAGATCGAGAAATCGCTGAGCATAAAATTCCGCTAGATCCCAAAATGACGCCAGTAAAACAGAAGCTACGGCGGCTCAAACCAGAGATAGCCTTGAAAATAAAAGAAGAAGTCACTAAACAATTAGACGCCGGCTTCATAAAAGTCTCCAACTACCCAGAATGGGTGGCCAATATTGTCCCCGTAGCTAAAAAAGATGGACGAGTGCGAATGTGCGTAGACTTTCGAGACCTCAACAAAGCCAGTCCCAAAGATGACTTCCCTCTACCTCACATTGACATACTAGTAGACAACACCGCAGAACACGCGCTTCTCTCCTTTATGGACGGGTACGCCGGATATAACCAAATACTTATGGCAGAAGAAGACATGGAAAAAACAACCTTCATTACCCCTTGGGGTACATATTGTTACACTGTAATGCCTTTTGGTTTGAAAAACGCGGGGGCCACCTATCAAAGAACAGCCACCACGTTACTCCATGACATGATACACAAAGAAATCGAGGTCTATGTAGACGACATGATCGTCAAATCTAAAGACCGGCACGGTCACCTCCCGGCACTTAGAAAGTTCTTCACCTGAATCTTGAAATATAACATGAGACTAAATCCACAAAAATGTGTGTTCGGGGTAACCTCTGGAAAATTGCTAGGATATGTTGTTAGTACGCGAGGAATCGAGATTGACCCATCCAAGATCAAAGCCATTACCGAAATGCCCCCACCAAAAACTGAAAAACAGATAAGGGGCTTCCTAGGAAAGCTGCAATACATTAGTAGGTTCATTTCCAAGCTTACTATGACTTGCGAGCCAATATTCAAAAAATTAAGAAAAGAAGAAAAAGCCGAATGGGATGAACAATGCCAAATTGCCTTCGATAAAATCAAAGAATATCTAAACAAACCACCCGTCCTTTCCCCGCCTTTGCCCAGAACCCCTCTACGCCTATACCTAACCGTCACGGATACTGCAGCGGGAGCTATGCTCTCATAGTGTGTACATGGATCCGAGCGAGCCATTTACTACTTGAGCAAGAAGTTCATACAGTACGAGACGAGATACACAGAACTTGAGAAAACCTGCCTCGCCCTTGTCTGGGCATCCAAAAAACTCAGACATTACCTATTGGCCCACACTGTTCATATAGTGTCACAACTAGACCCCTTAAAATATATGTTCGAAAAGCCCGCCCTAAATGGTCGCCTGTCCAGGTGGCTAGTCATGCTCTCAGAATTCGACCTAAAATTCATGCCAGAAAAAACAATTAAAGGAAGAGCGGTGGCCGAGTTCCTGGCCGAGCATGCCACGAATGAGGAAACCACGGAAGCTTACCTCCTCCCTGACGAGGAACTTCTGATGATACGAGACGACTATTGGACACTATACTTCGATGGCGCGTCCAATCATAAGGGATGCGGCGTCGGAGTTATCCTAGTCAGTCCCGAAGGGGCCCATATACCAATTTCCGTCAAACTTGACTTCGAGGCCACAAACAACGCCGCCGAATATGAGGCCTGCATAGTTGGGCTAGAGGCCGCCGTTAGCCTCGGAGTCAAGCATCTACAAGTGTTCGGGGATTCTTCCCTAATAATCAACCATATATCCAAAAGATGGAAGGTCCGAAGCACTAGTCTCTCAAAATATCAAGCTCACTTAGACCAAATAGTCGAGCAATTCGAAAAAATCGAGTATACGTACTTACCAAGAGACGACAACCAATTCGCGGATGCACTAGCAAAGCTAGCTTCAATGCTCAACATCCCGAATGAATGGGACGGAATGACCCTTCGGGTCGAACGAAGGAAAGAACCGGCTTATTGCTGTGCCATAGACTCCGAACCTGAAAACACCGAAGAAGAACCATGGTATACGGACATCCTTCGTTACAAAACAAATGGGGAATTCCCCCCAAACACCTCCCCGCGAGCACAAAAGGCCCTACGCCTCCTCGCTTCACAATATAGCATAATTCTGGGGGAACTGTACAAATACACGCCGAATAAAATCAAGTTACTTTGTGTCCACCAAAACCAAGCCCAAAGACTAATGGAAGAATACTATAACGGCGTGTGCGGACCCCATATGAACGGAAAAATGCTATCCCGAAAAATATCCCGCTCAGGGTACTATTGGACCACTATGGAAACCGATTGCCATCACTTTGTAAAAACTTGCACAAAATGCCAAATCTTCAGTAACCTTAACCACTTGCCTTCCTCAGAACTATACACCTTCACTTCTCCATGGCCCTTTTCCACCTGGGGTATAGATATAATCGGCAAGGTAACACCAACAGGCGTAGGGGGACACGAGTACGTTTTAGTCGCAATTGATTACTTCACTACATGGGTAGAGGCAGTCTCCTATGCAAAATTAACGGCCAAACATGTCGCTCGATTCCTAGAAAAGAACATATTCTGTCGATACGGGGTTCCACATGAAATCATAAGTGACCAAGGTTCCCACTTTAGGGCCGAAGTCCAAGACCTGCTCGGAAAATATCATGTCAAACATCATAAATCCTCTCCCTATAGGCCGCAAATGAACGGCGCGGTAGCGGCGGCCAACAAAAATATTAAAGTCATAATCGAAAAAATGTCCGAAAATTATAAGGATTGGCCCAACAAATTACACTTCCCATTATGGGGCTATCGAACCTCAATCCGCACCTCCATTGGAGTAACACCCTACTCCTTGGTATACGGAATGGAAGCCGTTCAACCGATCGAGTTGGAAATTCCCTCCCTCCGGATCGTCCTAGAAAGCAAGCTGCCCGAGGCCGATTGGGTTCAAGCTAGGTACGACGAGCTCGTCCTTTTAGACGAACGGAGGTTGAGAGCTTTACATCACGTGCAAGTGTATCAAAAGCGCATCGCAAGGCAATTCAACAAAAGAGTCAAACCTCGAAATATCAAAGAAGGCGATTTTGTGTTAAAAGAAGTCCGCGCACCTACTACGGACCCTCGAGGAAAATTCCGGCCAAATTGGACCGGACCATATTTTGTAAAGACCATCCTACCTGGCGGAGCAGTCCAACTAGCCGACATAGATAGAGCGGAATTCGCTAACCTCACGAATTTAGACCAATTGAAAAAGTACTATATTTAATAAAATTCAGTCCGGAGTTAAGGCATATAATAAAACACATTAAGACTTATAAGCAATCATTCTGCGCATTACTCTAGACAAACGGCTTAAAACTCGCTAAAGTAGAAAGGACGAAGGACAAAGTTTCAGCGCCCAGGACTGGGCGCCTTTATTTCTAACGCCCAGGCCGGGGCGCCGATATTTCCTACGCCCGAATATGGGCGTCATTCTCTCTCGCCACCTATCCTCCCGCTTCTGCAAGTGCTCGTACTCCTTTTTTCGGATCATCAAAAGAACCACGAACACTTGGGGGGTAGCAGATGTGTAATGAACGCCCCTTTCAAAAATTTCAAAAAATCATAGCTAGAACTACGCGCGACCTGATTCTGACAAGATACGTAGGAAATCCTTATCAAGGATTCGGTCCAATAAAAAATTAAAAAATACTAAAGTCATGGAGCACATCAAGACAAAAGGATATTACAAAGGGCACTATACCTCAACCCATGCACGGGCAAGGCCAAATAGAATGGAAACAAAGACACAAGAATTTTCAGGAACAAGCCCAACAAAGGAGTATGGCACGAGTCGGCTAGTCTAAAAATATGTGTGCACTCTTGTATGAACTCATTTTTATATAGAATTCTTTCTCTTTTCGAAATTCGTCGTTGGTTTAGAAAGCTAGTACTGCTATAATGTGTTGAGGCAAAGCCCATGGAAGGCTCAAAACATTCTTGCACCAAAATTCGCAAAAAATAAAATATATATACATGCGGAATACAAGAACGAATATATACAAAACAGGAGGCAAGCCTAAGACTCGTCATCGGCTTCATGTCTCCAAGCCTCGCCGGTCCATCCACTCCACTCCCCGTGGTATGAGGACCCCCAACCAGAATCACCCCAAAAATGAGGATGTGGCTCAAACTCGGGGCTAGGTTCTCGAGCCACTGACACGGAACGTCGCCTACGCTCCGGCTCGGACCTCTCCCCGGAAGAACTCACCCCCACATCGGAACGGCGATGCCGTAGGGGCGAGTGTCGTGCCCTCTCTCTCTCCTCTCGACCGCGTCCCCCACCCGAGGGACCTGTGTCGTCGGCCCGGCTCATCCAGCCCCCGTCTGCAAAAACAAAAGGAGGGTGAGTAACTGAAAGCCAAACAAAAGGTACAGATCAAAAGAAAAAAGAGGGCACATTACCCGAGTGGAGTGGGGGCTCCTGCAAGAAAGTGCAGATCGGGCCCGAACCAACGCGGACTTCAACCGGTTGATCACCCCCACCATCGTGTTGGCCGTACGGGCCGGAACCTGAAACAGGAATGTTAGTAACAAAAGAAAAAAAAACAAAAGATATAAGAAGAGTGCACAAATAAAAGGTGAATACCGCCTGTACTCCCTTAGGGAGCGGAGCATGGAAAACCCGGTCTTCCGGGACAGTCTCCACAATCTCGGATCCACACTCTCCGGTATACGAGATCCGAGCATCGGGAAGCACCCATCCCCCTAACGAAGGGTTAGAATACTCCTGCACAAAACACAGTAAACATAAACACATAGGCACGAGCATGAAAACCCTAACAAAAGAATCAAGTACAAAAAGAGAGAGCAACTCACAACGCCAGGCTCCGGGAGACGAAGAGAATCCTGGATAAACTGATAATAGCTAGCTCCCGGTATCACCAACTCCGTCGCCGGCATGCCAGTCCTCGAGTAGACCCTCCACGACTCGCCTATCGAACGAGTAGACAACATGGTCGCAGGCGGAGGCTTAGGCACCGAAAAAACCCCGACCGTCTGCATACGTACCCGCTCTCCCGGGTACCAAACAGGGTCGCGGCGGCCAACGAACAAGACCCGCATCTGGCTCAGGGCATAACTATCCCTGACCGAAGCATAAGTACCCCTAAAAGAGAGCCATGGGGTCCAAACCACCTGTTTCGTACAGACACGGTCAGATCTCGCACATAGAAAATAAAAGAAAAATGACGAAATACGAGATAGAGGATAAGATTTTGTACATGCTCAGGGTTCCCATCCCGAATGAGATCCCACACGGTATCGGGCGGTGGACGCGCAGTCAGCTTCTTCTTCCAACCCCAACGACGACCGGCAGGGTACTCCAAAGGCCTCTGCCCCTTTCGGGGAGCCAGCCAAGGCAAGTGCTCAAAGGCCCACAACTATAAAAGGAAAAGACAATAATACGTCAAAAAAAAAGGGCCCGGTAAAAGCGAGAAAACAAAAGAAAGGCTAGGCACATACCTCGATCAAACGCGGCACTCCCGCCAATGTAATGACAAAGTGACGTCTACACGGGTCCGAGTCGCGCACCGCCAAACTCATCTGGCCGACGAGCGCCGCGTAGCCTAAATCGCCCCAGCAATAGTCACCCAGCGTAGACACGTCCTCCACCATGCCTATCCACCTCGGGTCAAAGGTGTCAGTCGGACCCGATAGAAAAGTGGAAGTAATAAAATGGAGGTAGAACAGCCGGGCCTTTCTCGAAGACGACTCCTCCACTCCATGCTCCAGGGCCCACATCAGGTCAGCAAAAGGTATCCCACGGGGCTGGTACAAAGGCAATCTCATGCCCATCCACGAGCCCAGGAGCCTGGTACTCTCGGCAATCGCCGGCGGTGGGCCATCCGACCCAAAGCGAACGGTCAAGCCGTGTAGTCGTCAGGAGTGATCGTCATCTCACCCCAAGGAAAATGGAAAGTGTTGGTGGTATCCCACCACCACCTCATGAACGACCGCAGAAAGGACAGGCAGATGTTAAGCCGCAGTATCTCCCAGAAGGTCTCGACCACTGGAAATAGTGAGCTCGCCCTCACCAAAGTCGGGGCGTCCGAGCTCAGGAAACCAAAAATAGTCTCGCTCGTCGCTGCACTGTAGCCGCGAACCGTAGTGTCCCTCCTCGCGTGAAGGCGGGTAGTCACGTGGTGCTCTAGGTCGTAGTGCAGGTCTTGACCGTCGTAGAACTTAGGACCCACCCATAGGGGTCCCGCGCCAGTAGACTGACGCGTCATGCCACGCTCCTCGTGGCCACCAGAAGGAGGTGACAACTCGTCAGACATGCTAATCAACGATACAACAAGGCATTATACCTTTAACAAAATTGGCACTCACACCAATCACTAAAAAGTGCATTCCACTCATAAAATGGAGTCATACAATTTTTGTTCCCTAAAAAAATGATACTAAATTCATATTGAGCAAAAATTCCCCAAGTGAAAAAAATTATTATTAACTCCAACAAAATCAAAATTCTTCCATAATTTGTCATTCATAAATTATGAGGAAGGCAAGCAATATACCAAAAACACCTACATTGTAAGAAAACACTAGAGTCGTAGGAATACTTGGGGGCTAGTATAAACATGCCCAAATTCAACAAGAATCAGCATACTTGCAAAAATTAACATGCACAAACTAATTAACATGTTATGTAGAACATTTCCAACTATCTGATTGAAGGAAAGGGGCACAAAATCAAAAACCCCCAAATCAATTTCATGCACAAAAAAACTTGACCAAAAATACTGAAATTGACAAAAAGCTCAAAATTACTGAAAATTACTTACATTGGGAAGATTAGGGAGTGACTTGGAGTAGAATTCGCAAAGAAAAGTGAAGAAACGAGCAAAAAATCAGTTGAAAGAGGTGAGGAGTTTGAGCGAAAATGGCGGAAATGGGAAAGGAAGGAGACGGTCCGCGTATTTAATGACCAGTCTCCCCTTCGCATTTTCAACGTCCAGCTCTGGGCGTTAGAAATTCTCGCGCCCAGAGCTGGGCGCTGAAAGTGTTTCCCAGACAGAGAATATTCGCTGTCGGGCACGCGCAATCCCTATTTGTGTAAAACGTCCGTTATCTGGACATTTCTTTCCCAAAAACGGTATTTTTGCAATATCGTTAACAAAAAAAATATACACAGTGTGGACCCACTTGTAGGACACACCTAATCGGGAAATATTGCGACCCACCAACAGGTTGTGATCGCAAAAAGCCCTTCTACATAGGCAAAATGAAAAATCAAGAAATTCAAAATGGGCTCGCCCACCCTCAGCGGGCGGGGTCTGCGTCACTAGCCGCGCAGGTCCTCGGCTTTCGAAAAATAGAATCTTCAAAAAACAAAATGAAACAGGCTCGCCATCTTCAGCCGGCGGGGTCTACAGCGCAAACCACGTAGGTCCTTATTTTCAAAAAGATGAACACAAAACAAATTTCAAAATAGATTCGTCCACTTCTATCGGGCGGGGTGTCCACCCTTAGCGGACAGGTTCGCCATCTTAAGCCGGCGGGGTCTATGTCACAAACCGCGTAGGTCCTTATTTTCAAAATTTCAAAAATAGATTCGTCCACTTCTATCGGACGGGGTGTCCACCCTTAGCGGACAGGATCGCCATCTTTAGCCGGCGGGGTCTGCGTCACTAACCGCGCAGGTCCTTAGTCGCTACAGTGATAACTCTTTCTGGTTTTCCGTTTTTCCAAAAAAGAACGATGTGGGTAGCTTTCCCTTTTTCCAAAAATTGGTTTTCCGTTTTTTTCCAAAAAAAGAGCGATGTGCTGGATTTTCCTTCGTTTTACGTCCCATAAAAACAAGGGGGTTTTCTCGTTTAGCCAACCCTGAAAATGAGAATCTTTAAAAACATTTTTACCTCGTGATTGGGCTTGGCCAGGCCCAATTACACTTTATAGCTTTGATTTCGAAAACATCTGTAGCTACTCCCAATGACAAAGTGAGGGAGTTTCTACGCACCTTTAGATCCTTCCAATGACAAAGTGAGGAAGTTTCTATACTATCCGTTGACAAATCCCAATGACACGTGAGGGATATGTCGACACTTCAAGTGATGACCCTTAAGTCAAATGTTATCACTCGGGGGCTCGTGAGACCCTCGCCAAAACAAGTCACCACAGCTTGTGCGACGCACTCCGTCTAATACTTTGACCATCGTCTTACTCCAAGACTCAGTCAAAGTGGGGGCTAACTGTAGACACCTACTTTTGTCCCCATTCCCGAAAGGGAAGGTTCGATGATGAAAACATAAATCTCCACTTGACAACGCATCTCCTATAAAATAACGAATCTCAATTCCCCTTTTCATTTCACCCGAAACCTGCTATTTATGGAAACCTGCTAAAAATAGTAACTGCCGTAATGGGTAGTTGTTAAAAGTGGCAAGTCATAAAAGATAGAAACCTGTCAGAATTAGGTGTTGCACTCCAACATAAATCCTAAATGAGATAGAAATTGCGAGAAGAATCCTGTTCCTAATACGATTCGAAAGTAAGAGTTACGTATTAATTAAAATCCTAACGAGCCTAGAGTTCGTAACGGGCCCAGACGCATTCCGTCATAAGGTTAATACGCACTAAAAGACTCAATTAAATCTCAAATACTCCGGATTCTAGGAATCCAAATCTGACTAAGAAAACAGCCCAGACCCTATTTTCAACGCCTGGTTATGGGCGCCGAAATCTTCGGCGCCCAGCCCTGGGCGCTGAAAATACCTGGTACGTGTTTTTTCCTAATTCCCCGTGGATTAGAGTTCTACAATTCTATCTTTCCACGAATTCTTTTCTATAAATAGGGCCTTAAGTTCGACGTGAAAGGACAACAACAACACACAATTGTTATTCTGAGTATTGACTCTAAACCCCTAAGCCTAAGCCTCACACTGCAAAACTGATCACGCGTTCTGTCGCAATCGATCCATAAATCGAACAGAACGTATCCTGTCTTATAATTTGAGATTCGTTAAATAAAAGGAGAAATAGCAAAGTCAAAGTGGTTAGTTTTCTGAGAACCGTGACGTACCTCTCAAGGGTGCGTCGTAATGTGTCCCTTTTCTATGATTTAATTGCTTTCCTCGCCCTTTTATGAACTGTTAAACTAACTAAATCTGATTGTTCGATCACGCCTAATAAATATGATATTTTTGGGAAATTGGATTATCATCCTAGGTCCCTTAAAACAATCTAAATCAGATAATCGCGCTCGATCTATAACTATACGTTGCATATTTATACAATCAACTCAGATTAGTTTAATAGTTAACACATGTCCCTTCAATTATTTATGCTGAGCTAGTAAGGATATCTTGCCTCTGGAGTTATCGAAGAGCAAGTACTCCTCTCAGTAGTTACAGTCCCCCGAACCCTCAATCTCAACCCTGCGGGTGTACGTTGAGCGATCCCCACCACCAGGGATCACAAGGGAACCTACGGCCGTCGTGGTCAAACATAATTGCACTCCCTTTATGTCACGATAACCGGGTTTTGTCAGCTTTTCTCATTGTCGTTAAAAACTGAATGGTGACTCCTATATTACTAGTCAATTGGGTGTAAACTCACAGGAAATCCAATTACACTTGATTTGCAAAAAGAAGCGTCACACCCACGAGGGACGAGGTCACGTATTAGCCTCGTGCTTTTTCGACCCCCTCACAATAACGAACTTGAAATGAGTTTCACAAACATATAATTAATCATATGAATCATGAAAAAATGTTTAGAATATGGAAATAGGTTCGTTTGTTGGTAGTTGGGATCGAAAATGCCATTTTTGGCCATAAATGACCTATATCGACCCAAATGACCCATAGGCGTTCATAACGAACATGAAATGAGTCTTATAATCATATAAGTAATCATATGAATCATGAAAAACGTTTATAATATGGAAATAGGGTCGTTTGTTGGTAGTTGGGATCGAAAATGCCAATTTTGGCCATAAATGACCTATATCGATTCAAATGACCCTTAGGCTTGCATAACGAACTTGAAATGATTCTTATAATCATATAACTAATCATATGAATCATGAAAAAGGTTTAGAATGTGGATATAAGTTCGTTTGTTTGTAGCTCGGATCGAAAATGCCATTTTTGGCCATAAATGACCTATATCGACCAAAATGACCCATATGCGTGCATAACGAACTTGAAATCAGTTTCAAAAACATATAATTAATCATATAAATCATGAAAAACTGTTCAGAATATGGAAATAGGTTTGTTTGTGGGTAGTTGAGATCGAAAATGCCATTTTTTGCGATAAATGACCTATATCGACCCAACTGACCCATAGGCGTTCATAACGAACATGAAATGAGTCTTATAATCATATAATTAATCATATGAATCATGAAAAACGTTTAGAATAAGGAAATAGGTTCGTTTGTTGGTAGTTGGGTTCGAAAATGCCATTTTTGGCCATAAATGACCTATATCGACCCAAATGACCCATATGCGTGCATAATAACGTAAATTGAGTCTTATAAACATATAACTAATCATATGAATCAAGAAAAACGTATAGAATATGGAAAGAGGTTCGTTTGTTGGTAGTTGGGATCGAAAATGCCATTTTTGGCCATAAATGACCTATATCGACCCAAATGACCAATAGGCGTGCATAACGAACTTGAAATGAGTTTCACAAACATATAATTAATCATATGAATCATGAAAAAATGTTTAGAATATGGAAATAGGTTCGTTTGTTGGTAGTTGGGATCGAAAATGCCATTTTTGGCCATAAATGACCTATATCGACCCAAATGACCCTTAGGCGTGCATAACGAACTTAAAATGAGTCTTATAATCATATAATTAATCATATGAATCATGAAAAACGTTTAGAATGTGGAAATAGGTTCGTTTGTTGATAGTTGGGATCGAAAATGCCATTTTTGGCCATAAATGACCTATATCGACCCAATTGACCCATAGGCGTGAATAATGAACTTGAAATGAGTCTTATAAACATATAACTAATCATATGAATCATGAAAGAGATTTAGAAAGATTCCTTAGGTTCATTTTTTGATATTTGGGATCGAAAATGTCATTTTTGGCCAAATATGATCTATATCGAGCCAAATGAGTCTTAGATGTGCATAAAGAACTTGAAATGAATCTTAGTACACTCAGAAAGTTGTTTTGTCGACCAATATGATTTCTATTTTCGCATACGAAAATTAATTTAATTTATTGGTTTGCATGTACGTTGTTCTTTAAAAGGTTTTCAAAACTCCAAGGGAGGGGCTCTTTACTAAAGAGGAAGTTGGATGAAGTTCGAGACAAGTGGGCTACTTACTTCAACGATTGTGAACTACCCTCAGTGTAATAAATAGAGCAGGCTTGTAGTTATCCGTGACTCTTACATTATTTTGTTATTTATCGATTTAATTAATTACATTTGAATTAATTCGGTAATATTATTGGAAATTTGAAATTTATATCATTTTTGAGGAATGTCAAGCTGATGTTTGGTGAAACAGTATTCTATAAATTATAATGCAACATTGTTTATTGCAAATTAGAAATTATATTGTAGAATATCAAGAATTATATTGCAGATTTTTAATTTTTTTTAAAAAAAAACTCAAAAGTTGCCCTTGTTTGCAACAAGAGCAACTTATGTGAAGCTTATAAGTTGCCCTTGTTAAGGGCAACTTTTGATAATTTTACAAAAGTGACCCAGCCATAGGTGGCACTTATAAAGGGCAATTTATAAGCCTATTTTAAGGGCAACTTATAAGCCTATTTTAAGGGCAACTTATGATGATTTTTCCTCTAGTGTTTGGTGGTTAGTGTTGCTTCCTCTTCTCTATCTCAATCATGAGCAATCAAAACATTCCTCACCAACCTTCTCAAAATGGCAAGCTACAACCTAGAAATGTGGAGCCTCAACTAGTTCCAAGAGAGTTTGGGGGAGGTTTTCGGATGGGTCCTCTAATTAATCCCCCACCAAAATTTTCTCTCCCGGGGCGCTTTAATTACAGTAACTCTGTAATTGGTATGTTTGTGGGAGAAAATCCAGCTCCTGTTTCCTATGTTCAGCATATGGTGCAATCAAGATGGGTGAGCAGAAGTGACATTCGGGTGCATAGATTGGGGTTACATTCTCTCTTTAAATGTCGAGATGAGGGGATATGTAAGCGATAATTCGTCAACACACAACTATCATTGATGGAGGGATTATCAATTTAGGAGGTTTCATCGGCTGGATAGTCCTCAACAAATTAACTTTAGTACCACTAGGTTGAAGGTTAGAGTGCATGGCTTCCCCTTACCTTATCTCACGGAGGGGTGGGCTAGGCAGATATTTCAACAACTTGGTTACATTGAAGAGTTAGATCAAGAAGGTGAAGATCTTCCTCTTAATTCTGAATTCTGAGCAAGGATGCTGATTGTGAGGTGGTCGAAAAATACAGGACGGGCGTTTAAAGAATATGGAGCGCACGACTTTCCCCTCAGGAAGTGAAAATCATATTAAGTAAATAGGAATTAATTGTGGGAGTTATCCTTTTTTTACTAGTCTTAAGGAGCCGCCATTCAGTTTTACAACTACATTGAAAAAAACTGACAAACCCGGTTATCGTGATATGCATGGAGTGCAAACATATTTGAGTAACAACGGCCATAGGTTCCCTTGTGATCCCTATTATGGAGATCGCTCAACGTACATCCAGCGGAGTAGAGATTGAGAGTTTGGGGGATGTTTACTAATACGGGGAGTGCCCATCATTATCCCATGCGATGATCCTTACTAGTTCAATGCGACGACGAAAGGGACATGAGTTAGACTACATTAATAATCTGAGTTGATTTTAATGCACATGTAATTAACTAATCAACGCCAAGGAGTGATGTAGATTAATTCAAGGTACTTAGCAATAAACCGGTTTGTCCAGAGATTACTTAGGCGTGATTAGTAAAACAAATTAAGTGAACAAACTTATATGGTGAGGAAAGTAGTAAAAGGTAGATTTCAGGTTATAGTATAGCATCAGGAACACTTACCACTTGATTTTGCTAGCTTTCCTTTTGGTGTTCGAACTTCCTGGTAACTGACTGGTTATTGGGTGGGTTTCTTCCTGAGTTTTGTGTGTTTAGGCTAGAGGTCTGGTTAGAACTTTGGTAGTATTTGGACTAGATCGAGCAGTCGCGCGGTCAGGGTCTGCTTAACAGTGTGTTAGTACGACAGAAGATTGCAGGTACGAGACAAAGAGAAGCTTCGGTCAATACTCAAGCTTAGGGTATTATTGAAGGAAATAATGCCCTTGGTCCAAGTATGCATTCAATGTTAAGTCTAATAAATGCGGTTCAGTATTAATTAACAAGTTAACAATTCAGTGAGATCAAGTGAGTTGAATGCCTAGCTAGAGGCCGCTTCAGTTCAAGTGGAATTAATGATATTAATCCACAGCTTACTCTTGACTGAACCCGTAGGGTCACACAAATAGTACGTAAACGGATCAAGTATTTAATGGCATTAAATACTCTATCTATGGATATTCGGAATCGACGGATCTTGGTTTCAGTGGAAGCTTAGATCGTCACAAGCAAGAAATGAATACTCCGGAAACGATGATATTGCCGGAAACGGAAATATAGATCGTATCGGAAATATAAATATTATCCAAATCGTAGATGTTGCCGGAAACGGAAACATGGTACGTATCGGAAAATATTATTGGAAATGGAAATATTACCGGAATCGGAAATATTGCCGGAAACGGAAATATTGTCAGAATCGGAAATATTATCGGAATCGGAAAATAATTCCGGAAACGGAAATATTAAATATTTGTTTGAAACGGAAATTAATTTCGGAATCGGAAATATTAAATATTGTTCGTATCGGAAATGAATTCTGAAATCGGGAATTTAATCGGAAGCGTATCGTACGAATTAGCGTCGGACGAGGCTCGCTAGACTAAGGCCCAGCACGAAGCCAGGCCATCGCCCAGCAAGCCACACGCATCACCAACACACGCCAAGCCTCGACCAGGCCCAGCGCAAGCCAGGCCCAGCCGAAGCCATGGGCGCGCGCGGACAGCAGCATGGGCCGAGCGCTGTGCGCTCAGCGTGGGCCGCAAGGCCTGCGCGGGTGTACGGTGCTCGTGCGATGCTCGTGTGCGAATCCTAAAGCTATCGGGATTCGATAAAAGATTAAATCCTAAACCTATTAGATAAAGTTTATTTAATAGAGTCCTAGCAGGATTCTAATTAAATTAATTAGTATCCTAATAGGATTCCAGTTCCTTTTCCATACCTCTATAAATAAGTGCCTAGGGTCATTATTTACAGATACGATTGAAGTATTCAAAGGGTAAGTTTTTGAAAGAAAATTCAGCCATACACTTGCACAATAATAGCCGAAAATTCCTAGCACCTTAAGGGCGTTTCTAGTTGGTCAATCTTGAGGCGGATCCGGACGTACTGTGGACTATCTACGGAGGGACGACACTTGGAGTCCTAAAGACTTGTTCTTGTTCGGTTCGGGCGCAACTAGGGAAAGCACGCTACAAAGTGTATGCATCTATACTATGCTAAATGATTATGTGTAAATAATATGCTTTCCTGGCTTTATGGTTTTTCCGCATGATTTATGTATTGTCATATGTATCATAACCTAACAGTGGTATCACGAGCCTCTTATTATTTTCATAATCTAAATTGCATAAACATGGTTAAATATTACAAATTTGCAAGAATTAAAAGGGGTGATTAATTTTCGTAATTGTTAATTAATTGCAAATTGCGTTTATTTAATTATATGTACGCAGTTTTTCGGCAGTTTTCTTGTTACTCATCCAAATCGAGTGATTTTTGTGTCAATTCCGCATGTAAAAGGCATTCTAAAATTTTGACAAAAATAGTACTTTTCGGCTGAATCCAGAATTCTCAAATTCGAAGCCTAACTATGACTTTTCGGAGGTTTTAGTTTTTCGAACGCAAAATTTTGTAAATTTAAGATGTTAAATTAAATATTTGCGATTCTTGTTGTTAAATCTTGAATTTTTGATTGACCTACTGTATATGTTTAACAAGTTTGAATGCCTAGCCTTGTTAATTATGCAATCTAATTTGTAATTATGATTAATTTGTTGAAAATTGGAATAATTTAGAATTAATTTGATTTTCATAATTAGTTAGTAATTTAATTAGATACCTATGATTAAAAACCACCATAAAAATTGTAAATTTGTGTTAAATTTTAAATTTTTATGACCTAGACTTGAATCCAGGTTAATCGGAAATCAATTAATTAATAAATTTTCGATATTCGCCTTAAAATTATGAAATTAATATGATTTATTAATTTGTCATTAATTTTGAAAATAGAGTTTTTAATTTTTATGCGATTCGCTCATTTAACTTGCACGCACAAAGCAATGGACGCTACGTGTTACCCTTAAGGGGTGTTGTATAGTGCGGGCATGCGACGACGACCAAGGGAGCTCGTCGCCCATGCGGTACGAATGCAATGAGCAATGCTATGGTGCACGAGCACAAGGCAACAGCCCTGCCTTGTGTCGTGTGCTGTGTGCGATGGGCGAGTGGGCAAGGGCGATAGCAAGGCAGCGACAGTCGCGTGTGGGCAGCAGGCGAGCAGGGCCACGACGCAACTGCCGCGCGCAACATGCGAAGCCTCGCGCGCAGCGAGCGCAAGCTCGCGTGCGACGAGCGCTACGCCCAGCGACGAACGCTCGCGCGCAGCGAGCGCAAGCTCGCGTGCGTCGAGCGCTGGCGCGCGCAGCGAGAATGCTAGCGTGCTTCGATGATGCCTTGCGATGGTGTGCAGCGATGGATACGACGCAGCACATAGGCTGCGCGCACATGGCCAGGGATGGCTGCGTGCGTGTGGCCTATGGCTATGCGTTGTATGGTGATGTTGCGTACCTTATGTTACGATTAGATCGTTTTAAAATTTTAATTTGAAATTTTCAGTTTACGTAATTTTAATTAATTTTAAAATTAATAATTTAAATTGTTTTCTTGGATTTTAATTTTGAATATTATAATTATAATAAATTTCATTTATTCTAATTATTTTACTAAAATTAAAATCATGAATTAATTTAAATACGACTGAAAATAAATTAAATATGTGGATTCAATTATAAATTTATATGAGCTTTAAATTTTAATTAAATTTGTATGTTTCCGGTTAGACTAGAAATACATTTTTATGTTTAAAATTAGTAAAGCATATGAATTTATTGGTTTAAGTGGGATCCCTTTTAGTCATAAACTCTTGATTAGGTCTACAAATCCTTAAGGTTAAAACAACTTGATTAGAATTAATAAGGACTGAATAATTTGTAGATTATTGGTGCCCTTGATTAATTGCTGCAAATATTTATGTGATGCATAACGTGTTTTACTAACCAGCTCTGTGGGCCATTCATGATAATGAATGAGTGAATGGTATATATTATATATGTACTGTTTTGCAGGTTATGAAGTGACTAGTATGGCCCAAATAGGATAGAAAATATGGTCTGCGTACCATTAATTTGAATGTAATTGGTCTAAAGTACCAAAATTGTTTTTCAATTCAAATATGGTCTGCGTACCATCAAATAGTTGTAATTAGTTTAATTATAGCTTATCCTATTTGAAGAAAATGGTGCCTCCCACGGAGATTTTCGAGACGGACTTTGAAGTTGAAGCTTCAAGATGAAGTCGGGCCATACTAGATCACATTTATCTTATGCATGCTTTAAGTTATTTATTGCTTTAAATATGTCTTAATTATGCATGAGATTGTGGCTTGATTATGTTGCATGATTAAGGATTTTAGTTCACTTAAAATCTAACCAACATAGTAAGAGCCTTAAGTTCCAAACTTAAAAATTGAGTTAAAAGGTGCCATGCCAAAATATACACTTGCTTGGATATCCTTTACATCAATCTAGTAATAGTTTTCGCTCAGCGAGGTGTTACTTATTGGTCCTAAAGGGGCAAGGTACACAAATAATTGTGAGTCCATGTTAGTTTTGGTGAAACTCAACGATATAAGTAAGGAGTCCTTTTATATCGTGGCAAAATCGATAGGTTTACCTAATAAGTTCTTAGACGTGCCTATCAACCAAGAGTAGTTTCTAGACTATTAGCAAAAGGTTTTTGCTTACCTAAGATATTTTAGGATTGAGTCGACAAACTGTGCTTAATTCTTCAATGGATTTTAGGATCTTGGAATCATTTTATTCACACCTGCCGGAACACATAACTTGAATAAAATGCTTAATGAACATTGAATTATGCATGTATGCTAGAATTTAAGTTTATTAAGAGAAACTGTGAATGGTTATTTATTTGTTTATTCTTTTCAATTGTAGTTTTAATTATGGCAAACAACAATTCATTCAACATTCGATCAATTCTCGAAAAGGAGAAGTTGAGCGGGAAAAACTTCCTTGACTGGCAAAGGAACTTGAAAATAGTTCTTATGCAGGAAGAAAAGGAGTATGTCCTGGAAGAGGCGATGCCCGAAGCCGCAGGCGACGGGGTCACTCAGGCAGCCCTCAATCGTTGGATTGATGCCAACAAGGATGTGAAATGTCTAATGCTCGCCACCATGAGTACAGATCTGCAGAAAACGTTCATCAACTCAGATGCTTTCACGATCATCAGTGAGTTAAAGAACATGTTCCAAGATCTGGCTCGAGTCGAAAGATTCGAGACTCATAGGAAAATTCTTGAGACCAAGCTTAAGAAAGGCGAGCCCGTAAGTCCACATGTTCTCAAAATGATTGGACTCATTGAGAATATGAGTCGGCTGGATCAGCAATTCTCTCAGGAAATGGCTGTAGACACCATCCTCCATTCTCTTCATAACGGGTATGATCAGTTCAAACAGAACTACAGTATGAATAGTCTGGATAAAACGCTCACTGAGCTTCACGGTATGCTGAAGACCGCTGAAAAGACGCTCAAAAGTGATAAGCAAGATGTGCTTATGGTGCGTGGGGGCAAGTTCAAGAAATCTGGAAAGAAGAGGAATGCTAAGAAAGGTGGCAACAAGGCCAGCCCAACTAAGCAAACTGGCGCCAAGTCTGAAAAGAGGAAGGTCAGTCAACCCACTTCTGAATCCGAATGCTTCTACTGCAAGAACAAGGGGCATTGGAAGAGAGATTGCTTGAAGCTAAAGGAAGATCAGAAGAACGGAACAGTCGTTCTATCTTCAGGTATTTTCGTTATAGACTGTATACTTGCTAATTCAACTTCTTGGGTATTAGATACAGGTTGTGGCTCACACTTATGTTCCAATCCACAGGGACTAAGAAGAAGTAGAAAGTTAAGCAAGGGTGAAGTCGACCTACGAGTGGGAAATGGAGCACGGATTGCTGCATTAGCTGTAGGAACTTATTATTTGTCGTTGCCCTCTGGGCTAGTTTTGGAACTGGAAGAGTGTTTCCATGTTCCAAGTCTTACTAAAAACATCATTTCAGTTTCTTGCTTAGATGCTAAGGGATTTTCCTTTTTAATAAAAGACAATAGTTGTTCGTTTTATTTTAAAGAGATGTTTTATGGATCTGCTAGATTAGTCAATGGACTTTATTTATTAGATCACGACAAACAAGTTTATAACATAAATACCAAAAAGGCCAAAAAGGATGATTCAGATCTCACTTATCTGTGGCATTGTCGATTAGGCCATATTAACTTGAAACGCTTAGAAAGACTTCAAAAAGAAGGAATTCTAGAACCATTTGACTTAGAGGATTATGGTAAATGCGAATCATGTTTACTTGGCAAAATGACAAAGCAACCTTTCTCTAAAGTTGGAGAAAGAGCAACTGAACTATTGGGTTTAATCCATACAGATGTATGTGGACCAATGAGTACAAATGCTAGAGGTGGTTTCAGCTACTTTATCACTTTCACTGATGACTTCATTAGATATGGTTATGTCTACCTAATGAAGCATAAGTCTGAATCCTTTGAAAAATTCAAAGAATTTCAGAGTGAAGTAGAGAATCAATTAGGCAAGAAGATTAAGGCACTGCGGTCTGATAGAGGCGGTGAATATCTGAGCTATGAATTTGATGACCATCTAAAAGAATGTGGAATTCTGTCAGAATTGACTCCTCCTGGAACACCACAATGGAATGGTGTGTCGGAACGGAGAAACAGAACCTTGCTAGACATGGTCAGGTCAATGATGGGTCAGGCCGAACTTCCCATAGAATTTTGGGGACATGCACTAAATACAGCTGCACTCACTATAAATAGAGCTCCGTCTAAAGCTGTCAAAAAGACTCCATATGAGTTATGGTTTGGAAAGCCTCCAAATGTGTATTTTCTTAAGATTTGGGGATGTGAAGTATACGTCAAACGATTAATTTCAGACAAACTTCATCCGAAATCTGACAAATGTATCCTTGTGGGCTATCCAAAGGAAACAAAGGGGTATTACTTCTACAATACATCTGAGAACAAGGTGTTTGTTGCTCGAGATGGTGTCTTTTTGGAGAAAGATCACATTTCCAAAATGACAAGTGGGAGAAAAGTAGACCTCGAAGAAATTCGAGTCGAACAACAAACTCTAGAGAATGCTCAAGATGACATTCAGGATGAAACTCAGAGATCTTTAGAAGAATCTGGTGAGAATCATGGTCAATCTAGAAATGTTACCCCGCGTAGATCGCAAAGATATAGATCTCAACAGGAAAGGTACTTAGGTATTTTGACGAACGAGAGCTATGACGTTCTATTACTTGAAAGTGATGAACCTGCGACTTACAAACAAGCTATGACGAGCCCTAGCTCCAAGCAATGGCAAGAAGCCATGCAATCTGAATTAGACTCCATGTCTGAAAACCAAGTATGGGATTTGATCGATTTGCCAGATGGCTACCAAGCCATTGGAAGCAAATGGGTTTTTAAACTGAAAAAGGACAAGGATGGGAAACTTGAAGTTTTCAAAGCTAGATTGGTTGCAAAAGGTTACAGGCAAGTCCACGGTGTAGATTACGATGAAACCTTTTCACCAGTTGCAATGCTAAAGTCTATTCGGATAATGTTAGCAATCGTTGCATATTACGATATCGAAATATGGCAGATGGATGTCAAAACCGCTTTCTTAAACGGTGTTTTAACAGAAACTGTGTTCATGACACAGCCTGAAGGTTTTGAGGATCCAAAGAATGCTAAAAAGGTATGCAAGCTAAAGAAATCAATCTACGGATTGAAGCAGGCATCCAGGAGCTGGAATATACGTTTTGATGAAGCAGTCAGTGACTTTGGTTTCATCAAGAACGCAGACGAATCTTGTGTATACAAGAAGGTCAGTGGGAGCAAAATTGCTTTCCTAGTATTATATGTCGACGACATATTACTTATCGGAAATGACATTCCTATGTTGAACTCTGTCAAGATTTGGCTTGGGAAATATTTTTCGATGAAGGATCTAGGAGAAGCACAGTACATATTGGGCATCAAGATTTACAGAGATAGATCTAAAAAGATGATTGGACTGAGTCAAAGCACTTATATCAATAAGGTGCTTGATAGGTTCAAGATGGCAGACTCCAAGCGAGGCTACCTACCCATGTCTCATGGAATAAATCTAAGCAAGACTCAGTGCCCAAAAACACTTGATGAGCGTAGACGAATGAATGGGATTCCATATGCATCATTAATTGGTTCAATAATGTATGCTATGATATGTACACGCCCGGATGTTGCGTACGCACTCAGTGCTACGAGCAGATACCAGTCAGACCCAGGAGAGGCACATTGGACTGCTGCCAAGAATATTCTGAAGTACCTGAAAAGGCACAAAGATGACTTCCTGGTCTATGGTGGAGATGATGAATTAATTGTTAAAGGCTACGGACGCAAGTTTCCAAACCGACAAAGATGATTTCAGATCACAGTCTGGGTTTGTCTTCTGCCTCAACGGAGGTGCAGTAAGCTGGAAAAGTGCTAAGAAAAGCACCATTGCGGATTCTACAACTGAAGCGGAGTACATTGCTACACATGAAGCAGCAAAGGAAGCTATATGGATAAGGAAGTTCGTAGGTGAACTAGGTGTAGTCCCCTCCATTAAAGGACCAATAGCCCTGTATTGTGATAACAACGGAGCTATTGCACAGGCAAAGGAGCCTAGACACCACCAAAGAGTCAAGCATGTACTTCGTAGATTTCACCTTCTACGAGAGTTTGTTGAAAGAAAAGAAGTCGAGATAAGCAAGATTGGAACTGATGACAACATATCAGATCCATTGACTAAACCTCTGCCGCAGGCGAAGCACAACTCGCACACTGCAGCCATGGGAATCAAGCATATTGGAGAATGGCTTTGATGTCCTTATTTAATGTTTTAAAGTTTTAGAGTTTAAATCTTTGTAAAACATTATTGGTTAATCATTCACAATAAATGAATAGAATTCATTTTTCCATTTAATTTGTGGTTTATTAAATGATGAGTCCCTTCAATTTAACGATATATTCAAGATAGACTGTCAGGACCAGTCCTGTGACTAAGAAATGTCTATCAAGTGAACTTGAATGTCAAAAGTTGAAAATGGTCCCTGGTCGGAGTTTTCTATAAAATTGGACGCATAGAAAACGTTAGACGACTAGAATGCAGGATGACTAGTAGTTCTGTTTCTTGAACTATGTGGACATGGCAATGTCATAATCATTTGCATAGATACTTACTTTGGGAAGACTAGTATCGGACAGACCTATGAAACTTTACTGTAAGAGATGAAAATCTGTCATAAGTAAATTTCATTAAAATTATTTGACACTAAATCCTCAATACCTGAGTGATTTGAGATTACTTGTTTTAGAACTGGTTGCTTTGACGTTGACCAACCGTCGCACCGTAAAAGGAGGCTATAAAGGCAACGCTCAGGTAATCACCTATCAAACGAAGTCTAATCTCAAGATCGCAAGATTGGGATTGTCCTCCCATAAATCGGGAAGAGATGCTTAAAAGTTGTACAAGGCCACTCGGAGAGCTAGAAACTGTGAAATGCATGGCCGTGCTCAGATGAATCATAGGCTATGATTATCTGCTTATTTGAACAGTTGAACTCTGAAACCAAGAAACACCTCTGGACATAATAAGGATGACAACTCTTACCTTATGTTCAAGAGCAAGCATCGAGTGACAAAGGAATTAGGAAATGGACACTTGTCCCTAAGGACAAGTGGGAGACTGAAGGAAATAATGCCCTTGGTCCAAGTATGCATTCAATGTTAAGTCTAATAAATGCGGTTCAGTATTAATTAACAAGTTAATAATTCAGTGAGATCAAGTGAGCTGAATGAATAGCTAGAGGCCGCTTCAGTTCAAGTGGAATTAATGATATTAATCCACAGCTTACTCTTGACTGAACCCGTAGGGTCACACAAATAGTACGTAAACGGATAAAGTATTTAATGGCATTAAATACTCTATCTATGGATATTCGGATTCGACGGATCTTGGTTTCAGTGGGAGCTGAGATCGTCACAAGCAAGAAATGAATACTCCGAGAACGATGATATTGCCGGAAACGGAAATATAGATCGTATCGGAAATATAAATATTATCCAAGTCGTAGATGTTGCCGGAAACGGAAACATGGTACGTATCGGAAAATATTATCGGAAATGGAAATATTACCGGAATCGAAAATATTGCCGGAAACGGAAATATTGTCAGAATCGGAAATATTATCGGAATCGGAAAATAATTCCGGAAACGGAAATATTAAATATTTGTTCGAAACGGAAATTAATTCCGGAATAGGAAATATTAAATATTGTTCGTATCGGAAATGAATTCCGAAATCGGGAATTTAATCGGAAGCGTATCGTACGAATTAGCGTCGGACGAGGCTCGCTAGACGAAGGCCCAGCACGAAGCCAGGCCATCGCCCAGCAAGCCACACGCATCACCAACACACGCCAAGCCTCGACCAGGCCCAGCGCAAGCCAGGCCCAGCCGAAGCCATGGGCATGCGCGGACAGCAGCATGGGCCGAGCGTTGTGCGCTCAGCGTGGGCCGCAAGGCCTGCGCGGGTGTACGGTGCTCGTGCGATGCTCGTGTGCGAATCCTAAAGCTATCGGGATTCGATAAAAGATTAAATCCTAAACCTATTAGATAAAGTTTATTTAATAGAGTACTAGCAGGATTATAATTAAATTAATTAGTATCCTAATAGGATTCCAGTTCTTTTTCCATACCTCTATAAATAAGTGCCTAGGGTCATTATTTACAGATACGATTGAAGTATTCAAAGGGTAAGTTTTTGAAAGAAAATTCAGCCATACACTTGCACAATAATAGCCGAAAATTCCTAGCACCTTAAGGGCGATTCTAGTTGGTCAATCTTGAGGCGGATCCGGACGTACTGTGGACTATCTACGGAGGGACGACACTTGGAGTCCTAAAGACTTGTTCTTGTTCGGTTCGGGCGCAGCTAGGGAAGGCACACTACAAAGTGTATGCATCTATACTATGCTAAACGATTATGTGTAAATAATATGCTTTCCTGGCTTTATGGTTTTTCCGCATGATTTATGTATTGTCATATGTATCATAACCTAACAATTATGTGGGGATGGTGTGTTATTTTCCGGATTTCAGAGGGTCTAGTTATAGTGTAATATGCCGGAATAAGATAGATATTGAAAGAAATATAAGTTCACTGAAACACACTAGCATCTCTAGAATATTCCAGCGCTCTGATCAGGAGCACTATAATATTCCAGCGCTAGCAAAGGAAGCGCTAGATATGATCCGTGCTGAGGCATTGACAATTGTTCAAAACTTTATCTTTGCCGTTATTAGGTGAGAACCAAACTGTAGCTCCAGAATATAGTGGCGCTGGCTTTAGTGCGCTTGAATAATTGTAATGCATGTGTGCCTAGCGCTAGATTTTTCTAGCGCTGGTGTTTTACTTCCACTTTTTCAGTTTTATCCGATTTTATCCGAATATTATATCTCGCTCACGGTTTTATCTCTTTTAAGGATATCTGTTGGAATGAAACTTTTATCCTTTATCCAAGGATTAATTGTAATTCAATGCAATCACTTGAAAAATTATCTTATATGGTTACTATTCTGGGCAGTTGTTAAGCATAGCAGTTACTGTAAATGGAAATATGGTTTTGGGGATTGTCAGTCAGCCACAGGTTCTTCGCCGCATGTTTAGGAAAGCTTAGTTAAGCAGTGTTTTGTTTCATCATTGAACACACCGCTTCTGGCCTAGGGACAAATGTAGGCGTCTACACTGATTGATATCTCGCAACCTCTGTTACCCGGATGTTATATTCCGATTGAAGGAGAACGAGTGATGTGGGTGTATATGAGGTATGAAGGAATTTTTTGGTTTTGTAAAAGGTGTGGATGTGCATGTTATTCAAATGCAAGGTGTTCAATGGATATGGTTGTGGCGGGAAGGAGAATTAGAAGTAGGCTACAGGGAGCGGAAGATGGGGGGCTGCGGGTGTTGTATGGACCGGTTGACTATCCGGTCTATACGAATAATACTTAAGGGCATCCGGATCGGTTCAGGCTTAGGCATTCAAGAGTGGACTTAATGCATTATGAGGAGACGGAAGACCTACCCTTGATTCGTAGGTTTCGAATAGAAGGTTATGATGATGGGGAAGAATACCAGAGTTCTGATGAAGAAGCAAGGTATTTTTTAAATTCAAATAGTTCTGATGAAGTCTTTTTTGGAAATGAAGACTTTGTTGGTGACGAAAGAACAAAAGAGGTAAGAGATGATAGTTCGGATTCTTTGGTGAATGTTAGACGCTCGCCGAGGACACGGTTTGGTTTGGAGGATGATCCTTATGTGTTGTACCATCGCCCAAGAAACTCTCAAAATTATACCTTCTCTAAAATCTTGTTAACAACAGTAAAACCTAACCCAAACCCAAATTCAAACCTAACCCTAATCCAATCTCAAACCCAAATTCAAACCTAACCCTAATCCAATCTCAAACCAAACCGTAATTCTTCGTATGATCCAAATGTGGACTTGATCCAGAGACCAAATGGGGAGTTGGAAAGGGGCCATCCTAATCAGGTCCCACCTCTTATTATCCATGCAATCCAGGATTTGAGCCAAACTCTTACTCAGAGTTTCTCTACTGCGGATTTTCAGCCAAGGAGATTTTGAAGTGAACGGGATCGGTCTATACCGTCCTTGAGTGGATTTTGCACCAGATTTCCAAACTTGCCGGATAATCTTCCGCCATTAACCTTACTGGAGTTTTCTCGGTCAACGTTCAAATCGTCTGTGGCAAGTGCAGGTCGGGGTAAGGAGAGAATTCAAGGGACGTGTTCTCTTTTTCAGACTTTGGGTATTCAAGAGTGGGATACCTCGTCTCCACCATTGTTAGGTCCTCTTTCAGGAGGTAATACAGGTCTTTGCAAGATGTGGTTCGAGGAGGATGGGTAGGTCCAACTCCCGACTCGTTGCCTCAACCAAGCCCATGGTTTTTAGATATATCAAGTAGGCCGAGGTTTGAAAGGTATAAGGAGGGTGAGATAGTGGTGAGAAGTTTATCTAGTAGAGTTGTGGAAGTGACTCATAGGTTAGCTCTGTCTCTTAGAAGTTGTGGCCCCCCTTTTAGAGCTAACAGGGTTCATCCAATCCAAGACTTTTAATTTGATATTGGGGGTTTGCCTAATGTTCCTTTGACGGAGTTTGAACCGCCCAATTCGCCGGAATCTCCTATCGGGTCTATTGATATGTCGGTTTTTTCAGAAGGAAAGAAGGGGGAGGAGAAAAAGACTCCACGTGAAAGAGACAAGGATGTTCATTCAAATAAGGATAACTCAATTCGTAGGTGTGACAACAAAATCAGTTGGGGTGAGAAGAAGAAATATGCGACTTTACACCGATGGTCAGATAAGGGGGGTTATATAATTTGGCAAAGGTTAGAGAATGAGGAAGGGGAGAGAGGTGTGAAGCGTAAAATAATCTCAAAGGCTATTACTGATGTAGATTTTGCAAGGCAATGGGGTGTTGATGTTAATATGAATTTTGAAATAAAGACTAGGAGCGAAAGGGTGAAGAAAGATGGTTCGGGTTCTACAACGGTAAAATTCAAACGGCTGAGAAGTGTTGAGGTCACTTCTAAATTGAGGGTGTAGTCGGATGATATGGAAGATGACGTACAAGTAGAAATCATGGAATAAACCAAGGATATTTAAATGGGTGAGGTGGCTGCCCTTGATCAGCCCCCAAGCCAATTATGAGGATCGTTGCTTGGAATTGTAGGGGGTTAAATGACTCGCGCACCCCTGCTCTTCCTTATTTGGTGTGGATGACACGAGTTAAGCGTCCTTCTTCTATGTTTTTTTTCTAAAACTAAAATGTTAGTTGCAGATGTATCGACAAAGTTATCGTTTTAAATCCAGGGGTATGTTTTGGGATGGATGCAGATGGGTCTAAAGGGGGGTTGTTTGTGTTGTCCTGGTGTAGTGCGGTTGTAAGTTGTGTTGTTGCTACCTATCATTTTTTACTTTGTAATATATCGGAAAGTAATGGAAGTATAAGGCATGTCCTTTTCGTTTATGGTGAACTTGACCTTGAAAACAGGAGGATGGTGTGGTGTCAAATCTCAAGTATTTTAGTAATAGTTCAAGAATGCCTATTAAGAGGGGACTTCAATAAATTAGATAACATGGAAGATAAGTTAGGTGGTTCAAATTTTATTAGAGGAATTGATGGCTTTGTGGATTTTAGGTTGAGGGTGAACTTGCATGAGGTAATGTTTTTGGGGCAAAGGTATACATGGACAAATAAAAGGGATGAGGGAGAGTTGAAATGGAAAGATTAGATGAGCCTATGTTACTCCCAACTAGTTTGATAGTTTTCCTGATGGTAAAGTCTATAACGAACCGATTACTTGCTCACATGCTGCCATTGTGTATGATTCTGAACCTAATAGGATAGTGTCGAACAGACCATACCAATTGGAGGGCAGGTGCTTAAAGTTTAACGAGGTGAGAGAGTTGGTCCTGTCTACTAGGGAGGAATTTGTTCCAAGATCAAATATGTTTTCATTGGCTAGTAGACAAAGATTGGTTCGATTGAAGCTCCAAAAGTGGTATCTCAACAAAAGGAAGTTGTGGGGAGTTAATTGGAGATTGGTTCCTAAATCCCTCATTAGTGCAGCAAAAGAGATAGCCTCCTCTGGCCAAGGCAAGGTTTTTGTTGATCAGTTGAATGCTTGGGAGAAGTGTAAGTTGGGGTATGATTACTGGACACAGGGAGCAAAGGAGAAATGGGTGAAGGATGGAGAGATGCCTACCACTATTATGTTCTGGCGTGTGAAAGCTAGAAAAATTAGAAATGTGATTCTTTCTTTAAAGAATGATGAGAAGGAATGGGTCGATGGTCATGAGGAAGTGTCAAAGGTGGTGTTAGAGTCACTCTTAAAAGTTTATAATCCGCCTTTTAATCCTAATCAAGGGGAGGAGACTGATATGATTTTAAGACATTTACATCTTCCTACAATCTCTCCTCTAGAATCTCAACTTATGGATGCTCCCATTACAGATGAAGAGGTTCGGGTAACAATGTTGGACATGCATAACGATAAATCCCCAGGACCTGATGGGATGATAGCTGAATTTTTCCACGTATATTGGGATAAACTTGGGAGCTCGGTTGTTGAGGGGGTAAGAGATTTCTTTACTTCAGGGCATATTTTAAAAGAATGGAATCAAGCCTTTTTGGTCATGATTCTAAAAGTTGAAAACCCTAAGATGGCGACCCATTTTAGGCCGATAGGTTTATGCAATACGATCTATAAGTGTGTCTCGAAGTGTATGGTGAAAAGATTGAAAGTGTTTTTCCCTCGCTAATTTCAGATTATCAGCATGCGTTTATTCCGGGTCGGTATGCAGAGGATACTGTTTTATTGAGTCATGAACTGATGCACGTGATTAATTCGAATAAAATAATGGATCTGGCAGCAATTAAGTTGTATATGTCAAAAGCTTATGATTTGGTGAATTGGTTGTTCATTTTGAAGGTCCTTAAAGGCTATAGTTTTTCGGATCATTGGGTGGGATTAGTCTCGGAATGTATTTCTACGTGTCCTTCAAAGCCCTGATAATTGGAAGAACAACAGAGGGGTTTAAGCCGAAAATCGGGCTCCGCCAGGGAGATCCTTTGTCTCCATATCTGTTTCTCTTCTGCATGGATATTTTATCTAGGATGTTACTTTTGAGAGAGGATATTGGCCAATTTAAAGGATTAAGGTAAGCAGAGGGGCTCCTGCGATTAATCATGTTTTCTTTGCAGATGATGCCATGCTATTTTTTAGGGCAAATGAGGAGACTTGTGTGAATATTATGCAAATATTAAAGGACTTTGGGAAGATTTTGGGTCAGCAATTGAATTATAAGAAGACATATGTCAAGTTTTCCCCACTGATGGATCAAAATGTGAAGGCAACCTTAAAGGCAATTTTAACAATGGGAGAGGTTAAAAATTTGGGAAATCATTTGGGGAGTCCTATTGACTTGGGGAAGAAGAAAAAAAAAAGGTGATTTTCAGTTTATCGTTGATAAGGTGCATGAGAAAATTCTTGCTTGGTCTTCTTTTTGGCTTTCTCAACCAATAAAAATGATTCTAATCCAATCGATTCTGTTAAGCATTTCTTCCCATTTTATGTGGTGTTTAATGCTTCTTGTGTATGTGACAAACAAGATTGATTCTCTATTTACAAGGGTTTTTTGGGCTAGCAAAGGGGAGAAGGGGATGCATTGGGTGGGTAGAGAGATCATTCAGCGACCAAAAAAAGAGGGGGGGTTTGGGGATCCGGGTTGCATCGCTTTTGAATGATGCTATATTGTTTAAGCAAGTTCAAAGATTCACCCGTAATCCCCAACTTTTGGTCTTTAGGGTTTTCTCAAGTTTTATGGGAGGAAGAGGTGCTAATTTAGGGAGTGAAGGTAGGGTGGTTTTGGGTGGTTCTTGGGAGAGAAAAGGGCTTCATCAGGCGAAGGTGAAGTTCGAAGGAGGTCTGGCTTGGAAAACAGGGACGGGGTGGGAGTGTTAGATTCGAGTATGCCTTGGGGGTAAGGGTGTCATTCCAGAAGTTAAGTCGAATCAAGTTATTGGCCCCTCTGCAAATTGGAGGGTTAGTTATTTCATTAATCCTGATACTCTCAATTGGAAAGCAAATTTGGTTAAGGAGAGATTTGTGTGGAATGATGTTGTCTCAATCCTAGCTATGGAAATTCCGAAGGAGGGGTAGAAGACTTTAAGTATTGGAAATTTATGAAGTCGGGCATATTTTCTATTAAGTCGGGCTATGAGTACTTGCGTAAGGAGTATGTGGATGATAACCGCACCTTAGAGGATCATGACCTCTCCTTTATGCGTTACTTTGGAAGCTGAATATTTTACCAAAATGTAAAATTTTCTTGTGGGAGATGTTCTATGATGGGCTTGTTGTTAAGTCCAATTTGGCGTATGGAGGAGTTGATTGTGATACTTCTTGTGACTAATGTGGTTATCAGGAAGAAGATATGCAACATGTTTTTAGGTATTGCTCGGTAGAAATTTTGACATGGAAGAATTGTCCACTACGGATTGATCCTTTAGAAAATGTATTGTGGTCATTGCAAAAATGGGTACGGAGGTATATCCTACTTTTTCATAGCGCGGATGGTTGGAATGGAGGAGGGGTTTGTTGCTTCTTAGCTCTAATGTGGAGTCCTTGGGGAATAAGGAATGCAAGGGTTTTTAAAGAGGTTGGTGGTCATCCAGGGGAAGTTTTAGCCTTGCTTCAAGATCATATGAAGCATGTGGATCTCTTTATTACTCGAAACGAGGCAAGACTAGTTGAGGGGCCGTTGAAACCCCCGGGTTTCCATATGGTCCACTTGGGTAAGTAAAAGGAGCTTTAAACTAACTTTGCAGGTTGATGGTTCGTGGGATAGGAAATCAGGGAAGGTTGGTTGGGGTCTGGCAGTTTTGAACTCACTGAACTTTGAACCAGGGGCTTCTGTTGGTCAATATGGAAGAGCGACTTCAACCGTTCATGCGGAGGCCAAAGCTTGCCTTCTGGCTCTTGAGTGGGCTACGTCGAAGCACATTCGTCGCTTCCGAGTTGATACTGACTCATCAGGTCTAGTCTCAAGTTTACGAAGAAATTGCGTTGATGATGTTTCAATAATGGGAATCCTTGAGGAAATCAAAACCTTATGGAAAACTTTCAACCAATGCTCAATCCTGAAGGTTCCAAGGGAGAATGTTTGTCAAGCGCATAATATGGCTACAAATTGTAGAATATTAGGATGTAGTTTTAACTAAATTTGTGCTTTTCTTGTAGCTTTTGTCAAAAATAAAAATAATAGTACTAAGTGTTATGTACTACGTAATTTGTAGGAGTTTGTTACCAGGATAAGTTTTTATTGTTGCGTCCTTTAACTTTAGTTAAGTTAATACAAAATAACATCAAATGAGTTATAATCCGTATAAAAAAAAGCACGGAGTAATTAGTTTCTTTTTTTTACATCAAATAACTATTTAGTATATTGGTTGTATAATTTTGTAAATTCGTACATCGCACGGGCTTAACTCTAGTTATATTACAAAGAAAAAAAAATAGGTTATGTTTAACTATCTTGCCATAAAGAACATGGTTTTCTGAAACTTAGACCTTGGTAAAGGATTACCCTCGGTAAAGCATTACGTATTTACGTTGCTTGAGATCAAATGCTGAACTAGATTGTTACTTGTAGATAGGGGTGTCAATTATTAATCCGACCTAGTGAATTCGATGGGTTTGTCCGATCGTTTACAATCCGAACCGTTTAAAATCGCAAGCTAAAAACTGAAATCCGATCTGATCCGATTATATTCAACCCAAATTTGAGCCAACCCGTTAATCTTGATTCGATTAAGATTCGAATCCAACAACAAACCAAACTGTAACAATCCAAATATGTTTAATCTAAACCGAAGCGATCCGAAGCCCGTTTATGATCTGATATGTTTGAACTCGAATCCATTCCAGCCCGAAGAAAATCCATTTAATCCAATCCGTTCCAAATTCGTTACTCGTTTAATCAGTATTGTTTTAACCCCTGACCCGTTTAATCCGAATCAATTACAGTCCTCGAAGCAATTTTAATCCGAACCATCTTACTTGACTCTATATTTATAATGTGATAGAATTATATATTTTTAAACTTATAATCTTATAAAAAATTATATAGGTGTAGTCTTATATAGTTATTTACTCCGTATCATATGATGACCATATAGTTATACGATATGTAATTATATATTTATTCTTGTATAGTTATAGTCTTACAAAATTTTAGTTTCAACTAGTTATCATAATCAATCCATGAGTTACTATTAGTTTATTAAAGTAATCACATATGGACGTTAATACTTTTTAATTCGTTACAAATTATACTCGCTAACTATTACTTTATTAATTTATTACTAAATGCTCGGTTAATACGACGTAATAAACTTTATTAGTTATTAGTTCATCGTTATCGATTACTACCTCAATTCCTTAAAGTTATTTACGCTTAAAATTTTGCACCGACTCTGATGTAATATTTAACCACTAATATATTATAAAAAGTTGATATTTTGAAAATACATATCGAGACCAATCTAACAAGATCTTACATGATAACGTTTTGATGTATATAATAGTGAGAATCTACGGTCAAAGTTTTCATACATTGCCCACATATTCCAAGGCGTAAAGAACTTTCAGGAACGGAGGTAGTTTTAAACTAAGTTATATAGTACTTCGTATTAAACTAACTTATATACAATATACTCAATAACTTATATTACTGATCATAAATTCTATACTTTTAAAAGTTAGTTACCGTTTTCGTCCCCTAATTAAGTAATCGATATTATAATTATGTAATTTAGAACTGAATTGACCCGACCCAGATTCCAACCCGCTACCGTTTAACCTGATATGATATAACCCGAACCGATATGAAGCTGAAACCGATGTAACCCGGATAAATCCGTTTCAATCTGACACCTTTTAGTTCGCTACCCGAATAATCCGATCTGATATGAATCCGACCCGATATTAGTTCGACCCGATATGAACTTGAACCTGTTATAATCCGGCTAAACCCGTTAACAATCCGTCATGTTCAAATCCGATTACAATCCGACCCGCTTACAACCCGATGTCCCGATCCAATATGAACCCGTGCATAAATAATCCGACCCAATCCCATCCTTTAAATTTTAAATCCGATCCATTAGGCAAATGAATATGTTCCAACCTGAATCCAATAAGTATGACCCAAACACTATCCATTGATCCGATTTGACCCCAACCTGCAGATCATTGTCATATTCAAGTCTTTAACATGTCACTTGTTTACTACTCCGTATTACCAAAACATCGATCGCGAGGCACTAGCTCACAATAAATGCAAGAGAGTTATTATGCTCTATCCACTAAATGTTATTTTATCAAACGGTTTTTCTAACGTATGCTCATAATTAATCAAATTGAGTTCCATATGAATTTGGAATGAGCTTAATAGAGATGAAATCTATACTAATATATTAAAAGGCGTTGTGGAAAATGTATATGTGTCACGTAGTACTCTCCTCACGCCACATCATCCACTCACCAAGTGTTATGTAATGGACAACCAAAAATCAATACAATGAGATTCGAACAACAAATCTCAAGTGTGGAAGATAATTCTCATTACTATCTTAACCAACTACCAGTTGTGGTTTATCTTTTCACATTAATTTATAAATAAATGTTCACATGAAGTCTAAAACAAACAAAATTCTTATGTGACTTTTTAATTTTTATGGACTATTTTGAAAAGAAACAAAGTTCAAGCATTATGACAACCATGAAAAAACATGATGTCATAAGTCTCATAAAAATAAACTATAGGATTGCCTTACATAGCGTGTAAGATGATATGATTGAAAACTTACTTGCCATGATAAATGACTTAGCGTGTCTGTGTAGTTGACGAATTTAAAGGATATTTTTCATTCTATAGAATACAAATATTTTGGTCAAAGAGTTCAAGAAAAATCTAAAACTTTAGTTATTCAATGTAACAATCGGGGCATCGTTCGGGCCACACACTAGGTGATTGCTTAAATCCGGCGTGAACCTCCTTCCAACTCCAATTTTGACTTTACATATATTAAAACCATTTCTTTTTAGCGTATGTAACGTCTAACTTCTAACAATGGTAAGATTAGGCCTGAGTAGTGACTAGACCCTACCCATCTCATCTCATCTCATCTCATAAGAGTTGATAAGACTGTATCCACCTCCGTACACCAAATTGGGCCCAAGCCCAATTACCATCCACCCCTCATAATTCATTAATTTCTCTGGAGAAAGAGAATTACTTCCTCCATTTTAAAATATCTTTTTACATTTTGATTTTATTTTTCTGCCTTTTGCATACTAATTTTGCCTACATTTTATAAATGATAAATAAAATTAAAATTTTATAATACTATTATATTAAAAACATTCATAAACAATAAACACATATTTGGTAAAGTGATTTTGGCATAACTCATGTGAATTGCAATTTTCTATGCTCTCACAGAAGATGTACCGAATCACTAAAAGGTGTCAAAATCAGTTTTCAAATATTTGTGCCACGTTAAACCACCCTCATGCCATAAAACAAGACAATACATGTCTTCCAATTAGCAAACCAAGAACATGCATTACTTAGCTTATAGTTGCTTAGCTTAGTGGTTAAAACCGAGGGCATGTGGACGATAGGTCTCAGATTCGAATCCCCTCCCTCGTTTATTTATTATTGCCCTTATGGCTTAATTATTTGCACAAAAAAAGAAAGTATAGTTGGGGGCGAAATAGTCAAAACCTTATGTTTTTATAAAGTTAATACTCCCTCCGTATCTTTTTGTTCTTTACGTTTGCTATTATGCACGTGTTTTAACGACTAATTAATGTGCATTGAGATTCCTCTACTTTTTTTATTTAAACAAGAAAAATTACGTTTATTTATAATGTTTTCAATTTCATAGAAAATCTGACATTAGGAAAATAGAAAAATTTTAATGCCGCAATGGAAAAGTATGAGAGATTAAATGCCCCAATGTATTTAATTTTATTGGTTAAAATAATATTTGGGCACAAATTTTAATAGAATATTAAGACATTAATGTGATAATATATATAAAATGAAATGTAAAGAATAAAATGGGACACTTGAAATGGAGTATGTAAAGAACAAAAAGAGATAGAGAGAGTAATAAGTTTATAAATAAACAAAGACTAAAATCATGGTTTTCAAAAAATATTTGTGTTAATATCATGGTTTTCCAAAAGATTAAATATATTGGAGTAAAGTGAACAACGTAAAGAAAATATGAAGTAAATGAGTTAGTAAAGATTATTGAAAGGAAAATCTCTATTATATAAGGGAACGCTTGAGCGGCGTAAATAGTAATTGCCTATTTTACCCTTTAATAAAATTAAAAACAAATAAAATACAAAAATATTTTATATTACAATATAATCACCAAATATTAAAACTAAGAAAACAATTTTGAATGAAATCGCAAAAAGTAATTAACCAATTAAATATGCGTGTATTTTTAAATTACAAGCACAAATCTCGTGCATAGATTCAAAATCAAAGAATTAGTAGATCTGTTCCGCCCAAAATGAAATGGGTTAGGGTTATGAACTTATAATTTAGAATCTGATGATCGAGTTGATTCCAATTATAAGTTGCAATCTTTCTTCTGGAAGTTCTGAAGTTCAACGACCAGAAAAAGAAAAACGAAGGGTTTGGCTCACTTATTTTTTATGTTGATGTGCTTTATGAGGACAAGAAGGCAATGGTCTGGCGAAACGGCGGAGCTGGCGCATCCTTTTAATGGAGTCAGAAAAAGGCAAAGATATATTTTTTCTACTATATTCTAGATTGATACTAGTAAACAAATAGCCAAACAACAAAAACAAATTTTCTAAACAACAACAACAACAACAACAACAACAACAAGGAAGGGTGAACCACTGCATTACATCTTACAAGTACTTGAACAAGAGGTTATCTCTCTACGCAAAGTTTCTCACTCTAAAAAATCCAAACTTTATGCATTTGCAACTGTTCATTTTATTCTATATTTAAACTTACCAAGTAATAACTGCCATTAATTATCTTTTGACAAAGATTTTTTAAGTTCTCTTTTCCACGTAAGAGTCTTTACTTCACTGGAAAAAAATAGAAAAAACCCCCAATTTATAAAAGATAGTTTTTCGTGTGTTTAAGTTCCTTTTCCACTTCCTTTTCTTTTTCTTTCTTTTCATCTAAACTCTCTTTCTCTCTCTTCTTTGATGGTTCAACTTTGTCTCCCTGTTTCTGTTGGTGTGGGTGTTTTCTTTTCCAAAATTTGTAGTTGTTTCTTGAGTGACATTTATGAGGAATTAGATAATCTTATTGACCTCTTTCGTATTGTTTCTGAGTGAAGTCTCTTTTTTTATGGTTTCTTTATTCTTTTCTGTTGTCTCTACTTTTTGTGTTTTTCAAAAATGGAAACAAGAAACTCGTTTAATTTCCTACAAAAGAGAGGGCCTATTGTGGTCCCGCCGCTAGACAGTAAAGACCCATCTAAGGGGGAATTTCAGCGAATGGTGGTCTGAAAATTTATTAATGATTGAGACTTTGAGGAAGAAGTTATAAAAGCGTGGGTTTTTACTTGGAGCAAACGTGGTGTCGTTGAAGTCTGGAAGGAAGAACATTTATTCTTCTTTATTCTGAAAAATGGAGAAGACTATATATATTGACTTGATGGGTAACTATATACTTTGAACTTTCAAGGTGCTCTGCTGGTCCTTAAACCATGGTACCCTACGACCTCTTTCAGATTTTTCAATTTCTCTGACGCTCCATTATGGGCGAAGGTAGAAGGGATACCACTGACATTTAATAATTTCAGAGTAGCGGAGGCCATGCTACTAAGGTTGGCCAGCTTATGACGTTTGTTGAAAAGTTGAGAGTTCCAGGATTCAAAAGGTGGATAAGAGATTTAGTGTGGGTGAAATTAAAAACGCCACTTATTCCTAGGTGTTTCTTTGAATATGAGGAAGGAAGGTCAGTTTGGGTGGATTTTATGTTTGAAGGAGTGTTTCGTTTCTGTAAGCGTTGTGGAAAGATTGGCCACAATATGATTGACTGTACTGTGCCATGGAATCATGTGCGAAGTGAAGTGAATAGAGAAATCTTAAAGGCAAGTGATCTTAGAATTATGTATGGAAGGGAGGATGCACCATTGTATTCAAAGAAGATTTAAGGGCTCCAGAATTTTGATGTTTTTCGAAGTACAAGAGTTGCACTTGGCAGACTGCTACCATTAGATTTATTTGGTTGTTTAGATTATGACAGTAATGGTGGAGGTGATTCAGGAGATGATGGGGGGGGGGGGGGGATGAAGCTGGGCCTAGCCATAGAAGGAGAAGGTGACATCATCTAGAGACTCACACTTTAGAACCCTCGTTGTCTACAACACATAGGGGGTTAAAGAATGGAAAAGGTAATGTGGAGCTGTGTAGGAAAGGAAAAGAAGCCATGCAAACTAAAGGGTTGCAGCCATGTTTGTTTTCTCGACAAAACAGAGCAACTTCCATGGAAGTTGAATAGCCACAAGTGAAAGAGCAAGGGGATATTGGAATCCTACGTGGCAGGGAGAAGAGAAAGGGGAAGGAAATTATGATTCCCAAAAATATGACAAGGTGGAAACTTTCCAGTAAGCATGGTATTTTTTTAAGAAGAAATCTGAAAACTCTTCTCCATTAAAAATCCACGTGGACATGAGCAAAAAAAACTCATTCGAATTTTAATTGGGGAGAAAATTATTTGCGTCTTTCGAGGGAGTTTTCTTCAGAACCGAAGGAGTCCACTCCTTTGATTGGGCCTAAAATGAGAAGGCTAATTGCTCAATTTCCTCATATTAATGCTCAACCACCTACAAGAAGCCCAATCAATATTCCAGGTATTACTAACTCTTCATATTATAGTTCTCCTAATACCCTCAAGAAACCGAGTTCTTCATCAGATACTCCTCCATCTGGAATGCGTGATTTCCCTACTAGTGGGCCGTGCAGTCACAAGGTTTCATGCAACCTAATTCAAATAGCTACAGCCCAGCCCATGAGGGGGATGGAGACAATGATAATATGGAGGGAGAGTATGGCGGTGACTATTGGATGACCCTCATAAACTTCCTTTTGATGACCAACTTGGAAGCCCAGGGAATGGAAATCAACAACAAAGCCCAACCCGTCAAGAAATATTTTGGCCTAATTCCAGAAGACCCGAATAATATCCAAAATCAGCAACAAGGATTTGGATATTATGGGTATGTGTCAGAGGATTCGATTCCGGGTTCCGAGTCAGATTCATGGTCGCAATTGTGGTGGGCTTTAAATAACATTTATTCCCCAAATTCTCCTCTTTTACTTCCAGGTTCTCACACCTCGCTTCAATCTGGATCTTCAAGCTCATTCTCCAGTCGGGGATATCCCTCGTGAAGAGTATGGAAATCATAAGATTTTTAATTCTCTCATGGAGGATCAAATTAGGTGTAATACCTCATATTTTTCATAATTTATAAATATATTTTTATTGTATTTATAAAGATTTTACGAATTTAATTGCATCTAATGAGAATTTAATGTATTTTATTTTAAATAATTTAATTATTAATTATTTACGAAAACCGGATTTTATTAAATAAATTAAATGAATTTATTTAGTCGGGAATTGTTGGGTCGTATTTTGAAAACGAATTTAATTCTAATCTAAGCCCAGTCCAATTTCATTGTCAAACCCAACAAGGCTTGCAAGGAATTAATTTTAATTAATCCCGTAAGCAAGCCCAACTGAAAACCCCAAAACCTTGCCCATGAGGGAAGGAAATGCTATAAATACAACCCTTCCCCTCATTAAATCCCCACATTCAATTTTAGATTTTCTCTCTCTCTCTCTCCTCTCCTCCTTGCGGCACTTTCTCTCTCCTCTCGCGGCCTTGCCTTCGGCCACAAGCAACCGAGCAATGAGCCTTGCTCGCTGCCTACGCACACAGCCCGTGCCTCGCCTGCCTGCCTTGCCGTGCCTCACGCACACAACCCTCGCAGCCCTCGCTGCCCAGCAACGCACACGTGTTGTGTGTTGTTGCTGCGTCGCGCCAAGCAGTGCCCCTCGCCTTCTCGCCCCTGCTCGCAGTGCACCCCCGCACGTTACTGCGACGAGCCTCACGCCCCTGTCGAGTGCCGTGCTGCTGCTGTTGCTCGTGCCACTGCCCCACACGCAACACACCGTGTTGTGTGTGTGTTGTTGTGTTGTTACTCAAACTCCGTATACTTTTTAACTTTTTCCAAATTCCGTTTTTAAATTATTTAATTGTTTTGGATTATTTAAATTGCTGAGAACGGTTATGAACACCGTGTTTTAATGTTTTCGTATTTGAATTGATGGGATTGATTTTTAATCATAAGAATTATAATTTTCAGATTTAATGATTAAATAAAGTGTCAATTTTTAAGGCCAAAACATGGTTTTATTAATGACCTATTGATAGGATTTTAATTCCAATTGTTCAAGCGATTGAATCACATAATTTAATGACGATTTCAATTATGGGAATCAACTTAAATTAAAAGATTTATTATAAAGTTTAAAGTGTTGGTTTTTAATGATTTTAAGGCCAAAAAGTCAATATTTTTATGCTAGGACTTGAATTGACTATTTGAGACTAGTAAATTAACGAATAACGATTAATTTCTAAATAAACAAAAGGTTTTAGATTCTTAAATAGTTGCTGGAAATTTAGTAAACATGGATACTAATTAAGTTTCTCCTTTGTGTTTATAGGAGTTGATTTCTAGCTTGAGTCGTGATTCGCACAGTGGCCCCCGTACTTAGGTATTCCAGGTACGTACATGACTAGGGTGACCACCTATCCCATGAGTGTAGGGGAATACAGTGAAACATATTAACATGTGCGGAACAATCCCCAAAGCTAGGAAACATGTATAAAGCACAGATTAAGCAAACTTACATTCGAAGCGTGTTTTCCACTTAATCGGTCAACGAACACGAACAAAGAAATCCACTTGTTGTTCCTCTACTTGCTTCACCGACACGTCAGATCCGTCTTGACAATCGTAGCTTAGACAATTGATCAAGATACTTTGCTTTTGGGAAGAACTCACTTTGGAGGCACAGAGAGAATTAGGGTTCTCTGTGTCTCTAGGGTTTGAGTGTATGAATTGTGTTGTGTGTTGGAAACTAGGTTGTAAGGTTATATCATTAACCTTACTAACCGACCAAGCAAGAAGCAAGGCCGGCTAGCAAGGCGTGCGAGCCAAGCAACGGACACACGCCCGCGCCCAGCGACACACTGCAGGCCGAAGCCCACAGCGCGCGCGCCGAGCAGCTGGGCCGTGGGCCTTGCTCGCTCATCGCTGCTGCTGCCCTATGCGTGATGTTGCGTGCTCGCGCCCAATGGGCTTGCCTTGCTTGCTCGCGAGCTTGCTGGCTCGTTGGGCCTTGCACGCTTACGTGCTTGGCTCGACGGGCCGGCAACTTCGATGCCCTTCGTATTCGCGATTTAATATATTTCCGATATATTATTTATCGTTTCGTATATGAAGAATCACCATCGTACGATACGATTTATTCGTGTCGCCCAGCTTACGAATATTCGCGATACGATATACGATTCCGACAAAGGTCGTATCGTATAATACGTTTCCAACTAATTCCCGAAAAGCTATTAAATGAAATTTCGATTCATTTTATCCGGTGATCTGTTACGTGTCATTGGTGTGACCTTGTAGGTTCAGTCAAGAGTAAGTTCTGAGTTCAATATCCATTAGAACTCACTGATCGGAAGCATTGCTCCAGCTAGCTGTTCCGATCACTTGATCTCACTGAATTAATTGTTCGCAATTAATCTGAACCTTGGTATTAGACTTAATGCACCTTGGGTGAAGGACATATTTCCTTCAATCTCCCACTTGTCATTCAGACAAGTGTGCATCCACATTCCTTTGTCACTTAGTGTTACTTACTGAACATAAGGTAAGATCCAAGCCATCCTTATTAGGTCTAGAAGTGTTTCTCGAATTACAGAGTTCAACTGTCAAACTTTTGCAGAAGGTTAAGCCTAACCATTCTGAGCACGGCCATACATTTTACAGTATCTAACTCTCCGAGAGGCCTTGTTACACAACAACACCATATCCTATCAAAGATAGGAGGACAATCCATTCTTGCAATCTATGAACACTCACTTTGATTCATAGTACGCCCAATAACTGCTTTTATAGCCTCCTTTTATGGTGCGACGTTTGGCAAGTATCAAAGCGAACTAATTCTCAAACGAGCAGACATAATCGCTCATGTTCTGAGGAACGGTTTCTAATCACCATTAATGAGAACTACCTATGACATGACTTTAATCTCTTAAAGCGTTCTCATGGTCAATCCGATACAAGATCCAATAAGTATCTATGCAAAAGATTCTGACATCCAGTCACTCTAGTTTAAGAAACAGAACTAAGTAATCTACTTGCAATCTAATCTTCATTAGTCATTGGTCGTCCACCTTTCAATGACCTGGATCAGGGATCCTTTGTGACTTCAATATTCAAGTTCACTTATGGGTGTTTCTTTGTCAAAGAATCCATCTTGACATCCCATTTGAATGATTTGAATCACATGGACTTATCATTTAAATCTAAACCACAATTAAATGAATATGAAATAAATAAATTTCATAAATATGAAATGGTTAAACCAATTGTTTTAAACATAAACAAATGTTCTAAAACAATACATAGAAAATCAAAGCCATTCTCCAACATGCCTGATTCCCATGGTTGCTACATGTGCGTTGTGTTTCACTTGTGGCAACGATATAGTCAATGGATCCGCGACGTTGTCGTCAGTTCCAACCTTGCAAATCTCGATTTCCTTTCTTTCAACGATCTCTCGAAGTATATGAAATCGCCGCAGTACGTGCTTGGACTTCTGGTGGCTCCTAGGCTCCTTTGCCTAGGCAATGGCTCCGCTATTGTCGCAATACAAAGCCACTGGTCCTTTAATGGAGGGGACAACACAAGGTTCTTCGATGAACTTCCGAATCCAAACAGCTTCCTTTGCTGCTTCTGAGGCAGCAATGTACTCGACTTCAGTTGTAGAATCCGCAATAATGCTTTGCTTAGCACTTTTCCAGCTTACTGCTCCGCCGTTGACGCAGAACACAAACCCAGACTGTGATCTGAAATCATCTCTGTCGGTTTGAAAACTTGCGTCCGTATAGCCCTTAACAATCAACTCATCTGTACCACCATAAATCAGAAACTGATCCTTAGTCCTTTTCAGGTACTTTAGGATGTTCTTGGCAGCAGTCCAATGCGCCTCACCTGGTTCTGACTGGTACCTGCTCGTTGCACTGAGTGCGAACGAAACATCCGGCCTTGTACAAATCATAGCATACATGATGGATCCAATAGCCGAAGCGTATGGAATTCCACTCATCTTTCTACGCTCATCAGATGTTTTGGGACACTAATTCTTGCTTAGATATACGCCATGTGACATGGGTAGATGGCCTCTCTTGGCTTCCATCATATTGAACCTAGCTAGCACTTTGTCAATGTAAGTGCTTTGGCTTAGTCCAATCATCCTCTTAGATCTATCCCTATAGATATTGATGCCCAATATGTACTGTGCCTCTCCTAAGTCCTTCATTGAGAAACACTTCCCGAGCCAAGTCTTTACAGACTCCAACATAGGAATGTCATTTCCAATAAGCAGTATGTCGTCAACATACAAGACTAGGAATGCAATTTTACTCCCACTGACCTTCTTGTATACACAAGATTCGTCCTGATTCTTGATGAAGCCAAACTCATTGACTGCTTCATCAAATCGTTTATTCCAACTCCTTGATGCCTGCTTTAGACCGTAGATGGACTTCTTAAGCTTGCATACCTTTCCTTGGTTCTTTTGATCGACAAAACCCTCCGGCTATGTCATGAACACAGTCTCTTCAAGAACACCGTTCAAGAAGGCAGTTTTGACATCCATTTGCCATATTTCATAGTCATGAAAAGCGGCAATCGCAAGGATTATCCGAATAGACTTAAGCATCACGACTGGAGAAAAGGTTTCATCGTAGTCAACGCCGTGAACTTGCCTGTAACCTTTTGCTACCAATCTAGCCTTGTATATGTATACAATTCCATCTTTGTCTTTCTTCAATTTGAAGACCCATTTGCATCCGATAGGTGTGAACCCATCCGGCAAATCAACCAAATCCCAGACTTGATTTTCAGACATAGAGTCTATTTCAGATTGCATGGCCTCTAACCATTTAATGGAGCTTGGGCTCGTCATAGCTTGCTTGTAAGTCAAAGGTTCATCACTATCCAATATGAGAACGTCTAAGTTTTCAGTCAAGAGGACGCCTGTCCATCTGTCCGGCTGAAAAATAGTTCTATTTGAACTACGAGGGGCAACAACGTTTTGAGGAACTACTCCCACTGGCTCTTCTAAAGACCTTGGAGGTTCATCAACTTGAACTTCTTCTAAAGAGTTCTGAGTTTGTTGTTCGTCTCGAATCTCTTCAAGGTCTATTATTCTCCCACTTGTCAATTTGGAAATATGATTTCTTTCCAAAAAGACACCGTCACGAGCAACGAATACCTTGTTGTCTGACTTGTTGTAGAAATAATACCCCATAGTTTCTTTTGGATACCCAACGAAGAAACATTTGTCAGATTTAGGTTGTAGCTTGTCCGAAATTAATCGCTTGACATATGCTTCGCAACCCTAAATCTTCATAAAAGACAACTTTGGAAGTTTCCCAGTCCATAATTCGTATGGAGTCTTTTCAACGGCTTTTGACGGAGCACGATTCAGTGTGAGTGCTACAGTTTGCAACGCATGTCCCCAGAACTGTAAAGGAAGTTCGTCCTGACCCATGATTGACCTGACCATATCGAGTAAGGTCTTGTTTCTCCGTTCCGACACTCCATTCCATTGAGGTGTCCCCGGAGCAGTCAATTCAGAAAGAATACCGCATTCTTTTAGATGGTCATCAAACTCGTGGCTAAGATATTCACCTCCTCGATCCGATCTTAGAGCTTTGATTTTCTTGCCATGTTGATTCTCTACTTCATTTTGAAATTCTTGGAATTTCTCAAACGATTCAGACTTGTGCTTCATTAAGTAAATATAGCCATATCTACTGAAGTCGTCCGTAAACGTTATGAAATAGCTGAACTCACCTCTAGATTTCGTACTCATGGGCCCACATACGTCCGTATGTATTAGCCATAGTAGTTCGCTTACTCTTTCTCCCACCTTTGAGAAAGGTTGCTTTGTCATTTTGCCAAGTAAACAAGATTCGCATTGATCAATCTTCTCTAAGTCGAATGATTCTAGAATTCCTTTCCGTTGAAGTAATTCCATGCGCTTTATGTTTATATGGCCTAATCGACAATGCCACAGAAATGTGAGATCCGAATCACCAGTTTTAGCCTTTTTGGTATTTAGGTTATAAATGTGTTTGCTCGTATCTAGCACATAAAGACCATTATCTTGTTGTGCTAAACCATAAAACATTCCATTCAAAGAAAAAGAACAACTATTGTCTTTAAATTGAAAACTAAAACCTTTAGAATCCAAACTTGAAACAGAAATGATGTTTCTGGTGATACTAGGAACATAGTAACAGTTTTCTAGTTCCAAAACAAACCCACTAGGCAAAGAAATAAAATAAGATCCTACGGCTAATGCAGCAATCCGTGCTCCATTTCCCACGCGTAGATCCATCTCGCCTTTATCAAGCTTTCTACTTCTCCTTAGTCCCTGTGAATTGGAACATAAGTGTGAGCCACAACCAGTATATAATACCCAAGAAGTAGAATTAGCAAGATTACAATGTATAACATACATACCTGAAGTAGAAGCAACGTTCCCGTTCTTCTCATCTTCTTCTTCAAGCAATCTCTCTTCCAATGCCCCTTCTTCTTGCAGTAGAAGCATTCAGAGTCGGCAGGAGAACGAGTTGCCCTTTTCTGTTTACCAGAACCGGCGCCATTGGACTTGGATAAGGGTGAAGCCTTGCCCTTACCCTTCTTGCCCTTGTTCTTGGCTGATTTCTTGAAGTTCTTGCCCTTACGCACCATAAGCATATCATGCTTATTCTCTTGCTTGAGCGTCTTTTCAGCGGTTTTCAGCATACCGTGAAGCTCAGTAAGAGATTTCTCCATGCTGTTCATGTTGTAATTCAACTTGAACTGATCATAGCCATTATGAAGAGAATGGAGAATGATGTCAATAGCCATTTCATTTGAGACATCAGAATCTAGAGCTCTCATGTTCTCAAAGAGTCCAATCATTTTAAGAACATGTGGGCTCACTGGTTCTCCTTTCTTGAGCTTAGTCTCAAGGATCAACCTCTGAGTCTCGAATCTTTCGATTCTGGCTTGGTCCTGAAACATGTTCTTCAACTCCGAGATGATTTGGTAAGCATCCGAGTTAATGAACGTTTTCTGAAGTTCAGGACTCATGGATGCAAGCATCACACATTTGACATCCCTGTTGGCCTGAATCCAATGATTAAGGGCAGCTTGAGTTACCTCCGGCCCAGCCTCTTCCGGTAACTCTTCCTTAAGGACATATTCTTTTTCCTCATGCATAAGAACTATTTGTAAGTTCCTTTGCCAGTCGAGGAAATTGTTGCCATTCAACTTCTCTTTGTCGAGAATTGAACGCAAGTTGAAAGTGTTATTGTTTGCGGCCATTTTTGATTACTACAATCGAAAAGAATTTGCAATAAATAACTATTCATACAATTCAATAACTTTGAAATAAAAGCAAAAACATGCAATCATTAAAGCTATTAAAACATTTCATTCATGCAAAAAGCAAAAACATGGTCCAAAATGAATGAAACGATTCCAAGACCCCAAAAGTCCTAAATCCTTAAGCAGCTTTAGCATGTCTTAAGTAGTTTAAGATTTTAGGTAAGCAAAACCTATTGCTAGTAATCTCCAAATTACTCTTGGTTAATAAATTAATGCCATAATTTATCCCATTGCCACAACTTAATGCCATTGTTGTTTGTGTTGTAACCACAATCAACGTGCTCCTTTAGGACGCCTTACCACCTAAGTCAACTAAAATAGCACCTCGCTTTAGCGTAAACCTACTATCTTAGATCCCTAGATTTTTGTAAGTGTTGATTTGGAAGGCAATTTTTAAAACTCAATATTACTTGGACCTAGTTGTTTCTATGTTGGTTCGATTATTTAGTGAACTTAAAACTAATCGATTCATAGGAAACAACATGTTCATGAAAAGCATACATACATTCATACATCCACGCATAATATATATATATTAAATTGCATAAATAATTGGTGATCTAGTATGGCCCAAAACTTCTTGTCTTGAAGCATCCAATCTTCATCACCTCCTTGTTAGCTTGGCATCGTCTTGAATCTTCGTTCAAATGCTAACTTAAAGTTCTAAACTTAGAAATACTTGAAAATAATAAATTACATCAAAATTTCCATGGTACGCAGACCATATTTAAAACTTTACATTCAAAGATAGAACGGTGCGCAGACCGTATTTAACTATCCTAAGTTGGCCATACTAGTCACTTGGAGTACCTGCATTGCATAAAATATATATTCTACGCATTCATCCATTCGTATGCTAAAACGAATGGCCCATGTAAATATGCAAGTATTTACGTGAATTAATTAAAATTCACGTTCACATAAACGCGTCCTAAAAGATTAATCAATTTCCAAATTATTAATCCTTAGACTTTATTATAATTAAAATTGAATTTAATTAAAATAATGCGACCTACGAAATAATTAAAATAATTATTTCATTTTAATTTCATTTAGTGGCTCCCACTCAAACCAATAATCATTCCGGATAATTAATTATGAAATATTAAATTAAAACTCGCGGCCCGGCCCAAGCAAAAAAAATATTAAATTAAATATCCCGTTAGCCCAAATTAATGCAAATATACGAAGCCCAACGAATTAAACGATAAAAAAAAAGTTCAATTACTAATCGGGCTAGGCTTGCGCCCAGCCCCGCCTTGTGTGAATCCCAAGAGCACACGAGCATTGCCCGCGCACCCCCAGCCCCATCGTGCGTGAGGCCCAAGAGCACACGAGCAATGCCCGCGCGCCCCCAGCCCCATCGCACCGCATGCGCACCGCGTACCCGCAGCCATGCTGCCCCTGCGTTGCGTGTGTTGTGCATCGAGTGTGCTGGATGTCGCAAGGCTTGCCCTTGCTTCGTCGCAGCCCCGCAAGCGCCCTCGCCTGCCCCTTCCTTGCCTAGCGCGCACGAGGCACGCAGCCTTGCTGCTGCTGCTCGTGTCGCATGGCTCGGTCGCGCACAATGGCCTCGTATGGCTCGACGAGCCATACTTCCATCATGCCCATGTTCGTGTTTTTGGTTCGTAAAACGGACCAACTTAATTAAAATTAAATTTAAACGAACTTGCATTAATTTTATTTTTCAAAAAGGTTGCGATTTAATTTTCGAAAAACAACGATTTTTAACGATTTAATAAACTTTAACGAAAATCTAATTTCGTAAAATTAATAAATCAAGGGCTAACAATATTCAAACTTTCAAGAATGATCGAATCAACTTTAAAGTTTGAACTTTTAATTAATAAAATCCGAAACTTTATATCGTTCATAAACAATTAAATTTCACATTATTAATAATTTGGTTTAAGTGCGATTAAAATTAACGAAACCATTCAAAATTTTAATCCAATAATTTTTAAAATTAGCCACTGACCCATGAAATTATATCCCCTTTCCCAATTAACCGAATTATTAAACCAAAATTAATTAAAATTCAATTAGGGTTTCAAATTTTACAAATTGGGGAAAGGAAAAATTAGGGTTTATACTTATCGGAAAAATCTGAAATTTTTACCATAGATCAAGCGTGTACCCAGAAACATTGTTTCAAAATTTCAAGCGATTCTGAGTAGTTTAGGTTGACCTTTTAATTGAATTACTGTCCGACACTTTTAATTTTTAATGAAAAATTAACAAAAACGCCCAAAAACCGATCCTTCGAGGCCTGTTTTCGCAATTCTATTCACATGAGTTGATCTTAGAAAATCGTTTTCCATCAGATTAGGGTTTTAAAAATTGAAAAAGCAAATATTTTTGATTTCGGAACTGCCAATTTCGCAATTAATCCAATAACTCGAAAAAATTCCGAAAAATCAACAAAAATTCCAAAAATTTCGACAATGAAAAAACAATAATAATCATGCTAATTCATGATTTGAATACATAAGGCTCATGATACCATTGTAGGGGAATACAGTTAAACATAATAACATGTGCGGAACAATCCCCAAAGCCAGGAAACATGTATAAAGCACAGATTAAGCAAACTTACATTCGAAGCGTGTTTTCCACGTTAATCCGTCAACAAACACGAACAAAGAACTCCACTTGTCGTTCCTCTACTTGGTTCACCGACACGTCAGATCCGTCTTGACAATCGTAGCTTAGACAATTGATCAAGATACTTTGCTTTTGGGAAGAACTCACTTTGGAGGCACAGAGAGAATTAGGGTTCTCTGTGTCTCTAGGGTTTGAGTGTATGAATTGTGTTGTGTGTTGGAAACTAGGTTGTAAGGTTATATCATTAACCTTACTAACCGACCAAGCAAGAAGCAAGGCCGGCTAGCAAGGCGTGCGAGCCAAGCAACGGACACACGCCCGCGCCCAGCGACACACTGCAGGCCGAAGCCCACAGCGCGCGCGCCAAGTTGCTGGGCCATGGGCCTTGCTCGCTCATCGCTGCTGCTGCGCTATGCGTGCTGTTGCGTGCTCGCGCCCAATGGGCTTGCCTTGCTTGCTCGCGAGCTTGCTGGCTCGTTGGGCCTTGCACACTTACGTGCTTGGCTCGACGGGCCGGCAACTCTGATACCCTTCGTATTCGCGATTTAATATATTTCCGATATATTATTTATCGTTTCGTATATGAGGAATCACCGTCGTACGATACGATTTATTCGTGTCGCCCAGCTTACGAATATTCGCGATACGATATACGATTCCGACAAAGGTCGTATCGTATAATACGTTTCCAACTAATTCCCGAAAAGCTATTAAATGAATTTTCGATTCATTTAATCCGGTGATCTGTTACGTGTCATTGGTGTGACCTTGTAGGTTCAGTCAAGAGTAAGTTGTGAGTTCAATATCCATTAGAACTCACTGATCGGAAGCATTGCTCCAGCTAGCTATTCCGATCACTTGATCTCACTGAATTAATTGTTCGCAATTAATCTGAACCTTGGTATTAGAATTAATGAACCTTGGGTGAAGGACATATTTCCTTCAATGAGGACATTATGATGTGTGTTGATTGTGAATCATGTGAACTTAAATGTTGATAATTCATGTTTGATGTGTGAACAAGCACGTTGAGAATTATTATTGAATCTATGTATTCTACGTGAATGAGCATGTTATGGATTGATTAATGCTTTATAGATTCTATTGAACTATAATGTTATGGACTTTGATAATCGTTGAATTATGTCTAGCATGTTGTTCAAGTTCATATGCATGTATGAGTGTTTCGCATGCAAGTTATTATGATTATGCTATTGTACGGGATGTCTAGCATACATTGAGCCTATTGAATATTGCCTAAGTGCATCGTTTATTCTACCGCCGTGTAGAATACATTTAAGAAGTTTATGTGAATTGAAATAAGGACTATTGATGCTAAGGGCACATCCCGCTTGTTAACAGGCAATGTCGGGTTATCTCAAACAGTGTTTCTGAGAAGGAACAATGGAGTAATTTCACTTGAGTCCTATGTTTGATCACAAGTCCTAAAGGATTAAAATGAAGTGTCATTGTTTAATTGTGTAATTTTTGATTTTCTTGTAAGTTATGTCTTTGGGACGATTAACGTAAAGTGTAATCCGAATGAGCTTCAAAACTCTTGTAACGTATATACCTTGAGTATGAACAATGGGGGGAGTCGCGTCGGCGAAATTCGTACTCCTTGAATGATACAAGACGTTGTTTCATTCTTTTGGTTAATCGCTTATAAAATGCGCAGGAATTTCGTCGGTATGGTCTGACTGTCGGTAGAAAGCCCGACGTTATTTATTTGGTGCTTGGTGGGCTCCCAACACCCTCAGTTTCCCTCAATGGTGTTGTTATTCCATTAGTGGTTTTATATTTTACCCGTTCGAAGCTAAATTCTTATTAATCTATGAGTTAAGATTCGTGTCAAGTCTCGAGTATGTCTCCATGATTAATTGTTTACTTGAATGGATTTTGCATGTGGATTATCATTATTGTTGAGTGAAGCATGTTAGACTAGGATTTCATTCTAGCTTGTTCGTACTCAGCTTTCGCTGACTTCGTTCTTCATGTCTTTCGGTCATGGCCTTTGCCTTAATGACCCTATGATGATCCATCATTGCACTTGCATTGTTGGGGAGTAGTTTTCAATAAGCAGGTTGGTAGAGATAACTTGTGGGAGAAGTTATCATGGGAATAGTGTTGAGAGACTATTTCTTCTCTCGTATTAGAAACTCCATTTTAATTTATAGTCATGACTATCATTATTACTACAGTATGGTTTTAAATCTTAGTTAATGGATTTTAAACTATTTAATGTTGGTTTGGGCCTTGATGGTTCCAAGTTGTTTTATGACCATTAACTATTTAATATATTTTGAAAGTTAGTTATTTTCGCTGCGTAATTCTGGTAAATAGCCTTAGCCGTTATCAAGGTGGCGGTAATATCTTGGTAATTCTTTTATATTAGTCGGAAAAAGGTAATTATAAATTTAAGGAATTATCAGGGTGTTACAAAGTGGTAAACTAGAGCTTAGTTCAGTTTTTGTAGTAACTAATACAACAAAGTGGTATTTGCAGATCTCTAGTTTGAGAGCTGCTTTGCATTAATTAATAGTGCAAAGTGGTAAATCCTTAAACTACGATTTTAAAAACTACTTGATAGTAATTCATACTATTTGAGTAGGATTTGCGGAACTTTAGGATTTTCGAAAATTGTTATTTGAAAACTTATTGATTTTATTTTAATATTTCTCGAATTTATTAAATTCGAATTAAATTTTTGAAAATTCCGAATTTCTTTTCTTTTCGCATTCTTTTTCCGATTTTTTCAAAAAAAAACATTTATTTTTCCGAATTATTTTTTTTTTAATTATTTATTTATTTTCGGAAAATAATCGGATTAATTAATTAAATTATTCGATTAATTATTTTAATTTTCGATTTTAATTTTAATAATTTCGCTTATTTTTGAAGTTATTTATTTAATTAATTTCGAAAATTATTTTTATTTCTAAGTGAGAAAGGGTAGATTAAGAAGGGTATATTTAGATTAAGTATGTATTTAATATGAGTATGCACGTGATTAAGTGCTAAATGTTAAGTACTAATTGTATGCTTGTGTATTTAAGTTTGATCATTTTTATGTTGCTTTATGTGATTAATTGCATCACGATTCATGATTAAGCATGTACTTGTGCATTTAAATTGTATGGCTCCACGAACTTACTTTGTTTTGGAACGTATTAGTAAGACTTTTAGTGGTGTACTTTCAGGACTAAGATGTTTCTTTCAAAGTTCGCTAACCTAGGGCACCTAGAGAAGCTAGATTGTGAGACCCCGTACATTTACGTACAAAAGATTGAGTTTTCCTGCAACTATTTTGCTACGGTCAAGAAATTGCCTGAACTAAGGAAAAAGGATTTCATGGCCGAGATGGATATTCACTGTTTGCCCCATAGGAACCCATATATAAGTCTGAAGCAACAATTCCATGATATGTATACTAACAGTGGCCTTCCTAATTACTTCAAGTATGGTACTCCAGATGGTAGGTGGAGGTATGACATGGAGATTATGACCACTATTTCTAGAGATGGCAGATCAATGTTTTGAGGATGGTAAGATGGTGGAAAGTATCAACCACACAGAGTTTAGTAGTGATACGGAAACCCTTATGAATGAGGATAGTGATGATGATGTTGTTGAGATTGAAAACCCCAATCCTATCATTCCTGAACCCACTATTGAGATTTCTAGCGACACTGAAGTTGAGCCTGAAACAAATAATGAAGTGAACAGTGAGCTACAACAGAATGATGAGGATATGGAGTATGAATCCGATCCGGAAGAAGGCATCGACGACTTTGAAGACCAGGATCACTCTCCACAAGTCTGTAGGGGAGGTTGGCTAGTAGAATAACATTTAAACTTTTCTAATGTAATAGCTAATGCTTATTTTAGTGGAGTAATAAAATAGCAAGCTACTATTTATGATTTTAGAAATTCGTTTTGTGGTTTCTCGAATAAAGTACTATCCAAAGGATGTATTATTCTCTCCTTGAAGCAATAAACGTTTAGAATTCTTTTTTATTACCTCTAACTTTAAGTTTTAAGTTTTCTTTGAGCGATTATCGCAAAGAAATTTCATGTATTTCTTCAATGAAATCGTACTTGCAAGGTGGTTCAATTCTTCACCACTTAAATTTTGTGACGCGAATTAAAGCGAGAATTGGCCCAAGAATAGGCGCCAATCTTGCCTTAAGGGTCCGAAATTTTGGTGCATAATTTGTGCTATTGTGTGACTTGTTAGTGCAATGCTTTAGCAAGGTAGTGTCCAACTTAGTTGTTAAAGTTAGCCTTTTGTTTTATTCAGGAGAAGGGACATGACTACCCAAGGGATTGCCAATGTGGTTAGGCAACTAGCTGAAGTAGTGCAGAACTTAGCACATAATAGAAATAATCAAGGACTTGATCCAGCTGGTGAAATGTTTAAGAAGGTGGCCCAGAGTAAGCCTCCTTTGTACCAAGGGGAAGTAGACCCAACTGTACTTGAGAACTGGCTAAGAGAGTTCGATAAGCTTATACTAGCTGTGAATTGCCCAGAAGACCTTAGGGTTAATAGTGTTGTGTATTACCTTAGGGGAGAAGCTGATTTGTGGTGGAAAAGGTGTGAGAATGCTTTGAGAGCTACACCTGGATTTGGATGGGAATCATTCAAAGTTGCCTTGAGAAACAAGTTTTATCCACTGTATCTGAAAAAGTAGAAAGCCCAAGAGTTCATCGAGCTAAGGATGGAAGGGATGTCTGTAACTGAATACTATTCCAAGTTCATATAACTATCTAGGTTTGCACCTGAAGTGGTGGCAACGGAGGAGCTTAGAGCTCAGAGATTTGAGAGTGGATTAACTATGGATTTGCAAATGATGCTCGCTGGAGATACCTTTACCTCTCTTGACACCCTGTACGGGAAAGCTGCCTATCTGTATGATCTGCAGCAAAGAAGGAATGAAGTTGGTGAAAAGAGGAAAGATGTTGGTAACCAAAATCAAGGTGGTGGCAACAAAACCAGGGAAACTTTAAGAAGAACAAAGGGAATAATCACTTCCAGTTTAAGGGAAATCATGGTGGAGATTGAAAAAAATTTCACAACAACAAGGGGAATAAGAAAAAGTCTGCAGGGAATGGAACGAGAGTCTATGAGTGTAGAAGTTGCCATAATAATCACCCATGACAGGACTGTAATGGAAACCCAGATGTTTGTAGGTTCTGTGAGAAACTAGGCCATAGAGAATTTGAGTGTTGGGCCAAGAATGGGAAACCCAACCAAGGCAATCTCCAGAACAACAACCGGAATAACCAGAACCGGAATGGGGGAAATAATGGTGGAAACCAAAAGGGCTACCAAAATGGTAACAACGACAATAATGGCTAGAGTAATGGAAATTCTGGGGGAAACTATCAGTAGAATGGGAACCAAAATACCAATGGAAATGCTAATGGAGGTGGCTATTGTTGTGGGAGTTTTTCCTTGGGATGATGACGAGGAGGTATCAGGTTCCACGTAGTGTCAAGTCCAGTCCACGTCGGCGGCGTACCTACAAAACAAGAATATTCCTTAAGGAATATTCCCTCCGATGCTTAAGTAAGACACGGGTTTTTAGGAAAGTGTAATTAATAAACAGAAAGCATTAAAGTAAGTAGTATAATGTTTCTCTATCTAGAATTGTGTGTCCATTTCTTGGGAATTGGATGTATTTATAGTCTCCCCTTTTTAGGAGAAAACCCTAGAGTCATGTCACATGATTGGCTAGTTTACCAGATAAGGATATGTGTCACTATCACAACATTCCTTATGGGCCATGGGCCTCAAAAGGGACTAGCACATTTTAGTTTAATCCCTACATCAGCATAAGCTGATTCTTAGGTGGCAGCCCAAAGAGGCGGCTGACCAATGATTAGGAGCCACGTGTCTTGTGACATTGGTGCCACTAGGTGGGGTATTTTTACCCACATCATTTGCACCTCAAGAAGGGTAGTAGCGTAAAATAGTTCAGGTACTGCCTGTTCTTGATCATTGATCTCTTAATCAGATTCCTCGAAACGAGGAGGCGCCACATGGTGACTTTTCCTATTCTGCCCTCCCTATATATATGTGAGGGGGGTAAAATTTTTCTTTTTTTACGTTCCAAAATTCACCTCTGTGCTTTCTAGAGAGAGAATTTACAGATATTTCTGACGCATTCATCGATTCGGCCCATTTCCTAAGACGTAGGATAGACCGGACAAGCTCTTCGTCTCCTTTTCGTGACGCTCACCTTCGACGCCATCATCTCCGACGTTTTTAAGGTAATTTCCTAATCTTCTCGTCTTTATTTTGTGTTAAATTTTTGAACTACTTTCGTTGTGTCCATTGTGGTACCGTCCATTATTTTGGTCGGTGCTCCCTTTAAGATTCTTGAGTCGTTAAGGCTGGGACTTCTGGGTATGGTGGTCTAATCTGCGCCGCACCAATATCCCTCGTTTTTTAAAGCCCGTCGTTAAGTTCGACCTCCCATTGCGTCTTATGCAGGACACGATGGAGAGGACGAAAAAGACGGCGAACATTGCTGACTTGCGGCTTAGGGGTCAGCAGATGGACCCTTCTTTCTCAGGGGGAGATCCATCAAAGTGCCGGCAGGGGAGATAAGCCGGACTCCTCCTGGAGAGACTAGTGGTGCCCGTCAAGGGGTTACACACTTTGATGAGTTTTGGATGGAAGAGATGGAGGACGTTGGTCCATCAAAGCAGCCCGCCGACTCGTTCGAGGAGTCGGAGCTAGATGAGAGCGACGGTGAGGCTGGGGGTGAAGAGACTTTAGAGGAGGAGGCTGGAGCTCCTCAAGTTGTTGCTGGAAGTGTCCAGGGAGAAAATTCTCAGGTTGATGCGGGTCACCTTGGGGCTGACCCAAAGTGGTTGAAATGGATAGAAAGGCATGGGGAGAATTATGCGGCCGGCATGAATACCGGTCCTGGCTACCAGATGAGGTTTCCAGAGGACGAGGCGTCCACTATTTTTAACGTGGGCCCTGGGGATTTTCCCGTATATGCTGGCGCTTTTAAGAGCGACTTACGTTTCCCCGTCCATCCCTTCGTGGAGGAAGTGTTGGATGGGTTTGGCATTGGTCTTTGCCAATTGACTCCTAATTCCTGGACGAACGTACTTGGGTACGTCGAGAAGTGTGAGCTGTTGGACCTGAGGCCGTCTTTTAATGCTTTACTCAAGCTGGTACGCTTCCAGAAGGTGAAGGGAGCTGAGGGTTGGTTTCAGTTGGCCAACAAAGGTGAATATGCTACCACTTTTGACAAGCCGTCAAAGCATCATTATTGGAGGATGAGATGGGTTGTCATGTGGACCGCAGATGAGGCGGCGGAGCTGAAATTTAGCCGTTGGCAATTGGAGCCTCGGTTTTCTGGAGGGAACGAGGAACTGCCGGCCTTAACGGCTCAGGAATGGGACCAGATAGCTGTCCACTTCCAAGCTGAGACGGTAACGGTTGGGACGAAGAACCTGAACATTCCCAAGTCCTGGCTCCCGTCATGTTCTCAGTTCAAGGACCCTGTGTTCTTGGCGGCGGCTGGTCTAGATCATGGGTTAGACCAAGGTACAAGGCATTACTGCTTTTTGTGAAAACATTATTTGTTAAACTAATTTGGTTGTAAAATTCTTCTTTTGCAGCCGTTTCCATGTCTAAGCTTCCGGCCCAGGAGAAAGGAGGGATTAGCACCAAAGAGTGGTTAACCTAAATGGTCGACCAGAAGCTAAAGGGGCTCATCGGAGGTGCTCAGGCGAAGGTAAGAGTCTATTTTCATTGATGTTGGTATGTTGGTTCGGTGTTTTCTATATGGTGTCTGTTTCTGTTTTGCAGAAGGGTGAGAAGGGTCCGGCCGGCTCAAAGCGCAAGGCCGAAGAACGGGATGCTTCCGCGGCGGGGAAGCGTCCTAAAGTCAAGGCGGGGATCCGGCGTCCCAAGAAGGAGGACGTGCCGGAGAAGTCTACGGATTCTCCGGTCGAGGTCGTCCCCATGGCTGTGACTCCTCTTCGGCAGCACCCCCCCTGAAGGTTCGGCCAAACGGGGGGATGCTAAGGGCGGAGCTGGTCCCAACAAGAGAGCTGCGTCTCCTACGCCGGTGGAGATCCTCGATGGTGAGGATGATCATCCATCGGGTCAGGCGGGTCGGACTCCTGAGGCGCTTCGTCCTCCTCCCCGCGGCAGAGATGATCCAGTTATGCTCAGGATTCTTTTAGACTTAATTGTGTTTGGGTTAAGGATTTGCATAATCTCTTGCTTTTCTTTGTATAGCTTCTGGCCGGCAGGCGGCATTGGACGATGAGGTCCGCAATATTCCTCCGTCTCGACACTTCTCTTCCCGGGATAAGGCTAAGATCATCTCTTCGGTGATCAAGGCCGTGCCGAAGGAATATGTGGACCAATTCCATCCGGCGGCGGATGCGCAGTTTGGGGCTATGCAGGCGGTCCTTTTGGATGTAAGCGTCCAACTTTTTGTTTCACCTTTTGACTTAATAATTTTATCCCCTCTTACTTGTATTTTTCCACAGCTGCTCATTAAGGCTGAAGGCTTTAGGCGCTGGCGGGCTGACGTCACCAGTCAGCTCTAGCGGCAGGTGCATAAGGCTACCGATGCCGGCGACTATGCCATGGCGACGGTAGAGAAGGTTCGGCTGGAGATGCAGGAGACCATTGAAGCTCAAAGTAAGGAGCTGGTCGTCCTGAGGAGTGATAAGAGGCAGTGCTTGATCAAGATTAATGAACAAGTTCTTGCTATCGAAACCCTAAATGCCGAAGCCCTTTCTACCCAGTCGTTCCTCCAGGAGGCCGAGGCCAAGGTGAAGGAAGCTGCGGGCTTGCGCCAGCAAGTGGCCAATCTCGAAGAGATGGTCTCGGCTTCTCAGGCCGAGGTTTCTCAGGTCAAGGCCGAAGCCAAGTTAGATGCGGAGGAGGTGAGAGAGAGAACTCGCCGAGCTTGGGACGCCTGCATGGAGGACTTCTCATTCGCCTAGTTTGAGCGGCAAATTCAAAAGCAGGGTGCAATTGTTGAGGTCGAGAAACAAGGTCTTCCTCCTCCCGTTTTTGAGGATTCCGACGCCGAAAGTGAGGAGGTAAACTCACCGGCTCAGGAGGAGGAGACTTCAGCTCAGCCAACCCCAAATCTTGCTGTCAACGGTCCAGATGGTGTGGGCACGTCGAACTCCTCTCATTCTGCCGCTGCTCGTCCCGCTGGGTCCTAACTCCACTACCCCTTATCAAAATCAAAATCAGTTTTTATGGCGCCTAGAGCGTCTGTAATGAATAATTTTTATTTCTATTTTAACGCCTAGGGCGTTTGTCTGGATAATTTTTAATTTTCTGTTTGAATTTGGCGCCGTTTTGAGCGCAGACCAGTGGTGATTTGTCACCTTTTTATATTATCTTGAGACTTTTAAACGCCTTCTCTGTTATTGATGTCGTGTATGATTGGCCGTCCATTTTATGCCCCAGAGTAGGTGTTTGCAAGTCTCTGGACCAGACTCCCATGCCCAAGTTTATTTTAGTTGATTGATTGACGCAAGTCAATCAATCAGTATGATTGCCGCTGAACTTGGGTATGGGGATTATTGTGCGGCTTCTCGCAGTTGGATTACTTTTTTGTTTCGGCATGTAGGAGTAATCCCACTTGCCTTGGAAAATATTCGTTGTTTTTTAAGAAAACGACAAATTGTGAGGGGTTTGCCCCCGTCGCAAATTGGGCGCGGCATGTTTGATGCCGCAGCGTATGACTTATGTGGGGGTTTGCCCCCGTCGTCAATGTGAAGCGGCATGTTTTTTGCCGCGGCATATAGGAATGAACCTATTTTCCTTAGATAAATAGACGTTCGTGTTTTCGGGAACGGTTTTTACAATTTAATAGGTGATCAGCCTATGTTTATGCTAATCTGGGCAACTTCTTAGGCTTCAAACAATTAGGCTTGTAAATGTTGTGCTAATCTGGGGCCACTTCTTAGGCCTTTATTCGATTAGGCTTTTTGCATGCATATGTTAGATAAGTTAGTAGAGAGTAATAAATAGGACGAAAAAAGAGTAGTATTATTTATACTTTGTAAGGCGAATTTAGCCGGTTACAAGGGAGACTACTGTTGGGTTATGATACATATGACAATTCATAAATCATGCGGAAAAACCATAAAGCCAGGAAAGCATATTATTTACACATAATCATTTAGCATAGTTTAGATGCATACACTTTGTTGCGTGCCTTCCCTAGCTGCGCCCGAACCGAACAAGAACAAGTCTTTAGGACTCCAAATGTCGTCCCTCCGTAGATAGTCCACAGCACGTCCGGATCCGCCTTAAGCTTGACCAACTAGGATCGCCCTTAAGGTACTTAGAATTTTCGGCTATTGTAGGCAATTATATGACTGAATTTTTGCTCTCAAAAATCACTTTGAATACTTGAATCGTCTTTTCAAATAATGACCCTAGGCCCTTATTTATAGAGGTATGGAAAAGGAATTGTAATCCTACTAGGATGTGGATTTGTTAATTAGAACTTTATTAGGACTCTAAATAACAAAGCAAATCTAATAGGATTAGGATTTTAATCTTCGCACGAATCCTAATAGGATTAGGATTTCCCGCACACGCATCGTACAAGCCGTGCACCCGCGCAGGCCTTGCGGCCCACGACAAGCGCACAGCCCATGTGCGGTGCTGCGCGCGCGCGCGCCCTTGGCTGGGCCTGGCCTTGCGCTGGGCCTGGTCGAGGCGTGCGCTGCTGCGTGCGGCTCGCTGGGCGATGGCCTGGCTTCGTGCTGGGCCTTCGTCTAGCGGGCCTCGTCCGATGCTAATTCGTACGATACGCTTCCGATTAAATTCCCGATTCCGGAATTCATTTCCGATACGAACAACATTTAATATTTCCGATTCCGGAATTAATTTCCGTTTCGAACAAATATTTAATATTTACGTTTCCGGAATTATTTTCCGATTCCGATAATATTTCCGATTCTGACAATATTTCCGTTTCCGGCAATATTTCTGAATCCGGCAATATTTCCATTTCCGATAATATTTTCCGATGCGTACCATGTTTCCGTTTCCGGCAACATCTACGACTTGGATAATATTTATATTTCCGATACGATCCATATTTCCGTTTCCGGTAATATCATCGTTTCCGGAGTATTCATTTCTTGCCTGTGACGATCTCAGCTCCCACTGAAACCAAGATCCGTCGATTCCGAATATCCATAGATGGAGTATTTAATGCCATTAAATACTTGATCCGTTTACGTACTATTTGTGTGACCCTACGGGTTCAGTCAAGAGTAAGCTGTGGATTAATATCATTAATTCCACTTGAACTGAAGCGGCCTCTAGCTAGGCATTCAGCTCACTTGATCTCACTGAATTATTAACTTGTTAATTAATACTGAACCGCATTTATTAGACTTAACATAGAATGCATACTTGGACCAAGGGCATTATTTCCTTCAGTCTCCCACTTGTCCTTAGGGACAAGTGTGCATTTCCTAATTCCTTTGTCGCTCGATGCTTGCTCTTGAACATAAGGTAAGAGTTGTCATCCTTATTATGTCCAGAGGTGTTCCTCGGTTTCAGAGTTCAACTGATCAAATAAACAGATAATCATAGCCTATGATTCATCCGAGCACGGCCATGCATTTCACAGTTTCTAGCTCTCCGAGTGGCCTTGTACAACTTTTAAGCATCTCATCCCGATTTATGGGAGGACAATCCCAATCTTGCGATCTTGAGATTAGACTTCGTTTGATAGGTGATTACCTGAGCGTTGCCTTTATAGCCTCCTTTTACGGTGCGACGGTTGGTCAACGTCAAAGCAACCAGTTCTCAAACAAGTAATCTCAAATCACTCAGGTATTGAGGATTTAGTGTCTAATAATTTTAATGAAATTTACTTATGACAGATTTTCATCTCTTACAGTAAAGTTTCATAGGTCTTGTCCGATACTAGTCTTCCCAAAGTAAGTATCTATGCAAATGATTATGACATTGCCATGTCCACATAGTTCAAGAAACAGAACTACTAGTCATCTTGCATTCTAATCGTCTAACGTTTTCTATGCGTCCAATTTTATAGAAAACTCCGACTAGGGACCATTTTCAACCTTTGAAATTCAAGTTCACTTGATAGACATTTCTTAGTCACAGGACTGGTCCTGACAGTCTATCTTGAACATATCGTCAAATTGAAGGGACTCATCATTTAATAAACCACAAATTAAATGGAAAAATGAATTCTTTTCATTTATTGTGAATGATTAACCAATAATGTTTTACAAAGATTTAAACTCTAAAACTTTAAAACATTAAACAGGGATATCAAAGCCATTCTCCAATATGCTTGATTCCCATAGCTGCAGTGTGCGAGTTGTGCTTCGCCTGCGGCAGAGGTTTAGTCAATGGATCTGATATGTTGTCATCAGTTCCAATCTTGTTTATCTCGACTTCTTTTCTTTCAACGAACTCTCGTAGAAGGTGAAATCTACGAAGTACATGCTTGACTCTCTGGTGGTGTCTAGGCTCCTTTGCCTGTGCAATAGCTCCGTTATTATCACAATACAGGGCTATTGGTCCTTTAATGGAGGGGACTATACCAAGTTCACCTATGAACTTCCTTAGCCATATAGCTTCCTTTGCTGCTTTATGTGCAGCAATGTACTCCGCTTCAGTTGTAGAATCCGCAATGGTGCTTTGCTTAGCACCTCTGTTGAGGCAGAAGACAAACCCAGACTGTGATCTGAAATCATCTTTGTCGGTTTGGAAACTTGCGTCCGTATAGCCTTTAACAATTAATTCATCATCTCCACCATAGACCACGAAGTCATCTTTGTGCCTTTCAGGTACTTCAGAATATTCTTGGCAGCAGTCCAATGCGCCTCTCCTGGGTCTGACTGGTATCTGCTCGTAGCACTGAGTGCGTACGCAACATCCGGGCGTGTACATATCATAGCATACATTATTGAACCAATCAATGATGCATATGGAATCCCATTCATTCGTCTACGCTCATCAAGTGTTTTTGGGCACTGAGTCTTGCTTAGAGTTATTCCATGAGACATGGGTAGGTAGCCTCGCTTGGAGTCTGCCATCTTGAACCTATGAAGCACCTTATTTGAAGGAAATAATGCCCTTGGTCCAAGTATGCATTCTATGTTAAGTCTAATAAATGCGGTTCAGTATTAATTAACAAGTTAATAATTCAGTGAGATCAAGTGAGCTGAATGCCTAGCTAGAGGCCGCTTCAGTTCAAGTGGAATTAATGATATTAATCCACAGCTTACTCTTGACTGAACCCGTAGGGTCACACAAATAGTACGTAAACGGATCAAGTATTTAATGGCATTAAATACTCCATCTATGAATATTCGGAACCGACGGATCTTGGTTTCAGTGGGAGCTAAGATCGTCACAGGCAAGAAATGAATACTCCGGAAACGATGATATTGCCGGAAACGGAAATATGGATCGTATCGGAAATATGAATATTATCCAAGTCGTAGATGTTACCGGAAACGGAAACATGGTACGTATCGGAAAATATTGTTGGAAATGGAAATATTACCAGAATCGGAAATATTGCCGGAAACGGAAATATTGTCAGAATCGGAAATATTGCCGGAATCGGAAAATAATTCCGGAAACGGAAATATTAAATATTTGTTCGAAACGGAAGTTAATTCCGGAATCGGAAATATTAAATATTGTTCGTATCGGAAATAGATTCCGGAAATGGAAATTTAATCGGAAGCGTATCGTACGAATTAGCATCGGACGAGGCCTGCCGGACGAAGGCCCAGCACGAAGCCAAGCCGTCGCCCAGCAAGCACGCACGCCACAAGCCCAGCGCGCGCCAAGGCCACGGATGCGTGGGCCTTGCTGCGTGGGCTGCAGCTCGCACGCATGGGCAGTCCTTGTGGCTGCCGTGTGTGTGTGAGTTTGTGCTCATGCGTGATTCCTGAATCAGCAAGAGTCAGTGTATGATTAAATGTCTATTCCTAATTGGATAAATTAATTAAATAGAATTCATGTAGGATTCTAATTCCAATTAATTCGCATCCTACTAGGATTACGATTCCTTTTCCATAACTCTATAAATAAAGGCCTAGGGGTCATAATTTATATACAAGTTTCAAAGTATTCAAAAGTGAGTTTTTTGAGAGAAAATTAAAACCCATCTTGCCCCAAAAGTGCCGAATTTTCTGAGTACCTTAAGGGCGATTCTAGTTGGTCAATCTTAAGGCGGATCCGGACGTGCTGTGGACTTTCTACGGAGGGACGACACTTGGAGTCCTAAAAGACTTGTTCTTGTTCGGTTCGGGCGCAGCTAGGGAAGGCACGCAACAAAGAGTATGCATCTAAACTATGCTAAATGATTATGTGTAAATAATATGTTTCCTGGGTTAATGGTTGTTTCCGCATGATCTATGTAAATGTCATATGTATCATAACCTAACAGTGGTATCACGAGCCCCTTATTATTTTCATAATCTAAATTGCATGAACATGGTTAAATATTACAAATTTGCAAGAATTAAAAGGGGTGATTAATTTTCGTAATTGTTAATTAATTGCAAATTGCGTTTATTTAATTATATGTACGCAGTTTTTCGGCAGTTTCTTCATTACTCATCCGAATTGAGTGATTTTTGTGTCAATTCCGCATGTAAAAGGCATTCTAAAATTTTGACAAAAATAGTATTTTTCTGCCGAACCCAGAATTCTCAAATTCGAAGCCTAACTATGACTTTTCGAAGGTTTTAGTTTTTCGAATGCAAAATTTCGTAAATTTAAGATGTTAAATTAAATATTTGCTATTCCTGTTGATAAATCTTGAATTTTTGATTGACCTACTGCATATGTTTAACAAGTTTGAATGCCTAGTCTTGTTAATTATGCAATCTAATTTGTAATTATGATTAATTTGTTGAAAATTAGAATAATTTAGAATTAATTTGATTTTCATAATTAATTGTAATTTAATTAGAAACCTATGATTAAAAACCACCATAAAAATTGTAAATTTACGATAAATTTTAAATTTTTATGACCTAGACTTGAATCCATAACAATCGGAAATCAATTGGATAATAAATTTTCGATTTTTCGCCCTAAAATTATGAAATTAATAATATTTATTAATTTGTCATTAATTTTAAATATAAATTTTAAATTTTATGCGATTCGTTCAAATAACTTGCACGCACGAAGCAATGGACGCTTCGTGTTACCCTTAAGGGGTGTTGTATAATGCGGGCATGCGACGACGAGCAAGGGAGCTCGTCGCCCGTGCGGCACGAATGCAATGAGCAAGGGCGTAGTGCACGAGCGCAAGGCAGCAGCCCTGCCTTGTGTCGTGTGCCACGAGCAATGAACGAATGGGCATGGGCGAAGGGCGAGCCAAGGCAGTCGCGTGTGGGCAGCAAGCGAGCTGCGCCACAACGCGCGCTGCCTCGCACAAGTGCGCGCAGCCTCGCGCGCAGCGAGCGCAAGCTCGCGTGCCACGAGCGCTGCGCCCAGCACTGCTCGCGCGCACAGCGCGCGATGTCGCTCGCCCAGCGAGCGATGTCGCGCACCAGCGAGCGATGGCTCGCGCCAGCGAGCGATGGCTCGCGCGCGCAGCGCGCGATGTCGCTCGCCCAGCGAGCGATGTCGCGCCCCAGCGAGCGATGGCTCGCGCGCACAGCGAGCAAGCCAGCTCGCCCAGCGAGCGATCTCGCGCGCGCACTGCGAGCGATAGCTCGCGTGCGATGGGGCGCTGTGCGGAGGCTTGCGATGAGACAGCAACAGCTATGCGACGAGCGCATGGGCTGCGCGCACATGGCCAGCAATGGCTGTGTGCGTACGGCCCATGGGCGTGCAACGCGTAGGGTGTTTGCGTTACGATTAGATCGTTTTGAATGTTTAATTTGAAAATTTCAGTTCACGTAATTTTAATTAATTTTAAAATTAATAATTTGAATTAATTTCTTGGATTTTAATTTTGAATATTATAATTATAATAAATGGAATTTATTCTAATTATTTTACTAAAATTAAAATCATGAATTAATTTAAATGCGACTGAAATTAAATTAAATTTTGGATTCAATTGTAAATTTATATGAGCTTTAAATTTTAATTAAATTTGTATGTTTCCGGTTAGACTAGAAATACAATTTTATGTTTAAAATTAGTAAAGCATATGAATTTATTGGTTTGAGTGGGAGCGCTTTTTAGTCATAAACTCTTGATTAGGTCTACAAATCCTTAAGGTTAAAACAACTTGATTAGAATTAATAAGGACTGAATAATTGGTAGATTATTGGTGCCCTTGATTAATTGCTGCAAATGTTTACGTGATGCATAATGTGTTTTACTAACCAGCTATGTGGGCCATTCATGATGATGAATGGGTGAATGGTATATATATTGTATATGTACTGTTTTGCAGGTTATGAAGTGACTAGTATGGCCCAAATAGGATAGAAAATATGGTCTGCGTACCATTAATTTGAATGTAATTGGTCTAAAGCACCAAAGTTATTTTTCAATTCAAATATGGTCTGCGTACCATCAAATAGTTGTAATTAGTTATAGCTTATCCTATTTGAAGAAAATGGTGCCTCCCACGGAGATTTTCAAGACGGACTTTGAAGTCAAAGCTTCAAGATGAAGTCGGGCCATACTAGATCACAAATATCTTATGCATGTTTTAAGTTATTTATTGCTTTAAATATGTCTTAAAATGCATGAGATCAAAAGCTTGATTATGTTGCATAATTAAGGATTTTAGTTCACTTAAAATCTAACCAACATAGTAAGAGCCTTAAGTTCCAAACTTAAAAATTGAGTTAAAAGGTGCCATGCCAAAATATACACTTGCTTGGATATCCTTTACATCAATCTAGTAATAGTTTTCGCTCAGCGAGGTGTTACTTATTGGTCCTAAAGGGGCAAGGTACACAAATAATTGTGAGTACATGTTAGTTTTGGTGAAACTCAACGATATAAGTAAGGAGTCCTTTTATGTCGTGGCAAAATCGATAGGTTTACCTAATAAGTTCTTAGACGTACCTATCAACCAAGAGTAGTTTCTAGACTATTAGCAAAAGGCTTTTGCTTACCTAAAATGTTTTAGAATTGAGTCGACAAACTGTGCTTAATTCTTCAATGGTTTTAGGGTCTTGGAATCATTTTATTCACACCTGCCGGAACAATAAATTCGAATAAAATGCTAATAACTTGTTTGAATTGCATCGTTGCTTTAATTTCAAGTTATTATTCATGATAAATGTTTAGACTTTGCATGCTTCAATGTATGTTTTAATTATTGTTTATAATTAAATATCTTGCACTGCAATAAATCCTTTTAGAAAGGTAACAGTAAATTTCCTCGATTGGTAGTGAATCCAAGAACGATTCACGGAAAAAGAGAGAAAGTGAGCAATTTAAAATGTACATTTCTTATATCGACTTTTATGGTTGTTTTCGAATATCAAAATCGAATGGCAAACCAATTGGTGCTTGTGAATTCAAAATACATTGTAGTTTTGAGATCATAAAGCATTGAGTTTAATACGCTCAGCTTTACCAATGGTTAACGACCTAATATCTTTGTCCATTTAATTCTCGAATGAGTCTAGTCCCTAGACATTCGAATAGATCGATGCTTAGAGAACTTTAGAAGCTTCTGGTAAGATCATCTAGTTGAAACAAAATATTCAACATAAATTAAAATGGTAAAGAACCTTGTTGGTGACATTGGACATGTCTAACAAAGTATAAAAGTCAACACTAAAGAATTCAATTCTTAAGACTATAAGAAAGGGTACAAGAAATAGGAAAACGAGGAACAAATGAAAGGAATTTACGATTCCGTTTCTACCTATAAGTTTATGTTTAAAGAGAAGTACCTAGCAATCAAACTTCCTTGGTATCATATACCGCTTGAGGTTCTTACTTCGGTAATAACTCAAACAATGGAAGCTAGGATACACTAATGACCTACAAGTGGGAAATGAAGCATGGCAATGCTACATTAGTTGTAGGGTCATCTAGTTTGTTTTAAGTCCTTTCAAAGGCTGGAACTTAATGGCTATTTTGTTCCATAATCAACATACCTAAATTTCTGTTTTCAAACACAGAAAGACTCACATTCAAGAAAAAAAACAAAGACAATGTTTGTTTGTTTATTTGAATAAAATGGTCAATTACAGGTTGAGTCAATATGCTTGATTAAAACAAACAACTCTTTAAAGAACTTTACTAAGGTTCAAATCAACCCCTTGATTTGAGTTCCACTAATCTTTGGCATTGTTGCTTAGACCATATCAACAAGTTAACATTCAAAAACTCTATTTTAATGGACTTTTGAAAGTTGGTTGATTTCTAGATCAACTTAAGACAAGCTAGTCTTACTTGTTGAAAGTAACAAAAATTGTGAACTATTGTTAGAACGCCTAGACAATAGAGTTCAAAGCTAAAGAAAGATTTTATGACTTTATTATTTCACATGGATTTGAGTGAATATAGGTTTATTTACTCAATGTGATATAAGTTTGAATCTGTTTGGCTAGTTCAAAGATTCAGAAGTATAAAATCCACTTGGCAAGAAATCATAAAGATCTAGGTTAGATCATGTTCATGATTACTTGAGACCAAATATGATCATCAATGATTGTGTGTTCACAATCTAGGTCCATAAGATATGGCATATCTACGTTGGAATGATCGAAGTCAATTAGTACTTGATTCGATCAATGATGAATCATAAAGACTTTTCCTATAATTTCTAAAACAAAATGCTCAACTACCACCAAACTAAACCAAATTCGTCAAAGCTATTGAAAAGTAATTTCAGAATATCTTTTCATAATATATCTAAAGAGTTCCTAAACTCAGTGGGAGCTTAGTGTTTGTTATTCAACAAACTAAGGCCCAAGCATAGATATATGTTTCATTGTGATTTATTCAAATGAGACACAAGGGTATTGTTTCTACCACGAATTTTTGAGAACATAATGTTTGTTTGCTCGAAATAATGTCCTTTTGGAGATTCGTTTCCAAAATGACAAGTGGGAGAAAATAGACCTCGAAAGTTTTCGAGGCGAACAACAAACATAAACGGACATTCCGGAGGCTTTTCGAAGTGCTTCAGAAAATCCGAACTTATTCTTTAAGGACTTTAGAAGTGGCTTTAAAGAATAGACATCTCTTAGAAGATTTTACAAGTGCTTCAAGGAGAACAGAATATTCAAAGGACTTTCAAGTGGCTATTGATATTCTATTGTTTGATGTTCTATACCCAAGTAGGCATAGAGTTCAAGTCACTGGAACTATGAGATTCTTCTATTAGATAGTAAGGAAACATAGAGTTCTGGACAATGAAACTATGAGATTCTTCTATTCGATAGTGAAGAAACCTACAACTTGCAGTCAAACTATTATCATGTAGATTAATGAGTTTATGACTTGTAAGAAAGCTATGACGAAACCTAGATTCCCTAAAATGGTTAGAGGCCATATATAGACTCAAATGTTTTAAATGGTTAGAGGCCATAAAACATACTCAATGTTTTGATGACAAAATTGAAATTTTGTTGATTTGCAAGAATAGTTTCACACCTATTGGTTGCAAGTTTGTTTTAAGGATAAAAACCATCAAACATGGAATTGTGTTCACACACAAAGCTAGATTAGTTGCTAAAGGTTACAAGCAAATTCATGGCATGGATTATGTTGAAACCTCATGCAAAATCGTAATGCTTAAGTCTATAATTCAAGCAATGATTGCATATTGGTACATATGGCAATTGGATGACAAAACGTATTCCTCAATCAAATGTTGGAATAAACTATGTACATGGTATGTCATAGGATTTGTGGATCCAAATAAATGCTTGAAAAGGAAAGCTAGCTTATGAAATCTAAGTCCAGATTTAAGCAAGCAATTGGGAATTAGAACTGTATTTTAGTGAAGCTAATAAGTATTTTAGTTTCATAAAATATACATGATTCTTATAGATATATAAGAAGTTTAGTGGGAGTACTTAAAACTTAATTGGTCCTATGTGTATTACACACATATCTCTCTATTGTGAAATAACATTCAAATGCTAATGACTTAGATTTGAAATTATTCATCAATAATGGACCATGGCGAAACTTAGTACATACTGGGTATTAAGATCTATTTACAAAGATCTTATGATATTATTTTGGATTAAGTAATGGCATTTACTAAATCAAACACGAAAGTCTCCATTGGAGATATTCGACCCATGTGAATAAATCTAAGTAAAGGATGTTTGAACTATGTATAAGCATTTACTAAGTAAACATCAAAGGATCTAAATAAGATTCTTAACCTATATTATATGTCAAAGAATTTAGCTGAATTTAGTATCTACTGAAACTAGATAAGCTAAAGTTACATGAATAGAATTCAATTGGGAATTATTCTGCAAAAGAATTTATCATGTATGATATAATATGAGGATCGCCAAAAACGTATCGTATGACTTTAGGCATGACGAACATATACCAGTCTCTATTGATCTAAGTGAAGATCAACTAGATTCAGATCAAGAATACTTATGGTACTTGAAAAGGTACATAGGAATAGTTCTTGATTCAAGGAAATAAAGATATGCTAAATATTGATGCTACACGCATAAACACTGGCAAAGGATCAAGCAAGACCCTTTGGAGTTAACCATTGATAAGGACGAGCTATAGAGCATGGTGTTTTGAAATGGCAACATGGATTGGAGACCATGAGTTGTTGCGTGGGAAATTAAAATATTAATTTCTATGTTCTAAGATATAGTTGGAGAGTCTTCCACATATCTATGAACTGCTTGGATAGGTAAATCCAAACAAAGCATCACTAGCAACCTATGCAGTTGAAGTAAAAGTAATTATTGCCTAAGAAGCAATAAAACAGGGTTGTTTAAAGTTCTTCACTGAACTTGGGTAGATCACCTATCTGCTGGCTTGATGGTTCTTCATTGAAAAATGCGTGGAACCACTCTTGAAGCAAGAAAAACGTCTGCTAACTTAATGGTTCTTCATTGCAAAATGCGTAGAACCACTAATGTAGTAAGAAAGACTAGATCACATAATAAACAAACTCGAAAAGATCTTATCATCATATCTCAAAGAACATTCGATGAAAAGGATGTTAAGATTGGCAAAGCATGATAACTAAACCTATGCAACAAGTGAGAAGCAACACTCACGTTGTAGCACTGGAAATCAAGCATAGCTTTGAATTCCATGAATTGTTTTAGAAGATGGGTTTGAGGCCCATGGTTATAAAACATTGGGGTTGAACATTTATCATATATGAAATGTATTTTCATATTCCATTTAATCTTGGTTTAGTATTAAATGATGAGTCCCTTCAATTTGACGATATATTCAAGATAGACTGTCAGGACCAGTCCTGTGACTAAGAAATGTCTATCAAGTGAACTTGAATGTCAAAGGTTGAAAATGGTCCCTAATCGGAGTTTTCTATAAAATTGGACGCATAGAAAACGTTAGACGATTAGAATGCAAGATGACTAGTAGTTCTGTTTCTTGAACTATGTGGACATGGCAATGTCATAATCATTTGCATAGATACTTACTTTGGGAAGACTAGTATCGGACAAGACCTATGAAACTTTACTGTAAGAGATGAAAGTCTGTCATAAGTAAATTTCATTAAATTATTAGACACTAAATCCTCAATACCTGAGTGATTTGAGATTACTTGTTTGAGAACTGGTTGCTTTGACGTTGACCAACCGTCGCACCGTAAAAGGAGGCTATAAAGGCAACGCTCAGGTAATCACCTATCAAACGAAGTCTAATCTCAAGATCGCAAGATTGGGATTGTCCTCCCATAAATCGGGATGAGATGCTTAAAAGTTGTACAAGGCCACTCGGAGAGCTAGAAACTGTGAAATGCATGGCCGTGCTCGGATGAATCATAGGCTATGATTATCTGTTTATTTGATCAGTTGAACTCTGAAACCGAGGAACACCTCTGGACATAATAAGGATGACAACTCTTACCTTATGTTCAAGAGCAAGCATCGAGCGACAAAGGAATTAGGAAATGCACACTTGTCCCTAAGGACAAGTGGGAGACTGAAGGAAATAATGCCCTTGGTCCAAGTATGCATTCTATGTTAAGTCTAATAAATGCGGTTCAGTATTAATTAACAAGTTAATAATTCAGTGAGATCAAGTGAGCTGAATGCCTAGCTAGAGGCCGCTTCAGTTCAAGTGGAATTAATGATATTAATCCACAGCTTACTCTTGACTGAACCCGTAGGGTCACACAAATAGTACGTAAACGGATCAAGTATTTAATGGCATTAAATACTCCATCTATGAATATTCGGAACCGACGGATCTTGGTTTCAGTGGGAGCTAAGATCGTCACAGGCAAGAAATGAATACTCCGGAAACGATGATATTGCCGGAAACGGAAATATGGATCGTATCGGAAATATGAATATTATCCAAGTCGTAGATGTTACCGGAAACGGAAACATGGTACGTATCGGAAAATATTGTTGGAAATGGAAATATTACCAGAATCGGAAATATTGCCGGAAACGGAAATATTGTCAGAATCGGAAATATTGCCGGAATCGGAAAATAATTCCGGAAACGGAAATATTAAATATTTGTTCGAAACGGAAGTTAATTCCGGAATCGGAAATATTAAATATTGTTCGTATCGGAAATAGATTCCGGAAATGGAAATTTAATCGGAAGCGTATCGTACGAATTAGCATCGGACGAGGCCTGCCGGACGAAGGCCCAGCACGAAGCCAGGCCGTCGCCCAGCAAGCACGCACGCCACAAGCCCAGCGCGCGCCAAGGCCACGGATGCGTGGGCCTTGCTGCGTGGGCTGCAGCTCGCACGCATGGGCAGTCCTTGTGGCTGCCGTGTGTGTGTGAGTTTGTGCTCATGCGTGATTCCTGAATCAGCAAGAGTCAGTGTATGATTAAATGTCTATTCCTAATTGGATAAATTAATTAAATAGAATTCATGTAGGATTCTAATTCCAATTAATTCGCATCCTACTAGGATTACGATTCCTTTTCCATAACTCTATAAATAAAGGCCTAGGGGTCATAATTTATATACAAGTTTCAAAGTATTCAAAAGTGAGTTTTTTGAGAGAAAATTAAAACCCATCTTGCCCCAAAAGTGCCGAATTTTCTGAGTACCTTAAGGGCGATTCTAGTTGGTCAATCTTAAGGCGGATCCGGACGTGCTGTGGACTTTCTACGGAGGGGCGACACTTGGAGTCCTAAAAGACTTGTTCTTGTTCGGTTCGGGCGCAGCTAGGGAAGGCACGCAACAAAGAGTATGCATCTAAACTATGCTAAATGATTATGTGTAAATAATATGTTTCCTGGGTTAATGGTTGTTTCCGCATGATCTATGTAAATGTCATATGTATCATAACCTAACATTATTGATATAAGTGCTTTGACTAAGTCCAATCATCTTTTTAGATCTATCTCTGTAAATCTTGATGCCCAATATGTACTGTGCTTCTCCTAGATCTTTCATGAAAAACATTTCCCAAGCCAAATCTTGACAGAGTTCAACATAGTCATTTCCGATAAGTAATATGTCGTCGACATATAATACTAGGAAAGCAATTTTGCTCCCACTGACCTTCTTGTATACACAAGATTCGTCTGCGTTCTTGATGAAACCAAAGTCACTGACTGCTTCATCAAAACGTATATTCCAGCTCCTGGATGCCTGCTTCAATCCGTAGATTGACTTCTTTAGCTTGCATACCTTTTTAGCATTCTTTGGATCCTCAAAACCTTCAGGCTGTGTCATAAACACAGTTTCTGTTAAAACGCCGTTTAAGAAAGCAGTTTTGACATCCATCTGCCATATTTCGTAATCGTAATATGCAGCGATTGCTAACATTATCCGAATAGACTTTAGCATTGCAATTGGTGAAAAGGTTTCATCGTAATCCACACCGTGGACTTGCCTGTAACCTTTTGCAACCAATCTAGCTTTGAAAACTTCAAGTTTCCCATCCTTGTCCTTTTTCAGTTTGAAAACCCATTTTCTTCCAATGGCTTGGTAGCCATCTGGCAAATCGACCAAATCCCATACTTGGTTTTCAGACATGGAGTCTAATTCAGATTGCATGGCTTCTTGCCATTGCTTGGAGCTAGGGCTCGTCATAGCTTGTTTGTAAGTCGCAGGTTCATCACTTTCAACTAATAGAACGTCATAGCTCTCGTTCGTCAAAATACCTAAGTACCTTTCCGGTTGAGATCTATATCTTTGCGATCTACGCGGGGTAACATTTCTAGATTGACCATGATTCTCACCAGATTCTTCTAAAGATCTCTGAGTTTCATCCTGAATGTCATCTTGAGCATTCTCTAGAGTTTGTTGTTCGACTCGAATTTCTTCGAGGTCTACTTTTCTCCCACTTGTCATTTTGGAAATGTGATCTTTCTCCAAAAAGACACCATCTTGAGCAACAAACACCTTGTTCTCAGATGTATTGTAGAAGTAATACCCCTTTGTTTCCTTTGGATAGCCCACAAGGATACATTTGTCAGATTTTGGATGAAGTTTGTCTGAAATTAATCGTTTGACGTATACTTCACATCCCCAAATCTTAAGAAAAGACACATTTGGAGGCTTTCCAAACCATAATTCATATGGAGTCTTTTCGACAGCTTTAGACGGAGCTCTATTTATAGTGAGTGCAGCTGTATTTATTGCATGTCCCCAAAATTCTAATGGAAATTTGGCCTGACCCATCATTGACATGACCATGTCTAGCAAGGTTCTGTTCCTCCGTTCCGACACACCGTTCCATTGTGGTGTTCCAGGAGGAGTCAATTCTGATAGAATTCCACATTCTTTCAGATGGTCATCAAATTCATAGCTTAGATATTCACCGCCTCTATCAGACCGCAGTGCCTTAATCTTCTTGCCTAATTGATTCTCTACTTCACTCTGAAATTCCTTGAATTTGTCAAAGGATTCAGACTTATGCTTCATTAGGTAGACATAACCATATCTACTGAAGTCATCAGTGAAAGTGATAAAGTAGCTGAAACCACCTCTAGCATTTGTACTCCTTGGTCCACATACATCTGTATGGATTAAACCCAATAGTTCATTTTCTCTTTCTCCAACTTTAGAGAAAGGTTGCTTTGTCATTTTGCCAAGTAAACATGATTCGCATTTACCATAATCCTCTAAGTCAAATGGTTCTAGAATTCCTTCCTTTTGAAGTCTTTCTAAGCGTTTCAAGTTTATATGGCCTAATCGACAATGCCACAGATAGGTGAGATCTGAATCATCCTTTTTGGCCTTTTTGGTATTTATGTTATATACTTGTTTGTCGTGATCTAATAAATAAAGTCCATTGACTAATCTAGCAGATCCATAAAACATCTCTTTAAAATAAAACGAACAACTATTGTCTTTTATTAAAAAGGAAAATCCCTTAGCATCTAAGCAAGAAACTGAAATGATGTTTTTAGTAAGACTTGGAACATGGAAACACTCTTCCAGTTCCAAAACTAGCCCGGAGGGCACCGACAAATAATAAGTTCCTACAGCTAATGCAGTAATCCGTGCTCCATTTCCCACTCGTAGGTCGACTTCACCCTTACTTAACTTTCTACTTCTTCTTAGTCCCTGTGGATTGGAACATAAGTGTGAGCCACAACCTGTATCTAATACCCAAGAAGTTGAATTAGCAAGTATACAGTCTATAACGAAAATACCTGAAGATGGAACGACTGTTCCGTTCTTCTGATCTTCCTTTAGCTTCAAGCAATCTCTCTTCCAATGCCCCTTCTTCTTGCAGTAGAAGCATTCGGATTCAGAAGTGGGTTGACTGACCTTCCTCTTTACAGATTTGGCACCAGTTTGCTTAGTTGGGCTGGCCTTGTTGCCACCTTTCTTAGCATTCCTCTTCTTTCCAGATTTCTTGAACTTGCCCCCACGCACCATAAGCACATCCTGCTTATCACTTTTGAGCGTCTTTTCAGCGGTCTTCAGCATACCGTGAAGCTCAGTGAGCGTTTTGTCCAGACTATTCATACTGTAGTTCAGTTTGAACTGATCATACCCGCTATGAAGAGAATGGAGGATGGTGTCTATAGCCATTTCCTGAGAAAATTGCTGATCCAGCCGACTCATATTCTCAATGAGTCCAATCATTTTGAGAACATGTGGACTTACGGGCTCGCCTTTCTTAAGCTTGGTCTCAAGAATTTGCCTATGAGTCTCGAATCTTTCGACTCGAGCCAGATCTTGGAACATGTTCTTCAACTCACTGATGATTGTGAAAGCATCTGAGTTGATGAACGTTTTCTGCAGATCTGCACTCATGGTGGCGAGCATTAGACATTTCACATCCTTGTTGGCATCAATCCAACGATTGAGGGCTGCCTGAGTGACCCCGTCGCCTGCAGCTTCGGGCATCGCCTCTTCTAGGACATACTCCTTTTCTTCCTGCATAAGAACTATTTGCAAGTTCCTTTGCCAGTCAAGGAAGTTTTTCCCGTTCAACTTCTCCTTTTCGAGAATTGATCGAATGTTGAATGAATTGTTGTTTCCCATATTTAAAACTACAATTGAAAAGAATAAACAAATAAATAACCATTCACAGTTTCTCTTAATAAACTTAAATTCTAGCATACATGCATAATTCAATGTTCATTAAGCATTTTATTCAATTTATGTGTTCCGGCAGGTGTGAATAAAATGATTCCAAGATCCTAAAATCATTGAAGAACTAAGCACAGTTTGTCGACTTAGTCCTAAAACATCTTAGGTAAGCAAAAGCCTTTTGCTAATAGTCTAGAAACTATTCTTGGTTGATAGGTACGTCTAAGAACTTATTAGGTAAACCTATCGATTTTGCCACGACATAAAAGGACTCCTTACTTATATCGTTGAGTTTCACCAAAACTAACATGTACTCACAATTATTTGTGTACCTTGCCCCTTTAGGACCAATAAGTAACACCTCGCTGAGCGAAAACTATTACTAGATTGATGTAAAGGATATCCAAGCAAGTGTATATTTTGGCATGGCACCTTTTAACTCAATTTTTAAGTTTGGAACTTAAGGCTCTTACTATGTTGGTTAGATTTTAAGTGAACTAAAATCCTTAATCATGCAACATAATCAAGCTTTTGATCTCATGCATTTTAAGACATATTTAAAAGAAATAAATAACTTAAAACATGCATAAGATAAATGTGATCTAGTATGGCCCGACTTCATCTTGAAGCTTTAACTTCAAAGTCCGTCTTGAAAATCTCCGTGGGAGGCACCCTTTTCTTCAAATAGGATAAGCTATAATTAAAACTAATTACAACTATTTGATGGTACGCAGACCATATTTGAATTCAAAAACAACTTTGGTACTTTAGACCAATTACATTCAAATTAATGGTACGCAGACCATATTTTCTATCCTATTTGGGCCATACTAGTCACTTCATGAGCTGCAAAACAGTACATATACAATATATACCATTCACCCATTCATTATCATGAATGGCCCACATAGCTGGTTAGTAAAACACATTATGCATCACATAAACATTTGCAGCAATTAATCAAGAGCACCAATAATCTACAAATTATTCAGTCCTTATTAATTCTAATCAAGTTGTTTTAACCTTAAGGATTTGTAGACCTAATCAAGAGTTTATGACTAAAAAGGGCTCCCACTTAAACCAATAAATTCATATGCTTTACTAATTTTAAACATAAAAATGTATTTCTAGTCTAACCGGAAACATACAAATTTAATTAAAATTTAAAGCTCATATAAATTTATAATTGAATCCAAAAAGTTTAATTTAATTTCAGTCGTATTTAAATTAATTCATGATTTTAATTTTAGTAAAATAATTAGAATAAATAAAATTTATTATAATTACAATATTCAAAATTAAAATCCAAGAAAATAATTTAAATTATTAATTTTAAAATTAATTAAAATTACGTAAACTGAAAATTTCAAATTAAAATTTCAAAACGATCTAATCGCAACGCAACAATCCCACGCAACGCACGCCCATGGGCCACACGCACACAGCCATCGCTGGCCATGTGCGCGCAGCCCATGCGCTGCGTCGCATCGCTGCTGCTCACCATCGCAAGGCATCACGCGAGCTGGTGCTTGCTGCGCGCGCCAGCGCTCGATGCACGCGAGCCATCGCTCGCTGCGCTCGCTTGCCAGCGCTCGATCCATGCGAGCCATCGCTCGCTGCGCGCATGCCTTTCCCGCACGCGAGCTTGCGCTCATCGCACGAGGCAGCAGTATGCGAGCTGGCGCTCGCTGCGCGCGAGGCATCGACGCTGTGCGTAGCGCTCGTGGCACGCGAGCTTGCGCTCGCTGCGCGCGAGGCTCCGCATGCTTGCGCGAGGCAGTGCGCGCTGTGGCGCAGCACGCTTGCTGCCCACACGCGACTGCTCGTGCCTTGCTCTCGCCCCTGCCCACACGCCCATTGCTCACAGCCCACGACACAAGGCAGGGCTGCTGCCTTGTGCTCGTGCACCATGCCCTTGCTCGCTGCATTCGTACCGCATGGGCGACGAGCTCCCTTGCTCGTCGTCGCATGCCCGCACTATACAACACCCCTTAAGGGTAACACGTAGCGTCCATTGCTTTGTGCGTGCAAGTTATATGAGCGAGTCGCATAAAAATTAAAAATTTATATTCAAAATTAATGACAAATTAATAAATAATATTAATTTCAAAATTTTAGGGCGAAAAATCGAAAATTTACTATTTAATTGATTTCCGATTAACATGGATTCAAGTCTAGGTCATAAAAATTTAAAATTTAACATAAATTTACAATTTTTATGGTAGTTTTTAATCATAGGTATCTAATTAAATTATAACTAATTATGAAAATCAAATTAATTATAAATTATTCCAATTTTCAACAAATTAATCATAATTACAAATTAGATTGCATAATTAACAAGGCTAGGTCAATCAAAAATTCAAGATTTATCAACAAGAATCGCAAATATTTAATTTAACATCTTAAATTTACGAAATTTTGCATTCGAAAAACTAAAACCTCCGAAAAGTCATAGTTAGGCTTCGAATTTGAGAATTCTGGGTTCGGCCCTTTCTACCCAGTCGTTCCTCCAGGAGGCCGAGGCCAAGGTGAAGGAAGCTGCGGGCTTGCGCCAGCAAGTGGCCAATCTCGAAGAGATGGTCTCGGCTTCTCAGGCCGAGGTTTCTCAAGTCAAGGCCGAGGCCAAGTTAGATGTGGAGGAGGTGAGAGAGAGAACTCGCCGAGCCTGGGACGCCTGCATGGAGGACTTCTCATTCGCCTGGTTTGAGCGGCAAATTCAAAAGCAGGGTGCAATTGTTGAGGTCGAGAAACAAGGTCTTCCTCCTCCCGTTTTTGAGGATTCCGACGCCGAAAGTGAGGAGGTAAACTCACCGGCTCAGGAGGAGGAGACTTCAGCTCAGCCAACCCCAAATCTTGCTGTCGACGGTCCAGATGGTGTGGGCACGTCGAACTCCTCTCATTCTGCCGCTGCTCGTCCCGCTGGGTCCTAACTCCACTTCCCCTTATCAAAATCAAAATCAGTTTTTATGGCGCCTAGAGCGTCTGTAATGAATAATTTTTATTTCTATTTTAACGCCTAGGGCGTTTGTCTGGATAATTTTTAATTTTCTGTTTGAATTTGGCGCCGTTTTGAGCGCAGACCAGTGGTGATTTGTCACCTTTTTATATTATCTTGAGACTTTTAAACGCCTTCTCTGTTATTGATGTCGTGTATGATTGGCCGTCCATTTTATGCCCCAGAGTAGGTGTTTGCAAGTCTCTGGACCAGACTCCCATGCCCAAGTTTATTTTAGTTGATTGATTGACGCAAGTCAATCAATCAGTATGATTGCCGCTGAACTTGGGTATGGGGATTATTGTGCGGCTTCTCGCAGTTGGATTACTTTTTTGTTTCGGCATGTAGGAGTAATCCCACTTGCCTTGGAAAATATTCGTTGTTTTTTAAGAAAACAACAAATTGTGAGGGGTTTGCCCCCGTCGCAAATTGGGCGCGGCATGTTTGATGCCGCAGCGTATGACTTATGTGGGGGTTTGCCCCCGTCGTCAATGTGAAGCGGCATGTTTGTTGCCGCGGCATATAGGAATGAACCTATTTTCCTTAGATAAATAGACGTTCGTGTTTTCGGGAACGGTTTTTACAATTTAATAGGTGATCAGCCTATGTTTATGCTAATCTGGGCCACTTCTTAGGCTTCAAACAATTAGGCTTGTAAATGTTGTGCTAATCTGGGGCCACTTCTTAGGCCTTTATTCGATTAGGCTTTTTGCATGCATATGTTAGATAAGTTAGTAGAGAGTAATAAATAGGACGAAAAAAGAGTAGTATTATTTATACTTTGTAAGGCGAATACTGTTGGGTTATGATACATATGACAATTCATAAATCATGCGGAAAAACCATAAAGCCAGGAAAGCATATTATTTACACATAATCATTTAGCATAGTTTAGATGCATACACTTTGTTGCGTGCCTTCCCTAGCTGCGCCCGAACCGAACAAGAACAAGTCTTTAGGACTCCAAATGTCGTCCCTCCGTAGATAGTCCACAGCACGTCCGGATCCGCCTTAAGCTTGACCAACTAGGATCGCCCTTAAGGTACTTAGAATTTTCGGCTATTGTAGGCAATTATATGACTGAATTTTTGCTCTCAAAAATCACTTTGAATACTTGAATCGTCTTTTCAAATAATGACCCTAGGCCCTTATTTATAGAGGTATGGAAAAGGAATTGTAATCCTACTAGGATGTGGATTTGTTAATTAGAACTTTATTAGGACTCTAAATAACAAAGAAAATCTAATAGGATTAGGATTTTAATCTTCGCACGAATCCTAATAGGATTAGGATTTCCCGCACACGCATCGTACAAGCCGTGCACCCGCGCAGGCCTTGCGGCCCACGACAAGCGCACAGCCCATGTGCGGTGCTGCGCGCGCGCGCGCCCTTGGCTGGGCCTGGTCGAGGCGTGCGCTGCTGCGTGCGGCTCGCTGGGCGATGGCCTGGCTTCGTGCTGGGCCTTCGTCTAGCGGGCCTCGTCCGATGCTAATTCGTACGATACGCTTCCGATTAAATTCCCAATTCCGGAATTCATTTCCGATACGAACAACATTTAATATTTCCGATTCCGGAATTAATTTCCGTTTCGAACAAATATTTAATATTTCCGTTTCTGGAATTATTTTCCGATTCCGATAATATTTCCGATTCTGACAATATTTCCATTGCCGAAAATATTTTCCGATGCGTACCATGTTTCCGTTTCCGGCAACATCTACGACTTGGATAATATTTATATTTCCGATACGATCCATATTTCCGTTTCCGGTAATATCATCGTTTCCGGAGTATTCATTTCTTGCCTGTGACGATCTCAGCTCCCACTGAAACCAAGATCCGTCGATTCCGAATATCCATAGATGGAGTATTTAATGCCATTAAATACTTGATCCGTTTACGTACTATTTGTGTGACCCTACGGGTTCAGTCAAGAGTAAGCTGTGGATTAATATCATTAATTCCACTTGAACTGAAGCGGCCTCTAGCTAGGCATTCAGCTCACTTGATCTAACTGAATTATTAACTTGTTAATTAATACTGAACCGCATTTATTAGACTTAACATAGAATGCATACTTGGACCAAGGGCATTATTTCCTTCAACTACTACTCCATTAGGACCATTAGCGGCCGTTGTCTAAACCACAGATTCTTTCATAAAAGATAGTCAGAATACACCCTAGAAAAAGTATTTTTTGAGATTGTCTGCATTCCAGGTGCGTAAAATTTGTCGGCCCTGCATGTCCTGAATGCGATAGGTTCCATCTCTGACTTCGTCATAGATCTCATAGGGTCCCTCCCAAGTGGGCGTCAGTTTACCCTGTTCGTTGGCTCGTCCCACAGATTCTATTTCCCGGAGAACAAAGTCTCCTACTTTGAGCACCCTTTTGGAGACTGTCTTGTTGTACTCCCTCGCCATCCTTATCTTGTACAGTTGCTGCCTCAATGCTGCATTTCCTCTTACTTCAGGTAAAAAGTCAAGGGCCAACTTCATCATTTCCCAGTTGGCATTCTCGTCATATAACATGACCCTTAGTGTAGGTTCACACATTTCTATGGGCAATACGACCTCAGCTCCATAGGCTAACAGGAATGGGGTTTTGCCGGTTGAGTTCTTAGCCGTGGTGCAGATGGACCATAAGACGTTTGGTAACTCATCGGCCCATAGACCCTTGGCTTCATCTAGTTTCTTCTTGATCCCCTCGGAGATGATTTTGTTAAAAGCTTCGACTTGGCCATTGGCTTGAGGTCGCCCCACAGAGGTAAAGCAGCTGTTTATGCCGTGGTCTGCTAACCACTCCTTCAGCTTAGGCGTCTCAAACTGAGGCCCATTATCAAAGACGATAGCTTGAGGTATTCCAAAGTGAGTCATGATATTTTTCCAGATAAATGCCCTCACATCACTTGTCTTTATGTTCTTGAGAGCCTCTACTTCAACCCACTTGGTGAAGTAATCAACAGCCACTATCACATAGCGCCGGCCTCCAGGGGCCGCTGTATATGGCCCTAACAGGTCCATTCCCCACTTGGCAAACGGAATGGCACTCATAATAGGAGTGAGAGGGCGGGCCGGCCTGTGGATGAGATGAGCAAACCGTTGGCACTTGTCACATTTTTGCACCAAGGCTAGGGCGTCTTCTCTCAAAGTGGGCCAGTAATAACCAGTTCGCAAGGCTTTCTCTGCCAGGGCTCGTCCTCCAATGTGGGAGCTACATAATCCTTGGTGCAAATCATCTAGAATTTCCTTCCCTTTCTCAGGAGTGACACACCGCAGGAGAGGTATAGAAAATGACTTTTTGTACAAAACTCCATTCCACCATTCAAACCAAGAACTCTTCTTTTGTATTTTGGCGGCAAGACTTGAATCGTCCGAAAGCGTACCGTCCATTTTGTAAGCAATGATAGGGTCCATCCAGGTTGACGACCGATCCAGAATAGCTACCATAGGAGCGCACAATTCCTGCTCAATACTTCGCTTATCCTTTACTTCCCAAAACACGTGACGCGGTGTATCACAAGAAGCCGAGCTAGCTAGTTTTGACAGGGCATCGGCCTGATTGTTCTCCGTCCTGGGAATCTGCTTAGCTTCGAAGCTCTTTAGATGTTCTATTTCTTGATGCACAGCTTGCATATATTTGATCATGTTAGGCTCATAGTCCCCATTTACTTGGCTCACAATGAGCTGAGAGTCGGAGAAGGCAAGTATCTCTTGAGCTCCAGCGGCTTTGCACATTTTTATGCCGGCTCCACACCCGTTCTGGGTTGACGAGCCATCTATATAGACTGTCCAGCGAGTCGCCACATTCTTTTCAAAATTCAGCCTCGTCATTTCTGCAATGAAATCAGCAAATGCTTGTCCCTTGATAGCTTTTCGAGGCTTATATGAGATATCAAATGCATTCAGCTCAATTGCCCATTTCAGCATTCGTCCAGCAGCGTCTAGCTTAGTAAGAGGTTGTTTCAAAGGCTGGTCTGTGTATACCACTAGTTTGTGTGCCAGAAAATAAGGGCGCAGCTTCTTGCTGGCCATAAACAGCGCAAGTGCGAACTTCTCAATTGGAGAATATCTTAATTCAGCGTTTTGCAGGACATGGCTCACAAAATAGACGGGGACCAAGTTCTCCCTCCCTTTCAGTTAGCAAGACAGCACTCAAGGACCACTCGGAAATGGCCAAATATACATACAAAGTTTCCCCCTGAAGAGGACTGACAAGCCGAGGTAAGGTGTGGAGGTGTTCCTTTAATCGGACGAAGGCAGTTTTTGCCGCCTCAGTCCATTCAAATTTGCTCTTTTTCTTGATTGTGCCGAAAAAGTAATGACACTTATCACCTGCCCTTGATAAGAACAGCCCCAGGGCCGCTAGACATCCCGTCAGGCGTTGGACTTCCTTGACTGATTTTGGCGACGTCATATCTATTACCGCCTGTACTTTATCAGGATTGGCCTCGATTCCTCTTTCATCAATAAGGATTCCCAAGAACTTCCCAGCCGTTACCCCAAAAACACACTTCTTTGGATTCAACCTCATCTGATATTTTCGAAGCGTCTCAAAAGTTTCTCTTAAGTCAGCCAAGTGTTCTTCGCGTTGCTTGCTTTTTACTATCATATCATCAAATGTAAGCTTCAATGTTCCGTCCTAACTGACAAGAGAAGACAGTGTTGACTAGACGTTGAAATGTGGCTGGAGCATTCTTTAACCCGAACGGCATCACTTTGTAACAGTATAGGCCTTGCTTAGTAACAAATGACGTCTTTTCCTGATCGTCTGGCCACAAAGGAATTTGGTGAAAGCCCGAGTATGCGTCCATGAAAGACATCAAAGCATGGCCAGCCATTGAATCTACCAACCGGTCTATCTTGGGTAGAGGGAAGCTGTCTTTTGGGCAAGCCTTGTTTAGATATGTATAGTCCACACACATTCTCCAGGATTTGTTGGGCTTCGGCACCAACAATACATTTGCCACCCAATCTGGATATTGACTTGGCCGAATGAACCCAGCCTCCAACAACTTCTGCACTTCTTCAGCTGCAGCTTTGTTTCTTGCTTCCCCATGATTTCTCTTCTTCTGACGAACTGGTTTTAAGGACTCATCTACATTGAGCTTGTGTACAGCTATGCTTGGATCAATGCCCGGCATCTCTTCCACAGCAAAAGAAAAAATGTCCTGGAATTCCCTTAGGAGAGTGACTAAATGTGCCCCAAGCTGGTCGTCAGGAGAGACCCCTACTGGCACCGTCCTGTCTGGACGTGCTTCATCAAGGATGATCTCATAATTCCCCCCAACCGGCTCAGGCCGCCTAGTTTCCATATGAGCCGTGGCAATGGTAAAGGTCTCCTTCTTGACTTTTTCCTCCATCTCATCTAGTTTTCTTTTAGAGCTTGCTCTGGCTTTGTTAGTTTTCCCCCAAGCCTCGGGACTTAGCGTAGTGAGGTAACAATCTCTTGCTAGCTGTTGATCACCATGAATTGTGCCGACCTGACCTTTATCACAGACATACTTCATGAGAATAAGATGAGTGACGACCACTGCCTTGGCCTGATTCAAAGTTGGACGACCCAGTATGATATTGTAAGAAGTGAGGTCCTTCACAATTAAAAAGCGGACGTTCAAGTTCTTGCTTTGATGCCGGCCTCCAACTCGTAGGGGCAGAGTGATTATCCCCTGGGGGTGGGTTATACCGCCTCCGAATCCAATGAAAGGATAATGTATTTTTTCAATTGTCTTCGGATCATGCTCAAGACGACTTAGACAAGCTGTGCTGATAATGTCTGACGAACTCCCCGTATCCACTAAAATACGCCTTACCTTGAGGTTTGCTACTTTCAATTCAATGACCAAGGGGTCGTCATGTGGGGTGGCGATCTTACCCTTGTCAGAGTCACAAATCTCTACTTTAGGGAAATGGTCCATTGGGGCTTTTCCAGACAACATGACCTGTCCCAACCGGCTTGCATAGTCTTTTTGTCCTCTCATTGTTGGTCCCCCAGCGGCTAAACCTCCTGAGATGACGGCTACAATCTCTGGATCAGTGTCATTGTCATCACGTCGGTATGACGGTGACTTTCTTTTCTTGTAGAACTTTTTACCACTTCCTCCTGCGCTCGAGCTGAGATACGACTTCAAGAATCCCTTGGCGGCTAACCCATCAAGGGCCCTACGCAAACTCTTGCAATCTTTAGTTTCATGTCCCACATCACAGTGGAATTTACAGTAGAGAGAGCTGTCCCGCGTTTCCACCGGAGACTTCATTGGGAACGGACGATCAATCTCATACCTGTCACTGACGTCCAGCAATATTGTGTATAAGTCAGTGTTATACTCAAACCTCTCTTTGTCGTAGGGGCGTCCCCTCTTCTGTCCTTGGGAGGCGTTTGCTTGATATCCTTTCTTTTCAATGGCCCACGTCCCAATCGGACGGTTGGACTTTTTCTCCGATTTGTCCTTCCGCTGGGAGTGGTCTGCAATCTCTGCTACCTTAGACTCCTTGGGGACCGAACAGATTTCAGTGGCATGAATAAAGGATATGATTCGGCGTCGTCCAAAGCATCAGCCATTGTTCTCACGCTCTTCTTTCCCAGATCGAACTTAAAGGACCCCTTCTTAAGTCGCCTAAAGAAATTATCAAACGCCACCCCGTCAGGCAGGTCTGGAATCAGTCCTGATTCCAAATTGAAACGTCGAACATAGCTTCGCAAAGATTCGTCTTTTCCTTGCTGTATTCGACCCAAATGCATGCTCGTCTTTTTCTCTTCTTTATAAGCCATAAATCTTGCTGAAAATAACATCTCCAATTCGGCATATGTGTTGATCGTTCCCGCAGGCAACTTCTCGAACCATTTGGAGGCAACTCCTTTCAGAGTGGACGGGAATTATTTGCACCATGTTGCATCAGTAGTCCCCTGGACATACATATGATGCCGATAGGCCAAGAGGTGTACATCAGGATCAGACGTGCCATAATAGGCGTCAATAGCAGGTGGTTTTACTTTAGGCTCCTTGGGAGCATTCATGATATCAGCACAGAATGGGGTAGTGTAATCAAGGATAATGTCGGCTACCCCTTATTGAATATGGCATATTGGATCCTGCCTTCTATTCTGGGATGTTCTACGCCGCTCGCTGTCCGCGCGGCTGACATGAGTCCTTGTGAGACGGCGCGAAGGGGAAGCGAGGGGTGAATCTTGCATGACAGGAGTGGAACCTGTACCGGCAAGTCTGGGTTCTCTTCCATAACTGTGTCGGCATCAGCTCTCAAGTGGCCGCCTGGAGGAAACAAAGGTTGACCCGTCTCATCTTCCACTTGAACCTGCTCAGGTTGCGACTCAGGAGGAGGTTCAGGACGACCGTCCTGCCCTACAGACTGGTGGCTTCTGTCGTCCCTCCCTCGAGGAGGACGATCACCATTGATTGCGGTTTCGTCATTTTTGTTTCGACTATTGGGCCCGTCTCCGAAGTGCTGGACGTCTACCATGTTACCTAACCTCCCCACAGACGGCGCCAAATGTTGTGGGAGTTTTTCCTTGGGATGATGACGAGGAGGTATCAGGTTCCACGTAGTGTCAAGTCCAGTCCACGTCGGCGGCGTACCTACAAAACAAGAATATTCCCTAAGGAATATTCCCTCCGATTCTTAAGAAAGACACGGGTTTTTAGGAAAGTGTAATTAATAAACAGAAAGCATTAAAGTAAGTAGTAGAATGTTTCTCTATCTAGAATTGTGTGTCCATTTCTTGGGAATTGGATGTATTTATAGTCTCCCCTTTTTAGGAGAAAACCCTAGAGTCATGTCACATGATTGGCTAGTTTACCAGATAAGGACATGTGTCACTATCACAACATTCCTTATGGGCCATGGGCCTTAAAAGGGACTAGCACATTTTAGTTTAATCCCTACATCAGCATAAGCTGATTCTTAGGTGGCAGCCCAAAGAGGCGGCTGACCAATGATTAGGAGCCACGTGTCTTGTGACATTGGTGCCACGTAGGTGGGGTATTTTTACCCACATCAGCTATAACAAAGGAGTTGCCCAAGGAAAGCTGAATGTAATCACTAGGCAGGAAGCTGAAACCTCGTGTGACGTCATAGCTGGTACTTTTTCTATTAACTCCATTTTAGTTAAAGTACTATTTGATTCTGGAGCGACTAATTCGTTTGTATCAAAGGGTATCTTAGAGAAGTTAAAGTTGAAAAGAACCCGAGGGAATTGAAGTACCCATAGAGATACTAACCGGTGAGATTGTGAAGTGTACTAAGATCCATAGAGATGTACCTTTGACCATAGCCAAGACCATATTCTTGTCTAGCCTAATCGAGTTTGAGTTAGGAGATTTAGACGTAATTTTGGGAATAGATTGGTTGGCAATGTTCAAAGCCAAGATTGATTGTGAGAAGCAGAAGATTCATTTGAAGTCTAGTTTAGGAAAGGTAGTATCCTATCGTCGTTTTGGGAAACCAAGAAGTGTAGGAATCATCACGGCAATGGAACTCGTGAAGCTAGTCAGTAAAGGGAACCCTGTTTTATTATGTAATGTGAGAGACTTAGAGCATGTGATGAAAGAGCAACCAGAGGATATTGCAGTGGTAAATGAGTTCTTGGACGTGTTTCCGGAAGAGATCCCGGGAATGCCGCCCAATCGACCTATTGACTTTACCGTAGACCGAATACCCAAAACTTCACCTATCTCGAAAGCCCCATATCGGATGGCTCCGGTAGAAATGAGTGAATTGAAAGGTCAACTGGAAGAATTACTAGAGAAAGGTTATATTAGACCAAGTGCATCGCCTTGGGGAGCGCCAGTCTTGTTTGTGAAGAAGAAGGACGGAAGCATGAGACTCCGTATAGACTACAGGGAGCTCACTAAAGTCACAATCAAGAATAAGTATCCTTTGCCTAGGATATATGATCTGTTTGACCAATTGAAAGGAGCAGGAATCTTTTCAAAGATCGATTTGAGGTCAGGTTATCATCAGTTGAGAATCGCAAAGCACTATATACCAAAGACTGCATTTAGGACTAGATACGGTCATTATGAGTTCACAGTTATGCCTTTTGGATTAACCAATGCGCCTGCAATTTTTATGGACTTAATGAACCGAGTATTCCATGCATTCTTGGACAAGTTTGTAGTGGTTTTCATAGATGAAATTCTGGTATACTCCAAAAGTGAGGAGGATCATGCTAAACACTTAAGGTCAGTGTTGAGTACCCTGAGAGACAACCAATTGTACACCGAATTCTCGAAGTGTGAATTCTGGTGGAGAAAAAGTTGCGTTTTTAGGACATTTTGTGTCTTAAGAAGGAGTTGCAGTGGATCCTGCAGAGATAAAAGATATTAGTGAATGGTCTACACCTAAGAGTGTCACCGACATTCAAAGTTTTCTTGGTTTAGCGGGTTATTATAGACGCTTTGTGCAAGATGTTTCTAGAATCGCCAAACCAATGACAACCTTGATGAAGAAGGAAGCGAAGTTTGAGTGGAATGACCAGTGTGAGGAGGCATTCCAAGCTTTGAAGACGCGATTGACAACCGCATCGGTGTTAACCTTACTAGATGAGAGTGGTACCTATGATGTGTACAGTGATGCCTCTAAGAATGGCTTAGGGTGTGTATTGATGCAGAACGGGAAGGTGATTGCGTATGCTTCAAGGCAGTTGAAACCGTATGAATCCAATCACCCTACCCATGACTTAGAACTAGCTGTCATAGTGTTTGCATTAAAGATATGGAGATACTATCTGGTGTGAAATGTAGGATATTCACGGATCATAAGAGTTTAAAATACATTTTCACACAGAAGGGTTTGAATATGCGCAAATGAAGGTGGTTGGAATTGATCAAGGATTATGATCTGGATATTCAATACCATGAGGAAAAAGCCAATGTAGTCGGAGATGCCTTGAGCAGGAAATGAAGTTATAGTGTGAATGCGTTAGTAGTTGCTAACGAGCTGTGCAAGGACATGCATCGATTGAATATAGAGATAGTAAATGGAGAATGTCTTGAAGGAATGATGAATGCCTTAACTATCCAACCGTCTGTATTTGATGAAATCAGGGAGAATTAGGCTGGAGATGTTAAGTTAGAGCGAATAAAGGAAAAGATTTCGCAAGGAAAAGAGATGGATTTTAAGATCCACGATGATGGAAGTTTCAGGTACAAAGGACGATGGTGCGTTCCTCAAAAGTGTAGTGAACTAAAGGAAAAGTTGATGAGAGAAGGTCACAATACACCATATTCTGTTCACCCAGGTGGTGATAAGCTGTAAAAGGATCTGAAGAAGGTCTATTGGTGGCTAAGAATGAAGAACGAAGTGGCTGAATTTGTGGCAAGATGCTTGACTTGTCAGAAGGTTAAGATTGAGCATAGGAGACCTCAGGGAAAGGTCCAACCCTTAGAAATTCCGAGTTGGAAATGGTATTGTATCTCAATGGACTTCGTCACTTGTTTACCCAAGTCGAAAAGTGGAAATGACGCCAGTTGGGTGGTAGTGGATAGGTTGACTAAGTCGGCAGTGTTCATACCAATGAAAGAAACCTGGAAAATGGAACAACTTGCCAAAGCTTACATCAAATATGTAGTGAAATTACATGGAGTTCCTAAGGATATCGTATCAAATAGGGATTTTAGGTTCCTTTCGAATTTCTGGAAAAGTGTACAGAAGAACTTTGGTACGACATTGAAAATGAGTACAACGTTCCATCCACCACAGATGGACAAACCGAAAGGACTATCCAAACCATAGAGGATATGCTAAGAGCTTGTGTGATATATTTTCAAGGTGGATGGGAAGATAGCCTAGATCTGACCGAGTTTTCATACAATAATAGCTATCATGCCAGTACTGGAATGACACCATTCGAAGCCTTGTATAGGCGAAAATGCAGAAGTCCCTTATGTTGTACGTACTAGGTCCCCAAATGATAGAGGACACAATGAATCAAGTTAGGACTATTCAATCCAAAATCCAAGCCGCGCAAGATCGTCAAAAGAGTAATGCGGACATGAAACATAGGGATGAAGAGTTCCAAATAGGTGACAAAGTGTTACTTAAGGTTTCACCAATGAAGGGTGTAATGAGATTTTGGAAAAAAGGAAAGCTAAGCCCAAAATATATAGGCCCTTATGAGATCCTAGAAAGGATAGGTAAGGTGGCATATAGATTAGCCTTACCCATGGACTTGTATAGAGTGCACAATGTGTTCCATGTATCTCAGTTGAGAAAGTATGTCCCGGACAAGTCGTATGTACAGCAACCGGAGACCATAGAGTTAGACCAAAGTCTGACATTTTAGGAAAGACCTGTCAAAATCCTCGATAGCAAAGTGCCTAGTACACGGACTAAGGATGTTAAGATTGTTAAAGTGTTATGGTGTAACCAAGAATCTGAGGAAGCTACCTGGGAAGCCAAGGAAGAAATGAGAAAGAAATATCCCGAGCTTTTTCCCGAGGTTAGTTGAGTTACGGGGCCGTAACTCGTTTTCTTTAAGGGGGGTAGAGTGCGGTAGAATTTCGCGCTTTTTACCTTATTTACCTTATTTTCCCCTTACGGTATGCCTAATTTAGTGCTTTTTAGTGAAGTTTCTTTCTATATTGTCATGTTGAATTACTTAAACAGTACAGCAACTAAAACTTTCTACAAAAAAACGCATTAAAGTCTCATAAAGTCTCAAGTCTAGGTTTTTGAATTGTGATTTCCGTGCCCAAGTTTCAGGACGAAACTTCTTTTAAGGAGGGTAGACTGTAATACCTCGTATTTTTCGTAATTTATAAATATATTTTTATTGTATTTACAAAGATTTTACGAATTTAATTGCATTTAATGAGAATTAAATGTATTTTATTTTAAATTATTTAATTATTAATTATTTACGAAAACCGGATTTTTATTAAATAAATTAAACGAATTTATTTAATCGGGAATCGTTGGGTCGTATGTTGAAAACGAATTTAATTCCAATCTAAGACCAGTCCAATTTCATTGTCAAACCCAACAAGGCTTGTAAGGAATTAATTTTAATTAAGCCCGTAAGCAAGCCCAACTCAAATCCCCAAAACCTAGCCCATGACGGAAGGAAAAGCTATAAATACAACCCTTCCCCTCATTAAATCCCCACATTCAATTTCAGATTTTCTCTCTCTCTCTTCTCCTCCTCGCGGCACTTTCTCTTTCCTCTCGTGGCCTTGTCTTTGGCCGCAAGCAACCGAGCAACGAGCCTTGCTCACTGGCCAGCGCACACAGCCCATGCCTCGCCTGCTTGCCTTGATGTGCCTCACGCACACAGCCCTCGCAGCCCTCGCGTCCCTCGTGCGTCCCTGGCTGCCCAGCAACGCACACGTGCTCTGTGTTGTTGCTGCGTCGCGCCAAGCAACGCCCCTCGCCCTCTCGCCCCTGTTCGTAGTGCACCCGCGCACGTTGCTGCGACGAGCCTCGCGCCCCTGCCGAGTGCCGTGCTGTTGCTGTTGCTCGTGCCGCTGCCCCACATGCAACACACCGTGTTGTGTGTATGTTGTTGTGTTGTTAATCAACCTCCGTATACTTTTTAACGTTTTCCAAATTTCGTTTTTAAATTATTTAATTATGATTATTTAATTGTTTTGGATTATTTAAATTGCTGGGAACGGTTATGAACACCGTGTTTTAATGTTTTCGTATTTGAATTGATTGGATTGATTTTTAATCATAAGAATTATAATTTTCAGATTTAAAGATTAAATAAAGTGTTAATTTTTAAGGTCAAAACGTGGTTATATTAATGACCTATTGATAGGATTTTAATTCCAATTGTTCAAGCTATTGATTCACATAATTTAATGACAGTTTGTTTTATGGGAATCAACTTAAATTTTCAGATTTATTATAAAGCTTAAAGTGTTGGTTTTTAATGGTTTTAAGGCTTAAAAGTCAATGTTTTTATGCTAGGACTTGAGTTGACTATTTGAGACTATTAAATTAACGAATAACGATTAATTTCTAAACAAATCAAGGGTTTTAGATTCTTAAATAGTTTCTAGAAATTTAGTAAACATGGATGATAATTAAGTTTCTCCTTTGTGTTGATTTCTAGCTTGAGTCGTGTGATAGAGGTATTTTCCGTCGTTGAATGAAGACACCTTTATCATACAAAAATTGTAAACACCTAACTAACCGGCTATATTGACTATAGAGGCAAGCATAGGGATCGTCCCAAGGAAACTGAGTGAAGTGAGAGAAATTGTTAAGCTAGTTTAGGACGGAGTTTTGAGATTGAATTATCGACTAAAATTCTAAGCTATCAAAAAGTTTTAAGCAAATAAAGGAAAGCGTTAGGGAATTAAGGATACCCTAGGGTAATCGGGGAAGGACACAGGCTAATCACACAATTACGATGCAATGACTTGACATATAGGGGAAAAGCTACTATTGACGAGCTCGCCACCTCTCGGATAGAGTACGCTAAATCATCTAATCTAAGAAAAGCTCTCGCATGATCCTAGGACTAGACAACTTGCAATTGAGACCTACTTTTTACATGCATCATAGAGACTCAGAATCTCTTGCCAAATCAAGATGACACACTCCAATCAATCCTAATTAACTAGCATTTGCAACTACTAATTCATTAGTCATGGAAATCCTATCATCAAATCAAATTTAATGACATCAATAATCAACAATCATCCTTCAATTTCCCCCAATTTAGCCCTAGGTTCACCCCTATCCCTAACTAGAAACTACTCACTACTCATGATTTTAACTAAGGAAATCAAGGATTCAAAGCAAGTAGACATTGAATTTGAAGGATTGAATGCAAGGAATCAAGAAACTAAGAATTCAATTGAGAATCAATGGAAAAATAGTGTCAACCAAAACTAACATCAAAGTAATTGAACAATCAAGAAAATCAAGAAGAATAACAAAGCATAAAAGATTGAATTGAAATTGCAACAAAAATCAAATAGTTGAAAGAGAATTACAAGTTGAAGCTTGCTCCAATGGTAGTTTCTCTCTCCTAATCAAAGCTTGAAAAACTAAGAATTCTCTCTCTAATATTCTGAAAACTAATTTAGAAACTCTAAAATGAATTGTTATTGAAAAATAATTTAAAAAGCTATTTATATGTTTCCCTAAATAGAAGCTAAACTTCAAATTAACAGAGCCCGCGTCGACGTTCGGTCGCACAGACCATCTGTGCGATCGAACGGTAAAAACTCATGCGAACACACATAATTTTTATGCGAGCAAAGGGAGCGAAGATTGATTTCCTTCGTCATGTTCGACCGCACAAAATTTCTGTGCGATCGAACAGACCTGACTTAGCCAATTCTTCCAAGATCTTCAATGTGGTCGCACAGCCAATCTGTGTGGGCACACAAATATTTTGTGCGGGCGAGTGAAATGTTGTGCGATCGAACATCAAAATTCGGGTCATTCTGCCTCAAAATTCCAATGTGTGCGATCGTGGTACAGAGCACGACCGCACAAGGGGTACTTGTGCGATCGAACACAAAGAGTCGTTCGGTCGCACAAATCTGCATCTTCCTTGAGTCCACCACTTCTTCACTGTTCGGGCGCACAAATCCTTGTTCGGTCGCACAACCCCTGTTTTTGCTCCAATCTACTTGGTTTTCCATCATATTCCACAAGATCACCTATAATGCACAAGATGGAAAGAAAACATAAAAATGCTATAAAAAACTATAAAAACTACAAAAAATCATAATAAATTAACATAAAATCCTAAGCTAGGAGCGACATAAATGTCGCTCATCAAACTCCCCCAAGCTAGGCGGTTTCTAGTCTCTAGCAAACTAAGCACGAAATAGGGAAGAATGAGCAATTATTCAGATTCTAAAAACTACAAGAATATACAACCTAACTCACTTTCGTAGGAATCATGGTTGCATTTAAGCATGCAACAAGCTCTTTAAACCCCACAATCGCTCATGAGGGCGAGTGGGATCTCGCAAGGGTTTCCAAAGAGAACCACCAATAACTCTTCCAAAAACACAATCAAGGCAAGACCTACAAGGAAAACAAACCAAGAAAAAGGAAAGAAAAGAAAAAGAAAAGAAAAGAAAAGAAAGGAAAAGAATAGAAAAGAAAGTAAAAATAAAACTACAAAATTTAAGAAATGGGCCTTTATTATAGAATGAGCACGAAAGAATGCTAATATTACTAACCAATAAAAGAATGTACGCTAACCAATGTCCTAAGTCGAGTGAAGGATTCAAGTGTGAAGAAAAGAGAACTAAGGGTTTGCACTTATGAATTCCCCTTCAACCGGTCTTACCGCGTCAAATCTCTAGATCCCATCCACCCTTAAGAATAGCTTCTCATGATGCCGCGAAGGCGCCGGAAGACAAGAATTGCAAGGGAGAAGAGAAGTTACTCGACATCTTAGCATGACAATCCCATTCCATAAATTTGACCAAATCCTCCCTTCACCGACAATGACTTAACTCAAAAGGGTCAAGAGGACTTTTTAGGGTGTATCGTATAGGCTAGGGGTAAGGGTGTGGAATAAATTTGGAAATTGGTGCCCAATCCTAAAGTGAAGCGCGAAATGAACTTTACTCAAGCAAATCGAACAAAAAAAACTCATACCACTTATTTAGGGCACCCCCAAGCTTATTCAACAACAAAACTAAACTAAAACTCTTTTTGAACTTTTCTTGATTTGATTTTCTCCTTTTTTTGTGTTTCAATTGAAACTTTTCACTTTGCCTTTTTTTTCTCTATTTTTGGCCTTTTCAAAACTTTCCTTTCTCTTTTTTTTTTCTTTTGCTTATTCATTCACTTTATACAACATATTTCCTAAACTTTTCCATTCAAACCAATATCAATCATTCCTCGTCATTGCATAATCATTCAAAACCATCAAGCACAATAACACCAAGCTTCACTATCACTTCTAAGGGTGAAAATAAAAGAAAGGCTAATAGGTTTGTAATGAGCTTATAAGAAATGAAGGGGCAAGGCTCAAATGGCTAGCAAGGGGGCAAGTGCAAACAAAAATATATGAGAAAAATAGAAAATAAAGTCCTAATCTAAAAAGAAAAATAGTCAAAGAAATGCCTCTATCGTCCCCTAAAGTAGTTCGGTCGCGGTCTCGGGAAGGAACAAGTCAAATTCGGGATATGAGAAAGTCAATGTCAAGGATCCATGCCACTCAATATATGTATACATGTGTTTGGGCTAAAATGAACATGATCCTCACAAATGGGAGCAAATATTACCCTCTCCGGTTTCAAGTCACTAGAGAGATCGACACCTGTGAGGGGGTCGATAAAGCACGAGGCTAATGCATGACCTCGTCCCTCGTGGACGTGACGTTGTCAGATCAGTGTAGTTAGATTTCCTGTGAGTTTACTGTAATACCTCGTATTTTTCTGTATTTTATAAATATATTTTATTATATTTATAAAGTATTTTTAAGATTTTTAGAATTTAAAACGCATTTAAATGTGATTTAAATGTATTTTATTTTATTAGAATATTAAACGAATTTATTATTTAATGTTGGGAATTTAATTGGGTTTCAAAAGTAAAACGATTTTAAATGAATCTAGCCCAATTCAATTCCAAGTTCAAGTCCAAACAAATTAAACAAGCACATCCTATGATTAATGAAGCCCGAAAGGGAATCCTAAAGCCTAGCCCATCTTTGAGTTTCCTAACTTTATAAATATAGGTGCTCACCCTCAAAATCGCTCACTATTATTCATTAAACATAAAAACAAAACCCTAACCCTAAATTCTTCTTTCTTTCGTCGAACTTATGTTTGGCCGTTTTTCTCCTACTTTCGTAGTTTTCAGAAAATGTTGTATTCTACAAAGTTGTAGATCTTGAATAGTTCTTGAACTTTGCCTCAAGAATTGATCAACTTTGAGTTGTAGATTAAAAGTTATGAGCATTCTAAATTCCTGCTGCCGTCCGTACACAGCCCAGCCCCGAGCCTTGCTCGTCACTGCTGCCTTCACCCTCACTCGTGCCCAGCCGAGCACTTCTTGCGTGTGCCTCGCCCCTCGTTGCACAACACTCGTGGCCCTCGCCCGTGTTGTTGTCTAGCTTCGTCGTTGCATCCCCGCACAACACTCGTGCCTTTGCCGAGTGTTGTTGTTGCTGCTGTTGTTTGTTGCCCTCGACACCATTCCACCTGGCACACTCGGTGCTCTCTCTTGCTCGACGCCCAGCCACGAGCCTTGCCCGTGCCTTCGTTGCTGTCCCGTCGCACCACATGCGCACACACAAGTCGTGTGTGTTGTCGTGTGTTATATCCCGTATTCCTTTGATCTTTTTGCGCCCAATCACATTTAATTCGTGGTTGTTCCGTGCTATAGGCTGGATTGGTATAATTCTCTTCTTCCTTGCCTATTTTACTTCAATTTCGTATTTAAATTATATTATTATTATTGGTTTTGATTAATTACAATGGGGAGAGTCTTGCCGGAAAGCTCGTACTCCTACTAATGATACAAGACGTTGTTTCATTTATATTATGCGCAGGAATTCCGTCGGTATGGCCCGACACTCGGTATGGCCCGATTTTATTATTTATTACTTGGTGTATGGTTGGCTCCCATCACCCTTTCCTTTATGGAACTTTCTTTTGGCCCGTTCGAAGCTTATTCTAATTGAATTATGAGTCAAGAGTCGAGTCAAGAGTCGAGTCTTGTATTCATGATTGGTTGTCATTTATTATATGGCTTTTGTATGATGGTTAGTACTTAGTGAGTGATGCATGTTTTAGTTCCATTAACTCTATTCTTGTAAGTACTCAGCTTTTGCTGACTACGTGCTTTGTGTGTTTTGGTCATGGCCTTTGCCTTAATGACCCTATGATGATCTATCATTTGCACTTGCATTGATGGGGAGTAGAATAATATAGCAGGTTGGTTGATCGGAATCATGTGGCTTAGGATGATCGAGAGAGTTGCATGTTTTCGTATATGAACTATTTTATTTTACTTCAATTATGTTGAAATGGTTGAACTATTTATACTTTGGTTTTTGGGCCATTATGGTTCCAAATTGTAGGAGGCCTCGATATTTCATTAATTATGTTTTTAAAAGTTAGTTGACATTAATTTCCGCTGGGTAATTCTGGTAATAGCCTTAACCGTTATCACGGTGGCGGTAATACTTTAGTAATTCCTTTATTTTAAGTTGAAAAATGGTTTTATAAAAGCAAGGAATTATTAGGGTGTTACATTTACACCTAATCGACTAGTAATATAGGAGTCGCCATTCAGTTTTTAACGACAATGAGAAAAAATGACAAAACCCGGTTATCGTGACATAAAGGGAGTGCAATTATGTTCGACCACGACGGCCATAGGTTCCCTTGTGATCCCTGGTGTGGGGATCGCTCAACGTACACCCGCAGGGTACAGATTGAGAGTTCGGGGGAATGTAACTACCGAGAGGAGTGCTCATCGATAACTCCAGAGGCAGGTTATCCTTACTAGCTCAGCATAAATAATTGAAGGGACATGCGTTTAAACTATTAAACTATTCTGAATTGATTTTAGCAATATGCAACACATAATACTAAATCGATCGTGATTATCTTATTTAGATTGATTTAAGGTACCTAGCATGATAGTTAGTTTGTCCAAGATATTATCTTTATTAGGCGTGATAGATCAATCAGTTTAATAGGTTAACAATTTTATAAAGGGTGATGAAAGCGATTAAATCATGCGAAGGGACACATTACGACGCACCCTTGAGAGGTGCGTCACGGTTCTCAGAAAACTAACCACTTGGTTTTGCTATTTCTCCTTTTATCTAACGAATCTCGGGTTTCTGAGCAGTGTTCGAGTATTTAGGCATAATTCATCAGCTACAAGGGACAGGATACGTTCTGTTCGACTTTTGGGTCGATTGCGACAGAACGCGGGATAAATTTCGCAGCGTGATGCTTAGGCTTATGGTTGGAGTCAATACTCAGCTTATGAATTGTGTCCCTTTTTCGTCGATTATGAGGCTGTATTTATAGGGAAAGAGTTGGTGGAAAGATGGATCATTAGAATCCGAACCCAAAGAGAATTCGGAGACAACACGTCCCAGGTTTTTTCAGCGCCCAGGGCTGGGCGCCGAAGATTTCGGCGCCAGACCCAGGCGTTGAAAATAGGGTCTGAGCCAAACCTTTTGTCAAATTTGGACTCTTAATCACGGAGCTTTTGAGACTTATCCGAGTTTCTTAGTGCGTATCAACTTATGACGGAATGCGTCTGGGCCCGTTACGAACTCTGGGTTCGTTAGGAATTTAATTAATACGTAACTCTTATTTTCGAATTATAAAAGGAATAGAATTCCTTTGCCAATTCTATCTCTTTTAAGACTTTATGTTGGAGTGCAACACCTAATTCTGACAGATTTCTATCTTTTATGTCTTGCCACTTTTAACAACTACTTCTTACGGCAGTTACCATTTTTAGCAGGTTTCTATAAATAGCAGGTTTGGCTAAAATGAAAAGGGTGATCGAGATTCGTTATTTTTATAGGAGATGCGTTGCCAAGCGGAGATTTACATTATCATCATCGAACCTTCCCTTTCGGGAATAGGGACAAAAGTAGGTGTCTACAACACCGTCTTACCACAAACCAAGGGTTCAAGACCCATGCTACCCAAAGTTCTAACCGACTTCCTTAACACCTAAATCCTAGACTCGAACCAAGACATTGAAAACCGTGCACCCATCTATTAATTAGGAATAAAAGCATTCTAACCTACAAGTTCCAATTGTATTATGCCCAAATCAAGAATAATGCCTAAAAAGCTAGAAAAACTTGCCTTGACAAAAGGAAAGGAAAAGGAAGTAAAAGGAAGAAAAGAAAAGAAATGAAAATAAGGAAAACAAAAGAAACAAAAAGAAAAAAAACAAAATAAAATCAAAGAAACTAAAGAAAGAAAGCATTAAAGGTATATACAAAGCGCACAAAATGCATGATTTCAATGGCATGAACAATCACAATGTAACCACACAAATCAAACTCCCCCCAAGCTTGAATTAGGCCGTGTCCTCAAAGGCCTAAAACAAAACATGGAGGGGCACAGCTACCCATCCAACCAAATACCCCACAAGAAATATGCCCGTCCCAAAGAATGCATGTGAGATAGAAGGATATTACCGGAAATGCCGCGGGAGCAAGTCCCGCAAAGAACCGGAAAATCAAACAAACTCACCAAAAGATCAACGAGCAAGGCAATGGTGGAAAATGTGAACCCACACCAATGAAACATACTAAGAAATACAACTCAAAAATAGTCAACAAAATGTTAGTACACAAGGGCCAAATGGCCAAAACAAACCAAAACCCATCATAAGCCACTAGTAGAAAAAACCCCTGTTGCAACCCCCTTGTTGCAGCGTACATGTAATAATACGATTCAACAACCAGTAGGTCAACGCGGGTCAAACTTTATAAAGGGTTGTTGCAGCGTACAAATTAATTGCCCGCAGCAAGAGAGTTTTTTGCAGCGTACAAAGTAAAAGCCCCCTGCAATAGCCCATTTATTTTGCAGCGTACAGATAAAAGCCCCCTGCAATAAAAAAATTTCGCTGCAAAGCTAATTAAGAAAAACATTTCATCTCAAACCTAAGGACCATTTCCACGCTCAGTACTCCCTCTTCTTCCCTCAGCTTTCCCTGCGTACTCTCTCACCTCCTCATTCTTCTTCTTCTTCATCTGCTCTCTTTCTCTCTCTAATTCGTGGTTTTTTTGGGTTTTTTGCAAGTAATTGTTGAAATTGGGTGACAATTCGTCTTGGTTTTTGTGAAAATTTGCTCGACTCCTTCTCTCCAAGCATCTGGCCTTCGACCTCAGCCTTCGAACTCAGCCGCCGTCGAACTCAGCCGTCGAACTCAGCAACTCAGGCGTTGCTCGGCCCTGCGTCGCTGTCTTCGCCGATGGGTCTGTGTTCTCGCCTCATCTCCCCCTAATTTCGTATTTTTAGGGTTTGCTTTCAGTCAATTCTTGATTTTTCCCCTAATTTCGTATTTTTAGGGTTTGATTATATAAATTATTCTTATTTTTTGTGTTAATTGATACATTTTTTCCGATTTTGATTGTTAGGGTTTTATTTTTTTCCGATTTTTTTCCGATTTTGAATGTCAACCCTAAAGTGGATAATATTTGGTACCCTATGAATTACTATATCACTTTGATGATTTTCTATTTAGTATATGCTTTTACTATGGTTCTGCTTTATTTGTGTTTTGTTTATGTATCTGTTTCTATTCTTACTGGCACGATATATAGCTGGTTAGTTTCCTGTTAGTGTGTAAGAATTAATTGAGTTATTAGACCGTCTTGAGTTCGAACTGTTTGGATAGGAACTGAGACACCGGCCAATAGTGTGCTCTAAGTAGTGAAATATCTGTTAGATGTTGGTGTGTATTTTTCTAGTGAATTTTGTTGACTTTGATTTTCTTGATTTGGTAAATACTATCAGTCAAGTGCTAGGACGGTGAGGAAAGATAAGCCACGTGGGCGTCATCATGGTCTCACTCAACAGAAGAGGCAAGAGATAAAGGAAGCTTTTGAACTGTTTGACACTGATGGCTCAGGTTTTGAATCTGTTTAGTGTTTCGAATTTTATATGTCAAACCATTTAGTTTGTTCTCGCAATCTCGCCTGTTTGATTCAAATTGTTATTTTCAGGAACTATTGATGCTAAGGAGTTGAATGTTGCTATGAGGTATTATTCTTTGTAAATCCTAAGGTTTTGATATACCACTACACACTTAACACAGTTACCTGACCTAAAACTGCATCGTTGCAGGGCTCTGGGTTTTGAGATGACCGAAGAGGTATAAAATCTGTCATTTTGTTGGTTTTTTGTTGATTACGATTGAAATATTTCTTCTCTGAATACTTGCAAAAAGATAACCTATGTTCCTTCCACTATTCTTTTTCTTCTCTGGGTTCTAAGACACTCAGACAAGGGTGTGGCCTCCTTAACTGACACTTCAATATTTACCCAGAGTCTCATAATACCTCAACGGCTCAACCATCTCGAACCACATATTCATAGAGAAAATTAGAAAAATAAAACAGATGCAGAATGCAGAGTCAATTAGATTTTAGTGGAATAGCCATTGTTGAACGTAGACTGGTGGCGATGTGGAATCACTAGTAGAATTTAGAAGTCAATTACTCAGTAGTTGTTTAGCCTTGAATCTAGTAACTTAGCCATAGTTGAATTTGGTCTAGGAATAACTTAAAGCACCTACTAGTGATTTAGCTATATATATATATATTGAATACATATGTTTGTTTAACATAAGTTCCCTAAGGTATTGCTACTCTTGGGACGAGGATGATGATAACTGAGTGTCCAGAGCTCAGGCAAGTGAAATGGTGTGTCTAAAATTTTGGGATTAGGATATGATTACTGAGTATTCTCTGCTCCCTGGCTTACGCCTTTTCTCCCATTTCCAGTCTGGAATACACTCCCCCAACATTCTCAAGTACCATCTTGCCACGTTACTGCTTCAAAACCAATATATATGAGCTTTTAATTTCATATTTTGAATATTTGGTGATTTGGAAAACTGGGATGAAGAGACGATTGGAATAAGATGACAGCTAATAATATGATTAAGGATCTCGTTTCTGGCTCAATCCTTAGTACTTGGTGATCTAAATTCATTTTCCTAGTAACTGCGCTAGATAAATTGATCAGCAATGTGATATTTCCAGCTTCGCTTATTGTCCAATCATTGTCCGTTGCCTTATCTGAGGTGATTTTACAATTCAGCTGCATCTTTGCTTTTGTATTCTCTCAGTTTAATTGAGATAGTCTTTCTTTTTTCCTCGTCACATTCATTTGAAATTCGATGCGGCCCTCTGTGTGCATACAAACTTTGGGATTGTGCCTATGTTATTCTATTATGTACTACTAAACAAAACTCCTGTGTGTTTTTCTATTGAATGGAGTTTTTGTTGTTGTTTTGTTTCTATTTTCTTTATCTCTTTCTCAAGTAACAAAACGGTGATCTACTTTGCTCGTGTTTGAAAAAATATCTTTTAGTAAACCAGGCATTTAGTTGCTTGTGTATCTTTGGTTTCTGTTGATAGAAGTGGAGCATAGAACAAATCTCGCGTTCTGTTTATGGGAGTACTTCTTAGCTGGGCTGTAAGTAACTCTGCAAGAGTTTTCTGTTTTGATATCAGGAGGATAGCTGCAATCTAGAGTTTTGTGATGACACGGCAAAATTCTTGTGTTTGGACTTTGGATGATAGAGAGATAGGCTCCTTGGTTTGGTGCACTGGTCCGTACAGGTGACATGAATAGGACATTGGCACTGGATTTGGTAGGTTTCTGGGATTTTAGACTACGGAATGGCACAACCGCACAGGTACATCTATTGAATACTTGGTATGTTTTATGCTAAAAAGTATCTGTATCTGCATTGATTTCAGATCTTAGAAATATGGCATTGTAGTAATTTTTGCTTGCAAAAGAAAATGTAAGAAAAGAAGCACACATAATTAATCATAGTATTAAAAACATATTGCAACATATGAAGTAAGTTTCCAGATGAATAATTAGAAAAACAAAATTGAAATCCTGACTATCCACGGTTTCTTTTGCTGAAGCATGTCTAATTCATAATGGATTTCAGAGTGAGCATTACCACCTTTAGCAAGGGATCCTTGATTAGCATCACCAAGTTCAGTAGCTCTTCTCCTCATAATCTGTAGTCATCAATGTGTTGACTGCATGCTCTATAAGTCTATAGTGGTTGATGTTACCCAACTGATCACGGTGTGCCCAATCTCTCATCAGTGTACCGATTTTTAGAACATCCGTTACCAATAGGGTGTTACGTTGCTTGGCTGCTCAGAATGCATAGGCCATGCTTATACTCTCAAGTCTCAACGCAACAATGACTCATAAACCCACCTGTCAGAGGGATGAGCTAGAATTTCTACTTGTTTTGCCCAGTCTGTTACCACAATTCCTCTGTTTTTCACTCTCTCTTCATACCCTTGTGGTAGTTGATGACTTCTCTCTTCACCTTGTTCAAAAACATCAACTGTATCGGAGTTTCTAAGCACCCATACAAACTTTTGTCTGCTTCTTTCCAATCCTATTGCCAATTCCTTGATCCGCTCGTAACTCAGCGATGTTGGTGATACATATATCACAGATCCTTCCTCTTGTTTATCTACCCATTTCTAGGCATTCATGTCTCTGTCTTCCACTTCCGCTTTTCAATTCCACAAGATTTAAAGTTCCAAGTACTTTTAAGTGTTTTGTCTCAGCATTTGTTGACCGCTTCTGCAACATTTCGACATATCTGCCTTCTACCAGTGTGGATGTGTTGTAGAGCCTTCCAGACTCCGGCACCCATCATTTGGAGGAAAGACATTTTAACATAATAAATGTTCATCTTCAAACATACTCCGTATAATAAAACACAAAGTAAAGAAATCGATTAACCCAGAAAGTGTAAAGGCTATTTTAAAACGGAGGTGGTAGTAATAAGTATTAGCAAGGTGACTTGGACGGATTACGTAATTAAATATTTATTTTACCGATCAATATTCTTCTCCCCCCTCACAACGTTACCGACTAAATATTTAAGGACTGAGATAGTGATAAGATAGTAAGGTTCCATAGAGATTCCGTGTGAATTCTTCCTAGACAACATCTAGACCAGGTCCACAAGTAATTTTAATTTTAATATTGAAGTGTCAGTTAAGGAGGCCAACTATGAACTAAAGAATATAAGGACTCATTTTAAACCTACTAAATGTTTTATATTCTAGTTTTAACTTTCTAGGACTCATTCCAATCCATTTATGCCCATTTAAGGCTCATTGTGTCGTTTTAGGTCATATTTAGGCTAAAATGACATTTTCGCTCCCAACTTTGAACTTAAGAACCTAAGGACTCATTTTTAAATTATTATATGATTAATAAGCTTAGTTTTGAGTTTCTAGGACTTATTCTAATCTACTTATACCCATTTAATGCTTGTTTGATCGTTATAGGTCATATCTAGGCTAAAATAAGGCATTTTCGCTCCCAACTTTAAAATAAAGAACCTAAGGACTCATTTAAAACTTATTACATGTTTAATATGCATAATTTTAACGATCTAAGACTCGTTCCAATCTATTTATGCACCTATAGGCTCATTGGGTCATTATAGGTCATATTTAGGCTAAAATGACATTTTCGCTCCTAACTTTGAACTAAAGAACCTAAGGACTCATTTTAGACTATTAGGACATTGTCATTAGTTTCTTGAATGTTAAAATGTGATATTTAATTTGTATTTAATCTAATGTTTAATTTAAATTTCTGTTTTTGTAAAGGTCTACACTCCGAGGATTGCGCCTTATGCGAGGAATTTGATGTGGTTCGTGAGCAATGGGCCAAGTTTTTTACCAGCAAGTATTTATTATTGGCTTTAGCGCGCTTGATCGAGTTGGTTTAGTTGTTATAGAATAAATTTTATATTAAAATGTATGTTTATGTTGAAATTGGAACATATATTTAAATGTAATATGTGCACTTAATTTGGTTTTGGGATATATAGTATACAAAACTCCAGTTGTTGTTTTTATATTTGTTATACAGGTTGCGTTATTCTATTATTGTTTTGACAGGTTTCTATATTTGGTGCAAGGCACTCTAGGTATCCCTAAACAAAATTAGAATTTTCCCGCCAAAAGTGCTTTGTTGCAGCGTACATATATATTGTACGCTGCAACAAGGGAAAAAAATTTCGCAAAAATTCAGACTTGTTGCAGCGTACAAATAAATGTACGCTGCAAAAAGTTGAGTCTTTTGCAGCGTACATATATATGTACGCTGCAACAAGTCCAAATTTTTGCCAATTTTTTGGCACTTGTTGCAGCGTACATCTAAAAGCCCGCTGCAACAAATCACTTTTTGCAGCGAACTTGTACGCTGCAACAAGTTCAGACTTGTTGCAGGCCCCCCAGTTGCAGCATACGATGTACGCTGCAACAGGGGTCTAAAAGCCCGCTGCAATAAGGGTTTTTTCTACTAGTGAGCTCACCATATATACACAACCACTCAAAGTGGCAAGAAGATCATGAAACACCAACAACAATCATCAACTCCTCAAAGCAAACCCCCACTCCACACTTCTCCCCCCAAGCTAAATACAAGCATACCATCGCAATAGAAGACGGGGGAGAAGTGGAGTGAACCCTAAGAGGTGCTTGGGTCTTTCCCTTTACCCTTCGAATCATAAAGCCTCCAATATTCATCCCGATCAAGACGATGAGCACGAGCTTCTTCGTCGGTGAAAGGGGTGAAATTGTAGGTGGGGTCCACATAGGGACCCGAAGCATCGGTATAGGGAGGCCAAGCAAATTCGGGCCTAAGGGGGTAGTTTCCATGGGGAGGCTCTCCTCGGGGACCATCCCAACCTCCAACATATCCCGAGGGCCACCCGGTGAATTCCGCGGGCCAATCACTAGGCCAATCAACTGGTGGGGGTGTGGGATACATCGGGTCACCACGATAGTCATTCCCACCCATTTTAGAGTAATCATAGGGCGGGTAAGAGGGGGGAGTGACACCGGGTTGGGAAGGCCCCGTCCAATACGGGTAAGTGGGAGTACGATCATCATTCCAACAAGGGAAGGGCCCTTGTTGGGGTGGATGATACGGGTAGTTGACATAGGGGGCAAAGTCCCCTTTGTCAACGTGATAATTGTACACCCGCCTATTGTAGTAGGACGAGTCAAAGTCGGGATAAGAATCCACCACGCGGCTCTCTTGAGGAACAAGAGAAGCCAAGGTACGAGCTTGGTCCTCTTCCCCTTGCAAGATGGCCGCAAGGATGGATTGCAAACTAGTTAAATCGAAAGGAGGAGAAGAAGATGACATACCACCCTCATGAGGGGAAGGCTCCGTGGCCCGAGTAGGAGGCCGAGGAGGAGGAGCACGAGCGGAAGGGTCGATGGTGGTGGTGGAGAAACCGGGATTCCGGGTAATCAAGTATCGGACACGAGGAGTCCAAGAAGTAAGGGTTGGGTTGGGAAGAATACACCAATTAACCATCTTCACAATCCAAACAAAACGATCCTCCTCGACCGTGTATTGAAGCCATTTGGCATTGTACATCGCCCGGATGTTCAAGAACTCCCCACCGTGAACGGGTTCCAAGGCATCGAGATCATTGGCATAGGGGTTGTTCGGAAGAGCTCGAACAATTAGAGTAAGTATGCCCCTAGGAAGTCTCCCCGATTCAAGTGGCAATTCCGAACCTCAATGATCCGGGAAATGAGCGATTTGCTAAAATCTAGGATTCTCTTATCCTCCTTTGTCGCCAACCACAAGCCCTCAAGCTCCGTGCCCGACAAGGCACCGGTAGCATGCACCCTTGGAGAAAAGAGCGTAGATGAGGAGGCGGCTCATGTAACTGATGGCCGGATGATGGAAAGAAGAAGACTTGGCCGACGCGGAGAGGAATTTCTCACTCTCTCCGGTGAGTGATCGCCACCAACTATGTTCATCATAATCGTTCACACATTCGGTCATGGGTTTGGTGATGAGCCCAATTTCCGAATCGATGGAGAAGATTTCGTTTATCTCGTTGTTGGTCAAAGTGTGGCGATTGCAAAAGATTTGAAAGCTCAATTCAATCACGTCATCCCCATCCTCATCTTGAATAATATTCTTCCTAGCCGAGGAAAGGAACTCTAAGGTCACCCTTGTGTATGTTGGCGCATTGAGTTTCACAAACTCTTCCCAACCGAGCCCCTTTATCAACTTGTCAACCCCGCTTAAACCCCCAAAGCTCGAACACTCTCCCTATGGTAGAATTTGGTCGGCTTGATGGCCCTCTTAGACAAAGCTTCAAAGTATTCCCAAGAATGTTGATCTTGGAATTTAATATCATAGGTTTCTAGGTTCGGAGGAGCCGGAGCCTTCCTCTTAGATGAAGAGGTGTTAGGACCCTTCTTGGAACGTTTAGAGGCCATGGTGTGATGAGCTTAGGCAAAGAAAAATCTACACAAGACAATCGAAAAACCAACCAAGATACAAAAAGAAGGAAAAACTAAGTTAGTCCACAACTATCACAATCATACACCAAAAACACTATACTAGCTCCTCAAGAAGTTCAAGCCAACAACATTGCTCCATACAATGCTCCACGATCAAAACAACATCAATTCCACAACTAAGAAAAATCACTCTAGCTAAAATTCCACATAATCATCACCAAAAGTCTAGAGTTCATGTTGAATAAGAAATGAAACATGTATTTCTCATCTAGACAATTAAAGAATATTCACATAATCAGCCATGCATCATTAATCACCCAAAAACCACAAATTTCAGAAATTTCTAAAATGACATGAACATGGTAAAAATTGGAAAGAAATTGAAGAATTAAGGGAAAGAAATCGTCACCACAAGAAAAGAAAGTAGCAAAGATCAATCCCAAGAAGCCTCAAAAGCTCCAAATGCACCAAAGTTCACAAATTGAAAATTTCTCAAAAACCCTAAGTTTTGGGGGTTTTTGCAAAATCTGAAAAATTGGGGATTTAGGGATTTGGATGATGAAGATTTTTAGAATATGATGAGTTGAGAGTGAAATTGGTGAGAAGAAATGAGTAAGATTGATGGAAAGATAGAGTATGAAGGTGGAACAATGGAGGTTTTTGTGTTTGAGAGTGAGAGAGTGTCGAGAGGAAGAAAGAAAATGAAATGGGGTTGCTCGCGGTTTTTGAAGTAATAGAATCAGGAACTTCCCGCGCATGCTTGTGCGATCGAACAAAAATAGTTGTTCGATCGCACAAAAGCTATGCGACAGAACAGAAATGGGTGTACGATCGAACAAAATCTGTGCGACCACACACAACTGCATTCGACCGCAAAAAAAAAATTAGGCATTCTGCCTCTGCATTCCATTTTGTGCGATCGTGGTACAGAACACGATCGCACAAAGGAATTCTTGTGCGATAGAACATAATCCTGTGCGATCGCACAGGACCTGATTTTCCAGAATTTTGCAAGCTTGCCACCTAAAACAAAAAAACAAAGCTAACAAATGAAGGTTAGTAACCAAAAACAAACTAAAATTAAATCTAAGAGTTAGAAAACCGGGTTGCCTCCCGGTAGCGCTCGTTTAACGTCACTAGCTTGACGAGACCCCCCAAAACTCAAGGGGGGTCAAACACAACCAACTCGGGGTCATCACGAGTCAAAAAGCTCCTTTTTACCCTTTTGGGAGCAAAACACTTACCTAATCCACCACTCATAGAGGTGGGATCAAACCAAATCCCCTTAAGCTTGTGTTTGCCCCTCTTGGGCTTCTTGACCGGAGAATCCTTACCAATGGGAGCCGAAGTGTCTGCTCCAACATCATCTAGACCCATCCCGAAGATCTCGGGAATGGCTATCACATTATCAAATGAATCACCTAACATCGAGGAGTTCACAAATACCTTCTTCTCCTTGATGTTGTTCCTAGCAAGCTTATCATCAAACTTAGAAACACAAGAGTTGTTAGAAATGTTAGCATAACGATGTTCAATGCATGCAATGGTGTCAAACTTCATGCAACTCTTCTTCTTGGAACAACATTCATCATCAATACGAAGCTTAAAACTAGCCTTGGCATCTCCCGCCTTCAAGGTGATAAGACCACCTTGAACATCAATAAGAGCACCCGCCGTGGCCAAGAATGGACTCCTAAAATAATAGGGGTGTGGGCGTCCTCATCAATATCCAAGACAATGAAGTCAACAAGAAAAGTTAACTTCCCTATCACAAGGGGAACATCATCAACTCTACCCAAAGGGAACATAACCGAACGATCGGCTAGTTGCAAAGACATAAAGGTAGGGACGAGATCACCAAGACTAAGATTCTCATAGATTTTGTAAGGCAAAATGCTCACACTTGCCCCCAAATCACAAAGAGGGTTATCAAATTTCAGCTTTTGGATGCTACAAGGAATCGAGAAACTCCCGGGATCCTTGACCTTTGGGGGAAACGGGCTCAAAATCAAGGCACTACAATTTTCCGTGAGATGCACGGTGTCCTTGGGGCCACAAGTTCTTTTTCCACACAAGATGTCTCTCATGAACCGAGAATAATGTGGCATTTGTTTAAGCTCCTCGGTGAAAGACAATGACACATAGAGCTTACTAATAGTGTCTAGAAACGTGGAGAATTGGTCATCCAATTTCTTTCCGACAATTCTTTGAGGATAGGGGAGAGGAGGAGTAGGGAGAGGTAGAAGAGTAGCCTCCGTTGGCTTTACACCATCACTCACGTCATCAACGTGAGACTTCTCTTCCACCACATCACAGTCCGTAGACTCATTTCCCTTAGATCCTTCTCCCCTAGAGAAAGTAGCATCAACAAGCTTAGCACCATCATCTAAAATCTTCCCACTCCTAGTCATGACCGCATACATTTGCTTAGGAGCTTGACCTTGGGGTGGGAGACTAGTATGCACTTGTTGTTCCTTGATGGTGCTAGCAAGTTGTGCTAGTTGGGTTTCAATCATTTTCAAATGAGTTTTGGATTGCTTGAATCCATCCTCAAACTCAACATTTTTCTTCTCTTGCGCCCCCACGAATGACTCCATAAGAGCCTCTAGGTTAGACTTGAGAGGCGGGAGTGGTGGAGGTGCATTGCCATAACCCATAGGATTTTGAGGGTATTTATTGCCATAGGACCTTGGCCCATTGAATCCGGGAGGAGGAAATTTAGAAACACCATATTGTCCTCCCGGGTTCGACGGATAGCCCCCGCTAGAAGCACCCCTATATTTCCCATAAGGATAGTTGTACCCCCCTCCACCTTGATGGTTAGGTTATAACTACCTTGATTGTATTGAGTTTGATTTCCAAGACCGTGAGATTGACCACAGGGTGCTTGGCCTTGATAGCCTTGCGCCCTATGGTTACCTCGGCCTTGATTATCATTGTAACACCCTAATAATTCCTTTCTTTTTATAAAACATTTTTCGACTTAAAACACAGGAATTACCAAGATATTACCGCCACCGTGATAACGGCTAAGGCAATTTACCAGAATTACGCAGCGGAATTAACTAACTTTCAAAACATAATAAATAAATAGTTAATGGTCATTAAAACAAATTGGAACTGCTGAGGCCCAAGTTCAAAATAATAAACAATTTGAAATCCATTAATTGAAAATGGTAGTCATGACTTTAAATAAAAATAGAGTTTATAAATTACGGAAGAATAAACTCTCAACTCGAATCCCATGATAACTTCTCCCGCAAGTTATCTCTACAAACCTGCTTTATTAAAATCTGCTCCCCAACAACGCAAATGCAATTGATGGATCATCATAGGGTCATTAAGGCGAAGGCCATGACCAAAAGACATGAAGCACGAAGTCAGCAAAAGCTGAGTACGATTAAGCTAGAATAACATTCTATCCTAACATGCTTCACTCGACAAATTAAATAACCCACATGCAAAAGCCATGTAATAAACAATTAAACATGAAGACAAGACTCGACACATGACACGACTCTTGAGTCAGAGATTAATAAAAAGATAGCTTCGAACGGGTAAAGTAAAGTATCCTCAAGAGGAAATAAAGGGTGATGGGAGCCCACCATACACCAAATAATAATAAGTCGGACTCCTACCGACAGTCGGATCCTACTGACGGAATTCCAATGCACAACGGCCTAAAAAGAAAGAATGAAACAATGTCTTGTATCATTCGAGGAGTACAAGTTTTCCGGCAAGTCTCCCCCCAATGTTCATACTCAAGGTATATACGTTCCAAGAGTTTTGAAGCTCCTTTGGGTTACGCTTTACGTTAATTAATATATTATGTTCAAGGCGACTCAAGACACAACATACAAACAATTAAATAATTAAACAATTCAACAATTCAACGATGACTCTTCAATATTGTACTTCTTTTAGGACTTGTGATCAAACATAGACTCAAGCGAAATTACTCCCATTGTTCCTTCTCAAAAACACTGTTGAGATAACCCGACATTGCCTATTAACAAGCGGGGTGTGCCCTTAGCACGAATTGTCCTTAATTCATTTCACATAGACTCTTCAACATATTCTACCCCTTGGTAGAATATATATTGCTCACTGACAATATTCAACTGGCTCAATAATTATGCTAGACATCCTATACTATAGCATAACAATAATAACAACTTGCATGCGCACTACTCATACATGCAAACCAACTTGAACAACATGCTTGACATAATTCAACGATTATAAAATTCCATAACATGATAGTTCAATAGAATCTATAAAGCATAAATCAATTCATACATGCTAGTTTACATAGATTCAACAATAATAATAACATGCTCGTTCTCAATATTAAACATGATTTCATAATAACATATTCATTCCCAATCATCAAACATGAATTCACAACGACATATAAGTTCACATGATTCGTATTCAATAAACTTCACAAAGTCCTCAAGGGATGGGTGGTCACCCTAGTCTTGTACGTACTAGGAATACCTAAGTACGGGGGCCACTGTGCGAATCACGACTCACTAGAAATCAACTCCTATAAACAAAACAAGAGAACTAAATTATTATCCACGTTTACTAAATTTCCAGCAACTATTTAAGATTCTAAAACTCTTAGTTTAATTAGAAATCATTCATTAATTGGTAATTTAATAGTCTCAAATAGTCAACTCAAGTCCTAACATAAAAACATTGACTTTTTAGCTTTAAAACCCTTAAAAACCAACTTTTTAAAGCTTCTAAACATTCTGAAAATTTAAGTTGATTCCCATAAATTAAATTGTCATTAAATTATGTGAATCAATCGCTAAATCAATTCGAAACCAAAACCCTAACAATAGTTTAATTCGAAAACATGTTTTGACTTCAAAAATCCACACTTTATAAACTCATTAAATCTGAAAATTATAAACTCAATCATCAAAACCAATCTCTTTAATTAAAACATAACACTAACCCAATACGGTGTTCACAACCGTTTTAATTAATCTAAACAACCCAAATAATTAAACTAATCACAATAATTAAATCAATTTAATACTGAAAATTAATATTTTGAAAACAAATTTTTGATTAAACCATTGGTCAACACACACACACACAATGATTAATTAATCGTGTGTGTGTGTGCCGACCAACACACACCACAACAACAATAGCAACAGCAGCAGCGCAACGCACCACAGGAGCGCGCGCACAAAGGGGCAGTCGAGAGGGGCACATTACACAGGCGGGGCACAACGCACAGGCGGGGCAGCAGCGCGCGCACACACAACACTGCTGTTGTGCTGAGACGCGACGCGAAGGGCGAGTGGGCGCTGGCGAGCACGACCACACACAGCGCGCAGGCACACTCGTGCTACGCTGCGGCTGTGAGGCGGGCGAGCTGGGAGAAGAAGAGACGGGCTAGGCTGGGCGACGAACGGCTTCCTTGCGCCGCAAACAAGGACGAACGAAGAGAGGGGTGAGGGGCGTGGAGTGTGCCACAAGGAGAGGAAAAGAGGAGAGAAAGAGATTTCTGAATTTTTGATTTTGGGGGTTTGATATGAGGTCTATTTATAGGTTTTCTCTCCCTTGTGGGCTAGGTTAGGGTAATTTTGAGTTGGGCTCATTACCGGGGTCATTTAAGTTTACTCCTTGCAGGCTTTGTTGGGTTTGATTAAAACGAAACGAACGGGCTTTAAGTTTATTAATTTCGTTTTTGAAATACGACCCAACAATTTCCGATTAAATAAATTCATTGAATTTATTTAATAAAAATACGATTTTCGAAATAATTAATATTTAAATTAATTAAAAATAAAAGCGCATTTAATTCTCATTAAATGAAAATAATTCATAAAAATACACGAAATGCTTTATAAATATAATAAAATATATTTATAATTATAGAAAAATACGAGGTATTACAGTCTACCCTGCTTAAAAGAAGTTTCGTCCCAAAACTTGGGCACGGAAATCACAATTTTAAAACTAGACTTGAGACTATTGTGAGACTTTAGTGCGTTTTCTTTGCAAAAAGTTTTAGTTGCTGTACTCTTTAAGTAATTCAACCTGACAATAAACAGTGAAACTTCACTGGAAACAACGATTCAAGCATATCCTAGAGGATAAATTGGGTGAATAAGGTAAAAAGCGCGAAATTCTACCGCACTCTACCCCCCTTAAAGAAAACGAGTTACGGCCCCGTAACTCAACTAACCTTGGGAAAAGATCGGGATATTTCTTTTTCATTTCCTCCTCCGCTTCCCAGGTAGCTTCCTTAGACTCTTGGTTAGACCACAACACTTTAACGATCTTAACATCCTTAGTTCGAGTGCTACGTGAAGGAAATAATGCCCTTGGTCCAAGTATGCATTTAATGTTAAGTCTAATAAATGCGGTTCAGTATTAATTAACAAGTTAATAATTCAGTGAGATCAAGTGAGCTGAATGCCTAGCTAGAGGTCGCTTCAGTTCAAGTGTAATTAATGATATTAATCCACAGCTTACTGTTGACTGAACCCGTAGGGTCACACAAATAGTACGTAAACGGATCAAGTATTTAATGGCATTAAATACTCCATCTATGGTTATTCGGAATCGACGGATCTTGGTTTCAGTGGGAGCTGATATCGTCAAAGGCAAGTAAATAAATACTCCGAAAACGATGATATTGCCGGAAACGGAAATATGGATCGTATCGGAAATATAAATATTATCCAAGTCGTAGACATTGCCGGAAACGGAAACATGGTACGTATCGGAAAATATTATCGGTAATGGAAATATTGCCAGAATCGGAAATATTACCGAAAACGGAAATATTGTCAGAATCGGAAATATTATCGGAATCGGAAAATAATTCTGGAAACGGAAATATTAAATATTTGTTCGAAACGGAAATTAATTCCGGAATCGGAAATGTTAAATATTGTTCGTATCGGAAATGAATTCCGGAATCGGGAATTTAATCGGAAGCGCATCGTACGAATTAGCATCGGACGAGACTTGCTAGACGAAGGCCCAGCACGAAGCCAGGCCCGCGCCCAACAAGTCAAGCGCCCAACACAAACGATGTCAAAGCCTCGCCAGGCCCAGCACGCGCGCGAGCTCGTGGGCTGCGGGCTGCGCATCTCGCGTGGGACGCAAGGCTTGCGCGGGCTGTGCTGCTCGTGCTCGTGCAACGCTTGTGTACAATACAAATCCTAAAGCTAATGGAATTCGTTCTATGATTAAATCCTAATCCTAAAAGGATTCTAAATCCCTTTCCATAGCCCTATAAATATGTGCCTAGGTTCACAATTTATGGACGAGTTTTCATGTATTCAAAGGTAAGATTTTCAAGCAAAAATCAGCCAAATACTTGCCCTATTTAGCCGAAAATTCTAAGTACCTTAAGGGCGATTCTAGTTGGTCAAGCTTAAGGCGGATCCGGACGTGCTATGGACTTTCTACGGAGGGACGACACTTGGAGTCCTAAAGACTTGTTCTTGTTCGGTTCGGGCGCAGCTAGGGAGGGCACGCTACAAATTGTATGCATCCTAGACAAATTATATGATTATGTGCAATTAATATGATTCCTGGCATTAAGGTTTTTCCGCATGATTTATGTTGTTCATATGTATCATAACCTAACGGATCAAGCATCATACCTGGCATTAAGGTTTTTCCGCATGATTTATGTTGGATTTACTTATCCTCGGACTCTTGGTTAGACCACAACACTTTAACGATCTTAACATCCTTAGTTCGAGTGCTACGCACTTTGCTATCAAGTATCTTGACAGGACTTTCCTCAAAGGTCAAACTTTGGTCTAACTCTATGGTCTCCGGTTGTAGTACATGGGACTTATCCGGGACATACTTCCTCAACTGGGATATATGGAACACATTATGCACTCTATGCAAGTCCATGGGCAAGGCTAGTTTATAGGCTACCTTCCCTATCCGTTCTAGGATCTCATATGGGCCTATATACTTTGGGCTAAGCTTTCCCTTCTTCCCAAATATCATCACACCTTTCATTGGTGAAACCTTCAGCAACACTTTGTCACCTATTTGGAACTCTTCATCCCTACGCTTTAAATCTGCGTAGCTCTTTTGGCGATCTTGCGCGGCTTGGATTTTGGATTGAATAGTCCTAACCTGATTCGTAGTGTCCTCTATCAATTGGGGACCTAATACAACGGTTTCACTAATGTCACTCCAACATAGTGGACTTCTGCATTTTCATCCATACAGGGCTTCGAATGGTGCCATTCCAATACTGGCATGATAGCTATTGTTGTATGAAAACTCAATTAGATCTAGGCTATCTTCCCATCCACCTTGGAAATCAATCACACAAGCTCTTAGCATATCTTCTAAGGTTCGAATAGTTCTTTCGGTTTGTCCATCTGTGGCTGGGTGGAACGCTGTACTCATTTTCAATGTTGTACCAAAGTTAATCTGCACACTTTTCCAGAAATTCGAAAGGAACCTAGATTCTCTATCTGATACGATATCCTTAGGAACTCCATGTAATCTCACTACATGCTTGATGTAGGGTTTGGCAAGTTGTTCTATTTTCCAGGTTTCTTTCATTGGTATGAACATTGCCGACTTAGTCAACCTATCGACCACTACCCAAATGGTGTTATTTCCACTTTTCGACTTGGGTAAACAAGTGACAAAGTCCATTGAGATACAGTCCCACTTCCAACTCGGAATCTCTAAAGGTTGGACCTTTCCCTGAGGTCTCCTATGCTCAATCTTAACCTTCTGACAAGTCAAACACCTTGCCACGAATTCAGCCACTTCGTTTTTCATCCTTGGCCACCAATAGACCTTCTTCAGATCCTTATACAGCTCGTCACCTCCCGGGTGAACAGAATATGGTGTATTGTGACCTTTTCTCATCAACTTCTCCTTTAGTTCACCACACTTTTGAGGTACGCACAATCGTCCTTTATACCTCAAACTTCCATCTTCGTGGATCTTAAAATCAATCTCCTTTCCTTGCGAAATCTTTTCCTTGATCCGCTCTAACTTAACATCACCAGCCTTATTCTCCCTAATTTCATCAAATACTGAAGACTGGATGGTTAAGGCATTCATCATACCCTCAAGGCATTCTCCACTCACTATTTCCAGATTCAATCGCTGCATATCCTTACACAGCTCGTTAGCAACTACTAACGCATTCACACCATGACTTGATTTCCTACTCAAGGCATCTGCAACTACATTGGCTTTTCCCTCATGGTATTGAATATCCAGATCATAGTCCTTGATTAACTCCAACCACCTTCGTTGGCACATATTTAAGTCCTTCTGTGTGAAAATGTACTTCAAGCTCTTATGATCCGTGAATATCCTACATTTCACACCATACAGATAGTGTCTCCATATCTTTAATGCAAACACTATGGCGACTAACTCTAAATCATGGGTAGGGTAATTGGATTCATATGGCTTCAACTGCCTCGATGCATACGCAATCACTTTCCCGTTCTGCATCAACACGCACCCTAAACCATTCTTAGAGGCATCACTATATACATCATAAGTACCGCTCTCATCTGGAAAAGTTAACACCGGCGCGGTTGTCAATCGCGTCTTTAAGGCTTGGAACGCTTCCTCACATTGGTCATTTCATTCAAACTTCGCTTCTTTCTTCATCAAGGTTGTCATTGGTTTAGCGATTCTAGAAAAGTCTTGCACAAAGCGTCTATAATAACCCGCTAAACCAAGAAAACTCCGAATATCGGTGACACTCTTAGGTGTAGGCCACTCACTAACAGCTTTTATCTTTGCAGGATCCACTACAACTCCTTCCTTGTATACAAAATGTCCTAAGAACGCAACTCTTTCCAGCCAGAAATCACACTTCGAGAATTTGGCATACAACTGATTGTCTCATAGGGTACTCAACACTGACCTTAAGTGTTCCGCATGATCCTCCTCATTCTTAGAGTAGACCAGAAAATCATCTATGAAAAACACTACAAACTTGTCCAAGAATGCATGGAATACTCGGTTCATTAAGCCCATAAAGATTGCAGGTGCATTGGTTAACCCAAAAGGCATAACAGTAAACTCATAATGACCGTATCTAGTCCTTAATGTAGTCTTTGGTATATCGTGCTCTGCGATTCTCAACTGATGATAACCTGACCTCAAGTCAATCTTTAAAAACATTCCCGCTCCTTTCAACTGGTCAAATAGATCATCTATCCTAGGCAAAGGATACTTATTCTTGATTGTGACCTTATTGAGCTCCCTGTAGTCTATACAGAGTCTCATACTACCGTCCTTCTTCTTCACAAACAAGACTGGCGCTCCCCAAGGCGATGCATTTGGTCTAATATAACATTTCCTGAGCAATTCCTCAAGTTGACCCTTTAACTCACTCATTTCTGCTGGAGCCATCCGGTTTGGGCTTTCGAGATAGGTGCAGTTCCGGGTGCTAAATCTATGGTAAAATCGATTGGTCGATTGGGCGGCATTCCCGGAATTTCCTCCGAAAACACGTCCAGGAATTCACTCACCACTGCAATATCCCCTGGTTGCTCTTTCATTACATGGTCTAGGTCTCTTACATTGCATAAGAAAACAGGGTTCCCTTTGTGTATTAACTTCACGAGTTCCATTGCCGTGACGATCCCTACACTCCTAGGCTTCCCAAAACGGCGATACGATACAACATTTCCTAGACTAGACTTCAAGTGAATCTTCTGCTTCTCACAGTCAATCTTAGCTTTGAATATGGCCAACCAGTCCATTCCCAAAATCACATTTAAATCCCCTAACTCAAACTCAATTAGGCTAGACAAGAATATGGTCTTGGCTATGGTTAAAGGTACATCCCTATGGATCTTAGTGCATTTCACGATCTCACCGGTTGGTATCACTATGGGTACTTCTATCTCTTTAGGTTATTTCAATCCTAACTTCTCTAAGATACCCTTTGATGTAAATTAATAAGTTGCACCAGAATCAAATAGTACTTTAACTAAAATGGAGTTAATAGAAAAAGTACCAGCTATGACGTCAGACGAGTTTTCGGCTTCATGCCTAGTGATCACATTCAGCTTTCCTTGGGAAACTCACTTGCTATAACCACCACCATTGGCATTTCGGTTCCCATTCTGCTGATAGTTCCCTCCGGGCTTTCCATTACCCTGGCCATTATTGCCATTATTACCATTCTGGTTACCTCTTTGGTTTCCACCATTGTTCCCTCCATTCCGGTTTTGGTTATTCCGGTTGTTGTTCTGGCGGTTGCCTTGGTTGACTTGGTTGGGTTTCCCATTCTTGGCCCAACACTCAAACTCTCTATGGCCTAGCTTCTCACAAAACCTACAGACAACTTGGTTTCCATTACAGTCTCGACCTGGGTGATTAGTATGGCAACGTCTACACTCATACACTCTCGTTCCATTCCCTGCAGACTGATTCCTATCTCCATTGTTATTGTGGAAGTTGTTCCTGTTTCCTCCCTGGTTTCCCCTGAACTGGAAATGGTTGTTTCCTTTTTTTTTCTTAAAGTTCCCCTGATTCTGCTGGCCACCACCTTGGTTATGGTTACCAACATCCTTCCTCTTTTCACCAATTCCATTCTTCCTTTGCTGCAGACCATACAAATGGGCAGCTTTTCCATATAGGGTGTCAAGAGATGTAAAAGTCTCTCCAGCAAGCATTAGTTGCAAGTCCATAGTCAATCCACTCTCAAATCTTTGGGCTCTAAGCTCCTCCGTTGCCACCACTTCCGGTGAAAACCTAGACAACTCTATAAACTTAGAATAGTACTCTGTCACAGACATGCCATCCATTTTCAACTCGATGAACTCTTGAGCTTTCTGCTTCTTCAGGTATGGTGGGTAAACTTGTTCCTTAAGGCTGCCTTGAATGATTCCCATCCAAATCCAGGTGTAGCTCTCAAAGCAATCTCACATCTTTGCCACCATAAATCGGCTTCTCCCCTAAGGTAATAAACAACATTATTAACCCTATGGTCCTCCGGGCAATTGTTAGCTATGATAAGCTTATCGAACTCCCTTAGCCAATTCTCAAGTACAGTTGGGTATATCTCCCCTTTATACAAAGGAGACTTACTCTGGGCCACCTTCTTGAACATCTCACCAGTTGGATCAACTCCCTGGTTATTCTTATTCTGTGCTAAGTTCTGCACTACTTCAGCTAGTCTCCTAACCACGTCGGCAATCCCTTGGGTAGTCATTTCCCTTCTGAGGTTGGACACTGCCTTACTAAAACATTGCACTAACTAGTCATTCAATTGATACACATACATGAAATTTTTGGACCCTAAGCAAGATAGGCGCCTGTTATGGGCCGCTTTTCCCCTTAGTCCGCATCACAAAGTTCAAGTGGTGAAAATTGGACCACCTTGCAAGTATAATTTTATTGAAGAAATACATGAAATTCCTTTGCGATAATCGCTCAAAGAAACATAAACTTAGAATTAAAGGTAAAAGAAGGAATTCTAAGCTTTATTACTTCAATGGAAAATATTACATCCTTTGGATCGTACTTTATTCGGAAAACCACAAAACTGAACTACTAAAACCATAAATAGTAGCGTACTACTTTATTTCTTCACTAAATTTTAGCACTAGATATTACATTAGAAAAGTCTTTTAGAATGCTACTCTACTATCCAACCACCTCTACAAACTGCTGAAGAGTGCTCATGGTCTTCAAAGTCATCAAAGTCTTCCTCTGGATCAAACTCATACTCCATATCCTCATTGTTCTGCTGTAGCACACTGTTGACTTCATCATTGTTGGTTTCAGGCTCAATTTCTGTGTCACTGGAGATCTCAATAGTGGGTTCAGGAATGATAGGATTAGGGTTCTCAATCTCAAAAACATCATCATCACTATCCTCATCCATCTGAGTTTCTGTATCATGATCTAATCCTGTAAGGTTAATGTTCTCTACTGTTTTACCATCATCAAAACATTCCTCCGCAAGTTCTATAATCGTAGTCATAATCTCCAAATCATATCTCCATCTACCATCTGGAGTACCATACATGTAGTAATTAGGAATACCATTTTCCATATGCGTATCACGAAATCGGTTCTTAAGCTCTATGTATGGGTTCTTGGAAGGTAAGCAATGAATAAACATCTCTGCCATAACATCTTTCTTCCTTAGTTCAGGTAGGTTCTTCACTGTAGCAAAGTAATTGCAGGCAAACTCGATCTTCTTCACATAAATGTGAGGGGTTTCACAATCTAGCTTCTCTAGGTTTCCTAGATTTGCGTACTTTGAAATCAACATCTTAACCCTGAAAGTTAACAACTACAAAGTCTTACTAAAGTGTTCCAAAAACAAAGTAAGTTTGTTGAGCCATACAATTTCAATGCACAAGTACATGCTTAATCATGAATCGTGATGCAATTAATCACATAAAGCAAAACAAAACATGATCAGACTTTAATTAAATGATCACAAAAATCAAGGCATAATCACATAAACACTTGATTAGAAAGGCATACTTAAATCAAACGCATAATTAGTCTAATTGTACCCTTCTTAATCTACCCTTTCCTCACTTAGAAAAATAAATAAAAAATTTCGAATTTAATTTAAATAAATAACTTCAAATATTCACGAAATTATAAAAAATTAAAATAGAAAACTAAAATAATTAATCGAATAATTTAATTAATTAATTCGATCATTTTCAAAAATAATTTAAAGAAATAAATAATTAAATAATTAATTAATTCGGAATTTATGAATTTTTTTTTTTTTTGAAAAATCCGAACTTATTTCGGAATTGAAATAATTAGTTCGAAAAAAAAAATCGAGTAATTTAAAACGATTGTCAAATTCTTGAAATAATTGGTATTTGGCTTTTCAAAGTTTTCAGTACTCAAAAATAACATTTTGACTTTAGGAAAATAGTTTTCGAAAATCCTAAAGTTCCGCAATCGTAGTTTAAGGATTTACCACTTTGCACTATTAATTAATGCAAAGCAGCTCTCAAACTAGAGCTCTGCAAATACCACTTTGTAGTATTACTTACTACAAAGAAGGACTGAAACTAAGCTCCAGTATACCACTTTGTAACATCCTAATAATTCCTTGCTTTTTATAAAATATTTTCCGACTTAAAACACAGGAATTACCAAGATATTACCGCCATCGTGATAACGGCTAAGGCTATTTACCAGAATTACGCAGCGGGATTAACTAACTTTCAAAACATAATAAATAAATTGTTAATGGTCATTAAAACAAATTGGAACCGCTGAGGCCCAAGTTCAAAATAATAAACCATTTGAAATACATTAACTGAAAATAGTAGTCATGACTTTAAATAAAAATAGAGTTTATAAATTACGGAAGAATAAACTCTCAACTCGAATCCCATGATAACTTCTCCCGCAAGTTATCTCTACAAACCTGCATTATTAAAATCTACTCCCCAACAACGCAAATGCAATTGATGGATCATCATAGGGTCATTAAGGCGAAGGCCATGACCAAAAGACATGAAGCACGACGTCAGCAAAAGCTGAGTACGAACAAGCTAGAATAACATTCTATCCTAACATGCTTCACTCTACAAATTAAATAATCCACATGCAAAAGCCATGTAATAAACAATTAAACATGGAGACAAGACTCGACTCATGACACGACTCTTGACTCACTGATTAATAAAAAGATAGCTTCGATCGGGTAAAGTAAAGTATCCTCAAGAGGAAAGAAAGGGTGATGGGAGCCCACCATACACCAAATAATAATAAGTCGGACTCCTACCGACAGTCGGATCCTACCGACGGAATTCCAATGAACAACGGCCTAAAAAGAAAGAATGAAACAACGTCTTGTATCATTCGAGGAGTACAAGTTTTCCGGAAAGTCTCCCCCCATTGTTCATACTCAAGGTATATACGTTCCAAGAGTTTTGAAGCTCCTTTGGGTTACGCTTTACGTTAATTAAATATTATGTTCAAGGCGACTCAAGACACAACATACAAACAATTAAATAATTAAACAATTCAACAATTCAACGATGACTCTTCAATATTTTAGTTCTTTTAGGACTTGTGATCAAACATAGACTCAAGTAATAAATTATTAGAAATCAACTCCTATAAACAAAACAAGAGAACTAAATTATTATCCATGTTTACTAAATTTCCAGCAACTATTTAAGATTCTAAAACTCTTAGTTTAATTAGAAATCATTCATTAATTGGTAATTTAATAGTCTCATATAGTCAACTCAAGTCCTAACATAAAAACATTGACTTTTTAGCTTTAAAATCCTTAAAAACCAACTTTTTAAAGCTTATAAACATTCTGAAAATTTAAGTTGATTCCCATAATTTAAATTGTCATTACATTATGTGAATCAATCGCTCAATCAATTGAAAACCAAAACCCTAACAATAGTTTAATCCGAAAACATGTTTTAACTTCAAAAATCCACACTTTATAAACTCATGAAATCTGAAAATTATAAACTCAATCATCAAAACCAATCTCTTTAATTAAAACATAATACTAACCCAATACAGTGTTCACAACCGTTTTAATTAATCTAAACAACCCAAATAATTAAACTAATCACAATAATTAAATCAATTTAAAACTGAAAATTAATATTTTTGAAAACAAATTTTTGATTAAACCATTGATATATCAACACACACACACACACAACGATTAATTAATCGTGTGTGTGTGTGCCGACCAACACACATGACAACAACAATAGCAACAGCAGCAGCGCAACGCACCACAGGGGCGCGCTCGCAAAGGGGCAGGCGAGAGGGGCACATCGCATAGGCGGGGCACATCGCACAGGTGGGGCACATCGCACAGGCAGGGCAGCAGCGCGCGCACAAACAACACTGCTATTGTGCTGCGACGCGAAGCGAAGGGCGAGCAAGGGCGAGTGGGCGCTGGCGAGCACGACCACACACAGCGAGTATGCACACTCGTGCTACGCTGCGGCTGTGAGGCGGGCGAGCTGGGCAAAGAAGAGACGGGCTAGGCTGGGCGACGAGCGGCTTCCTTGCGCCGCAAGCAAGGACGAACGAAGAGAGGGGTGAGGGGCGTGGAGTGTTCCACAAGGAGAGGAAAAGAGGAGAGAGAGAGATTTCTGAATTTTTGATTTTGGGGGTTTGATATCAGGTCTACTTATAGTTTTTCTCTCCCTTGTGGGCTAGGTTAGGGTAATTTTGAGTTGGGCTCATTACCGGGCTCATTTAAGTTTACTCCTTGCAGGCTTTGCTGAGTTTGATTAAAACGAAACGACCGGGCTTTAAGTTTATTAAATTCGTTTTTGAAATACGACCCAATAATTCCCGATTAAATAAATTCATTGAATTTATTTAATAAAAATACGATTTTCGAAATAATTAATATTTAAATTAATTAAAAATAAAAGCGCATTTAATTCTCATTAAATGAAATTAATTAATAAAAATACACGAAATGCTTTATAAATATAATAAAATATATTTATAATTATAGAAAAATACGAGGTATTACAATCATACCCACCTCCCTTGCCGAAGCCTTGGTACGATCCATGCATAGGAGGGCCTCTCGGTGCATGCCTATTAAAGTTTTGATTCGGGGAGCCATCATATCTAGGCCTCTCATTCATAGCATTGGAATATTCCACATTAAAATCTCCTTCATAAGAAGGGCCATAATCCACATATGAAACATTATGCTATAAAGGACACATATTAGGGAAATGCCGATACTCATGACAATTTTCACAAAAGGATGTATCTAATGGCATAGTGCTGTAGGAACTCACCTTTCTCTTCCCCTTAGTGAGAAGAGTATATGGTGGAGTAATTGTTGATGGTGATGGAGGTTGACTTGGAGTGCTCTCAAGCATTTCTAACCTTGAGCTAAGCTTCTCAATGATGCGCGCTTGCTCAATTGCATAGATCGACCCTTTACCATCCTCACCTTTTCTCTTGCAATCATAGCTCCTTGTTCCTACATGCCATGCTTGGTAGTTTTGCACGACATCCTCTATGATCTCCTCTATTTGGTCCTCCGTCTTGTTCATAATTGGACCACCCGCCCCCGCATCAAGACTTGTTTTGGAGGTAGGGCTCAATCCCAAGTAGAATGTAGGAGGAGCCATTTAGGAATCCCGTGATGAGGGCACTCCCTTTGATATTCTTTGAATCGGTCCCATACTTCATAAAGCGACTCATCCCACTTTTGCTCAAATGATTGAATCTTGTGACGATACTCCATTGTCTTCCCATCAGAGTAGTACTTGCTCAAGAACTCACTTGTCACTTCATTCCAAGTCCGGAGTGAGTTTGGCTTGACCTCCTTGTCAAGCCAATCGCCAGCACGTCCTAAGAGAGAGAAGCGGAATAGAGTCAAACTCACATAATCCGAAGTCACTCCATTGTGCTTGATGGTATCACACTAGTGCTCGAATTTCTTCAAGTGCTCATGCGGTGATTCGCTACTCTTTCCGCAAAATGGATGACTTTGCACCAAATTAATCAATGCGGGCTTGATCTCAAAATTGTTTCAATTGGTAGTCGGGGCTTGAATGCCACAAGTCGCCTCAAAGGCTCCCGGAATACCTAGGTTCTTAACCGGAAGAGCCCTTCCTTCCATGGTTGGACTTGTTGACTCTCGTTCCGTAGCTTCACTCAAAGTTTCAAATCTATTGTAGCTCGACGAACGGGTTCGGATACGCCTCAAGCTTCGCAAAGTCCTCTCTAACTCTAGGTCAAGAGGGTAGAGAGACCTATGACGAGTTCGACCCCTATCGTGAGCAATGTAAAGGAAAACTCAAACAAACCGTGAGCAATGTAAAGGAAAAACTGAACTTGACTCAAAAACAACAACAATCCCTGGCAACGACGCCATTTTGATAGAGGAATTTTCCGTCGTTGGATGAAGACACCTTTATCTAACAAAACTTGTGAACACCTAACTAACCGGCTATATTGACTATAGCGGCAAGCATAGGGATCGTCCCAAGGAAACGGAGTGAAGTGAGTGCAATTGTTAAGCTAGTTTAGGACGGAGTTTTGAGATTGAATTATCGACTACGATTCTAAGCTATCAAACAAGCTTTAGAAAATAAAGGAAAGCGTTAGGGAATTGGGGATAGACTAGGGTAATCGGGGAAGGACAAAGTCTAATCACACAATTATGATGCAATGACTTGACATATAGGGGAAAAGCTACTATTGACGAGCTCGCCACCTCTCGGATAGAGCGCGCTAAATCATCTAATCTAAGAAAAGCTCTCGCATGATCCTAGGACTAGACAACTTGCAATTGAGACCTACTTTTCACATGCATCGTAGAGACTCACAATCTCTTGCCAAATCTAGATGACACACTCCAATCAATCCTAATTAACTAGCATTTGCAACTACTAATTCATTAGTCATGGAAATCCTATCATCAAATCAAATTTAATCACATCAATAATCAGCAATCATCCTTCAATTTCCCCCAATTTAGCCCTAGGTTCACCCCTATCCCTAACTAGAAACTACTCACTTCTCATAATTTTAATTAAGGAAATCAAGGATTCAAAGCAAGTAGACATTGAATTTGAAGGATTGAATGCAAGGAATCAAGAAACTAAGAATTCAATTGAGAATCAATGGAAAATTAGAATCAACCAAAACTAACATCAATGTAATTGAACAATCAAGAAAATCAAGAAGAATAACAAAGCATAAAAGATTAAATTGAAATTGCAATAAGAATCAAAGAGTTGAAAGAGAATTACAAGTTGAAGCTTCCTCCAATGGTAGTTTCTCTCTCCTAATCAAAGCTTGAAAAACTAAGAATTCTCTCTCTAATATTCTGAAAACTAATTTAGAAACTCTAAAATGAATTGTTATTGAAAAATAATCGACAAAGCTATTTGTATGTTTCCCCAAATAGAAGTTAAAATTCAAATTAGCACAGCCCGCGTCGACGTTCGGTCGCACAGACCCTCTGTGCGATCGAACGGGAAAAACTCATGCCAACACACATAATTTTTGTGCGAGAAAACGGAGCAAAGACTGATTTCCTTCGTCATGTTCGACCGCACAAAATTTCTGTGCGATCGAACAGACCTGACTTAGCCAATTCTTCCAAGATCTTCAATGTGGTCGCACAGCCAATATGTGTTGGCACACAAATATTTTGTGCGGGCGAGTGAAATTTTGTGCGATCGAACACCAAAATTCGGGATATTCTGCCTCAAAATTCCAATTTGTGCGATCGTGGTACAGAGCACGACCGCACAAGGGGTACTTGTGTGATCGAACACAAAGAGCCGTTCGGTTGCACAAATCTGCATCTTCCTTGAGTCCACCACTTCTTCACTGTTCGGGCGCACAAATCCTTGTTCGGTCGCACAACCCCTGTTTTTTCTCAAATCTACTTGGTTTTCCACATATTCCACAAGACTCACCTATAATGCACAAGATGGAAAAAAAACATAAAAATGCTATAAAAAAACTATAAAAACTACGAAAAATCATAATAAACTAACATTAAATCCTAAGCTAGGAGCGACATAAATGTCGCTCATCATCGTGATTCGCCTAGTGGCCCCCGTACTTCGGTATTCCAGGTACGTACATGACTAGGGTGACCACCTATCCCATGAGGACTTTATGATGTGTGATGTGTGTAAAAATACCCTGCCTACGTGGCCCAATCGCACCATGCCAAGTGGCACGTCCCAGTAAGCGGAATGCCCACTTGACAACAACTATGGAATGTACAATGAATGATGTATGGTTGGAGTAGTGTGTAAACACCCCCCTTAAGTCCATGGCCCAATAAAGAGAATGTAATGACAAAGACACTTGTCATGACATGATTGCCTGAAGAATCATATAACACCCTTCTAGGGTTTTCCCCCAAAAGGGGGATGATATAAATACTCTCAATTCCCAAGAAAGAGACACAAGTTCCTAGATAGAAACACCCATCATTTTCCTTTAGTAAAGGCTTTCTTTTTACTAAGCACTTCTAAAACCCTAATCTTACTTAAGCATCGGAGGGAATATTCCTTCGGGAATATTCTTGTTTTGCAGGGAACGCAACCCGAAGTGGTCTGGACCAGACTCTACGTGGAACCGGATACCTCCTCGTCATCAACCATTGGAAAAACTCCCACAATATTTGGCGCCGTCTGGGGGGAGGTAAGGTAACATGGTAGACGTCTAGCACTTCGTAGACGCGCCCATCAATCGCAACGAAATGAATAAGACCACAATGAATGGTGACCGTCCTCCTCGAGGGAGGGACAAGAGAAGCAACCACTCTGCAGGGCAGGACGACCGTCCTGATCCCCCTCCTGAACAACAACCTGAGCAAGTGCTAGTGGAAGATGAGACGGTCAACCCTTATTTCCCCCAGGTGGTCACTTGAGGGATGACACTGATACTGTCATGGAGGAGAACCCAGATCTGCCGGTGTCAGCGGGACAACTCAAAGATATTCAGGCCGGATTTAAGGCGCAGATGGACACACTTCAAGATGAGATCAAAACCATCCGCTCTCAGTCTCACGGGACAGGAATACCATTCTTTAATGGAGTCACTCGGTCTAATGTCTGGCGGCAAGACCAAGCTCGAAATGACGAGCGTGACAGACGTTTCGAATGGACTAGAACCTCTTTTCAGCCTATGGCTCCGCGTCAAATTTTGACAACTGCTCGGCCCGAACCGGGACCTTCTAGAAGAGTACTAGCGATTCAGTTAGACCGGCCCCAAGAAACCGAATTGTCGGACACCGGCTCCACTCCAGTTATGGAAGACTCACCTGTTGTTGCCCCTTCGCGCCGTCCCACCAGAACCAATATGAGTCACGCAGACAGGGAGCGGCGTAGAGCCTCTCATGGTAGGAGACAAGACCTAAAATGTCACATTCAACAAGGAGTAGCCATCCTCATTCTTGACTACACCACCCCATTCTATGCTGATCGCCTAAGGAGCCTAAAGTAAAGCCGCCAGCTATTGATGCCTACGACGGCACCTCCGATCCTGATGTACACCTCCTGGCTAATCGTCACCATATGTATGTCCAAGAGACCACCGAAGCAATTTGGTGCAAATACTTCCTGGCTACTTTGAAAGGTGTCGCCTCAAATGGTTCGAGAAATTACCCGCTGGAACAATCAACACTTATGTAGGGGAATACACTTAAACATACATAACATGTGCGGGACATCCCCAAAGCCAAGAAACATGTATAAAGCACAGTTTAAGCAAACTTACAGTCGAAGCGTGTTTTCCCGAGTATCGTATCAACGAACACGAACAAAGAACTCCACTTGTCGTTCCTCTAATTGGTTCACCGACACGTTCAGATCCGTCTTGATTATTGTAGCTTAGACAACGCACAAGATTTTTGCTTTTCGGGATGAATAATTTTTCACAGAGAGAGAAAAACTGAACAACGTAATTTAGGAATTAGGTTTAGGTTAGATGGAAACTGATTGTGTGCTATGTGTGGAATAATATAATTTAACCTAATTATATTAATGATGTAACCGGCCCAAGACCAAATGGCCTTGACTGGCCACATCTCCAAGCCAACAGCCGCGCCCACCCACACTGCAGGACGAAGCCCACAGTGCGTGCAGCCGAGCAGCTGGGCCGTGGGCCTTGCGTGCTCGCTGCAGCACTGTTGTGCGGTTGATGCGCGCTTGTGCCACGCCCCGGGCTGGCTTGCTTGCTTTCTCGCGAGCTCGCTGGCTCGACAGGCCGGCAGCTCCGATGCTCCTCATATTCGCGACTAATGCCTTACGGCTATTATTTATCGTATCGTATACGACGAATCACCGTCATCAAGATTATTCGTTTCGCCCAGCTTACGAATATTCGCGATACGATATACGCTTCCGACGCAAGGTCGTATCGTGTAATACGTTTTCCAAAACTAATTCCCGAAAGCTATTAAATGAATTTCTGATACATTTAATCCGTTGATCTATTCCATGCCATTGGTGTGACCTTGTAGGTTCAGTCAAGAGTAAGTTGTGAGCTTAATATAGATTAGAACTCACTGATCGGAAGCATTGCTCCAGCTAGCTGTTCCAATCACTTGATCTCACTGAATTATTTGTTCGTAATTAATATGAACCTTGGTATTAGACTTAATGCACCTTGGGTGAAGGACATATTTCCTTCAGTCTCCCTCTTGTCATTCAGACAAGTGTGCATTCACATTCCTTTGTCGCTTAGTGTTACTTGCTGAACATAAGGTAAGATCCAAGCCATCCTTATTAGGTCCAGAAGTGTTTTTCGGATTACAGAGCTCAACTGTTAAACTTTTACAAAAGGTTAAGCCTTAACCATTCTGAGCACAGTCATGCATTTTACAGTATCTAACTCTCCGAGAGGCCTTGTTACACAACAACACCATATCCTTTCAAAGATAGGAGGACAATTTATTCTTGCAATCTATGAACACTCACTTTGATTCATAGTACGCCCAATAACTGCTTTTATAGCCTCCTTTTACGGTGCGACGTTTAGCAAGCATCAAAGTGAACTAATTCTCAAACGAGCAGACATAATCGCTCATGTTCTGAGGAATGGTTCTAATCACCATTAATGACAACTACTTATGACATGACTTTAATCTCTTAAAGTGTTCTCATGGTCAATCCAATACAAGATCCAATAAGTATCGATGCAAAAGATTCTTACATCCAGTCAAACTAGTTCAAGAAATAGAACCAAAAATCTACTTGCAATCTAATCTTCATTAGTCATTGGTCGTCCACCTTTCAATGACCTAGATTAGGGATCCTTTGTGAGTTCAATATTCAAGTTCACATATGGGTGTTTCTTTGTCAAAGAATCCATCTTGACATCCCATTTGAATGATTTGAATCACATGGACTTATCATTTAATACTAAACCAAAATTAAATGAATATGAAATAATAAATTTCATAAATATGAAATGGTTAAACCATTTGTTTTAAACATAGATCTAACAAATGGATGCTAACCTCATTCCCTTAGCGGAATGGATGCTAACCTATATCTGGCGTTTTAACAACCAGGATGGAAGAGACAATAATCGGACTATTTACTTAATTAGCACACTTTGGGCTCTTTGGGTTGCTAGGAACAGAGCGGTCTTCCAAAGGCAAAGACTCTCCATTGAGTCAATCCACGCCATCATTCAGGAAGACTTGAGCCAGCATGGTATAAGCTCGAATATTAATTTAAGGGATCTTGGGTATCATAATTCTCCAGGAAGGGACTCTCCTTACCCACCGGGTTTCTATAGAGTTATCCTTGCGGGCCAGGATACGGGACACTCTAATAAGATCTTGGTCATCGACGGGTCCAGGAACAAAAGTACAAACAGAGCAGGGATGGGATGGGCAATAGAAATCCATGCTCCCCCCTGGCTAGGATTCTTGGGGGAGCAACTTACGGTTTCGCGGATCAGAGTCGGCTATTCAAGCAGAGGTGCAGGCTTGCTTCTATGGCCTCACGTGGGAAAAAGGAAGAAATATAACCAGGATTACTGTCTCCACGGATTCTCAACAACTGGTCGACATGCTACGAAATGAAGACAGTACCATAATGCGCTTATGTTGGACGATGAAGGAAATCAGAAATCTTGGTCATAGTTTTTCGTTTTGCAGTATCAACAAGGTGGACAGATCAAGAGTCCAACAAGCTCATGATTTGGCGACACAAGCTGCTGACTCCCTTATTTGCTTTACTAATATGTTTTAGTTGTCTTTCTTTAAGATGGTGTTAAAAAAAAGACTTTTTCCATACTTCTTCAAAGATGATGCTAAGTGCTAAGTCCTGATAATAATTACAATGATTAATATTTCTTACTTGAACTTTCAGCTGCTTGGAGTATATGACAAAGACAAGGGTCACTACAACTACAGTCCAGATTTTATGACAGAATGGTCAATTAATGTTTATAATATGAGATAACCAACATAAATAAACTTAACAGAAAATATCACAACTGATAAGTGGAATCCTATTTGATGGGTGTACTAGTTTCTGAGAGTAAGAGGTTTCTTGTCAAAACAATCATGGCAGCAGGTCCTTACAGAGTTACATGGGCATCAATGTTTTCTGTCGGGCTTGTCTCTATCCGATGGCAACCTCTAAAATCAACATAGTATTAAAAACAATTATCAAAATAAAGTAGTAAGAATACTCTATGAATTTATCCGATCATAATCTCTCATGTCCTGAAAAATTAGTAAGTTGTACATGGGTTATAATCTTTTGATTTAGGCAAAAAATTGGGGATTGGAACTGTAATTTAGTGAAACCCGTAAGTATTTTAGTTTCATAAAATGTACATAAGAAGTTTAGTGGGAGTATGTAAACCTATATTGGTCCTATGTGTATCATGATAGGTTATGATACATATGACAAAACATAAATCATGCGGAAAAACCATAAAGCCAGGAAAGCATATTATTTACACATAATCATTTAGCATAGTTTAGATGCATACACTTTGTTGCGTGCCTTCCCTAGCTGCGCCTGAACCGAACAAGAACAAGTCTTTAGGACTCCAAGTGTCGTCCCTCCGTAGATAGTCCACAGCACGTCCGGATCCGCCTTAAGCTTGACCAACTAGACTCGCCCTTAAGGTAGTATAGATTTCGCCTGATTAGGGGCAAGAGAGTGGCTGATTTTTCTTCAAAATCTTACCTTTAGAATACTTCAATTGTCCCTATGAATTATGACCCTAGGCTCTTATTTATAGAGATATAGAAAGGGAACTGGAATCCTACTAGGATACGAATTAAATAAACTAGAATCCTATTAGAACTCTAATTAATTAATTTATCCTTTTAGGATTAGGAATTTAATCATATATCAAATCCTAATAGCTTTAGGATTCGTGTATGAACACAAACACACACACACACTCGGCAGCCCACGAGGGGCGCCTATGCGCACGCGGCCTGCGAGCTCGCAGCCCATGCCACGAGGCCCACACGCTGTCGTGGCCTTGGCGCGCGCTAGGCCTGCCTTGCGGTGGGCCTGGGCGCTGCCTTGTCTTCGGGCGTTTGTGGCGCGCTGGCTTGCTGGGCGATGGCCTGGCTTCGTGTTGGGCCTTCGTCCGGCAGGCCTCGTCCGATGCTTATTCGTACGATGCGCTTCCGAATAAATTCCCGGTTCCGGAATTCATTTCCGATACGAACAATATTTAATATTTCCGATTTCGGAATTAATTTCCGTTTCGAAAAAATATTTAATATTTCCGTTTCCGGAATTATTTTCCGATTCCGATAATATTTCCGATTCTGACAATATTTCCGTTTCCGGCAATATTTCCGATTCCGGCAATATTTCCATTTCCATTAATATTTTCCGATACGTACCATGTTTCCGTTTCCGGCAACATCTACGACTTGGATAATATTTATATTTCCGATACGATCCATATTTCCGTTTCCGGCAATATCATCGTTTCCGGAGTATTCATTTCTTGCTTGTGACGATCTCAGCTCCCACTGAAACCAAGATCCATCGATTCCGAATATCCATAGATGGAGTATTTAATGCCATTAAATACTTGACCCGTTTACGTACTATTTGTGTGACCCTACGGGTTCAGTAAAGAGTAAGCTGTGGATTAATATCATTAATTCCACTTGAACTGAAGCGGCCTCTAGCTAGGCATTCAGCTCACTTGATCTCACTGAATTATTAACTTGTTAATTAATACTGAACCGCATTTATTAGACTTAACATTGAATGCATACTTGGACCAAGGGCACTATTTCCTTCAGTCTCCCACTTGTCCTTAGGGACAAGCGTGCATTACCTAATTCCTTTGTCACTCGATGCTTGCTCTTGAACATAAGGTAAGAGTTGTCATCCTTATTATGTCCAGAGGTGTTTCTCGGTTTCAGAGTTCAACTGATCAAATAAACAGATAATCATAACCTATGATTCATCCGAGCACGGCCATGCATTTTACAGTTTCTAGCTCTCCGAGTGGCCTTGTACAACTTTTAAGCATCACATCCCGATTTATGGGAGGACAATCCCAATCTTGCGATCTTGAGATTAGACTTCGTTTGGTAGGTGATTACCTGAGCGTTGCCTTTATAGCCTCCTTTTACGGTGCGACGGTTGGTCAACGTCAAAGCAACCAGTTCTCAAACAAGTAATCTCAAATCATTCAGGTATTGAGGATTTAGTGTCTACTAATTTTAATGAAATTTACTTATGACAGATTTTCATCTCTTACAGTAAAGTTTCATAGGTCTGTCCGATACTAGTCTTCCCAAAGTAAGTATCTATGCAAATGATTATGACATTTGCCATGTCCACATAGTTCAAGAAACATAACTACTAGTCATCTTGCATTCTAGTCGTCTAACGTTTTCTATGCGTCCAATTTTATAGAGAACTCCGACCAGGGACCATTTTCAACCTTTGACATTCAAGTTCACTTGATAGACATTTCTTAGTCACAGGACTGGTCCTGACAGTCTATCTTGGATATATCGTCAAATTTGAAGGGACTCATCATTTAATACTAAACCAAGATTAAATGGAATATGAAAATACATTTCATATATAATAAATGTTCAACCCCAATGTTTTACAACCATGGGCCTCAAACCCATCTTTAAAACAGTTCATGGAATTCAAAGCTATGCTTGATTTCCAGTGCTACAATGTGAGTGTTGCTTCTCACTTGTTGCATAGGTTTAGTTATCATGCTTTGCCAATCTTAATATCCTTTTCATCGAATGTTCTTCGAGATATGATGATAAGATCCTTTTTGAGTTTGTTTATTATGTGATCTAGTCTTTCTTACTTTGATAGTGGTTTTACGCATTTTGCAATGAAGAACCATCAAGTTAGCAGACGTTTTTCTTGCTTCAAGAGTGGTTCTACGCATTTTTCAATGAAGAACCATCAAGTTAGCAGATAGGTGATCTACCCAAGTTCAGTGAAGAACTTTAAACAACCCTGTTTTATTGCTTCTTAGGCAATAATTACTTTTACTTCAACTGTATAGGTTGCTAGTGATGCTTTGTTTGGATTTACCTATCCAAACAGTTCATAGATATGTGGAAGACTCTCCAACTATATCTTAGAACATAGAAATTATTATTTTAATTTTCCACGCAACAACTCATGGTCTTTAATCCATGTTGTCATTTCAAAACACGATGCTCTTTAGCTCGTCTTTGTCAATGGTTAACTCCAAAGGAATCTTGCTTGATCCTTTGCTAGTGTTTATGCGTGTAGCATCAATATTTAACATATCTTTATTTCCTTGAATCAAGAACTATTCCTATGTACTTTTTCAAGTACCATAAGTATTCTTGATCTCAATCTAGTTGATCTTCACTTAGATCAATAGAGATTGGTATATGTTCGTCATGCCTAAAACCATACGATACGTTTTTGGCGATCCTCATATTATATCATACATGATAAATTCTTTTGCAGAATAATTCCCAAATTAATTCTATTCATGTAACTTTAGCTTGTCTAGTTTCAGTAGATACTAAATACAGCTAAATTCTTTGACATATAATATAGGTTAAGAATCTCACTTAGATCCTTTGATGTTTAACTTAGTAAATGCTTATACATAGTTCAAACATTCATTACTTAGATTTATTCACATGGGTCGAATATCTCCAATGGAGTATTTCGTGTTTGATTTAGTAAATTCCATTACTTCATCCAAAACAATATTATAATATCTTTGTAAATAGATCTTAATACCCAGTATGTACTAAGTTTCGCCATGGTCCATCATTGATGAATAATTTCAAATCTAAGTCATTAGCATTTGAATGTTATTTCATAATAGAGAGATATGTGTGTGATACACATAGGACCAATTAAGTTTTACGTACTCCCACTAAACTTCTTATATATCTATAAGAATCATGTACATTTTATGAAACTAAAATACTTATTAGCTTCACTAAAATACAATTCCAATTCCTAATTGCTTGCTTAAATCTGTACTTAGATTTTATAAGCTGGCTTTCCATTTCAAGTATTTATTTGGATCCACAAATCCTATGACATACCATGTACATAGTTTCTTCCAACATTTGACTGAGGAAGATTTTTTGTCATCCAATTGCCATATGTACCAATATGCAATCAGTGCTGGAATTATAGACTTAAGCATTACGATTTTGCATGAGGTTTCAACACAATCCACACCGTGAATTTGCTTGTAACCTTTAGCAACAAATCTAGCTTTGTGTGTGAACATAATTTCATGTTTGATGGTTTTTATCCTTAAAACAAACTTGCAACCAATAGGTGTGAAACTATTCGTGCAAATCAACAAAATTTCAATTTTGTCATCAAAACATTGAGTATGTTTTATGGCCTCTAACCATTTAAAACATTGAGTCTATTTATGGCCTCTGACCATTTTAGGGAATCTGGGTTTCTTCATAGCTTTCTTACAGGTCACAAACTCATTAAATAGTTTGACTGCAAGTTGTAGGTTTCTTCACTATTTAATTAGAAGAATCGCATAGCTTCAGTGGCCTGAACTCCATGTTTCTTTACTATCTAATAGAAGAATCTCATAGTTTCAGTGACTTGAACTCTATGCCTACTTGGGTATAGAACATCAAACAATAGAATATCAATAGCCACTTGAAAGTCCTTTGAATATTCTTGTTCTCCTTGAAGCACTTGTAAAGTCTTCTAAGAGATGTCTATTCTTTAAAGCCACTTCTAAAGTCCTTAAAGAATACATGTTCGGATTTTCTAAAGAACTTCGAAAAGCCTCCTGAATGTCCGTTTATGTTTGTTGTTCGCCTCGAAGACTTTCGAGGTCTATTTTCTCCCATTTGTCATTTTTGAAACGAATTTCCAAAAGGACATTATTTCGAGCAAACAAACATTATGTTCTCAAAAATTCGTGGTATAAACAATACCCTTGTGTCTCATTTGAATAAATCACAATGAAACATATATCTATACTTGGGCCTTAGTTTGTTGAATAACAAACACTAAGCTCCCACTGAGTTTAGCAACTCTTTAGATATATATAATGGAAAAGATATCCTGAAATTACTTTTCAATAGCTTTGACGAATTTTGTTTAGTTTGGTGGTAGTTGAGCATTTTGTTTTAGAAATTATAGGAAAAGTCTTTATGATTCATCATTGATCGAATCAAGTACCAATTGACTTCGATCATTCCACTTAGATATGCAATATCTCATGGAGCTAGATTGTGAAATTACAACACACAATCATTGATGATCATTTTTGGTCTCAAGCAATCATTAACATGATCTATCCTAGATCTTTATGATTTCTTACCAAGTGGGATTTATACTTCTAAATCTTTGAACTAGCCAAACAGATTCAAACTTATATCACATTGAGTAAATAAACCTGTGAGGGGGTCGAAAAAGCGCGAGGCTAATGCGTGACCTTGTCCCTCGTGGGTGTGACGATTATTTTTATTCAATCAAGTGTAATTGGATTTCCTGTGAGTATACACCCAATTGAATAGTAATATAGGAGTCGCCATTCAGTTTTTAACAACAATGAGAAAAACTGACAAAACCCGGTTATCGTGACATAAAGGGAGTGCAATTATGTTTGACCACGACGGCCGTAGGTTCCCTTGTGATCCCTGGTGTGGGGATCTCTCAATATACACCCGCAAGGTAGATATTGAGGGTTCGGGGGACTGTAACTACCGAGAGGAGTAATTCGCTCGTCGATAACTCCAGAGGCAGGATATCCTTACTAGCTCAGAATAAATAATTGAAGGGACATGCGTTAACTATTAAACTAATCTGAATTGATTTTAGCAATATGCAACATATAATACTAATTCGATCGTGATTATCTGATTTGAATAACATTAAGGGACCTAGCATGATAATCCGATTTCCCAAAAATATTATATTTGTTAGGCGTGATAGAACATTCAAATTAGGTTAGTTTAACAGTTCATAAAAAGGGCGAGGAAAGCGGTTAAATCATCGAAAAGGGACACATTACGACGCACCCTTGAGAGGTGCGTCACGGTTCTCAGAAAACTAACCACTTTGACTTTGCTATTTCTCCTTTTTATTTAACGAATCTCGATTATGGGACAGGATACGTTCTGTTCGATTTATGGATCGATTGCGACAGAACGCGTGAACAGTTTCGCAGCGAGAGGCTTAGGCTAAGGGGTTTAGAGTCAATACTCAGAATATATTATGTGTTGTTGTGTGTTGTTTCACGTCGAAACTAGGGGCCTATTTATAGGGAAGAGTTCGTGGAAAGATAGAATTGCAGAGTACTAATCCGCAAAGAATTAGGAAAAGAGGTGTACCCAGGTACATTCACCCAGGCCTAGGCGCCGAAGATTTCGGCGCCCAGAGCCAGGCGTTGAAAATAGGATCTGGGCAGTTTTGTTTAGTCAGATTCGAATTCCTAAAATCCGTAGAGTTTGAGATTAATTCGAGTCTTTTAGCGCGTATCAATTTCATGACGGAATGCGTCTGGGCCCGTTACGAACTCTAGGCTCGTTAGGATTTTGATTAATACGTAACTCTTATTTCCGAATCCTACTAGGAATAGGATTCTCGCGGTTTTCTATCTCAGTTAGGATTTATGTTGGAGTGCAACACCTAATTCTGACAGGTTTCTATCTTTTATGATTTGCCACTTTTAGACGCCACCTTTTACGGCGGTTACTATTTTTAGCAGGTTTCCATAAATAGCAGGTTTCGGGTGAAATGAAATAGGGAATCGAGATTCGTTTATTTTATAGGAGATGCGTTGTCAAGTGGAGTTTTTATGCTTTCATCATCGAACCTTTCCCTTGCGGGAATGGGGACAAAAGTAGGTGTCTACAGTTAGCCCCCACTTTGACTGAGTCTTGGAGTAAGACGATGGTCAAAGTATTAGACGGAGTGCGTCACACAAGCCATGGTGTATGTGACCTATTTTGCGAGGGTCTCACGAGCCCCCGAGTGATAACATTTGACTTAAGGGTCATCACTTGAAGTGTCGACATATCCCTCACGTGTCATTGGGATTTGTCAACTGATAGTATAGAAACTTCCTCACTTTGTCATTGGAAGGATCTAAACATGCGTAGAAACCCCCTCACTTTTTCATTGGGAGTAACTACAGATATTTTCGAAATTAAAGCTGTAAAGTGTAATTGGGCCTGGCCAAGCCCAATCACGAGGTAAAACGTTTTTAAAGATTCTTATTTTCAGGGCTAGCTAAACGAGAAAACCCCCTTGTTTTTATAGGACGTAAAACGAAGGAAAATCCAACACATCGCTCTTTTTTGGAAAAACGAAAAACCAATCCTTTAATTTTTGGAAAAAGGGAAAACCAATCCTTTAATTTTCGGAAAAAGGGAAAACCGATCCTTTAATTTTCGGAAAAAGGGAAAACCGATCCTTTGATTTTCGGAAAAAGGGAAAACCGATCCTTTGATTTTCGGAAAAAGGGAAAACCGATCCTTTGATTTCGGAAAAAGGGAAAACCGATCCTTTAATTTTCGGAAAAAGGGAAAACCGATAAAAGTTATCGCTGCAGCGACTAAGGACCTGCGCTGTTAGTGACGCAGACCCCGCCCGCTGAAGGTGGGCGAGCCTGTCCGCTGAGGGTGGACCCCCCGTCCGATAGAAGTGGACGAATCTGTTTGATGTTTTTGAAAATAAGGACCTACGCGGTTTGTGACGTAGACCCTGCCGGCTGAAGATGGCGAACCTGTCCGCTGAGGGTGGACGCCCCGTCCGATAGAAGTGGACGAATCTGTTTTGAAATTTTTGTTTTTTTTTTTGAAAATAAGGACCTACGTGGTTTGCGCCGTAGACCCCGCCGGCTGAAGATGGCGAGCCTATTTTAAATTTGAAGACTTTATTCTTCGAAAAACTGAGGACCTGCGCGGCTAGTGACGCAGACCCCGCCCGCTGAGGGTGGGCGAGCCCATTTTGAATTTCTTATTTTTCCTATGTAGAAGAGCTTTTGGTGATTACAACCTGTTAGTGGGTTGTAATATTTCCTGATTAGATGTGTCCTATAAGTGGGTCCACACTGTGTATATTTAACAATATATTTTTTGAGATATCCAAACATGATATGGTGCGTGGCGCAATCTGGGAATGTGATTTTGATTGCGCTCTCTTTGTTGGAGTCCACTTTTTGCGAGCCCCCAAGTGTTGGGGCTCGTCGGTTGTTTTTCGCGTCTTGTAATCATGTTTGGGGTCACGCTCGTATGTGCGAGCGACCTCCTATAGTAGTGTGCTATTTTAGTGAAGCCGTGGAGTGCGACTTTAGCTTTCAGGCGACATCCGGTTTTGGCTTGGCCCGGATTATCCCTTTGACAGACAGACATTTTCTATTTGGAAAACCAATGACTTGACGACACATATTTTTGGTGTTTCGAAGAATGACCATGATATTTAACTTGCTTTTTTTGAAAAGTGTACATGGGCGTTTTCTGAGATGAGTCTAAGTTTCGACCAAGTTTCAATGTTATTATTATATTTTTGCTTATTTGGGAGCTAAAGGTGCTTTGGGCTTGATCTTACTTGTAATAGGGCCTCGTGTTTTAGCAACACGGTCTTAAGTCCTTTCCTATTCCGTGTTTTTGTGAAATCTGGGCCTTGGGCTGCATTTTCAGCGCCCAAGCTCAGGCGTTAAAAATTTCGGCGGCCAGAGGTGGGCGCTGAAAGTTCTTTCCTGGTAATATTTGATTTTCGGATTTCTAAACACGTTTCCGAATGGGATCAGGATGTTTATTGGGTGCGTTCAGCTATATATAGGGGCTAGGTACGTCCTTATTTTCCACCACTCTCAAATTCTTTCTCTCTTTTTTGCTGTGCTCTAATTATTTACTGCTTTTGCCATGTCGATCCCTACTTTCTCACTCCAACCGACTGTTAGGCGTTGGCTACGAGCCCTTACTCCCACAGAAAAAGCTTTGTTAAAAGAATACCACTTAGAGGCACTTTTAGGCTTACAACAAATTAATATTGATTATAATTTTCTACATGCTACCCTAAACTTTTGGGACTCCGATCATCATGTTTTTTGCTTTTGGGGCAATGAAATATGTCCTTTGCCTGATGAATTTGCTGCGATCCTTGGTTATCCTACTAATGCTACTCCTGTTACCCCTAGCACTATTGAAGAGGGTAAAACAACCATAAGGGCTTTCCTAGGGCTAGATGATAACATGTTTGCTGAACTTGTTGTAGACGATAAGGTTAACTTGGCAAAACTCGTAAAACATCATTTTAGGCCTAGTAAGAATATGACCGAACAAAAATTGAACATTCGAGCCCTTGTATTTTGCTTGTTGAATCATTATTTGCTGTCGAATAATAATTGTGAGTTCGGTGACATAAGGCTGATCCCCTTTATTAGCCAGATGGAAAGTTGCTATTCTATTATTCCGTTGGTTGTTGCTAAGACTTTGCTGAGTGCGGATGAGCTGAAGAAGGATGCCAAATCCGAATTTTTTAAGGGAAGCCCCCTATTACTGCAGGTAATCTATTTTTTTCTTTGCGCACACATACGCCACTTTTATATATTTCTTTTTGCCTGGGGCTGAGTTTCAGCGCCCAGGGCTGGGCGCTGGAATATTCGGCGCCTGGTCCTGGGCGTTGAAACTGCGCCCCAGGAACCTTTTTTCTTTCTTTTCATTCTTTTGATTCGATCGTACCTGTTTTTGCAGATTTGGCTTGCGGAACGGCTTAGACTTTTGGAAGCTCCTGCCGATCCTAAACATTATCGCCCTATAGCTTTGGGTAACCAAAAATACTTGCACCAAGGCCAGGACGAGGCCGAATGGACCTCCTTTTTTACTTATGGCATTTGTGCTATTAAGTGGGTGGTACCATGGTGGGGTTTGACTACTATGACAGGGGGGTCTGATGTATCGGTTTATGTTTCTTTGTTGGGGCTATCTTGTCCCATTTATATTTTCCCTTACCGAGTCATGCGTCAATATGATTTGAGGCAGACTATCCCCTTTTCTGATACGGTACCACCTAAGGTAGCGACCTTTGCACAAACACGGGTCTTAGCGTGGGCTAGGTATTATGATGGTCTCCCGCGTTGGGCTGTAGCTACAAATGGGTTTGTGGGTCTTTCTGAAAACTATAAGTTGTAGATGAGTTCCGATGACAAGGATGTGAGGACCGAGGCTCGTAATGGGGAGTCGGCTGAGCTTTTGATACCTCGTATTCGTGTTAAGTATGAGGGTCCTGATTCTGCCAGACCTCGTACGTATAGTTTTAAGACAGTGAAAGCTCGGCCTGATCGAAAGCGAAAGGAAGTTCTTCCCTGTTCCAGTGTCAGGCCTAAAAAGATGCCTAACATGAATGGGCCTGCTGTTGTTAAAAGAAATGAAAGCTCACGCGGAGATCGTCGCCGGAACAATGTATGGGTTAGGAAGGCTCAGCCGCCTGCAGAAACAGTGGCTAGTCCAGTTGATGATAGTAATCCTTCTCCCACCACTGTTTGTGCCCTTGAGGCTGAGCGGGCTATAACTGAGAATGTTTCTAAAGCTTTGCCATCTTTGGAAGTTAGTGTCCAGGAGCCAGTTCTTATGGAGATTGATATTGGGGCAGCGCAGAAGACTATGGGGGTGGATCCTGCGAACATTGCTCTCTTCAAGACTTTATTTGATGATCCGGAAGAACTAGAGTAGTGTAGTTCTTTGCTAGGGTGTAGGTGCCCTCTATTTATTTCAGTTGTGTTTGTTTTTATTCCTATCACTTTGTTTTCCTTCTTATTATATTTTAATAAAGGCGTATTTTTAGTTTCCATTCAATTTTGTTTATATGTCTAACACTTTTTTACACAAAGAATATAAATTTTTTTAATTATTATTTGGACCGAATCCTTGGTAAGGATTGCCTACGTATCTTGTCAGAATCAGGTCGCGCGTAGTTCTTAGCTTTAGAATAAGTTCTAGTATGCCGGATTTCGGTAGATATGTCCTGAAGTGGAAACATATTACTTAATCGGTCAAATGAGTGAAGTATTTGCCATTATTTTCATCTGCCGTTTTCCATAGGTTGCGTAAAATTAGACCAATTTGTTGGTAAACCTATTTGGATACGTATTGTACCCCCCAAGTGTTCGTTATTTTTTCCTTTGTGTGCGGATAAAATGACGAGCACTTTTCGAAAAAAGGAAAACTTTTGGCAGGCAGAGAGTTTCAACGCCCAGGCTGGGGCGTCAGAAATTTCGGCGCCCAGCCCTGGGCGCTGAAAATAACTTGGGCGGTCAATTTTGACGTTTTTGCTTCACATGTTCTTGCGTTTATTTCTATTTCGTTTTTTGTGCCTTGATATTTTGCTTCGTAGTTAAAGTTAATTTTGAGGCTATTTTGGAGGCTTTTGACTGTTAGCGTGAAACGCATTTTTGTCCAGATTAATTTTTTCTATTGGTGACTCAAAACAGTTTTGAAAATGGAGTTAGGGTGCGGAACTTATGAAGATCTTTGTGGAGGGTATGATGGAATCTATGTGAAACAGCTGTTGGTGGATTCTATGTTTTATGAATTTATTTTTTTGGTAACATTTGCATTTGTTTTAAATTTTTTATTTCTTTTTTATTTTGGGTTGCATGGATTGGCTCTTATGATGACATTGGTTGGCTTTTTAGGTTTTGAGGATGGGATAGTGTGGTTTATTTTGTGGGTTTCGGGAACTGGTTCACATGGCATTATTTCAAAACCGAGTGGGCTTTGTTTGTTGGGCCTATAGTGGGCCGCTTCTTTATTATTTTTTTTTTTTTTGCAAGTACATTTGGTGTTTATTTAGTGTTAGAATAAAATTTTTAGGAGAAATATTACGCCTTTATTGATTTGGAAAGTAAGGAAAACACACTGAAATAAAACTGACCCATATTCTAAAGGGCCTTAGGACCATCTAAAGTCTCTATTATTTTTTTCTATCAATCTAAAGAACTACTAATGGTGCTCTATATGGCTCAAGCCTGGGGTTTAGTCTCATAAAACTTCGGTCCTTCACCGGTACTCATCTTGAATCCTATTCCTTTTGCGTTGACCCACTGATATGTCTTCACCCATCCGTTCCCGACCTCTTCTAGTGTTGATGCAGGAGAGATTAACCGGGTTGGATCGAAACCTTCATCTTGTAAAGCTAGGGTAGTCATCACAGTCTCGTTCTCCATAGGCCTCGATTCGTTAAACAATGTCCATAGAGCCTGGTTGTCCAATATTTTAGTTGTTTTAGTCTTGGTGAGGTGGGGTGCCTCATCCAAGGTGTGGCAGTCATGGAAAATTTCAAATCCGGGTTTTAGCAAGCCATCCTGAACGAAGGGTTCAGGGAAATCACAGCATGGGTGTTCTTCTCCTTCCCGAACAAACATCCCGTTAAGGGTCCTTTGATATGGGGGAAGGAGGGTGGTTTGTTTGGCTTTGTTAAGGCGTAGCCTAGATAGGCGGTCAGCAATATCTTCCTCCGTTGGTTCATAACCTAAGCCAAAAGGAGTAGATTTGTCGGGAAAAGGATGGAATGTGCATTCCTTCTTCCTTATGCCCAATGGGGTTCCTGGGAAATAACCTTGAGCCAACATCATTCTAGGGATGACTCGGGATGCATGCGGGTCTAGGAATGCTGGATCATAATCTTCGATGAACTGGATTGCTTCTTCCATTTGAAACCCATAAAGGTCATCTGCAGTTTCGGCCGTTCCAACCATAGTACAACTGACGTCGAGAGGAGGGGCGCGGACTTCTAGTATTACCCCGTTATGGTTAAGTTTAACCATTTGGTGCAAGGTTGAAGCCACACCTCCTAAGTCATGGAGCCAAGGTCGCCCCAAGAGGAGGTTGAAAGTGGGCTTGATGTCGATTATTTGAAACTCCGTGGTGCGTGCCATAGGCCCAGTTTGTATGGTAACGTTGATTTTTCCCAACACAGGCCTTTGGGAGTTATCATAAGCTCGTACCCCTTGTGAGGAGGTTTGGAAGTCATCGCTTCCTAGCCCCAAGCTATGGGCGGTTCGCAATGGGCAGACATTAACCGCTGAACCATTATCTACGAGCGCTAGGGGGATGTTTTGTCCTTTGCATCCAACCACTAAGTAAAGGGCTTTATTGTGAGCACCCCCCTCTTTGGGTAAGTCTTTATCAATGAAAACTATGGCCTTTTCTCCGGCATCTCTCGTGACATGGCTAACCAATGAGTCAGGTGTGATATCTGTGGGTATTGAGATGAGGTCAAGTAAGCGAATAAGCTTTTCGCGATGTTTCTTTGAAGTACACATAAGATCCCAGATGGTAATCTCAGCCTTGGTTCTTTTCAGTTGTTTCTGGAGAGGATTTTCAATGACTTCCGCGACGGTGGCGTGCCGCCCGTTCTCAGGAGTTTGCCTAACCGGGATGTCGTCCATAGGAGGTGGGTGAATATCCGGTTGGTATATCCTTCCGGATCGGGTGAGGTTGTCGACCTCGGGCTCCTGAGGGGTGGTGTCAATGAGAGCATACCCGGGCCAAGTTTCAGTGAAGAGGTCCTGGCCCGAGACTTGAGATAGGTAAATATCTTCAGCATCATCGTCCCACACACCGCACACTTCCCCCTCGATTCGATCCATAGGTACCTGAGCGAGTGGTGCACCTTGAGGTGTAATATACACCGTGGGGTCGAAATTCTCTGGTTGGTCGAGAGAGATGTGACAAGAGCCGAGTGGGCTCTTGTTGTTGTTGGGTTTTCCAACGTTAGGGAGAGGTATTACTTCATCCTCTATCATGTCCTGGATCGTATGTTTTAGATTCCAGCAGTTTTCAGTGTCATGCCCATTTCCTTGATGGAATTTGCAGTAAGTACCTTCGACCCAATATTTGTTTCTGACAGGAGGGTCACGGGTGGGGCCTATAGGTCTCAACTTTCCTTGATTGGTTAGTATTTCAAAGGCTTGTACCAAAGTTGACCCGAGTGGGGCAAACTTTCGGTCTCGGACTCATCTTACAGGGTATCTTCGGGCGGGAGCCTCTTCTACAGCATGGACTTCCTGGGCTTGGGGTGTGTTACCCCGATTATAGGTGTTGGTCTTATATGCAGGTTTGCTCTGTATGGTTTTGGCGAGGTCGTCCTCGATTTTTATTCCCACATCATAAACCCTTTTGAAAGTGTCGAGTCCCAGGTACCTAAGGTGTTGTCTGTAAGCCGGGTCCAAGTTGTCAATGAATTTTTGGACCAATTCTGTTTCAGGAGGCCTATTGATTAGCTGGGCCGCCTGGTCCCTCCATCTAGCAAAGTAGGTTGTGAAACCCTCATTTTTCTTTTGGAAGAGAACTTCCAGCTCGCGCATGGTGACTTGGAAATCCATGTTCGACGAGTATTGCTTGATGAAGACATTCACAAAGTCTTCCCAAGTGGGGAAGAGCTTAGGGTCCTGGTGATAGTACCATTTGAGCGGCACAGGTTCCAAGGACAAAGGAAAGGCAGGTAGGTACATGGACTTGTCCACGCCTTTCAAGTTCATGGTATTCACAAAGCTCAGTAGATGATCACGGGGGTTGTCCGTGGCCTTGAACTTTGGTAAGTCAGATGAACTGAACTTTTCTGGTAATTTGCCAGAAAAAGGTTCAGGCTCGAGGGAGAAGTATTTGCTCCCCATGGTTTGCTGTAGGACCATTTTTTCGATCCTCTTCTCGTTTTCGAGGTCATTTTTGGCTTGCGCAGCCGCTAAGGCTTCGTTTTCCATTTTCAGTTGGCCCATGAGTTGGGTCATTTGGACCATCTGGTCTCGCAAATCTTCGATGGACATGTTTGGAGGTGCGAATCGAGATTGGGGAAGCGGAGATCCTTGAAATGAGGGACGACGGACGGAGCTTGGAGTTACTAGACCTGGTGTTGGTGATGTATCTTCGAGACGCACTAGCCGTTGATTCCCTGATCGGCACCAAGTGGCAGGACTAGTCCTAGGCATAAGATAAGCTAAAGTTTAGGTTCCCAAAGTTTCAAGCATTACTTAGTTTAGACTTCGACTCTCTAAATTGGTGTTTTCTTTTCGCTCTTTCTTCTGTCGGTACACTTTTTGGGGGTTTTTTTTATTTTGGTCGTTCTTTGGATTTTCGAAACACTTACCCGTGTGACATTCATAGTTGTTAGCATGTTCGGTTTTGGTGCCGAGCATTGCCGTCGTAGGAGGCCTAACGACGACACAAAGAGTTATTAATTTTTCGCGAGTCGCCTTTTGAAATCGAGTGCTTTTCTTACACCCTCGTAGCAATTCTTTTGATGAGCATTTTTTGTGCTACGTACTTTCTTTTTGCTTGGGCACCGAGGCTGCTGCGCCTAACCAGAAAGCCAAGCAGCAACTTCAGCGCCCAGCAGTGGGCGTGAGAAATTTTGGCGCCCAGCCAGGGGCGTTGAAAATGCGTCCCTGGCTGGTTCTCGTTTTCTGTTTTCTGTTTATGCGACTTCGATTTGCGTGCTTGCCTAATAACGTCCTTTACGCGTAACAGCGTTTGTGGGATTCGTTACAGGCCATCCCGAGCGTCGCTTATTTTGTGGCGATCATTCGGGTTTGCGGAACACGTGTTTCGGTATAAGTCTTTGGCAAATTAGTCTATGAATGTTTGGGCAATTTTTAAGGTCATTGGTTTTCTAGGATAGTTTGTCACGCACAATCACATATTTCGCTACACATAACTACATTACAAACATGGATTTGAAAATTAAATATGCCACGTAGTTTATGATAGGCTTCTATGGGTAGTATTTGCGCCTGGCTTGGTACCGCTTCTATCGTAGATCCAACACATGCCCCGTTCGAGGTAGTGTCTTCAACAGACGAATTTCGCTCAAGAGGCCAACCCGCAAGTGCAAGCCAAGGGGGCATGCAGGCGAGAGGGACGTAATGGGCGAGCGATTGGGTTCGGGATAGGTGTACTACCTGCACAAGTACCGAGTGGGAAACATGCGCGGCGTATGCATCCCCCTATTGGCGAAAAAAGGTATCCTTAGTCCCAACTCCCGAGGGAGCCGAGATCCGTTATGATGTTCTGCCCGTTCACATTAATATGCTGATTTTCAGGTCGTCCCAACTTGATGGGGAAATAAACGCGGGGTAGGATCGTTTCACCCTTCGGCTATTTTGATTACTTACAAGCACGAGTATTTCCTTCACTATCCCCAGTGGAGTCGCCACTGTGAGGCGGTCGAAAAAGCGCGAGGCTAATGCGTGACCTTGTCCCTCGTGGGTGTGACGATTATTTTTATTCAATCAAGTGTAATTGGATTTCCTGTGAGTATACACCCAATTGACTAGTAATATAGGAGTCGCCATTCAGTTTTTTAACAACAATGAGAAAAACTGACAAAACCCGGTTATCGTGACATAAAGGGAGTGCAATTATGTTTGACCACGACGACCGTAGGTTCCCTTGTGATCCCTGGTGTGGGGATCTCTCAATATACACCCGCAAGGTAGAGATTGAGGGTTCGGGGGACTGTAACTACCGAGAGGAGTAATTCGCTCGTCGATAACTCCAGAGGCAGGATATCCTTACTAGCTCAGCATAAATAATTGAAGGGACATGCGTTAACTATTAAACTAATCTGAATTGATTTTAGCAATATGCAACATATAATAATTCGATCGTGATTATCTGATTTAAATAACATTAAGGGACCTAGCATGATAATTCGATTTCCCAAAAATATTATATTTGTTAGGCGTGATAGAACATTCAAATTAGGTTAGTTTAACAGTTCATAAAAAGGGCGAGGAAAGCGGTTAAATCATCGAAAAGGGACACATTACGACGCACCTTTGAGAGGTGCGTCACGGTTCTCAGAAAACTAACCACTTTGACTTTGCTATTTCTCCTTTTTATTTAACGAATCTCGATTATGGGACAGGATACGTTCTGTTCGATTTACGGATCGATTGCGACAGAACGCGTGAACAGTTTCGCAGCGAGAGGCTTAGGCTAAGGGGTTTAGAGTCAATACTTAGAATATATTATGTGTTGTTGTGTGTTGTTTCACGTCGAAACTAGGGGCCTATTTATAGGGAAGAGTTCGTGGAAAGATAGAATTGCAGAGTTCTAATCCGCAAAGAATTAGGAAAAGAGACGTACCCAGGTACTTTCAGCGCCCAGGCCTGGGCGCCAAAGATTTCGGCGCCCAGAGCCAGGCGTTGAAAATAGGATCTGGGCAGTTTTGTTTAGTCAGATTCGAATTCCTAAAATCCGTAGAGTTTGAGATTAATTCGAGTCTTTTAGCGCGTATCAATTTCATGACGGAATGCGTCTGGGCCCGTTACGAACTCTCGGCTCGTTAGGATTTTGATTAATACGTAACTCTTATTTCCGAATCCTATTAGGAATAGGATTCTCGCGGTTTTCTATCTCATTTAGGATTTATGTTGGAGTGCAACACCTAATTCTGACAGGTTTCTATCTTTTATGATTTGCCACTTTTAGACGCTACTTTTTACGGCAGTTACTATTTTTAGCAGGTTTCTATAAATAGCAGGTTTCGGGTGAAATGAAATAGGGAATCGAGATTCGTTTATTTTATAGGAGATGCGTTGTCAAGTGGAGTTTTTATGCTTTCATCATCGAACCTTTCCCTTGCGGGAATGGGGACAAAAGTAGGTGTCTACAAAACCTATATTCACTCAAATCTGTGTGAAATAATAAAGTCATAAAACCTTTTTTTTTAGCTTTGAACTCTATTGTCTAGGCGTTCTAACAATAGTTCATATCTTTTGTTACTTTCAACAAGTAAGACTAGCTTGTCTTGAATTGATCTAGAAACCAATCAACTTTCAAAAGTCCATCAAAATAGAGCTTTTGAATGTTAACTTGTTGACATGGTCTAAGCAACAATGCCAAAGATTAGTGGAACTCAAATCAAGGGGTTGATTTGAACCTAGTAAAGTTTTATTGTTAAAGAGTTGTTTGTTTTAATCAAGCATATTGACTCAACCCGTAAATGACCATTTCATTCAAATAAACAAACAAACAAGCATTATTTTCGTTCTTCTGAATGTGAGTCTTTCTGTGTTTGAAAACAAAAATTTAGGTATGATGATTATGGAACAAAATAGCCATTAAGTTCCAGCCTTTGAAAGGACTTAAAACAAACTAGATGACCCTACAACTAATGTAGCATTGCCATGCTTCATTTCCCACTTGTAGGTCATTAGTGTATCCTAGCTTCCATTGTTTGAGTTATTACCGAAGTAAGAACCTCAAGCGGTATATGATACCAAGGAAGTTTGATTGCTAGGTCACTTCTCTTTAAACATTAACTTTTAGGTAGAAACGGAATTGTAAATTCCTTTCACTTGTTCCTTGTCTTCCTATTTCTTGTACCCTTTCTTAAGAATTGAATTCTCTAGTGTTGACTTTCATACTTTGTATAGACATGTCCAATGTCACTCCAACAAAGTTCTTACCATTTATGTTGAATATTTTATTTCAACTAGATGATCTTACCAGAAGCTTCTAAAGTTCTCTAAGAATCGATCTATTCGAATGTCTAGGGACTAGACTCATTTGAGAATTAAATGGACAAAGATATTAGGTTGTTAACCATTGGTAAAGCTGAGCGTTTAAACTCAATGCTTTATGATCTCAAAACTACATTGTATTTTGAATTCACAAGCACCAATCGGTTTGCCATTCGATTTTGATACTCGAAAACAACCATAAAAGTCGCTATAAGAAACGTACATTTTAAAATGCTCATTTTCTCTCATTTCCGTGAATCGTTCTTGGATTCACTACCAATCGAGGAAATTTACTGTTACCTTTTTAAAAGGATTTACTGCAGTGCAAGATATTTAATTATAACCAATAATTAAAACATACATTGAAGCATGCAAAGTCTAAACATTTATCATGAATAATAACTTGAAAATTAAAGCAATCATGCAATTCAAACAAGTTATTAGCATTTTATTCGATTTTATTGTTCCGGCAGGTGTGAATAAAATTATTCCAAGACCCTAAAACCATTGAAGAATTAAGCACATTATGTATTTTGACTCAATTCTAAAACACTTTAGGTAAGCAAAAGCCTTTTGCTAATAGTCTAGAAACTACTCTTGGTTGATAGGTACGTCTAAAAACTTATTAGGTAAACCTATCGATTTTGCCACGACATAAAAGGACTCCTTACTTATATCGTTGAGTTTCACCAAAACTAACATGTACTCACAATTTTTTGTGTACCTTACCCCTTTAGTATCGATAAGTAACACCTCGCTATGGCGGAAAACTAATACTAAGATCGATGTAAAGGATATCCAAGTAAGTGTTATTTTGGCATGGCACCTTTTAACTCAATTTTTAAGTTTGGAACTTAAGTCTCTTACTATGTTGGTTAGATTTTAAGTGAACTAAAATCCTTAATCATGCAACATAATCAAGCCACAATCTCATGCATAATTAAGACATATTTAAAGCAATAAATAACTTAAAGCATGCATAAGATAATTGTGATATAGTATGGCCCGACTTCATCTTGAAGCTTCAACTTCAAAGTCCGTCTCGAAAATGGAAACTTCGTCTTGAATTTCACCGTGGGAGGCTCCATTTTCTTCAAATAGGATAAGCTATAATTAAACTAATTACAACTATTTGATGGTACGCAGACCATATTTAATTTGAAAAACAAATTTGGTGCATTAGACCAATTACATTCAAATTAATGGTACGCAGACCATATTTACTATCCTATTTGGGCCATACTAGTCACTTCATAACCTGCAAAACAATACATATACAATATATACCATTCACCCATTCATTATCATGAATGGCCCACATATCTGGTTAGTAAAAACCCGTTGTATGCATCACATAAATATTTGCAGCAATTAATCAAGGGCACCAATAATCTACCAATTATTCAGTCCTTATTAATTCTAATCAAGTTGTTTAACCTTAAAGGATTTGTAGACCTAATCAAGAGTTTATGACTAATGAGGGCTCCCACTTAAACCAATAAATTCATATGCTTTACTAATTTTAAACATAAAAATGTATTTCTAGTCTAACCGGAAACATACAAATTTAATTAAAATTTAAAGCTCATATAAATTTATAATTGAATCCATTTATTTAATTTATTTTTCAGTCGAATTTTAAATTAATTCAAGGTATTTAATTTTAGTAAAATAATTAGAATAAATAAAATTTATAATAATTATAATATTCAAAATTAAAATCCAAGAAAACAATTTAAATTATTAATTTTAAAATTAATTAAAATTACATGAACTGAAAATCTCAAATTAAAATTTAAAACTCGACAATCGTAACATGACGAGCACTTGGGCTTGCGCCCAAGCCCCATCGATTGCACGACCATCGTTGGCCCATGGCACGTCATCGCAGCCTGCCCGCCCATAGCATCGCAGCAGCAACGATGGTGCTCGCTCGGTCGCGCAAGCAAGCCCTCGAGGCCACGCGTGTTGGTGCGCAGAGCAGAGATCGCTGGGCGACCAGCTCTCTCCCTCGCGCGTGCGCGCCTCTCCTCGTGCCATGCCATCGCTCTTCGCCCATCGCCCACATGCGCACAGCACTCGACACAAGGCAGGGTTGCTGCCTTGTGCTCGCGCGCCACTCGCCTTACTCGCTGCATTTGTGCCGCATGGGCGACCAGCTCCCTTGCTCGTCGTCGCATGCCCGCACTATACAACACCCCTTAAGGGTAACACGTAGTGTCCATTGCTTTGTGCATGCAAGTTTTATGAGCGAATTGCATAAAAATTAAAACTTTTATTTCCAAAATTAATGACAAATTAATAAATCATATTAATTTCATAATTTTAGGGCGAAAAATCGAAAATTTATTAATCAATTAATTTCCGATTAACATGGATTCAAATCTAGGTCATAAAAATTTAAAATTTAACACATATTAACAATTTTTATGGTGGTTTTTAATCATAGGTATCTAATTAAATTATTAATTAATTATGAAAATCAAATCAATTCTAAATTATTCGAATTTCAACAAATTAATCATAATTACAAATTAAATTGCATAATTAATGTTAAACATATACAGTAGATCAATCAAAAGTTCAAGATTTATCAACAAGAATGGCAAATATTTAATTTAACATCTTAAATTTACAAACTTTTGCGTTCGAAAAACTAAAACCTCCGAAAAGTCATAGTTAGGCTTCGAATTTGGGAATTCTGGGTTTCGGCGAAATTTTAGAATGCCTTTTACATGCGGAATTGACACAAAAATCACTCGATTTGGTTGAGTAACGAACATTCTGCCGAAAAACTGCGTACATATAATTAAATAAACGCAATTTGCAATTAATTGACAATTACGAAAATTAATCACCCCTTTTAATTCCTTGCAAATTTGTATAATTTAACCATGTCATGCAATTTAGATTATGAAAATAATAAGAGGCTCGTGATACCACTGATAGATTATGATACATATGACAAAACATAAATCATGCGGAAAACCCATAAAGCCAGGAAAGCATATTATTTACACATAATCATTTAGCATAGTTTAGATGCATACACTTTGTTGCGTGCCCTCCCTAGCTGCGCCCGAACCGAACAAGAACAAGTCTTTAGGACTCCAAGTGTCGTCCCTCCGTAGATAGTCCACAGCACGTCCGGATCCGCCTTAAGCTTGACCAACAAGAATCGCCCTTAAGGTAGTATAGATTTCGGCTGATTAGGGGCAAGAGAGTGGATGATTTTTCTTCAAAATCTTACCTTTAGAATACTTCAATTGTCCCTATAAATTATGACCCTAGGCTCTTATTTATAGAGGTATGGAAAGGGAACTGGAATCCTACTAGGATACGAATTAATTAAATTAGAATCCTATTAGAACTCTAATTAATTAATTTATCCTTTTAGGATTAGGAATTTAATCATAAATCAAATCCTAATAGCTTTAGGATTCGTGTATGAACACAAACACACACACACACGGCAGCCCACGAGGGGCGCCTATGCGCACGCGGCCTGCGAGCTCGCAGCCCATGCCACGAGGCCCACACGCTGCCGTGGCCTTGGCGCGCGCTGGGCCTGCCTTGCGGTGGGCCTGGGCGCTGCCTTGGCTTGGGGCGTTTGTGGCGCGCTGGCTTGCTGGGCGATGGCCCGGCTTCGTGCTGGGCCTTCGTCCGGCAGGCCTCGTCCGATGCTTATTCGTACGATGCGCTTCCGATTAAATTCCCGGTTCCGGAATTCTATTCCGATACGAACAATATTTAATATTTCCGATTTCGGAATTAATTTCCGTTTCGAACAAATATTTAATATTTCCGTTTCCGGAATTATTTTCCGATTCCGATAATATTTCCGATTCTGACAATATTTCCGTTTCCGGCAATATTTCCGATTCCGGCAATATTTCCATTTCCATCAATATTTTCCGATACGTAACATGTTTCCGTTTCCGGCAACATCTACGACTTGGATAATATTTATATTTCCGATACGATCCATATTTCCGTTTCCGGCAATATCATCGTTTCCGGAGTATTCATTTCTTGCTTGTGACGATCTCAGCTCCCACTGAAACCAAGATCCGTCGATTCCGAATATCCATAAATGGAGTATTTAATGCCATTAAATACTTGATCCGTTTACGTACTATTTGTGTGACCCTACGGGTTCAGTCAAGAGTAAGCTGTGGATTAACATCATTAATTCCACTTGAACTGAAGCGGCCTCTAGCTAGGCATTCAGCTCACTTGATCTCACTGAATTATTAACTTCTTAATTAATACTGAACCGCATTTATTAGACTTAACATTGAATGCATAATTGGACCAAGGGCACTATTTCCTTCATATCATACATATCTCTCTATTGTAAAATAACATTCAAGTGCTAATGACATAGATTTGAAATTATTTGTAAATGTTGGACCATGGAGAAACTTAGTACTTATTAGGTATTAAAATCTATTTACAAAGATCTTAATATTGTTTTGGATTAAGTAATGGCATTTACTAAATCAAACATGAAAGACTCCATAGGAGATATTCTACCCACTTGAATAAATTTAAGTAATTAATATTTGAGCTATGTATAAGAATTTACTAAGTTAAACATCATGAATCTATATGAGTTTATTCGGCTATATTATATGTGAAATAATTTAGCTGGATTCAGTATCTACTGAAACTGGATGAGATAAAGTTACATAGATTGCAATTGGGAATTATTCTGCAAAAGAATTTATCATGTATGATATAACATGAGTATCGCCAAATAATTTATCTTATGCTTTAGGCATAACGAACATATACCAATCTCTATTGATCTGAGTAAAGATCAACAAGATTGAGATTAAGAAAATGAAGGAAATTAAATAATGCCCTTGGTCCAAATTTGCATTTAATGCATTTAATGCTGAGTCTAATAAATATGGTTCATTATTAATTAAGCAAGTTAATTATTCAGTGAGATCAAATGATCTGAATGCCTAGATAGAGGCCGCTTCAGTTCAAGTGGACTTAATTTAATTAATGCCACAACTTACTCTTGACTGAATCTGTAGGTTCACACAAATAGTACGTGAACGGATCAAGTATTTGGTTGAATATTATTGTGAGGGGGTCGAAAAACACGACGAGGCGCCTCTTGGGAAGAATGTAGGGCCCGCACGACCTTTCCCCTCTGGATGTGGCAAGCATATTATGTAAATAGGGACTAACTGTGGGCGTTAGCCTCTTTTTACTAGTCCTTAGGAGTCGCCATTCAGTTTAAGAAAACTGACAAAATTCGGTTGTCGTGATATGCCTGGTGTGCAAACATATGTGATTCACAACGGCCATATATTCCCTTGTGATCCCTGGTGTGGAGATCCCTCAACGTACATCCAACATAGCAGAGATTGAGAATTCGGGGGACGTTTACTAATACAGGGAGTGCCCAGCATTAGCCCACGTGGCGTGGTCCTTACTAGTTCAATTGTGATGATGATGGGACAATTGTTATGCTACATTACTACTCTTGATTGATTTTAATGCACATATATTACTAAACAGATGTCAAAACGTTGATTTAGGTTGATTAAAGGAGCTTAACAATACCGATTTTTCCAAGATTTATCTGATTTAGGCGTTAGCAATATAACATATTAAAATTAGCAAATTTATATGGTGGGAAAAACAATAAAAATATAAATTCACGTTACAGCAAAGCGTAGGCTTTACTGTGGTTCTCAGGAACACCTACCACTTGACTTTGATAGCTTTCCGTTTGGCTTTAGAACTTTCCGATGACTGACTAACTATGGGACGGGATTCTTCCAGAGTTTTCAGTATTTTAGGGGACTGTGTTTAGGTTTCAGCAGCACTTTGACAATATTAGGCGAGCAAGCGGTCGTGCGGGCACGGTCTGCTTAACAGTGTGTTAAATACGGAAAACGCACGAATACGGGACAGAGAAAAGCTTCGGTCAATACTCAAGCTTTATGGTTTAGGGTTGGAAATGTGTGTTATATTCCGGTTTTTAGAGGCCCTATTTATAGCAACGCGCGGATGGTGCAGGGGCCTGCACGTAGATCTACGTGCACCTGCACCCAAACGCAAAAAACAAAAAAAAAATACAAAAAGAACATAAGAAACTAAACAGAAAGAACATAATAGAGTAAACGAAAAGAACATTAACCAAAAGCTGAAAAGAACACTAGTGTTAAAAAACTAAAGAAAATGTACAAAATTGAAAATAACATATTCTCTCTCCTTATACACTATAAAAAGAACAACTATTTTACAAAAAGAACATCATGTGAAAAATGCAACAGAAATACAAAAAAAAACATATTATCGATAATATTATAAAAAAAAAATTTAAAAATAAAAAAAAGTTAAAAAGAACAACAACTTTTCTAGAAAATACAAAGAACAAAATCAAAAGAAAAATAAAATAACAAAAACTCAAAAAAATTTAAGAAAAAGACAACAAAAAAAAAGAACAAGAGAACAAAACACATGAAAAAGAACAACATTTTCTTTTTCCTTATCAAACAAAAGAACAGAATGAAAGGGACGAAAAGAACAAGAAATCTATGTTCTTTTATTAGTTGTATTTGTTCTTTTCAAACCACTTAGTGTTCTAATTAAAAAGACAAAAACGACGATATTTTGATGCACTTAAAACTAGATCTATATTTTTATTTAAATGTATTTTTGATCTTATCCAACGCATCAGATCTATGTTCTTTTATTAAGTGTTATTTGTTCTATTCAAACGATTTTATGTTCTAATTAAAAAAAAGACGAAACGACTATTTTTTGATGCACTTAAAACTAAATCTATATTTTTTAAAAAAGTATTTTTGTTCTTTTACCACGAATCAGACTATGTTCTTTTTTAAGTGTTATGTGTTCTTTTCAAACCATTATATGTTCTTTTTTTAACAATCTATGTACGTTGATATAAAAGAACAAACTATGTTGATGCCACAGTAAAAATAAAGTTGTGAAAAGAACATTACAATTTAAAAGAACATTAGAGGAAAGAACAAGTAAACGTACCTTAAACACTTGATCAACATTTATCAGGAGCATCAATATCTTTTAATAAATCTTCAAATTTAAACTGATCTAAATCCTCGGAAAATATCACGCTCTCCAGATATTCTCTTGTTTCGAAAATTAGCCAAATTGAACTAGTGTTTTCTTAATTCACTCATTTTTCAACAAAGGAGAATATTCAGAAGGAATTTTAGAGAGAGAATAAGGAGAAAATATATTTTTTTACTCTTTCACTCACCATCTCACTCTTTCTCTCTCAAAAAATCTCTCTTATGTTGAGAGAATATAAACCCTCTCCTCTTTCTCTCTCTAAAATGTATTTATAAAATGACTAATGGTTATGATTCATAAGTACAATTATTATATATATAGTTGCTGAAAAATAGAAAATGAAAAAATAGGAAGTAGAATAAAGAATAACAGAGAAGCTAGGAGAAAGGAAAAATTCTTAAAGAGTGCATAATGAGAACTATGCACGTGTTTTTATTTTGTTCTTTTAATAGAACTAGTTGTTGGACCATGCGCTAGCGCGCACGGTCCCCCAAGTTATAAAAATTATTTCGTAAAAATGCTAATAAAAGATAACCGCTAAACTATAATCATAAATACGTTTACAATTAGTTGTTATCGGTAGTTTGGAGGCACAATAACAAGCTAAAAGGTGTATCGGTATTTATTTGAATATGAGGATTCAAACTCCTCCATGCTCCTCAAAAAGACACAACCACAGTACCTATAGTACCAAAATAATATGATTTTGGAAGCAATGCAACATATATAGCTAGAGTTTGTTTGAAAAAAGGACACATACATAGCCATTAAACACATTTTTGCCAAGGATTTACCTTACGCAGTTTGCATGGTAATGAGAACGCCTCCTAACAAGTCTAATAAGTTCAAAAAATTCATAAAACCCCGCACAATACATGGACTATAATTGTGCAACTATAAAGACACAGTTATTGATATGATTTAAGTGATTGAATTTCCCAAACAAAATTTTGTCAAATATTATTCTGTATATTCTTTCCCCTTTCCTTTGAAAATGTAGGATTTCCTGCATGACTATTGACTCCCTCCATGGCTCCATCACCAATAAAAATTAAAAGAATAGAGAAAAATAACAAATGCCTCGATTCTTGGGAGGCTTGCATCGTTAGAGGGAAGCTCTGGCTCAAAATTGAGTTTACATCTTCATCCTGGACACACAATTGAACACCTCAAATAAGTTGAGGTAACAATTTCGCCAATTTCATGGTAGCATTAGTTCTTTCATAGTATGGATCGCCAACTATTCAGAACTTAACTATCAGACTTTGGCGTGTAAATATAAAAGGAAAATGACCATGTTTGATAGAGTGTAACAACAATATTGTCCTCCACATTAAATAGTATTGATTCAATGGGGAAAACCAACTATCTAAACATTATCTTGATTCAACGGGAAAAACAACCATCTAAAAAATATCTCCATAAGATTTGCAGAAGTAAGAAATAGACCTGAAATAGTTGAGAAATATCCAGACTGGTAAGGTTTAATATTACAATGGACAGTTGAATGATTTTAATTAAATTATCATATTTGTCACTTAGATTTGGCTTTACTTTTTGGCTGAACTGAGCAAGCATGACATGACGTAGATGTGGCGTCCAATAAAATGCAACCCATGCCAAAAAATGGCATTTACAACAGAGCCCAAATACCTTGTTCCATGATAGAAATTCTAAGCTATATAAAAGTGGGAGAGATAAGGGAGGGAGAAGGAAACATCGTGCAAGAACATTCCCAATGCTTATCCTTTGTGTTCTGGTTCCCTTTGGAAAGAGATAGGTGGAAAAGTGAGGAATAAATCGAAATAGGTTAGATGTACCCATAAAAGATGAATCCGTATAACACACCCTTAAAAAAATGGTTATGGATAAATTAATCCTTGAACCATAGTTGATAGATCTTGACAAAGAAAACAAAGTGAATGTATTATGTTTATATTTATACAAAAAGTCGTAGCAATGAGAAAGGAGATAAGAATTGTTATTAAGACTTATTTAGTGTTGCTTTTTCTTCCGTGATTTGCAATTTTAAGACACCTTGCTATGCCTTCATACTTTTACAGACATATTGAACAATTTTGACAGGTGGGAAGACTTCATTGTACTGACACATTTAAGGACACATCATATTTCTGGGTTAGCTGGCTTCCATATAGACTTATGGATCAAATGAGCATATTTTACCTTATCAACCAGGCTTTAAAAGGAAATATAGGTCAATGCAAGTGCTATAGTACTAATCAGCACATGCAGTTTAAACTAAGAATAAATGATGTTATATTAAACTGACAGGAAAGAACGTCCATAATGAAGTCGTATGGTTCTTACTAAATGACAAATGCCTTAGAATTTGTGTTGAGATAAGCAGTGGAAGATGAAACATGAAATAGTCACGAAACCAGTTTACCATTTTTCATACATAAGCATCATAGAGGACACCATCAGCAACCCATATCAATGGACCAAGATTCTAGGATAAGCAGCCCCATCAATATCCCTGAGAAATCATAAAAGAATGAGATTTGACAGTGCACCAAAGAACTGCTATAGTGCACAAAATTAACACACCCATCAGCATCCAATACTGGATACTCTATACTCTGTTGGATCGACTTGCTTTCGTACCAAATACGTAATATTCACATGTTTACAATAACATGGCCTAAGTAAGTAGAGCACTCATAGGGCATTGTACACATTTTGTAAAATAAAGCAGATATACTAAATAGTCTCAAGGACTCTCAACTAATTACATCATGTGGTAGGTCCGAGATTTTGGTTCTGCTTTGATTATACTATCAATTACTTACATTATGTGTAGTCTTCCCACGTTCATCACTTAACTTTCGGAACTCAATGTTGTTACTAAAAAAGATCCAACAAATGACTGTCAGTTTGTCACCTTTTTCATTTTATTCCAAACTCAATTTGGCTAATTACCTTTATACAATGTTATAAAAGTACCTTTTGAGTCTTTGACAATAAACTTTACAGAGTACATACTCTCTTTGTCCCCTATTTGTTTAACCCGTATTCTATTTTAATCCGTCCCTTAAAAATTACCTTATTTCTTCATATAGTAATAGGTCCCCACCATTTAACTCACTTGTATACACTGTAAACGATAAAAAGACAATATTACCCCCCTATCCTTGCAAAATTTAGCTCAACCCTTAATAAAGCACATTTTACCTATGACCTATGGGGCAAACAAATAGGGACGGGGGAGTAAGAACTAAGAGAAGATGAAAACTTCGGCAATAAACTTTTGAAAAAGGAATAGAGATGGTTGAACTTACAATCCACTTAGAATGTTAATTGTGTCATATACGAACAGTTGCATAGCTCTATAGGTTCCACAGCAATTCAAACACGCAGAATCCTACTAAAAAAAATTCATGAATCCTATGTTTTTCATAGCCTAATAGATAATTAATCAAGAAAAAATCACTGAACTTATTTTGAAAGTCCACTTCCAACTATAAACAAGGGGACAAACCATCCTCAAAAGACACAAAGACCTTATCCCCAGTCAGCAAAGAAATCCTCTTGCAAAATTGCTTATGCTTCTCCTCAACAAAGCTCCTATACTTAATAGTCTGTAACAAACAGTTGCAGGAGCCAGTTGAAGGGAAATCCAATTGCAAATTATTTTTCTTCTCCACGACAAAGTTCTTATACTTACTAACACGAAGTTGCAGGAGTCAGTTGTAGGTGGACAAAGAAACAATGCTTTTTTAGAATGGAAATATATCAACAAGGAGGCAACCAATGTTACTCTTTCAAATCATTAACTTAGGAAATGCATCAAATGTCAGCTATATTTATTTATTTTCTAAAGAAAGGCCTAACACTCACTCCATAAATCACCCTGTGATTCCAAATTAGCAAGTGGGGAAATGGGAAGCAAAGCATTTCAAAATGCACGATGGATGAAAACCCAGTAATGTATATACGGAGTACATAAAATTTCTTCGCGTCGAGCTCTATTTCACTATTTCTCTTGGAATCATCCTTACTACTCCGGCAAGTGCAGGAGTTAAGAGACTTAAGGTGTTTGTTGGATTTTTTTTATAAAAGATCATCATGTACAATTCTCAACTTCTGAAAAATATTCAACTAAAAGAGTATTTATTCTCAGATGAGGTTGTTACAAACAAACCAATATACCCTAGTAACCCAACAATGGAGGGAGCTTGTTTAACTACATCAGGACGACATTGTAGCTTTTAGTCTTAGATAGTTTGATGTTGTTTGTAAGATAAAATAATCAATCTAATACATTAATGGTAACAACCTGACACCGAGTAGTTCTTAAACATAATATTCCCCAACTCATTACAAGGGGGTAGAGAGTAAGTATAAAATTAAATAGGCAATAGAAAAATCCCTCAGCATAATATGACTAATAAGCTTAGAATACTCGGGGATAAAGCACACAGTAAACCCCCCTCGTAAGCCTCACTTAATTTTTCTCTCAGTAAATCTTAAAACAACAACCAATAAGTTCCATATAAATAAGTGATTATTAGCTCAACTTGTTACCAACCCAACAACAATTTCGATCAATTCAATAATACCCCGATTTACCAAATTCAAATATAATAAAATTTAACAAATACATACATTGATTCATGAACATACAACTTTATTAATAATAAAAATCAATTCAAGAATAAATTCGAAATAAAAAAGAAAATAAATTAACCTGTTTTTTTGTTGGAAATTCTCATTGATCTTGTAGCCACCTCTTTCATTGGTGTTGCTTGCGCCAGCTTTACTTTTCTGGAGCTACCACCTTCGCTAATTCTTCTCTCCTGCCATTCAAAAGGCCACCAAATTATCTAAACTTTAATTCAGGCAAAAATGTGATTTGAAAAAGCAAGCCTAAATTCACTTTAATCAAAGAAGTAAATATCACCACTTTGTGTTACCATCTCTCATGGTGGTAGACATTCTTAGGTGGGTTATCTCACTGTATTATATAACTATTCTGTGGTTAGGACTTTTGAATATGGCTTTCCCAACCTGTTCATATCTAATGCTCAAGGTATACGTGGGAAACATGTTGCTATCTTAGCATAATTCAGTTCCCCTGGCGTAATATTTGAGCAACTGTCAGTGATATATGCTCCGTTTCAAATTCCGCAATCAAATTCAGTTGATTCCTCAACAGAAAGACATTACTTACATAAACCCCAGACACCTTATCTAAAAAATCAAGACCTCATTCATATTAAAATTTACAGTACAATGCAAATTGTAGTCCTATATTTCTCTCAATAGCTTGGTGTACGACCAAATTTCACAAACATTGAAACACAAATGAATTACAAAGCTCAAATTACATTACTAAAACAGTAAATCGTCAACAACATTAAAAATGAAATGAGATTATAAACAAAAGAAGGAAACTTACAATTCTTCTAATAAGTTAGAACCCAGATAAAGAAAAGTGTAATCCCCTCATCTCTCTGTCTCTCGCCTTAAGCAGTACTCCGTAGAATTTTAGAGGAGCGGTTGAATGATTCGGTCACGATATTTTGAATTAACTGTGCAATAAACAAATAATAATTATAATAATTAGCAAATAAATTGTATATGTTAAATAGGAAATTTGGAGGCAGGTGCTTATCAAAAACTTACGAAAATTGGGATAATTGGTGTTATTCATCCTCTTTGGCTGACTTTTGAAAAATTTAAGGATGTTTAGAAATCCCTAATTTGATTTTTGAGTAAAGATCCTTAGAAATTACAAAATGCAATCCTTGATGAGAATAAAAACATACCTTAATGTCACCATTCTTTGAAACATTACTGACTTCAATTCGCATAAATCTCCATAACTTGAATTCAAGAAGGAAGCCGTGACAATGAATTGAGGATTTCTGCAAATTCTCGCCATTTAATGCTACAACAGATGTCTCATTTATCTTTCTGGATATATTTTCCCCAAATTAACAAAAAAAAGCAGAATTAATCAACAAATAAAACAATCTAATAAACTAATATCGAAAAAATTAACTACCATATATATAGAAAAGGGCGAATAAGAGAGATACCTATCTTTGATACCTCGCACGGAGTGAAGAGCTCGCCATGGAAGTACTTCTCAGGTTCCATTCCTTTCGTACTTCTACTAAACCCCGAAAATCAAAACCCTAAATTTCAAGAACTCTACATAAATCCTAAATCCGACCATTAAACCTATTCTTTCGATAATGAAACTAAGAAAACTTGACATAAATGGTTGATGGAGATGATAATATTTAAGAGATCTCACCATTCTTGTCGCGATGAAGCCTTGATCGGGAGAGAGAGAGAGAGAGCAGCAGCAGAGAGGAGTAGGGTAGAACAATGAAGGAGAGAGGAAGAAGAACGGAGAGGAGAGAGAAATGGTGGCGGGGGAGATTGGAGTGAGAGGTAGGGTTTGACGAAAAATCATCCAAGAATCAAGGGTGAAAGAAAGAAGAACTGAAGAAGGGAAGCAGGGAGGAGGGAGCGTGGGATGATCAGTAGAAAGGGTGCACGTGGCACAATCAAGAAAGAATGGCAAATGAGTAATAAAGAGTTATAGGTGGGGGTAAAATTGGCAGCACACTATTGCTGCAATAGTAACTTGAAGTTTGTATGTTTTAAAGTGTTAGGATATTATAAAAAGAACAAATGAAAAGACTAAAAGAACAAATAGATAGACTAAAAGAACAAGTCAAGTACCTTATCCAACAATAATATATGATTCGGAATCATCATTTTCATCATTATGTTATGAATTATCAAGCACATAATTCATAATATCTGAAAAAATAATAGGTTAACATGTATAAAACCAAGAAAAAGAACGCAACCAAAAGAACAAAGGATAAATAAAAAGTAAGAAGAAAAATAACACAATAAAATAAAAATAACAATTTATGAAACGCAAATGAAATTGAAAATAATAAAAAAGAAGAACACAATAGAATGAAAGAACAAATTATGAAACGCAAATGGTCTATTTTTCTACTATAATGAAACTGTTCTTTTAATACGAGCATAAAGAAACTGTTCTTTTAATACGAGCATATGTTCTTTTAATACGTAAAACTGCCCTTTTCTGGAAAAAAAACGTAATTACATAATCCAAATCTTCAAAATCAGCGATTTCAACGAAATCAGCGTGTTGTTACATAATTTGATTCATTAAAATCATCAAAACTCGATTATTACAAAAACAAAATCATCAAAATAATCAAAATCATCAAACACACGATTATTACAAAATCAAAATCATCAAAACCTAGAATTTATTATTTCAAAATTGAAAAATTACCTCCCAAAATCTGATTATCAGCTGCAGAATTCAGATTTGAAGAAGAAGAATCGATTTAATTTGATGTTGAAGCAGAAAAATCAACGAACTTTTGGGAATTTTCACTACTTTCTCTCTCTAAGAACCATTTCAGAAAACCTAGTTCATACTTTCTTTCTCCTCTTCACAATTTGAGTTCAAAAAATAAAATCTAGAAGAATATATATCGCAAGAAGAAAGCAAATCGAATAAAAAACGCGAAATACAGAGCTGAAAAGAACAGAGCCTTTAATGTTCTTTTGTTCTAGGGTATTGTTCTTTTGTTCAAGGAAAATGTTCTTTTGTTCCCGGGATTTAATGAACCACGCGCGTTTTATGTGTTTTTTATGTCGTTTTGTTTCCGGTGCACCTAGAGCACGGTGCACACGCCTGCACCATCAAATTTGCGTATTTACAGTAAAATAGGCCAGAATAAGATAAATTTCGGAATGGGAATATATCTAGACGGAGTAGTAGCGACGGTGTAACAAAGGGTTGCAAGGGATTTCGCAGCGCGAATATTACTTTGCAAATTGCGACGCTTTACAGAGTCGCAACATATTACGACGTACTAAAGCATCACTATTTACGAAAAAATCACGTGGAACCCATGTGTTTGTAAGCCTGCAAAAGAAATTATTTATCCCTAAGTATCCTGCCTAAATCTCCTATCCTAGCTCCCACACCGTGCTCCACGATTATCAGATCTCCCTCAAACAACCAACTCAACCTACACTCCCAAAAATAAACTGCTTACTATATGCTAACTAGAAACATTCCTACAGAAAAGCTCAAACTCTCGGAATCCCCTCAATTTCGTCTTCAATATGTTACCTAAAGCAAACTCCCTCAAATTCGCTCACAATCTGTGGGAATCCTCTCATTCCAGAAAAATATTTCAGGATGGAAATCCCAAGTTAATGGTCTTCACAATTTCCCAAACAAAACCGTCTCAAGTTTATATAAATTAGTGATTTTTCTGGAGAAATTCGTCCGAGTTGTAGGTTGTAGAGTTATAGCTTCTTTTGTTTGTCAGATAGATTCGCCCAATTCACTCAAAAAAGGTTTGTTTGTATTTTTCTTTAAAAAAAAATTGTTGCCGGACTTTGTGTGTTTGAAATTTCTTTTCTACATATTCAAAGTAATTTTCTGGCATTTAACAGATTTATACAAGAATTCAGCATATTGTTATTATGTTTTAATTTAGGGTTAATATCTAGCTAGTTTCTTGGTTGTATTTTAATTACTTTTAATTTCTATTGGTTTTGTTTTTAGTCATTTTTGTTGCATATCGATCTTAGTGTTTTATGTTGCTGCTCATTGTTCTGTTTATAGAGTAACAGAGATTCTAGATGTTGTTGTTTAAAGGCTTTTTAAATTTCAACGCTTTCACAAAATCGTCAATAATAATTCATTTGCACAGTTGTAATTTGCTGATGAGCGACATTTATGTCGCTCTTAGCTTAGGATTTTAGTTCATTTTATTAGCATTTTATTATTATTTTTGCTTATTTTTATCGTTTTTAGTTCGTTTATTGCATTTTTTGCATTTATCGTAACATTTTCTCGTCTTGCGTATATTTTAGTCGTTTTTGCTCTAAACGTGCCTTTTGTGCGCATTCTCGTTGCGTAAGGGTCGTTTTGAGTATTAACATGTCAAACAATGTGTCATTATGCTTGCCAAGGAGTATTATGTTTTACGGTTTATAAAAATATTAAACGAATTAATAATAATGCTTTCGATTTTTAATAACGTGCCTTGCGATTTACTAATGCTTTACGCTTCTTTGCTTGTGCAGCGACGAAGCCTTGTGTGTGTGCAAAGGCTGCATAAAAAAGCCACACAAAGTCCAACCACAACACCGAAGTAACACGCGAACAACGGAGCAACAAAACATCCCGTAAGAGCGCTCAAACATCAGCCATAGTTGTTGTACTTGCGCGCGCATTCAGCCCTTGTTCGTGGCTTTACAGCAGCTCTTTAAGCTCATCAAACGAGCCTCCTTGCAGTCCCTTGTAGAAACTGTTAGGTTATGATACATATGACAATTCATAAATCATGCGGAAAAAACCATGAAGCCAGGAAAGCATATTATATTCACATAATCATTTAGCATAGAATTGATGCATACATGTTGTAGCGTGCCCTCCCTAGCTGCGCCCGAACCGAACAAGAACAAGTCTTTAGGACTCCAAGTGTCGTCCCTCCGTAGATAGTCCACAGCACGTCCGGATCCGCCTTAAGCTTGACCAACTAGGATCGCCTTTAAGGTACTTAGAATTTTCGGCTATTGTAGGCAATTATATGACTGAATTTTTGCTCTCAAAAATCACTTTGAATACTTGAATACTCGATATAAATTATGAGCCCTTAACTCATATTTATAGACCATGGAATAAATAATTGAATCCTACTAGGATACGAATTAATTAAATTAGAATCCTAGTGGAATTCTTATTTAATTAATTTTTCTTTTAGGATTAGGAATTTTAATCATTAAACAAATCTTGTACTCTTTAGGTTTCGTATGTGAACACAAACTCTACACGAGCATGACCCGCAAGTGTGCAGGCCATGCCCGCGCACAGCCCACACGGCCGCTCGGCCCACGCGAGCTATAAGCCCACGCGAGCTGCAGCAATGCTCGCAGCCCACTGCTCGCAGCTGCGCGCGCTGCGCGCGCTGCCATGACCTGCTGGGCCTGGCCTTGCGCGGGGCCTGGCGTGGCCTTGGCTGTTCGTGTGGCGCGCTTGGCTTGCTGGGCGATGGCCTGGCTTCGTGCTGGGCCCTCGTCCGGCAGGCCTCGTCCGATGCTTATTCGTACGATACGCTTCCGATTAAATTCCCGGTTCCGGAATTCATTTCCGATACGAACAATATTTAATATTTCCGATTCCGGAATTAATTTCCGTTTCAAACAAATATTTAATATTTCCGTTTCCGGAATTATTTTCCGATTCCGATAATATTTCCGATTCTGACAATATTTCCGTTTCCGGCAATATTTCCGATTCCGGCAATATTTCCATTTCCGATAATATTTTCCGATACGTACCATGTTTCCGTTTTCGGCAACATCTACGACTTGGATAATATTTATATTTCCGATACGATCCATATTTCCGTTTCCGGCAATATCATCGTTTTCGGAGTATTCATTTCTTGCCTGTGACGATCTCAGCTCCCACTGAAACCAAGATCCGTCGATTCCGAATATCCATAGATGGAGTATTTAATGCCATTAAATATTTGATCCGTTTACGTACTATTTGTGTGACCCTACGGGTTCAGTCAAGAGTAAGCTGTAGATTAATATCTTTAATTCCACTTGAACTGAAGCGGCCTCTAGCTAGGCATTCAGCTCACTTGATCTCACTGAATTATTAACTTGTTAATTAATACTGAACCGCACTTATTAGACTTAACATAGAATGCATACTTGGACCAAGGGCATTATTTCCTTCAGTCTCCCACTTGTCCTTAGGGACAAGTGTGCATTTCCTAATTCCTTTGTCGCTCGATGCTTTCTCTTGAACATAAGGTAAGAGTTGTCATCCTTATTATGTCCAGAGGTGTTCCTCGGTTTCAGAGTTCAACTAATCAAATAAACAGATAATCATAGCCTATGATTCATCCGAGCACGGCCATGCATTTCACAGTTTCTAGCTCTCCGAGTGGCCTTGTACAACTTTTAAGCATCTCATCCCGATTTATGGGAGGACAATCCCAATCTTGCGATCTTGAGATTAGACTTCGTTTGATAGGTGATTACCTGAGCGTTGCCTTTATAGCCTCCTTTTACGGTGCGACGGTTGGTCAACGTCAAAGCAACCAGTTCTCAAACAAGTAATCTCAAATCACTCAGGTATTGAGGATTTAGTGTCTAATAATTTTAATGAAATTTACTTATGACAGATTTTCATCTCTTACAGTAAAGTTTCATAGGTCTTGTCTGATACTAGTCTTCCCAAAGTAAGTATCTATGAAAATGATTATGACATTTGCCATGTCCACATAGTTCAAGAAACAGAACTACTAGTCATCTTGCATTCTAGTCGTCTAACGTTTTCTATTCGTCCAATTTTATAGAAAACTCCGACAAGGGACCATTTTCAACCTTTGACATTCAAGTTCACTTGATAGACATTTCTTAGTCACAGGACTGGTCCTGACAGTCTATCTTGAATATATATCGTCAAATTTGAAGGGACTCATCATTTAATACTAAACCAAGATTAAATGGAATATGAAAATACATTTCATATATGATAAATGTTCAACCCTAATGTTCTACAGCCATGGGCCTCGAACCCATCCTTAAAACAGTTCATGGAATTCAAAGCTATGCTTGATTTCCAGTGCCACAATGTGAGTGTTGTTTCTCACTTGTTGCATAGGTTTAGTTATCATGCTTTGCCAATCTTAATATCTTTTCATCAAATGTTCTTCGAGATATGATGATAAGATCTTTTGAGTGTGTTTATTTTGTGATCTATTCCTTCTAGCTATAAGAGTAGTTCTACGCATCTTGCAATGAAGAACCATCAAGTCAGAAGACATATGATCTACCCAAGTTCAGTGAAGAACTCTTTAACATAAACAAACAACCCTGTTTTATTGCTTCTTAGGCAATAAGTACTTTTACTTCAACTGTTTAGGTTGCTAGTGATGCTTTGTTTAGATTTACTTATCCAAGCAGTTCACAGATATGTGGAAGTCTTTCCAGCTGTATCTTAGAACATAGAAATTAATATTTAATTTCCCACGCAACAACTCATGGTCCCCAATCCATGTTGCCATTTTCAAAACACGATGCTCTATAGCTCGTCCTTGCCAATGGTTAACTCCAAAGGGATCTTGCTTGATCTTTTGCCAGTGTTTATGCGTGTAGCATCAAAGTTTAGCATATCTTTATTTCCTTGAGTCAAGAACTAATCTTATGTACCTTTTCAAGTACCATAAGTTTTTCTTGATCTCAATCTAGTTGATCTTCACTTAGATCAATAGAGATTGGTATATGTTCGTCATGCCCAAAGTCATACGATACGTTTTTGGCGATCCTCATATTATATCATACATGATAAATTCTTTTGCAGAATAATTCCCAATTGAATTCTATTCATGTAACTTTAGCTCATTTAATTTCAGTAGATACTGAATCCAGCTAAATTCTTTGATATATAATATAGGTTAGGAATCTCATTTAGATCCTTTGATGTTTAACTTAGTAACTGCTTATTCCTAGTTCAAACATTCATTACTTAGATTTATTCATATGGGTCGAATATCTCCTATGGAGTCTTTCGTGTTTGATTTAGTAAATGCCATTACTTAATCTAAAACAGATCTTAATACCCAGTATGTACTAAGTTTCGCCTTGGTCCGTCATTGATGAATAATTTCAAATCTAAGTCATTAGCATTTGAATGTTATTTCACAATAGAGAGATATGTGTGTGATACACATAGGACCAATTAAGTTTTATGTACTCCCACTAAACTTCTTATATATCTATAAGAATCATGTACATTTTATGAAACTAAAATTCTTTTTAGCTTCACTAAAATACATTTCTAATTCCCAATTGCTTGCTTAAATCTGTACTTAGATTTCGTAAGCTAGCTTTCCTTTTAAGCATTACTTGGATCCACAAATCCTATGACATGCTATGTGCATAGTTTTCTTCCAACATTTGATTGAGGAATACGTTTTGTCATCCAATTGCCATATGTACCAATATGCAATTATTGCTTGAATTATAGACTTAAGCATTACGATTAAGCATGAGGTTTCAACACAATCCACGCCGTGAATTTGCTTGTAACCTTTAGCAACTAATCTAGCTTTGTGTGTGAACACAATTCCATGTTTGATAGTTTTTATCCTTAAAACCAATTTGCAACCAATAGGTGTTAACTTATTCTTGCAAATCAACAAAATTCAATTTTGTCATCAAAAACATTGAGTATGTTTTATGGCCTCTAACCATTTAAAACATTGAGTCTATATATGGCCTCTAACCATTTTAGGGAATCTGGGTTTCGTCATAGCTTTCTTACAAGTCACAAACTCATTAATCTACATGATAGTAGTTTGACTGCAAGTTGTAGGTTTCTTCACTATCTAATAGAAGAATCGCATAGCTTCAGTGACCTGAACTCCATGATTCTTCACTATTTAATAGAAGAATCTCATAGTTTCAGTGACTTGAACTCTATGCCTACTTGGGTATAGAACATCAAACAATAGAATATCAATAGCCACTTGAAAGTCCTTTGAATATTCTGTTCTCCTTGAAGCACTTGTAAAGTCTTCTAAGAGATGTCTATTCTTTAAAGCCACTTCTAAAGTCCTTAAAGAATACATGTTCGGGTTTTCTAAAGAACTTCGAAAAGCCTCCTGAATGTCCGTTTATGTTTGTTGTTCGCCTCGAAGACTTTCGAGGTCTATTTTCTCCCACTTGTCATTTTGGAAACGAATCTCCAAAAGGACATTATTTCGAGCAAACAAACATTATGTTCTCAAAAATTCGTGGTAGAAACAATACCCTTGTGTCTCATTTGAATAAATCACAATGAAACATATATCTATACTTGGGTCTTAGTTTGTCGAATGACTAACACTAAGCTCCCACTGAGTTTAGGAACTTGGTTTGAAATTACTTTTCAATAGCTTTGACGAATTTGGTTTAGTTCGGTGGTAGTTGAGCATTTTGTTTTTAGAAATTATAGGAAAAGTCTTTATGATTCATCATTGATCGAATCAAGTACTAATTGACTTCGATCATTCCAACTTAGATATGCAATATCTTATGGAGCTAGATCGTGAATTTGCAACACACAATCATTGATGATCATTCTAGACTCAAGTAACCATCAACATGATCTGACCTAGATCTTTATGATTCCTTGCCAAGTGGATTTTATACTTCTGAATCTTTGAACTAGCCAAACAGATTCAACTTATATCACATTTGAGTAAATAAAACTATATTTACTCAAATCCATGTGAAATAATAAAGTCATAAAATCTTTCTTTAGCTTTGAACTCTATTGTCTAGGCGTTCTAACAATAGTTCAAATCTATTGTTACTTTCAACAAGTAAGACTAGTTGTCTTAAATTGATCTAGAAATCAATCAACTTTCAAAAGTCCATCAAAATAGAGCTTTTTAATGTTAACTTGTTGATATGGTCTAAGCAACAATGCCAAAGATTAGTGGAACTCAAATCAAGGGGTTGATTTGAACCCAGTAAAGTTTTTATTGTTAAAGAGTTGTTTGTTTTAATCAAGCATATTGACTCAACCCGTAAATGACCATTTCATTCAAATAAACAAACAAACATTTTTTTTGTTTTTCTTGAATGTGAGTCTTTCTGTGTTTGAAACAGAAATTTAGGTATTGTGATTATGGAACAAAATAGCCATTAAGTTCCAGCCTTGAAAGGACTTAAAACAAACTAGATGACCCTACAACTAATGTAGCATTGCCATGCTTCATTTCCCACTTGTAGGTCATTAGTGTAGCCTAGCTTCCATTGTTTGAGTTATTACCGAAGTAAGAACCTCAAGCGGTATATGATACCAAGGAAGTTTGATTGCTAGGTCACTTCTCTTTAAACATAAACTTATAGGTAGAAACGAAATTATAAATTCCTTTCATTTGTTCCTTTGTTTTCCTATTTCTTGTACCCTTTCTTATAGTCTTAAGAATTGAATTCTTTAGTGTTGACTTTTATACTTTGTTAGACATGTCCAATGTCACCAACAAGGTTCTTTACCATTTTAATTTATGTTGAATATTTTGTTTCAACTAGATGATCTTACCAGAAGCTTCTAAAGTTCTCTAAGTATCGATCTATTCGAATGTCTAGGGACTAGACTCATTCGAGAATTAAATGGAAAAAAGATTTTAGGTTGTTCACCATTGGTAAAGCTGAGCGTTTAAACTCAATGCTTTATGATCTCAAAACTACATTGTATTTTGAATTCACAAGCACCAATCGGTTCGCCATTCGACTTTGATACTCGAAAACAACCATAAAAGTCGCTAAAAGAAACGTACATTTTAAATTGCTCATTTTCTCTCATTTCCGTGAATCGTTCTTGGATTCACTACCAATTGAGGAAATTTACTGTTACCTTTCTAAAAGGATTTATTGCAGTGCAAGATATTTAATTATAAACAATAATTAAAACATACATTGAAGCATGCAAAGTCTAAACATTTATCATGAGTAATAACTTAAAAATTAAAGCAATCATGCAATTTAAACAAGTCATTAGCATTTTATTCGAATTATGTGTTCCGGCAGGTGTGAATAAAATGATTCCAAGACCCTAAAACCATTGAAGAATTAAGCACAGTTTGTCGACTCAATTCTAAAACATTTTAGGTAAGCAAAAGCCTTTTGCTAATAGTCTAGAAACTACTCTTGGTTGATAGGTACGTCTAAGAACTTATTAGGTAAACCTATCGATTTTGCCACGACATAAAATGACTCCTTACTTATATCGTTGAGTTTCACCAAAACTAACATGTACTCACAATTATTTGTGTACCTTGCCCCTTTAGGACCAATAAGTAACACCTCGCTGAGCGAAAACTATTACTAGATTGATGTAAAGGATATCCAAGCAAGTGTATATTTTGGCATGGCACCTTTTAACTCAATTTTTAAGTTTGGAACTTAAGGCTCTTACTATGTTGGTTAGATTTTAAGTGAACTAAAATCCTTAATCATGCAACATAATCAAGCTTTGATCTCATGCATTTTAAGACATATTTAAAAGCAATAAATAACTTAAAACATGCATAAGATAAATGTGATCTAGTATGGCCCGACTTCATCTTGAAGCTTCAACTTCAAAGTTCGTCTTGAAAATCTCCGTGGGAGGCACCATTTTCTTCAAATAGGATAAGCTATAATTAAAACTAATTACAACTATTTGATGGTACGCAGACCATATTTGAATTGAAAAACAACTTTGGTACTTTAGACCAATTACATTCAAATTAATGGTACGCAGACCATATTTTCTATCCTATTTGGGCCATACTAGTCACTTCATAACCTGCAAAACAGTACATATACAATATATACCATTCACCCATTCATTATCATGAATGGCCCACATAGCTGGTTAGTAAAACACATTATGCATCACATAAACATTTGCAGCAATTAATCAAGGGCACCAATAATCTACAAATTATTCAGTCCTTATTAATTCTAATCAAGTTGTTTTAACCTTAAGGATTTGTAGACCTAATCAAGAGTATATGACTAAAAAGGGCTCCCACTTAAACCAATAAATTCATATGCTTTACTAATTTTAAACATAAAAATGTATTTCTAGTCTAACCGGAAACATACAAATTTAATTAAAATTTAAAGCTCATATAAATTTATAATTGAATCCAAAAAGTTTAATTTAATTTCAGTCGTATTTAAATTAATTCACGATTTTAATTTTAGTAAAATAATTAGAATAAATAAAATTTATTATAATTACAATATTCAAAATTAAAATCCAAGAAAATAATTTAAATTATTAATTTTAAAATTAATTAAAATTACGTAAACTGAAAATTTCAAATTAAAATTTCAAAACGATCTAATCGCAACGCAACAATCCCACGCAACGCACGCCCATGGGCCACACGCATACAGCCATCGCTGGCCATGTGCGCGCAGCCTATGCGCTGCGTCGCATCGCTGCTGCTCACCATCGCAAGGCATCAATCGAACACGCGAGCTGGTGCTCGCTGCGCGCGCCAGCGCTCGATGTACGCGAGCCATCGCTCGCTGCGCGCCCCACCGCTCGATTTATGCGAGCCATCGCTCGCTGCGCGCCTGCCTTTCCCACACGCGAGCTTGCGCTCATCGCACGAGGCAGCAGTATGCGAGCTGGCGCTCGCTGCGCGCGAGCCATCGACGCTGTGCGTAGCGCTCGTGGCACGCGAGCTTGCGCTCGCTGCGCGCGAGGCTCCGCATGCTTGCGCGAGGCAGTGCGCGCTGTGGCGCAGCACGCTTGCTGCCCACACGCGACTGCTCGTGCCTTTCTCTCGCCCCTGCCCACACGCCCATTGCTCACAGCCCACGACACAAGGCAGGGCTACTGCCTTGTGCTCGTGCACCATGCCCTTGCTCGCTGCATTCGTACCGCATGGGCGACGAGCTCCCTGGCTCGTCGTCGCATGCCCGCACTATACAACACCCCTTAAGGGTAACACGTAGCGTCCATTGCTTTGTGCGTGCAATTTATATGAGCGAGTCGCATAAAAATTAAAAATTTATATTCAAAATTAATGACAAATTAATAAATAATATTAATTTCATAATTTTAGGGCGAAAAATCGAAAATTTATTATTTAATTGATTTCCGATTAACATGGATTCAAGTCTAGGTCATAAAAATTAAAATTTAACATAAATTTACAATTTTTATGGTGGTTTTTAATCATAGGTTTCTAATTAAATTATAACTAATTATGAAAATCAAATTAATTCTAAATTATTCCAATTTTCAACAAATTAATCATAATTACAAATTAGATTGCATAATTAACAAGGCTAGGCATTCAAACTTGTTAAACATATACAGTAGCTCAATCAAAAATTTAAGATTTATCAACAAGAATCGCAAATATTTAATTTAACATCTTAAATTTACGAAATTTTGCATTCGAAAAACTAAAACCTCCGAAAAGTCATAGTTAGGCTTCGAATTTGAGAATTCTAGAGTATTTAATGCCATTAAATACTTGATCCGTTTACGTAATATTTGTGTGACCCTACGGGTTCAGTCAAGAGTAAGCTGTGGATTAATATCATTAATTCCACTTGAACTGAAGCGGCCTCTAGCTAGGCATTCAGCTCACTTGATCTCACTGAATTATTAACTTGTTAATTAATACTGAACCGCACTTATTAGACTTAACATAGAATGCATACTTGGACCAAGGGCATTATTTCCTTCAGAAACTACACAACAGAAGCAATAAGCAAGCAGAATAGCAGCTATACTCGAGCAAGAATAGCGCATAAGAACAGCAGCAGCCCAAGCGGTACATCAACACGCAAACAGCTACAGCAGCAGTGTTGTTCGGTCGCACAAGCAGGATGTGCGGTCGAACAGGCCCTGTTGTGCGATCGTGGTACAGAGCTCAGGCGCACTAACACGATCACACAGATGGGCAGATTATTTACAGTAGCTACTGAGTTTTGTTGTGCGACCGAACTGAACCTTGTGCGACTGAACATACCCTGTATTCGATCGCACAGTTGTGCGGGTTTGAAGTTATAAAAAGAAATTCGCAGCATTTTTTGGAATTAGTTTTTTAACGTAATTTTTAGATTTAGAATCTCATATTTAGAATTAGCTTAGATTCTAGAGAGAGAATTAGATTAAGGCTTAGATTAGAGGTTAGGATTAGGTTTCTTAGCTTCAAATTCTTCAATTCTTAGTGGATTCAAACTCTAAATTTCATATTTCTTTTCTCTTTCATTTGAGTTTTGTTCTTCAATTTTGTTCTTCAATTTTGATGCAATTTCAACAATTCAAGGTATAATTCTTACTTTTCTCTTTAATTTGTTCTTTCATTCTTTTAAATGCTTCATTAATTTCGTTTAAGCGTTGATTTCATTGTTGAATTCTAGAATTAGTTTCATATTTTGAATTTTCTTGATTTTTCCCCCAATTTTGATATTTGAATTTTCTGATTTTTGTTGATTCAATTAGTTTCATTAATTCAATTAGTTTCATGATTAGGATTAGTTTTAGTTTAATCTTGATAATAATCATGCTTATTGAGTAGTTCATAGTCTAGAGATTTAGGTTGAAGCCTTGGGAATGAATTTGGGGAAATTGTAGGGAAATTCATATTGATAGTGTAATTAAATTTGATTTGATGCTAGGAATTCCATGACTAATGAATTAGTAGTTGCAAATTCTAGTTTAATTAGGATTGATTGGAGTGCTTCATCTTGATTTGGCAAGAGATTGTGAATCTCTATGATGCACGTGAAAAGTAGGTCTCAATTGCGAGTTGTCTAGTCTTAGGATCATGCGAGAGCTTTTCCTAGATTAGAGGACTTAGCGCGCTCTATCCAAGAGGTGGCGAGCTCGTCAATAGTTGATTTTCTCCTATATGTCAAGTCATTGCATAATCATTGTGTGTTTACCTTTGTCCCTCCCCTAATTCAACTTCCATTGTCGATTCCGAAATCACTAGAATTTCTTTACTTGTTCATATTTCATACTTTTCTTGCTTTCATTAGATTCATACAAAAACTCATTTTCCATTCGAACTAGCTTTTGAACACATTAGATTGAAAAGTCAAACATATTCATTCTCTTGGGACGATCTCTATGCTTGCCGATATAGCTTATATAGCCGGTTAGTTAGGTGTTTAGAAATTTTGTTTGATAAAGGTGTATTCATCCAACGACGGAAAATACCTCTATCATTTGCGCGGGACGAGTTATTCATAGAATTGTAGCTTAAATTTGCACCTTTTATTATTATTTATTAATGTATGTAAGTTATTATGGTGGAAATTATCAAGTTGTCTAAACAATTGGGGTGGTGCTACCAAACTGCATCTTCGTTAAGGATGAATAAACCTTGAAGAACAAATATCTTTACATACTCTAACAGAGTTACAAACTTATAGTACATAGTTTTTTAAATCATGCTGAACTAATCAACAAAGATGCTTGAATATATAGACAACAAACACTAGCTAATTTAACCAAATCTAAATCATCTTAAGTATCCAAGGACTGGCTGGCTGGCTGGCTATGCTTTTCGAGTCCATCGTTTTGGAACTTGTACCTCATGCTATTTAGTATTTCCTTGAGTTTTGGTAGCCGGTGAAAATAAAATGTCTCACCCAACGCCTTATACACCACCCTGTATGTCTGTCAATGCTAAATGGATCCCTGTATTCAAAAAATTAGGAAAAGGGCATCTAGAGCAAGATAAGTCACTCAAAGGACCATGAGATAGATCTGTTTCCACAAGACCTAACAAGGAATTATGGATGTCGCGTTTCCTAGAATCTCTTAGGCATCATATTAATATTGGAACTTCTAAGCCATCTCTCTGCACTAGCTCAAAAAGTAAGTTAATTTTTACGTGATGCTGATGGTCTCCCAACGTGTCAGTAGCTTGACAAATTCATAATCATTTTTCCTTGTACACTTGAATGACGGGAATCTTAGGGAATTTCCAATTGCCGAGCTTCTCTTTAGTTTTGGAGTTGCCTTCTTCTTCACGGGCAAGCTAAGAAGCCATTGATATGTCCTGAAATTTAACAACACAAACCAATTATATTGTACTTAATATATACATGCTAAAAAATTAGAAAAAAAGCTATCAATATGCTTAGTTGCACTTATTTCTTGGCAAGAATTTATGAGAAATCAAAGGGTAAAATTTTCACAGGGAAGCTTTGGTAAAAACTCCCAGGCAGTGCTTATGCCATGGAATTTAAGAACATTTATTGGTGGAGATTGCTCCCCAGATTGTCTGCTCCAAATACACTGTAAAGATTCTTTAAAATCCAAGTCTTTGTCTTTTACATAATTTCATTAATTAATTTTTAGAGAAAGACTAGATTCTGCGAAATATGTGTCTTTGTACGGAATAGAAGTAACCTAGCAGACCATCCATGTCACAGCAGACCATCGGACATCTGATAAGACAGATCAAGCAAAGCAACCGCAGGAAGTACCTATTCAAAGTACCACAAGTTCTCAAGAACCGCACAGACCCTCAGGTCTGCGGGGAAACGACCTGCTAGACGACAACATAGATACGTCGTTAAGCAAAAGGACAAACAACAAGTACATCACTAGCGTACACGCGGCAACATCTGAATAGGCCAAAGTACTGAATAGTACGCCTATAAATACTGCCGTCCCCATTCATTTGCGGACACGTTCAATACAAGTACAATTCTTAACCCTCTCTACTTTCTCTCTCTAGAACATTATCTCATTCGCTGACTTAGGCATCGGAGGGGGTTTCCTCGGTTAAACCCCCGAGGTTAGCTTACGTTCGTTCTGTCTGACAGGGCAGCATCACCAGGCAGGGCTCCCCCAGTTCCACACCCGGAACAAGTGGCGCTAGAAGGAGGGGGTTCCCAGACCTTGCTTCTAAAAGACCTATCCTCTCACGCAATGACTGAGTCAAGCGAACCGATAATCCAGCAGATAGAACCACCCACCTCAAAAAACAACCAGAGAACCACAAATGTACCCTTGTTCGGCATGCCTCAGAGTCTTGGTCCGCCAAGAGAGATACCACAACCCAGAGCTATGGCAACCCCTAGCCAGGGCCAGGGTATCCCAATTCCAACCAGTGATTCACTAGCACGATTGGGGGCACAGTTCTCACCCGACCAGATGCGCACAGCAATAGAAGTCCTGACATTCCTTACTCAAACAACCCCACAAGCCCAGGTCATGAGAACAGCCCCAGAGGTTGAGGTTGAGCAGAGGAGAAAACGTCCCAGACCCCAGCATAGTCCGAATGTTTGGAGGAGGAATCTGCAGCAGGACATGGAAGGGGCTGATAATCAAGAGTATGAAGCAGAGAGTATCACACCAAGCAGAGCTCAACCCCGGGCAAGGACTGAACAAGCACCCAGTCAAAGACACCACTCCGTGTCAGGTATGCCCAATCCCATCCGAGCAGTAGTTAAACCTGATAATTCTCCCTTCTGCGATGAAATACTCTCTGAAAGAATGGAAAAGATAAAAATGCCCACCTGCAAATACTCCGGAAAGACAGACCCAACGAATCACCTCTCTGCCTTTGGGGGACACATGATGCTATATACCAACACAGACTCTATGTGGTGTAAGGTCTTTCCTTCCACTCTAGAGGGGATGGCACAGAGCTGGTTTGGTAAAATACCCAAAGGCACCATAACATCTTTCCGGCAGCTAGCTATCTTGTTTCGCACCCAATACGTGGCAAACATTGCCAGAGAAAGGATGACAGGGGAGCTGATGTCAGTCATCCAGGGGCCTCAGGAATCTCTGAGGGAATACATATCCAGATTCAATATGGAGGCGTCGAATATACCCAAGTTGCAGCAAGAGGTAGCAGTCCTGGCCATGATGACTGGTCTGCGGGATGGAGAGTTCAAGAGTTATCTGGGCAGAAAATCATTCACAACCCTGGCAGAGGTACTGGGAAAGGCAAATGAATTTATAAAGAGTGAAGAAATTGGCAGAGCAACCTCACGTCGATACGTGGCAAGTGAGAACAATTACGGTAGTCAGAGCAAGAAAAAGCCATACAAAAAAGAGTACCCAGACAGAAGAGAAAACCCACAGCCAAGAAGAGACTGGCAGGGACCAGGCAGAGGCAAAGGTAACGAGTTTAAAACTGAGAAAAGGGGGAAGTTTAATGAGTATACCCCCTTAGTGGCATCCAGAACTCAAATTTTTGCCATCAGCAAAGAAGACGAGAAGTGGCAGAGACCTCCCAAAATGTACAACAAGTACAGGGACCCAAAAAAATACTGTGACTTTCACAGAGACCATGGCCACCTCACAGAAGAGTGCACTCATTTGAAAGATAATATCGAAGATCTGATCCGGTGGGGATACTTGACTCAATTCAAAGCAAAAAGCTCGTATAGCAGGACCTATGAGAACAGAGATAATGATAATAGGTCCGACAATAAGAAGGCGGAACCCAAGCAGAGCTACCCAGCAGACCAAAAGAGAATGGGCGACATTTTGGTCATAACAGGAGGGCCAGTTTACGCGGGAACCACTGTTAGCGGGGCCAAGGCCAGTGTGAGCGAATTCAAACACCAGGTTAATTACCATAATTCTGGCAGGTGGCCCGCCCCTCCAAAAATCCCGCAGTGCACTTTCACAGAGGAGGACTGTAAAGGCATAATATACCCCCATGACGACCCCATGGTACTAGCCCTGAATGTAGCAAACAGAAAAATCCACCGTATTCTGATAGACGGAGGTAGCTCTGCGAACATCTTGTTCTGGCCTGCTTTCCAAGAGTTGCAAATTGATGAGAAATACGTAAAACCAGTCAATTACCCAGTAATCGGATTCACAGGAGCCACAGTGATACCAGAGGGGATAGTCAGTTTGCCGGTGCAGATTGGCCAAGGGAAGGATATCAAGGGTATCATGGTAGACTTCATGATTGTGAAAGTCCCCGCAGCCTACAACGTCATTCTTGGCAGACCATTCATCCATGACGCAGGGGCTGTAGTCTCCACTTATCACCTTACCATGATGTATACGACAAATGATGGCCGCTCAGCCAAGGTAAAAGGCAGTCAGGAGCAGGCCAAGAAGTGCTACCACACTGCGCTAAAACAACCACCCAGACCCCCACCACTGGCAGAAGAAGAACTTCCCCAATCTCGAAAAAGAAAGAGAGCAGAGCGCAAAAAAGACAAGTTGTTAAGCATGGAAAACTTCGAGCATCGGGAGGAAGGTCTGTTGGAACCCACGCCAACTGACGAAACTGAGGAGATAGAATTAGAGGAAGGGTTGACAGACCGGACGGTTCGAATTGGCACAGACGTAGACCTATCCCTCAGAGTGAACCTCATCGGTCTGCTGAGAGAGCACGCAGACATATTTGCTTTCTCAGCGGACGAAATGCCAGGGATTGACCCCAGTGTCATGGTCCATAGACTGAATGTCAGCAGAGAAGTTAGGCCAGTGAAACAGAAGAAGAGAAATTTTTCGACAGAGAAGAATGTGGCCATCCAAGAAGAAACCAACAAATTGCTAGCAGCCAAGTTCATAGAAGAGTGCGATTACCCAGAATGGCTGGCTAACGTTGTGATGGTAAAGAAAGCAAATGGTCAATGGAGGATGTGTGTAGACTTCACGGACCTAAACAAGGCCTGTCCGAAGGACTGTTACCCATTGCCCAGAATAGACCAGCTGGTTGATTCCACCAGTGGACACGCTCTCTTGAGTTTCATGGATGCATTTTCCGGCTACCATCAGATCAGTTTACTTGAATCAGATCGTAAGAAAGCTGCTTTCATCACAGACGCTGGAGTTTATAACTACAAAGCTATGCCATTCGGCCTGAAAAATGCGGGTGCAACCTACCAAAAGCTTGTAGATAAGATATTCGCACAGCAAAAGGGCCGGAATGTGGAAGTATATGTGGATGATTCCATAGTCAAGAGCAAAAAAGAGGCCAATCACATCGCAGACCTGCGAGAAACATTTGCTACGTTGAGACAGTACGGCATGAAACTAAACCCAAAGAAATGTGTGTTCGGTGTTAAGTCAGGAAAGTTCCTGGGATTTCTGGTCAGTGAAAGGGGAATAGATGCCAACCCGGAGAAGGTGGAGGCCATACTCAACTTGCCAGAGCCAAAGAACATACGAGATGTGCAGAGATTAACGGGAAAGATGGCAGCACTCACTCGTTTTATCAGTAAATCTGCAGATAGATCCCTCCCATTTTTTCAGGTACTGAAAGGCAACAAAACATTCAAGTGGGAAGCAGAGCAAAAAAAGGCATTCGCAGAGGTAAAGAATCACCTAAAGAGCCTCCCAACAATAGCCAGACCAGAAGTAGGAGATGTTTTGCAGTTATACATCTCGGCCTCCAAAAAGACTGTAGCAGCAGCCTTAATAGTGGAAAAGGACAAAGCCCAACAACCAGTATATTTCGTCAGTCACATTCTTAACCCCGCAGAGCAGAGGTACCCACTGATCGAAAAAATGGCCTTCGCAATTATGATAGCTGCCAGGAAGCTGAAACCATACTTCGACGCTCACAAGGTACAAGTATTAACAAATCAGCCTTTGGAGAAATCATTGCGAAGGCTGGATACCTCAGGCAGATTGCTGAAATGGGCGGTAGAACTCTCAGAGTACGATATTGAATACAGGCCAAGAACTGCCATAAAGGCACAGGCATTAGCAGACTTCATAGATGAGGCATCGTACGAAGAAGAAGAAGAACCTCTGGGGACCTGGCAGATATATGTAGATGGCTCAGCCGCAGTAACAGGGTCAGGAGCAGGCATTATAATGACTTCACCAGAAGGTAATGTCTTTGAATATGCCATAAAGTTCAAATTCAAAGCCTCAAATAATGAAGCAGAGTACGAAGCAGCGATCGCAGGCATTCAAATGTGCAAGGCAGCGGATGCTAAGAAAATCGTGTTGAAAACAGATTCCCAGTTAGTGTCCAGTCAGTATAAAGGCGAGTATGAAGCTCGAGAACCGTCCATGCAGAGGTATCTGGCACTGATGAAAGAAGCAGTAGCCCAGTTGGAAAGCTTCGAGATCCAGTTGGTCCCCAGGGCAGAAAATAGCCAAGCAGATGCTCTCTCAAAATTAGCAAGCTCTTCGCTGCAAGACCTGGAAAGAACAGTGATGGTGGAAGTACAGGAAGAGAAGAGTATCGATAAGAGGCCCATGGTAAATGCCATCAGCACAGAGCCTCAGTGGTACGACAGTATAGTATCATACAAGCTTGGCAGGGGTCTCCCTACAGCAGAGCCAGAACAGAAGAAGATAAAGCGAAATGAACACTGGTTTGTGATCTACCAGGGCAGATTGTACAAAAAATCCTTCTCCCTACCCCTGCTGAGATGCGTCTCAACGGAGGAATCACAGAGAATCATTGAAGAAATTCATGAGGGCATATGCGGTAATCATATTGGGGGTAGAACACTAGCTTTGAAAGCTCTCAGAGCAGGGTACTATTGGCCAACTATGGTGAGTGACTCGCAGTCATACGTGAAGAAATGCGACAAATGCCAAAAGTTCGCTCCAGTAATCAATCAGCCCTCAAATGATCTGCAACCAATCATCAATCCCATACCATTCGCTCAGTGGGGAATGGACATCCTGGGTCCGTTTACAGCCGCGAGTGGAGGAAGAAGATACTTGATCGTGGCAGTGGATTATTTCACCAAATGGATAGAAGCAGAGCCCACAAAAAGCATAACAGCAAAACGAATGAAAGACTTCATCTGGAGAAACATCATCACAAGATTTGGCATCCCAGAAAGTTTGGTCTTTGATCACGGGACACAATTCGATTGCACGCCGGTGAAAGATTATTGCGCAGAGCTAAGAATCAAGTTTGCTTACGCATCAGTATGCCACCCACAGAGCAATGGACAGGCCGAGGCGGCGAACAAACAGATCCTTGGAGCTCTGCGAAAGAAAATCGAGGATTTTAAGGGTGCATGGGCAGACCTCATACCAGAAATTTTGTGGTCCAATAGAACAACTGAGAAGGAGGCGACAGGAGAAAGTCCCTACAAGTTAGCCTTTGGAGCAGAAGCAGTATTACCGGTGGAGGTTGGCCTGCCCAGTTTCAGAGTGCAGTACTATGATGAAAGCACCAATGAACAACTCATGAGGGAATCATTAGACCTTCTGCCAGAGGTAAGGTTGCTAGCAGAGCTGAGACTCACAGCAAACAAAGAGAGAATGAGCAGAGCTTACAACAAAAGAGTCAAGCACAGGCCTATGCATGTGGGAGACCTGGTACTTAGACGAACAGCAGCTACAGGAAAAGGCAAGGCAGAGGGGAAATTCACTGCAAATTGGGAAGGACCATACCAGATCACAAGGGAGATAGCCCCTGGCTCATATCATCTCATGACAATGGATGGAAAAGAGCTAAAAAATAGTTGGAACGCCAACATGCTCAAAAAATACCATGTTTAGTACAGGTGACCTATACAATGATAAGGCAAGATAAGCCAAAATTATCCCTCTTTGTACTCCTTCTTACAGAATACATATAATAAAATGAGCTTGGCGTTTCCAAGAAAAGATAAAGTGATAAGCAAAGCACGACGTATCTTAGAAATACGTCATGACACACACATTCAACAGATGACTTGACTTGATCACTCAAGTCAGCTGAAGAGCAGTGTCATGATGAATTTCTAAGTTAGAATATCGCAGAGCAATTTCTGAGTTTTGCCTTGGTTAAAACCAAGACAATTCAAAGTTGGAAACAGCCCAAAAAGGCTAGTTAGAATATCGCAGAGCAATTTCTGAGTTTTGCCTTGGCTAAAACCAAGACAATTCAAAGTTGGAAACAGCCCAAAAAGGCTAGTTAGAATATCGCAGAGCAATTTCTGAGTTTTGCCTTGGCTAAAACCAAGACAATTCAAAGTTGGAAACAGCCCAAAAAGGCTAGTTAGAATATCGCAGAGCAATTTCTGAGTTTTGCCTTGGCTAAAACCAAGACAATTCAAAATTGGAAATAGCCCAAAAGGCTAGTTAGAATATCGCAGAGCAATTTATGAGTTTTGCCTTAGCTAAAACCAAGGCAATTCAAAATTGGAAGAAGCCCAAAAAGCTATTTAAAATATGCAAAACAATTTCCGAGTTTTTGCCTCGACCAAAGCCAAGGCAATTCAAGGTTGAAGGTAGCTCAAAAGGCTAGCTAGAATACCGCACAAATGTCACAGAGCAGTCCCTAAGTTTGCCTTGGAAAAAGCCAAGACAATCCAAAAGGGGAGGTAGTAATAAAACATGCTATAAAGCTTGACTCTGATCAAGGCTAGAACTTTCAAAAGGCAAGCAAGATATCAAAAATTGGCTAAGTACCTAACAAAAATATGCATATCAAATGCCGGCGGCTATACCTTCATTAAAAACCAAGGAAATAGATAAAGTACAGCCCTACAAAATGGCTCTGGGCAGTAAATACACCAGCCCAGCTCAAAAATATCTGAGAAGAAAGGCAGAAATAAACTAACTGTAAATTGTTCCAAAAACAGAATGGCACAAACGCCACCACCCAACAGGGCAAACCCTAGATAACATTGTTTAAAAACTAAACTATTACATAACAGGCCCAGTCGCACAAGAAGAACAGGGGGATAGCCGCCACACCCATTATTCGTCATTGCCTGCAACATCGTCTTCATCTGAGAAAGGCAAATCTCCAGGGTGAATGTTCTCGACGCAGAAGTCGGGCACATCACTAGGCTCTATGGCATGACCCTCAGCAGCTTCAGCCTCCCGCAGTTCCTTAAGAATGGTAAGGTGCAGGCCAGCAAGCCAGTCCTCTTCGATCAAGCTCCAGTCAAACTGCGGATATTTGCGCTTGATTATGAGAGAGGCCGCTTTCCACCCGCCATCATACCTCTGCGTTAAAAGGGCATACTGAGCGTCAGAGCGACAAAATTCTCGCACAGCAGCAGCCACCTCTTTCTGCACAGAAAGGCGAAGGTCTGCCAGCTCATCAGCATGCCTCTGCTCAACAAAGCTTAGCTGCTCCGCCAAATCCTCAGTACGTTTCCTCTCCGCCTCCACCTCCGCCTGAGCCTTAGCTAAATTCTCCCCAGTTAGGCGCAGAGCTACAACCTCACTAGCCAAGTTGTCTCTTTCGACGGATATCGTTTGAACATTGGCATTGGCAATAGTGAGGGAGGAGGAGGCTCTTTCGTTTTCCAGGGTCAGGTCTCGGATCTGCCTGTCCTTTTCTTCAAGAAGAGCAAGATGTTCATATGCTTCCTCTGATAGAAGAAAAAGAAGTCGCAGAGCTCCTTCACAGCAACCCCAGCCTGTATAAAAAAAAAAAAAAAAAAAAAAAAAAAAAAAAAAAAAAAAGAGATGGCTAAGTACAAAAACACGCAAAAGATGGCTAAGTACAAGAACACGCAAAAAATGGCTAAATATAAAAACAGCATATATTCAAAGGCTTCTTACCTCTAGCACCTTCTGGCAGGCGTTAGCCCCAGGGGTATACACACGCTCAAGAGGGCGGTCAGCTGGCAGTGTTAACCCCTGCAACATCCGGTATGCCAACGTTCCGCCTTTCTCTGGGAAGCTGGCATACAAAGACTCGTTAGCTCTAACATCCCAGTGAGGAACGAAGATGTCATCGCTAATCGGCGCAGGGGAGAAACAGGCAGCAAACTTAGGGTTCACCGCAGGACGAACATCAATAGCCTCCTTCTCCAGAAATTCCTTGTTCCTAATGTTCACAAAAGCGGGAACAGAAGACTCAGGCAACCTCAGTTGCTCCTCCAAGTAAGCGGCAAGAGCAGCAGATGAAGTAGGAAGAGAAGCAGTGCTTTGGTTAGCAGGGGCAGAAGCTTGGGCCTGCTCCTGCGAGCGAGAACCCTCCCCAGTGCAAATGCGCTTACCTGGGCGCTGCACAAAAGGGACGTCCTGCTCGGTCACGATCTCCACCTGCTCGGAGATAGAGGAATTCACGACTTGGTCAGGGTGGGCAGATCGCAATTGATCTGCAGCAGTTCGCGTAGCGTCAACAGAAACGCTTTCCGTCTCAGGACGAGGCCGACGTTGGCCCGCAATATTACCCCATCCACGAGTGGTCTGACCACGCCGAGCAGAGGCAGATATAGAAGGGGTAGCCCGAGAAACAGGGGCAGAACGTGGCGTCGAGGTGCTCGCCCCAGCGGTTATTCCTGCAGAGCCTCCCCCTCTGCTAGTGCGGCTAGCCACAGAACCCCCACCTCTAGCAGTACGATTAGCAGCAGAACTCCCCCCTCGAACAGTTCGTCGAGAGCTTGCTCTGCGCCCGCCAACAACATCAGCTATGGTACGATAAGCATTGGCGGGGTCTTCAGCTGGCTCGTTAGTCTGGGGGGTCCCATCAGCAGTTAAACCTAGGGAGCTCATGTCAAGGTGTTGACGACCTAGCAGGACAAGGAAACATAAGAAAATGTTATTTAGACCCAGGGAGCCCATATCAAGGGGTTCCATATATATAAAAAAAAAAAATAAAAAAAAAAAAAGAAAGAAAAATGTACCATGAGGATGAGTGTTGCACAAGTGCATAGCGGAAAGAACATCATTCCGCAGAATATACATCGACTGAGGCAGCCAGTTCTTGGGGGCACGGCCGACGTCCTTTCCGTTCGCGTCGCGCTTAATTACTGAGTCAAACCACTCATAAGCAGCATCCTCCAAGTTATGACCAACCAAAACCTCCACGCCCTCCATCTTGCCATTTGGAGAAACAAAGGTACGAGGCAAAGGAAAGTCAGCGGGAACTCGAAGCCAGAAGAATCGACCCTTCCAATCCCTCTGCCCAGTGGGGTTGCCCAAGCAGGTCATTTTGCCTCGAGCAGTGTAAGTGGTAAACCAACCAATGCTCCCTTCCTTGTTATCACTGCTTCGAATACAGTGCAGTCGTTTGCACAAAGAGAGAGTCTCAGGGAAGCCTTTGAAACGCACCACCCACAAGTAGCAGACCAAAGTCCGTATAGCAAACGGATGAAGCTGCGCCAGGCAGACATTAAAAGCCTTCAAGAATTTGGCCAAGGTTGGATCCAAGGGAAAGCGCAGCCCAAAGTCCAGATGATATGAATACAACCCAATATGACCTGGGGGAGGAGCAGTAATACGAGCATCATCTGCGGGGACAACCAGCTCGTATCCAGGGGGAAAAGCATAAAGCTCCCTTCCAACACCAGGATAATCATGTTGACGAGCTGCTTTGAGCCAATCCGCATCCGGCGCAGCGTTTAAGGGACCATATGAAACTTCAGGACTTAAATAACTCTCAGTCGAGCCAACGGGCAGATCTTCCTCAACATACAACGGAAACGGTCGGAGAAGCCCCACCTCCTCGAGAATGGGATTCTCAGGATGATGCTCTGCGTCGCCACAACCACTGCTAGGACCACTTGCCATCGGAGAACGTCTGCGGTAAACATGCAACGACCCATCAGTACTCCCAATAAAAGGCCCGTCTAGTTGATCAAAACTGTCCAACCAAGCTACTTCGGCCAGGGGTTGGATGTCTAGCCCAATAGGGGCATTAGGGGGAGGGTTCAATCGAACCGCACTGGCCAAATGTTCATGGCGCAGTTCTCTAAGACGTTGACGAAGGGCAGGAGTAGGCCCTGACACAACAGGCGTAGCCCTGCCAGCAACGGGGGACACACCCCCAGAGGAAGACCCACTGGAGATAGATATCACCGCAGGCTCAGAACGAGAGATAACATCATGCATAGACTTAGTCCTATTCTCTGCTACTGTCCTAGCCTCTTCATCAGAGGGTAAAGAGACAGAGGAAGGGGAAGAAGGAGAATATGGCTCGGAGGAATCGCTCATATACCCAGGGCTACTAGGGTTGGCACTATCAGAGGTATCAGACATGTTGACTGAAAGAAAAAAGAAGAGAGAAAGAAGAATAAACAAAGGGTAGAAGGAGAAAAGTCAAGGCAAAACGACAGAGAAAAAAGAGCAAAACGACATAAAAATATACATGTAATGTAAAAATAAAAAAAAAAATAAAAGAAGAGAAAAGGAAGAAGAAGACGAAAAACTCCAAGAAACGCAGAAATGGCGAAGCCAAAAAACACAAACACTCCCACATTTCATTCAAAGAACACATACCACAAAAAACTCACAAAAACTACTAAAACAGTTGAATGTACATGCAAAACCAAAGAAAACAGCAAAGAAAAAGCAAAAGAATTACCTGGAAAAGAGAAGGGCGAAGAAAGAAGTTCAACAATGGCGGACTAGAAACCCTCGAAGAAAAACGCGAACCCAAAAAACCTCGACAATTTCAGAAGAAAACACCACCACCAGCGGATGCGCAATCACCGGAATAACACGAAAACACAAGAAAGCAAACAACTTGGAGTTAGAGTACTCGGAAAATGGCGAAATTAAGTTCGAAGCAAAGTGAAGTTAGAGGAGAGTAAGAAAATGAAGAAGGTAAGAAAGAGGAGAGAGAAGAAGAAAGTGACTGAAACCCGTATTTAAAAGGAGAAATAAACGGCCAAGATTTGAAGACCCTTCGAGTCACCTACCTGGATGAAGGACACGTGGGGCGCAATAAACCATGACGGTTTATTTTCCTTTCAAATGCTAACTACAGTAAAACCACGACGGTTTAAAAAAAAAAAAAAAAAAAAAAAAAAAAAAAAAAAAAAGATACGTACAGACAATCGCGCAAGTTATGACCTGAAAGAGCAGGTCTAACTCCAAGTAGTCAGCCCTACTCTTGGGGACTAGTTGTACAGGATGCAGCCAAAGAACACTGAAAGAGCAGGTCTAACTCCAAGTAGTCAGCCCTACTCTTGGGGACTAGTTGTACGGAATAGAAGTAACCTAGCAGACCATCCATGTCACAGCAGACCATCGGACATCTGATAAGACAGATCAAGCAAAGCAACCGCAGGAAGTACCTATTGAAAGTACCACAAGTTCTCAAGAACCGCACAGACCCTCAGGTCTGCGGGGAAACGACCTGCTAGACGACAACATAGATACGTCGTTAAGCAAAAGGACAAACAACAAGTACATCACTAGCGTACACGCGGCAACATCTGAATAGGCCAAAGTACTGAATAGTACGCCTATAAATACTGTCGTCCCCATTCATTTGCGGACACGTTCAATACAAGTACAATTCTTAACCCTCTCTACTTTCTCTCTCTAGAACATTATCTCATTCGCTGACTTAGGCATCGGAGGGGGTTTCCTCGGTTAAACCCCCGAGGTTAGCTTACGTTCGTTCTGTCTGACAGGGCAGCATCACCAGGCAGGGCTCCCCCAGTTCCACACCCGGAACAGTCTTCTTTTCCGGGCCTTGTAATCATGTTTGGTTTATTCATCCTTAATGAAGATGCAGTTCTGATCAGTTATGACTTATGATCAGTTTGGTTCTGATCAGTTAAGTTCTGATCAGATTAGAGCATATTTATTTAACGTATCTTAATTTGGCTGCTCATTTTTTCATTCATATGCAAAGTTTCCTTCATTATTTGGCACCTTATATATTGGGTTGATAGGTAAAGTTCTATAAAATTGAAATTTGATGACAGAAAAATTTAGCTGACTTACATGTACTATGGATATTTCTAGTATTTCAACTTACTAACCCTACGAATGATCTCCCATCTGCCATTACCCTAGTTTGTCACGTTATAAGCAGGGCCTTGAATCCTCTGCTATTTACGATGTATTTGACCTCCCCCCGTTCTTTACGATGTATTTGACATTCAGGTTTTTGTAAATCAACATCTTATATTAATGAAAAATTTTCCTTCTTTATTTTTTTTAACTTCCAGTGTTAGTAATGTAAACCTATTAGCAGTGTAGAACTTTGTGAATATTCTAACTTGTTTATGCAAGTCTGAAGCTGCTGTGTTACGTGAGAAAATATGCATGTTGCTGATAAGCCTTTGTGTTTTTTAAGCTTTTACATTGCTGTATGAAATGTGATTAATTTATCTTTTTCCTTAACTGATTAGGAAGTTTCCACCCAAAGGATTTTTCAAAGTCAGAGGTTTGCCTATATTCTTAATTTTCAGTTCTTCTGTAACATAAACACCTGCAGAATGTACAGCTAAAAGATGGCTCTCACATATTTTAGCTTTGTTACTTCAGACAGGGCAGAGGAACTAGCACCCTGCTTGATGATAAGAAATACGTTTTATCAGAACAATGTGATCCAAGTGCTATAAAGGTCTCTCAAATCTGTTGGTTATTCATATGGAACACAAAAACCTTTGCTTGCAAGGACAGCTGAATGCTGATGTTCAATTGTGGATCTTTTATTCTTTTAGAAATTAAACCTTCTATATGTTTGTTGATTGTCCATCCTCTTGATATATACAGGAGCATTTACTGAAGCTTGGCGCAGAACATCGAGCAAAAGTGGCTGAAAAAAGAGGGAAGCCCCCCTTCTTCTAGGAAAGGTTTATTTCTTACTTCTCCTTATTCAAATCCCTGTTTTAAAAAATTTCCATCAACGCTGCAAGCAAGGACTAATAAAAGAATAATATAGAAAGCTTTTTTTATGACATGGATGTGTACATTATCAGTCTAATGCTACCGTTAAGGTCCGTTACAGTTCAACACTTCAATTCCCTTTTCTTCATTCCTCATGTTTATCTTCAATGGTGGAGCATAACATTTTCATATCATTGTACACATAAAGATAAAGAGTATATTTACTTTATCTTTTGACCCATGTTTTGATCATAATTCTATATCAATAATTCAACAAAAGAATCAGAATGATCACAAGTCTCCGAAGGTTCATATATACACAACCTTACCCTTAAATCTATAAACGTTTCACAATTCATTTTCCATTTCTGAATTCTTTGTTTCTTTTTATTGATTCGAAATGTGGTATCAGTGTATCACCGCCAATCCAAATTAGGATGGAGAAAATTAAAATGTTTACCTCGAGCACTCGAGTCATGTCTTCATTTTTTATGTATGATTGGATGTGCAATCGAAGAAAGTCTCATCACCATTGTTGATGCTGACTTGGCTCATATGCCACTTTAAGCTATGCCTTCCATTCTATGGAGTTGAACTCATTACTATCTTCGTCCGACGTTCATCTCTCACTGTCACGCATTCCCCATCCCATGGCAAAGAATTAGCAAGGCTGCAACCCAAAGAAGAGATATCCCAAAGAAGATCAGATAACACCTAACCCTAATAGTATCTTGAGAGAAAAGAGACACTTAGTAAAAACTATTTATAAAAAAAATTGATGAATGTTTATAATTTTAATTTTTAAATTAAAATATACAGGTGAGTTTGCAACAACCCCTTTAGCAGGTTCCACTATTTCGGAGGAAGGCTACACAGTACACACGTCTAGACCTTCCAATACTTTATTTGTCAAGACTTAAAATTAGGTGTTCCTACTAATATATTAAAAGGCATTGTGAAAAACGTCTATGTGTCATGTAGTACTCTTCCCTTTACGCCACATCATTCACTCACCAAGTGGTATGTTATTTCATGGATAACCAAAAATCAATACATTGAGGTTTGAACTCTAGACCTCATGTATGAATGATAATTTTCATTACCATCTTAACCAACCACCACTTGTGGTTTATTTCTTCACATTAATTTATAAATAAATGTCAACATGAAGTCTAAACCAACTAAATTTTTATTTGATGTTTTATTTTTTATGGTATATTTAAAAAATAAAAATAAAGAATTATGACAACTATGAAGAAACATGATGTCATGAATCTCATAAGCATCAACTACAGAAATACCTTGCATGGCTGCTTATGTCTAATTTGGTGTTATTAATTTGAAGCACTTAGTTCCATTAGAAAACAAATTATACAAATTGTAAGAAGATGTAATAGAAAAATTATTTGGCATGATAAATGACGCGGTGTGTCTGTTTAGTTGAAAAACTTAATTGGTGTTTTTCACTTTATGGTATACATGCATTTCGTCAAATATTGAGCTCGAAAAAGATCTAAAATTTTAAATATTCAATGTAGCGATCGGGGCATCGCCCGGGCTACACACTAGTTGGTTTATTAAAAGAATGAAAATATGATTTTCTTGCATTAATATTATGTTCATTTTAAGTGAATTAAGTTTTGATTGTAATGAACCTCCTGATTGTTAGATTCATGCTTACCTATTCTGAGATTCATCACCTTCAGAAATCTCAAACACAAGCCAAATTCGAAATAGGAAATGAATTGAAGGAGGAGAAAAGGTTTTACCACAAGTAACAATTAAGATTATCTGTGCCAAAATTTTGTTGACTTTAGGCTTATTCTTTTCTGATAATATTATCATAGTGATTCGACACTTGTATACAAATTGCTTCACATTTTATGGTGGTGGTGGTGATATTTTCGTTGATTTTAGCTTCTCTGAGCCAATGTTGGAATGTTTACAAGTCATAGTATTAACAATCCTTTATTTACCTTTGTATTGCATGCTTTCTTAATTTGTTTGCTCGTTTGATTATCAGATTACTTGGAGATAGGTAATGCTTATGGTGTACTACGTGGAGGTGCTTATTCCAATGATGTACTACCAAGTAGGACTAGTTCAAAATCTTGTTATTCCGATGTTTTCGGTCTAGTAAAGTTGTCTGTGTAATTGATGATCCGTTCTTGATGATTTAGGAACATCAGGTCTTGGTGGTGGAGAAGTAAGCAATAAAAATTCTGATTTGGCTGGAGAATCACATCAGAAACATGGGGTAAAAGAGTTGCCGGAGTACCTTAAGCAGTAGCTGGGAGCAAGAGGAATTTTCAACAATGAGCCTACAAAAGATGATTTTGCTGCAAACGATTCTGTAAGTTTCAGCGCTTGTTGTCTGTTACTAGCAGAGAAGAGGTCAGAGTTGGTTAATGTTGAACCTCAGAGTAGTGTAATAGGATTTTAGTTCCCTAAAAATACTAATACTAAGGTCTTTGTTTTCATTAAATAATCATAATCAGTAAAAGTATGTTTCAATCTGTAAACGTAGTTCCAATCCATCAAAATTAAATTTTAATATGTATGTTGGACAGCCTGACATAGTTGCACCAGAGATGCCACACAGTAGCAGTCATGCATACGCACACACAGGATGATTCCTCTTGTAACTGAATTCCATAACTGACATGCTGACATGGCAGTTTGTTTGTTAGTGAGTTGATATCTGATTGGTTGTCAGCAAGCTCCTCTCTTCTGATTGGTTGAGACAGCACATCATTGCTCCTACTATATAAGTTTTATCCTTAGCATTATTCTATTTACTACGTTTCATAATATCAGCTTGTACTCTAAGCAAGTTAGTAATAAAAGAATTATTCTCTCCTCATCAACTCAGTTTACAGTTGATGAGCTCCATTGTTTGTGTATTGCTCAAGCTTTGTTCACATTGTTTGTTCGATTTCATCATGGTATCAGAGCAGTAGAATCAAGATCCTGGATCAGATTTTCTCTCCTATTCTGTTGGTACAATTCAATCAAAATTCTGAGTTCTTCGATTTTGAGGTCTGTTAATCCTCATTTCTTCTTTGTTGTCTGTATTCCTAATTGCTGATTGATTAGGAACTTCTTCTGCCAATTCTGTGTTTCTGCTGAAATCTTCTTGAAAGTTTCATTGAAATCTTTTGCTGGTTACTCTTTCAAATTATTGCATTACTGCATTTCTATCTAGAACAGAATGGCAACACCAATTTTAGCCCCAAATCAGGATCCTGCTAGTCCTTTTTACTTGCATCCAACTGATAACACAGCTAGTCAGTTAGTCTCGATTAAATTCAAAGGAGAAGGCTATGGAGATTGGAAAAGAAGCATGATGATTTCAATGTCATCCAAGAACAAGTTAGGTTTTGTGAATGGAACATTAACAAGGCCAGATCCTACAGATGCTACTTATCAAGCATGGATGAGATGCAATGATATGATGATATCATGGTTGCTGTTTAACCTTGATGGCTCTATTGCCAAAAGTGTTTTGTATTACCATACTGCTAGAGAGATATGGCTAGATTTAGAGGAGAGATTTGGTTTTGTATCTGGACCACAATTGTTCTCATTAGAACAACAATCAGCTGAGATCACACAAGGAGGTCATACAGTAGCAGAGTTCTTCACAGAAATTAAGTCAATATGGGATAAAATAAGTGCAGCAAATCCATTGCCAACTTGTACCTGTAATTAGTGTACTTGTAATCTGACTCAGAGGATTGTTAAGATGCAACAGGATCAAAGGTTGATGCAATTTCTCATGAAATTGGGGGAACATCTGGCTACAACCAGAGGAAGTCTCTTGATGATGCAACCTTTGCCTACAATATCTCATGCTTACAGAATGCTGGCACAAGAAGAAAAGCAAAGAGAGATTGGCGCACCTGCACCACATCATGAGAGTCATGCTTTTGGAGCAGACAGAAGGAGATACAATGACAATCAGAATAGAGGTGGATACAACTCTTACAAGAGTCAACCATACTACAAGAACAACTATCAGTATAATGGTGTGGCTGCTGGGAGTAAGCCAACAACATATAAGAAGCCATCCATCTATTTCTGTGATCATTGTAAAGTCAATGGTCATAGCACTGAAAGATGTTTTAAATTGCATGGTTTTCCACCTGGTTTCACTGGTTTTAAGTCTGATAAAAGAGTTGCAGGAGCTGCTTACACAGATGAAGGCTATACAGATGAAGATCTGATGGAATATCAGCAGCAACACTATACTACTGCAGAAAAAGAACACTCACAGACTCAACCTGGTTTTCTCACTGCAGAACAATGCACTCAACTGTTGAGCCTTCTGAACAAACAACAAAATGATAAGACAAGTGCAGCAGAACACCAGAATGAGGAAGGAGATACTGCAGGTCATGCCTTCATGGCAGGTAATACATATTGTTTTCTTACCTGTTCAAAATCTAGTTGGCTATTGGATAGTGGAGCATCAGATCACATGTGTGCTAGCTTGAACATGTTTGACACTTATGAAGCTATACTTGATGATAATGAGTTCATTACTATTCCTGATGGAAGAAAAGTGGCAGTGCATCATAAGGGAACAGTCACTTTAAATTGTCATATTCAGTTAAAAGGAGTCTTACATGTTCCTGATTTTCATTACAACCTGTTATCCATCAATAAATTATGCAAAGATCAGAGTTGTACAGTCTCATTCACAGCTGATAAATGCTATGTTCAGGGCCATTCAATGAAAGGGCCACAGGTTCTTGGTAGTGTCAGATCAGGTCTATACAGTGTGGATGACAACAAGCTACAAGTGAATGAAGATTCTTCAGCTGCTTGCCTCAAAGCTTCCAACAATAACACTGCTGCTGCACAACTTTGGCATATGAGACTTGGACATGTTCCCTATCATAAAATAAAGATGGTGATTGATAGTCTAGCAGCACCTTTGGCACATGATAGCATATGCCAAATATGTCCTGTAGCTAAACAACCTAGAAGTTCATTTCCAGTCAGTAGCATAAAGAGTACTAAGATGTTTCAGATGATCCATTTAGACACCTGGGGTCCATATAAACACAAAACTCACACTGGTTGTACCATGTTTCTTACTATAGTGGATGATTTTACAAGAACAACTTGGACTCACTTGTTGAAATCTAAATCAGATGCAGTTTCTGTGATTATTTCTTTTCTGAATATGGTTGAAACACAATTTAGTTCAAAAGTATTGTGTATTAGATCAGACAATGCTTTGGAACTGTGTGAAGGGGATATGAAACAAGTTCTGCTACAAAAGGGAATAGTTCAACAGACTAGTTGCAGTGGTACTCCTCAACAAAATGGGGTTGTTGAGAGGAAACACAGACATTTACTTGAAACTGCAAGGTCTCTACACTTTCAGTCTAAGCTGCCTATGAAGTATTGGGGAGAATGTGTACTGTGTGCCACATATCTCATCAATAGAATGCCATTAAAAAGTATTGGTAACCTTACTCCCTATGAGAAACTTCATGGACACAAACCCCTTTATGAACACTTGAGATCTTTTGGTTGTTTGGTGTATGTTTCAACCTCAAAAGCACATAGAACCAAGTTTGATCCAAGAGCTACAGCTTGTGTTTTCATTGGATATTCTCCCTCACAGAAAGGTTACAAAGTCCTGGATCCCAAAACAGGAAAAATAAGTGTATCAAGAGATGTTGTTTTCCATGAATCACTTTCCATTTCATCATTCTAACAATCTCCTCACTGAAATTCCACCAGATTCTTCTTCTTTTCCTTCTTATCTTTTCCTACCAGTTCATACACCTTTGCAACCAGACCCAAACACTATTCTTCCTTTCACACCTTCACAAACATCTACATCTGCATCTTCTCCTGAAACTTCTTCTTCTTCTTCCACTCCTTTCACACCTTTCTCTCAATCTAATTCTCCACCTGATTCTTCTCTTCTCTCTTCTTCTGTTTCTTCTATTACCAGTTCTGTTGTTACACCACCAATCTCATCCCAACTCCCTAGAACATTTGGTAGAACTCACAAACCACCTTCCTATTTGGACAACTACCATTGTTACACAGCTACACATTGGTGCAATCTTGTTTCTTACAAGAATCTTCCAGATAGTCATCATGCCATGGTTGTTCTGCTTGAAAATATGACTGAACCTAGAAGTTATAAGGAGGCTGTTCAGAAACCAGAATGGGTTCAAGCCATGGAAAAGGAGATTCAAGCCTTGTTGCACAATGACACATGGGAAGTGGTTGCACTACCAGCTGGAAAGAAACCTATTGGCTGCAAATGGGTGTTCAAGGTTAAACTTAAAGCTGATGGTTCTCTTGAAAGATGTAAAGCCAGATTGGTAGCTCAAGGTTTTACACAGAAGTTTGGCATTGACTATGAAGAGACTTTTTCTCCTGTAGTTAAGATGTCCACTGTGAGATGTATTATTGCTTATGCAGCAAGCATGAAATGGACAATCTACCAGCTATATGTAAACAATGCATTCCTACATGGGGATCTCCATGAGGAAGTTTACATGAAAATGCCTGAAGGAATTCCAAATCCTGATAATCAAGTTTGCAAACTAAAAAAGTCCTTATATGGACTCAAACAAGCTTCCAGGCAGTGGTTTGCCAAGCTCCATTGTGAACTACATCTTCTGGGTTTCATACAGTCAAAGAATGACTATTCTTTATTCATTAAGAAAACTGACACTCACATCACTTTAGCTGCTGTGTATGTGGATGACATTTTGCTTACAGGAGATCATCTACCTACCATTACAGCTCTCAAGAAACATTTGGATGATGTGTTTAGAATTAAAGATTTGGGAATCATGAGTTTTTTCCTTGGCATTGAGGTTGGATACTTACCAGAAGGTGTTGTGCTTACACAGAAAAAGTTCACTAAATCACTCCTGACAGATTGTGATTTTGATCTTCACAAAACTGCAGCAACACCTCTCTCTCTCAATACTAAGTTGTTTTCAGATGAGGGGATGCCTTATGAGAAGCCAGAACACTACAGAACATTGGTTGACAAGCTGAATTTCCTCACTCACACCAGACCAGATCTGTGTTTTGCTGTTCAACTTCTAAGTCAGTTTATGCACCTACCAAGAATTCCTCATGTTTCAGCTCTGCATCATGTTCTTAGGTATGTTGCTCATACTGCAGGACAAGGTATCCTTCTTAGAGCTACAAATTCTCTCACATTGCAAGCCTTTTCTGATAGTGATTGGGCTGCTTGCCCCAACACCAGAAAATCTGTCACTGGATATGTGTTATTGTTTGGTAACTCGCCAGTTTCATGGAAATCAAAGAAGCAAGGAACAGTTTCTAAAAGCTCCTCTGAAGCTGAGTACAGGGCTATGGCTGCAGCTGCTTCAGAGGTTACTTGGTTGGTTAGGCTCCTAGAGGAGATTGGTGTCACCAACTTGAAACCAGTGACCTTACATTGTGACAATCAATCAGCAATTTACATAGGCAAGAATCCAGTTTTTCATGAGAGAACTAAACACATTGAAATCGATTGCCATTTCACAAGGGATAAGGTTTTGGAAGGTTTGATTCAACTAACTTATTTGCCTACACATTCACAACTTGCAGATGTGTTCACCAAAGCTTTACCCTCTCCTCAGTTCAATGATTTATTGTCCAAGCTAAGACTTTCCTCTGTCACCCCTAGCTTGAGGGGGGGTGTTGGACAGCATGACATAGTTGCACCAGAGATGCCACACAGTAGCAGTCATGCATACGCACACACGGGATGATTCCTCTTGTAACTGAATTCCATAACTGACATGCTGACATGGCAGTTTGTTTGTTAGTGAGTTGATATCTGATTGGTTGTCAGCAAGCTTCTCTCTTCTGATTGGTTGAGACAGCACATCATTGCTCCTACTATATAAGTTTTATCCTTAGCATTATTCTATTTACTACGTTTCATAATATCAGCTTGTACTCTAAGCAAGTTAGTAATAAAAGAATTATTCTCTCCTCATCAACTCAGTTTACAGTTGATGAGCTCCATTGTTTGTGTATTGCTCAAGCTTTGTTCACATTGTTTGTTCGATTTCATCAATGTAAAAATAAGTTTTAGTTACTGAAATTTAGTTTAATTTCAGCATAAATAAGATGAGTAGAACATTGTCAAAATTGTGGTTTTTAGATGAACTTTCATGTGTTTTACTTGTACCCAAAGCAGAGGTTATGAGCAAGAAATTTTTTGAAAGATGAGGATAATGAAGATGATCTTTGCTGCAACTGATTGTGTATGTTTAGCTAAAAGCATAAATATGATTTTTGTTTGGTGGATCAGTTAATGTTGATCTTGTAATAGGATAATAGGGTTTGATTTCTCCCTATAAGCGTAAATACTAAATAATGTTGTTTAGAACATCTGGCATTTATTATACCTTAAGAAGTGGTTCATAGTAAAAATAATTTTGAGAGAAGAGCCTTGAATAGATGATCTAGCTGCAAATGGTTATGTATGATTGCACTAGCTAAGTGTAATTTGTTAATGATGGTCCTTAGAGTAGGGTAGAGGGATTTCTTTACTTTGAGTGTTATGTAGATAGACTTGCGTGTGTTGTATCAGGTAACGAGTTGCAATATATGATCTAGAAAGTAACTTTTAATTATGGAATTCAGTGGTTAAATATCTTTTGGTTTTTACATGCATCCATTGTGGCCTCTAACAAAAGAGTTACTTTCTCTAATTGCTCCATTAACTGTGAGTCCCAGAAGCTAAAGGAACAATCAACTCAATTGGCAGATAATATCAACCTTCTTCCTGGATGGGTGAGTTGTGATTGCTAATTCTGTTGCTTTTTATCTGTCACTGAAGCAGAAAATATAAGTAGTTCATATCACATTTTATTCAATGAATGTTCCACAAGTTGACAAGTATTGTATGGATATCATATTATTTTGTGTTGCTTGTGAGTTTGGAGCTGTGGCTGCCTCTGTTTTGCATTTGCATAAAGTTCTGTTTGGAGACTTACTTGGTGTGGTAAACATCTACGTACAGATTAAAGCAAAGGACCCTGAAAGTGGTGCTTCATTTTATTACAATCAGAAAACTGGAAAGAGTCGGTGGGAAAGACCAGCGGAAACAAAGAAGGGGGTTGGTTCTGACTAGCTTCCAGTGGTAATGGGAAAATGTATATCAAGATCAACAGCTCAAGAAGTTATCTTGAAGCTAAGCTAGCATAGCGATAGGTTTATTGGATAATTAGTTCCTACGTAGTCAGGAATTAGTTTTTATTTAGTTTTGGACTATCTTGTAGAAAGAACAATATAAGGAAGTTGTTTTTGTCTTAACATATTGCTTTTATTTCAGTTTTGCTAGACTCTGCAAATTATTTAATGTATGGATAATTGTTATCATTTTTTCTATATTAATATATATATATATATATATATATATATATATATATATATATATATAATATGCTGGAAATTGTGACACGACGCTCCAAAGGGTCTAAATTATTTTGGAGGGAATGGGGAGAACTCACACGAAAGTAAAGATAGGGACTCTAATAAGAGTCTATATATTTCGGTTGCGAAAAGCATCGCTATATGGTGGATAGTGGCGGAGAAATGCGTCTATAAGCGTGTAAATAGTGACGCTTTTTTTAGTCTAAATATTGCGACTACTTAAAGAGCCCATATATCCCCAATAGTGGCTGCTAAATACATCGATATTTTTGCAAATTGTGACGCTCTAAAGCATCGGTAAATAGCGGAAATAAAAATTGCGACTCTCTACCAGAGCGTCGCTATGCGACATCTATATAATATACTAAAAGAGAGGAAATCAATGTGGTGATGACAATGTCACTCATTGATTGGTCTCTCTTTTAATAATATCTTTGACCTTATTACTAAATATACTAAGCACATACTAATTAGAATGTAGCAAAAAAAATTATTGTAACAATAATTACCATATTAAACTATTTCCTGCGTAAAATTTTCATAGTACCATATTGACAAAAAAAATAATGTAATAATAATATTTCATATGAAAACATTTCATACAAATCAGAGTAGTTGATTCATTTCAAATATAAGAGGAAAATGACTAAATGGGTATGCATTAAGGACAGTTACACGCTTACACGTATAAATGTATAATACAATAAGAAGTATGATTCATATATACCATAAACACTAATATTTATTCATTGCAATCTTTCCATGAAAATGTCCCAGCTAATAGTTACACATATATGAACATTGACATGTACAGTCTCTTCGTTTCTAAGAGATTGCGTAATATTTTTTTGGACGTCCTTATTTGTTTGCCCATACTTTATTTAGTATAAAAAAACCACGTGTTTTATCTCTATCTCTTTTTTCAAGGGCCTACTTGTAAAGTTCGGTGGGTGATGGGTTAAAAGTGTATTTATCATGGATGACGGGGCGATGATGGATTTTAGATTGCACTCACCCACATCGCTTATCCTTCATCAAATTAATTTTTTTCCTAACTACATATTATAATGTTTGTTTAACTACCCAATTACTTTAGTGAGACAATGATTTTGTCAAGACCCTATAATGGAGTTTTAAAGTTCAAAACTCTCTTACCAAAAAATGTTGTGTCTAAGAGTGGGTTTGAGGTGGTGTGGATACACGGGTGGGTGATGGAGCGGGATGATTTTATTTTTAACCCTTGAGTTGTGGATGGGGAGGGTTGGGTACCCGTTCTTGAGTGGCGGGGTTGATGATGAGAGTTTTAAAGGGCGGGTACAGTCATATGGGTGTGGAATCTTCGCCCCGCCTCAAAGTCATCTCTAACTGCATAAAGTAAATGTTGGGTTAGATGTTAAGTTATCGGGTAATGAGGTTGATGAGGCGGTATTAAGGAGTTATGACTATCCAAATGAAGGGCGGATGTGAATAGCTTTATATTTGACATAGGTGAAAAGTGGGTATAAAAATAATTTTGTCAAACAACATTTTTTTTTATAAAGAAACCGAATGGGCAAATAACAAATTCATCTATAATTAATTTTAATTATAAGAATAATTATAAGCTTTATTTTGCTGATAATTACCTACCACTATATTTTAGATTTCATATAAATTTATATTTAGATTATAATCTGTGCGAGGTAATATACTAGATTGATGGATTTAGATTGAACATTCCCACTTCGCATATCCTTCATCTAATTGATTATGAATAACATTTTTGCAACCAACCTACATATTATAACACTTTTTTATTTATTCAATTACTCTAGATAACCAAATTGACAAATACTTGAAAGCTACCAGAAAAGAGGCATATGGTGGGTTTGGGGTAAGTTGGATAAAAGGGTGAGTGATGGAGCGGGCATGGATTTTATTGTGTAGATGGGTAATGTGCATATCGTGGGTGGTACTGGTGGGGATAAGGGTGAGAGTTTTAGGTGGGTACGATTGTGGAAAGGCAATCCTCTGCACCCGTCGCGCCTTAAATTAAAAGTCATCTCTAACTAAATGAAGTACATGTTGTGTGTAAGTGTTAAGTGATCAGGTAATAAGGTAAATGGTGGGCGCGAGTATTAAGTGGGTATTACTATAGAAATAAAGGGTATACGAGGATAACTTTATATTTGACACGAGTAATAAATTGAATGTGAAAGAAAGTAACTTTATCTATGTAACCTTATTTGTTTTATTTTTATTTTTTTTAATAAATACTCACTTAGTCCCTTAATACTCTCCCCACTTTCCTTATAAAAGCGTCATTTAATACTCGCCCCGTTTCTATAAATGGCATACCTTTACTAATATTATATTATTTTTCACTTAACCATGGACCCACATATATTTCTTACTCCTTGAAAAGACATTAAAAAAATTCAATTCCCACCCACCCTACCCCATCCCAAGCCCTTTATTTTACACATTTTCCACTAATTATATTAAAAAAAAATCCCCCACTATCAACTACTCCACCTCACAATAAATTAAGGAATTTTTGCATTTTACCACCTAAAAAAAAATCTGAATTTGTGTTTTACCACCTTAAATTCTCAAACTTTTATTTACCACCTAAAAATATAAATAAAAATTCATTTTACCACCTTTAACGGCAAGTTAACAACAAAGTTAACGACAACGTTCTTGGAGCTCACAAATTAAGCTTCTCTTTACCCAAATTATGTGATTATCTTTTGTACTCCTTCTCATTCAATTTTTCACCTTCTTATTTACTATTCTTAAATTCTCACCACCCATTTTTGCCCTTCAAAGCTCCAAAGTAATCCAATTACAAACTTATACTTCCTCCGTCTTTTAATACTCGCAATGTTTGTTAGTTTCACGTATGCCAATGCACAACTTTGATCATTTATATCTTAAATTCTCTTTATGCAAAAATTATAAAAAGTTGATATTTTGAAAATACACATTGAGACGAATCTAACAAAATCCCACATGACTATGTTTTATCTTATATAAAAAGCACTAAGAATAGTCAAAGTGGATTATATGAATAGTGGCAAAAGTCCAAACGTTGCGAGTATTAAAAGACGGAGGAAGTATCATACAACATGCTTAAAACAATTTGGAATTTTATAAGGGATATGCTATACTAGCCTTTGAAGTGAGTTCAATAACGATTTCGTTAATTTACTATTAAAAGGTGGCAAAACGAATATTTTTAACTTTTTTCAGGTGGTAAAATAAAAGTTTGAGATTTTTAGGTGGTAAAATAAAAATTTGGATTTTTTATAGGTGGTATATTACAAAAAATCCATAAATTAATAAGTCAATTAAATTGCCTAAAACTATGCGCTGGTCAAACTGGAGCGAGTATTAAGGGACAAAGTGAGTAAGATAAAAATGGGTCAATAACAAATGTATCCATGATTAATTTTAATTAGAAGAATATCTACAAGCTCTATTTTGATTAATTATCTATAAATATAGTTTAGATATCATGCAAGTTTAATATTTTGCATACTGGATTGTAAATTGTGCATCGCACGGGTATTATACTAGTAGAGACACTATTTTCCGTCGCAATTTGACCAAAAAAGCGTCACAATATGCCGCGCTTTTTTGTAGTAGCTATTCATAGTAAAATAGGCCAGAATAAGATAAATTTCGGAATGGGAATTTTCCAACTGAGATCTGCTGAGCGCTAGAAAGTTCCAGCGCTTGGATCAGGAGCGCTGGTTATTTCTAGCGCTTGCATTTTGTGCGCTAGATCTATTCTGGTGACAGCTGGATCAATTCAATCTTTTGCGTGATTGTGTAAGAAGCAAACTACAGCGCTGGAATAAAGCAACGCTTATGGTTTGAGCGCTGTAATAAAATGACGCTCCGGCTGCCAGCGCTGGAATTCTCCAGCGCTGGTGTTTTACTTCACTTTTCCAGTCTTATCGGTTTTTACGGAATCTTACGCATGTTTTCTATCCTTTAGGAACACGATTTGGACTGCAACTCTTAGTCCGTACCTAATTATGAATGGTAAGGCGATTCAAACACTTAGATATTTTTTCTTACATGGTTTCTATTCTGGGTGGCATTCAAGCATAGCAGTTAATATAAATAGCAGTTTCTAAAAATGGAAATATGGTTTACGGGATTATCAGTCTGTCATGTATCGTTCGCGGCATATTTAGGAAAGCTTAGTCAAGAGGTGTTTGGTTTCATCATTGAACACACCGTGTCGGGCCTAGGGACAAATGTAGGCGTCTACAGTTAGCCCCCACTTTGATTGAGTCTGAGCAAGACGACAATCAAAGTAGTGGTAGACGGAATGCGTTTGGGACCTAGCTTGGTTAAAACTAAGTTTAAAGGAGGGTCTCGCGAACCCTGTGTGATAACATTTGACTGAAGGGTCATCACTGGAAATGTCAATAGTTCCCTCACGAGTCACTGGGAATTTACTGACCTGAACGGTCTTCTCACAGTGTCATTGAAGACGTTCAAATTGGCAGAATAGAGCTTTTTGAAAACGGACAATTAACTTTGACTTTTGAGAATGAAATATGGGATGATGAAATTTTTTAGAGAGGAATGAATTTAAATGGGAACCGGAATACGAAACACTAAACTTTGACATTTTTTAGCAAGGAATGAATGAACCTTAAAACTTTGACATTTTTTAGCAAGGAATGAATAAACCTTAAAACATTGACATTTTTTAGCAAGGAATGAATAAACCTTAAAACTTTGAAGAATATTGATCTCGGGAAAAACTAGGTCGTTACTAGTCTCTCCTAATCAAACAAATTACCTAACTAACCACTAAACACAAGTAAAGCGGTAAGCAAGGGTCGGAATCCACAAGGACTAAGGTGCACCAGATTATGCTAATCGAACAACAAGCTAGGTCGGAATATGGTTGGAAAAGTCAACTAACCAACTAAAACTAAACTAACTACCAGAGGACAAACATGGTCAAGGAATGAGATCAAACACCAACAATAATGACACAAGTATACGAGCAACAATTAAGAATGATGATGCATAAGCAAAGTATGAATGATGCGTTGGTTAGAAATAGATCCCCAAATGACTCCCGCCTTGAATCAATTCTTAGAATAGTCAAATGCGAACTCTCGTCCTACACACAACTACCCTTAGGTCACGGTTAAGCACAAACCAAACAATAGTCAACTTAGGTCACGATCCCTCGATTTTCCTAAGTCAACTACCCCAAAATCTAAGTCATACACAAGTAGCTAATTTGCATACAACAAAGTTTGATCGAGTATGCTCAAACAAACAATAATTTAATCATGCAACATCACCAAATTCAAACTCATTTACCCAAATCAATCATTGTTAGGTTTTCACCCAAACCCTAACCAATAAACTACTCCATCAGCATAAAAATATGAAATTTATAGAAATTAACAACTAAAAACATGATTCTAAACAATAACAACAACTAATCTAAACATGAATCATTGAACTAAACAAAAACAATTAACTAATTAAAACGATAAATAAAGTAATAAATAAGCAATAAATAAGGAGAGAGAGAGTAGAGAATTCTCATTGATTAATGGTGGAAATCCTCAAACCAAATTGCCACACTTGAATTTTAAAAGCCCCAATTTTCATTGGTTATATCTCATTTTCTCTCACCAAAAACTAAGCATTAACCCTAAACCCTAAGTGAAGAGAGAACTAAACTAATTATTTTCATTCCTCAAATAAAGTGAGAGCTAAGCTATTTATACACTCCCAAAATTAAAAGAGAGAAAGTAATACAAAAAAGAAAAGAAAATAAGATAAAAGTATTATGAAAGTAGAGAGAAAGGGAGAGAGAGGAAGAGAGAAAACTGTCAGTTATTCTCTTATTTCATTAGGCATCCATAATATATACATATACATAGTATTATATAGGGGTAAGGGTATAATGGGCATCCACCCTAATATATATTTTATAACACTCCCCCTTGGATGTCCATTATCCAAAACAATATAATGCCTTATAATGCGCATGAAATGCTGCCTCATTAAAAACCTTACCAGGAAAACCCAGTGGGAAAAACATGGTTAAGGGAAAAAGAGTGCAGCGCGCATTTACTCCCCCTAATGACAACATCACTAAAGATCTTTGAGACGGCGCAAACCAATGAGGTGAATCAACTTTTTAAATGTAGCAGTAGGAAGCGCCTTAGTAAACAAATCTGCCAAATTTTCACTTGAACAAATCTGCAAGACATTTATATCGCCATTCTTCTGAAGTTCATGAGTGAAAAAGAATTTTGGTGATATGTGCTTTGTTCTATCACCTTTGATGTATCCTTCCTTGAGCTGTGCAATACATGCTGCATTATCCTCATATAAAATTGCTGGTGCCTCTTTCCCGGAAGATAAACCACAATCTTCTCTTATATGCTGAATCACAGACCTAGCTTAGCCATACACATTCACGACTAGCCTCGTGAATTGCTAAAATCTCAGAATGGTTAGAGGAAGTAGCTGCAATAGTTTGCTTCATAGAACGCCAAGAAATGGCAGTACCTCCACATGTGAATAGATATCCAGTTTGTGATCAGCCATTATGAGGATCTGATAAATACCCTGCATCTGCAAAACCAACTAAACCTTCTTTTGATAAATTAGGAAAGAACAAACCCATATCTTTCGTACCTTGTAGATAACGAAGTACATTTTTAATCCCATTCCAGTGCCTGCGGGTTGGGCATGAGCTAAACCTTGCTAACAAATTCACAGAAAAAGATATGTCAGGTCTTGTATGACTAGCAAGATACATCAGTGCTCCAATTGCACTTAAGTATGGTACTTCAGGACCAAGAATTTCTTCATCATTTTCCCGAGGACGGAAAGGGTCCTTATCCACTTCAAGTGATCTTACAACCATAGGGCTACTCAATGGATGTGCTTGATTCATAGAGAACCTTTTTAGCACCTTTTCTGTATATGTTGTTTGATGCACAAGGATTCCATTCTTTAGGTGCTCAATTTGTAACCCCAAGCAAAATTTTGTCTTTCCAAGATCTTTCCTTTCAAATTCTTTCTTTAAACATTCCACGGTCATGGAAATCTCTTCAGGAGTTCCAACAATGTTTAGATCATCAACATACACTGCAACTATAACAAATCCTGATCCAAATCTCTTTATAAAAATACATGGGATAATAAGATCATTCTTATAGCCTTCTTTCAATAAGTACTCACTAAGGCGATTATACCACATACGCCCAGATTGTTTCAATCCATATAGATATCTATTCAATTTGATAGAGAAATGTTCTCGAGAACTTGATTTTGTTGCTTCTGGCAACTTAAATCCTTCTGGGAGTTTCATATAGATATCATTATCCAGTGGACCATACAAATAAGCTGTGACTACATCCATTAAGCGTAAGTCAAGTCCCTCTCTCATTGCCCAACTAATTATATATCTAAAAGTTGTTGCATCCACCACAGGAGAATATGTCTCCTCATAATCAATACCAGGTCTTTGTGAGAATCCTTGTGCAACTAATCTTGCTTTATATCTTTCAATATCACCATTTTCATTTTTCTTTCGCACAAAGACCCATTTATGTCCCACTGGCTTTACATCTTCAGGTGTACGGACTACAGGTCCGAATACTTCTCTTTTTGCAAGAGATTTCAATTCTGATTCAATTGCTTCCTTCCACTTTGGCCAAACATCTCTATGTCTACATTCTTCAATAGACTTTGGTTCATGATCCTCATCATCATCCACAACATTTAATGCTACATTGCATGCAAAAACATCATCGACGTCGATATGATTTCGGTTCCATGTAATTTCAGACATGATATAATTTATCGAAATTTCTTCATTATCAGGTACCTGAATTTCATCCTCTATCATGTCTAAAGTCTCTTCTGGAGATCCTTTAAAATTGATCGTATCCTCTATTGGACCATCATTAACCATTGCTCCTTTCCTTTTTCGAGGATTCTTGTCTTTGGAACCTATTGGTCTTCCACGCTTCTGGCGTGCCTTAGACTCATTAGCAACATCATTTTGTCCTTCCGGGACATCAATCTTAATCGGAGCATTCACAGCTGGTATATGTGACTTAGTCACTCTCTTTGGGTCAGTAAAAGCGTCTGGCAACTGATTTGCTAAACTTTGTAAATGAATTATCTTTTGAACTTCTAGTTCACATTGCTTAGTACGAGGATCAAAATGAGATAATGATAATTCATTCCAACTAATTTCTTTATCCAGCTGTTTGTTTTCTCCCCCTAAACCTGGGAAAACCGACTCATTAAAATGACAATCAGCAAAACGAGCCTTAAATAAACCCCCTATAGTTGGCTCAAGATATTTGATTATTGATGGGGAATCAAATCCAACATATATTCCCAACCTCCTTTGAGGAACCATCTTGGAGCGTTGTGGTGGAGCTATAGGGACATAAACTGCACATCCAAAAATTCTAAGATGGGATATATTTGGTTCCTGACCAAAAACCAATTGTGATGGGGAGAACTTATGATAATTTGTTGGCCTGATGCGAATTAATGCTGCTGCATGTAATATAGCATGTCCCCAAGCAGTAATTGGGAGTTTAGACTTCATTAGCAATGGTCTAGCAATCAACTGAATGCGTTTAATTAATGATTCAGCAAGACCGTTTTGTGTATGAACATGTGCTACAGGATGTTCAACATTTATCCCAATGGACATGCAATAATCATTGAAAGATTGTGAAGTAAATTCACCAGCATTATCAAGACGAATAGACTTAATAGGAGTATCTGGAAAATGTGCTCTTAATTTAATCAATTGAGCAAGTAATCTCGCAAACGCCAGGTTGCGAGATGATAACAAACATACATGTGACCATCTAGTCGATGCATCGATTAAAACCATAAAGTATCTAAATGGTCCACATGGGGGATGTATTGGCCCACAAATATCCCCTTGTATACGTTCCAGAAAATTGATTGATTCAAAATTTATCTTAGCTGGTGATGGTCGAATTATCAACTTTCCTTGTGAGCAAGCAACACATGAAAAATTATTAGAGAGAATCTGCTGGCTCTTTAATGAATGCCCACAAGAATTTTCAATGATTTTTCGCATCATGATTGAACCGGGATGGCCTAACCGGTCATGCCAAACTATGAAGCTATCAGTAAACTTCTGGTTTACTATAGCATGTGTTTCAATAGAATTAATTCTCGTGTAGTACAAACCAGTGGAGAATGTAGGTAATTTCTCCAAGACAGTCTTTGTGCCATTAGTTATGCTCGTGATTTGAAGGAATTCATCATTTCCTTCACTAATAGTCTCAATATGATAACCATTACTTCGAATATCTTTAAAACTAAATAAATTTCTTTGAGACTTGGGAGTATATAATGCATCAATGATGACAAATTTAGTTCCCATAGGCAACAATATATTTGCTCTTCCGGAGCCTTCTATAATATTAGTACTACTCGATATAGTACTCACACTAGTTTTTTTCATCATCAATTGAGAGAAATATTTCTTTTTCTTAAGTATAGTATGAGTAGTTGCACTATCTGCAAGATACAATTCTTCATCATTTATTTCCCATTGACCTTGAGAGGTATTCATATTCTTCAAGGAAATAAAAATATGTGTCACAAAACTAAACATGTCCAAAATAACCATTATAAAATAAAACACCCAAAATAATACAATATCTTAGAAAACACACAGAATATAAAGTCATTATACAATCACAAAGTTCATAACTTAAACACATAATGTCATAATTAAAATACTACAATTCTATACCAAATCCAACACAACATATTAAAAACTTAATTATTCCCTTCAGGGGAAGTAAAGAAATCTGCAACTTCTAGGTGAGTTGTATCACCAGACTCAAAATCACCTTCGCCATCTTCAAATACAAGATTGGTCTCAACATTCTTTCCTTTCTTCTTCAATGATGATTGATAAAGGTCAACAAGGTGTTTTGGAGTGCGACATACGCGTGACCAATGGCCTTTTCCTCCACAACGATAACAAACACTAGTCACATTGTCACTTTTTCCTTTCTCACCTTTACCATCTTTGCGGTCCCACTTCTGGTGGGAATGTGAGTTCTTGTAATAACCTCCATGACCTCTACCAGAGCCACCAAAACCACGTCCACGCCCACGGCCTCGCCATTGGCCACGACCACGACCACTGCTGCTGGCATGGTCTTTATTCTTTGATATTTTCCCGCTATGGGATATCACATTCGCTTTAGGGAATGGAGTTGAGCCAGTAGGGCGTGCTTCATGATTTTTCATTAACAGCTCATTATTTTGTTCAGCCACAAGAAGACAAGATATCAATTCAGAATATTTTTTAAAACCTTTTTCTCGATACTGTGTCTGCAGGACAACATTGTTTGCATGAAAAGTGGAGTATGTTTTTTCTAACATATCTGCATCGGTAATTTTCTCTCCACATAATTTCAATTGAGAAGTAATTTTAAACATGGCTGAATTATATTCACTCACAGATTTAAAATCTTGTAATCTCAAATGCAACCAATCATAACGAGCCTTTGGCAATATCACAGTTTTCTGGTGGTCATACCTTTCCTTTAGATTACTCCAAAGGATTTGTGGGTCTTTAACTGTCAGATACTCAGTTTTAAGCCCCTCGTGGAGGTGATGGCGAAGAAATATCATAGCTTTAGCTTTATCTTGACATGTTGCTTTATTTCCTTCTTTTATTGTGTCACCAAGCCGTTTAGCATCTAGGTGTATTTCAGCATCTAACACCCATAACAAATAGTTTTTTCCAGTAATATCAAGGGCCACAATCTCAAGCTTTGCAAGGTTTGACATAAATTCGCTATGCAAAACAATTGATACTACAAATTAGGACGTCGGAATTATAAGTAAACATACCCTCTACAAGTTGTGATAAATATTAAGTATCATACTGACACTATAATAGTAAAATTTATGGGTATGTTACTGGGCTAGACACAAATGAATATAAAAGTAAAAGAAAATGCTCCTTTTCACATAAAAGATGGAGTGCACGTGTGGCTTCAAACAACAGATAGTAATTGTACTATTCTTATATTAAGGACCATTTTTGTAAGAATCTTCACGCACTTGTTTTTATCTCTTCATTTTATTATACTCCCTAAATTGATGATACTTATGCAAAAAAAAACAAGAATTAAGGCAAAGATTGCAGCATGATCACGAAATAATTAACAACTACAAAAAAAAAAAAACTTGAAAGATTCCACTAAAAATAATGGTAACCGAATTGCGGCATAACTGCATAACCGAATTTGATTACCAAATGAAAATAATACACTATTTCAAAGCATTAAGCAAATCAAAAAAAAAAATTCTAGATTAACTTAGTAAAGTTGGGCCGCAAAAACAAAAACGGTTTCTAAAATTAATATGAACCGCAGTGAATCAAATTGATATCCACGCATGATGTTGCCGCATTAAATCGCAATTTACATAAACATTCATCAATCAGACATAATTTATAGTATTTTAACTCAATTTTACACGGTAATACGTACAAATAAGTTAACATAAACATGGTACGAAGTATTTAGAAGACATACAAAATTAACGTACAGAGGCATATAGTGCAGATCATTGCAACAACTTAATAAAATAATTAGTTTAATCAAATCATAAGTATATAATAATCATATCATATGCAAGATCACAAAACTTCTTTAAAAGAAAATCATGAAAGTAAAGACGAGTATAAACCAAATAATATAGTAATTACTTCGTAGTAATACTAACCGATAACGATGATTCTCGTAGTTATTTTCTCCTTTGTTCAATTGCGGTTTCCTTTGATTTTCATCAACAATTAGCAATGGTGCTGATAACGTATTATGAAAGTAGAGAGAAAGGGAGAGAGAGGAAGAGAGAAAATTGTCAGTTATTCTCTTATTTCATTAGGCATCCATAATATATACATATACATAGTATTATATATGGGTAAGGGTATAATGGGCATCCACCCTAATATATATTTTATAACAAAAAGGAATTTAAAAGAAAAGAAAAAGAAAAAGAAAAAGAAAAGAAAGAGAAACTCAAATAAAACAAAAGAAAGAAAAAGGATTAAAAAGATAAGAAAGAAAAAAAAAAAGGAAAAGGAAAAAGAAAATAAAGAGAAAATGAAATCCCCTTTTCTAAAACAATCCCGTGGCTTTCATTTCCCCAAACCCCAAAACTTTCAGACCCTTTTCTAAATTCGTCTTCTTCGTTGTTCCCTGGTTCGCACTTCGCAACTCACCCATCGTTAATCATCACCGTCGATCCAAATCATCCACGATCAATCATTCATCATCATCTCATCAACCATAATCGATCAACATCATCAAGTAATCACAGCCCTCAATTCGAAAGTGTACGGCGATAAATCGAGGCCACCAACAACCACCAAGGCAAGAAGGCACGTGACCTTCATTAATTCTGTACACCCAAACGCGCTCAAATGTTCGGACGAAGGTTCGGGCGAACCCGAGACTTGCAGGAACTCTAAACTTTCGGTTCGGTCGAACTCCTTTACGGGTTCGGACGAACCAATTACTCTGTTTTTTTCTCTGTTTCTTGCTTCGTGATTTTGGGCTGAATTGTTGTGTTATTGGTGTTGTGGGTGGTCGGCTGAGATGGGATGAGGTGGCGCTGCTTGGGTTGTTGGTGTGCGGGATGGGTGGTGACTTGTGGTGCTGTTGCTGTAGGAGGCGGCTAGTACAGGTGGTTGGGCGACGGTTGATTGTAGCTGGCTCGATTGACGAGGGAGGTGAGGTAAGCAGGTGCCGCAGTTTTTTTTGTTGGTGGTTTGATGGAGGTGCGAAGAAGCAAGGTAGAAGGAGCATGAGGAGGGTAGAGATCATGGTGGTGTAGGATATGAGTGTGGTAGTGTAGGATAAGTGTTGGGCTTCAATAGTAACCTTGGGCTTTTTGACTTTGATATTAACTTGAACAAGAGCCCATCAATAATTCAACTTCAAATCACATACCTACACATAAAACCATTGTAAAACCACAAGCACGAGGGGAGAAATCGGGACAAATAAAAATAAAATAAAGAAAAAGGATAAATAACAATAATAAATAATAATAATAATTAGAAATGGAAATAAAAATAGGAAATTAAAAACAAAAACTATAATAATTAAACTATAAAATTATAAAACAAATAAAATAAATAAATTACGGAATTAAAATCTAAAAACTAACAAAAATAGCTAAAAAACGCTAAACTAAGCTGTAGATAATTAAAATAAGAAAATAAGGGAAATAAAGATTAAATATACTATAAATAGGATAAAATGACTCAAATAATTGCCTAATCCCTACCCTATGAGCGACATAAATGTCACTCATCAAATGCCCCCAAACTTGAGCTTTTGCTCGTGAAACACAAAGGGAAATAGGATAGCAAATTTGAGCAAAACGAGTTATTAAGAAGCTAATCAACATAGAAAATAGAAATTGAGATAGAATATACACTAACTCACTGTCGTAGGAATCACGATTGCATTTAAGCACATGCAATAAGCTCTTTAAACCCCTAAATCGCTCTAGAGGGCGAGTGAGATCTCGCAAGGGTTTCCCACAAGATTAACCCATAATTCTTATTAAGCACAATTAAGACATTTCGCCCAAAGTCATCTCATCAAGCATGGTTCACCAAACATGGTCGATGCAAACAAGCTTTCAAAGCATAACCATCATCAAGATGCATCCATGAGTTAGGAATATAGGGGATAGACTAATCTAAGGTGCAAGAGAATCACAATCAAAGCATCGAATCATCAGTTAGGTTCACTAAGGCATCGAAAAGTCAAAAATTGTTCTCAAATGGATAAATACGATCACGACCACCTAAAATGCATATTGACTCCCCCAAACTTGACTTTTGCTAAGAATCTTGGATTGTAAGATTAAGAAATTTGAGTAATGCGTCTAGAGTCTCAATTCTTGAGCCGCAATGACATTCATCATCACTAGGGAAAACTTTACTTAATAAATCTTCAAGCTCCCACTCAATCATCTAAACTAACCCACTTTCTCAAGAACTTGTGGCATTTACCACTTATTGACTCTTTTTTTTCTTTTTGTAAACTTTAATAGGCTTATTAAGCCTTGTGGGCTCATTGGCGCCACTTATTGACTCGGACTTGACACTTTGTCTTTCGCCTTGTGGGCTCATTGACTCCACTTATTGGACTCGAAACATGAATCACAATCTTTTTGTTCTACAATCCAATTAACTCTTAGCATAGCTTATTCGGGGGAATGAAGTGTGCACCAAAGGGAATTAAGGTAGCAAAGAACATCCAAAAGAGAACAAAATTAACTCTTTTCAAACCAAAGCTTATCATTTAGAATCATCGAAAACTTTTTCAAGTAGAGACTCAAGCAACAAAGATTAAGCTATCCCTAATCGCCCTAACTCACACATGCAAATATCCAACGGAAATACATCTACTCAATTATCCAAATGACAAGCAAGGGAATCCACATTAAAAATCATCGAGATTCTTTCTTTGGGCAAGCAAATCATTTTTAGTGCTTTTATTCAATCACTTGGGACTTTTTTGGATTTTCTAAACTTTTTTCTATTTTTTTTTTATAAAAAAAATGTTTAATCAAAATTCAAAAGAAAAATAAATAAAAATGTTTTTAGATTTTGAAATTTTTTAAAAAAGGAAAACTAAACAAATGAAAAGAAACTTGTCTCCCCCAAGCTAGCGAAAAGCTATCCCCCCAAGTTAGAATTAAGCATTGTCCTCAAGGCTTGAAACAAAAACTCAAGGGAAGGGAGGGGGGAAAGAAAACACGCATTCAACCAATATACATAGTTCCGAAAATCACAACACATTAGAGAAAGAGAAATGGAGGCAACCAAATCAACATTTTCAACCATCCAACCTCATGCCCCAACAATTCATACGCCCAATCAACCAATGGAGTAACGAAAAGAAGGAGAGGAATGACACTACCGGATAGTAGGTGGGTGTAAATACCAAATGATCCAATTTCTCCATTTGAAGTCAACTTTATCCAAATTTGTGCTTTGCTTTCCTTATGCAATCAAGAATGAGCGCTTATTCCACTTAAGTACCTAAAACAAAAATTGAAAAGAAGCATAAGTAAGAAAAAAAAATAAAGAAAATGAAAGCAATAAAGCACGGGTTACTTCCCGAGAAAGGCTTGTTTAAGGTCCCAAGCACGACCTTTCTAGTAAATAACCCGACAAAGAACGCAAGAGTTTGTCAAATGCATTGGCACACATTTCAAGGAATAAAACATATGCAATGCTCAAAAGAAAAGCATGCACAAAGATTAGTGTCGTTCTATGCCAACAAGGAGAAGGATGCCGAAAAGAAGTAGGATCAAAAGGGAAAACAAGAAAATAAGAAGAAAAATCAAAAGAATTAGAAAAAGAAGAAACAATCGGCAGACTCTCCTCAACAAACTCTTCTTGGGGGGCAATCTCACTCTTTTCCTTAAACATGACCGAATTAGGCACTTTGAGAACAATGGAGGCAAGATTATCATCTAATGGAGGTGGTTTGAGAAAAGAAAAAGGGTATGAGATGGGAAATGAGGGAACTAGGCCAAGCTTTCTTGAAAATGGGACATAAGGGGAAGGGGTAGAAACAAGGGCTTCACAAGCAACTTCTCCCACATCACAAGAATTCAAAACATAAGCTTTTCGACCAAAGGGTCCTCAAACAAGGAATTTTCCTCCAAATCACCATCATTCGCCTCAAAAACATCCTCAACCACCAAATGAGATGTCTTAATTTCACATTGACCAAAGAATTCACTCAAGGAAGGGGGGATACGAGAGGATGGGTGCTCTAAAGATAGCGGAAAGGGAGTGAAATTAAGGTCACTTAAGATAGAAGTAAGAGACTCAAGAATCGAATCATCAATCAATAAGGGCTCATGATTCTCTACACCCTCAACTAACCAATCTCCAAAAGAGGCTACCTCAACATCATGCTCCTCATCTTCATCATCCCAAAAACCACCATCAAGATTTAAACTACTCTTTCCCAATTGATTTTCATTCTCAATATTCATCAAATCATCATCAATAATAGGAAAATGGTCTATGGGTTTCCGAATAGCATTGATTTTAGCCTCAAGAAAGGTCATATGATCGGCTATTTGGTTGGCCCTAGAATTAAACTCTTTGATGCAATTCTCAAGGAGAAGCTCCAAGTTAGATTTTGATGATTCTGAATGCATAGAATTTCGAACATCAACACGGGAAGAGGGGTCACAATCAAGCATGTGAGATTCAAAATCGGGGGTATGAGGGAGATCATGGGAATTCATGCAAATATTTGAAGGAATTTGATAAGAAGCATAAAAAATATTTACATTAGAATGCAACTCATCAACATGAGAATAAAGGGGAAGGGGATTAGAATCGTGCATATTTGGTTCACCATTAAAAACAGGTGGAGCTTCAAGGAAATTCATGGAAAAACTAGAATCAACATTAGAAACATGAGAATCCCGAACACATGTCCCATGATTGGTCATTTCCCAATCATAGGTATCTCTAGCTAACCAATTATAAAAATTCCAAGCTTCATCCAATGACTTAGCCTGAAATCCACCATGAAACATATTCTCAACCATTCCCCTAGTAAGCTCATTAAGACCATCATAAACTACTTCACACAATTCCCATAAATCAAACCTATATTCACTTCCAAGAGACTCCTCAAGTCTTTTAAAATACATCCAAAACGGTTCATGCTCAAGTTGAGGAAACGAGAAACTTGCCATTTTTTTGAATTTTTTAAAAATTAAATAAATAAATAAGAAAAACGAAAAGAACTATGCACAAAGACCTAGAATCATCTAACTAACACAAACTAATGCCAACCGAAGTCCCCGGCAACGGCGCCATTTTGATCTCGGGAAAAACTAGGTCGTTACTAGTCTCTTCTAACCAAACAAATTACCTAAACTAACCACTAAACACAAGTAAAGCGGTAAGCAAGGGTCGGAATCCACAAGGACTAAGGTGCACAAGATTATGCTAATCGAACAACAAGCTAGGTCGAAATATGGTTGGAAAAGTCAACTAACCAACTAAAACTAAACTAACTACCAAAGGACAAACATGGTCAAGGAATGAGATCAAACACCAACAATAATGAAACAAGTATACGAGCAATAATTAAGAATGATGATGCATAAGAAAAGTATGAATGATGCGTTGGTTAGAAATAGATCCCCAAATGACTCCTGCCTTGGATCAATTCTTAGAATAGTCAAATGCGAACTCCCGTCCTACACACAACTACCCTTAGGTCACGGTTAAGCACAAACCAAACAATAGTCAACTTAGGTCACGATCCCTCGATTTCCCTAAGTCAACTACCCCAAAATCTAAGTCATACACAAGTAGCTAATTTGCATACAACAAAGTTTGATCGTGTATGCTCAAACAAACAATAATTTAATCATGCAACATCACCAAATTCAAACTCATTTACCCAAATCAATCATTGTTAGGTTTTCACCCAAACCCTAACCAATAAACTACTCCATCAACATAAAAATATGAAATTTATAGAAATTAACAACTAAAAACATAAGGCTCTTGCGCGGGTTCGAAGAGGAGATCTCCTCCTTCGACGCCATGGCAAACACACGCAAGCAAGCTAAGAAACACAACAATGGTGGAAGCAAGTCTAAGAATAAGACGGCGACGGTCTCACTGAAGGAGCGACCCAATCCCAAGCTTGATACTGGTGCTGCAATGGCGGATTCCGACGACATCTCTGAGCACTCGACAAACCCAGAAAATCAGTTTGATGATTTCAATCAGATTTTGACCCCAAAAGCAAGCTTGAGAGATTTACAACAACAATCACAGATCAGAGGTGACTTTAATGCGTGGCTGAGCGGATTACACAGCGGTAAGGATGCTCGTACCCATTTTCGATCACATTCAAATATTGGCGGGAATAGCCATACTCTGTTAGATTCTTTGAATGACTGTGCTACTGAACAAAATGAGGTGCATAATCATGACAATGATGATAATACTGATTCTAATAATCAACCCCCGATTGTTCAAATTGATTTTGATGACATTAAAGATGAAATTGCCTATTGGGAGTCAGCTGTGATATGTTATGTGATTGGTGCTAATCCACCCCAGAATGTGATGGAGGGATATGTGAGAAGAATCTGGGGGAAATATGGAGTGGATAAAGTTTCACAGGTGGGGAAGGGAATCTATATGGTTCGATTCACAACAATGGAGAACTGCTCCAAAGTTTTTCAGGGAGGATTTCAGTTTTTTGATTCCAAGCCATTAGTGGTGAAACCTTGGTCTGCTGATGTTAATTTCTGCAAAGAACCAATCAAGAAACTGCCCATTTGGATACAATTACATGGGTTGGATGTTAAGTACTGGGGTGAGAAGAGCTTAGGCAAGATTGTGGGTCAACTAGGGTCATTGATTAAAGTTGACCAAGCCACAAAAAATAGGGACAAATTGATGTTTGCTAGGGTCTTGATTGAGGTTCAAGTTGATCAAGATTTCCCTACTGTGATCCACTTTAGGAATGAGATAGGAATCATGATCAATCAGTCAGTTATGATTGGTTGCCTACCACTTGTTCTGTGTGCAAGGGAATGGGCCATACCCATGAACATTGTAATAAGAAGCAAACTGATCCTGTAAGGAAAGTTTGGGTGAAAAAAGCAATTCAACCTAGTGTTGTCCATGTTCCACCTCCTGTGGCACCAGGGGATGGGTTTGTTCAAGCCACCAAGTTCAGCAAGATCATTAGCAAGCAACTGAAGCCAGTGGTGATTACTAACTCTTTTCAAACTCTATCTGAATCTGAAACTGCAGATGATCATGAAGAAAGGGAGGTACAGGTTATTAATGGGAGGCCATTAGACAGGGGGGTGACATCCCCTATGTCTAATGGATAGAGTTCTTTGCTGGAATGTCAGAGGGTTAAACACTCACTCTAAACAGATTGCAGTGAGACAATTGATCCAATCTCACAACATCAAGTTGTTTAGCCTTCTGGAAACAAGGGTGAAAGCACCAAAAATGGGCAATTTGTATCTCACAGTTTGTCCAAATTGGTGTTTCACCACCAACTTAAGCTGTCATTACAATGGTAGAATTGTTCTTGCTTGGGACCCAGATGTTTTTCACATTGACATCATCCATATGGGAAGTCAGCTGATTCACACATATATTACCCCAAGAAACTCTGACAAGGGATTCTTTGGCACCTTCATCCATGGCTTCAATACTCCTACTGAGAGAGAGTCCATGTGGGCCTCCTTGACTTCTCTCTCTCACCTAAACCATCATCAAGCATGGTTAATAATGGGGGACTTTAACTCCATCATGGAAATGGAAGACAGGATTGGGGCACCAGTGAGACTTGTTGATATCAAGCCAATGAGGAACTGTATGGCCACCTGCAATCTTACACAGGTCAAAACAGTTGGGAGACAGTTTACATGGAACAACAAACAAGAAGGGGAGAATAGAGTCTTCTCTAGAATTGATAGAGTATTATCCAACACTACTTGGGATGACATGTTCCCTACTGCTGAAGCTATGTATTTGCCAGAGGGTACTTATGACCATTGTCCAATGATATTGAGCACCTTACCCACTTGCCAGTCAAAGAAACCTTTTAGGTTTTATAACATGTGGACTTCTTCCCCTGATTTTCTTCCCATAATAGAGAAGCACTGGCAAAAATATGTCTGTGGATGTCCCATGTTCAGAATAATCCAAAAACTCAAATGGATAAAACAGGATCTAAGGGTCCTCAACAAATCTGGTTATAATAACATTGAAGCAACCAAGATCCAACTGCAACATCAGCTTGCTGATATCCAAAACAAGCTTCACACAGACCCTACAGATGCTTTACTAGCTACAGAAGAAAAAGCAATTGTTGCTGCTTTCAGAACTGCTAAAGAGAATCACCTCTCTTTTCTACACCAAACATCTAAAGCTCATTGGCTTGAACAAGGAGATGAAAATAGCAGAGCCTTCTACCAGAGTATTAGGCAGAGAAGAAAACACAATACCATTCATTCTATCCAAACCTCTTCTGGGGAGTGGGTGAACTCAGTTGAGGGTGTTCAGAAGGCATTTCTTGAGTTCTACAAAGATCTATTTATGACAAAACAAGAGTCCAGAACCCCCATCAAAAAGGAGATTATGGACAAAGGTCCAAGGCTTACTGAGGACCATGTCAACCAACTGCACTGCAACTTCACTCTGGAAGATGTCAAAAGGGTTTTGGATACCATTCCAAGTACTAAAGCTCCTGGTTTGGATGGTTTCAATAGCCATTTTTTCAAGAGTACCTGGGATATTATCAAAGATGATTTGCATGCTGCTATCAATGATTTTTTTCATACTGGGAAGATGCTAAAAGAGATTAATGTCACCTCCATCACCCTAGTGCCAAAGGTTAGTGTACCTTCTTCTGTTCGTGATTTCAGACCAATTGCATGTTGTTCAGTGATCTACAAGTGCATCTCTAAGCTTCTCTGTGAAAAACTAGGTAGTGTGCTACCTGATATTATCTCTACCAATCAAGGTGCATTTGTGTCAGGAAGATCCATCCTACACAAGCTTGTGTGCCAAGATATTGTTAAGATTTACAGAAAAAGTCAACTGCAAGCCAACTGTCTTATGAAATTGGACCTTAAAAAGGCCTATGATACTGTTGGATGGGAGTTTGTTGAAGAGATTCTTCTTGATCTTGGCTTCCCTACACACTTCATCAAGCTCATCATGACTTGTTTAACCACTACCCAATATTCTATTCTCCTTAATGGTTCACCTACTGGTTTGATTCACCCCAGGAGACGGCTAAGGCAAGGGGACCCTTTATCTCCCTTGCTCTTCACTCTCTGTATGGAGTACTGTTCTAGAGCTATGCAAGCAGTTGGAGATCACCCCTCTTTCAGATTTCACTCTAGATGCAGGTATCTGAAGCTTAATCACTTATGCTTTGCAGATGACCTTCTCATGTTCTGCAAGGGTGAGCAGGAAGCTGTTCAACTCATGCTAAATGGATTTAATGCTTTCTCTACCACCACTGGCCTCATGGTTAACCCCCATAAATCATCTCTTTACTGTTGTGGAATCCCAGAACACCAACTCCCCTCTTTTGCTCACTTGACTGGTTTCAAGATTGGTTCTCTTCCTTTCAAGTACCTAGGTGTTCTAGTGAGCCCTTTGAAGCTAAAAGCTAGTGATTGTGATTCACTTATTGACAAGATGACTGCTAAAATCAAAACCTGGAGCTCTAGAAACCTCTCTTTTGCTGGTAGAGCTCTTCTGGTTAATTCTGTCCTTATGAGTGTGACTGTGTATTGGGCTCAGATGTTTCTGTTCCCAAAAGCTATCCTGAAAAGAATTAATACCATTTGCAGATCCTTCCTATGGTTTGGGAATTATGATGACAGCAGACCTGGTCCTGTGGCTTGGGACAAGCTTTGTCTCCCAAAAGCACAAGGGGGATTGGGTTTTAGAAATCTTCTGTTATGGCATCAAGCAGCAGTGGGAAAGTTGGCCTGGGCTGTCTCTAAAAAGCAAGATAATCTGTGGGTGAGGTGGATCCATGCTGTTTATGTGAAAGATAAGAGTTGGGATGACTTCATTCCACCTGCAGCTGCAAGTTGGGTTGTGAAGTTTGTTTGCAAGGTGAAGAACTACTGCAACACCCATTTCCAGTCTCATCAATGGTTGAAGGTAACTAAGTACTCTATCAAAGGAACCTACATTGATCTGTGTCAACAAGTTGATAAAGTTCAGTGGCATTATTATGTGTGGAACAGACTTTCAGTGCCTAAACACAGATTTATTCTTTGGCTCACTATGCTTGAGAGGTTGAAAACAAAATATAGATTGTATAAGTTAAAGGTGGGGTCTGATGACCTTTGCCCTCTTTGTGGTTCAATGTCTGAAACTATCAACCACCTATTCTTTGAGTGTCACTTTGGTGCACACTGTAAAACACAGATCATGAACTGGTTGGGGTTCCAAAACAGCAGGAACTCAGCAGCAGCTCTTCTCAAATGGATCCATAGATATGCTAAGAGCAAATTTCAGAAGGCAACTATGTACACTGCAGTAGCTTGCCTGGTTTATCACATTTGGAGGGCAAGGAACTCCTCAGTTTGGAATGCTCATGTTCCAGCAATCAAGCACACTCTCAACACTATTCAGTTTGAAGTAAAGAGTAGAATTTCAAACTTACTTAGCAAGAAAATTTGTAACAGAGATATGGATTGGTTTGCTAGCCTTTAGAGGGTAGGGTCTGTTTTGGCTAGGGTTGCCTAGCCTTTTGTTGCTTTGGCTCCTGTTTGGCCTAGTTGGGCTTGCTGGTGCCTTGTTGTAAATGGTTGATTGGTGTGCAATAAAATTATCACTTACTTGCCAAAAAAAAAAAAAACAACTAAAAACATGATTCTAAACAATAACAACAATTAATCTAAACATGAATCATTAAACTAAATAAAAATAATTAATTAATTAAAACGATAAATAAAGTAATAATTAAGAAATAAATAAGAAGAGAGAAAGTAGAGAATTCTCATTGATTAATGGTGGAAATCCTCAAACCAAATTGTCACACTTGAATTTCAAAAACCCCAATTTTCATTGATTATATCTCATTTTCTGTCACCAAAAACTAAGCATTAACCCTAAATCCTAAGTAAAGAGAGAACTAAACTAATTATTTTCATTCCTCAAATAAAGTGAGAGCTAAGCAATTTATACTTCCCAAAATTAAAAACGAGAAAATAACACAAAAAAAAAGAAAATAAGATAAAAGGAATTAAAAAGAAAAGAAAAAGAAAAAGAAAAGAAAGAGAAACTCAAATAAAACAAAAGAAAGAAAAAGGATTAAAAAGATAAGAAAGAAAAAAAAGGAAAAAGAAAATAAAGAGAAAATGAAATCCCCTTTTCTAAAACAATCCCGTGGCTTTCATTTCCCCAAACCCCAAAACTTTCAGACCCTTTTCTAAATTCGTCTTCTTCGTTGTTCCCTGGTTCGCACTTCGCAACTCACCCATCGTTAATCATCACCGTCGATTCAAATCATCCACGATCAATCATTCATCATCATCATCTCATCAACCATCATCGATCAACATCATCAAGTAATCACAGCCCTCAATTCGAAAGTGTACGGCGATAAATCGAGGCCACCAACAACCACCAAGGCAAGAAGGCACGTGACCTTCATTAATTCCGTACACCCAAACGCGCTCAAATGTTCGGACGAAGGTTAGGGCGAACCCGAGACTTGCAGGAACTCTAAATTTTCGGTTCGGTCGAACTCCTTTACGGGTTCGGACGAACCAATTGCTCTGTTTTTTTCTCTGTTTCTTGCTTCGTGATTTTGGGCTGAATTGTTGTGTTATTGGTGTTGTGGGTGGTCGGCTGAGATGGGATGAGGTGGCGCTGCTTGGGTTGTTGGTGTGCGGGATGGGTGGTGACTTGTGGTGATGTTGCTGTAGGAGGCGGCTAGTACAGGTGGTTGGGCGACGGTTGATTGTAGCTGGCTCGATTGACGAGGGAGGTGAGGTAGCAGGTGCATCAGTTTTTTTTTTGTTGGTGGTTTGATGTAGGTGCGAAGAAGCAAGGTAGAAGGAGCATGAGGAGGGTATAGATCATGGTGGTGTAGGATATGAGTGTGGTAGTGTAGGATAAGTGTTGGGCTTCAATAGGAACCTTGGGCTTTTTGACTTTGATATTAACTTGAACAAGAGCCCATCTATAATTCAACTTCAAATCACATACCTACACATAAAACCACAAGCACGAGGGGAGAAATCGGGACAAATAAAAATAAAATATAGAAAAATGATAAATAACAATAATAATAATAATAATAATAATAATAATAATAATAATAATAATAAATAATAATAACAATTAGAAATGGAAATAAAAATAGAAAATTAAAAACAAAAACTAAAATAATTAAACTATAAAATTATAAAACAAATAAAATAAATAAATTACGGAATTAAAATCTAAAAACTAACAAAAATAGCTAAAAAAACGCTAAACTAAGCTATAGATAATTAAAATAAGAAAATAAGGGAAATAAAGATTAAAAATACTATAAATAGGATAAAATGACTTAAATAATTGCCTAATCCCTACCCTATGAACGACATAAATGTCACTCATCAAATATCTTATTTTTCAAAATACGAATTTTTTTTCTAAAAACATGTTTTATTACTTTTTGAATAAAATAAACCGTACCTAGATGGGTTACGGTGATTTATTCCGGACACAGTTGACTGTCAGTGTGCCACTGAATATAAAATTTTGAAATACCTTTACTTTTCCGTGGGAAACAAAACGGAAAACGTATAGGCGGTTATTTGATAAGAAATGGGCTGAATGACCCAACTTTTTGTCGGAGTGGAATAAACGTGCGTTGGAACTTTCCAGCGCTCGATTTTAAGGGCTGAAATTTTCTAGCGCTTGACTTTGAGCGCTGGAAATTTCAAGTGCAGGTCCTCTTTAAATGCGAGCAGTTCAGTGGCATTTCGCCATTTTCCTGCTCCTACTGCTCGCAATTTTCTCCACTTCTCTACTCAGAATTCATCGTTTCGGCTCGTTTTTGGACGATTATTTCACCAAAATCACTCCCAAGTAGATCTAAATCACATATATGTAAGTAATTTTGAGTTCAATTGAATTTTGTCTTAGTTTTGGGTAGAAATTCGTATTGTTTTTCATGCCCAAATTGAATTGGGGTTTTTCATATTTACCCCAATTTCTTGCAATTGTTTGCTTGTGTGTGATGTTTATAACATGTATAAGTGCCTAAGCATGTTTTTTTTTGCAAGTCTGTTGATTTTGGGTGATTTTGTGCTTGTTCAAAATTAACCCCCAAGTGTGCCTACGAAATGACATTGGAATGCAATGTCGGTGTTTTTCTATGCTTTGCTTGCAATTACATAGCCAATGGGTGATAGAAAGTGCATCATTTTGATGTTCGGATTAGTCCGTGGTTGATTTCGTATGCACGAGCCTTTGTCACTAATTGCGAACTTAGTAACATGTCACTTTAGAGAACGAAATTGTTTAATGCCACTAGTTTGTTGTATTTGGGATTTTTAGAATGTAATTGTTGTGCATTGCTAGTTTCGAGGTATGATTACCTTATGTTTTTTTCATATTTTGCGAAATGTAGTATGTCAGAAGGCAGTGGATCCTCTGATGAAGGGAAGGCTCCGGGTTACGTCATGCAACCACAAGTTGCTTCTTCTTGTCCGATGAGGCAAGAGGGTACTTACCGCGCTCGGCGCTCTCGGAGGATGAGGGATGCCTCTTCGCCTCCTCCGTCAGAGTCCGGAGGGGGTTCTGACCCCGATGATGGGCCTCTTTGGTTGGGCCCCATAGAGTATGATGGGATTGACTTGCACCACGACTTGGAGCATCAACTGGTGTCCCGGTTTCGTGCCGAGAAGGCAGGGACAGATACAGCTTGTCGACCTTACAGCGGGCGGTCATCGTCGAGCGCCTGGGGAAGCTGGACGATCGAACTCGGGCTGCAGTGGAGGAGTCATTTGTACCCGACGGTATGCTGTAGGGGAATACAGTTAAACATACATAACATGTGTGGAACAATCCCCAAAGCCAGGAAACATGTATAAAGCACAGAATAAGCAAACTTACATTCGAAGCGTGTTTTCCCGAGTAATGTATCAACGAACACGAACAAAGAACTCCACTTGTCGTTCCTCTACTTGGTTCACCGACACGTTCAGATTCGTCTTCATAATCGTAGCTTAGACAATCACTCAAGAGTTTTTACTTTTCGGGATGAACAGTTTTCGCAGAGAGAAAACTGAAGAACGTAATATTAGAATTAGGTTTAGGGTTTTGGAAAACTGATGTTGTAGTTGTGTGTGTGTGTGTAAAATATAATTAACCTAATTATATTAATGATGTAACCGGCCAAAGACCAAATGGCCTTGACCGGCCACATCAACACACACGCCCTAACCCGCGCCTAACCACACGCTGCAGGTCGAAGCCCACAGCGCGCGCAGCCGAGCAGCTGGGCCATGGGCCTTGCTCGCTCGCTGCTGCGATGCTGTTATTGTTGCGCACTCGTGCCACAACGCGGGCTGTCCTGCTCGCCTTTCTCGCGAGCTCGCTGCCTCGTTGGGCCTTGCGCGCTTGGCTCGACGGGCCGGCAACTCCGATGCTCTTCGTATTCGCGACTAATACCTTACGGCTATTATTTATCGTATCGTATATGACGAATCACCGTCGTACGATACGATTATTCGTTTCTCCCAGCTTACGAATATTCCCGATACGATATAGGATTCTGATGCAAGGTCGTATTGTATAATACGTTTTCCAAAACTAATTCCCGAAAAGCTATTAAATGAATTTCCGATTCATTTAATCAGGTGATTTGTTACATGTCATTGGTGTGACCTTGTAGGTTTAGTCAAGAGTAAGTTGTGAGCTTAATATTCATTAGAACTCACTGATCGGAAGTATTGCTCCAGCTAGGTGTTCCGATCAGTTGATCTCACTGAATTAATTGTTCGCAATTAATCTGAACCTTGGTATTAGACTTAATGCACCTTGGGTGAAGGACATATTTCCTTCAGTCTCCCACTTATCATTCAAACAAGTGTGCATTCACATTCCTTTGTCACTTAGTGTTACTTACTAAACATAAGGTAAGATCCAAGCCATCCTTATTAGGTCCAGAAGTGTTTCTCGGATTACAGAGCTCAACTGTTAAACTTTTACAGAAGGTTAAGCCTTAACCATGCTGAGCACGGGCATGCATTTTCACAGTATCTAACTCTCCGAGAGGCCTTGTTACACAACAACACCATATCCTATCAAAGATAGGAGGACAATCCCTTCTTGCAATCTATGAACAATCACTTTGATTCATAGTACGCCCACTAACTTCTTTTATAGCCTCCTTTTACTATGCGACGTTTAGCAAGCATCAAAGCGAACTAATTCTCAAACGAGCAGACATAATCGCTTATGTTCTGAGGAATGGTTCTAATTACCATTAATGAGAACTACTTATGACATAACTTTAATCTCTTAAAGTGTTCTCATGGTCCATCCGATACAAGATCCAATAAGTATCTATGCAAAAGATTCTGACATCTAGTAAACCTAGTTCAAGAAACAGAACTAAAATCTACTTGCAATCTAATCTTCATTAGTCATTGGTCGTCCACCTTTCAATGACCTGGATTAGGGATCCTTTGTGACTTCAATATTCAAGTTCACTTATGGGTGTTTCTTTGTCGAAGAATCCATCTTGACATCCCATTTGAATGTTTTGAATCACATGGACTTATCATTTAATACTAAACCAAAATTAAATGAATATGAAATAATAAATTTCATAAATATGAAATGGTTAAACCAATTGTTTTAAACATTGATCTAACAAATGTTCTAAAACAAAATTTAGAAAATCAAAGCCAGTATCCCACATGCTTGATTCCCAAGGTTGCTACATGTGCGTTGTGCTTCACTTGTGGCAAGGGTTTAGTCAATCGATCCGCGTCGTTGTCGTCAGTTCCAACCTTGCAAGTCTCAATTTCTTTCCTTTCAACGATCTCTCGAAGTATATGAAATAGCCGCAGTACGTGTTTGGACTTTTGGTGGCTCCTAGGCTCCTTTGCCTGGGAAATGGCTCCGCTGTTGTCGCAATACAAAGCCACTGGTCCTTTAATGGAGGGGACAGCCCCAAGTTCTTCGATGAACTTCCGAATCCAATTAGCTTCCCTTGCTGTTTCTGAGGCAGCAATGTACTCGACTTCAGTTGTAGAATCCGCAATAGTGCTTTGCTTAGCACTTTTCTAGCTTACTACTCCGCCGTTGAGGCAGAACACAAACCCAGACTGTGATATGAAATTATCTATGTCGGTTTGAAAGCTTGCGTCCGTATAGCCCTTAACAATCAACTCATTTGTACCATCATAAACCAGAAACTGATCCTTAGTCCTTTTCAGGTACTTTAGGATATTCTTGGCAGCAGTCCAATGTGCCTCACCTGGTTCTGACTGGTACCTGCTCGTTGCACTGAGTACAAACAAAACATCTGACCTTGTACAAATCATAGCATACACGATGGATCCAATAGCCGAAGCATACGGAATTCCACTCATCTTTCTACGCTCATCAGATGTTTTGGGACACTGAGTCTTGCTTAGATATGTGCCATATGCATGTGACATGGGTAGATGGCCTCTCTTGGCTTCCATCACATTGAACCTAGCCAGCACTTTGTCAATATAAGTGCTCTGGCTTAGTCCAATCATCCTCTTAGATCTATCCCTATAGATCTTGATGCCCAATATGTATTGTGCCTCTCCTAAGTCCTTCATTGAGAAACACTTTCCAAGCCAAGTCTTTACAGACTCCAACACAGGAATTTCGTTTCCAATAAGTAGTATGTCGTTAACATACAAGACTAGAAATGCAATTTTACTCCCACTGACCTTCTTGTATTCGCAAGATTCATCCTGATTCTTGATGAAGCCAAACTTATTGACTGCTTCATCAAATCGCTTATTCCGACTCCTTGATGCCTGCTTTAGTCCGTAAATGGACTTCTTAAGCTTGCATACCTTTCCTTGATTCTTTTGATCGACAAAACCCTTCGGTTGCGTCATAAACACAGTTTCTTCAAGAACACCATTCAAGAAGACAGTTTTGACATCCATTTTCTATATTTCATAGTCATGAAACGCGGCAACCGCAAGGATTATCCGAATAGACTTAAGCATCGCGACTGGAGAAAAAGTTTCATCGTAGTCCACGCCATGAACATGCCTCTAACCTTTTGCTACCAATCTAGCTTTGTATATGTATACAATTCCATCTTTGTCTTTCTTCAATTTGAAGACCCATTTGCATCCGATAGGTGTAAACCCATCTGGAAAATCTACCAAATCCCAGACTTGATTTTCAGACATGGAGTCTATTTCAGATTTCATGGCCTCTAACCATTTAGTGGAGCTTGGGCTCGTCATAGCTTTCTTGTAAGTCATAGGTTCATCACTATCTAATATGAGAACGTCTAAGTTTTCAGTCAAGAGGACGCCTTTCCATTTGTCCGGCCGAACCTTAGTTCTACTTGACTTACGAGGGGCAACAACGTTTTGAGGAACTACTCCCACTGGCTCTTCTAAAGACCTTGGAGGTTCTTCATCCTGAACTGCTTCTAAAGAGTTCTTGGTTCGTTGTTCGTCTCAAATCTCTTCGAGGTCTATTATTCTCCCACTTGTCAATTTGGAAATATTACTTCTTTCCAAAAAAACACCGTCACGAGCAACGAATACCTTGTTGTCTGACTTGTTGTAGAAGTAATAACCCTTTGTTTCTTTTGGATACCCAACGAAGAAACATTTTTTAGATTTTGGTTCGAGCTTGTCCGAAATTAATCGCTTGACATATGCTTCGCAACCCCAAATCTTAAGAAAAGACAACTTTGGAAGTTTCCCAGTCCATAGTTCGTATGGAGTCTTTCAACAGCTTTTGACGGACCACGATGCAGTGTGAGTGTTGCTGTTTGCAACGCATGTCCCCAAAATTGTAAAGGAAGTTCGGCTTGACCCATCATTGACCTGACCATATCGAGTAAGGTCCTGTTTCTCCGTTCCGACACTCCATTCCAGTGAGGTATCCCCGGAGCAGTCAATTCAGAAAGAACACCGCATTCTTTTAGATGGTCATCAAACTCGTGGCTAAGATATTCACCTCCTCGATCCGATCTTAGAGCTTTGATTTTCTTGCCATGAAGATTCTCTACTTCATTTTGAAATTCTCGGAATTTCTCAAACGATTCAGACTTGTGTTACATTAAGTAAATATAGCCATATCTACTGAAATCGTCCGTAAACGTTATGAAATAGCTGAACTCACCTCTAGCTTTCGTACTCATAGGCCCACATACGTCCGTATGTATTAGCCCCAGTAGTTCGCTTGCTCTCTCTCCCACTTTTGAGAAAGGTTGCTTTGTCATTTTTCCAAGTAAACAAGATTCCCATTGATCAATCTTCTCTAAGTCGAATGATTCTAGAATTCCCATTCGTTGAAATAATTCATGCGCTTTGTGTTTATATGGCCTAATCGACAATGCCACAAAAATGTGAGATCTAAATCACCAGTTTTAGCCTTTTTAGTATTTATGTTATAAATGTGTTTGCTCGTATCTAGTACATATAGACCATTTTCTTGTTATGCTGAACCATAAAACCTTCCATTCAAAGCAAAAGAACAACTATTGTCTTTAAATTGAAAACTAAAACCTTTAGAATCCAAACTTGAAACGGAAATAATGTTTCTGGTGATACTAGGAACATAGTAACAGTTTTCTAGTTCCAAAACAAAACCAGTAGGCAAAGAAATAAAATAAGGTCCTACGGCTAATGCAGCAATCCGTGCTCCATTTCCCACGCGTAGATCCATCTCACCTTTATCAAGCCTTCTACTTCTCCTTAGTCCCTGCGAATTGGAACATAAGTGTGAGACACAACCAGTATCTAATACCCAAGAAGTAGAATTAGCAAGATTACAATGTATAACATACATACCTGAAGGAGAAGCAACGTTTTCGTCCTTCTTCTCTTCCTTTAGTTTAGGGCAGTCTCGCTTGTAATGACCAATTTCATTACAATTGAAGCATTGAGATGTAGATGGAGAAAGATCCTTCTTTATTTTCTTCTTGGAGGGCGCCACTTGCCCTCCTGAAGTAGATGGAGATGCACCCTTGCTTTGGATCTTCCCCGGAACCCTTTTCTTGACTTTCTTACTCATTACTTTTAGCGACGCTTTCTTATCACTTACAAAGTCCAATTCATATTTATGAAGCAAATAAAATATCTCACTAAGAGTGTTTTCCCTTTTCTTTGAAAAATAGAGTAATTTGAATTTCTTATAACCAGGGTGGAGAGAATTCAAAAGTATTCCCGCCGCAGCAGAATCTGGGAATGGATCACCAAGTAACTCAAGGCGGTTGAGAAGCCCAACCTTTTTCTTTGTATGAGTTCTAATTTGCGTTCCTTCTGTCATTTCAAGATAAACGACCCTTTCCCTTGCCTTTTGTCTTTCGACGTCAAAGCAACAACCCAGTGGAGCGTTAAGCTTTAGATCCCCAAATGAATGTACCAATTCAAAGTCATTTTGGTCGACATGTTGACCACCATGTTGGAATCTACCACGACATATATCCCTAAGATGCCTTAGGAGTGCACATGGCTTGTATGCAACGAACCTTGCACTCCAATCCTTGGGGATAGAGCCAAGAATAAGATCCATCACTAGAGACATGTGGTTCGCCCACGCACAGTGATTTTCTGGAGTCATATCCTTTGTGTAATATCTGGGCATGGGATGGTCAACTACATATTCAATGTTTTTCCACCCGAGGACTTGCCGAAGCTTCCACTCCCAATCAAGAAAGTTTGATAGGTTCAATTTTACATCTAGAATTTCGGTTACTTTAGGTGTTGTTTTGATTGCGGCCATTTGATTACTACATTTGAAAAGAATTCGCAATAAATAACCATTCATAACTTAATAACTTTAAAATAAATGCTAGCATGCAATCATTAAAGCTATTAAACATTTCATTCATGCAAAAGAAAAAACATGGTCCAGAAATGAATGAAACGATTCCAAGACCCTAAAAGTCCTAAATCCTTAAGTAGCTTTGGCATGTCTTAAGTAGTTTAAGATTTTAGGTAAGCAAAACCTATTGCTAGTAATCTCCAAATTACTCTTGGTTAATAAATTAATACCATAATTTATCCCATTGCCACAACATAATGCCATTGTTGGTTAAGTTGAAACCACAATCAACGTGCTCCTTTGGGACGTCTTACCATCAAAGTCAACTAATATAGCACCTCGCTTTGGCGTAAACCTACTACGTTAGATCCTTAGATTTTTGTAAGTGCTTGATTTGGAAGACAATTTTTAAACTCAATATTACTTTGGACCTAGTTGTTTCTATGTTGGTTCGATTATTTAGTGAACTTGATCTAATCGAGTCATACAAACAACCTATTCATGCATAATATAAATTCATTCAAGCATAATATATATAAAGTGCATAAATAATAGGTGAACTAGTATGGCCAAAACACTTGTCTTGAAGCATCCAATCTTCTTAACCATCTTGTTAGCTTGGCATCGTCTTGAATCTTCATTCACTTGCTAACTTAAAGTTATCCACTTAGAAATACTTGAAAATAATAAAATTACATCAAAATTTCCATGGTTCGCAGACCATATTTAAAACTTTACATTCAAAGATAGAACGGTCCGCATACCGTATTTAACTATCCTAAAATGGGAATACTAGTCACTTGGAGTACCTACATTACATAAAATATACATTCTATGCATTCACCCATTCGTATGCTAAAACGAATGACCCATATAATTATGCAAGTATTTACGTGAATTAATTAAAATTCACGTTCACATAAACGCGTCCTAAAAGATTAATCAATTTCCAAATTATTAATCCTTAGACTTTATTCTAATTAAAATTGAATTTAATTAAAATAATGCGACCTACGAAAATAATTAAAAATAATTATTTCATTTTAATTTCATTTAGTGGCCCCCACTCAAACCAATAATTATTCCGGATAATTAATTATTAAAATATCAAATTAAATTCGCAGCCCGGCCCAAGTAAATAAAATAATTATTAATTATCCCTTTAGCCCAAATTAATGCAAACATAAAGTTCAAGCCCAACGAAAACAAAAAATATTTGTTCGTGTGCATGTGTGGGCTACGCTTGCGCCCAGCCCACCATTGCACGGTGTGGCCTACGAGGCACACGAGCAAAGCCCATGCCCCTCGCAGCCGCTCTCACGTACCCGCAGCATCGCTGCTGCCCTTGTGTGCTCGTCGCTGCGCAGCGCAAGGCAAGGTGCCTTGCTTGCTCGCAGCCAACGCAAACCAAGGCGCCTGCCTTGCTCGCCCTGTCCTCGCCCAGCGCGCGCGGCACGCAGCACGCTTGCTGCTGCCTGCGTCGCTGCGGCTCGCCACGGGTATGGAAGCCGGCGTGGCTCGACGAGCCACACGTCCACCCCACCCTTGTGTTCGTGGCTTTGGTTTGTACTACGGACCAACTCAATTTTAAAAAAAAATATTTAATTTCACGAACGTTTGCATTTAAGTTATTTTTCATAAAAAGTTATGATTTTTTTTTTCGAAAAACAACGATTTTTACGATTTAATTAATTTAACAACAATCCAATTTCGTTAAAATTATTAAATGAAGGCTAACATTATTCAAATTTTAAGAACGAACGATTTCAACTGAAAATTTGAACTTTTAAATATTCAAATCTAAAAATTAAAATCGTTCTAAACATTTAAATTTCAGATTTTTAATCAATTTGGTTCAAGTGTCGATTAAAATTAACAAAACTATTCCAAATTTTAATCTAATAATTTTTTTTAAAAAAACTCCACTGACCATGAAATTATATTCCCTTTCCCAATTAACCAAATTACTAGATCCAAATTATTTAAAAAATCAATTAGCGATCTAAAATTTACGAATTTGGGGAAAGAAAAATTAGGGTTTATACTTATCGAAAACTGCTGAAATTTTTACCATAATTCAAGAATATACCCAGTCACATTGACCAATTAATTGAAAAACCTTCCGTATCCATTAATTTTAACTCCAAAATTAACAAAAACGCCCACAAAACACAACTTCGAGGCCTGTTTTTGCAATTCCATTCGCATGAGTTGATCTTAGAAAATCGTTTTCAATCAGATTAGGGTCAGAAATGTTGAAAAAACGAATCTTTTTTTTATTTCAGAACCTATTACGCAATTAATACAATAATTCATAATAATTCCGAAAAAATCAACAAAAATTCCAAAATATTCGACAACAGTAAAAACAATAAAATAATGCTAAAAAATGCTTTGAATACACAAGGCTCATGATACCATTGTAGGGGAATACAGTTAAACATACATAACATGTGCGGAACAATCCCCAAAGCCAGGAAACATGTATAAAGCACAGGTTAAGCAAACTTACATTCGAAGCGTGTTTTCCCGAGTAATGTATCAACGAACACGAACAAAGAACTCCACTTGTCGTTCCTCTACTTGGTTCACTGACACGTTCAGATCCGTCTTCATAATCGTAGCTTAGACAATCACTCAAGAGTTTTTACTTTTCGGGATGAACAATTTTCGCAAAGAGAAAACTGAAGAACGTAATAATAGAATTAGGTTTAGGGTTTTGGAAAACTGATGTTGTAGTTGTGTGTGTGTGTGTAAAATATAATTAACCTAATTATATTAATGATGTAACCGGCCAAAGACCAAATGGCCTTGACCGGCCACATCAACACACACGCCCCATCCCGCGCCCAGCCACACGCTGCAGGCCGAAGCCCACAGCGCGCGTAGCCGAGCAGCTGGGTCGTGGGCCTTGCTCTCTCGCTGTTGCGGTGCTGTTGCTGTTGCGCGCTCGTGCCACAACGCGGGCTGGCCTGCTCGCCTTGCTCGCGAGCTCGCTGGCTCGTTTGGCCTTGCGCGCTTGGCTCGACGGGCCGACAACTTCGATGCTCCTCGTATTCGCGACTAATACCTTACGGCTATTATTTATCGTATCGTATACGACGAATCACCGCACTGCGATACGATTATTCGTTTCGCCCAGCTTACGAATATTCGCGATACGATATAGGATTCCGATGCAAGGTCGTATCGTATAATACGTTTTCCAAAACTAATTCCCGAAAAGCTATTAAATGAATTTCCCACTACTACAAAATAGGGCTATAGCAACGCCCATTTATGCAACTGTTTTACTAGCGTTGCTATATCATTGATATTGCAACAGTTAAATAATTATTAATTTGAGTAGACTTTGACTTTGGAAAAACGTTGCTATAAACAAACTATTGCAACAGTTATATGTTATGACTATTTTATTGCATCAGCTTCTAAATTTTTAATATTTTGATGAGATATTGCAACGGTATATTTGTCAAACATCTAAAAAAAATTTAAAATAAAAAAAAGGTTTACTGAAATTAATTCGATAGAGCTTTTTTTGTGTGTTTTCCCTCACCACTTTTTTTCACGAGTTTGTTCACCCATAACCCTTTCATACACTTTCTTCCTGCCTTTGTCTTTTGGTTATCTTTCTCCCTTCTCGTTGTTGTCTTTGATCTTTAATCATCGTTTCTTAAAGCACCAGGCGATTGTAGATTGGTGTTTCTAAATTGGCTATTAGGGCTCTGGATTGGAGATACAGAAATTGCGAAGAATTGGTGAGAAGAACAACGTGAGTTGGTATGTAGATCTTTTCGAATTTGGTCTTAAATTTTACAATTTTGTTACTTTTATTATTAACCGATTTTAATTGAATTTTATTTGTGTGGTTTTGAGGGACAAATTAGGGTTCTTAATTAGAGAATTCAGTTAATTGGGGAATTTGGTTATTTTTGTTCATGCGTGTATTTGTTGATTCCAATGGTTTATTTTGGGTTTATTTATTAAATATTCAACTATTCTGTTGCAGTTCTGTATTTTTCTTTTGTTGTCTTGATCAGTTGATTGTTTGGTGATGATGTTGAGTTTTAATTCGCTGCTCTGGTCTATGCTGTTGCTATATTGTTGTTGGTTTCTTTCTCGTTTTGTTTATTATTTCTATGTTGCTGCTATACTGCTGCTTTGGTCTATACATCTATACTGCTGCTATGTTCTTCACTGCTATACTACTGTTGCTTTGGTCTATACTGCCCTATTGTTGCTCTGTTATATACCGCTACACTACTGCTATGGTCTCTGCTATATTGTGCTCTAGTTTATACTGATGTTACGTTTGTTGGTTGCAATTGGAATTGGTTTCTTTCTTGTTTTGTTGGTGTTGTTGAGCTACAGGCAACCTTACTGCCTTTTATACCTTGTGATCTCATTATCAAATAACATGTCAACCGAACTTACAAACCCACATATACTTAAGGTGAAAGAGCTTAGCTTCATTTTGAAATTTTAGAGGAGATGGGACTAGACTAAGTGAAATTTTGTTTTTTTAGCTTATGCTACAAGTTTTAGATTTTTTTAACTTTTTAAGTGATATAAAACCAAATTTCCACATTTTAATAGTTTGAATTAATTATCTCATTATGAAATTAAGCAACCTATCTGTTAACAAGTGCAAGCTTAACCCATCTAGATATGTAGCTAACACATTCTAGACTTCAAGTCAGACCACAATGTGGACAATTGGAAATGAAAGGATGGATATGAATGCAAGTGCTAGATGGGTAGATCCAGTAGAGTAGGTTAAAGTTTCACTAGAACTAGAAGGCCACAATCAATATTGAAAATACAATTAAGGGCCCTTTTCTTGTCATCGAAACAATCTTTGTAAAGAGAAATGGCAATATATGAACACTGGATGTATCTGCAAGCAATACTGAATGCTCCTTCAGATATAGGTGATGGAAATACAAGTGTCGCACTAATTTTATGAGATTTTATATAATCAAGGTAACAAAAAGAAGAATTATTCATCCAAAGCGACAAAAAGCATGAATACAACTATAAAATTCCATCATTTGATTCATACATGATTATATACACTTGGATGTACATGCTTTGGAGAAACTAATCGTACTTGCAGCATGTTTGAAGATAATTATGCATACACTCCGCAACAATTTTGGCAACCTGTAATAACGGAACAACAAAATTTAGAAAACATCAATGAATTCTAACATTACTTAAAGCCGGTAACATAAAGCTACCGCTGTTGTGATATGTTGTGATCTGTTCTGTTGTTCTGACCCGTTCTAATATTTTGATGCGTTGCTGCTAACCTGGTTAGTGATGAAGTTTTTGTGGTATTGTCAATATTTATTAACATTTGTCTTAAGTAAATCAATCTATTGTTTTTTTTATGCAATCCAGTTCTGAAAGTGAACTTGCCGCATTAGGCCGAACAATTTCTTGATCCAGATATAGGGTATAACTTATAACTGCTATAATCTCACAGTTAGCTGAGTGTAAAAATGTTGTTCAGCTATATTATGTAGTTTCCTTAAATGTTGCTCATATCCTACTCTTGTATCCTTAAATGCCATTCCTGACAACCACTAGTGTTAGCTGTTCTGTATCTGCAAGGGTGGCTCCCGGTTGCTGGTGTGTTCAAACAGCGGTGTTTTCAGCTGCTGTTCTGCAAGTTTTTTGTTCAGGCAGTGGGGGAAAGGTTATTTACAGTGTGGCTTGTACTACTTTCAAATATTAGTGATAAGCTAGTACTTCCTTGTTCAAGTGTCTCTCAAACAGGCTCGCACTTGGGATATGGAAGGGATCTATTTAGCCATGCTCCTGCAATTGCAAAAACGAGAGTTTCTTGTACATTGCCTGCCACTTCATAACAGTCACATATTAAATACAACGTATAACCTGGTTTTACGAGTTTGGTCCATTTTGCTCTACTGTGATAATATCTGTGAAGGAAATAATGCCCTTGGTCCAAGTATGCATTTAATGTTAAGTCTAATAAATGCGGTTCAGTATTAATTAACAAGTTAATAATTCAGTGAGATCAAGTGAGCTGAATGCCTAGCTAGAGACCGCTTCAGTTCAAGTGGTATTAATGATATTAATCCACAGCTTACTCTTGACTGAACCCGTAGGGTCACACAAATAGTACGTAAACGGATCAAGTATTTAATGAAATTAAATACTCCATCTATGGATATTCGGAATGGACGGATCTTGGTTCAGTGGGAGCTGAGATCGTCAAAGGCAAGAAATGAATACTCTGGAAACGATGATATTGCCGGAAACAGAAATATGGATCGTATCGGAAATATAAATATTATCCAAGTCGTAGATGTTGCCGGAAACGGAAACATGGTACGTATCGGAAAATATTATCGGAAATGGAAATATTGCCGGAATCGTAAATATTACCGGAAACGGAAATATTGTCAGAATCGGAAATATTATCGGAATCGGAAAGTAATTCTGGAAACGGAAATATTAAATATTTGTTCGAAACCGAAATTAATTCCGGAATCGAAAATATTAATTATTGTTCGTATTGGAGATGAATTCCGGAATCGGGAATTTAATCGGAAGCGCGTCGTACGAATTAGCATCGGACGAGACTTGCTAGACGAAGTCCCAACACGAAGCCAGGCCTACGCCCAGCAAGCCCAAGCGCCCAAACACACGCTGCCAAGCCACGCCAGGCCCAGCGCAAGGCCAGGCCCAGCAAATGGCCTTGGCGCGCGCGCGGAGCTGCAAGGAGTGGGTTGGCGCTGTGCGTGGGCCGTAAGGCCTGCGTGCGGTGCTAGCGTATCAATCGAAGTGTGTTACTCGAATCCTAAGGCTACCGGGATTCGTCATATGATTAAATCTAATCCTAAAAGATTTAGTTTATTTAATTAGAGTCCTAGTAGGAATATAATTAAATAAATTAGTATCCTAATAGGATTCCAAGTCCTTTTCCATAACTCTATAAATAGGTGCCTAGGGTCACATATTTAAATCGAGAATTGAAGTATTCAAAGGTAAGATTTTCAAGCAAAAATCAGCCACAAACACTTGCCCTATTAGCCGAAATTTATAGTACCTGAAGGGCGATTCTAGTTGGTCAATCTTTAGGCGGATCCGGACTTGCTGTAGACTATCTACGGAGGGACAACACTTGGAGTCCTAAAGACTTGTTCTTGTTCGGTTCGGGCGCAGCTAGGGAGGGCACGCTACAAAGTGTATGCATCTGAATTATGCTAAATGATTATGTGTAAATAATATGTTTCCTGGCTTTATGGTTTTTCCGCATGATTTATGTTTATTCATATGTATCATAACCTAACAGTGGTATCACGAGCCTCTTATTATTTTCATAATCTAAATTGCATGAACATGGTTAAATTTTACAAATTTGCAAAGAATTAAAGGGGTGATTAATTTTCGTAATTAATTGCAAATTGCGTTTATTTAATTATATGTACGTAGGTTTTCGGCAGTTTCTTCGTTACTCATCCAAATCGAGTGATTTTTGTGTAACTCATCCAAAGGCATTCTAAAATTTTGACAACATTACTTTTTTTCCGCCGCACCCAGAATTCCCAAATTCAAAGCCTAACTATGACTTTTCGGAGGTTTTAGTTTTTCGAACGCAAAAGTTTGTAAATTTAAGATGTTAAATTGAATATTTGCGATTCTTGTTGATAAATCTTGAGTTTTTTATTGACCTACAGTATATGTTTAACAATTATGAATGCCTAGACTTGTTAATTATACAACCTAATTTCTAATTATCATTAATTTGTTGAAATTCGAATAATTTAGTATTGATTTGTTTTTCATAATTAATTAATAATTTAATTGGGTATCTGTAGACAACTACTTTTGTCTCCATTCCCGAAAGGGAAGGTTCGATGATGAGAACATAAATCTCCACTTGGCAACGCATCTCCTATAAAATAACGAATCTCAATCACCCTTTCATTTCAGTCAGAACTGCTATTTATAGAAACCTGCTAATAATAGTAACTGCCGTAAAAGGTAGTTGTTAAAAGTGGAAAAGTCATAAAAGATAGAAACCTGTCAGAATTAGGTGTTGCACTCCAACATAAATCCTAAAAGAGATAGAATTTGCATTACTGGTATAATTCGAAAATAAGAGTTACGTATTAATTAAATTCCTAACGAACCTAGAGTTCGTAATGGGCCCAGACGCATTCCGTCATAAGTTAATACGCAATAAAAGACTCGGATAAATCTCAAAAGCTCCGTATTCTAAGAGTCCAAATCTGACAAAGAACTCGGCCCAGATCCCATTTTCAACGCCTGGGTGTGGGCGCTTAAAATTCCTGGGGCCGTTTTATCTCCGGATTCTTTTTGGATTCGTATCTTAAAATTTATCTTTCCACACACCCTTTTCCTATAAATACAACCTAAAACCGACGTGAAAAAGAACACACAATTCCATAACCTGAGTATTGACTCTAGCCTTAAGCCTAAGCCTCACGCTGCGAAATTGATCCAGCGTTCTGTCGCAATCGACCCAAAAGTCGAACAGAACGCATTCTGCCCCTTGTAGCTTAATGAATTAAGCCTAAATATTGGAACATTGCTTAGAAACCCGAGATTCGTTAAATAAAAGGAGAAATAGCAAAGCCAAGTGGTTAGTTTTCTAAGAACCACAATGCACCTCTCAAGGGTGCGTTGTAATGTGTCCCTCATATGATTTAATCGCTTTCATCACCCGTTTATAAAATTGTCAAACTATTAGCTTGATTGATCTATCACGCCTAATAAGATAATACCTTGGACAATTGAATTGTCATGCTAAGTACCTTAAATCAATCTAAATAAGATAATCACGATCGATTTAGTGTTATGTGTTGCATATTGCTAAAATCAATTCAGAATAGTTTAATAGTTTAACGCATGTCCCTTCAATTATTTATGCTGAGCTAGTAAGGATAACCTGCCTCTGGAGTATTATCGATGAGCACTCCTCTTGGTAGCTACAGTCCCCCGAACTCTCAATCTCTGCCCTGCGGGTGTACGTTGAGCGATCCCCACACCAGGGATCACAAGGGAACCTATGGCCGTCGTGGTCAAACATAATTGCACTCCCTTTATGTCACGATAACCAGGTTTTGTCAGTTTTTCTCATTGTCGTTAAAAACTGAATGGCGACTCCTTTATTACAAGTCGATTGGGTGTTAACTCACAGGAAATCCAATTACACTTGATCTGACGACGTCACGCCCACGAGGGACAAGGTCACGCATTAGCCTCGTGCTTTTTCGACCCCCTCATAGTGGCGACTCCGCTGGGGACGTTAATAAAATACTCGTGCTCGTAGGTAATCCAAATAGCCGAAGGGTGAAACGATCCTACCCCGCGTTTATTTCCCTATCAAGTTGGGACGAACTAAAAATCAGCATATTAATGTGAACGGACAGAACCGCATAACGAATCTTGGCTCCCTTGGCATGTTTCATCTCGGGAGTTGGGAATAAGGATACCCATCGCCAATCGGGGGGTGCATACGCTTCGAATGTTGTCCACTCGGCACTTTCGCTAGTAGTACACCTGCCCAAACCCAATCGCTCGCCCATTAGGTCCCTCTCATTGGTGCATGCCCCCTTGGCTTACATCGTGATTGGCCTCTTGGGACGAAATTCGCTCGTGAATGCACTATATCGACTGGGGCATGTGTTGGATCGACGATAGAAGCGGTACCAAGCCGACACAAATATTACCCATAGAAGCCTATCAGAAACTACGTGACATATTATTTTGCTTCATGTTATAACGTTAGTTACGTGTAACGAATTATGTGATTGTGTGTGACAAATAATACTAGAAAACCAACGACCCTAAAAATTGCCCAAACATTCATAAACACCAATTGGCCAAAGAGTTATACCAAAATACATGTTCCGTAGCCCCGGGCGATCGCCACGAAAATAAGCGACGCCCAGGACGGCCTCTAACGAATACCACAACGCTGCACAACGCGTAAAGGACTTTATTAGGCAAACACGCAAAATTAAGTCGTATGTACGAAAAAAGGATAGACGAACAGAATACGAGTACCAGTCAGGGACGCATTTTCAGCGCCCCTGGCTGGGCGCCAATCATTTTTCACGCCCAGCCTGGGCGCCAAAGTTGCTGCCTGGCCTTTTGGTCAGGCACAACAGCCTCGGTGCCCGCGCATAAAGTATACGTAGCAATAAAAAAATTTCGTAACAAATTTGCTACGAGGACGTATGAAAAAGGCACTCGATTTTAAGAACGACTTATAAAACAAACAACTCCTTGTGTCGTCATTAGGACTCCTATGACGACAATGTTCGGCACCAAAACCGAGCATGCTAATTTTAAGAACGACATGCTTGATTCCCATGGTTGCTACATGTGCGTTGTGCTTTACTTGTGGCAACGGTTTAGTCAATGGATCCGCGTCGTTGTCGTCAGTTCCAACCTTGCAAATCTCAATTTCTTTCCTTTCAACGATCTCTCAAAGTATATGAAATCGCCGCAGTACGTGTTTGGACTTTTGGTGGCTCCTAGGCTCCTTTGCCTGGGCAATGGCTCCGCTATTGTCGCAATACAAAGCCACTGGTCCTTTAATGGAGGGGACAGCCCCAAGTTCTTCGATGAACTTCCGAATCCAATTAGCTTTCTTTGCTGCTTCTGAGGCAGCAATGTACTCGGCTTCAGTTGTAGAATCCGCAATAGTGCTTTGCTTAGCACTTTTCTAGCTTACTGCTCCGCCGTTGAGGCAGAACACAAACCCGGACTGTGATATGAAATTATCTTGTCGGTGAAAGCTTGCGTCCGTATAGCCCTTAACAATCAACTCATTTGTACCACCATAAACCAGAAACTGATCCTTAGTCCTTTTCAGGTACTTTAGGATATTCTTGGCAGCAGTCCAATGTGCCTCACCTGGTTCTGACTGGTACCTGCTCGTTGCACTGAGTACAAACAAAACATCTGACTTTGTACAAATCATAGCATACATGATGGATCCAATAGCCGAAGCATACGGAATTACACTCATCTTTCTACGCTCATCAGATGTTTTGGGACACTGAGTCTTTCTTAGATATGTGCCATATGCATGTGACATGGGTAGATGGCCTCTCTTGGCTTCCATCATATTGAACCTAGCTAGCACTTTGTCAATGTAAGTGCTCTGGCTTAGTCCAATCATCCTCTTAGATCTGTCCCTATAGATCTTGATACCCAATATGTACTGTGCCTCTCCTAAGTCCTTCATTGAGAAACACTTTCCAAGCCAAGTCTTTACAGAATCCAACATAGGAATGTCGTTTCCAATAAGTAGTATGTCGTCAACATACAAGACTAGAAATGCAATTTTAGTCCCACTGACCTTCTTGTATACGCAAGATTCATCCTGATTCTTGATGAAGCCAAACTTATTGACTGCTTCATCAAATCGCTTATTCCGACTCCTTGATGCCTGCTTTAGTCCGTAAATGGACTTCTTAAGCTTGCATACCTTTCCTTGATTCTTTTGATCGACAAAACCCTTCGGCTGCGTCATAAACACAGTCTCTTCAAGAACACCATTCAAGAAGGTAGTTTTGACATCCATTTTCCATATTTCATAGTCATGAAACGCGACAATCGCAAGGATTATCCGAATAGACTTAAGCATCGCGACTGGAGAAAAATTTTCATCGTAGTCCACGCCGTGAACTTGCCTCTAACCTTTTGCTACCAATCTAGCTTTGTATATGTATACAATTCCATCTTTGTCTTTCTTCAATTTGAAGACCCATTTGCATCCGATAGGTGTAAACCCATCTGGCAAATCTACCAAATCCCAGACTTGATTTTCAGACATGGAGTCTATTTCAGATTTCATAGCCTCTAACCATTTAGTGGAGCTTGGGCTCGTCATAGCTTGCTTGTAAGTCATAGGTTCATCACTATCTAATATGAGAACGTCTAAATTTTCAGTCAAGAGGACGCCTTTCCATTTGTCCGGCCGAACCTTAGTTCTACTTGACTTACGAGGTGCAACAACGTTTTGAGGAACTACTCCCACTGGCTCTTCTAAAGACCTTGGAGGTTCTTCGTCCTGAACTTCTTCTAAAGAGTTCTTGGTTCGTTGTTCGTCTCGAATCTCTTCGAGGTCTATTATTCTCCCACTTGTCAATTTAGAAATATTACTTCTTTCCAAAAAGACACCGTCACGAGCAACGAATACCTTGTTGTCTGACTTGTTGTAGAAGTAATACCCCTTTGTTTCTTTTGGATACCCAACGAAGAAACATTTTTTAGATTTTGGTTTGAGCTTGTCCGAAATTAATCGCTTGACATATTCTTCGCAACCCCAAATCTTTAGAAAAGACAACTTTGGAAGTTTCCCAGTCCATAGTTCGTATGGAGTCTTTTCAACAGCTTTTGACGGAGCACGATGCAGTGTGAGTGATGCTGTTTGCAACGCATGTCCCCAAAATTGTAAAGGAAGTTCGGCTTGACCCATCATTGACCTGACAATATCGAGTAAGGTCCTGTTTCTCCGTTCCGACACTCCATTCCAGTGAGGTATCCCCAGAGCAGTCAATTCAGAAAGAACACCGCATTCTTTTAGATGGTCATCAAACTCGTGGCTAAGATATTCACCTCCTCGATCCGATCTTAGAGCTTTGATTTTCTTTCCATGAAGATTCTCTACTTCATTTTGAAATTCTCGGATTTTCTCAAACGATTCAAACTTGTGTTTCATTAAGTAAATATAGCCATATCTACTGAAATTGTCTGTAAACGTTATGAAATAGCTGAACTCACCTCTAGCTTTCGTACTCATAGGCCCACATACGTCCGTATGTATTAGCCCTAGTAGTTCTCTTGCTCTTTCTCCCACTTTTGAGAAAGGTTGCTTTGTCATTTTGCCAAGTAAACAAGATTCCCATTGATCAATCTTCTCTAAGTCGAATGATTCTAGAATTCCCATTCGTTGAAATAATTCATGCGCTTTGTGTTTATATGGCCTAATCGACAATGCCACAGAAATGTGAGATCTAAATCACCAGTTTTAGCCTTTTTAGTATTTATGTTATAAATGTGTTTGCTCGTATCTAGCACATATAGACCATTTTCTTGTTGTGCTGAACCATAAAACCTTCCATTCAAAGCAAAAGAACAACTATTGTCTTTAAATTGAAAACTAAAACCTTTAGAATCCAAACTTAAAACGGAAATAATGTTTCTGGTGATACTAGGAACATAGTAACAGTTTTCTAGTTCCAAAACAAAACCAGTAGGCAAAGAAATAAAATAAGGTCCTACGGCTAATGCAGCAATCCGTGCTCCATTTCCCATGCGTAGATCCATCTCACCTTTATCAAGCTTTCTACTTCTCCTTAGTCCCTGCGAATTGGAACATAAGTGTGAGGCACAACCAGTACCTAATACCCAAGAAGTAGAATTAGCAAGATTACAATGTATAACATACATACCTGAAGGAGAAGCAACGTTTCCGTCCTTCTTCTCTTCCTTTAGTTTAGGGCTATCTCGCTTGTAATGATCAATTTCATTACAATTGAAGCATTGCGATGTAGATGGAGAACGATCCTTCTTTATTTTCTTCTTGGAGGGCGCCACTTGCCCTCCTGAAGTAGATGGAGATGCACCCTTGCTTTGGATCTTCCCCGGAACCCTTTTCTTGACTTTCTTACTCATTACCTTTAGCGACGCTTTCTTATCACTTACAAAGTCCAATTCATATTTATGAAGCAAATAAAATATCTCACTAAGAGTGTTTTCGCTTTTCTTTGAAAAATAGAGTAATTTGAATTTCTTATAACTAGGGTGGAGAGTATTCAAAAGTATTCAAGCCACAGCAGAATCTGGGAATGGATCACCAAGTAACTCAAGGCGGTTGAGAAGCCCAACCATTTTCTTTGTATGAGTCCTAATTTGCGTTCCTTCTGTCATTTCAAGATAAACGACCCTTTCCCTTGCCTTTTGTCTTTCGACGTCAAAGCAACAACCCAGTGGAGCGTTAAGCTTTAAATCCCCAAATGAATGTACCAATTCAAAGTCATTTTGGTCGACATGTTGACCACCATCTTGGAATCTACCACAACATATATCCCTAAGATGCCTTAGGAGTGCACATGGCTCGTATGCAACGAACCTTGCACTCCAATCCTTGGGGATAGAGCCAAGAATAAGATCCATCACTAGCGACATGTGGTTCGCCCACTGTAGACACCTACTTTTGTCCCCATTCCCGAAAGGGAAAGTTCGATGATGAGAACATAAATCTCCACTTGACAACGCATCTCCTATAAAATAACGAATCTCAATTCCCATTTTCATTTCACCCGAAACCTGCTAAAAATAGTAACTGCCGTAATGGGTAGTTGTTAAAAGTGGCAAGTCATAAAATATAAAAACCTGTCAGAATTAGGTGTTGCACTCCAACATAAATCCTAAATGAGATAGAAATTGCGAGAGAATCCTATTCCTAATACGGTTCGAAAATAAGAGTTACGTATTAATTAAAATCCTAACGAGCCTAGAGTTCGTAACGGGCCCGGATGCATTCCATCATAAAATTAATATGCACTAAAAGACTCGATTAAAGTCTCATACACTCCGGATTCTAAGAATCCTAATGTGACAAAGAAACGGCCCAGACCCTATTTTCAACGCCTGGCTCTGGGCGCTAAAATTACCTGGGACATGTTCTTTCCTAATTCCTCGTGGATTAGAGTTCTACAATTCTATCTTTCCACGAACTCTTTTCTATAAATAGGGCCCGAAGTTCGACGTGAAAACAACAACACACAATTATTATTCTGAGTATTGACTCTAAACCCCTAAGCCTAAGCCTCACGCTGCAAAACTGATCACGCGTTCTGTCGCAATCGATCCAAACATCGAACAGAACGTATCCTGTCCTATAATTTGAGATTCGTTAAATAAAAGGAAAAATAGCAAAGTTAAAATGGTTAGTTTTCTGAGAACCGTGACACACCTCTCAAGGGTGCGTCGTAATGTGTCCCTTTTCCATGGTTTAATTGCTTTCCTCGCCCTTTTATGAACTGTTTAACTAATTAAATCTGATTGTTCTATCACGCCTAATAAAGATAATATGTTGGGAAATTGGATTATCATGCTAGGTCCCTTAAAACAATCTAAATCAGATAATCGCGATCGATCTAGTACTATATGTTGCATATTGTTAAAATTAACTCAGATTAGTTTAATAGTTATCGCATGTCCCTTCAATTATTTATGCTGAGCTAGTAAGGATATCCTGCCTCTGGAGTTATCGAAGAGCGAGTACTCCTCTCGGTAGTAACAGTCCCCCGAACCCTCAATCTCTACCTTGCGGGTGTATGTTGAGAGATCCCCACACCAGGGATCACAAGGGAACCTACGGCCGTCGTGGTCAAACATAATTGCACTCCCTTTATGTCACGATAACCGGGTTTTGTCAGTTTTTCTCATTGTCGTTAAAAACTGAATGGCGACTCCTATATTACTAGTCCATTGGGTGTAAACTCACAGGAAATCCAATTACACTTGATTTGACAAAAAGAAACGTCACACCCACGAGGGACAAGGTCACGCATTATTAATGTGAACGGATAGAACCGCATAACGAATCTTGGCTCCCTTGGATGTTTCAGCTCGGGAGTTGGGACTAAGGATACCCATCGCCAACCGGGGGGTGCATACGCTTTGAATGTTGTCCACTCGGCACTTTCGCTAGTAGTACAACCATCCCAAACCCAATCGCTCGCCCATTAGGTCCCTCTCATTGGTGCATGCCCCTTGGCTTACATCGTGATTGGCCTCTTGGGCGAAATTCGTCTGTTGAAGGCACTACCTCGACCGGGGCATGTGTTGGATCTGCGATAGAAGCGGTACCAAGCCAGGCGCGAATACTACCTATAGAAGCCTATCATAAACTACATGACATATTATTATTGCCTCATGATGTAATGTTAGTTATGTCCACCCCCGCAGGTCTCTGCACTGCCCCTATATCAATCTCCATAAGAACCGGCTCCTGGATACTAACTTCCAAAGATGCCAAGACTTCAGAAACATTCTCTGTTACAGCCTGCTCAGCCTCAAGGGTACAGACAATGGCGGGAGAAGGATTATCAACATCAACTAGATTAGTCACTGTTTCTACAGGCGGCTGAGCCTTCCTAACCCATACATTGTTCCGGCGACGATCTCCGCGAGAGCTTGCATTTCTTTTAGCAACGGCAGACCCCTTCATGTTAGGCATCTTCTTAGGCCTAGAACTGGAACGGGGAGGAATTTCCTTTCGCTTTCGATCAGGACGAGGTTTCACAGTCTTAATACCATGGGTGCGAGGATTGGCAAATCACGACCCTCATATCTAACCCGAATACGAGGTATCAAAAGCTCAGCCGGCTCCCCATTTCGAGCCTCGGTCCTCATAGCTTTATCATCGGAGCTCATCCACAACTTATAGTTTTCAGAAAGACCCACAAAGCCATTTGTAGTTACGGCCCAATGCGGGAGACCATCATAATACTTAGCCCATGCTTGAACCCGTGCTTGTGAAAAGGCCGCTACTTTAGGTGGTACCGTATCAGAAAAGGGGATGGTCTGCCTTAAGCCGTATTGACGCATGACTCGGTAAGGAAAGATATAAATGGGCCGGGATAGCGCCAACAAAGAAACATAAACCGATACATCAGAACCCCCCGTCATAGTAGTCAAACCCCATCACGGTACCACTCACTTAATAGAACAGATACCATGAGTAAAAAAGGAGGTCCACTCAGCCTCGTCTTGGCCTCGGTGCAAACACTTCCGGTTACCCAAGGCTATAGGGCGATAATGTTTAGGATCGGCAGGAATTTCTAAGAGCCTAAGTCGTTCCATGAGCCAAATCTGCAAAAAACGGGTACGATCAGATCAAAAAATAATAAATAAACAAACAAAGCCTGGGACGCAGTTTCAACGCCCAGGACCAGGCGCCGAAAATTCTAACGCCCTGCCCTGGGCGCTGAAACTCAGCTCCAGGCAGGACAAGTAAAAGAATGCAAAAAAAACATGCGCAAAGAAAAGATCGATTACCTGCAGCAATAGGGGGCTCCCCTTAAAATATTCAGATTTGGCATCCTTCTTCAGTTCATCCGCACTCAGCAAAGTCTCGGCAACAACCAATGGTATGATAGAATAGCAGCTTTCCATCTGGCTAATCAAGGGGATCAACCTTATGTCACCGAACTCACCATTGTTATTCGACAGCAAATAATGATTCAACAAGCAAAATAAAAGGGCTCGAATGTTCAATTTTTGTTCAGTCATATTTTTACTAGGTCTAAAGTGGTGTTTCACAAGCTTTGTCAAATTAATCTCATCACCTACAACAATCTCAGCAAGCATGTTAGCATCTAGTCCTAGGAAAGCCCCTATGGTTGTTTTACCCTCTTCAATGGTGCCAGGAGTGGCAGGAGTAGCATTAGTAGGATAACCAAGGATCGCGGCAAATTCGTCTGGCAAAGGACATATTTCGTTGCCTCGAAAGACAAAAACATGATGATCGGAATCCCAAAAGCCTAGGGATGCATGCAGGAAGTCATAATCAATATTAATTTGTTGTAAGCCTAAAAGTGCCTCTAAATGGTATTCTTTCAACAAAGCCTTTTCTGTAGGAGTAAGGGCTCGTAGCCAACGCCTAACAGCCCGTTGGAGTGAGAAAGGAGGAATCGACATAACGAAAGCAAGGAGTAATTAAAAACGCAGCAATTACAAAAGAGAAGGAAATTGAGAGTGATGGAAAATAGGGACGTATCTAGCCCCTATATATAGCTGAAGACATCAAGTGACATCCTGATCCCATTCGGAAACGCGTAAAGCTATTCGAAAACCAAAAATCGCCAGGAGAGGACTTCCAGTGCCCATGGCTGGGCGCCGAAATAATTAACGCCCTCCCTTGGGCGCTAAAAATGCAGCCCAAGGCCCCGATTTCACAAAACGCGGAACAGGAAAGGACTTAAAGCCGTGTCGCTGGACGCGAGGCCCTATTGCAATTAAGATCAAGCCCAAAAGCACCTTTAGCACCCAAATGTCAAAAATGAATGTTAAAACTTAGTCAAAACTTAGACTCGTCTCAAGGAATATATGTGTACACTTTTCAAAACAAATATGAGCAAAATAAATATCAAGGTCATTCTTCGAAACACCAAAAAAAATATTGTTAAGTCGTTGGTTTCTCAAAATGAAAAATGTTTGTTTGTCAAAAGATTAATCCGGGCCAAGCTAAACCAAATATTATTGGAAAATAAACTTTGTCGCCCGGAAACTGAAGTCGCACTCCACGACTTCGTCAAAATAGCAAACCACTATAAAGGTCACTCGCATATACGAGCATGACCCAGACATGATTAAAAGATGGTATAAGCTACGTACCTCTCTTGGCAAAAATGACTGACGAGCCCAATTGCTTGGGGGCTCGCGAAAAAATATATACTCCAATAAAGAGTGTGCAAGGTTAAAATCATGTTCCCGGACTACGCTATACACAGTCCCGTGTTTGGATAATCTAAAAAAAAAAACGATATTTAAAAAAATATATATCGTTAACAAAAATATACACAGTGTGGGCCCACTCATAGGACACACCTAATCAGGAAATATTGCGACTGAAGGAAATAATGCCCTTGGTCCAAGTATGCATTCTATGTTAAGTCTAATAAATGCGGTTCAGTATTAATTAACAAGTTAATAATTCAGTGAGATCAAGTGAGCTGAATGCCTAGCTAGAGGCCGCTTCAGTTCAAGTGGAATTAATGATATTAATCCACAGCTTACTCTTGACTGAACCCGTAGGGTCACACAAATAGTACGTAAACGGATCAAGTATTTAATAGCATTAAATACTCCATCTATGAATATTCGGAACCGACGGATCTTGGTTTCAGTGGGAGCTAAGATCGTCACAGGCAAGGAATGAATACTCCGGAAACGATGATATTGCCGGAAACGGAAATATGGATCGTATCGGAAATATAAATATTATCCAAGTCGTAGATGTTGCCGGAAACGGAAACATGGTACGTGTCGGAAAATATTATCGGAAATGGAAATATTGCCAGAATCGGAAATATTGCCGGAAACGGAAATATTGTCAGAATCGGAAATATTACCGGAATCGGAAAATAATTCCGGAAACGGAAGTATTAAATATTTGTTCGAAACGGAAATTAATACCGGAATCGGAAATATTAAATATTGTTCGTATCGGAAATGAATTCCGGAATCGGAAAATTTAATCGGAAGCGCATCGTACGAATAAGCATCGGACGAGGCCTGCCGGACGAGGCCCAGCACGAAGCCAGGCCATCGCCCAGCAAGCCAAGCGCGCCGCACAAACAGCCACGCCAGGCCCAGCGCAAGGCCATGCCCAGCAGGCAGCGCGCAGCGCGCACAGCGCGCACAGCACGCGCAGCGCGCAGCGCGCACAGCGCGCACAGCACACGCAGCGCGCAGCGCGCGCGGGCGCTGAGTGGGCTGCTGCTCGCGCGCACGCATGGATACATATGACACTACATAGATCATGCGGAAACAACCATTAACCCAGGACAACATATTATTTACACATAATCATATAGCATAATTTAGATGCATACTCTTTGTTGCGTGCCCTCCCTAGCTGCGCCCGAACCGAACAAGAACAAGTCTTTTAGGACTCCAAGTGTCGTCCCTCCGTAGATAGTCCACAGCACGTCCGGATCCGCCTTAAGATTGACCAACTAGAATCGCCCTTAAGGTACTAGAAAATTTCGGCACTTTTAAGCAAGATGTGTTTTAATTTTCTCTCAAAAACTCACTTTTGAATACTTTGAAACTTATGTATAAATTATGACCCCTAGGCCTTTATTTATAGAGTTATGGAAAAGGAATCGTAATCCTAGTAGGATACGAATTAATTTGAAATTAGAATCCTACATGAATTCTATTTAATTAATTTATCCAATTAGGAATAGAAATTTAATCATACACTGACTCTTGCAGATTCAGGAATCACGCATGAGCACAAACTCACACACACACACGGCAGCCACAAGGGCTGCCCATGCGCGTGCGAGCAGCAGCCCACGCAGCACGGCCCACGCATCCGTGGCCCTTGGCGCGCGCTGGGCCTGCCTTGCGGTAGGCCTGGGCGCTGCCTTGGCTGGGCTTGTGGCGCGCATGCTTGCTGGGCGATGGCCCCGGCTTCGTGCTGGGCCTTCGTCCGGCAAGCCTCGTCCGATGCTAATTCGTACGATACGCTTCCGATTAAATTTCCATTTCCGGAATCTATTTCCGATACGAACAATATTTAATATTTCCGATTCCGGAATTAATTTCCGTTTCGAACAAATATTTAATATTTCCGTTTCCGGAATTATTTTCCGATTCCGGTAATATTTCCGATTCTGACAATATTTCCGTTTCCGGCAATATTTCCGATTCTGGTAATATTTCCATTTCCAATAATATTTTCCGATACGTACCATGTTTCCGTTTCCGGCAACATCTACGACTTGGATAATATTCATATTTCCGATACGATCCATATTTCCGTTTCCGGCAATATCATCGTTTCCGGAGTATTCATTTCTTGCCTGTGACGATCTTAGCTCCCACTGAAACCAAGATCCGTCGGTTCCGAATATTCATAGATGGAGTATTTAATGCCATTAAATACTTGATCCGTTTACGTACTATTTGTGTGACCCTACGGGTTCAGTCAAGAGTAAGCTGTGGATTAATATCATTAATTCCACTTGAACTGAAGCGGCCTCTAGCTAGGCATTCAGCTCACTTGATCTCACTGAATTATTAACTTGTTAATTAATACTGAACCGCATTTATTAGACTTAACATAGAATGCATACTTGGACCAAGGGCATTATTTCCTTCAGTCTCCCACTTGTCCTTAGGGACAAGTGTGCATTTCCTAATTCCTTTGTCGCTCGATGCTTGCTCTTGAACATAAGGTAAGAGTTGTCATCCTTATTATGTCCAGAGGTGTTCCTCGGTTTCAGAGTTCAACTGATCAAATAAACAGATAATCATAGCCTATGATTCATCCGAGCACGGCCATGCATTTCACAGTTTCTAGCTCTCCGAGTGGCCTTGTACAACTTTTAAGCATCTCATCCCGATTTATGGGAGGACAATCCCAATCTTGCGATCTTGAGATTAGACTTCGTTTGATAGGTGATTACCTGAGCGTTGCCTTTATAGCCTCCTTTTACGGTGCGACGGTTGGTCAACGTCAAAGCAACCAGTTCTCAAACAAGTAATCTCAAATCACTCAGGTATTGAGGATTTAGTGTCTAATAATTTAATGAAATTTACTTATGACAGACTTTCATCTCTTACAGTAAAGTTTCATAGGTCTTGTCCGATACTAGTCTTCCCAAAGTAAGTATCTATGCAAATGATTATGACATTGCCATGTCCACATAGTTCAAGAAACAGAACTACTAGTCATCTTGCATTCTAATCGTCTAACGTTTTCTATGCGTCCAATTTTATAGAAAACTCCGACTAGGGACCATTTTCAACCTTTGACATTCAAGTTCACTTGATAGACATTTCTTAGTCACAGGACTGGTCCTGACAGTCTATCTTGAATATATCGTCAAATTTGAAGGGACTCATCATTTAATACTAAACCAAGATTAAATGGAATATGAAAATACATTTAATATGATAAATGTTCAACCCCAATGTTTTATAACCATGGGCCTCAAACCCATCTTCTAAAACAATTCATGGAATTCAAAGCTATGCTTGATTTCCAGTGCTACAACGTGAGTGTTGCTTCTCACTTGTTGCATAGGTTTAGTTATCATACTTTGCCAATCTTAATATCCTTTTCATCGAATGTTCTTCGAGATATGATGATAAGATCTTTTCGAGTTTGTTTATTATGTGATCTAGTCTTTCTTACTTCGATGGTGGTATTACTCATTTTGCAATGAAGAACCATCAAGTTAGCAGACGTTTTTCTTGCTTCAAGAGTGGTTCTACGCATTTTTCAATGAAGAACCATCGAGCCAGCAGACAGGTGATCTACCCAAGTTCAGTGAAGAACTTTAAACAACCCTGTTTTATTGCTTCTTAGGCAATAATTACTTTTACTTCAACTGTTTAGGTTGCTAGTGATGCTTTGTTTGGATTTACTTATCCAAGCAGTTCACAGATATGTGGAAGACTTTCCAGCTGTATCTTAGAACATAGAAATTAATATTTTAATTTCCCACGCAACAACTCATGGTCTCCAACCCATGTTGCCATTTCAAAACACGATGCTCTATAGCTCGTCCTTATCAATGGTTAACTCCAAAGGGTCTTGCTTGATCCTTTGCCAGTGTTTATGCGTGTAGCATCAATATTTAGCATATCTTTATTTCCTTGAATCAAGAACTATTCCTATGTACCTTTTCAAGTACCATAAGTATTCTTGATCTCAATCTAGTTGATCTTCACTTAGATCAATAGAGACTGGTATATGTTCGTCATGCCTAAAGTCATACGATACGTTTTTGGCGATCCTCATATTATATCATACATGATAAATTCTTTTGGAGAATAATTCCCAATTGAATTCTATTCATGTAACTTTAGCTTATCTAGTTTCAGTAGATACTAAATCCAGCTAAATTCTTTGACATATAATATAGGTTAAGAATCTTATTTAGATCCTTTGATGTTTAACTTAGTAAATGCTTATACATAGTTCAAACATCCTTTACTTAGATTTATTCACATGGGTCGAATATCTCCAATGGAGACTTTCGTGTTTGATTTAGTAAATGCCATTTACTTAATCCAAAACAATATCATAAGATCTTTGTGAATAGATCTTAATACCCAGTATGTACTAAGTTTCGCCTTGGTCCGTCATTGATGAATAATCTCAAATCTAAGTATTTAGCATTTGAATGTTATTTCACAATAGAGAGATATGTGTGTGATACACATAGGACCAAATAAGTTTTTATGTACTCCCACTAAACTTCTTATATATCTATAAGAATCATGTACATTTTATGAAACTAAAATACTTATTAGCTTCACTAAAATACATTTCTAATTCCCAATTGCTTGCTTAAATCTGTACTTTAGATTTCATAAGCTAGCTTTCTTTTTCAAGCATTTATTTGGATCCACAAATCCTATGACATACCATGTACATAGTTTATTCCAACATTTGATTGAGGAATACGTTTTGTCATCCAATTGCTATATGTACCAATATGCAATCATTGCTTGAATTATAGACTTGAGCATTACGATTATGCATGAGGTTTCAACACAATCCATGCCATGAATTTGCTTGTAACCTTTAGCAACTAATCTAGCTTTGTGTGTGAACACAATTCTTGTTTGATGGTTTTTATCCTTAAAACAAACTTGCAACCAATAGGTGTGAAACTATTCTTGCAAATCAACAAAATTTCAATTTTGTCATCAAAACATTGAGTATGGTTTATGGCCTCTAACCATTTAAAACATTTGAGTCTATATATGGCCTCTAACCATTTTAGGGAATCTAGGTTTCGTCATAGCTTTCTTACAAGTCACAAACTCATTAATCTACATGATAATAGTTTGACTGCAAGTTGTAGGTTTCTTCACTATTTAATAGAAGAATCTCATAGTTTCATTGACCTGATCTCTATGTTTCTTTACTATCTAATAGAAGAATCTCATAGTTTCAGTGACTTGAATTCTATGCCTACTTGGGTATAGAACATCAAACATTAGAATATCAATAGCCACTTAAAGTCCTTTGAATATTCTGTTCTCCTTGAAGCACTTGTAAAGTCTTCTAAGAGATGTCTATTCTTTAAAGCCACTTCTAAAGTCTTAAAGAATAAGTTCGGATTTTCTGAAGCACTTCGAAAAGCCTCCGGAATGTCCGTTTTGTGTTTGTTGTTCGCCTCGAAAACTTGCGAGGTCTATTTTCTCCCACTTGTCATTTTGGAAACGAATCTCCAAAAGGACATTATTTCGAGCAAACAAACATTATGTTCTCAAAAATTTGTGGTAGAAACAATACCCTTGTGTCTCATTTGAATAAATCACAATGAAACATATATCTATACTTGGGCCTTAGTTTGTTGAATAACAAACACTAAGCTCCCACTGAGTTTAGGAACTCTTTAGATATATTATGAAAAGATATTCTGAAATTACTTTTCAATAGCTTTGACGAAATTGGTTTAGTTTGGTGGTAGTTGAGCATTTTGTTTTAGAATTTATAGGAAAAGTCTTTATGATTCATCATTGATCGAATCAAGTACTAATCGACTTCGATCATTCCAACTTAGATATGCCATATCTTATGGACCTAGATTGTGAAATTACAACACACAATCATTGATGATCATATTTGGTCTCAAGTAATCATCAACATGATCTAACCTAGATCTTTATGATTTCTTGCCAAGTGGATTTTATACTTCTGAATCTTTGAACTAGCCAAACAGATTCAACTTATATCACATTTGAGTAAATAAACCTATATTCACTCAAATCCATGTGAAATAATAAAGTCATAAAACCTTTCTTTAGCTTTGAACTCTATCGTCTAGGCGTTCTAACAATAGTTCATATTCTTTGTTACTTTCAACAAGTAAGACTAGCTTGTCTTAAGTTGATCTAGAAATCAACCAACTTTCAAAAGTCCATCAAAATAGAGCTTTTGAATGTTAACTTGTTGATATCGTCTAAGCAACAATGCCAAAGATTTAATGGAACTCAAATCAAGGGTTTGATTTGAACCTAGTAAAGTTCTTTAAAGAGTTGTTTGTTTTAATCAAGCATATTGACTCAACCAGTAATTGACCATTTCATTCAAATAAACAAACAAACAAGCATTGTTTTTGTTCTTCTGAATGTGAGTCTTTCTGTGTTTGAAGCAGAAATTTAGGTATGCTGATTATGGAACAAAATAGCCATTAAGTTCCAGCCTTTGAAAGGACTTAAAACAAACTAGATGACCCTACAACTAATGTAGCATTGCCATGCTTCATTTCCCACTTGTAGGTCATTAGTGTATCCTAGCTTCCATTATTTGAGTTATTACCGAAGTAAGAACCTCAAGCGGTATATGATACCAAGGAAGTTTGATTGCTAGGTCACTTCTCTTTAAACATAAATTTATAGGTAGAAACGGAATCGTAAATTCCTTTCATTTGTTCCTCGTTTTCCTATTTCTTGTACCCTTTCTTATAGTCTTAAGAATTGAATTCTTTAGTGTTGACTTTTATACTTTGTTAGACATGTCCAATGTCACCAACAAGGTTCTTTACCATTTTAATTTATGTTGAATATTCTGTTTCAACTAGATGATCTTACCAGAAGCTTCTAAAGTTCTCTAAGCATCGATCTATTCGAATGTCTAGGAACTAGACTCATTCGAGAATTAAATGGAAAAAGGATTTTAGGTTGTTAACCATTGGTAAAGCTGAGCGTTTAAACTCAATGCTTTATGATCTCAAAACCACATTGTATTTTGAATTCACAAGCACCAATCGGTTTGCCATTCGACTTTGATACTCGAAAACAACCATAAAAGTCGATATAAGAAACGTACATTTTAAATTGCTCACTTTCTCTCATTTCCGTGAATCGTTCTTGGATTCACTACCAATCGAGGAAATTTACTGTTACCTTTCAAAAGGATTTATTGCAGTGCAAGATATTTAATTATAAACAATAATTAAAACATTCATTGAAGCATGCAAAGTCTAAACATTTATCATGAGTAATAACTTGAAAATGAAAGCAATCATGCAATCTAAGCAAGTCATTAACATTTTATTCGAATTATGTGTTCCGGCAGGTGTGAATAAAATGATTCCAAGATCCTAAAACCATTGAAGAATTAAGCACAGTTTGTCGACTCAATTCTAAAACATTTTAGGTAAGCAAAAGCCTTTTGCTAATAGTCTAGAAACTACTCTTGGTTGATAGGTACGTCTAAGAACTTATTAGGTAAACCTATCGATTTTGCCACGACATAAAAGGACTCCTTACTTATATCGTTGAGTTTCACCAAAACTAACATGTACTCACAATTATTTGTGTACCTTGCCCCTTTAGGACCAATAAGTAACACCTCGCTGAGCGAAAACTATTACTAGATTGATGTAAAGGATATCCAAGCAAGTGTATATTTTGGCATGGCACCTTTTAACTCAATTTTTAAGTTTGGAACTTAAGGCTCTTACTATGTTGGTTAGATTTTAAGTGAACTAAAATCCTTAATCATGCAACATAATCAAGCTTTTGATCTCATGCATTTTAAGACATATTTAAAACAATAAATAACTTAAAACATGCATAAGATATTTGTGATCTAGTATGGCCCGACTTCATCTTGAAGCTTTGACTTCAAAGTCCGTCTTGAAAATCTCCGTGGGAGGCACCATTTTCTTCAAATAGGATAAGCTATAACTAATTACAACTATTTGATGGTTCGCAGACCATATTTGAATTGAAAAATAACTTTGGTACTTTAGACCAATTACATTCAAATTAATGGTACGCAGACCATATTTTCTATCCTATTTGGGCCATACTAGTCACTTCATAACCTGCAAAACAGTACATATACAATATATACCATTCACCCATTCATTATCATGAATGGCCCACATAGCTGGTTAGTAAAACACATTATGCATCACGTAAACATTTGCAGCAATTAATCAAGGGCACCAATAATCTACCAATTATTCAGTCCTTATTAATTCTAATCGAGTTGTTTTAACCTTAAGGATTTGTAGACCTAATCAAGAGTTTATGACTAAAAAGCGCTCCCACTTAAACCAATAAATTCATATGCTTTACCAATTTTAAACATAAAAATGTATTTCTAGTCCAACCGGAAACATACAAATTTAATTAAAATTTAAAGCTCATATCAATTTATAATTGAATCCAAAAATTTAATTTAATTTCAGTCGTATTTAAATTAATTCATGATTTTAATTTTAGTAAAATAATTAGAATAAATAACATTTATTATAATTATAATATTCAAAATTAAAATCCAAGAAAATAATTCAAATTATTAATTTTAAAATTAATTAAAATTACGTGAACTGAAATTTTCAAATTAAACATTCAAAACGATCTAATCGTAACGCAAACACCCTACGCGTTGCACGCCCATGGACCGTACGCACACAGCCATTGCTGGCCATGTGCGCGCAGCCCATGCGCTCGTCGCATAGCTGCTGCTTCCCTATCGCAAGCCTCCGCACACATTGTGCTCGCTGCGCGCGCCAGCGCTCATCGCACGCGAGCTATCGCTCGCAGTGCGCGCGCGCAACATCGCTCGCTGGGCGCGCGACATCGCTCGCTGCGCGCGAGCCATCGCTCGCTGGGGCGCGACATCGCTCGCTGGGCGGGCGACATCGCGCGCTGTGCGCGCGAGTAATGCTGGGCGCAGCGCTCGTGGCACGCGAGCTTGCGCTCGCTGCGCGCGAGGCTGCGCGCTCTTGTGCGAGGCAGCGCGCGCTGTGGCGCAGCTCGCTTGCTGCCCACACGCGACTGCCTTGGCTCGCCCTTCGCCCATGCCCATTCGTTCATTGCTCGTGGCACACGACACAAGGCAGGGCTGCTGCCTTGTGCTCGTGCACTACGCCCTTGCTCATTGCATTCGTGCCGCACGGGCGACGAGCTCCCTTGCTCGTCGTCGCATGCCCGCATTATACAACACCCCTTAAGGGTAACACGAAGCGTCCATTGCTTCGTGCGTGCAAGTTTTATGAACGAATCGCATAAAAATTTAAAATTTATATTTAAAATTAATGACAAATTAATAAATATTATTAATTTCATAATTTTAGGGCGAAAAAAATCGAAAATTTATTATCCAATTGATTTCCGATTGTTATGGATTCAAGTCTAGGTCATAAAAATTTAAAATTTATCATAAATTTACAATTTTTATGGTGGTTTTTAATCATAGGTTTCTAATTAAATTACAATTAATTATGAAAATCAAATTAATTCTAAATTATTCTAATTTTCAACAAATTAATCATAATTACAAATTAGATTGCATAATTAACAAGACTAGGCATTCAAACTTGTTAAACATATGCAGTAGGTCAATCAAAAATTCAAGATTTATCAACAAGAATCGCAAATATTTAATTTAACATCTTAAATTTACGAAATTTTGCATTCGAAAAACTAAAACCTTCGAAAAGTCATAGTTAGGCTTCGAATTTGAGAATTCTGGGTTCGGCAGAAAAATATTATTTTTGTCAAAATTTTAGAATGCCTTTTACATGCGGAATTGACACAAAAATCACTCGATTTGGATGAGTAACGAAGAAACTGCCGAAAAACTGCGTACGTATAATTAAATAAACGCAATTTGCAATTAATTAACAATTACGAAAATTAATCACCCCTTTTAATTCTTGCAAATTTGTAATATTTAACCATGTTCATGCAATTTAGATTATGAAAATAATAAGGGGCTCGTGATACCACTGTTAGGTTATGATACATATGACACTACATAGATCATGCGGAAACAACCATTAACCCAGGACAACATATTATTTACACATAATCATATAGCATAATTTAGATGCATACTCTTTGTTGCGTGCCCTCCCTAGCTGCGCCCGAACCGAACAAGAACAAGTCTTTTAGGACTCCAAGTGTCGTCCCTCCGTAGATAGTCCACAGCACGTCCGGATCCGCCTTAAGATTGACCAACTAGAATCGCCCTTAAGGTACTAGAAAATTTCGGCACTTTTAAGCAAGATGTGTTTTAATTTTCTCTCAAAAACTCACTTTTGAATACTTTGAAACTTATGTATAAATTATGACCCCTAGGCCTTTATTTATAGAGTTATGGAAAAGGAATCGTAATCCTAGTAGGATACGAATTAATTTGAAATTAGAATCCTACATGAATTCTATTTAATTAATTTATCCAATTAGGAATAGAAATTTAATCATACACTGACTCTTGCAGATTCAGGAATCACGCATGAGCACAAACTCACACACACACACGGCAGCCACAAGGGCTGCCCATGCGCGTGCGAGCAGCAGCCCACGCAGCACGGCCCACGCATCCGTGGCCCTTGGCGCGCGCTGGGCCTGCCTTGCGGTAGGCCTGGGCGCTGCCTTGGCTGGGCTTGTGGCGCGCATGCTTGCTGGGCGATGGCCCCGGCTTCGTGCTGGGCCTTCGTCCGGCAAGCCTCGTCCGATGCTAATTCGTACGATACGCTTCCGATTAAATTTCCATTTCCGGAATCTATTTCCGATACGAACAATATTTAATATTTCCGATTCCGGAATTAATTTCCGTTTCGAACAAATATTTAATATTTCCGTTTCCGGAATTAATTTCCGATTCCGGTAATATTTCCGATTCTGACAATATTTCCGTTTCCGGCAATATTTCCGATTCTGGTAATATTTCCATTTCCAATAATATTTTCCGATACGTACCATGTTTCCGTTTCCGGCAACATCTACGACTTGGATAATATTCATATTTCCGATACGATCCATATTTCCGTTTCCGGCAATATCATCGTTTCCGGAGTATTCATTTCTTGCCTGTGACGATCTTAGCTCCCACTGAAACCAAGATCCGTCGGTTCCGAATATTCATAGATGGAGTATTTAATGCCATTAAATACTTGATCCGTTTACGTACTATTTGTGTGACCCTACGGGTTCAGTCAAGAGTAAGCTGTGGATTAATATCATTAATTCCACTTGAACTGAAGCGGCCTCTAGCTAGGCATTCAGCTCACTTGATCTCACTGAATTATTAACTTGTTAATTAATACTGAACCGCATTTATTAGACTTAACATAGAATGCATACTTGGACCAAGGGCATTATTTCCTTCAATAGTACCTTAAGGGCGATTCTAGTTGGTCAATCTTAAGGCGGATCCGGACGTGCTGTGGACTATCTACGGAGGGACGACACTTGGAGTCCTAAAGACTTGTTCTTGTTCGGTTCGGGCGCAGCTAGGGAAGGCACGCAACAAAGAGTATGCATCTAATCTATGCTAAATGATTATGTGTAAATAATATGTTTTCCTGGGTTTATGGTTTTTCCGCATGATTTATGAATTGTCATATGTATCATAACCTAACAGTGGTATCACGAGCCCCTTATTATTTTCATAATCTAAATTGCATGAACATGGTTAAATATTACAAATTTGCAAGAATTAAAAGGGGTGATTAATTTTCGTAATTGTTAATTAATTGCAAATTGCGTTTATTTAATTATACGTACGCAGTTTTTCGGCAGTTTCTTCGTTACTCATCCGAATTGAGTAATTTTTGTGTCAATTCCGCATGTAAAAGGCATTCTAAAATTTTCAAATTCGAACCCAGAATTCTCAAATTCGAAGCTTAACTATGACTTTTCGAAGGTTTTAGTTTTTCGAATGCAAAATTTCGTAAATTTAAGATGTTAAATTAAATATTTGCGATTCTTGTTGATAAATCTTGAATTTTTGATTGACCTATTGCATATGTTTAACAAGTTTGAATGCCTAGTCTTGTTAATTATGCAATCTAATTTGTAATTATGATTAATTTGTTGAAAATTAGAATAATTTAGAATTAATTTGATTTTCATAATTAATTGTAATTTAATTAGAAACCTATGATTAAAAACCACCATAAAAATTGTAAATTTACGATAAATTTTAAATTTTTATGACCTAGACTTGAATCCATAACAATCGGAAATCAATTGGATAATAAATTTTCGATTTTTCGCCCTAAAATTATGAAATTAATAATATTTGTTAATTTGTCATTAATTTTATAAATTTTAAATTTTTTATGCGATTCGTTCATATAACTTGCACGCACAAAGCAATGGACGCTTCGTGTTACCCTTAAGGGGTGTTGTATAATGCGGGCATGCGACGACGAGCAAGGGAGCTCGTCGCCCGTGCGGCACGAATGCAATGAGCAAGGGCGTAGTGCACGAGCACAAGGCAGCAGCCCTGCCTTGTGTCGTGTGCCACGACCAATGGACGAATGGGCATGGGCGTAGGGCGAGCCAAGGCAGTCGCGTGTGGGCAGCAAGCGAGCTGCGCCACAACGCGCGCTGCCTCGCACAAAAGCGCGCAGCCTCGCGCGCAGCGAGCGCAAGCTCGCGTGCCACGAGCGCTGCGCCTAGCATTGCTCGCGCGCACAGCGAGCGATGTCGCCCGCCCAGCGAGCGATGTCGCGCGCCCAGCGAGCGATGGCTCGCGCGCCCAGCGAGCGATGGCTCGCGCGCCCAGCGAGCGATGTCGCGCGCCCAGCGAGCGATGTCGCGCGCCCAGCGAGCGATGTCGCGCGCCCAGCGAGCGATGTCGCGCGCCCAGCGAGCGATGTCGCGCGCGCACTGCGAGCGATAGCCCGCGTGCGATGAGCGCTGGCGCGCGCAGCGAGCACCAATGCGTGCGGAGGCTTGCGATAGGGATGCAGCAGCTATGCGACGAGCGCATGGGCTGCGCGCGCATGGCCAGCGATGGCTGTGTGCGTGCGGCCCATGGGCGTGCTACGCGTAGGGTGTTTGCGTTACGATTAGATCGTTTTGAATGTTTAATTTGAAAATTTCAGTTCACGTAATTTTAATTAATTTTAAAATTAATAATTTAAATTATTTTCTTGGATTTTAATTTTGAATATTATAATTATAATAAATGTTATTTATTCTAATTATTTTACTAAAATTAAAATCATGAATTAATTTAAATGCGACTGAAATTAAATTAAACTTTTTGGATTCAATTATAAATTTATATGAGCTTTAAATTTTAATTAAATTTGTATGTTTCCGGTTAGACTAGAAATACATTTTTATGTTTAAAATTGGTAAAGCATATGAATTTATTGGTTTAAGTGGGAGCGCTTTTTAGTCATAAACTCTTGATTAGGTCTACAAATCCTTAAGGTTAAAACAACTTGATTAGAATTAATAAGGACTGAATAATTGGTAGATTATTGGTGCCCTTGATTAATTGCTGCAAATGTTTACGTGATGCATAATGTGTTTTACTAACCAGCTATGTGGGCCATTCATGATAATGAATGGGTGAATGGTATATATTGTATATGTACTGTTTTGCAGGTTATGAAGTGACTAGTATGGCCCAAATAGGATAGAAAATATGGTCTGCGTACCATTAATTTGAATGTAATTGGTCTAAAGTACCAAAGTTATTTTTCAATTCAAATATGGTCTGCGTACCATCAAATAGTTGTAATTAGTTATAGCTTATCCTATTTGAAGAAAATGGTGCCTCCCACGGAGATTTTCAAGACGGACTTTGAAGTCAAAGCTTCAAGATGAAGTCGGGCCATACTAGATCACATTTATCTTATGCATGTTTTAAGTTATTTATTGCTTTTAAATATGTCTTAAAATGCATGAGATCAGAAGCTTGATTATGTTGCATGATTAAGGATTTTAGTTCACTTAAAATCTAACCAACATAGTAAGAGCCTTAAGTTCCAAACTTAAAAAAAAATTGAGTTAAAAGGTGCCATGCCAAAATATACACTTGCTTGGATATCCTTTACATCAATCTAGTAATAGTTTTCGCTCAGCGAGGTGTTACTTATTGGTCCTAAAGGGGCAAGGTACACAAATAATTGTGAGTACATGTTAGTTTTGGTGAAACTCAACGATATAAGTAAGGAGTCCTTTTATGTCGTGGCAAAATCGATAGGTTTACCTAATAAGTTCTTAGACGTACCTATCAACCAAGAATAGTTTCTAGACTATTAGCAAAAGGCTTTTGCTTACCTAAGATGTTCTAGGATTAAGTCGACAAACTGTGCTTAGTTCTTCAATGATTTTAGGATCTTGGAATCATTTTATTCACACCTGCCGGAACAATAAAATCGAATAAAATGCTAATAACTTGTTTGAATTGCATGGTTGCTTTAATTTCAAGTTATTATTCATGATAAATGTTTAGACTTTGCATGCTTCAATGTATGTTTTAATTATTGTTTATAATTAAATATCTTGCACTGCAATAAATCCTTTTAGAAAGGTAACAGTAAATTTCCTCGATTGGTAGTGAATCCAAGAACGATTCACGGAAAAGAGAGAAAGTGAGCAATTTAAAATGTACGTTTCTTATATAGACTTTTATGGTTGTTTTCGAATATCAAAATCGAATGGCAAACCAATTGGTGCTTGTGAATTCAAAATACAATGTAGTTTTGAGATCATAAAGCATTGAGTTTAAACGCTCAGCCTTACCAATGGTTAACAACCTAATATCTTTGTCCATTTATTTCTCGAATGAGTCTAGTCCCTAGACATTCGAATAGATCGATACTTAGAGAACTTTAGAAGCTTCTGGTAAGATCATCTAGTTGAAACAAAATATTCAACATAAATTAAAATGGTAAAGAACCTTGTTGGTGACATTGGACATGTCTAACAAAGTATAAAAGTCAACACTAAAGAATTCAATTCTTAAGACTATAAGAAAGGGTACAAGAAATAGGAAAACGAGGAACAAATGAAAGGAATTTACGATTCCGTTTCTACCTAAAAGTTAATGTTTAAAGAGAAGTGACCTAGCAATCAAACTTCCTTGGTATCATATACCGCTTGAGGTTCTTACTTCGGTAATAACTCAAACAATGGAAGCTAGGATACACTAATGACCTACAAGTGGGAAATGAAGCATGGCAATGCTACATTAATTGTAGGGTCATCTAAGTTTGTTTTAAGTCCTTTCAAAGGCTGGAACTTAATGGCTATTTTGATCCATAATCAGCATACCTAAATTTCTGCTTCAAACACAGAAAGACTCACATTCAAAGAAAAACAAAAACAATGTTTGTTTGTTTATTTGAATGAAATGGTCAATTACAGGTTGAGTCAATATGCTTGATTAAAACAAACAACTCTTTAAAGAACTTTACTAGGTTCAAATCAACCTCTTGATTTGAGTTCCACAAATCTTTGGCATTGTTGCTTAGACCATATCAACAAGTTAACATTCATAAGCTCTATTTTGATGGACTTCTGAAAGTTGATTGATTTCTAGATCATTTTAAGACAACTAGTCTTACTTGTTGAAAGTAACAAAAGATATGAACTATTGTTAGAACGCCTAGACAATGGAGTTCAAAGCTAAAGAAAGATTTTATGACTTTATTATTTCACATGGATTTGAGTGAATATAGGTTTATTTACTCAAATGTGATATAAGTTGAATCTGTTTGGCTAGTTCAAAGATTCAGAAGTATAAAATCCACTTGGTAAGAAATCATAAAGATCTAGGTTAGATCATGTTGATGATTACTTGAGACCAAATATGATCATCAATGATTGTGTGTTGTAATTTCACAATCTAGCTCCATAAGATATGGCATATCTACGTTGGAATGATCGAAGTCAATTAGTACTTGATTCGATCAATGATGAATCATAAAGACTTTTCCTATAATTTCTAAAACAAAATGCTCAACTACCACCAAACTAAACCAAATTCGTCAAAGCTATTGAAAAGTAATTTCAGGATATCTTTTCAATTATATATATCTAAAGAGTTGCTAAACTCAGTGGGAGCTTAGTGTTTGTTATTCAACAAACTAAGGCCCAAGTCTAGATATATGTTTCATTGTGATTTATTCAAATGAGACACAAGGGTATTGTTTCTACCACGAATTTTTGAGAACATAATGTTTGTTTGCTCGAAATAATGTCCTTTTGGAGATTCGTTTCCAAAATGACAAGTGGGAGAAAATAGACCTCGAAAATCTTCGAGGCGAACAACAAACATAAACGGACATTCCGGAGGCTTTTCGAAGTGCTTCAGAAAATCCGAACTTATTCTTTAAGACTTTAGAAGTGGCTTTAAAGAATAGACATCTCTTAGAAGACTTTACAAGTGCTTCAAGGAGAACAGAATATTCAAAGGACTTTCAAGTGGCTATTGATATTCTATTGTTTGATGTTCTATACCCAAGTAGGCATAGAATTCAAGTCACTGAAACTATGAGATTCTTCTATTAGATAGTGAAGAAACATAGAGATCAGGTCAATGAAACTATGAGATTCTTCTATTAAATAGTGAAGAAACCTACAACTTGCAGTCAAACTATTATCATATAGATTAATGAGTTTGTGACTTGTAAGAAAGCTATGACGAAATATAGATTCCCTAAAATGGTTAGAGGCCATATATAGACTATATGTTTAAATGGTTAGAGGCCATAAAACATACTCAATGTTTTGATGACAAAATTAAAATTTTGTTGATTTGCAAGAATAGTTTCACATCTATTGGTTGCAAGTTTGTTTTAAGGATAAAAACCATCAAACATGAAATTGTGTTCACACGCAAAGCTAGATTAGTTGCTAAAGGTTACAAGCAAATTCATGACATGGATTGTGTTGAAACCTCATGCATAATCGTAATGCTCAAGTCTATAAATCAAGCAATGATTGCATATTGGTACATATGGCAATTGGATGACAAAACATATTCCTCAATCAAATGTTGGAAGAAAACTATGTACATGGTATGTCATAGGATTTGTGGATCCAAATAAATGCTTGAAAAGAAAAGCTAGTTTATAAAATCTAAGTACAGATTTAAGCAAGCAATTGGGAATTGGAATTGTATTTTAGTGAAGCTAATAAGTATTTTAGTTTCATAAAATATACATGATTCTTATAGATATATAAGAAGTTTAGTGGGAGTACATAAAACTTAATTGGTCCTATGTGTATCACACACATATCTCTCTATTGTGAAATAACATTCAAATGCTAATGACTTAGATTTGAAATTATTCATCAATGATGGACCATGGCGAAACTTAGTACATATTGGGTATTAAGATCTATTTACAAAGATCTTATGATATTGTTTTGGATTAAGTAATGGCATTTACTAAATCAAACACGAAAGACTCCATTGGAGACATTCGACCCATATGAATAAATCTAAGTAAAGGATGTTTGAACTATGTATAAGCATTTACTAAGTTAAACATCAAAGAGTCTAAATGAGATTCTTAAACCTATATTATATGTCAAAGAATTTAGTTGAATTTAGTATCTACTGAAACTAGATAAGCTAAAGTTACATGAATAGAATTCAATTGGGAAATATTCTGCAAAAGAATTTATCATGTATGATATAATATGAGGATCGCCAAAAACGTATCGTATGGCTTTAGGCATAACGAACATATACCAATCTCTATTGATCTAAGTGAAGATCAACTAGATTGAGATCAAAAATACTTATGGTACTTGAAAAGGTACATAGGAATAGTTCTTGATTCAAGGAAATAAAGATATGCTAAATATTGATGCTACACGCATAAACACTGGCAAAGGATCAAGCAAGACCCTTTGGAGTTAACCATTGATAAGGACGAGCTATAGAGCATCGTGTTTTGAAAATGGCAACATGGGTTGGAGACCATGAGTTGTTGCGTGGGAAATTAAAATAATAATTTCTATGTTCTAAGATATAGTTGGAGAATCTTCCACATATCTATGAACTGCCTGGATAGGTAAATCCAAATAAAGCATCACTAGCAACCTATACAGTTGAAGTAAAAGTAATTATTGCCTAAGAAGCAAAAAAACAGGGTTGTTTAAAGTTCTTCACTGAACTTGGGTAGATCACCTATCTGCTGGCTTGATGGTTCTTCATTGAAAAATGCGTAGAACCACTCTTGAAGCAAGAAAAACGTCTGCTAACTTGATGGTTCTTCATTGCAAAATGATAAAACCACCATCGAAGTAAGAAAGACTAGATCACATAATAAACAAACTCGAAAAGATCTTATCATCATATCTCGAAGAACATTCGATGAAAAGGATATTAAGATTGGCAAAGCATGATAACTAAACCTATGCAACAAGTGAGAAGCAACACTCACATTGTAGCACTGGAAATCAAGCATAGCTTTGAATTCCATGAACTGTTTTAAAGATGGGTTTGAGGCCCATGGTTGTAAAACAATTGGGTTAAACATTTATCATATATGAAATGTATTTTCATATTCCATTTAATCTTGGTTTAGTATTAAATGATGAGTCCCTTCAAATTTGACGATATATTCAAGATGGACTGTCAGGACCAGTCCTGTGACTAAGAAATGTCTATCAAGTGAACTTGAATGTCAAAGGTTGAAAATGGTCCCTAATCGGAGTTTTCTATAAAATTGGACGCATAGAAAACGTTAGACGATTAGAATGCAAGATGACTAGTAGTTCTGTTTCTTGAACTATGTGGACATGACAATGTCATAATCATTTGCATAGATACTTACTTTGGGAAGACTAGTATCGGACAAGACCTATGAAACTTTACTGTAAGAGATGAAAATCTGTCATAAGTAAATTTCATTAAATTATTAGACACTAAATCCTCAATACCTGAGTGATTTGAAGATTACTTGTTTGAGAACTGGTTGCTTTGACGTTGACCAACCGTCGCACCGTAAAAGGAGGCTATAAAGGCAACGCTCAGGTAATCACCTATCAAACGAAGTCTAATCTCAAGATCGCAAGATTGGGATTGTCCTTCCATAAATCGGGATGAGATGCTTAAAAGTTGTACAAGGCCACTCGGAGAGCTAGAAACTGTGAAATGCATGGCCGTGCTCGGATGAATCATAGGCTATGATTATCTGTTTATTTGATCAGTTGAACTCTGAAACCGAGGAACACCTCTGGACATAATAAGGATGACAACTCTTACCTTATGTTCAAGAGCAAGCATCGAGCGACAAAGGAATTAGGAAATGCACACTTGTCCCTAAGGACAAGTGGGAGACTGAAGGAAATAATGCCCTTGGTCCAAGTATGCATTCTATGTTAAGTCTAATAAATGCGGTTCAGTATTAATTAACAAGTTAATAATTCAGTGAGATCAAGTGAGCTGAATGCCTAGCTAGAGGCCGCTTCAGTTCAAGTGGAATTAATGATATTAATCCACAGCTTACTCTTGACTGAACCCGTAGGGTCACACAAATAGTACGTAAACGGATCAAGTATTTAATAGCATTAAATACTCCATCTATGAATATTCGGAACCGACGGATCTTGGTTTCAGTGGGAGCTAAGATCGTCACAGGCAAGGAATGAATACTCCGGAAACGATGATATTGCCGGAAACGGAAATATGGATCGTATCGGAAATATAAATATTATCCAAGTCGTAGATGTTGCCGGAAACGGAAACATGGTACGTGTCGGAAAATATTATCGGAAATGGAAATATTGCCAGAATCGGAAATATTGCCGGAAACGGAAATATTGTCAGAATCGGAAATATTACCGGAATCGGAAAATAATTCCGGAAACGGAAATATTAAATATTTGTTCGAAACGGAAATTAATTCCGGAATCGGAAATATTAAATATTGTTCGTATCGGAAATGAATTCCGGAATCGGAAAATTTAATCGGAAGCGCATCGTACGAATAAGCATCGGACGAGGCCTGCCGGACGAGGCCCAGCACGAAGCCAGGCCATCGCCCAGCAAGCCAAGCGCGCCGCACAAACAGCCACGCCAGGCCCAGCGCAAGGCCATGCCCAGCAGGCTGCGCGCAGCGCGCAGCGCGCAGCGCGCACAGCGCGCACAGCACGCGCAGCGCGCAGCGCGCACAGCACACATGGGGCCCATCGTGGCTGCCGTGCGTATGCTAAAACGAATGCACACGCGGGCGCTGAGTGGGCTGCTGCTCGCGCGCACACATGGGGCCCATCGTGGCTGCCGTGCGTGTGTGTGCAAGTGTTTGTGTTCGTGCACGTTTCCTAAAACATGCAGAGTTCGGTTAATGATTAAATTCCTAATTCTATTTGATAAATTAATTAAATTAGAGTTCTTGTAGGATTCTAGGTTTAATTAATTTGTATCTGAATAGGATTTCGATTCCCTTTCCATACCGCTATAAATATGAGGCTAGGGCTCACAATTTATAACACAAGTTTCAAAGTATTCAAAGTGAGTTTTTGAGAGAAAATTCAGTCACACATTTGCCTATAAAGTGCCGAAAATAATAGTACCTTAAGGGCGATTCTAGTTGGTCAATCTTAAGGCGGATCCGGACGTGCTGTGGACTATCTACGGAGGGACGACACTTGGAGTCCTAAAGACTTGTTCTTGTTCGGTTCGGGCGCAGCTAGGGAAGGCACGCAACAAAGAGTATGCATCTAATCTATGCTAAATGATTATGTGTAAATAATATGTTTTCCTGGGTTTATGGTTTTTCCGCATGATTTATGAATTGTCATATGTATCATAACCTAACAGCGACCCACCAACAGGTTGTAATCACAAAAGCCCTTCTACATAGGCAAAATGAAAAGAAAGTAAGAAATTCAAAATAGCCTCGCCCACCTTCAACGGGCGGGGTCTGCGTCACTAGTCGCGCAGGTCCTCAGTTTTCGAAAAATAAAGTCTTCAAATTTAAAATAGGCTCGCCATCTTCAGTCGGCGGGGTCTACGTCACAAACCACGTAGGTCCTTATTTTCAAAAAAGCACAAACAAATTTCAAAACAGATTCGTCCACTTCTATCGGACGGGGCGTCCACCCTCAACGGACAGGTTCACCATCTTCAGCCGGCGGGGTCTACGTCACAAACCGCGTAGGTCCTTATTTTCAAAACATCAAAACAGATTCGTCCACTTCTATCGGACGGGGCGTCCACCCTCAACGGACAGGTTCACCATCTTCAGCCGGGGGGGTCTGCGTCACTAAGCGCGCAGGTCCTTAGTCGCTGCAGCGATAACTTTTTCTGGTTTTCCCTTTTCCAAAAAAATCAAAGGATTGGTTTTTTCGTTTTTTCAAAAAAGAACGAAGTGCTGGATTTTCCTTCGTTTTACGTCCCATAAAAACAAGGGGGTTTTCTCGTTTAGCTAGCCCTGAAAATGAGAATCTTTAAAAACATTTTTACCTCGTGATTGGGCTTGGCCAGGCCCGATTACACTTTATAGCTTTGATTTCGAAAACATCTGTAGCTACTCCCAATGACAAAGTGAGGGAGTTTCTACGCCTCTTTAGATACTTCCAATGACAAAGTGAGGGAGTTTCTGTACTATCCGTTGACAAATCCCAATGACACGTGAGGGATATGTCGACACTTCAAGTGATGACCCTTAAGTCAAATGTTATCACTCGGGGGCTCGTGAGACCCTCGCAAAACAGGTCACCATGACTTGTGAGACGCACTCCGTCTAATACTTTGACCATCGTCTTACTCCAAGACTCAGTCAAAGTGGGGGCTAACTGTAGACACCTATTTTTGTCCCCATTCCCGAAAGGGAAAGTTCGATGATGAGAACATAAATCTCCACTTGACAACGCATCTCCTATAAAATAACGAATCTCAATTCCCATTTTCATTTCACCCGAACCTGCTATTTATGGAAACCTGCTAAAAATAGTAACTGCCGTAATGGGTAGTTGTTAAAAGTGGCAAGTCATAAAAGATAGAAACCTGTCAGAATTAGGTGTTGCACTCCAACATAAATCCTAAATGAGATAGAAATTGCGAGAGAATCCTATTCCTAATACGATTCGAAAATAAGAGTTACGTATTAATTAAAATCCTAACGAGCCTAGAGTTCGTAACGCGCCCGGATGTATTCCATCAGAAAATTAATACGCACTAAAAGACTCGATTAAAGTCTCATACACTCCGGATTCTAAGAATCCTAATCTGACAAAGAAACAGCCCATACCCTATTTTCAACGCCTGGCTCTGGGCGCCGAAATCTTCGGCGCCCAGCCCTGGGCGCTTAAATTACCTGGGACGTGTTCTTTCCTAATTCCTCGTGGATTAGAGTTCTACAATTCTATCTTTCCACGAACTCTTTTCTATAAATAGGGCCCTAAGTTCGACGTGAAAACAACAACACACAATTATTATTCTGAGTATTGACTCTAAGCCCCTAAGCCTAAGCCTCACGCTGCAAAACTGATCACGCGTTTTGTCGCAATCGATCCAAACATCGAACAGAACGTATCCTGTCCTATAATTTGAGATTCGTTAAATAAAAGGAAAAATAGCAAAGTCAAAGTGGTTAGTTTTCTGAGAACCGTGACGCACCTCTCAAGGGTGCGTCGTAATGTGTCCCTTTTCCATGGTTTAATTGCTTTCCTCGCCCTTTTATGAACTGTTAAACTAATTAAATCTGATTGTTCTATCACGCCTAATAAAGATAATATGTTGGGAAATTGGATTATCATGCTAGGTCCCTTAAAACAATCTAAATCAGATAATCGCGATCGATCTAGTACTATATGTTGCATATTGTTAAAATCAACTCAGATTAGTTTAATAGTTAACGCATGTCCCTTAAATTATTTATGCTGAGCTAGTAAGGATATCCTGCCTCTGGAGTTATCGAAGAGCGAGTACTCCTCTCGGTAGTTACAGTCCCCCGAACCCTCAATCTCTACCTTGCGGGTGTATGTTGAGAGATCCCCACACCAGGGATCACAAGGGAACCTACGACCGTCGTGGTCAAACATAATTGCACTCCCTTTATGTCACGATAACCGGGTCTTGTCAGTTTTTCTCATTGTCGTTAAAAAATGAATGGCGACTCCTATATTACTAGTCAATGGAGTGTAAACTCACAGGAAATCCAATTACACTTGATTTGACAAAAAGAAACGTCACACCCACGAGGGACAAGGTCACGCATTAGCCTCGTGCTTTTTCAACCCCCTCACACCCACGCACAGTGATTTTCTGGAGTCATATCCTTTGTGTAATATCTGGGCATGGGATGGTAAACTGCATATTCAATGTTTTTCCACCTGAGGACTTGCCGAAGCTTCCACTCCCAATCAAGAAAGTTTGATAGGTTCAATTTTACATCCAGAATTTCGGTTACTTTGAGTGTTGTTTTGATTGCGGCCATTTGATTCCTACATTTGAAAAGAATTCGCAATAAATAACCATTCATAACTTAATAACTTTAAAATAAATGCTAGCATGCAATCGTTAAAGCTATTAAAAATTTCATTCATGCAAAAGAAAAAACATGGTCCAAAAATGAATGAAACGATTTCAAGACCCTAAAAGTCCTAAATCCTTACGCAGCTTTGGCATGTCTTGAGTAGTTTAAGATTCTAGGTAAGCAAAACCTATTGCTAGTAATCTCCAAATTACTCTTGGTTAATAAATTAATACCATAATTTATCCCATTGCCACAACATAATGCCATTGTTGTTTAAGTTGAAACCACAATCAACGTGCTCCTTTGGGACGTCTTACCATCAAAGTCAACTAATATAACACCTCGCTTTTGCGTAAAGCTAGTACGTTAGATCCTTAGATTTTTGTAAGTGCTTGATTTGGAAGACAATTTTTAAACTCAATATTACTTTGGACCTAGTTGTTTCTACGTTGGTTCGATTATTTAGTGAACTTAATCTAATCGAGTCATACAAACAACCTATTCATGTATAATATAAATTCTTTCAAGCATAATATATATAAAGTGCATAAATAATAGGTGAACTAGTATGTCCCAAAACACTTGTCTTGAAGCATCCAATCTTCTTAACCATCTCTTTAGCTTGGCATCGTCTTGAATCTTCATTCACTTGCTAACTTAAAGTTATCCACTTAGAAATACTTGAAAATAATAAAATTACATCAAAAATTCCATGGTTCGCAGACCATATTTAAAACTTTACATTCAAAGATAGAACGGTTCGCAGACCGTATTTAACTATCCTAAAATGGGAATACTAGTCACTTGGAGTACCTACATTACATAAAATATACATTTTATGCATTCACCCATTCGTATGCTAAAACGAATGGCCCATATAATTATGCAAGTATTTACGTGAATTAATTAAAATTCTCGTTCACATAAACGCGTCCTAAAAGATTAATCAATTTCCAAATTATTAATCCTTAGACTTTATTCTAATTAAAATTGAATTTAATTAAAATAATGCGACCTACGAAAATAATTAAAAATAATTATTTCATTTTAATTTCATTTATTGGCTCCCACTCAAACCAATAATTATTCCGGATAATTAATTATTAAAATATCAAATTAAACTCGCTGCCCGGCCCAAGTAAATAAAATAATTATTAATTATCCCTTTAGCCCAAATTAATGCAAACATAAAGTTCAAGCCCAACGAAAACAAAAAATATTTGTTCGTGTGCATGTGCGGGCTAGGCTTGCGCCCAACCCAACATTGCACGGTGTGGCCTACGAGGAAAACGAGCAAAGCCCATGCCCCTCGCAGCCGCTCTCACGTACCCGCAGCATCGCTGCTGCCCCTGTGTGCTCGTCGTGCTCGTCGCTGCGCAGCGCAAGGCGAGGTGCCTTGCTTGCTCGCAGCCAACGCAAACCAAGGCGCCTGCCTTGCTCGCCCCTTACTCGCCCAGCGCGCGCGCGGCACGCAACACGCTTGCTGCTGCCTGCGTCGCTGCGGCTCGGCACGGGTAAAGCAGCCCGCGTGGCTCGACGAGCCACACGTCCACCCCACCCTTGTGTTCGTGCCTTTGGTTCGTACTACGGACCAACTCAATTTAAAAAAAAAAATTTAATTTCCCGAACGTTTGCATTTAAGTTATTTTTCATAAAAAGTTATGATTTTTATTTTCGAAAAACAACAATTTTTACGATTTAATTAATTTAACAACAATCCAATTTCGTTAAAATTATTAAATCAAGGCTAACATTATTCAAATTTTAAGAACGAACGATTTCAACTGAAAATTAGAACTTTTAAATAATCAAATCTAAAAATTTAAATCGTTCTAAACATTTAAATTTCAGATTTTTAATCAATTTGGTTTAAGTGTCGATTAAAATTAACAAAACTATTCCAAATTTTAATCTAATAATTTTTTTAAAAAAAACTCCACCGACCATGAAATTATATCCCCTTTCCCAATTAACCAAATTACTAGATCCAAATTATTTAAAAAATCAATTAGCGATCTAAAATTTACGAATTTGGGGAAAGAAAAATTAGGGTTTATACTTATCGAAAACTACTAAAATTTTTACCATAATTCAAGAATATACCCAGTCACATTGACCAATTAATTGAAAAACCTTCCGTATCTATTAATTTTAACTCGAAAATTAACAAAAACGCCCACAAAACACAACTTCGAGGCCTGTTTTTGCAATTCCATTCGCATGAGTTGATCTTAGAAAATCGTTTTCAATCAGATTAGGGTCAGAAATGTTGAAAAAACGAATCTTTTTTTTTTATTTCAGAACCTATTACGCAATTAATACAATAATTCATAATAATTCCGAAAAAATCAACAAAAATTCCAAAATATTCGACAATAGTAAAAACAATAAAATAATGCTAAAAAATGCTTTGAATACACAAGGCTCATGATACCACTGTAGGGGAATACAGTTAAACATACATAACATGTGCGGAACAATCCCCAAAGCCAGGAAACATGTATAAAGCACAGGTTAAGCAAACTTACATTCGAAGCGTGTTTTCCCGAGTAATGTATCAACGAACACGAACAAAGAACTCCACTTGTCGTTCCTCTACTTGGTTCACCGACACGTTCAGATCCGTCTTCATAATCGTAGCTTAGACAATCACTCAAGAGTTTTTACTTTTCGGGATGAACAGTTTTCGCAAAGAGAAAACTGAAGAACGTAATAATAGAATTAGGTTTAGGGTTTTGGAAAACTGATGTTGTAGTTGTGTGTGTGTGTGTAAAATATAATTAACCTAATTATATTAATGATGTAACCGGCCAAAGACCAAATGGCCTTGACCGGCCACATCAACACACACGCCCCATCCCGCGCCCAGCCACACGCTGCAGGCCGAAGCCCACAGCGCGCGCAGCCGAGCAGCTGGGTCGTGGGCCTTGCTCTCTCGCTGTTGCGGTGCTGTTGCTGTTGCGCGCTCGTGCCACAACGCGGGTTGGCCTGCTCGCGAGCTCGCTGGCTCGTTGGGCCTTGCGCGCTTGGCTCGACGGGCCGACAACATCGATGCTCCTCGTATACGCGACTAATACCTTACGGCTATTATTTATCGTATCGTATACGACGAATCACCGCCGTGCGATACGATTATTTGTTTCGCCCAGCTTACGAATATTCGCGATACGATATACGATTCCGATGCAAGGTCGTATCGTATAATACGTTTTCCAAAACTAATTCCCGAAAAGCTATTAAATGAATTTCCCACTACTACAAAATAGGGCTATAGCAACACCCATTTATGCAACGGTTTTACTAGCGTTGCTATATCATTGATATTGCAACAGTTAAATAATTATTAATTTGAGTAGACTTTGACTTTGGAAAAACGTTGCTATAAACAAACTATTGCATCAGTTATATGTTATGACTATTTTATTGCATCAGCTTCTAAATTTTTAACATTTTGATGAGATATTGCAACGGTATATTTGTCAAACATCTAAAAAAAATTTAAAATAAAAAAAAGGTTTACTGAAATTAATTCGATAGAGCTTTTTTTGTGTGTTTTCCCTCACCACTTTTTTTCACGAGTTTGTTCACCCAAAACCCTTTCATACACTTTCTTCCTGCCTTTGTCTTCTGGTTATCTTTCTCCCTTCTCGTTGTTGTCTTTGATCTTTAATCATCGTTTCTTAAAGCAGCAGGCGATTGTAGATTGGCTTTTCTAAATTGGCTATTAGGGCTCTGGATTGGAGATACAGAAATGGAGAAGAATTGGTGAGAAGAACAACGTGAGTTGGTATGTAGATCTTTTCGAATTTGGTCTTAAATTTTACAATTTTGTTATTTTTATTATTAACCGATTTTAATTGAATTTTGTTTGTGTGGTTTTGAGGGACAAATTAGGGTTCTTAATTAGGGAATTTAGTTAATTGGGGAATTTGGTTATTTTTGTTCATGCGTGTATTTGTTGATTCCAATGGTTTATTTTGGGTTTATTTATTAAATATTCAACTATTCTGTTGCAGTTCTGTATTTTTCTTTTGTTGTCTTGATCAGTTGATTGTTTGGTGATAATGTTGAGTTTTAATTCGCTGCTCTGGTCCATGCTGTTGCTATATTGTTGTTGGTTTCTTTCTCGTTTTGTTTATTATTTCTATGTTGCTGCTATACTGCTGCTCTGGTCTATACATCTATACTACTTCTATGTTCTACACTACTATACTACTGTTGCTTTGGTCTATAGTTCTCTATTGTTGCTCTGTTATATACCGCTACACTACTGCTATGGTCTCTGCAATATTGTGCTCTAGTTTATACTGATGTTACGTTTGTTGGTTGCAATTGGAATTGGTTTCTTTCTTGTTTTGTTGGTGTTGTTGAGCTACAGGCAACCTTACTGCCTTTTATACCTTGTGATCTCATTATCAAATAACATGTCAACCGCACTTACAAACCCACATATACTTAAGGTGAAAGAGCTTAGCTTCATTTTGAAATTTAGAGGAGATGGGACTAGACTAAGTGAAATTTTGTTTTTTTAGCTTCTGCTACAAGTTTTAGATTTTTTTAACTTTTTAAGTGATATAAAACCAAATTTCCACATTTTAATAGTTTGAATTAATTATCTCATTATGAAATTAAGAAACCTATCTGTTAACAAGTGCAAACTTAACCCATCTAGATATGTAGCTAACACATTCTAGACTTCAAGTCAAACCACAATGTGGAAAATTGGAAATGAAAGGATGGGTATGAATGCAAGTGCTAGATGGGTAGATCCAGTAGAGCAGGTTAAAGTTTCACTAGAACTAGAAGGCCACAATCAATATTGAAAATACAATTAAGGGCCCTTTTTCTTGTCATCGAAACAATCTTTGTAAACAGAAATGGCAATATATGAACACTGGATGTATCTGCAAGCAATACTGAATGCTCCTTCAGATATAGGTGATGGAAATACAAGTGTCGCAGTAATTTTATGAGATTTCATATAATCAAGGTAACAAAAAGAAGAATTATTCATCCAAAGCGACAAAAAGCATGAATACAACTATAAAATTGCATTATTTGATTCATACATGATTATATACACTTGGATGTACATGCTTTGGAGAAACTAATCGTACTTGCAGCATGTTTGAAGATAATTATGCATACACTCCGCAACAATTTTGGCAACCTGTAATAGCAGAACAACAAAATTTAGAAAACATCAATAAACTCTAACATTACTCAAAGCCGGTAACATAAAGCTACCGCTGTTGTGATATGTTGTGATCTGTTCTGTTTTTCTGACCCGTTCTAATATTTTGATGTGTTGCTGCTAACCTGGTTAGTGATGAAGTTTTTGTGGTATTGTCAATATTTATTAACATTTGTCTGAAGTAAATCAATCTATTGTTTTTTTTATGCAATCCAGTTCTGAAAGTGAACTTGCCGCATTAGGCCGAACAATTTCTTGATCCAGATATAGGGTATAACTTATAACTGCTATAATCTCACAGTTAGTTGAGTGTTAAAAATGTTGTTCAGCTATATTATGTAGTTTCCTTAAATGTTGCTCATATCCTACTCTTGTATCCTTAAATGCCATTCCTGACAACCACTAGTGTTAGCTGTTCTGCATCTGCAAGGGTGGCTCCCGGTTGCTGGTGTGTTCAAGCAGTGGTGTTTTCAGCTGCTGTTCTGCAAGTTTTTTGTTCAGGCAGTGGGGGAAAGGTTATTTACAGTGTGGCTTGTACTACTTTCAAATATTAGTGATAAGCTAGTACTTCCTTGTTCAAGTGTCTCTCAAACAGGCTCGCACTTGGGATATGGGAAGGGATCTATTCATCCACGCTCCTGTAATTGCAAAAACGAGAGTTTCTTGTACATTGCCTGCCACTTCATAACAGTCACATAATAAATACAACGTATAACCTGGTTTTACGAGTTTGGTCCATTTTGCTCTACTGTGATAATATCTGTGAAGGAAATAATGCCCTTGGTCCAAGTATGCATTTAATGTTAAGTCTAATAAATGCAGTTCAATATTAATTAACAAGTTAATAATTCAGTGAGATCAAGTGAGCTGAATGCCTAGCTAGAGGCCGCTTCAGTTCAAGTGGTATTAATGATATTAATCCACAGCTTACTCTTGACTGAACCCAAAGGGTCACACAAATAGTACGTAAACGGATCAAGTATTTAATGAAATTAAATACTCCATCTATGGATATTCGGAATGGACGGATCTTGGTTTCAGTGGGAGCTGAGATCGTCAAAGGCAAGAAATGAATACTCCGGAAACGATGATATTGCCGGAATACTTGACCTGTTTTCCTTATCGGGTCGTTTTATCTCCGGATTCTTTTTGGATTCGTATCTTAAAATCTATCTTTCCACACACCCTTTTCCTATAAGTACAGCCTAAAACGGACGTGAAAAAGAACACACAATTCCATAACCTGAGTATTGACTCTAGCCTTAAGCCTAAGCCTCACGCTGCGAAATTGATCCAGCGTTCTGTCGCAATCGACCCAAAAGTCGAACAGAACGCATCCTGCCCCTTGTAGCTTGATCAATTAAGCCTAAATACTGGAACATTGCTTAGAAACCTGAGATTCGTTAAATAAAAGGAGAAATAGTAAAGCCAAGTGGTTAGTTTTCTAAGAACTGTGACGCACCTCTCAAGGGTGCGTTAACTGTAATGTGTCCCTCATATGATTTAATCGCTTTCATCACCCTTTTATAAAATTGTCAAACTATTAACTTGATTGATCTATCACGCCTAATTAGATAATACCTTGGACAATTGAATTATCATGCTAGGTACCTTAAATCAATCTAAATAAGATAATCATGATCGATTTAGTGTTATGTGTTGCATATTGCTAAACTCAATTCAGAATAGTTTAGTAGTTTAACGCATGTCCCTTCAATTATTTATGCTGAGCTAGTAAGGATAACCTGCCTCTGGAGTATTATCGATGAGCACTCCTCTCGGCAGCTACAGTCCCCCGAACTCTCAATCTCTGCCCTGCGGGTGTACGTTGAGCGATCCCCACACCAGGGATCACAAGGGAACCTATGGCCGTCGTGGTCGAACATAATTGCACTCCCTTTATGTCACTATAACCGGGTTTTGTCAGTTTTTCTCATTGTCGTTAAAAACTGAATGGCGACTCCTATATTACTAGTCGATTGGGTGTAAACTCACATGAAATCCAATTACACTTGATCTAACGACGTCACGCCCACGAGGGACGAGGTCACGCATTAGCCTCGTGCTTTTTCAACCCCCTCACAGTGGCGACTCCTCTAGGGACGTTAATGAAATACTCGTGCTCGTAGGTAATCAAAATAGCCGAAGGGTGAAACGATCCTACCCCGCGTTTATTTCCCTATCAAGTTGGGACGACCTGAAAATCAGCATATTAATGTGAACGGACAGAACCGCATAACGAATCTTGGCTCCCTTGGCATGTTTCATCTCGAGAGTTGGGAATAAGGATACCTATCGCCAACCATGGGGTGCATACGCTTCGAATGTTGTCCACTCGGCACTTTCGCTAGTAGTACACCTGTCCCAAACCCAATCGCTCGCCCATTAGGTCCCTCTCATTGGTGCATGCCCCCTTGGCTTACATCGTGATTGGCTTCTTGGGACGAAATTCGCTCGTGAATTCACTACCTAGATCGGGGCATGTTTTGGATCGACGATAGAAGCGGTACCAAGCCGACGCAAATATTACCCATAGAAGCCTATCATAAACTATGTGACATATTATTTTGCTTCATGCTGTAATGTTAGTTACGTGTAGCGAATTATGTGATTGTGTGTGACAAATAATACTAGAAAACCAACGACCCTAAAAATTGCCCAAACATTCATAAACACCAATTGGCCAAAGAGTTATACCAAAATACATATTCCGTAGCCCCGGCCGATCGCCACGAAAATAAGCGACGCCCAGGACGACCTGTAACGGATCCCACAACGCTGCACAACGCGTAAAGGACGTTATTAGGCAAACACGCAAAATTAAGTCGTATGTACGAAAAAAGGATAGACGAACAGAATACGAGTACCAGTCAGGGACGCATTTTCAGCGCCCCTGGCTGGGCGCCAATCATTTTTCACGCCCAGCCTGGGCGCCAAAGTTGCTGCCTGGCCTTTTGGTCGGGCACAACAGCCTCGGTGCCCGCGCATAAAGTATACATAGCAATAAAAAAAATTCGTAACAAATTTGCTACGAGGACGTATGAAAAAGGCACTCGATTTTAAGAACGACTTATAAAATAAACAACTCCTTGTGTCGTCATTAGGCCTCCTATGACGACAATGTTCGGCACCAAAACCGAGCATGCTAATTAAAATGACCTTGAATGTCACATGGGCAAAGTATTCAAAAAATGATGTTTGAATAAAGTTTTCAAGGAAAAATAACGTTCGAATAAAAAATAAATAAATCTAAGTCTAGACTAGGCTATGCCAAAGTACAATCTAAATCCTAAGTCTTAGTTGTCTTATACATAGAATCGGTCCTAATGCTTGGTGTCGTTCTGCAAGTTAAAAGGTTAAACCATATTGAGTCTCCCTTCCTAACATTTAAATCAATAAGCACCCATATGTAATTGTCATCCCTTGCTAAGAATCTACGGCCTCAATACTCTCTCTCACCAATAAAAAGAAAATATTATGTAATTCAAGTATTTGCAAAATGGAAACAGTCACATTCTGAAAATCATTCCTCCATAGTCGCACAACCCCCAAAGTAAACCTAAGGTGTCAATACCATTGGCAAAAAAAATTTAATGGCCTCAAGGCTTACGATCACATTGGGTCACGACTATCATAGTCCTCTCGAGCCACTCGCTCCTTGAAATACTCCTAAGTACGGACTAAAAGATTTTCCATGAATGCAACATGACGAACCATGAAAATACCCAAATCGGCATGCCATAAGGCTACCATCGGGGTAAAGCAATACACACTAAGAGGGAAGCCGCACTAATGATTCTAGTCTTGCAAAAATGAAAATTCGATCTCCCCAACTAACTACCTTGCCAACATTAAGCAAAATGGCGCATGACAAATGAACACCCAAGGGTTAAAATCTAAAGTGTCAACCAACAAAAGTTATGGTCCAATTAGCCTAAGTCTGAGAGTCGCTTGGTCAAGTATTATAGGCTTACGCCACGTCATTATTTTGAGTCTAGGCCACCTCCTTGTATTCGTACACTAGTTATAATCAGAAAAATTAATGAAAGTTCGAATCTAAATCACAACTTCCAATTAAATCCCAGAAACTGGAATCTGAAAAGAAGCAAAAGATTATTTTCGATGTAATTTTTTCGTTAAATTTCAATAAAGTTAAAACAACATTTTGAATCTACGCTATTTGCACATTTTAAGAAACGACTAAATACGCTTGCAAAGTAAGACAATTTAAAGGTCCACCCTAGGCCTACTAAATTTAAAGGTCCACCCTAGGCCTACTAAAATTAAAGGTCCACTATAGGCCTACCAAACGAGGCTCACTCAGTCTCGCCTCGTGACTCAAAGACCACAACCATCTACCTTTTAGCCCAAATAAAAAGGGGGAGAAATCCCAAGCAAAAAAAGAAAAAAAGAGAAAACTGAAAGCGAATAGAGCAAGCCATGAAATACTTAGCCCGTACCTCCCAAAGTGAGAAATTTACCCAAGTAAACGAAGGAAAAGAATTGAGTCAACCAATCCAAATCATACCACAAAAACTACATAAAGTTCTACGATCTTCTACCCTTTCCAATCCTCATGCTTGACTAATATCTATACAAATTATCCTATCTCATTCAACCCATCTTTCAAGCCGTCTTGAGTCACGAATAAAAAAAAAGAAGACAAATGAAAAGTACATTCTACGCTTAACGTAAAAATAAAATAATAATAATAATAAAAAACTTTGCAAAGCGCCTTTATAGTTCGTCTAAAAAGAAAGAGAAGCATTTAGCGCACAAAAAAAGATTCGCAAATATTTGGCACAAAACGAAAAGGAGCAGCACAAAAGGCAGCCCAGAACACATTTTCAGCGCCCACACCTGGGCGCCAAAAATAATAACACCCAGCCCTGGGCGCCGTTCTTGCTTATCACTTTTCAACTCCCAGTTCCTAAAAGTGTTCGTATATTTTCCTATATACATGCGGAAGAATAACGAACACTTGGAGGTAGAAGATCATATAAAATACGCAAAATACGCGCCAGCTCCAAAATTTTCGTACATTTATTTCACCCTATTTCAAAGATTACGATTCCACTTGAACGTACTTGTTTAAAATCGGCATTCTAAGAAACCATTTTCTGGCTAAGAACTACGCAAGACCTGATTCCAAATTAAATCTATTTAAGGCGGATACGTAGGCAATCCATGATTCGGTCCAACCAATTTGCAAAAATGTTAAAGCCTATAGAATAACAAGAATAAAAAATAGAATCCTTTATTGAAATTTAATTACTTGCAATCCAAATCGAAAGAAAAATTTAAGTCAAAGGAAGAATCCAAGTCATCAAGATGCCAAAATGAGCACACATCGAAAAATAATAAGGGCACGTACCCTTGCCAGAAGGAGCACTCATACTCCTAGGCACTTAGCCAATACTCAAAAGATCGCTTTGCCTCAATTGAATGAGGGGCTAGCGCGAGCGTCCGTGACCTCTAAAATACTCGACTTGACCCTCCTTAAAGCGAACTAACTCACCTTAAGACCTTCTTTCACCACAAGACACAGTCATAATCGCCAACAAGTAGTAAAGGCAGTAAGCTTGCAATAAAGAGGATTGTTCTATGGCATCGCCCCATCGTTCCTTCGAACTCAGGGCACCCGTTCATGGTAATTCAAATGCTTGCGAATCCCTTTTGAAAAAATCAGACATATGACACGGGCATCTAAAATCGAAATTCGAAAGCATCATTAGTGAGAAGACATAGTAGCAACTGGGGGCTAAAAATTGAAATGGAAGAGCTGGGGAAAGAACTAAGTATACCTTGACCTTTTGTGCAGACATACACCAAGTAAATCTAAGACAATTTGAAAGCGGTTTATATTCCCGCAATTCTGGAAAAGATGGCCCTAAAAGCCCAAAGCATGTGCCACACGGGCACAAGTAATATCTTGACGCCTGCACCCTGGCTTCCAGCAAATCCTTAGACAGCAATCGTAAGAGTATTTTAATTTGATTCACTCATGTAAATCTGTACGAACCCTTCTATAAGTCAACTTACTTAGAACACCTCGGATTGTACACAGTAGGACTCGGATTTCAAATAAATTTCAAAGACTTCTTCGAACAAAATAAAGTGTCGTTGGTTTAAGCTAAGTATGCGTTTGTCTCGATGTTGCAAGTGAGTCAAAAAGATTTCTAAATAAGATTATGGGTAAAGAAAGGCACCTAGCTTTTGGTCAAGGCACACTTCAACATGTGACTACCTTGACCATGGCAATGTCGCACAATACGACATTTACAAGAGAAGTAGCAAATCACTACTCGAACGTACCTCGCACTAAACGAGTCTGGTTCAAACTATTCATGATCCATGTGACCATGAATGCATAAAAACGTATGCCAAGCATTATAGCACCAAGCCAATCCCGTAGCTACAATTGGGGGCTTGAGAAAAACACCCTAAAAATGCTCGAAATGACGATTTTATCGCAAATTCTCGACGCTAATGCTATACACACGTCATAGGGGCACAATCCTAAGGTTTGATCGTGTAAAACGAAACTTAGAATGGCTACGACCCCTCCCAAATTCTAAGCGCTACTTAGAATATATAAAGTCACCCCACTAACAAGGGTAACTGAAAATCGCGAGTCACCAAAACTCCGATCAAACTACTGCACATAACGCTCGCCCTACAAGCGCCCGTTACACAGTCTACGTCGTTCCATAGCAAAAGCGAAAGAAAAATCAAAGATAAAAAAAAAAAAACCTCTATGAATCCTCGCATCGAACGAAGTAAAAAGCCGTGCACACCCATGCAAAAGGTGCTACAATTGTTCGAGCACCTGAACGAGGCGTGATGAAGTACTCCAAAATAATAATGATATCCCAACACCTGGAGGAATGTTCTAAGACACGCTGTTAGGCCACAAAAGCCTACGTCGCACCGTAAGTTCAACCATCCCACGGTACAAGTCTAAAAAAAAAGAGAGTAAGGCATATTGCACTAATGCGGGCACGACCAAGAGTATGTGCAAAAGAGGCAAAGACTACTTATCGCCCAAATTCAAAATGCAAGCCACACGACTTCTACATTAAGGATTAAAGGTAGCAAAACATTACCTACCACGGAAGGGATAGCTCGCACCTACACGAGCGGAACCCCAAGGCATCTTTCTCGAAAGAACCTACAAAAAAGCGTACGCCAAAAGGAAGCATCCCAACATGCATACTTGGGGGCTCCAAGCTACGAAACGACAGTAGCAAAACAAAAAATCTCAAAGCAAATGTTTGAACGATCGGAAGGGCACGATGCTTGAGCCCACTTCTTGAATGGGCCTGAACCCTATCAAGCTTCTAAGTGAACTATTCAACATCAGTCATTGCCAAAAAAAAATGATTCAAGCGAACTGATTAATGGACCGCACGCAACGGCCATTCTATGAACGCTCGTTCGCACGTACATTCTAAGTATCGAACATTCACGAACACGTTAAAAAGAAAAAATATATACGTTCAAAATATTAACAAGAGCGATCAAAGTCTTACGCCTCAAGGTATGTTCCTCGGGCCATATAGACTCACCCAACTATTGCAATAACTGTACGCCTTAAGAGCAACAATTCCTTTAAATAATCGCCCCAAAGCGACAAACACCATAGTCCACCAATCGGCTACGGCTTCTCGAGAAATCATCACGATCACTCAACTCATTGTGATCTCCAATAAAATTCTACGTTCCAAAAATGAAGAAAAACAAAAGAGAAGAGAATACGTAGAATTTCCAAGTGAAATAAACGAACGAACAAGAGGCCAACTGTGTCATCAAAAGACCAACCCAAACAATATTTTCAACGCCCCACTTGGGCGTGAATTATTTCTAACGCCCAGGCCTGGGCGCCGAAAATGAGCCCAGGCCCAAAAGAAGCCCTGACTTTTATAGGGCCCTGTCGTATCCATTCAACTCGAAAATTGCCGAGTTCTTTACCAAAAGTCGCACCTCACGGATTTGTTAAAAGTAGCACACCACTACGAGCACGATCCCAAACGCGATCAAGGACATTACAATATGCGTATCCCCAAGGAACCTCTTTGACAAGAAATGACCGTCAAGCAAGAGTGCTTGGGGGCTCGAATGAAAATATATATTTCAAAAGAGAGTATGCAAAGTTAAAGCAATATTCCCAGACTACGCTGTACGAAGTCCCGTGTTTGGACAATCTCAGTAGATAAAACCGGATTATGACCTCAAGACAAAGGTCGCCGTTGATACTTATACATAGTCCCCTAATCAAGGACCCAGGTAGTGGCAGAATTGAGCCGTAAAGACTAGCTCAAAACCATTAAAGATGATGACCACGAGACAATGGTCCGTCTAAGCACGTTGTCAACCCACATTCAGGTTGTGACTAAATCCGAGCATCCCTCGAAAGAATTCGCTTTTACAGGAATGAATAAAAAATAAATTCTCAACAGAAATCACAAGAACAAATGAAATAGGGACTTGCCCACCTCAATCGGGCAAGATCTCGGCACGTACCCTGTGAGTCCCAAATCGAAAAGACGAATTCAGGTTCTCTCACCTTTAGCGGGCGGGGTGTCCACCCTTAGCGGACAGGGTTTGCCCACCTTCAGCGGGCGGGGTCTGCGTCACTAACCGCGCAGGTCCTCAGTTTTCGAAAATGAAAAGAAAATAGAATCTTCAAAAAAACAGGCTCGCCATCTTCAGCCGGCGGGGTCTGCGTCACTAACCGCGCAGGTCCTCATTTATCGAAAATGAAAAGAAAATAGAATCTTCAAAAAAACAGGCTCGCCATCTTCAGCCGGCGGGGTCTGCGTCACTAACCGCGCAGGTCCTCAGCTTTTGAAAACGAAACGAAAATAAATTCTCCAAGAACCAAACAGGCTCGCCATCTTCAGCCGGCGGGGTCTACGCCACAAACTACGTAGGTCCTTATTTTCAAAACATCAAAACAGATTGGTCCACTTCTATCGGACGGGGCGTCCACCCTCAGCGGACAGGCTCGCCCACCTTCAGCGGGCCGGGTCTGCGTCACTAACCACGCAGGTCCTTAGTCGCTGCAGCGATAACTTTTTCCTGGTTTCCCTTTTCCAAAAATCAAAGGATTGGTTTTCCGCTTTTCCAAAAAAGAGCGATATGCTGGATTTTCCTTCGTTTTACGTCCTATAAAAACAAGGGGGTTCTCTCGTTTAGCTAACCCTGAAAATGAGAATCTTTTACCTCGTGATTGGGCTTGGCCAGGTCTAGTTACACTTTACAGCTTTGATTCGAAAACATCTTTAGACACTTCCAATGACAAAGTAAGGGAGTTTCTATACTATCACTTAACAAATTCCAATGACGCGCGAGGAATGTGTTAACACTTCAAGTGATGACCCTTAAGTCAAATGTTATCACTCGAGGGCTCGTGAGACCCTCGCAAAACAAGTCACATACACCATGGCTTGTATGACGCACTCCGTCTAGTACTTTGACCATCGTCTCCTCTCGAGACTCAGTCAAAGTGGGGGCGAACTGTAGACACCTACTTTTGTCCCCATTCCCGAAAGGGAAGGTTCGATGATGAGAACATAAATCTCCACTTGGCAACGCATCTCCTATAAAATAACGAATCTCAATCACCCTTTCATTTCAGTCAAAACTGATATTTATAGAAACCTGCAAATAATAGTAACCGCCGTAAAAGGTAGTTGTTAAAAGTGGAAAAGTCATAAAAGATAGAAACCTGTCAGAATTAGGTGTTGCACTCCAACATAAATCCTAAAAGAGATAGAATTTGCATTCCTGGTATAATTCGAAAATAAGAGTTACGTATTAATTAAATTCCTAACGAACCTAGAGTTCGTAACGGGCCCAGACGCATTCCGTCATAAGTTAATACGCACTGAAAGACTGACAAAGAACTCGGCCCTGATCCCATTTTCAACGCCTGGGTCTGGGCGCCGAAATCTTCGGCGCCCAGCCCTGGGCGCTGAAAATTCCTGGGGTCGTTTTATCTCCGGATTCTTTTTGGATTCGTATCTTAAAATCTATCTTTCCACACACCCTTTTCCTATAAATACATCCTAAAACCAACGTGAAAAAGAACACACAATTCCATAACCTGAGTATTGACTCTAGCCTTAAGCCTAAGCCTCACGCTGCGAAATTGATCCAGCGTTCTGTCGCAATCGACCCAAAAGTCGAACAGAACGCATCCTGCCCCTTGTAGCTTGATGAATTAAGCCTAAATACCGGAACATTGCTTATAAACCCGAGATTCGTTAAATAAAAGGAGAAATAGCAAAGCCAAGTGGTTAGTTTTCTGAGAACCACAACGCACCTTGAGAGGTGCGTTGTAATGTGTCCCTCATATGATTTAATCGCTTTCATCACCCTTTTATAAAATTGTCAAACTATTAACTTGATTGGTCTATCACGCCTAATAAGATAATACCTTGGACAATTGAATTATCATGCTAGGTACCTTAAATCAATCTAAATAAGATAATCACGATCGATTTAGTGTTATGTGTTGCATATTGCTAAAATCAATTCAGAATAGTTTAATAGTTTAACGCATGTCCCTTCAATTATTTATGCTGAGCTAGTACGGATAACCTGCCTCTGGAGTATTATCGATGAGCACTCCTCTCGGTAGCTACAGTCCCCCGAACTCTCAATCTCTGCCTTGCGGGTGTACGTTGAGCGATCCCCACACCAGGGATCACAAGGGAACCTATGGCCGTCGTGGTCGAACATAATTGCACTCCCTTTATGTCACGATAACCGGGTTTTGTCAGTTTTTGTCATTGTCGTTAAAAACTGAATGGCGACTCCTATATTACTAGTCGATTGGGTGTAAACTCAGAGGAAATCCAATTACACTTGATCTGACGACGTCACGCCCACGAGGGACGAGGTCACGAATTAGCCTCGTGCTTTTTCGACCCCCTCACAGTATCCATGATTAAAATCCACCATAAAAATTGTTAATTTGTGTTAAATTTTAAATTTTTATGACCTAGATTTGAATCCATGTTAATCGGAAATTAATTGATTAATAAATTTTCGATTTTTAGCCCTAAAATAATGAAATGAATATGATTTATTAATTTGTCATTAATTTTAAATAAAAAATTTTAAATTTTTAAGAAAATGCCCATAAATGTTGCATGCACAAAGCAATGGAAGCTACGTGTTACCCTTAAGGGGTGTTGTATAGTGCGGGCACGCGACGACGAGCAAGGGAGCTCGTCGCCCGTGCGGTACAAATGCAGCGAGCGACGAGCTATGCGGCACGCAAGGCCCTGCGCCTAGGCGTGCGTGCAGGGCGATGGGCGAGGGCATGGGCACACGGCATAGCACGCTGCGTGTGGGCAGCAGCACGCTGCGCCACAATGCACCATGCGCGCCAAGGAGCAGCAGCCACGACGCAGCAATGCTGCGCGCAGCGTAGCCCGCAAGGGCTGCGTGTGTGTGTGGCTTGGGCGTGGGTGCGTACGGCTGTGCTGGGTATGTGCGACGATCAATAGGAACGGGGCATGGGCCTCGTAGCTCGATGGGGCTTGGGCGCAAGCCCAAGTGCCTCTTCTTGCAAAGTATTGATGCGTTTCGTTTTAATTTTAAATTTTCAGTTCGGAAATAATTTTAATTAAATTTCAAAATTAATTATTTAAATTGTTTTCTCGGATTTAATTTTGAATATTATAATTATTATAAATTTTATTTATACTAATTATTTTACTAAAATTAAACCTTGAATTAATTTAAATTCATTTAATTCAACTGAAAAATAAATTAAATCAATGGATTCAATTATAATTTTATATGAGCTTTAAATTTTAATTAAATTTGTATGTTTACGGTTAGACTAGAAATACATTTTTATGTTTAAAATTAGTAAAGCATATAAAGTTATTGGTTTAAGTGAGGAGTATTTTTAGTCATAAACTCTTGATTAGGTCTACAAATCCTTTAAGGTTAAACAACTTGATTAGAATTAATAAGGACTGAATAATTGGTAGATTATTGGTGCCCTTAATTAATTGCTGCAAATATTTATGTGATGCAAACAACCTGTTTTACTAACCAGCTATGTGGGCCATTCATGATAATGAATGGGTGAATGGTATATATTGTATATGTACTGTTTTGCAGGTTATGAAGTGACTAGTATGGCCCAAATAGGATAGAAAATATGGTCTGCGTACCATTAATTTGAATTTAATTGGTTTAAAGCACCAAATTTATTTTTCAATTCAAATATGGTCTGCGTACCATCAAATAGTTGTAATTAGTTTAATTATAGCTTATCCTATTTGAAGAAAATGGCGCCTCCCACGGTGAAATTCAAGACGGAGTTTCCAATCCATTTTCAAGACGGACTTTGAAGTTGAAGCTTCAAGATGAAGTCGGGCCATACTAGATCACAATTATTTTATGCATGCTTTAAGTTATTTATTGCTTTTAAATATGTCTTAAATATGCATGAGATTGTGGCTTGATTATGTTGCATGATTAAGGATTTTAGTTCACTTAAAATCTAACCAACATAGTAAGAGCCTTAAGTTCCAAACTTAAAAATTGAGTTAAAAGGTGCCATGCCAAAATAACACTTACTTGGATATCCTTTACATCGATCTTAGTAATAGGTTTCTGCCATAGCGAGGTGTTACTTATCGATACTAAAGGGGTAAGGTACACAAATAATTGTGAGTACATGTTAGTTTTGGTGAAACTCAACGATATAAGTAAGGAGTCCTTTTATGTCGTGGCAAAATCGATAGGTTTACCTAATAAGTTCTTAGACGTACCTATCAACCAAGAGTAGTTTCTAGACTATTGGCAAAAGGCTTTTGCTTACCTAAAAGATTTTAGAATTGAGTCTAAATACATAATGTGCTTAATTCTTCAATGGGTTTTAGGATCTTGGAATCATTTTATGCACACCTGCCAGAACACATAACTTGAATAAAATGCTTAATGAACATTAAATTATGCATGTATGATAGAATTTAAGTTTATTAAGAGAAACTGTGAATGATTATTTATTTTTTTATTCTTTTTCAATTGTAGTTTTAACTATGGCAAACAACAATCAAAACATCATCATGGGTTCTGAGCTTATGGTCAAGCTGAACCTAACAAATTTTCTTGAATGGGAAGCTAAGCTAGTTGAAATAGTCAGACTCAATGGACTTGAGTATGTACTGTTACATCCCATGCCAAGCTACTATGCCAGAGACATGACCCCTGAAAGATTTGCCGCCTGGGATGCGGATCTCAAAAAGGTTATGAGTCTCATGCTGAACAATATCCCTGATGAATGGGCTAGAAGGTTTGTAGCTTACAAACCTTTTACGCTCATCAAGAATCTGAGGGATATCTGTCGTGGAAGCACGGAGGACAGGGACCTGAACGTCCATGAGTTGATTGAATCAATATCTGGTCTAAAGGTTAGTTCTCCCAACAGGTGTTATAGGATGGAGGTCCAAGAAACACATGTTCAGCTCCTTCACACTAAACAAAGGGTAGGCGTCCCACTAAGGTTCCATGTGGATCTTATGCTTTCATATTTTAATCGCCTAAGTCTGCTAGGAACACCAATAAGCGAAAGGATGGCAGTCTCTATCTTGCTCAATTCACTGCACAGTGGGTTTGGTCACTTCAAGCAACTATACCTAAGTGAACCAAGAGAAGAAACGGTTGCAGAATTTGTTCACCTTGTCAGAAAGGCTGAGATAATACTGGATTGTGAAGCCAAAGATTTACTCAAGGCTAAAAGGAGATCGTTCAAGAAAGGTGGAAAGTCCAAGGGCAATGCTAAATCAAAGCAGGACAAGTCCACATCAAGATGTCTTTATTGTGATGGAATAAGCCATTACAAAAGAGAATGTCCAAAGCTAAAGGAAGATCAGAAGAACGGAACTGTCGTTCCATCTTCAGGTATTTTCGTTATAGACTATATACTTTGCTAATTCAACTTCTTGGGTATTAGATACAGGTTGTGGCTCACACTTATGTTCCAATTCACAGGGACTAAGAAGAAGTAGAAAGTTAAGCAAGGGTGAAGTCGACCTACGAGTGGGAAATGGAGCACGGATTGCTGCATTAGCTGTAGGAACTTATTATTTGTCGTTGCCCTCTGGGCTAGTTTTGGAACTGGAAGAGTGTTTCCATTTCCAAGTCTTACTAAAAACATCATTTCTGTTTCTTGCTTAGATGCTAAGGGATTTTCCTTTTTAGTAAAAGACAATAGTTGTTCGTTTTATTTTAAAGAGATGTTTTATGGATCTGCTAGATTAGTCAATGAACTTTATTTATTAGATCACGACAAACAAGTTTATAACATAAATACCAAAAAGGCCAAAAAGGATGATTCAGATCTCACCTATCTGTGGCATTGTCGATTAGGCCATATTAACTTGAAACGAATGGAAAGACTTCAAAATGAAGGAATTCTAGAACCATTTGACTTAGAGGATTATGGTATGTGCGAATCATGTTTACTTGGCAAAATGACAAAGCAACCTTTCTCTAAAGTTGGAGAAAGAGCAGCTGAACTATTGGGTTTAATCCATACAGATGTATGTGGACCAATGAGTACAAATGCTAGGGGTGGTTTAAGCTACTTTATCACTTTCACTGATGACTTCAGTAGATATGGTTATGTCTACCTAATGAAGCATAAGTCTGAAGCATAAGTCAGAATCCTTTGACTAATTCAAGGAATTTCAGAGTGAGGTAGAGAATCAATTAGGCAAGAAGATTAAGGCACTGCGGTCTGATAGAGGCGGTGAATATCTGAGATATGAATTTGATGACCATCTGAAAGAATGTGAAATTCTATCAGAATTGACTCCTCCTAGAACACCACAATGGAATGGTGTGTCAGAACGGAGGAACAGAACCTTGCTAGACATGGTTAATAGAATTTTGGGGACATGCACTAAATACAGCTGCACTCACTATAAATAGAGCTCCGTCTAAAGCTGTTGAAAAGACTCCATATGAGTTATGGTTTGGAAAACCTCCAAATGTTTCTTTTCTTAAGATTTGGGGATGTGAAGTATACATCAAACGATTAATTTCAGACAAACTTCATCCAAAATCTGACAAATGTATCCTTGTGGGCTATCCAAAGGAAACAAAGGGGTATTACTTCTACAATACATCTGAGAACAAGGTGTTTGTTGCTCGAGATGGTATCTTTTTGGAAAGAAATCACATTTCCAAAATGACAAGTGGGAGAAAAGTAGACCTCGAAGAAATTCGAGTCGAACAACAAACACTAGAGAGTTCTCAAGATGACATTCAGGATGAAACTCAGAGATCGATCTTTAGAAGTTTCTGGTGAGAATCATGGACAATCTAGAGATGTAACCCCGCGTAGATCGCAGAGATATAGATCTCAACCGGAAAGGTACTTAGGTATTTTGACGAACGAGAGCTATGACGTTCTATTACTTGAAAGTGATGAACCTACGACTTACAAGCAAGCTATGACGAGCCCTAGCTCCAAGCAATGGCAAGAAGCCATGCAATCTGATTAGACTCCATGTTTGAAAACCAAGTTTGGGATTTGGTCGATTTGCCAGATGGCTACCAAGCCATTGGAAGCAAATGGGATTTCAAACTGAAAAAGGACAAGGTTGGAAAACTTGAAGTTTTCAAAGCTAGATTGGTTGCAAAAGGTTACCGGCAAGTCCACGGAGTGGATTGCGATGAAACCTTTTCACCAGTTGAAATGCTAAAGTCCATTCGGATAATGTTAGCAATCACTGCATATTACGATTACGAAATATGGCAGATGGATGTCAAAACCGCTTTCTTAAACGGCATTTTAACAGAAACTGTGTTTATGACACAGCCTGAGGGTTTTGAGGATCCAAAGAATTCTAAAAAGGTATGCAAGCTAAAGAAATCAATCTACGGATTGAAGCAGGCATCCAGGAGCTGGAATATACCTTTTGATGAAGCAGTCAGTGACTTTGGTTTCATCAAGAACGCAGACGAATCTTGTGTATACAAGAAGGTCAGTGGGAGCAAAATTGCTTTTCTAGTATTATATGTCCACGACATATTACTTATCGGAAATGACATTCCCATGTTGAACTCTGTCAAGATTTGGCTGGGAAATGTTTTTCGATGAAGGATCTAGGAGAAGCACAGTACATATTGGGCATCAAGATTTACAGAGATAGATCTAAAAAGATGATTGGACTTAGTCAAAGTACTTATATCAATAAGGTGCTTGAAAGGTTCAAGATGGCAGACTCCAAGCGAGGCTACCTACCCATGTCTCATGGAATGACTCTAAGCAAGACTCAGTGCCCAAAAACACTTGATGAGCGTAGACGAATGAGTGGGATTCCATATGCATCATTGATTGGTTCAAAAATGTATGCTATGATATGTACACGCCCGGATATTGCGTACGCACTCAGTGCTACGAGCAGATACCAGTCAGACCCAGGAGAGGCACATTGGATTGCTGCCAAGAATATTCTGAAGTACCTGAAAAGGCACAAAGATGACTTCCTGGTCTATGGTGGAGATGGTGAATTAATTGTTAAAGGCTACACGGACGCAAGTTTCCAAACCGACAAAGATGATTTCAGATCACAGTCTGGGTTTGTCTTCTGCCTCAACGGAGGTGCAGTAAGCTGGAAAAGTGCTAAGCAAAGCACCATTGCGGATTCTACAACTGAAGAGGAGTACATTGCTGCACATGAAGCAGCAAAGGAAGCTATATGTCTAAGGAAGTTCATAGGTGAACTTGGTGTAGTCCCCTCCATTAAAGGACCAATAGCCCTATATTGTGATAATAACGGAGCTATTGCACAGGCAAAGGAGCCTAGACACCACCAAAGAGTCAAGCATGTACTTCGTAGATTTCACCTTCTACGAGAGTTCGTTGAAAGAAAAGAAGTCGAGATAAGCAAGATTGGAACTGATGACAACATATCAGATCCATTGACTAAACCTCTGCCGTAGGCGAAGCACAACTCGCACACTACAGCTATGGGAATCAAGCATATTGGAGAATGGCTTTGATGTCCTTGATTAATGTTTTAAAGTTTTAGAGTTTAATTCTTTGTAAAACATTATTGGTTAATCATTCACAATAAATGAATAGAATTCATTTTTCCATTTAATTTGTGGTTTATTAAATGATGAGTCCCTTCAATTTGACGATATATTCAAGATAGACTGTCAGGACCAGTCCTGTGACTAAGAAATGTCTATCAAGTGAACTTGAATGTCAAAAGTTGAAAATGGTCCCTGGTCGGAGTTTTCTATAAAGATGGACGCATAGAAAACGTTAGACGACTAGAATGCAAGATGATTAGTAGTTCTGTTTCTTGAACTATGTGGACATGGAAATGTCATAATCATTTGCATAGATACTTACTTTGGGAAGACTAGTATCGGACAGACCTATGAAACTTTACTGTAAGAGATGAAAATTTTTCATAAGTAAATTTCATTAAAATTATTAGACACTAAATCCTCAATACCTGAGTGATTTGAGATTACGTGTTTGAGAACTGGTTACTTTGACGTTGACCAACCGTCGCACCGTAAAAGGAGGCTATAAAGGCAACGCTCAGCTAATCACCTATCAAACGAAGTCTAATCTCAAGATCGCAAGATTGAGATTGTCCTCCCATAAATCGGGATGAGATGCTTAAAAGTTGTACAAGGCCACTCGGAGAGCTAGAAACTGTAAAATGCATGGCCGTGCTCAGATGAATCATAGGTTATGATTATCTGTTTATTTGATCAGTTGAACTCTGAAACAGAGAAACACCTATGGACGTAATAAGGATGATAACTCTTACTTTATATTCAAGAGAAAGCATCTAGCGACAAAGGAATTAGGAAATGCACACTTGTCCCTAAGGACAAGTGGGAGACTGAAGAAAATAATGCCCTTGGTCCAAGTATGCATTTAATATTAAGTCTAATAAATGCGGTTCAGTATTAATTAACAAGTTAAAAATTCACTGAGATCAAGTGAGCTGAATGCCTAGCTAGAGGCCGCTTCAGTTCAAGTGGAATTAATTATATTAATCCACAGGTTACTCTTGACTGAACCCGTAGGGTCACACAAATAGTACGTAAACGGATGAAATATTTAATGGAATTAAATACTCCATCTTTGGATATTCGGAATCGACGGATCTTGGTTTCAGTGGGAGCTGAGATCGTCAAAGGCAAGAAATGAATACTCCGGAAACGATGATATTGCCGGAAACGGAAATATGGATCGTATCGGAAATGTAAATATTATCCAAGTCGTAGATGTTGCCGGAAACGGAAACATGGTACGTATCGGAAAATATTATCGGAAATGGAAATATTGCCGGAATCGGAAATGGAAATATTGCCGGAATCGGAAATATTACCGGAAACGGAAATATTGTCAGAATCGGAAATATTATCGGAATCGGAAAATAATTCCGGAAACAGAAATATTAAATATTTGTTCGAAACGGAAATTAATTCCGGAATCGAAAATATTAAATATTGTTCGTATCGGAAAAAAATCCCGGAATCGGAAATTTAATCGGAAGCGCGTCGTACGAATTAGCATCGGACGAGACTTGCTAGACGAAGGCCCAGCACGAAGCCAGGCCTACGCCCAGCAAGCCCAAGCGCCCAAACACACGCTGCCAAGCCACGCCAGGCCCAGCGCAAGGCCAGGCCCACAAATGGCCTTGGCGCGCGCGCGGGGCTGCGACGAGTGGGCTGGCGCTGTGCGTGGGCCGCAAGGCCTGCGTGCGGTGCTAGCGTATCACTCGAAGTGTGTTACTCGAATCCTAAGGCTACCGGGATTCGTCACATGGTTAAATCTAATCCTAAAAGATTTAGTTTATTTAATTAGAGTCCTAGTAGGATTATAATTAAATAAATTAGTATCCTAATAGGATTCCAAATCCTTTTCCATAACTCTATAAATAGGTGCCTAGGGTCACATATTTACATCGAGAATTGAAGTATTCAAAGGTAAGATTTTCAAGCAAAAATCAGCCACAAACACTTGCCCTATTAACCGAAATTTGTAGTACCTTAAGGGCGATTCTAGTTGGTCAATCTTAAGGCGGATCCGGACGTGCTGTGGACTATCTACGGAGGGACGACACTTGGAGTCCTAAAGACTTTTTCTTGTTCGGTTCGGGCACCGCTAGGAGGGCACGCTACAAAGTGTATGCATCTGAATTATGCTCAATGATGATGTGTAAATAATATGTTTCCTGGCTTTATGGTTTTTCCGCATGATTAATGTTTATTCATATGTATCATAACCTAACAGTTATGCCACTCATAAGTATCGTTGGTGATCCAATGATTACTTTGAGAATCATTTTTTTTAAGTTAAGCCAGAGTACGCGAAATTTGTCAAAAATGAAGCCAGCTGCGCTAGAATATTTCAGCGTCGAAATTTTCTAGCGCTTGCCTGTGGAGCGCTGGAAAGTTCCAGCGCTTGCAGGCATTTGTGCAGATTTTTCGTTGTAGTAAGTTTTACTCCGTGGCTTGAATTTTACCAAACTGGACCCTTCGTTAGAGCATTTGTGCGCTCAAAATGTTCCGCATTCCAACGCAAGTGATAAGTAATTTGCGCGTTCTGGCCTTTGGGTTGGATTGTTAAAAACTAATGCGGATTTTTGTTTTAATTTTGACTTAATGGGACTTCAATTCCGTGGAAATACCTTCGGTAAAATTTTAAACATGCATTCCGGAATGAGTAATTTCAGCCATACCTACGTAGTGTTTAAGGAAAATTCATATTTTGGTCTTTAGAATTGGTTTCATAATGGACTGGGTTCTGAATTTTCGAGTTCTAGTAAGTAATTCAAATGCGAGGAATAGTGAGTGTACGCTGGAAATTTCCAGCGCACACAAAGGCAGCTCTGGAATTTTCCATCGCAGGCCCGGACAACATGAAATTTGGTGCGCTGGCCATTGTGACAATTTTTCTTTTCCTCGTCGCATGCGCTGGAATTTCCTTGCGCTGAATTTCTGAGCGCTGGAATTTTCTAGAGCAGGTCAGGGCCGCGCTAATTTATTCTGGCGCGGGGCTCCTGACTGCGGAATTTCGTTTCTGATTCGTAGCTTTAATATTATTTCGACACTTAGAGTACGTTTTAGGAGTTTGATAATGTAATCCCCCGTAATTTTGTACATTATTTATATATTTTAACGTATAGATTATTATACTTAAATTAGAATTTACGGATTCTAGAAATAAATATATATTTAACGTATATTTATTTTATTACATTTTAAATATTTTTTTAATGATTTATGAAATCAAAAGTAATTTTAGAATTTTACGTTGAAAAGAAATCGAATTACGAAAACTGGTTGAATTTAGAAAACGATCCTATTTGATTTTAGGATTCGAATCCTAAAACTAAATCCTAGTTCTAGCCCATTTTGCAAAGCCCAAACAATAAACCCCATACTCCCTCTCCACCTCTAATTCACGTGAAAATAAACAAGACACAAAACATCAAACCCCTCTCTTACTTCAGCAATTCACGTGAAACCCAAAACCCTCAAAACTCATCCCTCTGCTTCCCTTCGACGCTGTCCTTGCTGCTGTCCAGCCGCCGCCGCCACATCCACCGGCGAGCCTTACCCCGGTAACTCGTTCTTCTCCTTCGATCTCCTTCTTCCTCGTTCTTTTTTTCTTTCTTTCGTTCCCCTTCTTCTTTGTGTCTTTCCTTACCGTTTGATCCCCCTCCCCTTGCTAGCTTTTCACGCAGCAACCACTACTCCGTAAGTTTCCTCGGTCAGCGCAACCACCAGCGCAGCCCTGCCGACCGCCGCAAGGTAGTGTTCCGTTCTTCTTTCCTTTTCCTTTTTGTCCTTTTCTGGTAGTTTCTTGCTCCTCAATTTACTCCCGGTTTGTTTATCGTCAGCCACCACTGCAAGCAGCCACGTTGCTCAGCCGTCGTCGCCCTTGCGACCACCTGCCGCCGTGCCCTATCCGCCGGCCAACCCTTCTCTCTCCTCCCACTTGGTTATTTCTTAAACCCTAAGTGAACTAAATATTTTGATTATATTTTGTTTATTTAATTTATGCTTTGATTTAATAAATTTATGATTTTTATGAGGTAATTAGATTTTCAGATTTATATATTTTGTTTACATAATAGATTTAATTTTCAGATTATATAATTGGTTTGAAACGAGAATTCGAATTATTTAAAGCACGAATTTTAAGGTTTTAATATTTTAAATTCATGTTAGGATGATTATAAGTTATTAAATTATTATTTTTATGATTTCAGACATGTTAATTATGTTTTGGACTAGTTTGAAATTAGTTATATTGCTGGAAATTTAAAGTACGACGTTTGCGAAAAGCATTCAACAAATTTCAATCACTAATTCAATAATTATGATGCTAGGAAATCAAATATTCAAGTTTTGATATTGGGGAAGGTTCTAAATATGTTTAGGACGCATTTAGAATGCTTTATTATGGTTGCCAATGATTAGAAATTGATTGGGATTATTTGTTGGTTGTTTTAGGCGGAGAATTCTCTTTAGGCCACTTTTGAAAGTGTTAAAGTGGCCTATCAGTTTGTTTACACAAGGTACGTACATACCTGTGTGCTTGGAATGTGTGTTATTTGTTGAATCCATGTTGAAATTTGTTGATGAACTAGGTTATGTTGGAATTACATGTTTAATATTGTTGGATGGACGTGTTGAACATATATATTTCGTTAAGAGAATTATAACATGTTAGTAGATGATTGATGCAAACATGTTGGTTGGGAACATTAGATTATTATATATATTGATTCAGATCGATTGTTCGTTGTTCCCTTTTAGTTTTTCACTACTTTATGAGGGCCAGGGACCTTGTTTAGTAAGTTGAAACCTTATACCGATATAGAGGGCTGATCAGTATTAAAGGAAAGGTTGAATTAATTGGAATAAGTCTTGATTGATACCTTTTTGGTCAGTTACTTAATTCCAAGATAAAAACAGTTGTGATTAATTGTTGATTGTATGACTTATGTGATCGTTGAGTCATAACAGAGTTTTAATCTGTAAATCATGTAAAGTGAAACTGAGTAGCAATAGCTTTAGACTGTGCACGTCTGAAGTGACGGACAATCAGGAGTAGGGGTCATAGGTTGCCTATGGCTTTTCCCGGGGCCGGATTAATCAGCGGTTCTATTTCAGTCAAACGTTCCTCGATATCGCAGATCATTGGGGTTGCGGAGTCGCGCCCATATCTCGTCTTCCTTAGTGAAGGCTTCTAGTAGCAACTAGGTCCGTTGACTATTTCAAATAAAATAATTATAATGATACAAAGGTCTAGTTCAGTCAAATATAGTCTTCAAGTCAATCTATTTTGGTTATCCTTACTTATATTTTATTAGTATCATGTTAGGGTTGTTCGTTTAAAAGAATCATATTAGGATTATTATTGTTTTAGTATGTAGTACTCAGCTTTGCTGATTACGTGCTTTGTTTGTGTGTGTTGATCATGGCTATGCCTTATTGATCCTGTGATGACCCATTTTGGTGAGCAGTCTCTAAGAATCAATAAGCGTTGTCCATCTACAGGTTTGAAGATGATGCATTATTGGGATCGGGATTAGAGAGGTTGTATTTATTTTGTTTTGCTAAGTGACTTGGGTTTGTTAATTGGACTTTAAACTTGTCGTACTATTTCCATTTCCTTATTTTCGTTGATTGGTTTTTGGGGTTAAATCTGTAATCAATTATTTATAAACCTAAAAGTTAGTTGTATGTTTTCCGCTGCAAAATTCTGAATAAGCCGTTACGTTTTCATACGGGCGATAATACTTCGATGATTCTCTATAGTTATATTTATAAAAAGAGTTATTTTAGAAAAAGGAGAATTGTCGGGGTGTTACAAAGTGGTATCTAGAAGCTTATGGTTTTACTTCAATAATTTTTAGGCGCCTAAACTAGCTAGTTCCTAAAACGAATTTCCTAGAATTGAACTCCTACTTATTATATCATTCAAAAAATGCGTACTTTTTTTGGGGGGACCAAATTCATTTTATTTTGTTTGAAAGAATATTAATATTTCCTATTTAAGTTTGAAATTAACTTATTTACTGAAACTTTTCGTTTATGTGAATTAAGTACGTTATTTTTCTTTTCGAATTTAATTAAATATATTCGAAATATATATACATATATATAAAAATTAAAAAAAATATTTTTTTTAAAAAAAATATCTTTTTTCTATTTTTCTGTTTTTGTTTATTCGTTTTAATAAAAATTTCTTTTCTTATTAATCGTTCATGTTTTATTCCTTAAGTGTCTCAATGTTTTACTTATTTTGATTTATTACGAGAGATGGGTAATATAGGAAAGGGAATATAGGATAGAATTATATGTGCATTAGTAGTTAATTGCTAGCTTAAGAAGTTAATTTCTATGTGCATGAGTTAAATGTTTAGGTGTTGCATTTAAATGTGCATAAAAATTGTTTGATTCCACCAAACTTATTGTTTTATTGAATTCTGGTTATGCTTTGGTTAAAAAATCGTTAGTAAGACCTTAAGTTGTCTCTTTCAGGAATAAAATGTTTCTTTCCAAGTACACCAAAATAGGATCCCTTGAGAAGATCGACGAAGAAACTGTAGGAGTTATACAATTTACGAATTGCTAACTCAAATAATTTTAAGGATTATAAAAGGAGAAACAAATATGGGTTACAACCCAGGATAACAAAATATTTCTCTATATATATGTCTTTTAATATAAAACTTTTCCTCCTTAATATCTCCTTTATTTTATCTCTTATTTTTCTCTCCCTTTTTTTTTTTACACACTACAATAATGAAATAAGCATCTTACATTTATAGCTTCTTTGGAACTAAATATATAGAGGATGAGAATCATTCTCAACATTTACCTCTCAAATTTATACAAATTCTAATATAAGTAATGTGAATAATAGTAACTCTAAAATTAAAGTTGTGGCTCTCAACATGCCCCCTCAAGCTTTAATTTTCATTCCGAGCATTTCTCTTAACCTTTTGAAATTGTCAATGCAACTTGCTCTGTTGTATTACAATATTCCAGTGTGATTGTCCCTTGTTTAACTTGTTCTCGGAGGAAATGAAATCGAGTATCAATATGTTTACTTCTTCCATGTTGTACAGGGTTTTTAGCAAGTTTTGTTGCTGACACATTATCTACATAGATTGTAGTTGGTCCTTCTTGAACATGATCAATTTCTTTCAGTAAGTTCCTCAACCATAACCCTTCACATACGGCAGATGAAGATGCTATATATTCTGCTTCGCAGCTTGACAATGCTACAACTGGTTGTTTTTTAGAACTCCAAGTGAAAGCAGTTTCACCTAGGTAAAAAGCATACCCAGTTGTACTTTTTCTTTCGTCTTGATCTCCGGCCCAGTCACTATCGGAGTAGCCGAACAATGTTGCATTATACCCATAAGAGTAAAACATCCCATATCCTAAGGTACCTTTAATATACGTAACAATTCTCTTTGCAGTGCACCAATGAGAATCTCTAGGTGTCTTCATGTATCTACTAACAAGTCCGACCCCATATACAATATCAGGCCTGGTGATGGTTTAATATCTTAAACTTCCAACTAAACTCTTGTACAAAGTTGGATCAATTAATCTCCCTTCTCCAACTTTTGTCAACTTCAATCCGGTTGCAACGGGAGTACTTGTGGGTTTGCACGACTCCATTTTAAACTTCTCAATAATCTCCTTGGCATATTTCTTCTGTTAAATGAATATCCCATCTTCACTTTGTTGTACTTCTATCCCAAGAAAGAAATTCATCAGTCCACAATCAGTCATTTCAAATTCTTTGAACATTGCCGCTTTGAAATCTTCAAACATACTTTTGTTGTTCCCAGTGAATAGTAGATCATCAACAAAAACTCACTATAATAATATTATCACCATTTTTCTTCACGTAGAAAGCATGTTCGTACGGGCATTTGGTAAAACCATTTTGTATCAAATAACCATCAATGCGTGCATTTCATGCACGAGGAGCTTGCTTTAAACCATAAAGTGCCTTTTTCAAACGGAGCACTTTATCTTCTTGTCCCTCTATAGTAAAACCTTCTGGTTGTTCTACGTAAACTTCTTCTTCCAGGATGCCATTTAGAAATTCAGATTTAACATCTAGTTGGTATATCTTCCACTTATGATGCGCTGCAAGTGAAATTAACAATCTCACTGTATCTAAGCGAGCTACAAGAGCAAATACTTAATCATAATCAACTCCATATTTTTGCTTATAACCTTTTGCTACAAGCCTTGCCTTGTATCTATCAATGCTTCCATCAGCACCTCTTTTAATCTTATAAACCCATTTTACACCAATAGCCTTATGACCCTTTGGCAATGTAGCCAACTCCCATGTATCATTTTTCTCTATTGATTGGATCTCCTCTTTCATAGCAGATCTCCATTCTCTTTCTCCAATTGCTTCTTTAAAATTGATGGGTTCATGGTCTGCATATAAGCAAAATAAATAACCTTCTTCAACTTCAGTTGTATTTTCATAGATGTCTTTGAGACTTCTCATCTTAACAGGTCTTCTTGAAGATGAGGTTGATCCTTCAGATGTAGCTGAACTTGGCTCATTGTTATTTCTCTGTGGCGAATGTGTCAATGATTGATTATTTTCGAAACTCGCCTGTGTAGTCTTGTTATTGTTGTAGGGGAATACACTTAAACATAATAACATGTGCGGAACAATCCCCAAATCCAGGAAACATGTATAAAGCACAGATTAAGCAAACTTACATTCGAAGCGTGTTTTCCACAATAATCCGTCAACGAACACGAACAAAGAACTCCACTTGTCGTTCCTCTACTTGGTTCACCGACACGATCACATCCGTCTTGATTATCGTAGCATAGACAATCGATCAAGAGTTTGTGCTTTTGGGAAGAACAATTCTAATTTTTGGGGTTTCTCTTGCCTTAGGTTAGAATCTGATTTTTGCATTAGGTTATTGGAAAACGTGTGTTGGAATAATATTATAACCCTTAGGTTATAATATCAACCGGCCAAGGCACATAGGCCATGTGCCAGCCAGCCACGTCCGTGCAAGCCCATACGCGCACAACCACACAGGCGCTGGGCCTTGGGCCGCGCTGTGTGCGCTGCTGCTGCTGTACCTCGCGTGCGCGCGCGCGCCCAGCCAAGGCTTGGGCCTTGCGCCCTGGCTCGCTGCTACGCCCAGTGGGCCTTGCGCGCTTGCGCGCCTTGGCTCGTTGGGCTGGCAGCGTTGCCCCTTTCCGTATCCGCGATTAATATATTTCCGATATATCATTTATCATTTCGTATACGACGAATCACCGTCGTACGATACGATTTATTCATTTCTCCTAGCTTACGAATATTTGCGATACGATATACGATTCCGATGCAAAGTCGTATCGTATAATACGTTTTCCAACTAATTCCCGAAAAGCTATTAAATGAATTTCCGATTCATTTAATCCGGTGATCTGTTACGTGTCATTGGTGTGACCTTGTAGGTTAGGTCAATAGTAAGTTGTGAGTTCAAATATCCATTAGAACTCACTGATCGGAACCATTGCTCCATCTAGCTGTTCCGATCACTTGATCTCACTGAATTAATTGTTCGCAATTAATCTGAACCTTGGTATTAGACTTAATGCACCTTGGGTGAAGGACATATTTCCTTCAATCTCCCACTTGTCATTCAGACAAGTGTGCATCCACATTCCTCTGTCACTTAGTGTTAGTTACTGAATATAAGGTAAGATCCAAGCCATCCTTATTAGGTCCAGAAGTGTTTCTCGGATTACAGAGTTCAACTGTCAAACTTTTGCAGAAGGTTAAGCCTAACCATTCTGAGCACCGCCATGAATTTTACAGTATCTAACTCTCCGAGAGGCCTTGTTACACAACAACACCATATCCTATCAAAGATAGGAGGACAATCCATTCTTGCAATCTATGAACACTCACTTTGATTCATAGTACGCCCAATAACTGCTTTTATAGCCTCCTTTTACGGTGCGACGTTTAGCTAGTATCAAAGCAAACTAATTCTCAAACGAGCAGACATAATCGCTCATGTTCCGAGGAACGGTTTCTAATCACCATTAATGAGAACTACCTATGACATGACTTTAATCTCTTAAAGCGTTCTCATGGTCAATCCGATACAAGATCCAATAAGTATCTATGCAAAAGATTCTGACATCCAGTCACTCTAGTTCAAGAAACAGAACTAAGTAATCTACTTGCAATCTAATCTTCATTAGTCATTATTTGTCCACCATTCAATGACCTGGATTAGGGATCCTTTGTGAATTCAATATTCAAGTTCACTTATGGGTGTTTCTTTGTCATAGAATCCATCTTGACATCCCATTTGAATGATTTGAATCACATGGACTTATCATTTAATTCTAAACCACAATTAAATGAATATGAAATAAATAAATTTCATAAATATGAAATGGTTAAACCAATTGTTTTAATCATAGATCTAACAGAAGTTCTAAAACAATACTTAGAAAATCAAAGCCATTCTCCAACATGCTTGATTCCCATGGTTGCTACATGTGCGTTGTGTTTCACTTGTGGCAACGGTTTAGTCAATGGATCCGCGACGTTGTCATCAGTTCCGACCTTGCAAATCTTGATTTCCTTTCTTGCAACGATCTCTTAATGTATATGAAATCGCCGCAGTACGTGCTTGGACTTCTGGTGGCTCCTAGGCTCCTTTGCCTGGGCAATGGCTCCGCTATTGTCGCAATACAAAGCCACTGGTCCTTTAATGGAAGGCACAACACCAAGTTCTTCGATGAACTTCGGAATCCAAACAGCTTCCTTTGCTGCTTCTGAGGCAGCAATGTACTCGGCTTCAGTTGAAGAATACGCAATAGTGCTTTGCTTAGCACTTTTCCAGCTTACTGCTCCGCCGTTGAGGCAGAACACAAACCCAGACTGTGATCTGAATTCATCTCTGTCGGTTTGAAAGCTTGCGTCCGTATAGCCCTTAACAATCAACTCATCTGTACCACCATAAACCAGAAACTGATCCTTAGTCCTTTTCAGGTACTTTAGGATGTTCTTGGCAGCAGTCCAATGCGCCTCACCTGGTTCTGACTGGTACCTGCTCGTTGCACTGAGTGCGAACGAAACATCCGGCCTTGTACAAATCATAGCATACATGATGGATCCGATAGCCGAAGCATATGGAATTCCACTCATCTTTCTACGCTCATCAGATGTTTTGGGACACTGATTCTTGCTTAGATATACGCCATGTGACATGGGTAGATGGCCTCTCTTGGCTTCCATCATATTGAACCTACCTAGCACTTTGTCAATGTAAGTGCTTTGGATTAGTCCAATCATCCTCTTAGATCTATCCCTATAGATCTTGATGCCCAATATGTAATGTGCCTCTCCTAAGTCCGTCATTGAGAAACACTTCCCGAGCCAAGTCATTACAGACTCCAACATAGGAATTTCGTTTCCAATAAGCAGTATGTCGTCAACATACAAGACTAGGAATGCAATTTAACTCCCACTGACCTTCTTGTATACACAAGATTCGTCCTGATTCTGGATAAGCCAAACTTATTGACTGCTTCATCAAATCGTTTATTCCAACTCCTTGATGCCTGCTTTAGTCCGTAGATGGACTTCTTAAGCTTACATAGCTTTCCTTGGTTCTTTTGATCGACAAAACCCTCCGGCTGTGTCATGAACACAGTATCTTCAAGAACACCATTCAAGAAGGAAGTTTTGACATCCATTTGCCTTATTTCATAGTCATGAAAAGCGGCAATCGCAAGGATTATCCGAATAGACTTAAGCATCGCGACTGGAGAAAAGGTTTCATCGTAGTCAACGCCGTGAACTTGCCTGTAACCTTTTGCTACCAATCTAGCCTTGTATATGTATAAAATTCCATCTTTGTCTTTCTTCACCTTGAAGACCCATTTGCATCCGATAGGTGTGAACCCATCCGGCAAATCAACCAAATCCCAGACTTGATTTTCAGACATGGAGTCTATTTCAGATTGCATGGCCTCTAACCATTTAATGGAGCTTGGGCTTGTCATAGCTTTCTTGTAAGTCAAAGGTTCATCACTATCCAATATGAGAACGTCTAAGTTTTCAGTCAAGAGGACGCCTGTCCATCTGTCCGGCTGAAAAATAGTTCTATTTGACCTACGTGGGGCAACAACGTTTTGAGGAACTACTCCCACTGGCTCTTCTAAAGACCTTGGAGGTTCATCAACTTGAACTGCTTCTAAAGAGTTCTGAGTTCGTTGTTCATCTCGAATCTCTTCGAGGTCTATTATTCTCCCAATTGTCAATTTGGAAATATGATTTCTTTCCAAAAAGACACGGTCACGAGCAACGAATACCTTGTTGTCTGACTTGTTGTAGAAGTAATACCCCATAGTTTCTTTTGGATACCTAACGAAGAAACATTTGTCAGATTTAGGTTGTAGCTTGTCCGAAATTAATCGCTTGACATATGCTTCGCAACCCCAAATCTTCACAAAAGACAACTTTGGAAGTTTCCCAGTCCATAATTCGTAGGGAGTCTTTTCAACAGCTTTTGACGGAGCACGATTCAGTGTGAGTGTTGCAGTTTGCAACGCATGTCCCCGAAACTGTAAAGGAAGTTCGGCCTGACCCATCATTGACCTGACCGTATCGAGTAAGGTCCTATTTCTCCGTTCCGACACTCCATTCCATTGAGGTGTCCCCGGAGCAGTCAATTCAGAAAGAATACCGCATTCTTTTAGATGGTCATTAAACTCGTGGCTAAGATATTCACCTCCTCGATCCGATCTTAGAGCTTTGATTTTCTTGCCATATTGATTCTCTACTTCATTTTGAAATTCTCGGAATTTCTCAAACGATTCAGACTTGTGCTTCATTAAGTAAATATAGCCATATCTACTGAAGTCGTCCGTAAACGTTATGAAATAGCTGAACTCACCTCTAGCTTTCGTACTCATAGGCCCACATACGTCCGTATGTATTAGCCCTAGTAGTTCGCTTGCTCTTTCTCCCACCTTTGAGAAAGGTTGCTTTATCATTTTGCCAAGTAAACAAGATTCGCATTGATCAATCTTCTCTAAGTCGAATGATTCTAGAATTCCTTTCCGTTGAAGTAATTCCATGCGCTTTATGTTTATATGGCCTAATCGACAATGCCACAGAAATGTGAGATCCGAATCACCAGTTTTAGCCCTTTTGGTATTTATGTTATAAATGTGTTTGCTCGTATCTAGCACATAAAGACCGTTTTCTTGTTGTGCTGAACCATAAAACATTCCATTCAAAGAAAAAGAACAACTATTGTCTTTAAATTGAAAACTAAAACCTTTAGAATCCAAACTTGAAACGAAAATGATGTTTCTGGTGATACTAGGAACATAGTAACAGTTTTCTAATTCCAAAACAAACCCACTAGGCAAAGAAATAAAATAAGATCCTACGGCTAATGCAGCAATCCGTGCTCCATTTCCCACGCGTAGATCCATCTCGCCTTTATCAAGCTTTCTACTTCTCCTTAGTCCCTGTGAATTGGAACATAAGTGTGAGCCACAACTAGTATCTAATACCCAAGAAGTAGAATTAGCAAGATTACAATGTATAACATACATACCTGAAGTAGAAGCAACGTTCCCGTTCTTCTCATCTTCCTTCTTCTTCAAGCAATCCATCTTCCAATGCCCCTTCTTCTTGCAGTAGGAGCATTCAGAGTCGGCAGGAGAACGAGTTGCCCTTTTCTGTTTACCAGAACCGGCGCCATTGGACTTGGATGATGGCGAAGCCTTGCCCTTACCCTTCTTGCCTGATTTCTTGAAGTTCTTGCCCTTACGCACCATAAGCATATCATGCTTATTCTCTTGCTTGAGCGTCTTTTCAGCGGTTTCCAGCATACCGTGAAGCTCAGTAAGAGATTTCTCCATGCTGTTCATGTTGTAATTCAACTTGAACGGATCATAGCCATTATGAAGCGAATGGAGAATGATGTCAATAGCCATTTCATTTGAGACGTCTGAATCTAGAGCTCTCATGTTCTCAAAGAGTCCAATCATTTTAAGAACATGTGGGCTCACCGGTTCTCCTTTCTTGAGCTTAGTCTCAAGGATCAACCTCTGAGTCTCGAATCTTTCGATTCTGGCTTGGTCCTGAAACATGTTCTTCAACTCCGAGATGATTTGGTAAGCATCCGAGTTAATGAACGTTTTCTGAAGTTCAGGACTCATGGATGTAAGCATCACACATTTGACATCCCTGTTGGCCTGAATCCAACGATTAAGGGCAGCTTAAGTTACCTCCGGCCCAGCCTCTTCCGGTAACTCTTCCTCAAGGACATATTCTTTTTCCTCATGCATAAGAACTATTTGTAAGTTCCTTTTCCAGTCGAGGAAATTGTTGCCATTCAACTTCTCTTTGTCGAGAATTGAACTCAAGTTGAAAGTGTTATTGTTTGGGGCCATTTTTGATTACTACAATTGAAAAGAATTTGCAATAAATAACCATTCATACAATTCAATAACTTTGAAATAAAAGCAAAACATGCAATCATTAAAGCTATTAAAACATTTCATTCATGCAAAAAGCAAAAACATGGTCCAAAATGAATGAAACGATTCCAAGACCCCAAAAGTCCTAAATCCTTAAGCAGCTTTAGCATGTCTTAAGTAGTTTAAGATTTTAGGTAAGCAAAAACTATTGCTAGTAATCTCCAAATTACTCTTGGTTAATAAATTAATGCCATAATTTATCCCATTGCCACAACTTAATGCCATTGTTGTTTGAGTTGTAACCACAATCAACGTGCTCCTTTAGGACGCCTTACCACCTAAGTCAACTAAAATAGCACCTCGCTTTAGCGTAAACCTACTATCTTAGATCCCTAGATTTTTGTAAGTGTTGATTTGGAAGGCAATTTTTGAAAACTCAATATTAGTTGGACCTAGTTGTTTCTATGTTGGTTCGATTATTTAGTGAACTTAAAACTAATCGATTCATAGGAAACAACCTGTTCATGCAAAGCATACATACATTCATACATCCACGCATAATATATATATTAAATTGCATAAATAATTGGTGATCTATTATGGCCCAAAACTTCTTGTCTTGAAGCATCCAATCTTCATCACCTCCTTGTTAGCTTGGCATTGTCTTGAATCTTCGTTCAAATGCTAACTTAATGTTCTAAACTTAGAAATACTTGACAATAATAAATTACATCAAAATTTCCATGGTACGCAGACCATATTTAAAACTTTACATTCAAAGATAGAACGGTGCGCAGACCGTATTTAACTATCCTAAATTTGGCCATACTGCATTGCATAAAATATATATTCTACGCATTCACCCATTCGTATGCTAAAACGAATGGCCCATGTAAGTATGCAAGTATTTACGTGAATTAATTAAAATTTACGTTCACATAAACGCGTCCTAAAAGATTAATCAATTTCCAAATTATTAATCCTTAGACTTTATTCTAATTAAAATTGAATTTAATTAAAATAATGCGACCTACGAAATAATTAAAATAATTATTTCATTTTAATTTCATTTAGTGGCTCCCACTCAAACCAATAATTATTCCGGATAATTAATTATGAAATATTAAATTAAAACTCGTGGCCCGGCCCAAGCAAATAAAGTATTAAATAAAATATCCCGTTAGCCCAAATTAATGCAAATATACGAAGCCCAACGAATTAAACGATTAAAAAAAAGTTCAATTGCCTAATCGGGCTAGGCTTGCGCCCAGCCCCGCCTTGCGTGAAGCCCAAGAGCACACGAGCATTGCCCGCGCACCCCCAGCCCCATCGTGCGTGCGGCCCAAGAGCACACGAGCAATGCCCGCGCGCCCCAGGCCCATCGCACCGCATGCGCACCGCGTACCCGCAGCCATGGTGCCCCTGCGTTGCGTGTGTTGTGCATCGAGTGTGCTGGACGTCGCAAGGCTTGCCCTTGCTTCGTTGCAGCCCCGCAAGCGCCCTCGCCTGCCCCTTCCTTGCCAAGCGCGCACGAGGCACGCAGCCTTGCTGCTGCTGCCCGTGTCGCATGGCTCGGTCGCGCACAATGGCCTCGTATGGCTCGACGAGCCATACTTCCATCATGCCCATGTTCGTGTTTTGGGTTCGTAAAATGGACCAACTTAATTAAAATTAAATTTAATTCACGAACTTGCATTAATTTTATTTTTCAAAAAAGGTTACGATTTAATTTTCGAAAAACAACGATTTTTAACGATTTAATAAACTTTAACGACAATCCAATTTCGTAAAATTAATAAATCAAGGGCTAACAATATTCAAACTTTCAAGAACGTTCGAATCAACTTTAAAGTTTGAACTTTTAATTAATAAAATCCGAAACTTTATATCGTTCATAAACAATTAAATTTCAGATTATTAATAATTTGTAAGTGCGATTACAATTAACGAAACCATTCAAAATTTTAATCCAATAATTTTTAAAATTAGCCACTGACCCATGAAATTATACCCCTTTCCCCAATTAACCGAATTATTAAACCAAAATTAATTAAAATTCAATTAGGGTTGCAAATTTTACGAATTGGGGAAAGGCAAAATTAGGGTTTATACTTATCGGAAAAATCTGAAAATTTTTCTATAGATCAAGCATGTACCCAGAATCATTGTGTCAAAATTTCAAGAAATTCCGAGTAGCTTAGGTCGACATTTTAATTGAATTACTGTCCGATACTTTTAATTTTTAACGAAAAATTAACAAAAACGCCCAAAAAACGATACTTCGAGGCCTGTTTTCGCAATTCTATTCTCATGAGTTGATCTTAGAAAATCGTTTTCCATCAGATTAGGGTTATAAAAATCGAAAAAGCGAATATTTTTTATTTCAGAACTGCCAATTTCGCAATTAATCCCATAATTCGAAAAAAAATTCCGAAAAATCAACAAAAATTCCAAAAATTTCGATAATGCAAAAACAATAAAAAATCATGCTAATTCATGCTTTGAATACATAAGGCTCATGATACCACTGTAGGGGAATACAGGTAAACATAATAACATGTGCGGAACAATCCCCAAAGCTAGGAAACATGTATAAAGCACAGATTAAGCAAACTTACATTCGAAGCGTGTTTTCCACAATAATTCGTCAACGAACACGAACAAAGAACTCCACTTGTCGTTCCTCTACTTGGTTCACCGACACGATCAGATCCGTCTTGATTATCGTAGCTTAGACAATCGATCAAGAGTTTGTGCTTTTGGGAAGAACAGTTCTAATGGAGGCACACAGAGTTTAGGGTTTCTCTTGCCTTAGGTTAGAATCTGATTTTTGCATTAGGTTATTGGAAAACGTGTGTTGGAATAATATTATAACCCTTAGGTTATAATATCAACCGACCAAGGCACATAGGCCATGCGCCAGCCAGCCACGTCCGTGCAAGCCCACACACGCACAGCCACACAGGCGCTGGGCCTTGGGCCGCGCTGTGTGCGCTGCTGCTGCAATACCTCGCGTGCGGGCGCGCGCCCAACAACCAAGGCTTGGGCCTTGCGCGCTGGCTCGCTGCTACGCCCAGTGGGCCTTGCGCGCTTGCGCGCCTTGGCTCGTTGGGCTGGCAGCGTTGCCCCTTTCCGTATCCGCGATTAATATATTTCCGATGTATCATTTATCGTTTCGTATACGACGAATCACCGTCGTACGATACGATTTATTCGTTTCGCCTAGCTTACGAATATTCGCGATACGATATACGATTCCGATGCAAGGTCGTATCGTATAATACGTTTTCCAACTAATTCCCGAAAAGCTATTAAATGAATTTCCGATTCATTTAATCCGGTGATCTGGTACGTGTCATTGGTGTGACCTTGTAGGTTCAGTCATGAGTAAGTTGTGAGTTCAAATATCCATTAGAACTCACTGATCGGAAGCATTGCTCCAGCTAGCTGTTCCGATCACTTGATCTCACTGAATTAATTGTTCGCAATTAATCTGAACCTTGGTATTAGACTTAATGCACCTTGGGTGAAGGACATATTTCCTTCAATTGTTGTATTCTTCAAATACAATTTTTTCTCTTTCTTTTTCTTGATTATCCCATTTCCATGATTCTCCTTCACTAAATATTAAATCTCTACTCTCAATGAATTTTCCAGTGATTGGATTGTAGAGCTTGTAAGCTTTGGATTGTGAGCTATATCCAATGAAGATACATTTTTCACCACGATCATCTAACTTCTTTCTCTTTGTCTCGGGTATTTCAGCATATGCTATGCACCCAAACACTCGAAAATGTTCCACACTTTGCTTCTCACCACTCCATGCTTCTTGTGGAGTCATATTCTTCACACTTTTTGTAGGACAACGATTTAGAATATAAGTTGTCCATGCAACAACTTCTACCCATAATTGCTTTGGTAATCCTCATTCTTTCAAGATGCTTCGTGTCATGTCTAGAATTGTCCGATTCTTCCTCTCGGCAATTCCATTTTGTTGTGGTGTATAGGAGCACTACTACAAAATCACCTTTATAAGTCGCCCTTTTAGAGTCGCCTCAAATTAATGTGCGACACCAAAACATTTAGAGTCCCATTTTATATAACAGGCGACACATAAAGTTGCTAGCAGATATTCCAAAGAGACTAGCGTGTCGCCCGTGTTTTAAAATGGGACTCCAAATGATTTGCAGTCGCACATTAGTAACAGGCGACACCTATTTCTTCAAAATTCTCTGTTCCACATTTTTTCTAAAATAAAATTAAATACTTCCAGTGTCGCCTGTGTTAAAAAATTAGACTCTAAAAGTTTTGGTGTCGCACATTGATAACAGGCGAAACCTATTTAATTTTTAATAATGAAATAAAATATTTCTAGTGTCGCTTGTGATATAAAATGGGACTCTAAAAGTGTTGATGTCTCACTTTAAAACAGGCGACAACTATCCCTCCTTAATTTAATTTTTTTTTTCTTCTTAAAATTCACACGAAATAGTTTTAGTGCCGCCTGTTAATTATTCTACGAAATAATAAACAATAATATATTAGAATTTCTAGCATACATTACATTAAAAAAAATAATTAAAAAATAAAATTGGGGGATTAAAACCCGAGAAACTAATTAAAAATTAATTTTTTGCGGAGCGAATATTTCCAAAACATTTTCCCATCAACAAAACTAAAGATTTCCTAAAATTTTATAAGGAATTGAACTCGGGCTTAACCTACTCTCAATCCTCTCCTAATAATCCCGTCGTTCTCACCACCCCAGTCATCATCATCCTTCCCCAAATAATCTTTCTCTCGTAATTCATCATCTCACAACAATTTTTCTCTCCTAAAACCTCTCGTAATCCCGCAGTTCTCACAAGGTCACAACCGGTCATCCTCCCTCAAGATCAATTCGAGCAATATGTTCATCATCTCACAAGCGCGCAATAACTTCTGGTTTTCTACGCAAAGCAAACACAACAAAAAAGGTAAGGGACTTCTTTAATTCGTGAAACTTCTATAAAATTGAAGTATTCATCTTTATTGTCTGTGTTTATTATCTAAAAATTATGAATTTATATGATTAAATTGGGCATTGTTTTCATCAACAGACTCCTCAGGAAAGAAGGATAAGATAGACCGAAAGGCTCCACGGGTAAATGACACTTGGGCCCTGTCAAAAGAGCATGATAACTCTCCTAGGCACAAGAGAGAGCGTCCGCAAGAGAGAGAATATTTTAATTATAACACAGATCTCCTCACAATCCTAACTAAAAGACGTTGGGACACGGTTTGATCTTGAACGGCCTTTTCCTATGAAGTCACCTGCTGAGAGTCGAGACCCTAAGCTGTATTTCCAGTTCCACGAGGATACAGGGCATGACACCAAGAACTATAGAAGCTTAAAGAGAGCCCTAGACGGCCTCGCCTCTAAAGGACACCTCAAAAATTACTTACAGAGAAATGCTCACGGCTCGGGAAAGAGCCAATATAAGAAGAACAAGTCCCCTATCTCACCTACAGAGGGAAACCACAGCGAAGGAGGATTTGTAGCTGTCATTTCTGGGGGGCCAGCTGTTGGGGGCCCACTATGAGGGGACAGAAAGACTACGCTTGCCGCCTAGGACAAGTGATGCTGTTAGGAAAGTCACCTGTAGACCCGTTCCCTCGGATTGAGATATGCGAGTTGGATGGCGGACAAGTAGCCACCCCTGGTGGTCGAAATCAAAATCTCCAATATGAGAGTCAAGCGTATCCTGATAAATACAGGGAGTTCGTGCGACATAATGAGCATGGAGTGCCTCAGCCGTCTAGCTCACGATCCAAAGAACATTGAAAGCATACACTACCCCATCATCGGTTTTGGAGGAAGCATAATACATCCCGTGGGTGTCATCAACTTGCTGGTTCGGATTGGGGATCGAAAAGATGGACGAAAGATGGGAGTAGACTTTTTAATTGTCAAAGACTTGACAGCATACAATGTCATCTTGGGATGTCCCACCGTGAACAAGATTAAAGCAATAGTTGTCACCCACCTCATGCTCCTGAAGTTTGTATGTGATGATGGGGAAATAGGAACTATACATGGAGACCAACAGCAAGCAAGAGACCGCTACCTGTGAGGGGGGTCGAAATAGCACGAGGTTAATGCATGACCTCGTCCCTCGTGGGCAGGACGTCGTCAGATCAAGTGTAGTTAGATTTCATGTGAGTTTACACCCAATCGACTAGTAATATAGGAGGCGCCATTCAGTTTTAAACGACAATAAGAAAAACTGACAAAACCCGATTATCGTGACATAAAGGGAGTGCAATTATGTTCGACCACGACGACCATAGGTTCCCTTGTGATCCCTGGTGTGGGGATCACTCAACGTACACCCGCAGGGCAGAGATTGAGAGTTCGGGGGACTGTAACTACCGAGAGGAGTGCTCATCGATAACTCCAGAGGCAGGTTATCCTTACTAGCTCAGCATAAATAATTGAAGGGACATGCATTAACTATTAAACTATTCTGAATTGATTTTAGCAATATGCAACACATAATACTAAATCGATCGTGATTATCTTGTTTAGATTGATTTAAGGTACCTAGCATGATAGTTCAATTGTCCAAGGTATTATCTTTATTAAGCGTGATAGATCAATCAAATTAATAGTTTAACAATTTTATAAAAGGGTGATGAAAGCGATTAAATCATGCAAAGGGACACATTACGACGCACCCTTGAGAGGTGCGTCACGGTTCTCAGAAAACTAACCACTTGGCTTTGCTATTTCTCCTTTTTTTTAACGAATCTCGGGTTTCTGAGCAGTGTTCCAGTATTTAGGCTTAATTCATCAGCTACAAGGGACAGGATACGTTCTGTTCGACTTTTGGGTCGATTGCGACAGAACGCGGGATCAATTTCGCAGCGTGAGGCTTAGGCTTAGGGTTGGAGTCAATACTCAGATTATAAATTGTGTGTTCTGTTCACGTCGGCTTTAGGGGTCTATTTATAGGAAAAGGTGGCGTAGAAAGATAGATTTTCAGGAATATGAATACGAAACGGATTAGGAAAAGAATCCGTCCCGGGTATTTTCGGCGCCCAGCACTGGGAGTCAAAGATTTCTGCGCCCAGGGCTGGGCGTTGAAAATAGGATATGGGCAGAATCCTTTGTCAGATTGGACTCTAGAGTACGGAGTCCATTAACAGACTTAATCCGAGTTATTTGGTGCGTATCAATTTACGACGGAATGTGTCTGGGCCCTTTACGAACTCTAGGTTCGTTATGAGTTTAATTAATACGTTAACTCTTTTATCGAATTGCAATAGGAATAGAATTCCTTTTACAATTTCTATCTCTTTTAGGATTTATGTTGGAGTGCAACACCTAATTCTGACAGGTTTCTATCATTTTATTCTTACTACTTTTAGCAATTACCTTTTACGGCCGCTACTATTTTAGCAGGTTTCTATAAATGGAAGCTTTGGCTGAAATGAAAGGGTGATTTGAGATTCGTTATTTTATAGGATATGCGTTTCCAAGTGGAGATTTATGTTCTCATCATCGAACCTTCCCTTTCGGGAATGGGGACAAAAGTAGGTGTCTACAGTTAGCCCCCACTTTGACCGAGTCTTGGAGTAAGACGACGGTCAAAGTATTAGACGGAGTGCGTCATACAAGCCATGGTGTGTGTGACCTGTTTTGCGAGGGTCTCACGAGCCCCCGAGTGATAACATTTGACTTAAGGGTCATCACTTGAAGTGTTAACACATTCCTCACGTGTCATTGGAATTTGTTAAGTATAGAAACTCCCTCACTTTGTCATTTGAAGTACCTACAGATGTATAGAAACTCCCTCACTTTGTCATTGGAAGAATCTACAGACGTTTTTGAAATTAAAGCTATAAAGTGTAACCAGGCCTGGCCAAGCCCAATCACGAGGTAAAAATGTTTTTAAAGATTCTCATTTTCAGGGTTAGCTAAACAAGAAAACCCCCTTGTTTTTATAGGACGTAAAACGAAGGAAAATCCAGCACATCACTCTTTTTTGGAAAAGCGGAAAACCAATTTTTGATTTTTGAAAAGAGAAACGGTCCTTTGGTTTTTGGAAAAGGGAAACCGTCCTTTGATTTTTGGAAAAAGATAAACCATCCTTTGATTTTTGGAAAAGGGAAACCATCCTTTGATTTTTGGAAAAGGGAAACCATCTTTTGATTTTTTGAAAACCATCTTTTGATTTTTGGAAACAGATAAACCAGGAAAAGTTATCGTTGCAGCGACTAAGGACCTGCGTGGTTAGTGACGCAGACCCCGCCCGCTCAAGGTGGGCGAGCCTGTCCGCTGAGGGTGGACGCCCCGTCCGATAGAAGTGGACGAATCTGTTTTAAAGTTTTTTTTTTTTTTTGAAAATAAGGACCTACGTGGTTTGTGACGTAGACCCCGCCGGCTGAAGATGGCGAGCCTGTCCGCTGAGGGTGGACGCCCCGTCCGATAGAAGTGGACGAATCTGTTTTGATGTTTTGAAAATAAGGACCTACGCGGTTTGTGACGTAGACCCCGCCGGCTGAAGATGGCGAGCCTGTTTTTGTTTTTTGAAGAATTTTATTTTTCTTTCGAGGGATGCTCATGAATTAATAAGTGATACCGCAAGTGCACGGTGTCTGTTGTTAGCAGATACTTAGCAAATACGGGTCGATCCCACAGGGAGACAAGTTCTATTAGTTTTTGCCCAATTATACGAACTATTTCAACAACGAAAGTTGATTTTGAGTGTTAACTAGTAAAACTAAAACAATAATAAAAAAATGCGTAATTTATCAATGAATTAAAGGTCTAGGGCGTCTGTTCGGTTCACCATTCTTATACCAAACCAATAACACAATTCATTCGACAACGAATAAACTAGGCCGAGTAATTAAAGTACATGCTAATCCTACGGTCGGGTCTTAACACTTTCAATTCAACATATGCAGTACGGTCGCTAACATAATCAGAATTGCCAATTGTACAAAGCCTCTAAAAACACGATCTTTCGATTCTAATTCCTATTAGCTAGATAATTAATCCATGAAATTGGCCGATAACATGAATCAACGATTAAGAACAAATCAATTGGAATTACTCAATCATAATCTATAAATTAACGAACTTTAATGCATATCAATCATGGTATAAACATGGCTTCCCTTACTTAGCCCTAGAATAAAACTACTCGCTCATAATTGAATTAACAAGCATGAAATATGAATTAACAATGAATTTCATAATGAACAATAATAAGAAACGATAATTCAAAGCAAGAAATATGAATTAACAATGAATTTCATAATGAACAATAATAAGAAACGATAATTCAAAGCAAGAGAAGCAAGAAGAATTATGAAAATACCTCTATATTGATTAATTGAATGGAATGAACTAGGGCTCAATAATGTGTAGAGAGAAAAATAAAACTAAGCGTTTAAAAGAATTCTAAGGAAATAATAACATCCCGGAAATAAGATAGTTCCCTTGAGTATTTATATGATCCTATTTTCTAAAATAAAAAAATAAATAAATAAACAAGAAAATAAAAAATAAAAGTCGTCGATGATTGGTCGATGGAGCGATGACGTGGCAGCCAAACCCGAGCACGAGCCGCGCACACGGCAAGAGATGGCGAGGCATGGGCAGCGAGGGATCTCGCGCACCATCCCTCGCTGGCATGATGAAGGGGCATTGGAAGAGAGATTGTTTGAAGCTTAAGGAAGATCAGAAGAACGGAGCAGTCGTTCCATCTTCAGGTATTTTCGTTATAGATTGTATACTTGTAAATTCAACTTCTTGGGTATTAGATACAGGTTGTGGCTCACACTTATGTTCCAATTCACAGGGACTAAGAAGAAGTAGAAGGTTAAGCAAGGGTGAAGTCGACCTACGAGTGGGAAATGGAGCACGGATTGATGCATTAGTTGTAGGAACTTATTATTTGTCGTTGCCCTCTGGGCTAGTTTTGGAACTGGAAGACTGTTTCCATGTTCCAAGTCTTACTAAAAACATCATTCCTGTTTCTTGCTTAGATGCTAAGGGATTTTCCTTTTTAATAAAAGACAATAGTTGTTCGTTTTATTTTAAAGAGATGTTTTATGGATCTGCTAGATTAGTCAATGGACTTTATTTATTAGATCACGACAAACAAGTTTATAACATAAATACCAAAAAGGCCAAAAAGAATGATTCAGATCTCACCTATCTGTGGCATTGTCGATTAGGCCATATTAACTTGAAACGCATAGAAAGACTTCAAAATGAAGAAATTCTAGAACCATTTTCCTTAGAGGATTATGGTTACTTGGCAAAATGACAAAGAAACCTTTCTCTAAAGTTGGAAAAACAGCAAATGAACTATTGGGTTTAATCTATACAGATGTATGTGGACCAATGAGTACAAATTCTAGGGGTGGTTTCAGCTACTTTATCACTTTCACTGATGACTTCAGTAGATATGGTTATGTCTACCTAATGAAGCATAAGTCTGAATCCTTTGACAAATTCAAGGAATTTCAGAGTGAAGTAGAGAATCAATTAGGCAAGAAGATTATGGCACTACGGTCTGACAGAGGCGGTGAATATCTGAGCTATGAATTTGATGACCATCTGAAAGAATGTGGAATTCTATCAGAATTTACTCCTCCTAGAACACCACAATGGAACGGTGTGTCGGAACGGAGGAACAGAACCTTTCTAGACATGGTTAGATCAATGATGGGTCAGGCCGAACTTCCAATAGAATTTTGGGGACATGCACTAAATACAGCTGCACTCACTATAAATAGATCTTCGTCTAAAGCTGTTGAAAAGACTCCATATGAGTTATGGTTTGGAAAGCCTCCAAAAGTGTCTTTTCTTAAGATTTTGGGATGTGAAGTATACGTCAAACGATTAATTTCAGACAAACTCCATCCAAAATCTGACAAATGTATCCTTTTGGGCTATCCAAAGGAAACAAAGGGGGATTACTTCTACAATACATCTGAGAACAAGGTGTTTGTTGCTCGAGATGGTATCTTTTTGGAAAGAGATCATATTTCCAAAATGACAAGTGGGAAAAAAGTAGACCTCGAAGAAATTCGAGTCGAACAACAAACTCTAGAGAATGCTCAAGATGACATTCAGGATGAAACTCAGAGATCTTTAGAAGTATCTGGTGAGAATCATGGACCATCTAGAAAAGTAACCCCGCGTAGATCGCAGAGATATAGATCTCAACCGGAAAGGTACTTAGGTATTTTGACGAACGAGAGCTATGAAGTTCTATTACTTGAAAGTGATGAACCTGCGACTTACAAACAAGCTATGACGAGCCCTAGCTCCAAGCAATGGCAAGAAGCCATGCAATCTGAATTAGACTCCATGTCTGAAAACCAAGTTTGGGATTTGGTCGATTTGCCAGATGGCTACCAAGCAATAGGAAGCAAATGGGTTTTCAAACTGAAAAAGGACAAGGATGGGAAACTTGAAGTTTTCAAAGCTATATTTGTTGCAAAAGGTTACAGGCAAGGCCACGGTGTGGATTACGATGAAACCTTTTCACCAGTTGCAATGCTAAAGTCTATTCGGATAATGTTAGCAATCGCTGCATATTACGATTACGAAATATGGCAGATGGATGTCAAAACTGCTTTCTTAAACGGCATTTTAACAGAAACTGTGTTTATGACTCATCCTAAGGGTTTTGAGGGTCCAAAGAATGCTAAAAAGGTATGCAAGCTTAAGAAATCAATCTACGGATTGAAGCAAGCATCAAGGAGCTGGAATGTATGTTTTGATGAAGCAGTCAGTGACTTTGGTTTCATTAAGAACGCAGACGAATCTTGTGTATACAAGAAGGTCAGTGGGAGCGAAATTGCTTTTCTAGTATTATATGTCGACGGCATATTACTTATCGGAAATGACATTCCTATGTTGAACTCTGCCAAGATTTGTCTTGGGAAATGTTTTTTGATGAAGGATCTAGGAGAATTACAGTACATACTGGGCATCAAGATTTACAGAGATAGATCTAAGAAGATGATTGGACTCAGTCAAAGCACTTATATCAATAAGGTGCTTGAAAGGTTAAATGTGGCAGACTCCAAGCGAGGCTACCTACCCATGTCTCATGGAATGACTCTAAGCAAGACTCAGTGCCCAAAAACACTAGATGAGCGTAGACGAATGAGTGGGATTCCATATGCATCATTGATTGGTTCAATAATGTATGCTATGATATGTACACGCCCGGATGTTGCGTATGCACTCAGTGCTACGAGCAGATACCAGTCAGACGCAGGAGAGGCACATTGGACTGCTGCCATGAACATTCTGAAGTACTTGAAAAGGCACAAAGATGATTTCCTGGTCTATGGTGGAGATGATGAATTAATTTTTAAAGGCTATACGGACGCAAGTTTCCAAACCGAGAAAGATGATTTCAGATCACAGTCTGGGTTTGTCTTCTGCCTCAATGGAGGTGCAGTGAGCTGGAAAGTTCTAAGCAAAGCACCGTTGAGGACTCTACAACTGAAGCGGAGTACATTGCTGCACATGAAGCAGCAAAGGAAGCTATATGGCTAAGGAAGTTCATAGGTGAACTTGGTGTAGTCCCCTCCATTAAAGGACCAATAGCTCTGTATTGTGATAATAATCGAGCTATTGCACAGGCAAAGGAGCCTAGACACTACAAGAGAGTCAAGCATGTACTTCGTAGATTTCACCTTCTACGAGAGTTCGTTGAAAGAAATAAAGTCGAGATAAGCAAGATTGGAACTGATGGCAACATCTCAGATCCATTGACTAAACCTCTGCCGCAGGCGAAGCACAACTCGCACACTGCAGCTATGGGAATCAAGCATGTTGGAGAATGGCTTTGATGTCCTCATTTAATGTTTTAAAGTTTTAGAGTTTAATACTTTGTAAAACATTATTGGTTAATCATTGACATTAATGAATAGAATTCATTTTTCCATTTAATTTGTGGTTTATTAAATGATGAGTCCCTTCAATTTGACGATATATGATACGTGTCGTTTATCGTATTAAATTAAAAACCTATCTTAGACCTTTAAAAATATTTACAAGTAGTAAAAGGGTATGAAAGCAGGTAGCAGATTGCTATTTAGTTAAAGCCAGTGCTTTATGTTAAAACAATACTTTAGCTAACTGAGAAAGTGCCTTTTGTTTTAGGTGTCTTTTTGAAAATAAGAAAAATAAACATGAGCTAGTTTTAGACTCATACTAAAAGATAAGACAAGCACTTGTTAATATTTAGAACAATCATCCTAATCATATCAGAGTTTTCACTTCGTACACAATGTTAAAACAAGATAATATCATGCAAAAAGAAAATTATGCAACCATTACATTAATATGTTACTGTTATGCCCTAGAAAATGGCAATTTTATTAAAACAAAGTTGCTTACAAAAATTAGCCAAATTGAAAAAACGTAGAGTCTATACATGTACTCAGAAAAAAAGAAAAAAGAACCGGCTACCATAGAAATTACAAACTTGGCCCATAGCACAAGACAAATGCCTACATTCCAATTTTTTCATTCACCTACTTTCATTAAAATTAAAAAAACAAAAACCATATATTAAGATATACAAAGACATATTAATTATCAAACTTGGTATAAATTATCTACGGCTAAACTGATATGATTTCACCAATACAGATCATCGCAAATACCGAAAATACGGTGTCAATTAGACCAAGCAGACAAATTCAGATTCTATAAGTTCTCATTACTAAATTCCAAAGGTTCCTAGATAATTCAACCCTTATAGCCATCTTCCAGTGAGCTAACCACTGTACAAGACACTTGAAAACTAGATATTAAAATAAAAACTAATAGCACCAGTCACTCAATAGAGTCAAAATGAACCAATTTCAATGCTTAAGAGCCAAAAAGGGGGAATGTAGATGGAACTTATAAGTCACATAATAAGCTCATTAAGAAATACATACTTATATAAAGCATCCAGACCCCCCCCCCCTTTTTTTTTGTGCTACGCAAATGTAAAATAAATATGTCATTAGGAATCATTTCAAGAACACTCAAATTCTTAAAAATATAGATACTGAGCTATAGAACCTGATACTAATGACATAATATAAACTAACTAGCAGGCATAAAACAACAAAAATAGAAAGGATTCAAGTAACTTGCACACATTATTTAATTAGTTACTCATGGAAATTTGTATACGTAGTGCATGATTGAACCTTAGGTATAGCTATGAAGGAAGTTATCTAGTGACTATACAAGTATATTTGTAGACACCTACTTTTGTCCCCATTCCCGAAAGGGAAGGTTCGATGATGAAAACATAAATCTCCACTTGACAACGCATCTCCTATAAAATAACGAATCTCAATCACCCTTCTCGTTTCACCCGAAACCTGCTACTTATAGAAACCTGCTATTTATGGAAACCTGTTAAAAATAGTAATGCCGTAAAGAGTAGCTTCTAAAAGTGGCAAGTCATAAAAGATAGAAACCTGTCAGAATTAGGTGTTGCACTCCAACATAAATCCTAAATGAGATAGAAAACTGCGAGAATCCTATTCCAAATATGATTCGTAAATTAGAGTTACGTATTAATTAAAATCCTAACGAGCCTAGAGTTCGTAACGGGCCCAGACGCATTCCGTCATGAAATTGATACGCACTAAAAGACTCGATTAAGTCTCAAACACTACGGATTTCAGGAATCCGAATCTGACTAAGAAAACAGCCCAGACCTTATTTTCAACGCCTGGCTCTGGGCGCCGAAATCTTCGGCGCCCAGGCCTGGGCGCTGGAATTACCTGGGTACGTGTTTTTCCCTAATTCTTTGTGGATTAGCGCTCTGCAATTCTATCTTTCCACAAACTCTTTTCTATAAATATAGCCCAAGTTCGACGTGAAATCACAACACACTATTCATATTCTGAGTATTGACTCCAACCCTTAGCCTAAGCCTCACGCTGCGAAATTGTTCACGCGTTCTGTCGCAATCGATCCATAAATCGAACAGAACGTATCCTGTCCCATAATTTGAGATTCGTTAAATAAAAAGGAGAAATAGCAAAGTCAAAGTGGTTAGTTTTCTGAGAACCGTGACGCACCTCTCAAGGGTGCGTCGTAATGTGTCCCTTTTCTATGATTTAATTGCTTTCCTCGCCCTTTTTATGAACTGTTAAACTAACTAAATCTGATTGTTCTACCACGCCTAACAAATATAATATTTTTGGGAAATTGGATTATCATGCTAGGTCCCTTAATGCTATTTAAATCAGATAATCGCGATCGATCTAGTATTATATGTTGCATATTGCTAAAATCAACTCAGATTAGTTTAATAGTTAACGCATGTCCCTTCAATTATTTATGCTGAGCTAGTAAGGATATCCTGCCTCTGGAGTTATCGACGAGCGAGTACTCCTATCGGTAGTTACAGTCCCCCGAACCCTCAATCTCTACCCTGCAGGTGTATGTTGAGAGATCCCCACACCAGGGATCACAAGGGAACCTACGGCCGTCGTGGTCAAACATAATTGCACTCCCTTTATGTCACGATAACCGGGTTTTGTCAGTTTTTCTCATTGTCGTTAAAAACTGAACGGCGACTCCTATATTACTAGTCAATTGGGTGTAAACTCACAGGAAATCCAATTACACTTGATTGAATAAAAAGAATCGTCACACCCACGAGGGACGAGGTCACGCATTAGCCTCGTGCTTTTTCGACCCCCTCACAGTGGCGACTCCACTGGGGATAGTGAAGGAAATACTCGTGCTTGTAGGTAATCAAAATAGCCGAAGGGTGAAACGATCCTACCCCGCGTTTATTTCTCCATCAAGTTGGGACAACCTGAAAATCAGCATATTAATGTGAACGGGCAGAACCGCATAATGAATCTTGGCTCCCTCAGGGAGTTTGGACTAAGGATACCCATCGCCAATCGGGGGGTGCATACGTTTCGAATGTTGTCCACTCGGCACTTTCTCTACTAGTACACCCGTCCCAAACCCAATCGCTCGCCCACTAGGTCCCTCTCGCCTGCATGCCCCCTTGGCTTGCACTTGCGGGTTGGCCTCTTGGGCGCAATTCGTCTGTTGAAGACACTACCTCGACTGGGGCATGTGTTGGATCTACGATAGAAGCGGTACCAAACCAGGCGCAAATAACTACCCATAGAAGCCTATCATAAACTACATGACATGTTATTATCGCCTCATGATGAATGTTAGTTATGTGTAGCGAAATATGTGATTGTGTGTGACAAACTATCCTAGAAAACCAACGACCTTAAAAATTGCCCAAACATTCATAGACTAATTTGCCAAAGAGTTATACCGAAATACGTATTCCGCAAACCCGAATGATCGCCCCAAAAATAAGCGACGCTCGGGATGGCCTGTAACGAATCCCACAAACGCTGCACAACGCGTAAAGGACGTTATTAGGCAAGCACGCAAATCGAAGTCGCATAAAAAAAGTAGACGCAAACAGAAAACGAGAATCAGCCAGGGACGCATTTTCAACGCCCCTGGCTGGGCGCCATAATTTCTCACGCCCACAGCTGGGCGCTGAAGTTGCTGCCTGGCCTTTTGGTCAGGCACAGCAGCCTCGTTGCCCGCGCATAAAGAAAATACGTAGCAAAAAAAAAAACGTTCGTAAAAAATAATTGCTACGAGGGCGTAAGAAAAGCACTCAATTTAAAAAGCGACTCGTAAAAAATTAATAACTCTTTGTGTCGTTGTTAGGCCTCCTATGACGACAATGTTCGGCTCCAAAACCGAGCACGCTAATCAAAATAAACTTGAATGTCACATGGGCAAAATATTCAAAAAATAATGTTCAAATGAAGTTTTCAAGGAAAAATAATGTTCGAATAAAAAAAATAAAAATCCGAGTCTAGACTAAGCTATGCCAAAGTACAATCTAAATCCTAAGTCTTAGTTGTCTTATCCATAGAATCGGTCCTAATGCTTGGTGTCATTCTGCAAGTTAAAAGGTTAAACCATATTGAGTCTCCCTTCCTAACATTTAAATCAATGAGCACCCATATGTAATTGTCATCGATCCCTTGCTGAGAATCCACGGCCTCAATACTCTCTCTCACCCATAAAAAGAATATGTTATGTATTTGCAAAATGGAAACGGTCACATTCTGAAAATCATTCCCCCATAGTCGCACAACCCCCAAAGTGAACCTAAGGTGTCAATACCATTGGCAAAGAAAAATTAATGGCCTCAAGGCTTATAATCACATTGGGTCACGACTATCATAGTCCTCTCGAGTCACTCGCTCCTTGAAATACTACTAAGTACGGACTAAATTTTTTTTTTCCATGAGTGCAACATGACCAACCATGAAAATACCCAAATCGGCATACCATAAGGCTACCATTGGGGTAAAGCAATACACACTAAGAGAGAAGCCGCACTAATGATTCTAGTCTTGCAAAAATAAAGATTCGATCTCCCCAATTAACTACCTTGCCAACATTAAGCAAAATGGCGCATGACAAATGAACACCCAAGGGTTAAAATCTAAAGTGTCAACCAACGAAAGTTATGGTCCAATTAGCCTAAGTCTGAGAGTCGCTTGGTCAAGTATTATAGGCTTACGCCATGTAATTATTTTGAGTCTAGGCCACCTCCTTGTATTCATACACGGGTTATAATCAGAAAGATTAATGAAAGTTTGAGTCTAAATCACAACTTCCAATTAAATCCCAGAAACTGGAATCTGAAAAGAAGCAAAAAGTTATTTTCGATGTAATTCTTTCGTTAAAATTCAATAAGGTAAAAACAACATTTTGAATCTACGCTATTTGCACATTTTAAGAAACGACTAAATACGCTTGCAAAGTAAGACAATTTAAAAGGTCCACCCTAGGCCTACTAAAATTAAAGGTCCACCCTAGGCCCACTAAAATTAAAGGTCCACTATAGGCCTACGAAACGAGACTCACTCAGTCTCGCCTCGTGACTCAAAGACCACAACCATCTACCTTTTAGCCCAAATAAAAAATTGATTGAACGATTTATGTTGGGGAGAAATCCCAAGCAAAAAGAAAAAAAAATAGAAAAAGAAAAGGGAGAGCGAAAAGAGCCATGAAATACTTAGCCCGTACCTCCCAAAGTGTGAAATCTACCCAAGTAAACGAAGGAAAAGAGTTGAGTCAACCAATCCAAATCATAAAATTCTACGATGTCTACCCTTTCCAATCCTTATGCTCTTAGACGCCTTCGCTCTGGGGTCCCTGTGCAGCTCATTTAACCCATCCATGTTCTCATTGCCATAACCCAAGAAACCATTACCTCAACTCTTGTTTTTGAACTTGTTATCAACCACAAACCACGCACGGCCATTGACACGTGTGTCATGCCCATCATTTCCAAAGTCCAAACCTGCTCTTACACGACCATTAGCATAATGACCATATAACTGGTTTGGATACGTCCTGTTGATATACCCTTGAGCCGTCCCTATGCTACTCATTGACCTTGGTTGATTTAAACTCATGACACTAGCTTGAGGCTGCAAATTGTGAGTCCTAGAAGATGTAATCCTTATGCTTGACCAATACCTATACAACTCAACTTATCCTATCTCATTCAACCCATCTTTCAAACCGTCTTGAGTCACGAATAAAAAAAAAAGACCAATGAAAAGTACAAAAAATAATAAATAATAAAAAGGCAAACTTTGCAAAGCGCCTCTAATAGTTCGTCTAAAATAGAAAAAGAAACATTTAGCGCACCAAAAAAGATCCGCCCAGAAATAATTTTCAGCGCCCACAGCCGAGCGCCGAAATCTTTAGCGCCCCAGGCTGGGCGCTGAATCTCTCTGCTTGCCAAATTTTGTCCAGAAGTGCTCATCATTTTATCCGCACATGCACGGAAAAATAACGAACACTTGGAGGGGTACAACACGTATTTTTCAGATATATACGTACCACCAAAAAATACATGTACTCGAAAAAAAAATATAAAACAAATTTTTGGCTTACGGCAAAGCGGCAGATTAAAATAATAACGAACTCTACTTATCGAATTCGGCATTCTAAGAAACCATTTTCTAGGCTTAGAACTACGCAAGACCTGATTCCAAATTAAATCTATTTAAGGCGGATACGTAGGCAATCCATAATTCGGTCCAACCAATTTGCAAAAATATTAAAGCCTATAGAATAACAAGAATAAGAAATAGAGTCCCTTATTGAAATTTAATTACTTGCAATCCAAGTCTAAAGAAAAATTTAAATCAAAGGAAGAATCCAAGTCATCAAAATGCCAAAATTAATGAGCACACATCGAAAACTAATAAGGGCACGTACCCTTGCCAGAAGGAGCACTCACACTCCTAGGCACTTAGCCAAGACTCAAAAAGATCGCTTTGCCTCAATTGAATAGGGGGCTAGCGCAAGCGTCCATGACCTCTAAAGTACTCGATTTGACCCTCCCTAAAGCGAACTAACTCACTTAAAGACTTTCTTTCACCACTAGACATAGTCGTTCGCTTAAAGACCTTCTTTCACCACTAGACACAGTCATAATCACCAACAAGTAGTAAAGGCAGTAAGCTTGCAATAAAGAGGATTGTTCTTTGGCATCGCTCCATTGTTCCTTTGAACTTAGGGCACCCGTTCACGGTAATTCAAATGCTTGCGAATCCCCTTTGAAAAAAAATCAGACATTGTCAATAGGACTTGGCACTTAACCAAGGCTCACCCTACTCAGACATATGACACGGGCATCTAAAATCGAAATCTGAAAGCATCATTAATGGGGAGACATAACAACAACTGGGGGCTAAAAAATTGAAATGGAAGAGCTAGGGAAAGAACTAAGTATACCTTGACCTTTTGTACAGACATACGCCAAGTAAATCTAAGTCAATTTGAAAACGGTTTATATTCCCGCAATTCTGGAAAAGACGGCCCTAAAAGCCTAAAGCATATGCCGAACGGGCACAAGTATATCTTGACGCCTGCACCCTGGCTCCCAGCAAATCCTTAGACAGCATTCCAAAAATCGTAACAGTATTTTGATTCATTCATGTAATCCTGTACGAACCCTTCGATAAGTCAATTTACTTAGGACACCTCGGATTGTACACAGTAGGATTCGGATTTTAAATAATTTTTCAAATGATTTTTAAAGACTTCTTCGAACATAATAAAGTGTCGTTGGTTTAAGCTAAGTATGCGTTTATCCCGATGTTGCAAGTGAGTCAAAAGATTTCTAAATATGATTATGGGTAAAGAAAGGCACCTAGCTTTTGGCCAAGGCATACTACAACATGTGACTACCTTGACCATGGCAATGTCGCACAATACGACATTTACAAGAGAAGTAGCAAAATCACTACTCGAACGTACCTCGCACTAAAACGAGTCTGGTTCAAACTATTCGTGATCCATGTCACCATGAATGCATAAAAACGTATGCCAAGCATTATAGTGAAGGAAATAATGCCCTTGGTCCAAGTATGCATTCAATGTTAAGTCTAATAAATGCGGTTCAGTATTAATTAACAAGTTAATAAATTCAGTGAGATCAAGTGAGCTGAATGCCTGGCTAGAGGCCGCTTCAGTTCAAGTGGAATTAATGATATTAATCCACAACTTACTCTTGACTGAACCCGTAGGGTCACACAAATAGTACGTAAACGGATCAAGTATTTAATGGCATTAAATACTCCATCTATGGATATTCGGAATCGACGGATCTTGGTTCCAGTGGGAGCTGAGATAGTCAAAGGCAAGCAAATGAATACTCCGGAAACGATGATATTGCCGGAAACGGAAATATGGATCGTATCGAAAATATAAATATTATCCAAGTCGTAGATGTTGCCGGAAACGGAAACATGGTACGTATCGGAAAATATTATCGGAAATAGAAATATTGCCGGAATCGGAAATATTGTCTGAATCGGAAATATTATCGGAATCGGAAAATAATTCTGGAAACGGAAATATTAAATATTTGTTCGAAACGGAAATTAATTCCGGAATCGGAAATATTAAATATTGTTCGTATCGGAAATGAATTCCGGAATCGAGAATTTAATCGGAAGCGCATCGTACGAATTAGCATCGGACGAGGCCTGCCAGACGAAGGCCCAGCACAAAGCCGGGGCCATCGCCCAGCAAGCCAAGCGCAACAACCACACGCCAAGCATGCGACCAGGCCCAGCGCAAAAGCCAGGCCCAGTCGAAGCTTAGGCGCGCGCGCGGGGCTGCGACGAGTGGGCTGGCGCTGTGCGTGGGCCGCAAGGCCTGCGTGCGGTGCTAGCGTATTACTCGAAGTGTGTTACTCGAATCCTAAAGCGTATAGAATTCGTTTAATGATTAAATTCCTAATCCTAAAAGATAAATTAATTAAATAAGAGTTCCACTAGGATTCTAATTTAATTAATTCGTATCCTAGTAGGATTCCAATTCTCTTTCCATACCCCTATAAATATGTGGCCTAGGGTTCACAATTTATAACGAGTTTCAAGTATTCAAAGTGAGTTTTTGAGAGAAAAATTCAGTCACATACCTTGCCTAAAAGTGCCGAAATTATTAGTACCTTAAGGGCGATTCTAGTTGGTCAATCTTAAGGCGGATCCGGACGTGCTGTGGACTATCTACGGAGGGACGACACTTGGAGTCCTAAAGACTTGTTCTTGTTCGGTTCGGGCGCAGCTAGGGAAGGCACGCAACAAAGAATATGCTTCTAAACTATGCTATATGATTATGTGTAAATAATATATATTCCTGGCTTAATGGTTGTTTCCGCATGATTTATGAATTGTCATATGTATCATAACCTAACAGTGGTATCAGGAGCCTCTTATTATTTTCATAATCTAAATTGCAGAAACATGATTAAATATTACAAATTTGCAACAATTAAAAGGGGTGATTAATTTCCGTAATTGTTAATTAATTGCAAATTGCGTTTATTTAATTATACGTACGCAGTTTTTCGGCAGTTTCTTCGTTACTCATCCAAAATGAGTGATTTTTGTGTCAATTCCGCATGTAAAAGGCATTCTAAAATTTTGATTCGGCCGAACCCAGAATTCTCAAATTCGAAGCCTAACTATGACTTTTCGGAGGTTTTAGTTTTTCGAATGCAAAATTTCGTAAATTTAAGATGTTAAATTAAATATTTGCAATTCTTGTTGGTAAATCTTGAATTTTTGATTGACCTACTGTATATGTTTAACAAGTTTGAATGCCTAGCCTTGTTAATTATGCAATCTAATTTGTAATTATGATTAATTTGTTGAAAATTAGAATAATTTAGAATTAATTTGATTTTCATAATTAATTATAATTTAATTAGATACCTATGATTAAAAACCACCATAAAAATTGTAAATTAATGATAAATTTTAAATTTTTATGACCTAGACTTGAATCCATGTTAATCGGAAATCAATTGAATAATAAATTTTTGATTTTTCGCCCTAAAATTATGAAATTAATATTATTTATTAATTTGTCATTAATTTTAAGTATAAATTTTATGCGATTCGTTCATATAACTTGCACGCACAAAGCAATGGACGCTACGTGTTACCCTTAAGGGGTGTTGTATAGTGCGGGCTTGCGACGACGAGCAAGTGAGCTCGTCGCCCATGCGGCACGAATGCAATGAGTAAGGGCATGGTGCACGAGCACAAGGCAGCAGCATTGCCTTGTGTCGTGGGCTATGAGCAATGGACGAATGGGCATGGGCGAAGGCAAGGCACGGCAGTCGCGTGTGGGCAGCAAGCGAGCTGCGCCACAACGCGCACTACCTCGCGCAAGCGTGCGCAGCCTCGCGCGCAGCGAGCGCAAGCTCGCGTGCCACGAGTGCTGCGCCCAGCGTCGATGCCGCGCGCAGCGAGCGCTGGCTCGCACCAAGAGAGCGCTAGCGAGCGCGCACAGCATGCGCTGGCGAGTGCACGAAGCGAGCGCTGGCTCGCGTGCATCGAGCGCTGGCTCGCGTGCATCGAGCGCTGGCGCGCGCGCAGCGAGCACATGCTTGCGTGCATCGAGCGCTGGCGCGCGCGCAGCGAGCACCAGCTCGCGCGATGGCTTGCGAAGGGTAGATGCAGTAGCTATGCGACGCAGCGCATGGGCTGCGCGCACATGGCCAGCGATGGCTGTGTGCGTGTGGCCCATGGGCGTGTGATGCATGAGGTGTTTGCGTTGCGATTAGAACGTTTTGAAATTTTAATTTGAAATTTTCAGTTTACGTAATTTTAATTAATTTTCAATTTAATAATTTAAATTATTTTCTTGGATTTTAATTTTGAATATTATAATTATAATAAATTTTATTTATTCTAATTATTTTACTAAAATTAAAATCATGAATTAATTTAAATACGACTGAAATTAAATTAAATTTTTTTTTGGATTCAATTATAAATTTATAAAAGCTTTAAATTTTAATTAAATTTGTATGTTTCCGGTTAGACTAGAAATACATTTTTATGTTTAAAATTAGTAAAGCATATGAATTTATTGGTTTAAGTGGGAGCGCTTTTAGTCATAAACTCTTGATTAGGTCTACAAATCCTTAAGGTTAAAACAACTTGATTAGAATTAATAAGGACTGAATAATTGGTAGATTATTGGTGCCCTTGATTAATTGCTGCAAATGTTTACGTGATGCATAATGTGTTTTACTAACCAACTATGTGGGCCATTCATGATAATGAATGGGTGAATGGTATATATTGTATATGTACTGTTTTGCAGGTTATGAAGTAACTAGTATGGCCCAAAAAGGATAGAAAATATGGTCTGCGTACCATTAATTTGAATGTAATTGGTCTAAAGTACCAAAGTCGTTTTTCAATTCAAATATGGTCTGCGTACCATCAAATAGTTGTAATTAGTTTTAATTATAGCTTATCCTATTTGAAGAAAATGGTGCCTCCCACGGAGATTTTCGAGACGGACTTTGAAGTTGAAGCTTCAAGATGAAGTCGGGCCATACTAGATCACATTTATCTTATGCATGCTTTAAGTTATTTATTGCTTTAAATATGTCTTAATTATGCATGAGATTGTGGCTTGATTATGTTGCATGATTAAGGATTTTAGTTCACTTAAAATCTAACCAACATAGTAAGAGCCTTAAGTTCCAAACTTAAAAATTGAGTTAAAAGGTGCCATGCCAAAATATACACTTGCTTGGATATCCTTTACATCAATCTAGTAATAGTTTTCGCTCAGCGAGGTGTTACTTATTGGTCCTAAAGGGGCAAGGTACACAAATAATTGTGAGTACATGTTAGTTTTGGTGAAACTCAACGATATAAGTAAGGAGTCCTTTTATGTCGTGGCAAAATCGATAGGTTTACCTAATAAGTTCTTAGACGTACCTATCAACCAGGAATAGTTTCTAGACTATTAGCAAAAGGCTTTTGCTTACCTAAGATGTTTTAGGATTAAGTCGACAAACTGTGCTTAGTTCTTCAATGATTTTAGGATCTTGGAATCATTTTATTCACACCTGCCGGAACACATAACTTGAATAAAATGCTTAATAAACATTGAATTATGCATGTATGCTAGAATTTAAGTTTATTAAGAGAAACTGTGAATGGTTATTTATTTGTTTATTCTTTTCAATTGTAGTTTTTAATATGGCAAACAACAATTCATTCAACATTCGATCAATTCTCGAAAAGGAGAAGTTGAACGTGAAAAACTTCCTTGACTGGCAAAGGAACTTGCAAATAGTTCTTATGCAGGAAGAAAAGGAGTATGTCCTAGAAGAGGCGATGCCCGAAGCCGCAGGCGACGGGGTCACTCAGGCAGCCCTCAATCGTTGGATTGATGCCAACAAGGATGTGAAATGTCTAATGCTCGCCACCATGAGTGCGGATCTGCAGAAAACGTTCATCAACTCAGATGCTTTCACAATCATCAGTGAGTTGAAGAACATGTTCCAAGATCTGGCTCGAGTCGAAAGATTCGAGACTCATAGGCAAATTCTTGAGACCAAGCTTAAGAAAGGCGAGCCCATAAATCCACATGTTCTCAAAATGATTGGACTCATTGAGAATATGAGTCGGCTGGATCAGCAATTTTCTCAGGAAATGGCTATAGACACCATCCTCCATTCTCTTCATAGCGGGTATGATCAGTTCAAACTGAACTACAGTATGAATAGTCTGGACAAAACGCTCACTGAGCTTCACGGTATGCTGAAGACCGCTGAAAAGACGCTCAAAAGTGATAAGCAGGATGTGCTTATGGTGCGTGGGGGCAAGTTCAAGAAATCTGGAAAGAAGAGGAATGCTAAGAAAGGTGGCAACAAGGCCAGCCCAACTAAGCAAACTGGCGCCAAATCTGTAAAGAGGAAGGTCAGTCAACCCACTTCTGAATCCGAATGCTTCTACTGCAAGAAGAAGGGGCATTGGAAGAGAGATTGCTTGAAGCTAAAGGAAGATCAGAAGAACGGAACAGTCGTTCCATCTTCAGGTATTTTCGTTATAGACTGTATACTTGCTAATTCAACTTCTTGGGTATTAGATACAGGTTGTGGCTCACACTTATGTTCCAATCCACAGGGACTAAGAAGAAGTAGAAAGTTAAGCAAGGGTGAAGTCGACCTACGAGTGGGAAATGGAGCACGGATTGCTGCATTAGCTGTAGGAACTTACTATTTGTCGTTGCCCTCCGGGCTAGTTTTGGAACTGGAAGAATGTTCCCATGTTCCAAGTCTTACTAAAAACATCATTTCAGTTTCTTGCTTAGATGCTAAGGGATTTTCCTTTTTAATAAAAGACAATAGTTGTTCGTTTTATTTTAAAGAGATGTTTTATGGATCTGCTAGATTAGTCAATGGACTTTATTTATTAGATCACGACAAAAAAGTATATAACATAAATACCAAAAAGGCCAAAAAGGATGATTCAGATCTCACCTATCTGTGGCATTGTCGATTAGGCCATATAAACTTGAAACGCTTAGAAAGACTTCAAAAGGAAGGAATTCTAGAACCATTTGACTTAGAGGATTATGGTAAATGCGAATCATGTTTACTTGGCAAAATGACAAAGCAACCTTTCTCTAAAGTTGGAAAAACAGCAAATGAACTATTGGGTTTAATCCATACAGATGTATGTGGACCAATGAGTACAAATGCTAGAGGTGGTTTCAGCTACTTTATCACTTTCACTGATGACTTCAGTAGGTATGGTTATGTCTACCTAATGAAGCATAAGTCTGAATCCTTTGACAAATTCAAGGAATTTCAGAGTGAAGTAGAGAATCAATTAGGCAAGAAGATTAAGGCACTGCGGTCTGATAGAGGCGGTGAATATCTGAGCTATGAATTTGATGACCATCTGAAAGAATGTGGAATTCTATCAGAATTGACTCCTCCTGGAACACCACAATGGAACGGTGTGTCGGAACGGAGGAACAGAACCTTGCTAGACATGGTCAGGTCAATGATGGGTCAGGCCAAACTTCCATTAGAATTTGGGGACATGCACTAAATACAGCTGCACTCACTATAAATAGAGCTCCGTCTAAAGCTGTCGAAAAGACTCCATACGAATTATGGTTTGGAAAGCCTCCAAATGTGTCTTTTCTTAAGATTTGGGGATGTGAAGTATACGTCAAACGATTAATTTCAGACAAACTTCATCCAAAATCTGACAAACGTATCCTTGTGGGCTATCCAAAGGAAACAAAGGGGTATTACTTCTACAATACATCTGAGAACAAAGTGTTTGTTGCTCGAGATGGTGTCTTTTTGGAGAAAGATCACATTTCCAAAATGACAAGTGGGAGAAAAGTAGACCTCGAAGAAATTCGAGTCGAACAACAAACTCTAGAGAATGCTCAAGATGACATTCAGGATGAAACTCAGAGATCTTTAGAAGAATCTGGTGAGAATCATGGTCAATCTAGAAATGTTACCCCGCGTAGATCGCAAAGATACAGATCTCAACCGGAAAGGTACTTAGGTATTTTGACGAACGAGAGCTATGACGTTCTATTACTTGAAAGTGATGAACCTGCGACTTACAAACAAGCTATGACGAGCCCTAGCTCCAAGCAATGGCAAGAAGCCATGCAATCTGAATTAGACACCATGTCTGAAAACCAAGTATGGGATTTGGTCGATTTGCCAGATGGCTACCAAGCCATTGGAAGCAAATGGGTTTTCAAACTGAAAAAGGACAAGGATGGGAAACTTGAAGTTTTCAAAGCTAGATTGGTTGCAAAAGGTTACAGGCAAGTCCACGGTGTGGATTACGATGAAACCTTTTCACCAGTTGCAATGCTAAAGTCTATTCGGATAATGTTAGCAATCGCTGCATATTACGATTACGAAATATGGCAGATGGATGTCAAAACTGCTTTCTTAAACGGCGTTTTAACAGAAACTGTGTTTATGACACAGCCTGAAGGTTTTGAGGATCCAAAGAATGCTAAAAAGGTATACAAGCTAAAGAAGTCAATCTACGGATTGAAGCAGGCATCCAGGAGCTGGAATATACGTTTTGATGAAGCAGTCAGTGACTTTGGTTTCATCAAGAACGCAGACGAATCTTGTGTATACAAGAAGGTCAGTGGGAGCAAAATGGCTTTCCTAGTATTGTATGTCGATGACATATTACTTATCGGAAATGACATTCCTATGTTGAACTGTGCAAGATTTGGCTTGGGAAATGTTTTTCGATGAAAGATCTAGGAGAAGCGCAGTACATATTGGGCATCAAGATTTACAGAGATAGATCTAAAAGGATGATTGGACTTAGTCAAAGCACTTATATCAATAAGGTGCTTGATAGGTTCAAGATGGCGGACTCCAAGCGAGGCTACCTACCCATGTCTCATGGAATGACTCTAAGCAAGACTCAGTGCCCAAAAACACTTGATGAGCATAGACGAATGAATGGGATTCCACATGCATCATTGATTGGTTCAATAATGTATGCTATGATATGTACGCGCGGATGTTGCGTACGCACTCAGTGCTACGAGCAGATACCAGTCAGACCCAGGAGAGGCGCATTGGACTGCTGCCAAGAATATTCTGAAGTACCTGAAAAGGCACAAAGATGACTTCCTGGTCTATGGTGGAGATGATGAATTAATTGTTAAAGGCTATACGGACGCAAGTTTCCAAACCGACAAAGATGATTTCAGATCACAGTCTGGGTTTGTCTTCTGCGTCAACGGAGGAGCAGTAAGTTGGAAAAGTGCTAAGCAAAGCACCATTGCTGATTCTACAACCGAAGCGGAGTACATTGCTGCACATGAAGCAGCAAAGGAAGCTATATGGCTAAGGAAGTTCATAGGTGAACTTGGTATAGTCCCCTCCATTAAAGGACCAATAGCCCTGTATTGTGATAATAACGGAGCTATTGCACAGGCAAAGGAGCCTAGACACCACCAGAGAGTCAAGCATGTACTTCGTAGATTTCACCTTCTACGAGAGTTCGTTGAAAGAAAAGAAGTCGAGATAAGCAAAATTGGAACTGATGACAACATATCAGATCCATTGAATAAACCTCTGCCGCAGGCGAAGCACAACTCGCACACTGCAGCAATGGGAATCAAGCATATTGGAGAATGGCTTTGATGTCTCTGTTTAATGTTTTAAAGTTTTAGAGTTTAAATCTTTGTAAAACATTATTGGTTAATCATTCACAATAAATGAAAAGAATTCGTTTTTCCATTTAATTTATGGTTTATTAAATGATGAGTCCCTTCAATTTGACGATATATTCAAGATAGACTGTCAGGACCAGTCCTGTGACTAAGAAATGTTTATCAAGTGAACTTGAATGTCAAAGGTTGAAAATGGTCCCTAGTCGGAGTTTTCTATAAAATTGGACGCATAGAAAATGTTAGACGACTAGAATGCAAGATGACTAGTAGTTCTGTTTATTGAACTATGTGGACATGGCAATGTCATAATCATTTGCATAGATACTTACTTTGGGAAGACTAGTATCGGACAAGACCTATGAAACTTTACTGTAAGAGATGAAAATCTGTCATAAGTAAATTTCATTAAAATTATTAGACACTAAATCCTCAATACTTGAGTGATTTGAGATTACTTGTTTGAGAACTGGTTGCTTTGACGTTGACCAACCGTCGCACCGTAAAAGGAGGCTATAAAGGCAACGCTCAGGTAATCACCTATCAAACGAAGTCTAATCTCAAGATCGCAAGATTGGGATTGTCCTCCCATAAATCGGGATGAGATGCTTAAAAGTTGTACAAGGCCACTCGGAGAGCTAGAAACTGTGAAATGCATGGCCGTGCTCGGATGAATCATAGGCTATGATTATCTGTTTATTTGATCAGTTGAACTCTGAAACCGAGGAACACCTCTGGACATAATAAGGATGACAACTCTTACCTTATGTTCAAGAGCAAGCATCGAGCGACAAAGGAATTAGGAAATGCACACTTGTCCCTAAGGACAAGTGGGAGACTGAAGGAAATAATGCCCTTGGTCCAAGTATGCATTCAATGTTAAGTCTAATAAATGCGGTTCAGTATTAATTAACAAGTTAATAAATTCAGTGAGATCAAGTGAGCTGAATGCCTGGCTAGAGGCCGCTTCAGTTCAAGTGGAATTAATGATATTAATCCACAGCTTACTCTTGACTGAACCCGTAGGGTCACACAAATAGTACGTAAACGGATCAAGTATTTAATGGCATTAAATACTCCATCTATGGATATTCGGAATCGACGGATCTTGGTTCCAGTGGGAGCTGAGATCGTCAAAGGCAAGCAAATGAATACTCCGGAAACGATGATATTGCCGGAAACGGAAATATGGATCGTATCGGAAATGTAAATATTATCCAAGTCGTAGATGTTGCCGGAAACGGAAACATGGTACGTATCGGAAAATATTATCGGAAATAGAAATATTGCCGGAATCGGAAATATTGCCGGAAACGGAAATATTGTCTGAATCGGAAATATTATCGGAATCGGAAAATAATTCCGGAAACGGAAATATTAAATATTTGTTCGAAACGGAAATTAATTCCGGAATCGGAAATATTAAATATTGTTTGTATCGGAAATGAATTCCGGAATCGAGAATTTAATCGGAAGCGCATCGTATGAATTAGCATCGGACGAGGCCTGCCAGACGAAGGCCCAGCACAAAGCCGGGGCCATCGCCCAGCAAGCCAAGCGCAACAACCACACGCCAAGCATGCGACCGGGCCCAGCGCAAAAGCCAGGCCCAGCCGAAGCTTGGGCGCGCGCGCGGGGCTGCGACGAGTGGGCTGGCGCTGTGCGTGGGCCGCAAGGCCTGCGTGCGGTGCTAGCGTATTACTCGAAGTGTGTTACTCGAATCCTAAAGCGTATAGAATTCGTTTAATGATTAAATTCCTAATCCTAAAAGATAAATTAATTAAATAAGAGTTCCACTAGGATTCTAATTTAATTAATTCGTATCCTAGTAGGATTCCAATTCTCTTTCCATACCCCTATAAATATGTGGCCTGGGTTCACAATATATAACGAGTTTCAAGTATTCAAAGTGAGTTTTTGAGAGAAAAATTCAGTCACATACCTTGCCTAAAAGTGCCGAAATTATTAGTACCTTAAGGGCGATTCTAGTTGGTCAATCTTAAGGCGGATCCGGACGTGCTGTGGACTATCTACGGAGGGACGACACTTGGAGTCCTAAAGACTTGTTCTTGTTCGGTTCGGGCGCAGCTAGGGAAGGCACGCAATTTAAGAACTGTCAAAATATACCCAGAGAATATTTCAAACCACAAGTTCAAATAAACGCAATTTAAGATTCTTCTCTCTTCTCTCTCATGGTGTGGTGTACGTTAAGGTTCACTTACTAACGTGCGCCAATCTTGAAAATGGCGAGGAAGAAGAAAACGCAGAAGCTTGAGATTGCTCAAGTTAATGAGGAAGCCTCTTCTCTTCTTCATCAAGAAGTTTCGAGGCCTAAGAACCAGAACCAACTCAGAAAACAAATACCCATTCCTGATGAACCTCGGGTTAGTGCGGGTCTGGTGACACCAGTTACGCTGCCTCATTCTGACCATGTGCTGCCGTCGATGAAACGTCTAGACAACTTTCAAGCTTACCAGGACTCGGCTGGTTGGTCGCAGTCAGTGCGTACTGATGTAAATCGACCGCCATCGCTGGTTGAAGCTTTGGAAGAGTTTTACGAAGATAGCCATCGAATGGTAGTGGGAAAGGATAGGGTGGACCTCCCGGTGAGAAGTGTTAATGCTGCACTCAAGGAGATGCACCACCAGAGTGTGATGAAGGAGAACCCAGGTGTAGATCCAGCCCAGAAAATAGAGGATGTCCGTACAGAAACAGAGTGTGAGATGAATGGTGCACAGTCAGCTCAACGGCGACTAGATATGGAACCAAAACCATGGGTGAGTCTATTCAAAGGTAGTTCACTCCCTTCTAATGGTTTTGCGTTGAATTTTATTGCTCCCACAGTCTGTGATGGAAAACCCATAGCTGTACTTGATAAGCATGAGATACAAAAAATGAATGATCTATGGGGACATGCAGTTTTCATGTATGTAGTTGGGGAAAAACCTTCAATTGGGGCTATTTTGAGATTCATTGCAAAAGAATGGCACCAAGTTGGTAAACCTCAGATTTTCCTCCATGATGAGGGCTATTTTGTAATCAGATTCCAGTCAAAGAGGGATAATGAATCAGTTCTGGTGGCTGGTCCTCATATGTTCTTTGGCAAACCTATGATTGTTAAACCTTGGACATCAAGTTTTAATTTCCAGGAGGAAATATTGAGGGTAGTTCCAGTGTGGGTTAGGTTGCCTAACTTACCACTGAGCTGTTGGGGGGGGTGATTCATTGAGCAGAATAGGGAGTTTGCTTGGAGATCAACTATATGCTGATGAATGTACTTCTAAATAGCAAAGAATTTTATTTGCCCGAATTCTCATTGAGGTGGATGTAACTGGTGACTTGCCTAAATCTGTGCAGATTCAGGACCCTATGGGTAACATTGTTAAACAGGTGGTTGAGTTTGAATGGCTACCACCTTATTGCCAGAAGTGTAAGATTGTGGGGCATGAATGTACTCAGACAAGAGTCATTACCACAAGATTTAGGCCAGCTGATGTTCAGAGAAAGAAGGTTGTGAAGGTGTGGAAACCTAAAGCAGTGCAACCAACTGTTGAACCAAAAACTACTGATGAGTTGACTGCTAATGATGTTGTACAAGAGGATGATGGGGAGAATGGAGAGTTATCTGTTTATGATAAGCCTTTTACTCCAATTGCTCCAGTTCTTGATGAAGGGTGGAGAGTTGTTTCAAGGAGAAGAAGAGATATTAGAACTCCAGCTCAGACTGTGGGGCTTGCTGAAGTCCATTTGAATGGGGAGGAATTGGTTGCTGGTAGTGAGGGAGTGGAATTCCCAATTGATCCACCATGAATATTAGTACCTGGAATGTGAGGGGATTGAATGATCCCATTAAAGTAGTTGAAATAAAGAAGTTTTTAGCTAGTAATAACATTAGTGTCGTAGCTTTGTTAGAAACTAAAGTTCAGGAGAAGAATAGTTGTAAAATCCAGAAGAAAATAGGGGTTGGGTGGCAGTGGATTATGAATTATGAGCACTCTCCTAGGGGAAGGATATGGATTGGTTGGAAGCATGCATTGGTGTCAGTTCAGCTTATCCAAAAAACTGAATTTTGTGTCCACTGTCATGTTACTACTAAGAATGGCTTGTTTGATACTATCTTTTTAGCTGTGTATGGTTTGCACTCTGTTGATACTTGAAGACCTATGTGAAGAGAGATCACTACTTTCAGTAGTACTGTTAATTGTCCTTGGCTTGTCATGGGGGATTTCAATGCGGTTTTATTAGCTGCTGATAGGGTAAATGGCAATGCAGTTACAGAAGGGGAAACTAAGGATTTTGATAGCTGTATGGATGCTGCAGGGTTGGCTGAGCTTAAGAGTTATGGGAGTTACTATTCTTGGAGCAATAAGGGGCAAGGTAACTTGAGAATCTATTCCAGGATAGATAGGGCCATTGCCAATGCATTGTGGCATTCTAAGTTTGTTGATGCTGTGGTGGATTATTTGCCTCCAGGAATATCTGATCACTCACTTCTGGTTATGTCTTGCAATATTCATCTGGGAGGGGGGAGTAGACCCTTTAAATTTTTTAACTATATGGCTGATCATGTTCTGTTTCTTGATGTAGTTAAAAAGGGATGGGATGTGTCTTGTCCAAGGGGTGGAGCCATGTTCAAGGTTTGGACTAAGCTGAAAGCAGTAAAGCAAGGATTGAAGGAGCTACATCATAAATATTTTGCTAAGCTTGATGAGAGAATTGAGGGGTTAAGGGCTGATTTGGGTCAAATTCAGATTCAGTTAGCTTCTTGCCCTACTGATAGCAATGTGCAACAAAGTGAGAGGGATTGTAGTGAGACTCTTAAGAAGTTTTTGCATATTCAGGAGAGTGCATATAGACAGAAAGCAAGAATTCAGTGGTTGCAAGTAGGAGATTCTAATTCTAAGTTCTTTTTCAGTGCAATGAAGGAGAGGATAGCTAGGAATAGCATTGATATTTTGTATGATGATTCTGGGAAGAAGCTTAGCACTACTCAGGAAATTCAAGAAGAAGTTAGCTCTTTCTATAAGAAGTTGATTGGTACTGCAGCTAGCTCATTGATGGGTGTGGATGTTGGAGTGGTTAGGAAAGGGAAGCAGCTTTCTGCTGCTGATGCAGAAATGTTGGTGGTTCTTGTTTCAGATGCAGAAATTGATGCAGCTATCAAAGGTATTGATATCAATAAAGCCCCTGGGCTTGATGGGTTCAATAGTTTGTTCTTTCTTAAAGCTTGGGAGATTGTGAAAGCTGATGTTTATGAAGCAGTAAGAGAGTTTTTCAGAACTGGGGTGATGTTAAAGCAAGTGAACAACACTTCAGTTACTTTGGTTCCTAAGATTCAGAATGCTTCTTGTGTGAAGGATTTTAGGCCAATTGCTTGCTGCTCAGTTGTTTACAAAATTATCTCCAAAATTCTTACTGCTAGAATGCAAGGTGTTATTGGTACAGTTGTAAATTGTTCTCAATCTGGTTTCATCCCTGGTAGATCCATTTCTGATAATATTTTGCTGGCTTGTGGGTTGGTGAAGTGCTATTCTAGAAAACATGTTTCTCCTAGGTGTATGATTAAGGTGGATCTGAAAAAAGCCTATGATTCGTTAGAGTGGCCTTTCTTGAAAACCATGCTGTCAGAGCTAGGATTCCCTATGAAGTTTGTGAATTGGGTGATGCAGTGCCTTTATTCTGTTTCTTATTCCATTCTGATAAATGGTTGTCCCACTAAACCAATTCCTGCAAAGAAAGGGTTGAGACAAGGTGATCCCATTTCACCTTATTTGTTTGCTTTGGGTATGGAATACCTGTCAAGGTGTCTTGCTGCTCTTGCTGAAGATACTAACTTCTCTTATCACCCTAGATGCAAAAAGTTGGATCTCACCCATATGATGTTTGCTGATGATTTGTTGATGTTCTCCAGAGCTGATGAGGGTGCTATGAAAGCTCTTTTTGATGCTTTTACCAATTAAGTTTTCCTTGGCTTCTGGTTTGGAAGCTAATTTGCACAAAAGTGAAGTTTATTTGGCAGGTGTTTCTGATCATGTTGCTTCCAGTATTGTTAGCTCAATTGGGGTTCCTAAGGGATCTTTCCCATTCAGATACTTGGATGTCCCCCTTACAACTAGGAAGCTCTCCTTCACAGACTGCAAGCCTCTCATTGATAGAACTGTTGCTAGAATCAAGAGCTGGACTTCTAAGTTTCTTTCCTATGCAGGTAGGCTGCAACTGGTGAAATCTGTTCTCTTTGGTATCCAGCTCTACTGGTGTCAGATCTTTGTTATACCTAAAAAGGTGATGAAGGAGATTCAGAGAATTTGTAGATGTTTCTTGTGGACTGGTGCTGATGCAGATTCTAGGAAAGCTTCTATCTCTTGGAAGCAATTGTGTTTCCCTAAGAGTTGTGGAGGGTGGAATCTTAAAGATCTAACTGTGTGGAATAAAGCAGCAGTTTTGAAGCACTGTTGGGCTTTAGCTTTGAAGCAGGATAGGCTCTGGGTGAGGTGGATTCATGCTTATTACATTCAGCATAGAGACTTCTGGACTATGCCAATTCCTAATGGTTTAACTTGGTCATTAAGGAAAATTTGGCATAATAGAGAAGTATTTCTGCAGGCAAATGGAGTGGATCAGTTTGTGCAAGCTGGTAAATTCAGAATTCAGAAAATGTATAAGTTTCTTCATCCAGTTGGAGCTCAGGTGGGATGGAAGAGATTGATTTGTAATAGCCATGCTAGTCCAAAGAGTACCTTCATTGTGTGGCTAGCAGTGCAGAACAGGCTTGCTACAAAAGACAGATTGATAAGATGGCAGCTGAATATTGATGGTATTTGTGGTCTGTGTCAGGTGGAAAATGAAATCTTGGAGCACCTTTTCTTCTCTTGCTCCTATTCTCAGGAGATTTGGAAGCAGGTTCTGCTCTCTTTAGGTGTGAATAGAACTGTGTTGCCTTGGCATGAGGAAATCCAGATTGCAGTGAAGAAAAGCAGAAGCACACGGAAGCAAGCTTGCAAGTATAGCTTTCATTGAGTCTGTTTACTGTATTTGGTTGCAAAGAAATGCTAAGGTCTTTAGGGATCATGTTGATCCAGTTAAAACTGTTGTTAGCAACATTATGTTTAATGTTGAGTGTAGATGTCAGTAGTAGCCTCTGTGTACTTTAGCTAGCTTGTGTTGGTTAGCTAGGTGTTTGGTTGTGTCTGTTGGACAGTTGGTGTTTTCAGAGTTTGTTAACACTCTGATTACTTGGTGAATAAAATCTCATTATTATTTGCCAAAAAAAAAAAATATACCCAGAGATAATTTTCAACGCCCAGAGCTGGGCGCCAATATCTTTAATGCCCCAGCCTGGGCGCTGATTCTTTCTGCTAGTCAAGTTTTGCCCAGATATAAAAATAAGAAAGAACACCTATGAATCCTCGCATCGAACGAAGTAATAAGCCGTGCAAACCCACGCAGAAGGTGCTACACTTGTTCGAGCACCTGAACGAGGCGTAATGAAGTACTCCAATGCAAAAAATAATAATGATATCCCAACACCTGGAGGAATGTTCTAAGACACGCTGTTAGGCCACACAAGCCTACGTTGCACCATAAGTTCAACCATCCCACGGTACAAGTCTAAAAAAGAGTAAGGCATATTGCACTAATGTAGGCATGACCAAGAGCACGTGTAAAAGAGGCAAAGACTACTTATCGCCCAAAATCAAAATGCAAGCCACACGACTTCTACGTTAAGGATTAAAAGTAGCAAAATATTACCTACCACGAAAGGGATAGCTCGCACCTACACGAGCGGAACCCCAAGGCATCTGTCTCGAAAGAACCTACAAAAATCGTACGCCAAAAGGAAGCATCCCAACATGCATACTTGGGGGCTCCAAGCTACGAAACAACCATAGCAAAATAAAAAAAAATCTCGAAGCAAATATTTGAACAATCGAAAGGGCACGATGTTTGAGCCCACTTCATGAATGGGCCTGAACCCTATCAAGCTTCTAAGCAAACTATTCAAAATCAGTCGTTGCTCAAAAAAAATGAAACAATTCAAGCAAACTGATTAATGGACCGCACACAACGGCCATTTTATGAACGCTCATTTGCACATACATATCATCTTTTCTAAGTATCGAATATTTACGAACGCGTTCAAAAAAAAAAAAAAAAAGGAAAACGAACGAACAAGAGGCCAACTGTGTCATCAAGAAACCTCGCCAGAAACTATTTTCAGCGCCCAGCGCTGGGCGCCGAAATCTTTAACGCCCAGGCATGGGCGCCGAAAATGAACCCAGGCTCAAAAAAGGCCCTAACTTCTATTGGGCCCTGCCGCATCCATTCGACTCGAAAATTGCCGATTTCCTTACTGAAAGTCGCACCTCACGACTTTGTCAAGAATAGCACGCTACTATAAAAGGTCGCTCGCGCATACGAGCATGACTCCAAAACATGATTACAAGATGCGAAAAACGACCGACGAGCCCCAGTGCTTGGGGGCTCGCGAAAAAATATACTCCAACGAGGAGCGCACAATCAAAATCAAATTCCAGGACTACGTCATACACCATCTCATGTCCGGATATCTCAAAAAAACCAGGTACGGCCTCAAGACAAAGGTCGTCATTGACACTTGTGCATGGTCCTCTGATCAAAGACCAAGTAGTGGCAAAAATCAAGCCGTAAAGACTAGGTCAAAACCACGAAAGCAGACGGTCGCAAGACAAAGGTCCGTCTAAACCCGTTGTCAACCCACGTTCAGGTTACAACTAAATCCGAGCATCCCTCGAAAGAATTCGCTCTTGCAAGAATGAATAAAATAAATTCTCAAAAAGAAATCACGATGAAAAAAAAGTAGGAAACTTGCCCATCTTAGTGGGCAGGATCGCGTCACGAACCACGCGAGTCCCAAATTGAAAAACGAATTCAGGGGCGTCCACCCTCAGCGGACAGGGCTCGCCCACCCACAGCGGGCGGGGTCTGCGTCACTAGCCGCGCAGGTCCTCAGTTTTCGAAAAATAGAATCTTCAAAAACAAAATGAAACAGGCTCGCCATCTTCAGCCGGCGGGGTCTACGGCGCAAACCACGTAGGTCCTTATTTTCAAAAATAATAAACAAATTTCGAAACAGATTCGTCCACTTCTATCGGACGGGGTGTCCACCCTTAGCGGACAGGCTCGCCATCTTTAGCCGGCGGGGTCTGCGTCACTAACCGCGCAGGTCCTTAGTCGCTGCAGCGATAACTCTTTTTGGTTTTCCGTTTTTCCCAAAAACGATGTGAGTAGCCTTTGGTTTTCCGTTTTTCCCAAAAACGATGTGAGTAGCCTTTGGTTTTCAGTTTTTCCCAAAAACGATGTGAGTAGCCTTTGGTTTTCAGTTTTTCCCAAAATCGATGTGAGTAGCTTTTGGTTTTCCGTTTTTCCAAAAAAAGAGCGATGTGAGTAGCTTTTGGTTTTCCGTTTTTCCAAAAAAGAACGATGTGAGTAGCTTTCCTTTTTCCACAAAACATTCAAAGATTGGTTTTCCGTTTTTCCAAAAAAGAACGATGTGCTGGATTTTCCTTCGTTTTACGTCCCATAAAAACAAGGGGGTTTTCTCGTTTAGCTAACCCTAAAAATGAGAATCTTTAAAAACATTTTTACCTCGTGATTGGGCTTGGCCAGGCCCAATTACACTTTACAGCTTTGATTTCGAAAACATCTGTAGCTACTCCCAATGACAAAGTGAGGGAGTTTCTACGCACCTTTAGATCCTTCCAATAACAAAGTGAGGAAGTTTCTATACTATCAGTTAACAAATCCCAATGACACGTGAGGGATATGTCGACACTTCAAAGTGATGACCCTTAAGTCAAATGTTATCACTCGGGGGCTCGTGAGACCCTCGCAAAAAACAGGTCACCATGGCTTGTGTGACGCACTCCGTCTAAAACTTTGACCATCGTCTTACTCCAAGACTCAGTCAAAGTGGGGGCTAACTGTAGACACCTACTTTTGTCCCCATTCCCGAAAGGGAAGGTTCGATGATGAAAACATAAATCTCCACTTGACAACGCATCTCCTATAAAATAACGAATCTCAAACACCCTTCTCGTTTCACCCGAAACCTGCTATTTATAGAAACCTGCTATTTATGGAAACCTGCTAAAAATAGTAACTGCCGTAGTTGAATGATCCCATTAAAGTAGTTGAAATAAAGAAGTTTTTAGCTAGTAATAACATTAGTGTCGTAGCTTTGTTAGAAACTAAAGTTCAGGAGAAGAATAGTTGTAAAATCCAGAAGAAAATAGGGGTTGGGTGGCAGTGGATTATGAATTATGAGCACTCTCCTAGGGGAAGGATATGGATTGGTTGGAAGCATGCATTGGTGTCAGTTCAGCTTATCCAAAAAACTGAATTTTGTGTCCACTGTCATGTTACTACTAAGAATGGCTTGTTTGATACTATCTTTTCAGCTGTGTATGGTTTGCACTCTGTTGATACTTGAAGACCTATGTGAAGAGAGATCACTACTTTCAGTAGTACTATTAATTGTCCTTGGCTTGTCATGGGGGATTTCAATGCGGTTTTATTAGCTGCTGATAGGGTAAATGGCAATGCAGTTACAGAAGGGGAAACTAAGGATTTTGATAGCTGTATGGATGCTGCAGGGTTGGCTGAGCTTAAGAGTTATGGGAGTTACTATTCTTGGAGCAATAAGGGGCAAGGTAACTTGAGAATCTATTCCAGAATAGATAGGGCCATTGCCAATGCATTGTGGCATTCTAAGTTTGTTGATGCTGTGGTGGATTATTTGCCTCCAGGAATATCTGATCACTCACCTCTGGTTATGTCTTGCAATATTCATCTGGGAGGGGGGAGTAGACCCTTTAAATTTTTTAACTATATGGCTGATCATGTTCTGTTTCTTGATGTAGTTATCCAAGGGGTGGAGCCATGTTCAAGGTTTGGACTAAGCTGAAAGCAGTAAAGCAAGGATTGAAGGAGCTACATCATAAATATTTTGCTAAGCTTGATGAGAGAATTGAGGGGTTAAGGGCTGATTTGGGTCAAATTCAGATTCAGTTAGCTTCTTGCCCTACTGATAGCAATGTGCAACAAAGTGAGAGGGATTGTAGTGAGACTCTTAAGAAGTTTTTGCATATTCAGGAGAGTGCATATAGACAGAAAGCAAGAATTCAGTGGTTGCAAGTAGGAGATTCTAATTCTAATTTCTTTTTCAGTGCAATGAAGGAGAGGATAGCTAGGAATAGCATTGATATTTTGTATGATGATTCTGGGAAGAAGCTTAGCACTACTCAGGAATTTCAGGAAGAAGTTAGCTCTTTCTATAAGAAGTTGATTGGTACTGCAGCTAGCTCATTGATGGGTGTGGATGTTGGAGTGGTTAGGAAAGGGAAGCAGCTTTCTGCTGCTGATGCAGAAATGTTGGTGGTTCTTGTTTCAGATGCAGAAATTGATGCAGCTATCAAAGGTATTGATATCAATAAAGCCCCTGGGCTTGATGGGTTCAATAGTTTGTTCTTTCTTAAAGCTTGGGAGATTGTGAAAGCTGATGTTTATGAAGCAGTAAGAGAGTTTTTCAGAACTGGGGTGATGTTAAAGCAAGTGAACAACACTTCAGTTACTTTGGTTCCTAAGATTCAGAATGCTTCTTGTGTGAAGGATTTTAGGCCAATTGCTTGCTGCTCAGTTGTTTACAAAATTATCTCCAAAATTCTTACTGCTAGAATGCAAGGTGTTATTGGTACAGTTGTAAATTGTTCTCAATCTGGTTTCATCCCTGGTAGATCCATTTCTGATAATATTTTGCTGGCTTGTGGGTTGGTGAAGTGCTATTCTAGAAAACATGTTTCTCCTAGGTGTATGATTAAGGTGGATCTGAAAAAAGCCTATGATTCCTTAGAGTGGCCTTTCTTGAAAACCATGCTGTCAGAGCTAGGATTCCCTATGAAGTTTGTGAATTGGGTGATGCAGTGCCTTTATTCTGTTTCTTATTCCATTCTGATAAATGGTTGTCCCACTAAACCAATTCCTGCAAAGAAAGGGTTGAGACAAGGTGATCCCATTTCACCTTATTTGTTTGCTTTGGGTATGGAATACCTGTCAAGGTGTCTTGCTGCTCTTGCTGAAGATACTAACTTCTCTTATCACCCTAGATGCAAAAAGTTGGATCTCACCCATATGATGTTTGCTGATGATTTGTTGATGTTCTCCAGAGCTGATGAGGGTGCTGTGAAAGCTCTAAAAGTGGCAAGTCATAAAAGATAGAAACCTGTCAGAATTAGGTGTTGCACTCCAAAATAAATCCTAAATGAGATAGAAAACTGCGAGAATCCTATTCCTAATATGATTCGTAAATTAGAGTTACGTATTAATTAAAATCCTAACGAGCCTATAGTTCGTAACGGGCCCAGACGCATTCCGTCATGAAATTGATACGCACTAAAAGACTCGATTAAGTCTCAAACACTATGGATTTCAGGAATCCGAATCTGACTAAGAAAACAGCCCAGACCCTATTTTCAACGCCTGGCTCTGGGCGCTGGAATTACCTGGGGTGTGTTTCCCTAATTCTTTGTGTATTAGCGCTCTGCAATTCTATCTTTCCACAAACTCTTTTCTATAAATATAGCCCAAGTTCGACGTGAAATCACAACACACAATTCATATTCTGAGTATTGACTCCAACCCTTAGCCTAAGCCTCACGCTGCGAAATTATTCACGCGTTCTGTCGCAATCGATCCATAAATCGAACAGAACGTATCCTGTCCCATAATTTGAGATTCGTTAAATAAAAAGGAGAAATAGCAAAGTCAAAGTGGTTAGTTTTCTGAGAAGCATGACGCACCTCTCAAGGGTGCGTCGTAATGTGTCCCTTTTCTATGATTTAATTGCTTTCCTCGCCCTTTTTATGAACTGTTAAACTAACTAAATCTGATTGTTCTACCACGCCTAACAAATATAATATTTTTGGGAAATTGGATTATCATGCTAGGTCCCTTAATGCTATTTAAATCAGATAATCGCGATCGATCTAGTATTATATGTTGCATATTGCTAAAATCAACTCAGATTAGTTTAATAGTTAACCCATGTCCCTTCAATTATTTATGCTGAGCTAGTAAGGATATCCTGCCTCTGGAGTTATCGACGAGCGAGTACTCCTCTCGGTAGTTACAGTCCCCCGAACCCTCAATCTCTACCCTGCGGGTGTATGTTGAGAGATCCCCACACCAGGGATCACAAGGGAACCTACGGCCGTCGTGGTCAAACATAATTGCACTCCCTTTATGTCACGATAACCGAGTTTTGTCAGTTTTTCTCATTGTCGTTAAAAACTGAATGGCGACTCCTATATTACTAGTCAATTGGGTGTAAACTCACAGGAAATCCAATTACACTTGATTGAATAAAAAGAATCGTCACACCCACGAGGGACGAGGTCACGCATTAGCCTCGTGCTTTTTCGACCCCCTCACAATATTTATAAAAGATTAACTAGACTTTGACATTTAAATTAAAAATAGTCTCCCCGGCAACGGCACCAAAATTGATACGTGTCGTTTACCGTATTAAATTAAAAACCTATCTTAGACCTTTAAAAATATTAACAAGTAGTAAAAGGGTAAGAAAGAGTCGATCCCACGAAGAGACTACTAATTTCTAACATCAAAGTTTAACTAATCAGAGTCTTAAAACCAAACCGACATAATCATAGGATACACAACTTATACAATTATTTACCTATTCAAATAAAGGGGGGGGGGGTGGTGTTTAAAATTCATACTAACAATCTAAGTGAACGTTAAATTACTAACTAAACAATTATTTACAAATGACAAGAAAACAAGCCCAATTGGTATGGTTTGATTATAGAGAAATCAGACAATTTAAAGTTCCTTCTTCCATGTACCAAAATCTTATTTAATACTTCGTTTGGCAAATAGGTCGTGGATTTACCGCTGCGATAAATCCAACCCTAATAAACTTGTTTCATTAGAACAATTTATATACTTAATAAAATTAAAGTGATCCGCTCACTCCTAACAATACTAAGTTGTTTACTCTCAATAATCACTTAATGCCGCGTCAAGTAGTAATCTAGCATAGTCTAATTACTCTAAACCTGTAATCGTGCACTATCACAAATATAAAGATCAAACACAAAAAGATGAATCCAACAATCATATAACTTGAATAAATACCAAACTCAATATTAATCATGAAATACTCAACATTTTTCAAGTAAGACCACTCCATGAACATCAAAACTGAAAATTAAATCTGATTGTAATGAATTGTAAGTACAAAGAAACAATATAAAAACTCTTAATTGAAGGTAGAGAAGGAGAAAACTCATTAATTAGGAACTAGACCGATGCAGCAGCTGCCTTCGGGTCCGCCGTCAATGGAGATCGCTCACCTTCAATACTGTCAATATCAACAATCCAATCTCACAAACCCTCCTAATTTTTGTTGTGTTCCCTGTGTATTTCTTGACGGTTTTAGTAGCAACTTTATAGGAGATAAACCCTAGTTTGAACGGAGATCTCGGAATCAGAAAATCATCCATGTAATGATTGAAATAACTGATAACCGTGCTCCGAATTTACAGCAGATATGCCGATCAGATCTTTAGAGGAGGAGTTTGTTACGCCCATGATAAATGTTTGACAAATTCAACTCCCTATTTGATGCCTCTAGCAGAAGGAATTTGAAAGGAGTTGAGAGTGATTGCTGATTTCTAGCGTGATGAAGAAGCATTAACTTGGGCTCTTTGTTTTCTCGGAGATGGAGCTGCGGTAAGTGAAAGTAATGGGATTTTGGAAGTTACTTTGTGTGCTCAAGGGAATTAATTACTCCGTAGTACTTAGCTTTCCCATTAATTTTCATTAATTCTCATGTGTAACCTAATTACCAAGAGTTGACTCTTTTTGTATTCTTCGATTCCCTTATTAATGTTGTTATCGTTAATGTCTCGTGTGCAACCAACGGGCATGAAATTAGCACCGGTAACATAACCGAGTAATATTTAGGCTAATTTAACAATAAAATATAAAACAAAGAAAAATATACTTATAATTATTAAACGTAATTAAAGACCCAAAATGATAAATAAAGGATTACTACATAGCTAAACTAAGGGAATAAATATATGGTAAATAATACCCTTATCAAATTCCCCCACACTTAGCTTTTGGTCGTCCTCGATCAAAATAAACAACATTAAGGTGTACTATGCGAATAAAAAAATAAAACTCAATTACTCTCGACAATCCAAACTAATGAGCAAGTGAATATTTTCATGAAATTCAAAATATATTTTTATATCACTACTAACAAGCATGGATCATTGAACAATATGAAACAAGAGCTTAGCACCCTAGTTGACTAACCAATCTTACCGCTTCCTTTCCCCTAAGTTTGAATCTTCCCTCATAGATGCGCAACCGTATTAGCTCATGCCTCACTTAATTTGATGACCCTCGTCAGGACTTGCACAAAATCTTACCCTCCACCGTTAAGGAATCAAAAGTGTACTTAGGAGATCAAATAGGACTTTTATATGGTTGTAATGGGGCTTAGGTTAAGGGTAGAGAAATATTTTGGAATGTGGTGTTAAATAGAGCCAAGCTAAAGGAGCAAATGAACAATAAAAACATGACATTGGTGATGTTTTGTCTCAACATTCAGCCATAATTATCTGCTGCCAGCATCTTTAATCATCATATAACATCATACTACTAGTCAACATTATCCTTGCAATGATACATTTTCAGCAACTTCAAACATTTCATCCATACATCAGAGTAACATATGAATATTCTTTCTATTCATTCCCTTTTCTTTCTTTTTTTTCTTTTTTCTTTTTCTTTTTGTTTTTTTTTTCCAAGCATAACAACTTTTTCCATAATCTCCCAAACAACACAATTATAAGAAAACTCGAATAAAGTTCTCCATTTAGCTAAGCTCGGGAATAGGCCATAGGCTTGTACTGTACGGTTTGCCAAGAAAGGCTTAAAGCTCAACAGGGCTAAGCAAATGGAATTTTTGTGAATACAATAAATAACAAAAGGCCTGGAGATTCTGGAAGTTCTAATTATATCAATAAAAAATGCCTCAATCATTTCTCCCCTACACTTTGGTCATCGATCTCGGAAAGCTAAAATGCAAGTCCTAATTTGGGATCAATAAGGAGGAAAATAAAGAAGTGAGTCTTACGAGGTTCGTGGCCCTCCATTTCGGGTTTCATCGCACAAAGGGAAAGCGAAACCATGCAGCACAAACCATGTCAAAGAGGGGTTTATGCAATCTTTAATACCATTCATATTGATCCAATGCAAGCTAGTTTGTGACAAAACCATAAAACCCTTTTTTTTCTCTTTTTTTTTCCACTTATCAGTCATTTGGTTTAGAAATCAAAAGAACCAACATTTATTTCCTATGTCACAAGTACAACCGAGTATGCTTAAATATGACAGAGACTTTTACTAAAATTTTGACAGCATTTCGTTTTAAAAATGACGATTTCTAACCACTCCCCCCCACACTGAAACTTTGCATTGTCCCAAATGGAAAAAAAATGTAGAAAAGTTAGAAGAGACTTAGCTGGTTATGGGAGGTGCCAGAAGAAAACACGATCTGCCTATTTGGTGTGAAGTTGTATTAGAGATCTGGTGAGAACCATGTTGTTCAGCAAACCGGAGCACGCCCCACGATAATGGCATCACAGATTTCAGAAGTTAGGTGGTTGCATTGTGTGAGACATTAAAAGGACCTGAACAAATCTATGGAAAGAATAAACAAAATAGCATCAGGTTCAAGCGTAATCATGTCCCTCTTGTTTGGGTTTGTCTGTAGCACAAAAAATTAACCTGTCCACCTTTTTTTTTATTTGTAGCTAAAATTAAAAACTAAGTTATTAACTAAAGCTGAGAAAACGAAAACAAAAACAAAAACAAGAAATTGAAATTATAGGAAAATGAAAATAAATAGCTCTAAGCCTTGGGTTGCCTCCCATGCAGCGCCTAGATATAGGAGGATTCATTTGGGAAGTAAGAAGCCCCTTTGATATCTCTTCATCTGCAAATAATTCTCGATGTGAAAACACAGACCGTTGTCGCGTTTTAGTTCTTTACAAGTACGTACAACTACAGCCCTGATCACTTCTGATCTTGAGCAGTTACACCTCTGGGGCCCCTAACACAAATAGACGCCTCACAAGTTCCATATAGATTACCGGAGCGGCGCTGGCGGAATATTTTATGTACCGTGAGAGACACACTTTAATCATTTATGATGATCTTTCCAATGCTATTCTTTTTCTTAAAAAAAAAATCTTCTCTACTATAAATTATTAATTGTTGTAAATTTTTATTTGACTTAGCTTAAAGGTTTTATGTACAAAGACAAGTAGTCTTTAACTATCCCCAAGAAGCCCAACAAACTCTTGAAATAGAAGAAGCTAACTTGAGGAAAGCGGAAGGAAAGAGACAAAAAATTGAAGCAAATATAGCTCTCAAACGAGCTAGGACACGAGTCGAGGCTAGCAATACGATTTCTTCGTAACCAGTCGGTGCGCGCGTCCGAATAATCATAACCAGAATAAGTTCCGTTTATAGACCCCTTAGAATCTATATTCTAGAAGATATTAATTATCTTTTTATTTTGTTGATGCGTTGGAGAGACCTTTTCCTATTTTGTGCCGAAGCTCTTTATAAAGCACAAGCCGAAACAGGCGAAATCAAAGGGCATTACTTGAATGCTACCGCGGGTACATGCGAAGATATGATGAAGAGGGCTGTATTTGCCAGAGAATTGGGCATTCCTATTGTAGGTGGTAACAGGGGAAGGGGTCAAATTTATCCTGACGGAAGCAAGAGTAATAATACAGTTTATAATTCCACAGCAACAGGTATAGTAAAGAAAATTGTACGAAAAGTATGTTATATAAACAGGTAAAGTAAAGTAACAAATATTATTTATTATTATCTATAAAAAATAGATAATTAATAAATATAGAAATTTTTTATATGTTTTTGTTTGGAATGGAAGACAATCAAATAATTTTTCATAAAATGAGTTAATTATAATATTATTATTATTTGTAATAAATTACAGAATAAATTAATGAAAATATTTAATTTTTTTTATTTTATGATTCATAGTCTTTTTCTTTTTTAGTACAATTTTGATCCATTAAATCTTAAATATTTTTTCGAAATAACTTAAATAAATAGAAATAATAGTGAAATTCTTTTTATCTTTCTACTTCATAGGCTTCAAAAGGTTCCCTTTATTTACTTATTATTTACTCACGGTATCCAAGTTGAGAGAGATAAATTGAACAAGTATGGTCGTCCCCTATTGGGATGCACCATTAAACCTAAATTAGGTTTTATCCGCTAAAAACTATAATACCGACTCCTCAGAATTTGGTAACTTCAACTCCATTAACAACGACTTTTGAATCTTTTTTTGGATTACACCCATTATCTCAAGTTTTGGATCGAACTAGGCCATTGACACAAATAGTTCATGGGAGAAAATTGAGTTATTTGGGTCCTGGGGGATTGACAGGGCGAACCGCTAGTTTTCGGGCTGCCAAGATATCAGTATCTAGGGTTTCATACTCAGGAGTATAATAAGTCAATTTGTACGAGCGGGAATCGTCGAGGTATTTGTGCAAATAAATATAATCCATGGAATCACAAAACCTATCAAAATGAAAGAATTGATGATGGACTTCCCAATCAAATTCGTCGTAACACTCATAATGATCAACTTTACGCAGGTCCCATTGTATTCCGGAAGCGCGTAGCATTGGGCATGATAAACCCCAATTTATTGCTTCTTCTCCACCAATAATGCCGACGTTCTCAACTCGTTCTAAAAAAATAGGATTTCGCATAATAAGTTTTTGGTATTCAGTAAGCCCTATTAAAAAATAATCACAAAAATCTAAACATTTATCTATCCAACCATAAAGAAGCTATTATATCCCATTTAAGTTGGGCCAGTCTCTTTTTAGGGTTCCATACCTTGGGTCTTTATGTTCATAAGTGATATGGAAATGGATCGAGTAATCTGTTCTTTTATCCAAGAAAAGGTATTTATAGTTTGCATAGTCCAACCATTGATTCCGAAAATTTATACAATAAATTGGGTAGGTTGCTTGTCTTGTGATATATATGATAAACATACAAATAAATATTTTTGAATAAGGAGTACTCAGTTTAGTGATTCACAATTCATATTATTACTTGTACTAAAACTTAAATAAAATTATGGACAAATTTGGAAAACTCAAGGGATTCCGGTACGCTGGTCTACTTCTTCACATCCACCGTGCAATGCACGCAGTTATTGATAGACATAAGAATCATGGTATGCACTTCCGTGTACTAGCGAAAGCGTTACGTCTATCTGGTGGAGATCATATTCACTCTGGTACCGTAGTAGGTAAGCTTCAAGGAGAAAGAGATATTACTTTAGGCTTTGTTGATTTACTACGTGATGATAGTTTCCATACCTTCGAACTCTTTCGAGCATCTATCCACCAGTCAATCAATTCAATTACTTTACTTCTTTTGGGTTGGCAATGATACAAAAAGAAAGACCAAGCTCATGGGCTTATTATCCTAGGTCGGTATTTCCCGTCGTTGGCTCGACGTAGAACATTCTTCGGTCTTTTGAAAGCTTTATTTCTTCAATCATCCCTGATTGTTCATACTCATAGAATGCTTTTAATCTGTGACCATTCACCTTGAATACTTTACCAGAATCCACACTTTTAATCTCAACTGCACCATGATCAAATATATTAGTAATAACAAAGGGACCAGGCCATCTAGATCGAAGTTTGCCAGGGAATAATTTCAAACGAGCATTGTATAAAAGAACTTTTTGTCCTATAGAAAAAGTAGTTTTGACTATCCTTTTATCATGAAATGCCTTAGTCTTGTCTTTGTAAATCTGAGCATTTTCATAAGGCTCTAATCTGGTTTCTTCAAGCTCTTGCAAACTAAGTTTTCTCTGCTGCCCAGCCAAATCATAATCCATATTACATTGCTTAACAGCCCAATAAGACTTATGCTTGATTTCCACAGGTAAATGACAACCTTTCCAAAAAACAAGTCGATATGGTGACATCCCTAAAGGCGTTTTGTAAGCTGTCCTATAGGCCCATAATGCGTCATCTAGCCTAAGGCTCCAGTCCTTCCTATTAGGGCTCACCATTTTTTCTAATATCTATTTGATTTCCCGATTAGACAACTCAGTTTGACCGTTTGTTTGAGGGTGATTAGCAGTTGCTACTCTATGTGTCACATGAAATTTCTCAAGAAGAGCACCAAAAGTTTTATTGCAAAAATGAGTTCCTCTATCACTAATTATGGCCTTTGGCATGCCGAACCTATTAAAAGTGTAACTCTTAACAAATTTGACAACGGTCTTAGCATCATCAGTTATGGTGGCAATAGCCTCCACCCATTTAGACACATAGTCCACAACAAGAACAATGTAAAGATTACCAAAGGATGAGGGGAAGGGACCCATAAAATCAATGCCCCAAACATCAAATATTTCACAGACTATAATTCCATGTTGTGGCATTTCATTTCTGTTAGAGATATTACCTGTGTTCTGACATGGTTCACAAGACTTAACAAAAATATAAGCATCTTTAAACAACGTAGGCCAATAAAAACCACACTGAAGGACTTTATATGCAGTCCTTTGAGGACCAAAATGTCCCCCAGCTTCCAAAGAATGACAAAAATTGAGAATAGAAGTGAATTCAGATTTATCGACACACCTGCGCATGAGTTGATCTGCACAACATTTCCAAAGGTATAGGACATCCCAAAAATAATACTTTGATTCAGATTTAATCTTTTCCTTTTGAGCTCTAGACAATGTAGGAGGGAATTGTTCTAGTCACTAAGTAATTCACCATGTCAGCATACCAAGGAGTATCAATACGGCATAAAGAAAGTAGTTGTTCATCAGGAAAGAACTCGGTCATTAACGGCCAATCATCTCTAGGAACAATCCTACTTAAGTGGTCAGCAACCGGATTCTCTACACCATTTTTATCCCTAATTTCAAGGTCAAATTCTTGCAACAAAAGCATCCATCTAAGCAATCTAGGTTTTGACTCTTTCCTTTTCAACAAAAATTTAAGAGCTGTGTGATCAGAATATATAATCACATCAGTGCCAAGCAAATAAGGTCTAAACTTTTCCAAAGAAAAAACAACAGCATACATTTCTTTTTCAGTCACAGTGTAATTGCATTGGGCAGGATCAAGTGATTTAGAAGCATAATGGATCACGTAAGACTATTTATCTTTCTTTTGACCTAAAGCAGCACGTATTGTCTTATCACTAGCATTACACATGATTTCGAAAGGCAATGACCAATAAGGTGGTCTAATAATAGGAGCAGAGGTTAGTTTATCTTTCAGATCATCAAAAGCTTTCTTGCATTTATCATTAAAGTCAAAAGCACCATCCTTACCAAGTAAAACACATAAAGGCGATGCAATTTTAGAGAAATTTTTAATAAAACGTCTGTAAAAGCAAGCATGCCCTAAAAATGACCTAATTTCATGAACACAAGTAGGATAAGGTAATGAACTAATGACATCAATTTTAGCTTTGTCAACCTCTAATCCTTTAGCACTTATAATATGTCCAAGAACTACACCTTGTTCAACCATGAAATGACATTTTTCAAAATTCAACACAAGGTTAGTTTCAACACATCTTTTCAGAACTCGAGACAGACTATGAAGGCATCTATCAAATGAATCACCAAATACAGTAAAATCATCCATAAACACTTCCATATCTTTTTCAATTAAATCAGAAAAAATACTCATCATGCATCTTTGAAAAGTTCTAGAGGCATTGCACAATCCAAAGGCATTCTCCTAAATGCAAATGTACAAAAAGGACAAGTAAAAGTGGTCTTATCTTGATCTTTAGGAGCTATTGGTGAAGGAAATAGTGCCCTTGGTCCAAGTATGCATTTAATGATAAGTCTAATAAATACGGTTCAGTATCAATTATGCAAGTTATTAATTCAGTGAGATCAAGTGAACTGAATGCCTAGCTAGTGGCCGCTTCAGTTCAAGTGGATTAATCCACAGCTTACTCTTGACTGAACCCGTAGGGTCACACAAATAGTATGTAAACGGATCAAGTATTTAATTGCATTAAATACTCTATCTAATGCATATTCGAAATCGACAGATCTTGGTTTCAGTGGGAGCTGGGATCGTCAAAGGCAAGTAAATGAATACTCCGGAAACGATGATATTGCCGGAAACAGAAATATGGATCGTATCGGAGAAATAAATATTATCCAAGTCGTAGATGTTGCCGGAAACGGAAACATGGTACGTGTCGGAAAATATTATCGGAAATGGAAATACTGTCGGAATCGGAAATTTTGCCGGAAACGGAAATATTGCCAGAATCGGAAATATTATCGGAATCGGAAAATAATTCTGGAAACGGAAATATTAAATATTTGTTCGAAACGGAAATTAATTCCGGAATCGGAAATGTTAAATATTGTTCGTATCGGAAATGAATTCCGGAATCGGGAAATTAATCGGAAGCGCATCGTACGAATTAGCATAGGACGAGCTTGCTAGACAAAGGCCCAGCACGAAGCCAGGCCCGCGTCTAGCAAGCCAGCGCCACACGAACAACCAAGGCCATGCCAGGCCCAGCGCAAGGCCAGGCCCAGCAGGCCGTGGCTGCGCGCGCAGCTGCGAGCAGTGGGCTGCGAGCAATGCTGCTGCGCTCGCGTGGGCTTGTAGCTCGCGTGGGCCGAGCGGCCTTGTGGGTTGTGCGCGGGCATGGCCGGCACGCTTCCGGGTCATGCTCGTGTAGTGTTTGTGCTTCCATACGGAACCTAAAACGTATAAGATTCGTTTTATGATTAAATTCCTAATCCTAAAAGATAAATTAATTGAATAAGAGTTCTGCTAGGATTCTAATTTAATTAATTCGTATCCTAGTAGGATTCGATTGCTTATTCCATGGCCTATAAATATGAGATCAAGGCTCATAATTTATAACGAGTTTGAAGTATTCAAAGGTAAGAATTTGAGCAAAAATTCAGTCATACACTTGCCCATTATAGCCGAATATTTTAGTACCATAAGGGCGATTCTAGTTGGTCAATCTTAAGGCGGATCCGGACGTGCTGTGGACTTTCTACGGAGGGACGACACTTGGAGTCCTAAAGACTTGTTCTTGTTCGGTTTGGGCGCAGCAAGGGAGGGCACGCTACAAAGAGTATGCATCCTAATTATGCTAATTGGTATGTGGCAATTAATTTGGAATCCTGGCTTTTATGGTTTTTCCGCATGATTTATATTCAATTATATGTATCATAACCTAACAGTGGTATCAGAGCCTCTAATTAATTCCATAATAATTTCTTAACATGGTTAAATTTTACAAATTTGCAAAGAATTAAAAGGGGTGATTAATTTTCGTAATTCTTAATTATTTGCAAATTGTGTTTATTTAATTATATGTACGCAGTTTTTTCTGCAGTTTCTTCGTTACTCAACGAAATCGAGTGATTTTTGTGTCAATTCCGCATGTAAAAGGCATTCTAAAATTTGGACAAAAGTACTATTTTTCGGCCGAACCAAAAATTCCCAAATTCGAAGCTTAACTATGACTTTTCGGAGGTTTTAGTTTTTCGAACGCAAAAGTTTGTAATTTTAAGATGTTAAATTGAATATTTGCGATTCTTGTTGTTAAATCTGGAATTTTTGATTGACCTACTGTATATGTTTAACAAATTTGAATGCCTAAGCTTGTTATTTATACAACCTAATTTGTAATTGTAATTAATTTGTTGAAATTCGAATACTTTAGAATTGATTTGATTTTCATAATTAATTAACGATTTAATTAGGTATCCATGATTAAAAACCACATAAAAATTGTTAATTTATGATAAATTTTAGATTTTTATGACCTAGATTTGAATCCATGATAAGCGGAAATTAATTGATTAATAAATTTTCGATTTTTCTCCCTAAAACTATGAAATTAATATGATTTATTAATTTGTCATTAATTTTTTAAATAAAAGTTTTAATTTTATGCAATTCGCTCATAAAACTTGCACGCACAAAGCAATGGACGCTACGTGTTACCCTTAAGGGGTGTTGTATAGTGCGGGCATGCGACGACGAGCAAGGGAGCTCGTCGCCCATGCGGTACAATGCAGCGAGCAATGGCCATGGCACACGAGCACAAGGAAGCACGATGCCCTTGTGTCGAGTGTTGTGCGCAGCGTGGGCGAGGGGGAGAGAGCGATGGGCGTTGGCGCAAGCCAAGCGAGCAGTCGCGTATGGGCAGCAAGCGAGCTGCGCCACAACGCGCGCTTCCGCGCCCAGCGAAGCAAGCCGACGCGTCGAGGGAGCGGGCTGCACGCAGCGTGGCCTGGGCTTGCTGCGTTGCGTGTGGCCTGTTCGCGTGGTGCTATACGATCATTCGAGGGGCGATGCTGCCTCGTGCACTCGACGAGGCTTGGGCGCAAGCCCAAGTGCCTCGTCTTGTTATGATTGATTCGTTTTGATTTTAATTTTAAATTTTCAGTTCGGAAACGATTTTAATTAATTTTAAAGTTCGTAATTTAAATTGTTTTCTCGGAATTTAATTTTCAATAATCTTATTATCATAAATTTAATTTTTACTAATTATTTTACTAAAATTAAAACCTTGAATTAATTTAAATTCATTTTAATTCAACTGAAAATAAATTAAATGGATTCAATTATAAGTTTATATGAGCTTTAAATTTTAATTAAATTTGTATGTTTCCGGTTAGACTAGGAAATACATTTTTATGTTTAAAATTAGTAAAGCATGTGAATTTATTGGTTTAAGTGGGAGCATTTTAGTCATAAACTCTTGATTAGGTCTACATTCCTTTAAGGTCAAACAACTTGATTAGAATTAATAAGGACTAAATAATTGGTAGATTATTGGTGCCCTTGATTAATTGCTGCAAATATTTATGTGATGCATAACATGTTCTACGAACCAGCTATGTGGGCCATTCATGATAATGAATGGGTGAATGGTATATATTGTATATGTATTGTTTTGTAGGTTATTGGAAAGTGACTAGTATGGCCCAAATAGGATAGAAAATATGGTATGCGCACCATTAATTTGAATGTAATATTGGTCTAAAGTACCAAATTTTATTGCTTTTAAATATGGTCTGCGTACCATCAAATAGTTGTAATTAGTTTAATTATAGCTTATCATATTTGAAGAAAATGGCGCCTCTCATGGTGAAATTCAAGACGGAGTTTCCAATCCATTTTCAAGACGGACTTTGAAGTTGAAGCTTCAAGATGAAGTCGGGCCATACTAGATCACATTTATATCTTATGCATGTTTTAAGTTATTTATTGCTTTAAATATGTCTTAATTATGTATAAGATTATAGCTTGATTATGTTGCATGATTAAGGATTTTAGTTCACTTAAAATCTAACCAACATAGTAAGAGCCTTAAGTTCCGAACTTTAAAATTGAGTTAAAAGGTGCCATGCCAAAATAACACTTACTTGGATAACCTTTACATCAATCTTAGTAATAGTTTTCCACCATAGCGAGGTGTTACTTATTGATTATAAAGGGGTAAGGTACACAAATAATTGTGAGTACATGTTAGTTTTGGTGAAACTCAACGATATAAGTAAGGAGTCCTTTTATCGTGGCAAACGGGATAGATTTACCTAATAAGTTCTTAGACGTACCTATCAACCAAGAGTAGTTTCTAGCTAGACTATTAGCAAAGGCTTTGCTTACCTAAAATATTTTAGAATTGAGTCTAAATACATAATGTGCTTAATTCTTCAATGATTTTAAGGATCTTGGAATCATTTTATTCACACCTGCCAGAACAATAGATTCGAATAAAATGCCAATGACTTGTTTAAATTGCATGATTGCTTTAATTTTCAAGTTATTACTCATGATAAATGTTTAGACTTTTCATGCTTCAATGTATGTTTTAATTATTGTAGATAATTAAATATCTTGCACTGAAGTAAATCCTTTTAGAAAGGTAACAGTAAATTTCCTCGATTGGTAGTGAATCCAAGAACGATTCACGAAAATGAGAGAGAATGAGCAATTTAAAATGTACGTTTCTTTAGCGACTTTTATGGTTGTTTTCGAGTATCAAAGTCAAATGGGAAACCGATTGGTGCTTGTGAATTCAAAATACAATGTAGTTTTGAGATCATAAAGCATTGAGTTTAAACGCTCAGCTTTACCAATGGTTAACAACCTAACATCCTTTTCCATTTAATTCTCAAATGAGTCTAGTCCCTAGACATTCGAATAGATCAATGCTTAAAGAACTTTAAAAGCTTCTTGAAAGATCATCTAGTTGAAACATATTATTCAACATAAATAAAATGGTAAGAACTTTGTTGGAGTGACATTGGACATGTCTAACAAAGTATAAAAGTCAACACTAAAGAATTCAATTCTTAAGACTATAAGAAAGGGTACAAGAAATAGGAAAAACAAGGAACAAATGAAAGGAATTTACGATTCTGTTTCTAGCTATACGTTTATGTTTAAAGAAAAAGTAACCTATCAGTCAAACTTCCTTGGTATCATATACCGCTTGAGGTTCTTACTTCGGTAATAGCTCAAACAATGGAAGCTAGGATACACTAATGACCTACAAGTGGGAAATGAACCATGGCAATGCTACATTAGTTGTAGATCATCTAGTTTGTTTTAAGTCCTTTCAAGGCCGGAACATAATGGCTATTTTGTTTCATAATCAGGATACCTAAAATTCTGTTTTCAAACACAGAAATACTCACATTCAAGAAGAACAAAAACAATGTTTGTTTGTTTATTTGAATGAAATGGTCATTTACTGGTTGAGTCAATATGCTTGATAAAACAAACAACTCTTTAACAATAAGAACTTTACTAGGTTCAAATCTGTTGGAAATTCTCATTGGGAAACACAAAGGAAAAAAGGGTGAGTGAAAATTCAAGAGTCCCACATTGGAAAAACTCTTCATATTCCTCTTGTTTATTAATTGGGGAATGAGTGTAACTCTTGTTTAAGAAAGTGTGAGAATGGTATGGGTGGACACATCACACACACGCGCGCGCGCGCCGGGCCGGGCGCGGGCCGCGGGCCGTGGGCCGTGGGCCGTGGGCCTTGGGCCTTGGGCCTTGGGCCTTGGGCCTTGGTACTTGGTACTTGGTACTTGGTACTTGGTACTTGGTACTTGGTACTTGGTACTTGGTGTTAGGTTATGATACATATGACATATACATAGATCATGCGGAAACAACCATTAACCCAGGAAACATATTATTTACACATAATCATATAGCATAATTAGATGCATACTCTTTGTTGCGTGCCTTCCCTAGCTGCGCCCGAACCGAACAAGAACAAGTCTTTTAGGACTCCAAGTGTCGTCCCTCCGTAGAAAGTCCACAGCACGTCCGGATCCGCCTTAAGATTGACCAACTAGAATCGCCCTTAAGGTACTCAGAAAATTCGGCACTTTTGAGCAAGATGTGTGTTTGATTTTCTCTCAAAAAACTCACTTTTGAATACTTGAAAACTTGTGTATAAATTATGAGCCCTAGGCCTTTATTTATAGAGTTATGGAAAAGGAATCGTAATCCTAGTAGGATGCGAATTAATTGGAATTAGAATTCTACATGAATTCTACTTAATCAATTTATCCAATAGGAATAGACATTTAATCATACACTGACTCTTGCAGATTCAGGAATCTCGCATGAGCTGAAACTCACACACACACGGCAGCCACAAGGGCTGCCCATGCGCGTGCGAGCAGCAGCCCGCGCAGCACGGCCCACGCATGCGCGGCCTTGTGCGCGCTGGGCTGTGGCGTGCGTGCTTGCTGGGCGATGGCCTGGCTTCGTGCTGGGCCTTCGTCCGGCAGGCCTCGTCCGATGCTAATTCGTACGATACGCTTCCGATTAAATTTCCATTTCCGGAATCTATTTCCGATACGAACAATATTTAATATTTCCGATTCCGGAATTAATTTCCGTTTCGAACAAATATTTAATATTTCCGTTTCCGGAATTATTTTCCGATTCCGGTAATATTTCCGATTCTGACAATATTTCCGTTTCCGGCAATATTTCCGATTCTGGTAATATTTCCATTTCCAATAATATTTTCCGATACGTACCATGTTTCCGTTTCCGGCAACATCTACGACTTGGATAATATTCATATTTCCGATGCGATCCATATTTCCGTTTCCGGCAATATCATCGTTTCCGGAGTATTCATTTCTTGCCTGTGACGATCTTAGCTCCCACTGAAACCAAGATCCGTCGGTTCCGAATATTCATAGATGGAGTATTTAATGCCATTAAATACTTGATCCGTTTACGTACTATTTGTGTGACCCTACGGGTTCAGTCAAGAGTAAGCTGTGGATTAATATCATTAATTCCACTTGAACTGAAGCGGCCTCTAGCTAGGCATTCAGCTCACTTGATCTCACTGAATTATTAACTTGTTAATTAATACTGAACCGCATTTATTAGACTTAACATAGAATGCATACTTGGACCAAGGGCATTATTTCCTTCAGTCTCCCACTTGTCCTTAGGGACAAGTGTGCATTTCCTAATTCCTTTGTCGCTCGATGCTTGCTCTTGAACATAAGGTAAGAGTTGTCATCCTTATTATGTCCAGAGGTGTTCCTCGGTTTCAGAGTTCAACTGATCAAATAAACAGATAATCATAGCCTATGATTCATCCGAGCACGGCCATGCATTTCACAGTTTCTAGCTCTCCGAGTGGCCTTGTACAACTTTTAAGCATCTCATCCCGATTTATGGGAGGACAATCCCAATCTTGCGATCTTGAGATTAGACTTCGTTTGATAGGTGATTACCTGAGCGTTGCCTTTATAGCCTCCTTTTACGGTGCGACGGTTGGTCAACGTCAAAGCAACCAGTTCTCAAACAAGTAATCTCAAATCACTCAGGTATTGAGGATTTAGTGTCTAATAATTTAATGAAATTTACTTATGACAGACTTTCATCTCTTACAGTAAAGTTTCATAGGTCTTGTCCGATACTAGTCTTCCCAAAGTAAGTATCTATGCAAATGATTATGACATTGCCATGTCCACATAGTTCAAGAAACAGAACTACTAGTCATCTTGCATTCTAATCGTCTAACGTTTTCTATGCGTCCAATTTTATAGAAAGCTCCGATTAGGGACCATTTTCAACCTTTGACATTCAAGTTCACTTGATAGACATTTCTTAGTCACAGGACTGGTCCTGACAGTCTATCTTGAATATATCGTCAAGTTGAAGGGACTCATCATTTAATAAACCACAAATTAAATGGAAAAATGAATTCCTTTCATTTATTGTGAATGATTAACCAATAATGTTTTACAAAGATTTAAACTCTAAAACTTTAAAACATTAAACAGAGACATCAAAGCCATTCTCCAATATGCTTGATTCCCATAGCTGCAGTGTGCGAGTTGTGCTTCGCTTGCGGCAGAGGTTTAGTTAATGGATCTGATATATTGTCATCAGTTCCAATTTTGCTTATCTCGACTTCTTTTCTTTCAACGAACTCTCGTAGAAGGTGAAATCTACGAAGTACATGCTTGACTCTCTGGTGGTGTCTAGGCTCTTTTGCCTGTGCAATAGCTCCGTTATTATCACAATACAGGGCTATTGGTCCTTTAATGGAGGGGACTACACCAAGTTCTCCTATGAACTTCCTTAGCCATATAGCTTCCTTTGCTGCTTCATGTGCAGCAATGTACTCCGCTTCAGTTGTAGAATCCGCAATGGTGCTTTGCTTAGCACTTTTCCAGCTTACTGCTCCTCCGTTGAGGCAGAAGACAAACCCAGACTGTGATCTGAAATCATCTTTGTCGGTTTGGAAACTTGCGTCCGTATAGCCTTTAACAATTAATTCATCATCTCCACCATAGACCAGGAAGTCATCTTTGTGCCTTTTCAGGTACTTCAGAATATTCTTGGCAGCAGTCCAATGCGCCTCTCCTGGGTCTGACTGGTATCTGCTCGTAGCACTGAGTGCGTACGCAACATCCGGGCGTGTACATATCATAGCATACATTATTGAACCAATCAATGATGCATATGGAATCCCATTCATTCGTCTACGCTCATCAAGTGTTTTTGGGCACTGAGTCTTGCTTAGAGTCATTCCATGAGACATGGGTAGGTAGCCTCGCTTGGAGTCCGCCATCTTGAACCTATCAAGCACTTTATTGATATAAGTGCTTTGACTAAGTCCAATCATCTTTTTAGATCTATCTCTGTAAATCTTGATGCCCAATATGTACTGTGCTTTTCCTAGATCCTTCATCGAAAAACATTTCCCAAGCCAAATCTTGACAGAGTTCAACATAGGAATGTCATTTCCGATAAGCAATATGTCGTCGACATATAATACTAGGAAAGCAATTTTGCTCCCACTGACCTTCTTGTATACACAAGATTCGTCCGCGTTCTTGATGAAACCAAAGTCACTGACTGCTTCATCAAAACGTATATTCCAGCTCCTGGATGCCTGCTTCAATCCGTAGATTGACTTCTTTAGCTTGCATACCTTTTTAGCATTCTTTGGATCCTCAAAACCTTCAGGCTGTGTCATAAACACAGTTTCTGTTAAAACGCCGTTTAAGAAAGCAGTTTTGACATCCATCTGCCATATTTCGTAATCGTAATATGCAGCGATTGCTAACATTATTCGAATAGACTTTAGCATTGCAACTGGTGAAAAGGTTTCATCGTAATCCACACCGTGGACTTGCCTGTAACCTTTTGCAACCAATCTAGCTTTGAAAACTTCAAGTTTCCCATCCTTGTCCTTTTTCAGTTTGAAAACCCATTTGCTTCCAATGGCTTGGTAGCCATCTGGCAAATCGACCAAATCCCATACTTGGTTTTCAGACATGGAGTCTAATTCAGATTGCATGGCTTCTTGCCACTGCTTGGAGCTAGGGCTCGTCATAGCTTGCTTGTAAGTCGCAGGTTCATCACTTTCAAGTAATAGAACATCATAGCTCTCGTTCGTCAAAATACCTAAGTACCTTTCCGGTTGAGATCTATATCTTTGCGATCTACGCGGGGTAACATTTCTAGATTGACCATGATTCTCACCAGATTCTTCTAAAGATCTCTGAGTTTCATCCTGAATGTCATCTTGAGCATTCTCTAGAGTTTGTTGTTCGACTCGAATTTCTTCGAGGTCTACTTTTCTCCCACTTGTCATTTTGGAAATGTGATCTTTCTCCAAAAAGACACCATCTCGAGCAACAAACACTTTGTTCTCAGATGTATTGTAGAAGTAATACCCCTTTGTTTCCTTTGGATAGCCCACAAGGATACATTTGTCAGACTTTGGATGAAGTTTGTCTGAAATTAATCGTTTGACGTATACTTCACATCCCCAAATCTTAAGAAAAGACACATTTGGAGGCTTTCCAAACCATAATTCGTATGGAGTCTTTTCGACAGCTTTAGACGGAGCTCTATTTATAGTGAGTGCAGCTGTATTTAGTGCATGTCCCCAAAATTCTAATGGAAGTTCGGCCTGACCCATCATTGACCTGACCATGTCTAGCAAGGTTCTGTTCCTCCGTTCTGACACACCGTTCCATTGTGGTGTTCCAGGAGGAGTCAATTCTGATAGAATTCCACATTCTTTCAGATGGTCATCAAATTCATAGCTCAGATATTCACCGCCTCTATCAGACCGCAGTGCCTTAATCTTCTTGCCTAATTGATTCTCTACTTCACTCTGAAATTCCTTGAATTTGTCAAAGGATTCAGACTTATGCTTCATTAGGTAGACATAACCATACCTACTGAAGTCATCAGTGAAAGTGATAAAGTAGCTGAAACCACCTCTAGCATTTGTACTCATTGGTCCACATACATCTGTATGGATTAAACCCAATAGTTCATTTGCTCTTTCTCCAACTTTAGAGAAAGGTTGCTTTGTCATTTTGCCAAGTAAACATGATTCGCATTTACCATAATCCTCTAAGTCAAATGGTTCTAGAATTCCTTCCCTTTGAAGTCTTTCTAAGCGTTTCAAGTTTATATGGCCTAATCGACAATGCCACAGATAGGTGAGATCTGAATCATCCTTTTTGGCCTTTTTGGTATTTATGTTATATACTTGTTTGTCGTGATCTAATAAATAAAGTCCATTGACTAATCTAGCAGATCCATAAAACATCTCTTTAAAATAAAACGAACAACTATTGTCTTTTATTATAAAGGAAAATCCCTTAGCATCTAAGCAAGAAACTGAAATGATGTTTTTAGTAAGACTTGGAACATGGAAACATTCTTCCAGTTCCAAAACTAGCCCGGAGGGCAACGACAAATAGTAAGTTCCTACAGCTAATGCAGCAATCCGTGCTCCATTTCCCACTCGTAGGTCGACTTCTCCCTTGCTTAACTTTCTACTTCTTCTTAGTCCCTGTGGATTGGAACATAAGTGTGAGCCACAACCAGTATCTAATACCCAAGAAGTTGAATTAGCAAGTATACAGTCTATAACGAAAATACCTGAAGATGGAACGACTGTTCCGTTCTTCTGATCTTCCTTTAGCTTTGGACATTCTCTTTTGTAATGGCCTATTCCATCACAATAAAGACAGCTTGATGTGGACTTGTCCTGCTTTGATTTAGCATTGCCCTTGGACTTTCCACCTTTCTTGAATGGTCTCTTTCTAGCCTTGAGTAAATCTTTGGCTTCACAGTCCAGTACTATTTCAGCCTTTCTGACAAGGTGAATAAATTCTGCAACTGTTTCTTCTCTTGGTTCACTTAGGTATTGTTGCTTGAAGCGACCAAACCCACTGTGTAGTGAATTGAGCAAGACAGAGACTGCCATCCTTTCGCTTATTGGTGTTCCTAGTAGACTTAGGCGATCAAAATATGAACACATAAGATCCACATGGAACCTCAGTGGGACGCCTACCCTCTGTTTAGTGCGAAGGAGCTGAACATGTGTTTCTTGGACCTCCATCCTATAACACCTGTTGGGAGAACTAACCTTTAGACCAGACATTGATTCAATCAACTCATGGACGTTCAGGTCCCTGTCCTCCGTACTTCCACGACAGATATCCCTCAGATTCTTGATGAGCGTAAAAGGTTCATAGGCTACAAACCTTCTAGCCCAATCATCAGGGATATTGTTCAGCATGAGACTCATAACCTTTTTGAGATCCGCATCCCAGGCGTAAAATCTCTCAGGGGTCATGTCTCTGGCATAGTAGCTTGGCATGGGATGTGATAGTACATACTCAAGTCCATTGAGTTTGACTATTTCAACTAGCTTAGCTTCCCATTCAAGAAAATTTGTCAGGTTCAGCTTGACCATAAGCTCAGAACCCATGATGATGTTTTGATTGTTGTTTGCCATATTAAAAACTACAATTGAAAAGAATAAACAAATAAATAACCATTCACAGTTTCTCTTAATAAACTTAAATTCTAGCATTCATGCATAATTCAATGTTTATTAAGCATTTTATTCAAGTTATGTGTTCCGGCAGGTGTGAATAAAATGATTCCAAGATCCTAAAATCATTGAAGAACTAAGCACAGTTTGTCGACTTAATCCTAGAACATCTTAGGTAAGCAAAAGCCTTTTGCTAATAGTCTAGAAACTATTCTTGGTTGATAGGTACGTCTAAGAACTTATTAGGTAAACCTATCGAATTTGCCACGACATAAAAGGACTCCTTACTTATATCGTTGAGTTTCACCAAAACTAACATGTACTCACAATTGTTTGTGTACCTTGCCCCTTTAGGACCAATAAGTAACACCTCGCTGAGCGAAAACTATTACTAGATTGATGTAAAGGATATCCAAGCAAGTGTATATTTTGGCATGGCACCTTTTAACTCAATTTTTTTTTTAAGTTTGGAACTTAAGGCTCTTACTATGTTGGTTAGATTTTAAGTGAACTAAAATCCTTAATCATGCAACATAATCAAGCTTTTGATCTCATGCATTTTAAGACATATTTAAAGCAATAAATAACTTAAAACATGCATAAGATATTTGTGATCTAGTATGGCCCGACTTCATCTTGAAGCTTTGACTTCAAAGTCCGTCTTGAAAAATCTCCGTGGGAGGCACCATTTTCTTCAAATAGGATAAGTTATAACTAATTACAACTATTTGATGGTACGCAGACCATATTTGAATTGAAAAACAACTTTGGTACTTTAGACCAATTACATTCAAATTAATGGTACGCAGACCATATTTTCTATCCTATTTGGGCCATACTAGTCACTTCATAACCTGCAAAACAGTACATATACAATATATACCATTCACCCATTCATTATCATGAATGGCCCACATAGCTGGTTAGTAAAACACATTATGCGTCACGTAAACATTTGCAGCAATTAATCAAGGGCACCAATAATCTACCAATTATTCAGTCCTTATTAATTCTAATCGAGTTGTTTTAACCTTAAGGATTTGTAGACCTAATCAAGAGTTTATGACTAAAAAGTGCTCCCACTCAAACCAATAAATTCATATGCTTTACTAATTTTAAACATAAAATTGTATTTCTAGTCTAACCGGAAACATACAAATTTAATTAAAATTTAAAGCTCATATAAATTTATAATTGAATCCAAAAATTTAATTTTAATTTCAGTCGTATTTAAATTAATTCATGATTTTAATTTTAGTAAAATAATTAGAATAAATTCCATTTATTATAATTATAATATTCAAAATTAAAATCCAAGAAATTAATTCAAATTATTAATTTTAAAATTAATTAAAATTACGTAAACTGAAACTTTCAAATTAAACATTCAAAACGATCTAATCGAAACGCAAACACCCTACGCGTTGCACGCCCATGGGCTGTACGCACACAGCCATTGCTGGCCATGTGCGCGCAGCCCATGCGCTCGTTGCATAGCTGCTGCTGTCCCATACGCAAGCCTCCGCACAGCGCCCACCGCACGCGAGCTATCGCTCGCAGCGCGCGCGCGTTACCGCGCTCGCTGGTGCGCGAGATCGCTCGCTGGTGCGCGCGAGCCATCGCTCGCTGGGGCGCTGCATCGCTCGCTGGTGCGCGCGAGCCATCGCTCGCTGGCGCGCGAGATCGCGCGCTGGTGCGCGCGAGCCATCGCTCGCTGGCGCGCGAGATTGCTCGCTGGTGCGCGCGAGTGATGCTGTGCGCAGCGCTCGTGGCACGCGAGCTTGCGCTCGCTGCGCACGAGGCTGCGCGCTGTTGTGCGAGGCAGCGCGCGCTGTGGCGCAGCTCGCTTGCTGCCCACACGCGACTGCCTTGGCTCGCCCCTCGCCCATGCCCATCCGTTCATTGCTCGTGGCACACGACACAAGGCAGGGCTGCTGCCTTGCGCTCGTGCACTACGCCCTTGCTCATTGCATTCGTGCCGCACGGGCGACGAGCTCCCTTGCTCGTCGTCGCATGCCCGCATTATACAACACCCCTTAAGGGTAACACGAAGCGTCCATTGCTTCGTGCGTGCAAGTTATTTGAACGAATCGCATAAAAATTTAAAATTTATATTTAAAATTAATGACAAATTAATAAATATTATTAATTTCATAATTTTAGGGCGAAAAATCGAAAATTTATTATCCAATTGATTTCCGATTGTTATGGATTCAAGTCTAGGTCATAAAAATTTAAAATTTGTCGTAAATTTACAATTTTTATGGTGGTTTTTAATCATAGGTTTCTAATTAAATTACAATTAATTATGAAAATCAAATTAATTCTAAATTATTCTAATTTTCAACAAATTAATCATAATTACAAATTAGATTGCATAATTAACAAGACTAGGCATTCAAACTTGTTAAACATATGCAGTAGGTCAATCAAAAATTCAAGATTTATCAACAGGAATCGCAAATATTTAATTTAACATCTTAAATTTACGAAATTTTGCATCCGAAAAACTAAAACCTTCGAAAAGTTATAGTTAGGCTTCGAATTTGAGAATTCTGGGTTCGGCAGAAAAATACTATTTTTGTCAAAATTTTAGAATGCCTTTTACATGCGGAATTGACACAAAAATCACTCAATTCGGATGAGTAATGAAGAAACTGCCGAAAAACTGCGTACATATATTTAAATAAACGCAATTTGCAATTAATTAACAATTACGAAAATTAATCACCCCTTTTAATTCTTGCAAATTTGTAATATTTAACCATGTTCATGCAATTTAGATTATGAAAATAATAAGGGGCTCGTGATACCACTGTTAGGTTATGATACATATGACATATACATAGATCATGCGGAAACAACCATTAACCCAGGAAACATATTATTTACACATAATCATATAGCATAATTAGATGCATACTCTTTGTTGCGTGCCTTCCCTAGCTGCGCCCGAACCGAACAAGAACAAGTCTTTTAGGACTCCAAGTGTCGTCCCTCCGTAGAAAGTCCACAGCACGTCCGGATCCGCCTTAAGATTGACCAACTAGAATCGCCCTTAAGGTACTCAGAAAATTCGGCACTTTTGAGCAAGATGTGTGTTTGATTTTCTCTCAAAAAACTCACTTTTGAATACTTGAAAACTTGTGTATAAATTATGAGCCCTAGGCCTTTATTTATAGAGTTATGGAAAAGGAATCGTAATCCTAGTAGGATGCGAATTAATTGGAATTAGAATTCTACATGAATTCTACTTAATCAATTTATCCAATAGGAATAGACATTTAATCATACACTGACTCTTGCAGATTCAGGAATCTCGCATGAGCTGAAACTCACACACACACGGCAGCCACAAGGGCTGCCCATGCGCGTGCGAGCAGCAGCCCGCGCAGCACGGCCCACGCATGCGCGGCCTTGTGCGCGCTGGGCTGTGGCGTGCGTGCTTGCTGGGCGATGGCCTGGCTTCGTGCTGGGCCTTCGTCCGGCAGGCCTCGTCCGATGCTAATTCGTACGATACGCTTCCGATTAAATTTCCATTTCCGGAATCTATTTCCGATACGAACAATATTTAATATTTCCGATTCCGGAATTAATTTCCGTTTCGAACAAATATTTAATATTTCCGTTTCCGGAATTATTTTCCGATTCCGGTAATATTTCCGATTCTGACAATATTTCCGTTTCCGGCAATATTTCCGATTCTGGTAATATTTCCATTTCCAATAATATTTTCCGATACGTACCATGTTTCCGTTTCCGGCAACATCTACGACTTGGATAATATTCATATTTCCGATGCGATCCATATTTCCGTTTCCGGCAATATCATCGTTTCCGGAGTATTCATTTCTTGCCTGTGACGATCTTAGCTCCCACTGAAACCAAGATCCGTCGGTTCCGAATATTCATAGATGGAGTATTTAATGCCATTAAATACTTGATCCGTTTACGTACTATTTGTGTGACCCTACGGGTTCAGTCAAGAGTAAGCTGTGGATTAATATCATTAATTCCACTTGAACTGAAGCGGCCTCTAGCTAGGCATTCAGCTCACTTGATCTCACTGAATTATTAACTTGTTAATTAATACTGAACCGCATTTATTAGACTTAACATAGAATGCATACTTGGACCAAGGGCATTATTTCCTTCACTTGGTACTTGGTACTTGGTACTTGGGAATGCGGTTCGCGGGCGTGGGGTGGGTTTTGTGGGTCAACCCTATTCTTTTTGGTAACTGGACCGTTTTGCCTAAGTCATTGTTACGGGAATCTGTATTGATTACGTAACCGTTGGATTAATTACCATTAATTTCGTCCGTTACTACATTCAATGTCTCTGACCGTTTTTGGCTGTTGCAACATTCATTCCCTCAGCCGTTTTTGTCTGTTGCAATGCTTTCCTTCTAATTATTTAAATCAGAGTTTCAGTTCCCTTCACACAGAAAATCATACACACAAAATACGAAAACACATTCTTACTCTCACACAAAATTGCTCTCGGTTTTGGGCATACGTTCTGACTCCATCCGGCTTTGTGAGTGCACACAACGTCGGAGTTGCGCTAATCCTGGAGGGCGACCGCATTCTGTTCTACTGCACCGGGAGGTAGCGCGGAATCGTCTTTTAGGACAGTGGGTGTCCACGACGCAACAATTGTTCTTCGTTCAGTTCATCGAATCAGATAAGTTTGTTCTAATTTTCGCTTTAATCGGAACAATCTAAAAGACGATTATTATGGCTTTGACTTCCAAATTCATGATTCCTGATATGTCTAAGTTAGAACCTCTTGATGGCAAGAATTATAAACGTTGGGCTGTTAGGATGCGATTCTATTTAGAACAAATTGAGATTGCTTATGTGCTTGATGACGTTGTCGAACCTGATGATGAAACTGAATTGCATGCTTTTGAGTTGAAATTTGCTAAAGATGATAGGACATGTAAGGGCATGATGTCGAATACTTTGCTTGATATCTATATGGGGTTTAATCATGCTAGGGATATTTGGGATGCATTAGAAAAGAAATATGGAACTGATGATGCTGGTACTAAGCGTTATTGTGTCAGTAAGTGGTTAGCTTTTCAAGTCCAAGATGATAAACCAATTATTGATCAGATTCATGCTTATGAAAATATTTGCATTGCTATGGCTGCCGAGGGTTTGAGTATTTGTGAGATTACCCTTGCTATAGTTTTAATTGAGAAACTCCCACCCTCTTGGAAAGATTTTCGTAATCAGTTAATGCATAAGAAAAAGGACCTTACCTTAGAGGAGCTTGTAGGTCACCTGAAAATTGAGGAGGAAAATCGTATTAAGGATAAGGGTCAATCTGTGTTTTCCGGGTCTGCTAAGGCTAACCTTGTAGAACCTAAGCCTCATGCATATTCTGAAAAGTTTAAGGGAAAGGGAAGTCCTTTCAAGCCTCAAGGGAAACCAATGAAGTATAAGTTCAAGGGCAAGTGTTTTGAATGTGGGAAAACTGGTCACAAGTCTGTAGATTGCAGATCCAAGAAGAAGTCGGATCAGAACCAAGCCAACCTTGCTGAAGCTAATGAAGTTTCTAATCCTAACCATTTTGTTGCTGTTGTTTCAGAAGCTAACTTGACAGGTAATGTTGCTGAATGGATCGTTGATACTGGAGCAACGAGACATATCTGCACCAACAAAGACATGTTCACTACCTACGAAAAAACTGATGGTGAAAATGTCTTCATGGGTAATTCAGCTTCTGCAACTGTTCAAGGCAAAGGGAAGATCGTTCTCACTCTTACCTCTGGAAAACTTATTACTCTTACCAATGTGTTGCATGTTCCAGAAATGCGTAGGAACCTGATTTCTGGTAGCTTGCTAATGAAGGCTGGATTGAAGCTTTCATTTGATTCTGATAGGCTTGTTATTACTCATAATGGGGAGTTTGTGGGAAAGGGTTTCTGTAATGGGGGTTTATTTACTCTTGATGTCAAACTTGAAATTATGAATAAGAATGCTAGTACTTCTTCTGTTTATATTGCTGAGTCTATTGATTTATGGCATGCAAGGTTGGGTCATCTTAACATTGCTTCAATTAAAAGGCTTAAACAACTTAACTTGATTCCCAGTTTTTCTAAAACTGATTTTGCAAAATGTGAAGTATGTGTTGAGGCCAAGTTTGCAAAGAAGCCATTTAAATCAATAGATAGACAAACTAAAGTACTAGAGCTTGTTCATAGTGACTTGGGGGATTTTAAAAATTATGAGAGCAGGGGTGGTAAAAGGTATTATATTACTTTTGTTGATGACTGCTCAAGATTCACCATGGTTTATCTTCTCAGGTCAAAAGATGAGGCTGAGGAAATGTTCCTCAAATACAAGGCCGAAGTGGAGAACCAACTTGATAGGAAGATCAAGAGACTTAGGAGTGATAGGGGTGGTGAATATGACCCTAACACTCTTAAGGCATTTTGTGAGCAGAATGGGATCATTCATGAGACAACGGCTCCCTACACACCCGAGCAGAACGGGATTGCTGAAAGGAAGAACAGAACATTGAAGAACATGATGAATTCTATGCTTATTAGTTCTGGGTTTTCTGATAACATGTGGGGGGAAGCTATATTATCTGCTTGTCATGTTTTAAACAGGGTACCTCACAAGAAGCTAGACAAGACTCCATACGAAATATGGAAGGGTCGTGCACCTAACCTAAGTTATTTGAAAGTGTGGGGGTGTCTAGCAAAGGTGGCTATACCCAGCTTCAAAAGGGACAAGATTGGTCCTAAAACTGTTGATTGTATTTTTATTGGTTATGCTTACCAAAGTGCTGCATATCGTTTTCTTGTTAAAGGTGCTAACAATTCTTATGCAGGTGGTAACATCATTGAGGCAAGAGATGCCGAGTTTTTTGAAACAGTATTTCCTTTGAAAATATCTTGTATCAATGATGTGCCTTCTTCTAGCACTTCTTCTAGTATGCCTGTTGTTGCTCCTCCCACCTCTGATGTGAATTCTGAATTGGAGCCAAGGAGGAGCAAGAGGGCAAGAAAGGAAACCAGTTATGGTGATGATTTTATTACTGCTTTCTTAACTGAACCTTACTTGATTGATGATGACTTTGTTTATGTCTTTATTTTGGAAGATGATCCTAGGACCTATGAAGAGGCTATGAAATCTGTTGATGCAGTGTTTTGGAAAGAGGCAATAGATAGTGAACTTCAGTCAATCCTAAGTAACAATACTTGGGAGTTGGTTGATCTGCCTAGGGGTTGCAAGCCCATTACTTGTAAATGGATCTTTAGGAAAAAATTGAAATCCACTGGATCCATTGACAAGTATAAGGCTAGAATTGTGGTAAGGGGATTCACCCAAAGGCATGGTATTGATTATTTTGATACTTATTCTCCTGTCACTAAAATTGCTACTATTAGAACTTTGATTGCTCTTGCTTGCATTCATGATCTTGTTGTGCATCAAATGGATGTTAAAACTGCATTTTTAAATGGTGATTTGGATGAGGAAATTTACATGGTTCAACCGGAAGGGTTTGTTGTTCCTGGTCAAGAGAATAAGGTTTGTAAATTAGTCAAGTCCTTGTATGGGCTTAAGCAAGCTCCAAAGCAATGGCATGACAAATTTGACAAGACTATGACAGGTAATGGGTTCCATGTAAATGAAGGTGATTCTTGTGTTTACTCTAAGCATGATTTTGATGGTTGTGTGATTATTTGTCTTTATGTGGATGATATGTTAATTTTTGGGACTAATTTGGATCGAGTAAATGAGACAAAAAGTTTTCTAAGTTCTAAGTTTGAAATGAAAGATATGGGTGAGGCAGATGTGATTTTAGGAGTGAAAATCAAGAGAACTCCAAATGGCATTTGTCTTAGCCAAGCTCACTATGTTGAAAAGTTACTTAAAAAATTTAACTCTTTTGACGTCGATCCAGTTAGGACTCCCTATGATCCAAGCATCCACTTAAGGAAAAATAATGGTGATCCTGTTAGCCAATCTGAATATGCTAAGATTATTGGTAGTGTTATGTTTCTGATGAACTACACTAGACCTGACATTGCTTATTCTGTGAGTAGATTAAGCAGGTATACTCATAACCCAAGTCATGAACATTGGGATGCTTTGAAGAGATTGCTCAGGTACCTTAAGGGTACCATGGATTGGAGTTTGCACTACTCCAAGTTTCCAGGAGTTTTGGAAGGCTATTGTGATGCTAACTGGGTTTCTGGCAATGATGAAATTAACTCTACCAGTGGTTATGTTTTCACCCTAGGGGGTGGAGCTGTGTCTTGGAAATCTTGTAAACAATCTTGTACTGCTATGTCTACTATGGAATCTGAGTTTATTGCTCTTGAATTGGCAGGTCATGAGGCAGAATGGTTGAGAAATGTGCTTGCAGATATTCCGCTGTGGGGGAAGCCAGCTCCTTCAGTTGCACTTCATTGTGATTCGCAAGCGGCTATTGCTGTGGCAAACAACCATGCCTACAATGGGAAGAAAAGGCACATTCGTTTGAGGCACAAGGCCATCAAAGAATTGTTGTCAAGTGGGGTGATATCACTAGACTATGTAAAGTCTGAAATGAACATTGCGGATCCGTTAACGAAAGGCCTATGTAGAAAACTAGTTTTGGAAACATCGGAAGGGATGGGCCTGAAGCCCGTTGAATGAATTGTAAAATAATGAACTCCTACTCACAGAGTTCAAAGGACGACATTATTGTTATAATTCGGAAGCACAAAATTTTATTTTTTGTCCATCCCCTAGATGTTATAATGTGCTTGCTACAATAGGAAAGAGGTTGAGCATACGGCTCTTAATGAACCCATACCATATGTTTGGTGGTGTGAATGTAGCTCACACTTGATGGGATTCACCTACGTAGGTGTGGAAGTGTGGCCGCTTCCTATGAGAATTGCGATGTGGGCTATTCTCTAGAGCACCTATGAGCATATCCAGGTCGGACGTATGGCCAGTATAAGGCGTCACTTTATTCGCGGAGTCAGAATGTCATACATATTCAGTTGCGTGCTTTAAGTGACGGGTTTCTATCTCCCTATCAAGTTCAATACGAAAGTCACTTGGTAGGAAAGAGATCATAGCTTAAATGTCACTAAGTGTTAATTCAAGTCGAAAGACATTGACACCTATTCAATTGTTTTGTTTGCCCAAAACCAATATCCTTCTCCTTTCTTTTCTTTCTTTTCCGCATATTCGAACCTGTGGGGGATTGTTGGAAATTCTCATTGGGAAACACAAAGGAAAAAAGGGTGAGTGAAAATTCAAGAGTCCCACATTGGAAAAACTCTTCATATTCCTCTTGTTTATTAATTGGGGAATGAGTGTAACTCTTGTTTAAGAAAGTGTGAGAATGGTATGGGTGGACACATCACACACACGCGCGTGCGCGCCGGGCCGGGCGCGGGCCGCGGGCCGCGGGCCGTGGGCCGTGGGCCGTGGGCCGTGGGCCTTGGGCCTTGGGCCTTGGGCCTTGGGCCTTGGTACTTGGTACTTGGTACTTGGTACTTGGTACTTGGTACTTGGTACTTGGTACTTGGTACTTGGGAATGCGGTTCGCGGGCGTGGGGTGGGTTTTGTGGGTCAACCCTATTCTTTTTGGTAACTGGACCGTTTTGCCTAAGTCATTGTTACGGGAATCTGTATTGATTACGTAACCGTTGGATTAATTACCATTAATTTCGTCCGTTACTACATTCAATGTCTCTGACCGTTTTTGGCTGTTGCAACATTCATTCCCTCAGCCGTTTTTGTCTGTTGCAATGCTTTCCTTCTAATTATTTAAATCAGAGTTTCAGTTCCCTTCACACAGAAAATCATACACACAAAATACGAAAACACATTCTTACTCTCACACAAAATTGCTCTCGGTTTTGGGCATACGTTCTGACTCCATCCGGCTTTGTGAGTGCACACAACGTCGGAGTTGCGCTAATCCTGGAGGGCGACCGCATTCTGTTCTACTACACCGGGAGGTAGCGCGGAATCGTCTTTTAGGACAGTGGGTGTCCACGACGCAACAATTGTTCTTCGTTCAGTTCATCGAATCAGATAAGTTTGTTCTAATTTTCGCTTTAATCGGAACAAAATCAACCCCTGGATTTGAGCTCCACTAATCTTTGGCATTGTTACTTAGACCATATCAACAAGTTAACATTCACAAGCTCTATTTTGATGGACTTTTGAAAGTTGATTGATTTCTAGATCAATTCAAGACAAGCTAGTCTTACTTGTTGAAAGTAACAAAAGATATGAACTATTGTAAGAACGCCTAGACGATAGAGTTCAAAGCTAAAGAAAGGTTTTATGACTTTATTATTTCACACAGATTTGAGTGAATATAGGTTTATTTACTCAATGTGATATAAGTTTGAATCTGTTTGGCTAGTTCAAAGATTCAGAAGTATAAATCCCACTTGGCAAGAAATCATAAAGATCTAGGTTAGATCATGTTGATGATTAATTGAGACCAAAAATCATCATCAATGATAGCGTGTTGTAATTTCACGATCTAGCTGAAGGAAATAATGCCCTTGGTCCAATTATGCATTTAATGTTAAGTCTAATAAATGCGGTTCAGTATTCATTAAACAAGTTAATAATTCAGTGAGATCAAGTGAGTTGAATGCCTAGCTAGAGGCCGCTTCAGTTAAAGTGGAATTAATGATATTAATCCACAACTTACTCTTGACTGAACCCGTAGGGTCACACAAATAGTACGTAAACGGATCAAGTATTTAATGGCATTAAATACTCCATCTATGGATATTTGGAATCGACGGACCTTGGTTTCAGTGGGAGCTGAGATCGTCAAAGGCAAGTAAATGAATACTCCGAAAACGATGATATTGCCGGAAACGGAAATATGGATCGTATCGGAAATATAAATATTATCCAAGTCGTAGATGTTGCCAGAAACGGAAACATGGTACGTATCGGAAAATATTTTTGGAAATGGAAATATTGCCGGAATCGGAAATATTGCCGGAAACAGAAATATTGTCAGAATCGGAAATATTATCGGAATCGGAAAATAATTCCGGAAACGGAAATATTAAATATTTGTTCGAAACGGAAATTAATTCCGGAATCGGAAATGTTAAATATTGTTCCTATCGGAAATGAATTCCGGAATCGGGAATTTAATCGGAAGCGCATCGTACGAATTAGCATCGGACGAGACTTGCTAGACGAAGGCCCAGCATGAAGCCAGGCCGCGTCCAGCAAGCCAAGCGCCCAACACAATGCAGCCAAGGCCACGCCAGGCCCAGCGCAAGGCCAGGCCCAGCCTAATTAAACTAATTAGTATCCTAATAGGATTCTAAATCCCTTTCCATAGCCTCTATAAATATGTGGCCTAGGTTCACAATTTAGGCACGAGAATTGAAGTATTCAAAGGTAAGATTTTGAAGCAAAAAATCAGCCAAACACTTGCAACCATTTAGCCGAAAATCCTAGGAACCTTAAGGGCGATTCTAGTTGGTCAAACTTAAGGCGGATCCGGACATGCTGTGGACTATCTACGGAGGGACGACACTTGGAGTCCTAAACACTTGTTCTTGTTCGGTTTGGGCGCAGCTAGGGAGGGCACGCTACAAAGTGTATGCATCCTAGACTAATTATATGATTATGTGCAATTAATATGATTTCTGGCATTAAGGTTTTTCCGCATGATTTATGTTGTTCATATGTATCATAACCCAACTATGACAGCACGAGCCTATTATTATTTGCATAATCTATTATTGCTTAACATGGTTAAATTTTACAAATTTGCAAATAATTAAAAGGGGTGATTAATTTTCGTAATTGTTAATTAATTGCAAATTGCGTTTATTTAATTATATGTACGCAGTTTTTCGGCAGTTTATTCGTTACTCAACCAAATCGAGTGATTTTTGTGTCAATTCCGCATGTAAAAGGCATTCTAAAATTTTGACAACACTACTTTTTTCCGCCGCACGCAGAATTCCCAAATTCGAAGCCTAACTATGACTTTTCGGAGGTTTTAGTTTTTCTAACGCAAAAGTTTGTAAATTTAAGATGTTAAATTGAATATTTGCGATTCTTGTTGATAAATCTTGAATTTTTGATTGACCTACTGTATATGTTTAACAAATTTGAATGCCTAGACTTGTTAATTATACAACCTAATTTGTAATTATGATTAATTTGTTGAAATTCGAATAATTTAGAATTGATTTGATTTCATAATTAATTAATGATTTAATTAGGTATCCATGATTAAAAACCACCATAAAAATTGTTAATTTATGATAAATTTTTTATTTTTATGACCTAGATTTGAATCCAAGTTAATCGGAAATTAATTGATTAATAAATTTTCGATTTTTCGCCCTAAAATTATGAAATTAATATGATTTATTAATTTGTCATTGTTAATTTTGAATTAAAAATTTTAAATTTTTATGACAATGGCTCATAAATGTTGCACGCACAAAGCAATGTACGCTACGTGTTACCCTAAAGAGGTGTTGTATAGTGCGGGCACGCGACGACGAGCAAGGGAGCTCGTCGCCCGTGCGGTACGAATGCAACAAGCAACATAGCATGGTGCGCGTGCGAGGCAATGGTGCTGGCCGTGTGTGCTATGCGATGGGCGATGAGCGATGGGCGACAGGCAAGGCACTATGAGCAGTCGCGTGTGGGCAGCAAGCGTGCTGCGCCACAACCCGCACTCCCTCGCGCCAGCGAGCGTTGGCTCGCGTGCAGCGAGCGATGCCTCACGATGGGAGCTGCTGCGATGCGATGCGGACGAGCAGGCTGCGCGCAAGCGTTGCTTGGCTTGCTGCATTTGCGCGTGGCTGCTGCTACTCGTGCCTTGTGCAACGGTCAGTCGAGGGGCGATGCGGCCTAGTGGCTCGATGGGGCTTGGGCGCAAGCCCAAGTGCCTCTGAAGGAAATAATGCCCTTGGTCCAAGTATGCATTCTATGTTAAGTCTAATAAATGCGGTTCAGTATTAATTAACAAGTTAATAATTCAGTGAGATCAAGTGAGCTGAATGCCTAGCTAGAGGCCGCTTCAGTTCAAGTGGAATTAATGATATTAATCCACAGCTTACTCTTGACTGAACCCGTAGGGTCACACAAATAGTACGTAAACGGATCAAGTATTTAATGGCATTAAATACTCCATCTATGGATATTCGGAATCGACGGATCTTGGTTTCAGTGGGAGCTGAGATCGTCACAGGCAAGAAATGAATACTCCGGAAACGATGATATTGCCGGAAACGGAAATATGGATCGTATCGGAAATATAAATATTATCCAAGTCGTAGATGTTGCCGGAAACGGAAACATGGTAAGTATCGGAAAATATTATCGGAAATGGAAATATTGCCAGAATCGGAAATATTGCCGGAAACGGAAATATTGTCAGAATCGGAAATATTATCGGAATCGGAAAATAATTCCGGAAACGGAAATATTAAATATTTGTTCGAAACGGAAATTGATTCCGGAATCGGAAATATTAAATCTTGTTCGTATCGGAAATGAATTCCGGAATCGGGAATTTAATCGGAAGCGTATCGTACGAATTAGCATCGGACGAGGCCCGCTAGACGAAGGCCCAGCATGAAGCCAGGCCGTCGCCCAGCGAGCCAACGCGCACCATCGCACGCCAAGCCTCGACCAGGCCCAGCGCAAGGCCAGGCCCAGCCAAGGCCTTGGGCGCGCGCGCGAGAGCACAGCAGTGGGCCGAGCGCTGTGCGCCTAGCGTGGGCCGCAAGGCTTGCGCGGGTGTACGGTGCTCGTGCAATGCTTGTGCGGGAATCCTGAAGCAATCAGGATTCGAAGTGTGATTAAATCCTAAAACTATTAGATAATGATTATTTAATTAGAGTCCTAGTAGGGTTATAATTAAATAAATTAGTATCCTAATAGGATTCCAAAACCCTTTCCATAACTCTATAAATAGGTGCCTAGGGACACATATTTTGAGAGATTATTCAAGTATTCAAAGTGAGTTTTTGAGAGAAAATTCAGACACATTCCTTGACTAAAAGTGCCGAAAATCTTTAGTACCTTAAGGGCGATTCTAGTTGGTCAATCTTAAGGCGGATCCGGACGTGCTGTGGACTATCTACGGAGGGACGACACTTGGAGTCCTAAAGACTTGTTCTTGTTCGGTTCGGGCGCAGCTAGGGAAGGCACGCAACAAAGAGTATGCATCTAAACTATGCTATATGATTATGTGTAAATAATATGTATTCCTGGCTAAATGGTTTTTCCGCATGATTTATGAATTGTCATATGTATCATAACCTAACAGTGGTATCACGAGCCTCTTATTATTTTCATAATCTAAATTGCATGAACATGGTTAAATATTACAAATTTGCAAGAATTAAAAGGGGTGATTAATTTTCGTAATTGTTAATTAATTGCAAATTGCGTTTATTTAATTATACGTACGCAGTTTTTCGGCAGTTTCTTCGTTACTCATCCAAATCGAGTGATTTTTGTGTCAATTCCGCATGTAAAAGGCATTCTAAAATTTTGACAAAAATAGTGTTTTTCTGCCGAACCCAGAATTCTCAAATTCGAAGCCTAACTATGACTTTTCGAAGGTTTTAGTTTTTCGAATGCAAAATTTCGTAAATTTAAGATGTTAAATTAAATATTTGCGAATCTTGTTGATAAATCTTGAATTTTTGATTGACCTACTGTATATGTTTAACAAGTTTGAATGCCTAGCCTTGTTAATTATGCAATCTAATTTGTAATTATGATTAATTTGTTGAAAATTAGAATAATTTAGAATTAATTTGATTTTCATAATTAATTATAATTTAATTAGATACCTATGATTAAAAACCACCATAAAAATTGTAAATTTATGTTAAATTTTAAATTTTTATGACCTAGGCTTAAATCCATAATAATCGGAAATCAATTGAATAATAAATTTTCGATTTTTCGCCCTAAAATTATGAAATTAATATTATTTATTAATTTGTCATTAATTTTAAATATAAATTTTATATTTTTATGCGATTCGTTCATATAACTTGCACGCACAAAGCAATGGACGCTTCGTGTTACCCTTAAGGGGTGTTGTATAGTGCGGCACGAATGCAATGAGCAGGGGCATGGTGCACGAGCACAAGGCAGCAGCCCTGCCTTGTGTCGTGGGCCACGAGCTATGGATGAATGGGCATGGGCGAAGGCAAGGCATGGCAGTCGCGTGAGGGCAGCAAGCGAGCTGCGCCACAACGCGCACTGCCTCGCGCAAGCGCGCGGAGCCTCGCGCGCAGCGAGCGCAAGCTCGCGTGCCACGAGCGCTGCGCCCAGCGCTGGTCGCGCGCAGCAAGCAATTGCTCGCGCACAGAGAGCGATGGCTCGCGTGCAGCGAGCGCTGGCGAGCGCGCACAGCGAGCGATGGCTCGCGTGCATCGAGCGCTGGCGCGCGCGCAGCGAGCACCACTTGTGCGATGGCTTGCGATGGGAAGATGCAGCAGCTATGCGACGAGTGCATGGGCTGCGCGCACATGGCCAGTGATGGCTGTGTGTGTGTGGCCCATGGGCGTGCGATGCGTAGGGTGTTTGCGTTGCGATTAGATCGTTTTGAATGTTTAATTTGAAATTTTCAGTTTACTTAATTTTAATTAATTTTAAAATTAATAAATTATTTTCTTGTATTTTAATTTTGAATATTGTAATTATAATAAATTTTATTTATTCTAATTATTTTACTAAAATTAAAATCATGAATTAATTTAAATACGACTGAAATTCATATGAGCTTTAAATTTTAATTAAATTTGTATGTTTCCGGTTAGACTAGAAATACATTTTTATGTTTAAAATTAGTAAAACATACGAATTTATTGGTTTAAGTGGGAGCCCTTTTAGTCATAAACTCTTGATTAGGTCTACAAATCCTTAAGGTTAAAACAACTTGATTAGAATTAATAAGGACTGAATAATTGGTAGATTATTGGTGCCCTTGATTAATTGCTGCAAATGTTTACGTGATGCATAATGTGTTTTACTAACCAGCTATGTGGGCCATTCATGATAATGAATGGGTGAATGGTATATATTGTATATGTACTGTTTTGCAGGTTATGAAGTGACTAGTATGGCCCAAATAGGATAGAAAATATGGTCTGCGTACCATTAATTTGAATGTAATTGATCTAAAGTACCAAAGTCGTTTTTCAATTCAAATATGGTCTGCGTACCATCAAATAGTTGTAATTAGTTTTAATTATAGTTTATCCTATTTGAAGAAAATGGTGCCTCCCACGGAGATTTTCGAGACGGACTTTGAAGTTAAAGCTTCAAGATGAAGTCGGGCCATACTAGATCACATTTATCTTATGCATGCTTTAAGTTATTTATTGCTTTAAATATGTCTTAATTATGCATGAGATTGTGGCTTGATTATGTTGTATGATTAAGGATTTTAGTTCACTTAAAATCTAACCAACATAGTAAGACCCTTAAGTTCCAAATTTAAAAATTGAGTTAAAAGGTGCCATGCCAAAATATACACTTGCTTGGATATCCTTTACATCAATCTAGTAATAGTTTTCGCTCAGCGAGGTGTTACTTATTGGTCCTAAAGGGGCAAGGTACACAAATAATTGTGAGTACACGTTAGTTTTGGTGAAACTCAACGATATAAGTAAGGAGTCCTTTTATGTCGTGGCAAAATCGATAGGTTTACCTAATAAGTTCTTAGACGTACCTATCAACCAAGAGTAGTTTCTAGACTATTAGCAAAAGGCTTTTGCTTACCTAAAATGTTTTAGAATTGAGTCGACAAACTGTGCTTAATTCTTCAATGGTTTTAGGGTCTTGGAATCATTTTATTCACACCTGCCGGAACAATAAATTCGAATAAAATGCTAATAACTTGTTGAAATTGCATGATTGCTTTAATTTTCAAGTTATTACTCATGATAAATGTTTAGACTTTGCATGCTTCAATGTATGTTTTAATTATTGTTTATAATTAAATATCTTGCACTGCAGTAAATCCTTTTAGAAAGGTAACAGTAAATTTCCTCGATTGGTAGTGAATCCAAGAACGATTCACGGAAATGAGAAAAAGTGAGCAATTTAAAATGTACGTTTCTTATAGCGACTTTTATGGTTGTTTTCGAACATCAAAGTCGAATGGCAAACCAATTGGTGCTTGTGAATTCAAAATACACTGTAGTTTTGAGATCATAAAGCATTGAGTTTAATACGCTCAGCTTTACCAATGGTTAACAACCTAAACATCTTTGTCCATTTAATTCTCGAATGAGTCTAGTCCCTAGACATTCGAATAGATCGATGCTTAGAGAACTTTAGAAGCTTCTGGTAAGATCATCTAGTTGAAACAGAATATTCAACATAAATAAAATGGTAAGAACTCTGTTGGAATGACATCGGACATGTCTAACAAAGTATAAAAGTCAACGCTAAAGAATTCAATTCTTAAGACTATAAGAAAGGTTACAAGAAATAGGAAAACGAGGAACAAATGAAAGGAATTTACGATTCCGTTTCTACCTATAAGTTTATGTTTAAAGAGAAGTGACCTAGCAATCAAACTTCCTTGGTATCATATACCGCTTGAGGTTCTTACTTCAGTAATAACTCAAACAATGGAAGCTAGGATACACTAATGACCTACAAGTGGGAAATGAAGCATGGCAATGCTACAATAGTTGTAGGGTCATCTAGTTTGTTTTAAGTCCTTTCAAAGGCTGGAACTTAATGGCTATTTTGTTCCATAATCAGCATACCTAAATTTCTGCTTCAAACACAGAAAGACTCACATTCAGAAGAACAAAAACAATGCTTGTTTGTTTGTTTATTTGAATGAAATGGTCAATTACAGGTTGAGTCAATATGCTTGATTAAAACAAACAACTCTTTAAAGAACTTTACTAGGTTCAAATCAAGCCCTTGATTTGAGTTCCACTAATCTTTGGCATTGTTGCTTAGACCATGTCAACAAGTTAACATTCACAAGCTCTATTTTAATGGACTTTTGAAAGTTGATTGATTTCTAGTAACAAAAGATATGAACTATAGTTAGAACGCCTAGACAATAGAGTTCAAAGCTAAAGAAAGATTTTATGACTTTATTATTTCACATGGATTTGAGTGAATATAGGTTTATTTACTCAAATGTGATATAAGTTGAATCTGTTTGGCTAGTTCAAAGATTCAGAAGTATAAAATCCACTTGGCAAGAAATCATAAAGATCTAGGTTCGATCATGTTGATGATTACTTGAGACCAAATATGATCATCAATGATTGTGTGTTGTAATTTCACAATCTAGCTCCATAAGATATGGAATATCTACGTTGGAATGATCGAAGTCAATTGGTACTTGATTCGATCAATGATGAATCATAAAGACTTTTCCTATAATTTCTAAAACAAAATGCTCAACTACCACCAAACTAAACCAAATTCGTCAAAGCTATTGAAAAGAAATTTCAGAATAACTTTTCATAAAATATATCTAGAGAGTTGCAAAACTCAGTGGGAGCTTAGTGTTTGACAAACTAAGGCCCAAGTATAGATATATGTTTCATTGTGATTTATTCAAATGAGACACAAGGGTATTGTTTCTACCACGAATTTTTTAGAACATAATGTTTGTTTGCTCGAAATAATGTCCTTTTGGAGATTCGTTTCCAAAATGACAAGTGGGAGAAAATAGACCTCGAAAGTTTTCGAGGCGAACAACAAACATAAATGGACATTCCGGAGGCTTTTCGAAGTGCTTCATAAAATCCGAACTTATTCTTTAAGGACTTTAGAAGTGGCTTTTAAAGAATAGACATCTCTTAGAAGACTTTACAAGTGCTTCAAGGAGAACAGAATATTCAAAGGACTTTTAAGTGGCTATTGATATTCTGTTGTTTGATGTTCTATACCCTTGTAGGCATAGAGTTCAAGTCAATGAAACTATGAGATTCTTCTATTAGATAGTGAAGAAACATGGAGTTCAGGTCACTGAAACTATGCAATTCTTCTATTAGACAGTGAAGAAACCTACAACTTGCAGTCAAACTATTATCATGTAGATTAATGAGTTTGTGACCTGTAAGAAAGCTATGACGAAACCCAGATTCCCTAAAATGGTTAGAGGCCATATATAGACTCAAATGTTTTAAATGGTTAGAGGCCATAAAACATACTCAATGTTTTGATGATAAAATTCAAATTTTGTTGATTTGCAAGAATAGTTTCACACCTAATGGTTGCAAGTTTGTTTTAAGGATAAAAACCATCAAACATGAAATTGTGTTCACACACAAAGCTAGATTAGTTGCTAAAGGTTACAAGCAAATTCACGATATGGATTGTGTTGAAACCTCATGCAAAATCGTAATGCTTAAGTCTATAATTCAAGCAATGATTGCATATTGGTACATATGGCAATTGGATGACAAAACATCTTCCTCAGTCAAATGTTGGAAGAAACTATGTACATGGCATGTCATAGGATTTGTGGATCCAAATAAATACTTGAAAAGGAATGCTAACTTATGAAATCTAAGTACAGATTTAAGCAAGCAATTGGAATTGGAACTGTATTTTAGTGAAGCTAATAAGCATTTTAGTTTCATAAAATATACATAATTCTTATAGATATATAAGAAGTTTAGTGGGAGTACGTAAAACTTAATTGGTCCTATGTGTATCACACACATATCTCTCTATTGAGAAATAACATTCAAATACTAATGACTTAGATTTGAGATTATTCATCAATGATGGACCATGGCGGAACTTAGTACATACTGGGTATTAAGATCTATTTACAAAGATCTTATATTATTGTTTTGGATTAAGTAATGGCATTTACTAAATCAAACACGAAATACTCCATTGGAGATATTCGACCCATGTGAATAAATCTAAGTAATGAATGTTTGAACTATGTATAAGCATTTACTAAGTTAAACATCAAAGAATCTAATGAGATTCTTCACCTATATTATATGTCAAAGAATTTAGTTGGATTCAGTATCTACTGTAACTGAATGAGCTAAAGTTACATGAATAGAATTCAATTGGGAATTATTCTGCAAAAAATTTTATCATGTATGATATAATATGAGGATCGCCAAAAACGTATCGTATGACTTTAGCCATGACGAACATATACCAATCTCTATTGATCTAAGTAAAGATCAACTAGATTGAGATCAAGAATACTTATGGTACTTGAAAAGGTACATAGGAATAGTTCTTGATTCAAGGAAATAAAGATATGCTAAATATTGATGCTACACGCATAAACACTGGCAAAGGATCAAGCAAGACCCTTTGGAGTTAACCATTGATAAGGACGAGCTATAGAGCATCGTGTTTTGAAAATGGCAACATGGGTTGGAGACCATGAGTTGTTGCGTGGGAAATTAAAATATTAATTTCTATGTTCTAAGATACAGCTGGAAAGTCTTCCACATGTCTGTGAACTGCTTGGATAAGTAAATCCAAACAAAGCATCACTAGCAACCTAAACAGTTGAAGTAAAAGTACTTATTTCCTAAGAAACAATAAAACAGAGTTGTTTATATTAATGAGTTCTTCATTGAACTTGGGTAGATCACATGTCTGCTAACTTGATGGCTCTTCATTGCAAAATGCGTAGAACCACTATCGAAGTAAGAAAGACTAGATCACATAATAAACAAACTCAAAAGATCTTATCATCCTATCTCGAATATCATTCGATGAAAAGGATATTAAGATTGGCAAAGCATGATAACTAAACCTATGCAACAAGTGAGAAGCAACACTCACATTGTAGCACTGGAAATCAAGCATAGCTTTGAATTCCATGAAATGTTTTAAAGATGGGTTAGAGGCCCATGGTTGTAAAACATTGGGGTTGAACATTTATCATATATGAAATGTATTTTCATATTCCATTTAATCTTGGTTTAGTATTAAATGATGAGTCCCTTCAAATTTGACGAAATATTCAAGGTAGACTGTCAGGACCAGTCCTGTGACTAAGGAATGTCTATCAAGTGAACTTGAATGTCAAAGGTTGAAAATGGTCCCTAGTCGGAGTTTTCTATAAAATTGGACGCATAGAAAACGTTAGACGACTAGAATGCAAGATGACTAGTAGTTCTGTTTCTTGAACTATGTGGACATGGCAATGTCATAATCATTTGCATAGATACTTACTTTGAGAAGACTAGTATCGGACAAGACCTATGAAACTTTACTGTAAGAGATGAAAATCTGTCATAAGTAAATTTCATTAAAATTATTAGACACTAAATCCTCAATACCTGAGTGATTTGAGATTACTTGTTTGAGAACTGGTTGCTTTGACGTTGACCAACCGTCGCACCGTAAAAGGAGGCTATAAAGGCAACGCTCAGGTAATCACCTATCAAACGAAGTCTAATCTCAAGATTGCAAGATTGGGATTGTCCTCCCATAAATCGGGATGAGATGCTTAAAAGTTGTACAAGGCCACTCGGAGAGCTAGAAACTGTGAAATGCATGGCCGTGCTCGGATGAATCATAGGCTACGATTATCTGTTTATTTGATCAGTTTAACTCTGAAACCAAGAAACACCTCTAGACATAATAAGGATGACAACTCTTACCTTATGTTCAAGAGCAAGCATCGAGCGACAAAGGAATTAGGAAATGCACACTTGTCCCTAAGGACAAGTGGGAGACTGAAGGAAATAATTCCCTTGGTCCAAGTATGCATTCTATGTTTAGTCTAATAAATGCGGTTTAGTATTAATTAACAAGTTAATAATTCAGTGAGATCAAGTGAGCTGAATGCCTAGGTAGAGGCCGCTTCAGTTCAAGTGGAATTAATGATATTAATCCACAGCTTATTCTTGACTGAACCCGTAGGGTCACACAAATAGTACGTAAACGGATCAAGTATTTAATGGCATTAAATACTCCATCTACGGATATTCGGAATCGACGGATCTTGGTTTCAGTGGGAGCTGAGATCGTCACAGGCAAGAAATGAATACTCCGGAAACGATGATATTGCCGGAAACGGAAATATGGATCGTATCGGAAATATAAATATTATCCAAGTCGTAGATGTTGCCGGAAACGGAAACATGGTACGTATCGGAAAATATTATCGGAAATGGAAATATTGCCAGAATCGAAAATATTGCCGGAAACGGAAATATTGTCAGAATCGGAAATATTATCGGAATCGGAAATTAATTCCGGAAACGGAAATATTAAATATTTGTTCGAAACGGAAATTGATTCCGGAATCGGAAGTATTAAATATTGTTCGTATCGGAAATGAATTCCGGAATCGGGAATTTAATCGGAAGCGTATCGTACGAATTAGCATCGGACGAGGCCCGCTAGACGAAGGCCCAGCACGAAGCCAGGCTGTCGCCCAGCGAGCCAACGCGCACCATCGCACGCCAAGCCTCGACCAGGCCCAGCGCAAGGCCAGGCCCAGCCAAGGCCTTGGGCGCGCGCGCGAGAGCACAGCAGTGGGCCGAGCGCTGTGCGCCTAGCGTGGGCCGCAAGGCTTGCGCGGGTGTACGGTGCTCGTGCAATGCTTGTGCGGGAATCCTGAAGCAATCAGGATTCGAAGTGTGATTAAATCCTAAAACTATTCGATAATGATTATTTAATTAGAGTCCTAGTAGGGTTATAATTAAATAAATTAGTATCCTAATAGGATTCCAAAACCCTTTCCATAACTCTATAAATAGGTGCCTAGGGTCACATATTTTGAGAGATTATTCAAGTATTCAAAGTGAGTTTTTGAGAGAAAATTCAGACACATTCCTTGACTAAAAGTGCCGAAAATCTTTAGTACCTTAAGGGCGATTCTAGTTGGTCAATCTTAAGGCGGATCTGGACGTGCTGTGGACTATCTACGGAGGGACGACACTTGGAGTCTTAAAGACTTGTTCTTGTTCGGTTCGGGCGCAGCTAGGGAAGGCACGCAACAAAGAGTATGCATCTAAACTATGCTATATGATTATGTGTAAATAGTATGTATTCCTAGCTAAATGGTTTTTCCGCATGATTTATGAATTGTCATATGTATCATAACCTAACAGCCTCGTCTTGCGACGATTGACACGTTTTGGTTTTGGTTTTAATTTTAGATTTTCAGTTCGGAAATAATTTTAATTAATTTTAAAATTAATAATTTAAATTGTTTTCTCGGGATTTAATTTTGATTAATATAATTATTATAAATTTTAATTTATACTAATTATTTTACTAACATTAAACCTTGAATTAATTTAAATTCGTTTAAATCAACTGAAAATAAATTAAAATAAATGGATTCGATTATAATTTTATATGAGCTTTAAATTTTAATTAAACTTGTATGTTTCCGGTTAGACTAGAAATACATTTTTATGTTTAAAATTAGTAAAGCATATAAAGTAATTGGTTTAAGTGGGAGCAATTTTAGTCATAAACTCTTGATTAGGTCTACAAATCCTTTAAGGTTAAACAACTTGATTAGAATTAATAAGGACTAATAATTGGTAGATTATTGGTGCCCTTGATTAATTGCTGCAAATATTTATGTGATGCATAACGTGTTTTACTAACCAGCTATATGGGCCATTCATGATAATGAATGGGTGAATGGTATATATTGTATATGTACTGTTTTGCAGGTTATGAAGTGACTAGTATGGCCCAAATGGGATAGAAAATATGGTCTGCGTACCATTAATTTGAATGTAATTGGTCTAATGCACCAAAGTTTGTTTTTCAATTCAAATATGCACCAAAGTCGGGCCATACTAGATCACATTTATCTTATGCATGCTTTAAGTTATTTATTGCTTTTAAATATGTCTTAAATATGCATGAGATTTTTGGCTTGATTATGCTGCATGATTAAGGATTTTAGTTCACTTAAAATCTAACCAACATAGTAAGAGCCTTAAGTTCCAAACTTTAAAAATTGAGTTGAAAGGTGCCATGCCAAAATAACACTTACTTGGATAACCTTTACATCAATCTAGTAATAGTTTTACGCTCAGCGAGGTGTTACTTATTGATCCTAAAGGGGTAAGGTACACAAATAATTGTGAGTACATGTTACTTTTGGTGAAACTCAATGATATAAGTAAGGAGTCCTTTTATGTCGTGGCAAATTCGATAGGTTTACCTAATAAGTTCTTAGACGTACCTATCAACCAAGAGTAGTTTCTAGACTATTAGCAAAAGGCTTTTGCTTAGCTAAAATATTTTAGAATTGAGTCAAAATACATAAGTGCTTAATTCTTCAATGATTTAAGGGTCTTGGAATCATTTTATTCACACCTGCCGGAACAATAAATTCGAATAAAATGCTAATGACTTGTTTAAATTGCATGATTGCTTTAATTTCAAGTTATTATTCATGATAAATGTTTAGACTTTGCATGCTTCAATGTATGTTTTAATTATTGTTTATAATTAAATATCTTGTACTGTAGTAAATCCTTTTAGAAAGGTAACAGTAAATTTCCTCGATTGGTAGTGAATCCAAGAACGATTCAAGGAAATGAGAGAAAATGAGCAATTTAAAATGTACGTTTCTTATAGCGACTTTTATGGTTGTTTTCGAATATCAAAGTCAAATGGCGAACCGATTGGTGCTTGTGAATTCAAAATACAAATGTAGTTTTGAGATCATAAAGCATTGAGTTTAAACGCTCAGCTTTACCAATGGTTAACAACCTAAAATATTTTTCCATTTAATTCCCGAATGAGTCTATTCCCTAGACATTCGAATAGATCGATGCTTAGAGAAATTTAGAAGCTTCTGGTAAGATCATCTAGTTGAAACTTAATATTCAACATAAAATGGTAATAACCTTGTTGGAGTGACAATGGACATGTCTAACAAAGTATAAAAGTCAACACTAGAGAATTCAATTCTTAAGACTATAAGAAAGGGTACAAGAAATAAGAAAACAAGGAACAAATGAAAGGAATTTACGATTCCGTTTCTACTTATAAGTTTATGTTTAAAGAGAAGTGACCTAGAAATCAAACTTCCTTGGTATCATATACCGCTTGAGGTTTTTACTTCGGTAATAACTCAAACAATGGAAGCTAGGATACACTACTGACCTACAAGTGGGAAATGAAGCATGGCAATGCTACATTAGTTGTAGGGTCATCTAGTTTGTTTTAAGTCCTTTCAAAGGCTGGAACTTAATGGCTATTTTGTTCCACAATCAGCATACCTAAATTTCTGTTTTCTAACACAAAAAGACTCACATTCAGAAGAACAAAAACAATGTTTGTTTGTTTATTTGAATGGTCATTTACGGGTTGAGTCAATATGCTTAATTCAAAAAAAACAACTCTTTAACAATAAAAACTTTACTAGGTTCAAATCAAACCCTTGATTTGAGTTCCACTAATCTTTAGCATTGTTGCTTAGACCATATCAACAAGTTAACATTCATAAGCTCTATTTTGATGGAGTTTTGAAAGTTGATTGATTTCTAGATCAATTCAAGACAAGCTAGTCTTACTTGTTGAAAGTAACAAAAGATATGAACTATTGTTAGAACGCCTAGACGATAGAGTTCAAAGCTAAAGAAAGGTTTTATGACTTTATTATTTCACACAGATTTGAGTGAATATAGGTTTATTTACTCAACGTGATATAAGTTTGAATCTGTTTGGCTAGTTCAAAGATTCAGAAGTATAAATCCCACTTGGCAAGAAATCATAAAGATCTAGGTTAGATCATGTTGATGATTACTTAAGTCAAGAATGATCATCAATGATTGTGTGTAGTGAAATTCACAAATCTAGCTCCATAAGATATGGCATATCTAAGTTGGAATGATCAAAGTCGATTAGTACTTGATTCGATCAATGATGGACCATAAAGACTTTTCCTATAATTTCTAAAACAAAATGCTCAACTACCACTAAACTAAACCAAATTCGTCAAAGCTATTTGAAAAGTAATTTCAGAATATCTTTTCAACAATATATATATCTAAAGAGATGCAAAACTCAGTGGGAGCTTAGCGTTTGTTATTCAACAAACTAAGGCCCAAGAATAGATATATGTTTCATTGTGATTTATTCAAATGAGACACAAGGGTATGGTTTCTACCACGAATTTTTGAGAACATAATGTTTGTTTGCTCGAAATAATGTCCTTTTGGAGATTCGTTTCCAAAATGACAAGTGGGAGAAAATAGACCTCGAAAGTCTTCGAGGCGAACAACAAACATAAACGGACATTCCGGAGGCTTTTCGAAGTTCTTTAGAAAATCCGAACACGTATTCTTTAAGGACTTTAGAAGTGGCTTTTAAAGAATAGACATCTCTTAGAAGACTTTACAAGTGCTTCAAGGAGAACAGAATATTCAAAGGATTTTCAAGTGGTCGTTGATATTCTATTGTTTGATCGATGTTCTATACCCAAGTAGGCATAGAGTTTCTTCTATTAGATAGTGAAGAATCATGGAGTTCAGGTCACTGAAGCTATGCGATTCTTCTATTAGATAGTGAAGAAACCTACAACTTGCAGTCAAACTATTATCATATAGATTAATGAGTTTGTGACCTGTAAGAAAGCTATGACGAAACCCAGATTCCCTAAAATGGTTAGAGGCCATATATAGACTCAAATGTTTGAAATGGTTAGAGGCCATAAAACATACTCAATGTTTTGATGACAAAATTGAAATTTTGTTGATTTGCAAGAATAGTTTCACACCTATTGGTTGCAAGTTTGTTTTAAGGATAAAAACCATCAAACATGAAATTGTGTTCACACACAAAGCTAGATTAGTTGCTAAAGGTTACAAGCAAATTCACGGTGTGGATTTTGTTGAAACCTCATGCATAATCGTAATACTTAAGTCTATAATTCAAGTAATGATTGCATATTGGTACATATGGCAATTGGATGACAAAACGTATTCCTCAATAAAATGTTGGAAGAAAACTATGTACATAGCATGTCATAGGATTTGTAGATCCAAATAATGCTTGAAATGAATGCTAGCTTATGAAATTTAAGTACAGATTTAAGCAAGCAATTGGGAATTGGAATTGTATTTTAGTGAAGCTAATAAGTATTTTAGTTTCATAAAATGTACATGATTCTTATAGATATATAAGAAGTTTAGTGGGAGTACATAAAACTTAATTGGTCCTATGTGTATCACACACATATCTCTCTATTGTGAAATAACATTCAAATGCTAATAAGTTAGGTTTGAAATAATTCATCAATGATGGACCAAGGCGAAACTTAGTACATACTGGGTATTAAGATCTATTTACAAAGATCTTATGATATTGTTTTGGATTAAGTAATGGCATTTACTAAATCAAACATGAAAGACTCCATTGGAGATATTCGATCCATATGAATAAATCTAAGTAATGAATGTTTGAACTATGTATAAGAATTTACTAAGTTAAACATCGAAGGATCTAAGTGAGATTCTTAACCTATATTATATGTCAAAGAATTTAGCTGGATTTAGCGTCTACTAAAACTAGAATGATCTAAAGTTACATGAATAGAATTCAATTGGGAATTATTCTGCAAAAGAATTTATCATGTATGATATAATATGAGGATCGCCAAAAACGTATCGTATGACTTTAGGCATGACGAAGATATACCAATCTCTATTGATCTGAGTAAAGATCAACTAGATTGAGATCAAGAAAAACATATGGTACTTGAAAGATACATAGGATTAGTTCTTGATTCAAGGAAATAAAGATGTGCTAAATATTGATGCTACACGCATAAACACTTGCAAAGGATCAGGCAAGATCCCTTTGGAGTTAACCATTAACCAGGACGAGCTATAGAGCATCGTGTTTTAAAAATGGTAACATGGATTGGAGACCATGAGTTGTTGTGTGGGAAATTAAATATTAATTTATATGTTCTAAGATACAGATGGAAAGGCTTCCACATATCTATGAACTTCTTGGATAGGTAAATCCAAACAAAGCATCACTAGCAACCTATACAGTTGAAGTAAAAGTACTTATTGCCTAAGAAGCAATAAAATAGGGTTGTTTATGTTAAAGAGTTCTTCACTGAACTTGGGTAGATCACATGTCTGTTGACTTAATAGTTCTTCATTGCAAAATGCGTAGAACCACTATTTAAGTAAGAAAGACTAGATCACATTATAAACAAACTCAAAAGATCTTATCATCTATCTCGAAGAACATTCGATGATAAGGATATTAAGATTGGCAAAGCTTGATAACTAAACCTATGCAACAAGTGAGAAACAACACTCACATTGTGGCACTGGAAATCAAAGCATAGTTTTGAATTCCACTAGTTGTTTTAAAGATGGGTTCGAGGCCCATGGTTGTAAAACATTGGGGTTGAACATTTATCATATATGAAATGTAATTTCATATTCCATTTAATCTTGGTTTAGTATTAAATGATGAGTCCCTTCAATTTGACGAAATATTCAAGATAGACTTTCAGGACCAGTCCTGTGACTAAGAAATGTCTATCAAGTGAACTTGAATGTCAAAAGTTGAAAATGGTCCCTGGTCGGAGTTTTCTATAAAGATGGACGCATAGAAAACGTTAGACGACTAGAAGGCAAGATGACTAGTAGTTCTGTTTCTTGAACTATGTGGACATGGCAATGTCATAATCATTTGCATAGATAATTACTTTGGGAAGACTAGTATCGGACAGACCTATGAAACTTTACTTTAAGAGATTAAAATCCGTCATAAGTAAATTTCATTAAAATTATTAGACATTAATCCTCAATACCTGATTGATTTGAGATTACTTGTTTGAGAACTGCTTACTTTGACGTTGACCAACCGTCGCACCGTAAAAGAAGGCTATAAAGGCAACGCTCAGGTAATCACCTAACATACGAAGTCTAATATCAAGATCGCAAGATTGGGATTGTCCTCCCATAAATTGGGATGAGATGCTAAAAGTTGTACAATGCCACTCGGAGAGCTAGAAACTGCAAAATGCATGGCCGTGCTCAGATGAATCATAGGCTATGATTATCTGTTTATTTGATCAGTTGAAATCTGAAACCGAGAAACACCTCTGGACGTAATAAGGATGACAACTCTTACCTTATGTCCAAGAGAAAGCATCAAGCGACAAAGGAATTAGGAAATGCACACTTGTCCCTAAGGACAAGTGGGAGACTGAAGGAAATAATGCCCTTGGTCCAAGTATGCATTTAATGTTAAGTCTAATAAATGCGGTTCAGTATTAATTAAACAAGTTAATAATTCAGTGAGATCAAGTGAGCTGAATGCCTAGCTAGAGGCCGCTTCAGTTCAAGTGGAATTAATGATATTAATCCACAACTTACTCTTGACTGAACCCGTAGGGTCACAAAAATAGTACGTCAACGGATCAAGTATTTAATGGCATTAAATACTCCATCTATGGATATTCAGAATCGACGGATCTTAGTTTCAGTGGGAGCTGAGATCGTCAAAGGCAAGTAAATGAATACTCCGGAAATGATGATATTGCCGGAAACGGAAATATGGATCGTATCGGAAATATAAATATTATCCAAGTCGTAGATGTTGCTGGAAACGAAAACATGGTACGTATCGAAAATATTATTGGAAATGGAAATATTGTCGGAATAGGAAATATTGCCGGAAACGGAAATATTGTCAGAATCGGAAATATTATCGGAATCGGAAAATAATTCCGGAAACGAAAATATTAAATATTTTTTCGAAACGGAAATTAATTCCGGAATCGGAAATGTTAGATATTGTTCGTAACGGAAATGAATTCCGGAATCGGGAATTTAATCGGAAGCACATCGTACGAATTAGCATCGGACGAGACTTGCTAGACGAAGGCCCAGCACGAAGCCAGGCCCATGTCCGGCAAGCCAAGCGCCCAACACAACGCAGCCAAGGCCACGCCAGGCCCAGCGCAAGGCCAGGACCAGCAAGGCCAAGGCGCGTGCGCGCGGGCTGACGCTCGTAAGCTGCGAGTAGCGCCTGCTCGTGTGGGCCGCAAGGCCTGCACGGGCTGTGCGTTACGCTCGTGGTCGTGCAACGTTTGTGTTCGATACGAATCCTAAAGCTGATGGAATTCGTTCATTGATTAAATCCTAATCCTAATAAAGATAGAATTAGTTTAAAAGAGTTTTAATGAAATTCTAATTAAACTAATTAGTATCGTAATAGGATTCTAAATCCCTTTCCATAGCCTCTATAAATATGTAGCCTAGGTTCAAAATTTAGGCACGAGAATTGAAGTATTCAAAGGTAAGATTTTGAAGCAAAAAATCAGCCAAACACTTGCAACTATTTAGCCGAAAATCCTAGGAACATGAAGGGCGATTCTAGTTGGTCAAACTTAAGGCGGATACGGACATGCTGTGGACTATCTACGGAGGGACGACACTTGGAGTCCTAAAGACTTGTTCTTGTTCGGTTCGGGCGCAGCTAGGGAGGGCACGCTACAAAGTGTATGCATCCTAGACTAATTATATGATTATGTGCAATTAATATGATTCCTGGCATTAAGGTTTTTCCGTATGGTTTATGTTGTTCATATGTATCATAACCCGACACTAGCTCCACAAGATATGGCATATCTAAGTTGGAATGATCGAAGTCAATTAGTACTTGATTCGATCAATGAGGAATCATAAAGAATTTTCCTATAATTTCTAAAACAAAATGCTCAACTACCACCAAACTAAACCAAATTCGTCAAAGCTTTTGAAAAGTAATTTCAGAATATCTTTTCAAAATATATATCTAAAGAGTTGCTAAACTCAATGGGAGCTTAGCGTTTGTTATTCAACAAACTAAGGCCCAAGAATAGATATATGTTTCATTGTGATTTATTCAAATGAGACACAAGGGTATTGTTTCTACCACGAATTTTTGAGAACATTATGTTTGTTTGCTCGAAATAATTTCCTTTTGGAGATTCGTTTCCAAAATGACAAGTGGGAGAAAATAGACCTTGAAAGTATTCGAGGCGAACAACAAACATAAACGGACATTCCGGAGGATTTTCGAAGTTCTTTAGAAAATCCGAACACGTATTCTTTAAGGACTTTAGAAGTGGCTTTAAGAATAGACATCTCTTAGAAGACTTTACAAATGCTTCAAGGAGAACAGAATATTCAAAGGACTCACAAAGTTCCTGTTGATATTCTTTTGTTAGATGTTCTATACCCAAGTAGACATAGAGTTCAAGTCACTGAAACTATGAGATTCTTCTATTAGATAGTGAAGAAACATAAAGTTCAGGTCAATGAAACTATGAGATTCTTCTATTAGATAGTGAGGAAACCTACAACTTGCAGTCAAACTATTATGAAGATTAATGAGTTTGTGACTTGTAAGAAAGCAATGACGAAACCTAGATTCCCTAAAATGGTTAGAGGCCATATATAGACCCAATGTTTTAAATGGTTAGAGGCCATAAAACATACTCAATGTTTTGATGACAAAATTGAAATTTTGTTGATTTGCAAGAATAGTTTCACACCTATTGGTTGCAAGTTTGTTTTAAGGATAAAAACTATCAAACATGGAATTGTGTTCACACACAAAGCTAGATTAGTTGCTAAAGGTTACAAGCACATTCATGGCATGGATTATGTTGAAGCCTCATGCATAATCTTAATGCTCAAGTCTATAATTCAAGCAATGATTGCATATTGGTACATATGGCAATTGGATGACAAAACATCTTCCTCATTCAAATGTTCGAAGAAACTATGTACATGGTATGTCATAGGATTTGTGGATCCAAATAAATGCTTGAAAAGGAAAGCTAGCTTATGAAATATAAGTACAGATTTAAGCAAGCAATTGGGAATTAGAACTGTATTTTAGTGAAGCTAATAAGTATTTTAGTGAAGCTAATAAGTATTTTAGTTTCATAAAATGTACATGATTCTTATAGATATATAAGAAGTTTAGTAGGAGTACATAAAACTTAATTGGTCCTATGTGTATCACACACATATCTCTCTATTGTGAAATAACATTCAAATGCAAATGACTTAGATTTGAATTATTCATCAATGATGGACCATGGCGAAACTTAGTACATACTGGGTATTAAGATCTATTTACAAAGATCCTATAATATTGTTTTGGATTAAGTAATGGCATTTACTAAATCAAACACGAAAGACTCTATTGGAGACATTCGACCCATATGAATAAATCTAAGTAAAGGATGTTTGAACTATGTATAAGCATTTACTAAGTTAAACATCAAAGGATCTAAGTGAGATTCTTAACCTATATTATATGTCAAAGAATTTAGCTGGATTTAGTATCTATTGAAACTAGATGAGCTAAAGTTACATGAATAGAATTCAATTGGGAATTATTCTGCAAAAGAATTTATCATGTATGATATAATATAAGGATCGCCAAAAACGTATTGTATGACTTTAGGCATGACGAACATATACCAGTCTCTAATTGATGTAAGTGAAGATCAACTAGATTGAGATCAAGAAAAAAAATTATGGTACTTGAAAAGGTACATAAGAAAAGTTCTTGATTCAAGGAAATAAAGATATGCTAAATATTGATGCTACACTCATAAACACTGGTAAAGATTCAAGCAAGATTCCCTTGGAGTTCACCATTGGCACGAATGAGCTATATGCATTGTGTTTAGAAATGGCAACATGGATCGGAGACCATGAGTTGTTGCGTGGGAAATTAAATATTAGTTTTTGTGTTCTAAGATACAGCTGGAAAGTCTTCCACATATCTGTGAACTGCTTGGATAAGTAAATGTAAACAAAGCATCACTAGCAACCTAAACATTTGAAGTAAAAGTAATTATTGCCTAAGAAGCAATAAAACAAGGTTGTTTATGTTAAAGAGTTCTTCACTGAACTTGGGTGGATCACATGTCTGCTGGCTTAATGGTTCTTCATTGCAGAATGTGTAAAACCACTATTGTAGCAAGAAAGACTAGATCACAAAAAAAACATACTCAAAAGATCTTATCATCTATCTCGAAAAATATTCGATGAAAAGGATATTAAGATTGGAAAAGCATGATAACTAAACCTATGCAACAAGTGAGAAACAACACTCACATTGTGGCACTGGAAATCAAGCATAGCTTTGAATTCCATTAATTGTTTTAAAGATGGGTTTGAGGCCCATGGTTGTAAAACATTGGGGTTGAACATTTATCATATATGAAATGTATTTTCATATTCCATTTAATCTTGGTTTAGTATTAAATGATGAGTCCCTTCAATTTGACGATATATTCAAGATAGACTGTCAGGACCAGTCCTGTGACTAATAAATGTCTATCAAGTGAACTTGAATGTCAAAAGTTGAAAATGGTCCCTGGTCGGAGTTTTCTATAAAGATGGACGCATAGAAAACGTTAGACGACTAGAATTCAAGATGACTAGTAGTTCTGTTTCTTGAACTATGTGGACATGGCAATGTCGCAATCATTTGCATAGATACTTACTTTGGGAAGACTAGTATCGGACAGACATATGAAACTCTACTGTAAGAGATGAAAATCTGTCATAAGTAAATTTCATTAAAGGCATGGCCGTGCTCAGATGAATCATAGGCTATGATTGTCTGTTTATTTGATCAGTTGAACTCTGAAACCGAGAAACACCTCTGGACATAATAAGGATTACAACTCTTACCTTATGTTCAAGAGCAAGCATCGAGCGACAAAGGAATTAGGAAATGCACACTTGTCCCTAATGACAAGTGGGAGACTGAAGGAAATAATGCCCTTGGTCCAAGTATGCATTTAATGATAAGTCTAATAAATACGGTTCAGTATTAATTATGCAAGTTAATAATTCAGTGAGATCAAGTGAACTGAATGCCTAGCTAGAGGCCGCTTAAGTTCAAGTGGATTAATCCACCGCTTACTCTTGACTGAACCCGTAGGGTCACAGAAATAGTACGTAAACGACTCAAGTATTTAACGGCATTAAATACTCTATCTAATGCATATTCGGAGTCGACGGATCTTCGTTTCAGTGGGAGCTGTGATAGTCAAAGGCAAGTATGGATGATATTGCCGGAAACGGAAATATGGATCGTATCGGAAATATAAATATTATCCAAGTCGTAGATGTTGCCGGAAACGGAAACATGGTACGTGTCGGAAAATATTATCGGAAATGGAAATATTTCCGGAATCGGAAATATTGCCGGAAACGGAAATATTGTCAGAATCGGAAATATTATCGGAATCGGAAAATAATTCTGGAACCGGAAATATTAAATATTTGTTCGAAATGGAAATTAATTCTGGAATCGGAAATGTTAAATATAGTCGTATCGGAAATGAATTCCGGAATCGAGAAATTAATCGGAAACGCATCGTACGAATTAGCATCGGACGAGCTTGCTAGACGAAGGCCCAACATGAAGCTAGGCCCGCGTTCAGCAAGCCAGCGCGCCACACGAACAGCCAAGCCCAAGCCAGGCCCAGCAGGCCGTGGCTGCGCGCGCAGTTGCGAGCAGTGGGCTGCGAGCAATGTTGCTGCGCTCGCGTGGGCTTGTAGCTCGCGTGGCCGAGCGGCCATGTGGGCTGTGCGCGGCCATGGCCTGCACGCTTGCGGGTCATGCTCGTGTAGTGTTTGTGCTTCCATATGAAACCTAAAACGTATAGGATTTGTTTGTTGATTAAATTCCTAATCCTATAAGATAAATTAATTAAATAAGAGTTCTGCTAGGATTCAAATTTAATTAATTCGTATCCTAGTAGGATTCGATTGCTTATTCCATGGACTATAAATATGAGATCAAGGCTTATAATTTATAACTAGTTTGAAGTATTCAAAGTTAAGAATTTGAGCAAAAATTCAGTCATACACTTGCCCATAATAGCTGAATATTTTAGTACCTTAAGGGCGATTCTAGTTAGTCAATCTTAAGGCGGATCCGGACATGCTGTGGACTTTCTACGGAGGGACGACACTTGGAGTCCTAAAGACTTGTTCTTGTTCGGTTCGGGCGCAGCAAGGGAGGGCACGCTACAAAGAGTATGCATCCTAATTATGCTAATTGTTATGTGGCAATTAATTTGGAATCCTGGCTTTTATGGTTTTTCCGCATGATTTATATTCAATTATATGTATCATAACCTAACAATTGGAACTTTAGTATAACCAGAATAAACATCAAGAAAAAAGAAAAATGACTGACCAGCAAGTTTTTCTAGCATTTGGTCGATAAAATGCAAGGGAAAGTGGTCTTTCCTAGTAGCTTGATTAAGTTTCCTATAGTCTATGCATACTCTCCAACCATTAGGAACTCTAGTGGGGACAAACTCGCCTTTGTTATTCTCAACAACTGTTATTCCACTTTTCTTAGGGACCACATGAATAGGACTTACCCATTGAGAATCAGAAATAGGATAGATCACATCCGCATTTTTTTTTTGGCAAGCAAGTAATAAAATTTATTGATCACCCAAAACAGTTTACACACAGGCTAACCTGTTATCAACAGGAGCATACAAAAAAGCTAAGAAACCTTACCTAAACAGACCCACCCTTTACAGGTTGAAAAACCAGTCCCTATCCCTTGTACTTGCTTTACTACTTATGAGATTAGTCACTCTACCCTTCACTTCAGTTTGTACAGCCTGAACAATACACTTGATACTAGGAACCTTCAAGTTCCACACTGTAGAGTTCCTTGCCTTCCATATGTGGTACACCAGACATGCAATTTCAGTGTATAAGATGGTTTTATGAACCTTGCTTCTACCATATCTCTGGATCCACTTCAAGAGAGGTAACATGGAGTTTCTGCCTTGTTGGAATCCCAACCAGGCCAAGACCTGCTGCGTGCAAGCAGTGCCAAAAGAGCACTCAAAAAAGAGATGCATTGTGGATTCAGTGCCAGTCCCACACACAGGGCACAAATCATCAGTGCTGATATTTAACTTATACAATCTGTCTTTAGTCTTTAATCTGTCCAAAAGAGCAAGCCATAGAATGAATCTATGTTTAGGAACACTCAACCTGTTCCAGACATAAGATTGCCATTGAACTTTGGCTCCTTGAGTGCAAACTCACTGTAGGTGTCCCTGATGGAGTACTTGGGCTTAGCCAGCCATTGAGTAGAATTGAGTTGGTGATTGCAGTGGCTTTTGATTTTGCATAGTACCTTTACTACCCAGCTAGCAGCAGTGGGGGCAGTGAAATGGCTCCAATCTTTGTCTTTCACATAGACAGTATGGATCCACTTGACCCATAGGTTGTCTTGCTTTTGAGCAATAGCCCATACCTGTTTCCCAACAGCTGCTTGGTTCCAAATTAAGATGTTCCTAAACCCAAGACCCCCCTGTGCTTTTGGTTGACATAAATTATCCCAGGCAACTGCTCCTGGTCTGCTATCATCATAGGTGCCAAACCAGAGGAAAGATCTGCATACAGCTTTAATTTTTTTAAGAATAGCACTAGGAAGCAAAAACATTTGAGACCAGTATACACAGATGCTCATCAGGACAGAATTCACTAGTTGAGCTCTACCAGCAAAGGAGAGATTCCTAGAGCTCCAAATTTTGATTTTGGAGGTCATTTTATCAATGAGGCAATCACAATCCTTAGCTTTCATTTTCTATGGACTGACTGGAACACCAAGATAAGAAAAAGGAAGAGATCCCAACTTGAAACCAGTAAGAGTGGCCATTTCCTGTGATTGAGAATCAGACATGCCACGGCAATAAAGAGATGATTTATTGGCATTAACCTCTAGCCCAGTGGTGTCAGAAAACCATTTCAAACCTTGTAGAGCTAAATTCACAGACTGAGCATCACCTTTACAGAATAGAAGAAGGTCATCTGCAAAGCAAAGGTGGTTAAGCTTTAATCTTCTCCATCTAGAGTGGAATCCAAAATCAGTTTGATCACCAATGGATGTCATTGCTCTTGTGAGATACTCCATGCAAAGAGTAAAGAGCAATGGTGACAAAGGGTCACCTTGTCTCAACCCTCTTCTTGGGTGAATCAGTTCTGTAGGTGCTCCATTGATCAGAATTGAGTATTGAGTGGTTGTCAGGCAAGTCATGATCAATTGAATAAAATGAGTAGGAAAACCCAGGTCCAGTAGAACTTCCTCAATAAAGTCCCACTCAACTATATCATAAGCTTTTTTGAGATCCAGCTTCATCATACAGTTAGCTTGAAGTTGACCTTTCCTGTACATCTTGATTATATCCTGGCACACCAGGACATTGTGGAGAATGGATCTCCCTTTCACAAAGGCTCTCTGGTTAGGACAAATGATATCTGGCAGCACTGAACCCAACTTATCACACAAAAGCTTGGATATGCATTTGTACAGAACTGAGCAACAGGCTATTGGTCTGAAATCACTTACTGTAGAAGGAACATTTATTTTTGGGATCAAGGTGATTGAAGTGACATTAATCTCTCTTAGCATTTTCCTAGTTTCAAAGAAGTCATTCACTGCAGCAAGGAGATCATTCTTGATGATGTCCCAGGACCTTTTGTAGAAGTGGCTATTGAAACCATCTAAACCAGGAGCTTTATTGCTTGGTATGCTATCCAGAACTCTCTTGACATCATTCAAAGAGGATTTACAACTGAGAGAATTCCTGTGGGTCTCAGTGAGCCTTGGCCCTCTATCCATGATGCTTTTCTGGATGGGAATCCTGTTGTCTTTTTTGTAGCAAAAAAGGTTCCTGTAAAAGTCCAAGAAAGCAACTTGGACCTCCTTAGGTGAATTCACCCACACCCCTGCAGCATTTTGAATGGAATGGATGGTATTGTATTTCCTTCTTTGTTTGATGCTCTGATAAAAGGCTTTGGTGTTTTCATCTCCCTTTTCAAGCCAATGCACTTTGGCTGTTTGGTGTAGGAAAGACAACAGATTGTCTTGTGCTTTCCTTAGTCAGCTGCAGCATTTTTCCCTGCTGTAGATAAATCAATGTTGGTGGGATCAGAGTTAAGTTTATCCTGAATCTTAGCCAGATGGGCTTGTATCTGAACTTTGGTTGCCTCAACATTGCTGTAACCAGTTTTGTTTAGGAGTTTCAGATCATGCTTGATCTATTTCAGCTTCTGAATGATTCTGAACATCACACAACCATAAATATATTTTGACCAGTTCCTTTCCACAATGGGTATGAACTCATCTGATGATGTCCACATGTTATAAAATCTGAATGGCTTCTTCTGGTGTATGGTGGGGTAGGAACTCAGAACCATGGGGCAATGGTCATAGGTGCCTCAGGGAGGTATAAAGCTTCTGCATTGGGGAACATAACATCCCATGCAGAGTTGGAGAGAACTCTGTCAATTCTAGAGAACATAACATCACATCCGCATTTATCCATTTAGTAATTTCCTTTTGAACAACTTCCCTCATTGAAGGGTTTAACCTTCGTTGAGTCTCTCTAGTTGGTTTAGCATTCTGTTCAAGAAATATTCTATGCATGCATAAGGTGGGACTAATACCTTTTATGTCTGCTAAAGTCCATCATATTGCCTCTTTATAATTTTTAAGCACATTCAACAACTTTGCTTCTTGAATTTCATTTAATGAGCTTGAAATAATCACAGGCAATGTCTCATTAGCATCCAAATAAACATATTTCAGATTAGAGGGCAAGGGTTTTAACTCTAAAATAGGTGCTTGCACAATAGAAGGAATCAATTTAGGCACAGATAAAGGCAAAGAAAAATCTGACTTTTCATTCACATCAACCACATCAGACGCGGCTAGAACAGAAGAATAAGAAATTTCACGCATATAATCAGGAACATCATTTTCAAACAGTTTGTCACACCACTTATCAAATACATCTTGAGCCATCCAATCAAAAGCATCAAAATTATCTATAGAACTGACATTATTGATATCACTTGGGTATCTCATAGCATCAAAAATATTAAATATAATTATTTCCCCATCAAATTCCATAGTTAAGTTACCCTCATGAACATCAATTTTAGTCTTAGAAGTTTTTAGGAATGGTCTACCAAACAACAGTGGAACACTATCGCTTCTATAACCCATATCAAGAACATAAAAATCAGCAGGAAATACCAATTCATTCACTTGCACAAGTACATCTTCTAAGACTCCTATTGGAAATGCGTTAGATCTATCAGCTAACTGAATAACAATAACAGTTTTAGACAACGAACCCACATTTAAAGTATCATAAACAGATTTCGGCATAACTTTAATGGAGGCTCCTAAATCTAGCATACACCTATCAAACTTAGAATCTCCAATTTTGCAAGGAATACAAAACATGCCAGGATCCTTACACTTAGGGGGAAGTTTCTTTTGAATAATAGCTAAAATATTTTCCCCCATACTTACCTTTTCAGAAGGACGAAACTGTCTTTTGTTAGTACATAGTTCCTTAAGAAACTTTGCATAACGAGGTACTTGTTTAATGGCATCAAGAAAGGGAATATTGACTTCAATTTTCCTAAAGTTTTCTAGAATTTCATTGTCAAGACTCTCTTTCTTAGCTTTAGCAAATCGAGAAGGGAAAGGAGGCAATTCTTTAAAACGAGAAACAACAGAATCAGATTCGGTTTTACTCTTCCCTTCATTTTCTTTTTCATTGTCCTTCACAGTACCCTCACTTTCCACTCTTTCCCCTGATCCAACTTTAGGATTGACTTCTATCTCTTTTTCAACTTCATGACTTTTCATTTTAGGCCCAGTTAATACTTTACCACTCCTAAGTGTGATAGCTTTAACATGACCATTGGGATTAGGGATTGTTTGTGATGGAAGTTTACCTGATAGTTGAGTTTCAAGATTACTCAGAGAAGTGCAAATCTAACCTATTTGAGTGTCTATGTGATGAAGGCGCGTGTCAGTTTTCTTTTGATACTCAACACCCTGGTTATGAACTTGCCCTATTTGATTAGTGAGTTGTTTAACTAAGTCTTCTAGTGAAGGACCAGATTGGGGTGGATGATTAGGTTAACCATATTGCCTTGGTTGATTAGATTGTGGAAGTTGTGGTCTATTTCCAAACCTTAGATTAGGGTGGTCTTTCCAACCTTCATTATAAGTCTGTGAGTAAGGATCATATTTTCATTGACCAGAATAACCACCTATAGCATTCACATCTTCAGATTGCAGGTCAGGGAATTTATCAGTAGGATGAGACTCATTATAGCAAATTCCACAAACTCTATCTTTAGACTCGTTACTAGCAACAAATTTAGACACGGGAGTAGTTAAGGTAGCAATTTGTTGAGCATTTTCTTGTAATTGATTCTGAATACCAATTAAATCAACTCCATTTACTCTTTTAACATCATTTCTAGTACCATGTTGTTGGGTGTTTTGAGCCATATTAGAAATTAAATCCCTAGCTTGGGTTGGTGTTTTATCCACTAATGCACCCCCACTCAAAGCATCTATCATAGCCCTATCAGTAGGCAATAGGCCTTCATAAAAGTATTGAATTAATAGTTGGTCACTAATCTGATGTTGGGGACAGGATGAACATAATCTCTTAAAACGTTCCCAATACTCATACAAGGAGTCATTATCATGTTGCCTAATGCCACATATCTCCTTCTTGATGGATCCAATTAGACTTGCTGGAAAGTACTTTCCTAGAAAAGTTGATACCATAACATTCCAAGTCGTAATTGATCCAGCAGGAAGATCATACAACCAATCTTTAGCCAAATCTTGCAAAGAAAAAGGAAAAGCATGCAATCTAATATGATCTCGTTCAACTCCTTCAAGATTCATAGAAGAACTAACAACCTTAAACTCTTTAAAATGTCGATGAGGATTCTCACCTGATTTCCCATAGTATTTGGGAAGAAGATTAAGGAAACCTGAATTCAGTATGAGGGGTTTGTCTAGCTCTGGAAACACAATGGACAGAGGATCATCACCCGTATTTGGGGCTGCCATCTCCTTCAAAGTTCGTTCACCCATTTTCGCTCCTTTTAGACTATCTTCTGTTGGTTTAACTTCCTATGGTTTCACCTCTTCTGGTTGATCTATTTGAAAGGCGTGGATTAATCTCTCGTGACTTATGATGTTCACAGAATCGATATACTTCCTGATTCGCTTGAGTTTAGGATTAGGTGTTCCACCGCTCATTCACCTGAAAAGTAAAAACTTAAAAAGTTAGTTACTATTCTCAAGATTTAAATGAATGCATTTAAAAAAAGAAACTGGACATTCTAAAAAGCCTTATTTGTTGTTATGATTTAATCTTTCTGAATATGGGGTACAAAATATAAACTGAATACATAATGGATTTAAAACAGATAAAACTTTCACAATCTTAATTATGGGGTGGTACGGTAGACCTGCAATATAATTCAACATAGAATCCTAGACAAATTCAAAAGTTCAGGATTTCGGGTCATAGACATAACTCAATAAGAACATAACCCTTAGTGATACTTAGGATTCAAGAATAACCTTGTATTGATGCTTTTATACTTTCTGAAATCCCAAATTTATGTGAGAAAGGGATACAGAACGTTCAAGGAATTTAAATAAGACTCCTATCATGCCATTAAGTTAATGAAAGGTAGTAATGAAAGCAGGTAGCAGATTGCTATTTAGTTAAAGCCAGTGCTTTATGTTAAAACAATACATTAGCTAACTGAGAAAGTGCCTTTAGTTTTAGTTGTCTTTTTGAAAATAAGAAAATAAACATGAGCTAGTTTTAGACTCATACTAAAAGATAAGACAAGCACTTGTTAATATTTAGAACAATCATCCTAATCATATCAGAGTTTTCACTTCGTACACAATGTTAAAACAAGATAATATCATGCAAAAAGAAAATCACGCAAACAAGACATTAATATGTTACTGTTATGTACTAGAAAATGGCAATTTCATTAAAACAAAGTTGCTTACAAAAATTAGCCAAAGTGAAAAAACGTAGAGTATATACATGTACTCACAAAAAAAGAAAAAAGAAAAAAGAACCGGCTACCATAGAAATTACAAACTTGGCCCATAGCACAAGACAAATGCCTACATTCCAATTTTTCCTTTCACCTACTTTTATTAAAATAAAAAAAACCACATATTAAGATATACAAAGACATATTAATTATCAAACTTGGTATAAATTATCTACGTCTAAACTGATATGATTTCACCAATACAGATCATCGCAAATACCGAAAATACGGTGTCAATTAGACCAAGCAGACAAATTCAGATTCTATAAGTTCTCATTATTAAATTCCAAAGGTTCCTAGATAATTCAACCCTTATAGCCATCTTCCAGTGAGCTAACCACAGTACAAGACACTTGAAAACTAGATATTAAAATAAAAACTAATAGCACCAGTCACTCAACAGAGTCAAAATAAACCAATTTAATTGCTTAAGAGCCAAAAACGGGGAGTGTAGATGGAACTTATAAGTCACATAATAAGCTCATTAAGAAATACATACTTATATAAAGCATCCAGACCCCCCCCCCCTTTTTTTTTGTGCTACGCAAATGTAAAATAATTATGTCATTAGGAATCATTTCAAGAACACTCAAATTCTTAAAAATATATATACTAAGCTATAGAACCTGATACTAATGACATAATATAAACTAACTAGCAGGCATAAAACAACAAAAATAGAAAGGATTCAAGTAACTTACACACATCATTTAATTAGTTACTCATGGAAATTTGTATACGTAGTGCATGATTGAACCTTAGGTAGAGCTATGAAGGAAGTTATCTACTGACTATACAAGTATATTTATAAAGGATTAACTAGACTTTGACATTTAAATTAAAAATAGTCTCCCCGGCAACGACGCCAAAATTGATACGTGTCGTTTACCGTATTAAATTAAAAACCTGTCTTAGACCTTTAAAAATATTAACAAGTAGTAAAAGGGTAAGAAATAGTCGATCTCACGAAGAGACTACTAATTTCTAACATCAAAGTTTAACTAATCAGAGTCTTAAAACCAAACCGACATAATCATAGGATACACAACTTATACAATTATTTACCTATTCACATAGAGGGGGGGGTGTTTGAAATTCATACTAACAATCTAAGTGAACGTTAAATTACTAACTAAACAATTATTTACAAATGACAAGAAAACAAGCCCAATTGGTATGGTTTGATTATAGAGAAATCAGACAATTTAAAGTTCCTTCTTCCATGTACCAAAATCTTATTTAATACTTCGTTTGGCAAATAGGTCGTGCATTTACCGCCACGATAAATCCAACCCTAATAAACTTGTTTCATTAGAACAATTTATATACTTAATAAAATTAAAGTGATCCGCTCACTCCTAACAATACTAAGTTGTTTACTCTAAATAATCACTTAACGCCGCGTCAAGTAGTAATCTAGCATAGTCTAATTACACTATACCTGTGATCGTGCACTATCACAAATATAAATATCAAACACAAAAAGATGAATCCAACAATCATATAACTTGAATAAATACCAAACTCAATATTAATCATGAAATACTCAACGTTTTTCAAGTAAGACCACTCCATGAACATCAAAACTGAAAATTAAATCTGATTGTAATGAATTGTAAGTACAAAGAAACAATATAAAAACTCTTAATTGAAGGTAGAGAAGGAGAAAACTCATTAATTAGGAACTAGACCGATGCAGCAGCTGCCTTCCGGTCCGCCGTCAATGGAGATCGCTCACCTTCAATACTGTCAATATCAACAATCCAATCTCACAAACCCTCCTAATTTTTGCTGTGTTCCCTGTGTATTTCTTGACGGTTTGAGTAGCAACTTTATAGGAGATAAACCCTAGTTTGAACGGAGATCTCGGAACCAGAAAATCACCCATGTGATGATTGAAATAATTGATAACCGTGCTCCGAATTTGCAGCAGATATGCCGATCAGATCTTTAGAGGAGGAGTTTGTTATGCCCATGATAAATGTTTGACAAATTCAACTCCCTATTTGATGCCTCTAGCAGAAGGAATTTGAAAGGAGTTGAGAGTGATTGCTGATTTCTAGCGTGATGAAGAAGCATTAACTTGGGCTCTTTGTTTTCTCGGAGATGGAGCTGCGGTAAGTGAAAGTAATGGGCTTTTGGAAGTTACTTTGTGTGCTCAAGGGAATTAATTACTCCGTAGTACTTAACTTTCCCATTAATTTTCATTAATTCTCATGTGTAACCCAATTACCAAGAGTTGACTCTTTTTGTATTCTTCGATTCCCTTATTAATGTTGTTATCGTTAATGTCTCGTGTGCAACCAACAGGCATGAAATTAGCACCGGTAACATAACCGAGTAATATTTAGGCTAATTTAACAATAAAATATAAAACAAAGAAAAATATATTTATAATTATTAAACGTAATTAAAGACCCAAAATGATAAATAAAGGATTACTACATAGCTAAAATAAGGGAATAAATATATGGTAAATAATGCCCTTATCAATATATTAAAGATAGACTGTCAGGACCAGTCCTGTGACTAAGAAATGTCCATCAAGTGAACTTGAATGTCAAAAGTTGAAAATGGTCCCCGGTCGGAGTTTTCTACAAAGATGGACGCATAGAAAACGTTAGACGACTAGAATGCAAGATAACTAGTAGTTCTGTTTCTTGAACTATGTGGACATGGAAATGTCATAATCATTTGCATAGATACTTACTTTGGGAAGACTAGTATCGGACAGACCTATGAAACTTTACTGTCAGAGATGAAAATCCGTCATAAGTAAATTTCTTTAAAATTATTAGACACTAATCCTCAATACCTGAGTGATTTGAGATTACCTGTTTGAGAACTGCTTACTTTGATGTTGACCAACCGCCGCACCGTAAAAGGAGGCTATAAAGGCAACGATCAGTTAATCACCTAACAAACGAAGTCTAATCTCAAGATCGCAAGATTGGGATTGTCCTCCCATAAATAGGGATGGGATGCTAAAAGTTGTACAAGACCACTCGGAGAGCTAGAAACTGTAAAATGCATGGCCGTGCTCAGATGAATCATAGGATATGATTATCTGTTTATTTGATCAGTTGAACTCTGAAATCGAGAAACACCTCTGGACGTAATAAGGATGACAACTCTTACCTTATGTTCAAGAGCAAGCATCAAGCGACAAAGGAATTAGGAAATGCACACTTGTCCCTAAGGACAAGTGGGAGACTGAAGGAAATAATGCCCTTGGTCCAAGTATGCATTTAATGTTAAGTCTAATAAATGTGGTTCAGTATTAATTAAACAAGTTAATAATTCAGTGAGATCAAGTGAGCTGAATGCCTAGCTAGAGGCCGCTTCAGTTCAAGTGGAATTAATGATATTAATCCACAGCTTACTCTTGACTAAACCCGTAGGGTCACACAAATAGTACGTAAACGGATCAAGTATTTAATGGCATTAAATACTCCATCTATGGATATTCAGAATCGACGGATTTTGGTTTCAGTGGGAGCTCAGATCTTCAAAGGCAAGTAAATAAATACTCCGGAAACGATGATATTGCCGGAAACGAAAATATGGATCGTATCGGAAATATAAATATTATCCAAGTCGTAGATGTTGCCGGAAACGGAAACATGGTACGTATCGGAAAATATTATTGGAAATGGAAATATTGCCGGAATCGGAAATATTGCCGGAAACGGAAATATTGTCAGAATCGGAAATATTATCGGAATCGGAAAATAATTCCGGAAAGGGAAATATTAAATATTTTTTCGAAACGGAAATTAATTCCGGAATCGGAAATGTTAAATATTGTTCGTAACGGAAATGAATTCCGGAATCGGGAATTTAGTCGGAAGCGCATCGTACGAATTAGCATCGGACGAGACTTGCTAGACGAAGGCCCAGCACGAAGCCAGGCCCGCGTCCAGCAAGCCAAGCGCCCAACACAACGCAACCGAGGCCACGCCTGGGCCAGCGCAAGGCCAGGCCCAACAAGGCCAAGGCGCGCGTGCGCGCGCTGACGCTCGTGGGCTGCGAGCAGCGCCTGCTCGTGTGGGCCGCAAGGCCTGCTCGGCCTGTGCGGTACGCTCGTGGTCGTGCAACGTTTGTGTTCGATACGAATCCTAGAGCTGATGGAATTCGTTCATTTATTAAATCCTAATCCTAATAAAGATAGAATTAGTTTAAAAGAGTTTTAATGAAATTATAATTAAACTAATTAGTGTCCTAATAGGATTCTAAATCCCTTTCCATAGCCTCTGTAAATATGTGGCCTAGGTTTACAATTTAGGCACGAGAATTGAAGTATTCAAAGGTAAGATTTTGAAGCAAAAAATCAGCCAAACACTTGCAACTATTTAGCCGAAAATCCTAGGAACCTTAAGGGCGATTCTAGTTGGTCAAACTTAAGGCGGATCCGGACGTGCTGTGGACTATCTACGGAGGGACGACACTTGGAGTCCTAAAGACTTTTTCTTGTTCGGTACGGGCGCAGCTAGGGAGGGAACACTACAAAGTGTATGCATCTTAGAATAATTATATGATTATGTGCAATTAATATGATTCCTGGCATTAAGGTTTTTCCGCATGATTTATGTTGTTCATATGTATCATAACCCAACACTAGCTCCACAAGATATGGCATATCTAAGTTGGAATGATCGAAGTCAATTAGTACTTGATTCGATCAATGATGAATCATAAAGAATTTTCCTATAATTTCTAAAACAAAATGCTCAACTACCACCAAACTAAACCAAATTCGTCAAAGCTTTTGAAAAGTAATTTCAAAATATCTTTTCAAAATATATATCTAAAGAGTTGCTAAACTCAGTGGTAGCTTAGCGTTTGTTATTCAACAAACTAAGGCCCAAGAATAGATATATGTTTCATTGTGATTTATTCAAATGAGACACAAGGGTATTGTTTCTACCACGAATTTCCGAGAACATTATGTTTGTTTGCTCGAAATAATTTCTTTTTGGAGATTCGTTTCCAAAATGACAAGTGGGAGAAAATAGACCTCGAAAGTATTCGAGGCGAACAACAAACATAAACGGACATTAGGAGGCTTTTCGAAGTTCTTTAGAAAATCCGAACACGTATTCTTTAAGGACTTTAGAAGTGGCTTTAAGAATAGACATCTCTTAGAAGACTTTACAAATGCTTCAAGGAGAACAGAATATTCAAAGGACTCTCAAAGTTCCTGTTGATATTCTTTTGTTTGATGTTCTATACCCAAGTAGACATAGAGTTTAAGTCACTGAAACTATGAGATTCTTCTATTAGATAGTGAAGAAACATAAAGTTCAGGTCAATGAAACTATGAGATTCTTCTATTAGATAGTGAGGAAACCTACAACTTGCTGTCAAACTATTATGAAGATTAATGAGTTTGTGACTTGTAAGAAATCTATGACGAAACCTAGATTCCCTAAAATGGTTAGAGGCCATATATAGACCCAATGTTTTAAATGGTTAGAGGCGATAAAACATACTCAATGTTTTGATGACAAAATTGAAATTTTGTTGATTTGCAAGAATAGTTTCACACCTATTGGTTGCAAGTTTGTTTTAAGGATAAAAACTATCAAACATGGAATTGTGTTCACACACAAAGCTAGATTACTTCCTAAAGGTTACAAGCAAATTCATGGCATGGATTGTGTTGAAGCCTCATGCATAATCTTAATGCTCAAGTTTATAATTCAAGCAATGATTGCATATTGGTACATATGGCAATTGGATGACAAAACATCTTCCTCATTAAAATGTTGGAAGAAACTATGTACATTGTATGTCATAGGATTTGTGGATCCAAATAAATGCTTGAAAAGGAAAGCTAGCTTATGAAATATAAGAACAGATTTAAGCAAGCAATTGGGAATTAGAACTGTATTTTAGTGAAGCTAATAAGTATTTTAGTTTCATAAAATGTACATGATTCTTATAGATATATAAGAAGTTTAGTAGGAGTACGTAAAACTTAATTGGTCCTATGTGTATCACACACATATCTCTCTATTGTGAAATAACACTCAAATGCTAATGACTTAGATTTGAAATTATTCATCAATGATGGACCATGGCGAAACTTAGTACATACTGGGTATTAAGATCTATTTACAAAGATCTTATAATATTGTTTTAGATTAAGTAATGGCATTTACTAAATCCAACACGAAAGACTCTATTGGAGACATTCGACCCATATGAATAAATCTAAGTAAAGGATGTTTGAACTATGTATAAGAATTTACTAAGTTAAACATCAAAGGATCTAAGTGAGATTCTTAACCTATATTATATGTCAAAGAATTTAGCTGGATTTAGTATCTATTGAAACTAGATGAGCTAAAGTTAGACGAGTAGAATTTAATTGGGAATTATTCTGCAAAAGAATTTATCATGTATGATATAATATAAGGATCGCCAAAAACGTATCGTATGACTTTAGGCATGACGAACATATACCAGTCTCTAATTGATCTAAGTGAAGATCAACTAGATTGAGATCAAGAAAAAAACTTATGGTACTTGAAAAGGTACATAAGAAAAGTTCTTGATTCAAGGAAATAAAGATATGCTAAATATTGATGCTACACTCATAAACACTGGCAAAGGATCAAGTAAGATTCCCTTGGAGTTAACCATTGGCACGAATGAGCTATATGCATTGTGTTTTGAAATGGCAACATGGATCAGAGACCATGAGTTTTTTGCGTGGGAAATTAAATATTAATTTTTGTGTTCTAAGATACAGCTGGAAAGTTCTTCACTGAACTTGGGTGGATCACATGTCTGCTGGCTTAATGGTTCTTTATTGCAGAATGTAGAACCACTATTGTAGCAAGAAAGACTTAGATCACAAAATAAACATACTCAAAAGATCTTATCATCTATCTCGAAAAACATTAGATGAAAAGGATATTAAGATTGGCAAAGCATGATAACTAAACCTATGCAACAAGTGAGAAACAACACTCACATTGTGGCACTGGAAATCAAGCATAGCTTTGAATTCCATTAATTGTTTTAAAGATGGGTTTGAGGCCCATGGTTGTAAAACATTGGGGTTGAACATTTATCATATATGAAATGTATTTTCATATTCCATTTAATCTTGGTTTAGTATTAAATGATGAGTCCCTTCAATTTGACGATATATTCAGGATAGACTGTCAGGACCAGTCCTGTGACTAAGAAATGTCTATCAAGTGAACTTGAATGTCAAAAGTTGAAAATGGTCCATGGTCGGAGTTTTCTATAAAGATGGACGCATAGAAAACGTTAGACGACTAGAATGCAAGATGACTAGTAGTTTTGTTTCTTGAACTATGTGGACATGGAAATGTCGCAATCATTTGCATAGATACTTACTTTGGGAAGACTAGTATCGGTCAGACCTATGAAACTCTACTGTAAGAGATGAAAATCTGTCATAAGTAAATTTCATTAAATGCATGGCCGGGCTCTGATGAATCATAGGCTATGATTGTCTGTTTATTTGATCATTTGAACTCTGAAACCGAGAAACACCTCTGGACATAATAAGGATGACAACTCTTACCTTATGTTCAAGAGCAAGCATCGATCGACAAAGCAATTAGGAAATGCACACTTGTCCCTAATGACAAGTGGGAGACTGAAGGAAATAATCCCCTTGGTCCAAGTATGCATTTAATGATAAGTCTAATAAATACGGGTCAGTATTAATTATGCAAGTTAATAATTCAGTGAAATCAAGTGAACTGAATGCCTAGCTAGAGGCCGCTTCAGTTCAAGTGGATTAATCCACAGCTTACTCTTGACTAAACCCGTAGGGTCACACAAATAGTACGTAAACGGATCAAGTATTTAATGGCATTAAATACTCTATCTAATGCATATTCGGAGTCGACGGATCTTCGTTTCAGTGGGAGCTGAGATCGTCAAAGGCAAGTAAATGAATACTCCGGAAACGATGATATTGCCGGAAACGGAAATATGGATCGTATCGGACATATAAATATTATCCAAGTCGTAGATGTTGCCATAAACGGAAACATGGTACGTGTCGGAAAATATTATCGGAAATGGAAATATTGCCGGAATCGGAAATATTGCCGGAAACGGAAATATTGTCAGAATCGGAAATATTATCGGAATCGGAAAAGAATTCTGGAAAAGGAAATATTAAATATTTGTTCGAAACGGAAATTAATTCTGGAATCGTAAATGTTAAATATAGTTCGTATCGGAAATGATTTCCGGAATCGGGAAATTAAACGGAAGCGCATCGTACGAATTAGCATCGGACGAGCTTGCTAGATGAAGGCCCACCATGAAGCCAGGCCCGCGTCCAGCAAGCCAACTCGCCACACAAACAACCAAGCCCACGCGAGGCCCAGCGCAAGGCCAGGCCCAGCAGGCCGTGGCTACGCGCGCAGCTGCGAGCAGTGGGCTGCGAGCAATGCTGCTGCGCTCGCGTGGGCCGAGCGGCCGTGTGGGCTGTGCGCGAGCATGGCCTGCACGCTTGCGGGTCATGCTCGTGTAGTGTTTGTGCTTCCATACGAAACCTAAAACGTATAGGATTCGTTTGATGATTAAATTCCTAATCCTATAAGATAAATTAATTAAATAAGAGTTCTGCTAGGATTCTAATTTAATTAATTCGTATCCTAGTAGGATTTAATTGCTTACTCCATGGACTATAAATATGAGATCAAGGCTTATAATTTATAACGAGTTTGAATTATTCAAAGGTAAGAATTTGAGCAAAAATTCAGTCATACACTTGCCCATAATAGCTGATTATTTTAGTACCTTAAGGGCGATTCTAGTTGGTCAATCTTAAGGCGGATCCGGACATGCTGTGGACTTTCTACAGAAGGACGACACTTGGAGTCCTAAAGACTTGTTCTGGTTCGGTTCGGGCGCAGCAAGGGAGGGCACGCTACAAAGAGTATGCATCCTAATTATGCTAATTGTTATGTGGCAATTAATTTGGAATCCTGGCTTTTATGGATTTTCCGCATGATTTATATTCAATTATATGTATCATAACCTAACAATTGGAACTTGAGTATAACCAGAATAACCATCAAGAAAACAGAAAAATGACTGACCATCAAGTTTTTCTAGCATTTGGTCGATAAAAGGCAAGGGAAAGTGGTCTTTCCTAGTAGCTTGATTAAGTTTCCTATAGTCTATGCATACTCTCCAACCATTAGGAACTCTAGTGGGGACAAGCTCGCCTTTATTATGAAGGAAATAATGCCCTTGGTCCAAGTATGCATTCTATGTTAAAGTCTAATAAATGCGGTTCAGTATTAATTAACAAGTTAATAATTCAGTGAGATCAAGTGAGCTGAATGCCTAGCTAGAGGCCGCTTCAGTTCAAGTGGAATTAATGATATTAATCCACAGCTTACTCTTGGCTGAACCCGTAGGGTCACACAAATAGTACGTAAACGGATCAAGTATTTAATGGCATTAAATACTCCATCTATGAATATTCGGAACCGACGGATCTTGGTTTCAGTGGGAGCTAAGATCGTCACAGGCAAGAAATGAATACTCCGGAAACGATGATATTGCCGGAAACGGAAATATGGATCGTATCGGAAATATGAATATTATCCAAGTCGTAGATGTTGCCGGAAACGGAAACATGGTACGTATCGGAAAATATTATTGGAAATGGAAATATTACCAGAATCGGAAATATTGCCGGAAACGGAAATATTGTCAGAATCGGAAATATTACCGGAATCGGAAAATAATTCCGGAAACGGAAATATTAAATATTTGTTCGAAACGGAAATTAATTCCGGAATCGGAAATATTAAATATTGTTCGTATCGGAAATAGATTCCGGAAATGGAAATTTAAACGGAAGCGTATCGTACGAATTAGCATCGGACGAGGCTTGCCGGACGAAGGCCCAGCACGAAGCTGGGGCCATCGCCCAGCAAGCATGCGCACCACAAGCCCAGCCAAGGCAGCGCCCAGGCCTACCGCAAGGCAGGCCCAGCGCGCGCCAAGGGCCACGGATGCGTGGGCCGTGCTGCGCGGGGCTGCTGCTCGCACGCGCATGGGCAGCCCTTGTGGCTGCCGTGTGTGTGTGAGTTTGTGCTCATGCGTGATTCCTGAATCTACAAGAGTCAGTGTATGATTAAATTTCTATTCCTAATTGGATAAATTAATTAAATAGAATTCATGTAGGATTCTAATTTCAATTAATTCGTATCCTACTAGGATTACGATTCCTTTTCTATAACTCTATAAATAAAGGCCTAGGGGTCATAATTTATACACAAGTTTCAAAGTATTCAAAAAGTGAGTTTTTGAGAGAAAATTAAAACACACATCTTGCTCATAAAGTGCCGAAATTTTCTAGTACCTTAAGGGCGATTCTAGTTGGTCAATCTTAAGGCGGATCCGGACGTGCTGTGGACTATCTACGGAGGGACGACACTTGGAGTCCTAAAAGACTTGTTCTTGTTCGGTTCGGGCGCAGCTAGGGAGGGCACGCAACAAAGAGTATGCATCTAAATTATGCTATATGATTATGTGTAAATAATATGTTGTCCTGGGTTAATGGTTGTTTCCGCATGATCTATGTAATGTCATATGTATCATAACCTAACAGTGGTATCACGAGCCCCTTATTATTTTCATAATCTAAATTGCATGAACATGGTTAAATATTACAAATTTGCAAGAATTAAAAGGGGTGATTAATTTTCGTAATTGTTAATTAATTGCAAATTGCGTTTATTTAATTATACGTACGCAGTTTTTCGGCAGTTTCTTCATTACTCATCCGAATTGAGTGATTTTTGTGTCAATTCCGCATGTAAAAGGCATTCTAAAATTTTGACAAAAATAGTATTTTTCTGCCGAACCCAGAATTCTCAAATTCGAAGCCTAACTATGACTTTTCGAAGGTTTTAGTTTTTCGAATGCAAAATTTCGTAAATTTAAGATGTTAAATTAAATATTTGCGATACTTGTTGATAAATCTTGAATTTTTGATTGACCTACTGCATATGTTTAACAAGTTTGAATGCCTAGTCTTGTTAATTATGCAATCTAATTTGTAATTATGATTAATTTGTTGAAAATTAGAATAATTTAGAATTAATTTGATTTTCATAATTAATTGTAATTTAATTAGAAACCTATGATTAAAAACCACCATAAAAATTGTAAATTTACGATAAATTTTAAATTTTTATGACCTAGACTTGAATCCATAACAATCGGAAATCAATTGGATAATAAATTTTCGATTTTTCGCCCTAAAATTATGAAATTAATAATATTTATTAATTTGTCATTAATTTTAAATATAAATTTTAAATTTATATGCGATTCGTTCATATAACTTGCACGCACGAAGCAATGGACGCTTCGTGTTACCCTTAAGGGGTGTTGTATAATGCGGGCATGCGACGACGAGCAAGGGAGCTCGTCGCCCGTGCGGCACGAATGCAATGAGCAAGGGCGTAGTGCACGAGCACAAGGCAGCAGCCCTGCCTTGTGTCGTGTGCCACGAGCAATGAACGAATGGGCATGGGCGAGGGGCGAGCCAAGGCAGTCGCGTGTGGGCAGCAAGCGAGCTGCGCCACAACGCGCGCTGCCTCGCACAAGAGCGCGCAGCCTCGCGCGCAGCGAGCGCAAGCTCGCGTGCCACGAGCGCTGCGCCCAGCATCACTCGCGCGCGCCAGCGAGCGATGGCTCGCGCCAGCGAGCGATGGCTCGCGCGCACAGCGCGCGATGTCGCCCGCCCAGCGAGCGATGTCGCGCCCCAGCGAGCGATGTCTCGCGCGCACAGCGAGCGAGCCAGCGCGCCCAGCGAGCGATGTCGCGCGCCCAGCGAGCGATCTCGCGCGCGCGCACTGCGAGCGATAGCTCGCGTGCGATGGGGCGCTGTGCGGAGGCTTGCGATAGGACAGCAGCAGCTATGCGACGAGCGCATGGGCTGCGCGCACATGGCCAGCAATGGCTGTGTGCGTACGGCCCATGGGCGTGCAACGCGTAGGGTGTTTGCGTTACGATTAGATCGTTTTGAATGTTTAATTTGAAAATTTCAGTTCACGTAATTTTAATTAATTTTAAAATTAATAATTTGAATTAATTTTTGGATTTTAATTTTGAATATTATAATTATAATAAATGGAATTTATTCTAATTATTTTACTAAAATTAAAATCATAAATTAATTTAAATGCGACTGAAATTAAATTAAATTTTTGGATTCAATTATAAATTGATATGAGCTTTAAATTTTAATTAAATTTGTATGTTTCCGATTAGACTAGAAATACAATTTTATGTTTAAAATTAGTAAAGCATATGAATTTATTGGTTTAAGTGGGAGCGCCTTTTAGTCATAAACTCTTGATTAGGTCTACAAATCCTTAAGGTTAAAACAACTTGATTAGAATTAATAAGGACTGAATAATTGGTAGATTATTGGTGCCCTTGATTAATTGCTGCAAATGTTTACGTGATGCATAATGTGTTTTACTAACCAGCTATGTGGGCCATTCATGATAATGAATGGGTGAATGGTATATATTGTATATGTACTGTTTTGCAGGTTATGAAGTGACTAGTATGGCCCAAATAGGATAGAAAATATGGTCTGCGTACCATTAATTTGAATGTAATTGGTCTAAAGTACCAAAGTTATTTTTCAATTCAAATATGGTCTGCGAACCATCAAATAGTTGTAATTAGTTATAGCTTATCCTATTTGAAGAAAATGGTGCCTCCCACGGAGATTTTCAAGACGGACTTTGAAGTCAAAGCTTCAAGATGAAGTCGGGCCATACTAGATCACAAATATCTTATGCATGTTTTAAGTTATTTACTGTTTTAAATATGTCTTAAAATGCATGAGATCAAAAGCTTGATTATGTTGCATGATTAAGGATTTTAGTTCACTTAAAATCTAACCAACATAGTAAGAGCCTTAAGTTCCAAACTTAAAAATTGAGTTAAAAGGTGCCATGCCAAAATATACACTTGCTTGGATATCCTTTACATCAATCTAGTAATAGTTTTCGCTCAGCGAGGTGTTACTTATTGGTCCTAAAGGGGCAAGGTACACAAATAATTGTGAGTACATGTTAGTTTTGGTGAAACTCAACGATATAAGTAAGGAGTCCTTTTATGTCGTGGCAAATTCGATAGGTTTACCTAATAAGTTCTTAGACGTACCTATCAACCAAGAATAGTTTCTAGACTATTAGCAAAAGGCTTTTGCTTACCTAAGATGTTCTAAGATTAAGTCGACAAACTGTGCTTAGTTCTTCAATGATTTTAGGATCTTGGAATCATTTTATTCACACCTGCCGGAACACATAACTTGAATAAAATGCTTAATAAACATTGAATTATGCATGTATGCTAGAATTTAAGTTTATTAAGAGAAACTGTGAATGGTTATTTATTTGTTTATTCTTTTCAATTGTAGTTTTAATATGGCAAACAACAATCAAAACATCATCATGGGTTCTGAGCTTATGGTCAAGCTGAACCTGACAAATTTTCTTGAATGGGAAGCTAAGCTAGTTGAAATAGTCAAACTCAATGGACTTGAGTATGTACTGTCACATCCCATGCCAAGCTACTATGCCAGAGACATGACCCCTGAGAGATTTTACGCCTGGGATGCGGATCTCAAAAAGGTTATGAGTCTCATGCTGAACAATATCCCTGATGATTGGGCTAGAAGGTTTGTAGCCTATGAACCTTTTACGCTCATCAAGAATCTGAGGGATATCTGTCGTGGAAGTACGGAGGACAGGGACCTGAACGTCCATGAGTTGATTGAATCAATGTCTGGTCTAAAGGTTAGTTCTCCCAACAGGTGTTATAGGATGGAGGTCCAAGAAACACATGTTCAGCTCCTTCGCACTAAACAGAGGGTAGGCGTCCCACTGAGGTTCCATGTGGATCTTATGTGTTCATATTTTGATCGCCTAAGTCTACTAGGAACACCAATAAGCGAAAGGATGGCAGTCTCTGTCTTGCTCAATTCACTACACAGTGGGTTTGGTCGCTTCAAGCAACAATACCTAAGTGAACCAAGAGAAGAAACAGTTGCAGAATTTATTCACCTTGTCAGAAAGGCTGAAATAGTACTGGACTGTGAAGCCAAAGATTTACTCAAGGCTAGAAAGAGACCATTCAAGAAAGGTGGAAAGTCCAAGGGCAATGCTAAATCAAAGCAGGACAAGTCCACATCAAGCTGTCTTTATTGTGATGGAATAGGCCATTACAAAAGAGAATGTCCAAAGCTAAAGGAAGATCAGAAGAACGGAACAGTCGTTCCATCTTCAGGTATTTTCGTTATAGACTGTATACTTGCTAATTCAACTTCTTGGGTATTAGATACAGGTTGTGGCTCACACTTATGTTCCAATCCACAGGGACTAAGAAGAAGTAGAAAGTTAAGCAAGGGTGAAGTCGACCTACGAGTGGGAAATGGAGCACGGATTGCTGCATTAGCCGTAGGAACTTACTATTTGTCGTTGCCCTCCGGGCTAGTTTTGGAACTGGAAGAATGTTTCCATGTTCCAAGTCTTACTAAAAACATCATTTCAGTTTCTTGCTTAGATGCTAAGGGATTTTCCTTTATAATAAAAGACAATAGTTGTTCGTTTTATTTTAAAGAGATGTTTTATGGATCTGCTAGATTAGTCAATGGACTTTATTTATTAGATCACGACAAACAAGTATATAACATAAATACCAAAAAGGCCAAAAAGGATGATTCAGATCTCACCTATCTGTGGCATTGTCGATTAGGCCATATAAACTTGAAACGCTTAGAAAGACTTCAAAGAGAAGGAATTCTAGAACCATTTGACTTAGAGGATTATGGTAAATGCGAATCATGTTTATTTGGCAAAAATGACAAAGCAACCTTTCTCTAAAGTTGGAGAAAGAGCAAATGAACTATTGGGTTTAATCCATACAGATGTATGTGGACCAATGAGTACAAATGCTAGAGGTGGTTTCAGCTACTTTATCACTTTCACTGATGACTTCAGTAGGTATGGTTATGTCTACCTAATGAAGCATAAGTCTGAATCCTTTGACAAATTCAAGGAATTTCAGAGTGAAGTAGAGAATCAATTAGGCAAGAAGATCAAGGCACTGCGGTCTGATAGAGGCGGTGAATATCTGAGCTATGAATTTGATGACCATCTGAAAGAATGTGGAATTCTATCAGAATTGACTCCTCCTGGAACACCACAATGGAACGGTGTGTCAGAACGGAGGAACAGAACCTTGCTAGACATGGTCAGGTCAATGATGGGTCAGGCCGAACTTCCATTAGAATTTTGGGGACATGCACTAAATACAGCTGCACTCACTATAAATAGAGCTCCGTCTAAAGCTGTCGAAAAGACTCCATACGAATTATGGTTTGGAAAGCCTCCAAATGTGTCTTTTCTTAAGATTTGGGGATGTGAAGTATACGTCAAACGATTAATTTCAGACAAACTTCATCCAAAATCTGACAAATGTATCCTTGTGGGCTATCCAAAGGAAACAAAGGGGTATTACTTCTACAATACATCTGAGAACAAAGTGTTTGTTGCTCGAGATGGTGTCTTTTTGGAGAAAGATCACATTTCCAAAATGACAAGTGGGAGAAAAGTAGACCTCGAAGAAATTCGAGTCGAACAACAAACTCTAGAGAATGCTCAAGATGACATTCAGGATGAAACTCAGAGATCTTTAGAAGAATCTGGTGAGAATCATGGTCAATCTAGAAATGTTACCCCGCGTAGATCGCAAAGATATAGATCTCAACCGGAAAGGTACTTAGGTATTTTGACGAACGAGAGCTATGACGTTCTATTACTTGAAAGTGATGAACCTGCGACTTACAAGCAAGCTATGACGAGCCCTAGCTCCAAGCAATGGCAAGAAGCCATGCAATCTGAATTAGACTCCATGTCTGAAAACCAAGTATGGGATTTGGTCGATTTGCCAGATGGCTACCAAGCCATTGGAAGCAAATGGGTTTTCAAACTGAAAAAGGACAAGGATGGGAAACTTGAAGTTTTCAAAGCTAGATTGGTTGCAAAAGGTTACAGGCAAGTCCACGGTGTGGATTACGATGAAACCTTTTCACCAGTTGCAATGCTAAAGTCTATTCGAATAATGTTAGCAATCGCTGCATATTACGATTACGAAATATGGCAGATGGATGTCAAAACTGCTTTCTTAAACGGCGTTTTAACAGAAACTGTGTTTATGACACAGCCTGAAGGTTTTGAGGATCCAAAGAATGCTAAAAAGGTATGCAAGCTAAAGAAGTCAATCTACGGATTGAAGCAGGCATCCAGGAGCTGGAATATACGTTTTGATGAAGCAGTCAGTGACTTTGGTTTCATCAAGAACGCGGACGAATCTTGTGTATACAAGAAGGTCAGTGGGAGCAAAATTGCTTTCCTAGTATTATATGTCGACGACATATTGCTTATCGGAAATGACATTCCTATGTTGAACTCTGTCAAGATTTGGCTTGGGAAATGTTTTTCGATGAAGGATCTAGGAGAAGCACAGTACATATTGGGCATCAAGATTTACAGGGATAGATCTAAAAAGATGATTGGACTTAGTCAAAGCACTTATATCAATAAGGTGCTTGATAGGTTCAAGATGGCGGACTCCAAGCGAGGCTACCTACCCATGTCTCATGGAATGACTCTAAGCAAGACTCAGTGCCCAAAAACACTTGATGAGCGTAGACGAATGAATGGGATTCCATATGCATCATTGATTGGTTCAATAATGTATGCTATGATATGTACACGCCCGGATGTTGCGTACGCACTCAGTGCTACGAGCAGATACCAGTCAGACCCAGGAGAGGCGCATTGGACTGCTGCCAAGAACATTCTGAAATACCTGAAAAGGCACAAAGATGACTTCCTGGTCTATGGTGGAGATGATGAATTAATTGTTAAAGGCTATACGGACGCAAGTTTCCAAACCGACAAAGATGATTTCAGATCACAGTCTGGGTTTGTCTTCTGCCTCAACGGAGGAGCAGTAAGCTGGAAAAGTGCTAAGCAAAGCACCATTGCGGATTCTACAACTAAAGCGGAGTACATTGCTGCACATGAAGCAGCAAAGGAAGCTATATGGCTAAGGAAGTTCATAGGAGAACTTGGTGTAGTCCCCTCCATTAAAGGACCAATAGCCCTGTATTGTGATAATAACGGAGCTATTGCACAGGCAAAAGAGCCTAGACACCACCAGAGAGTCAAGCATGTACTTCGTAGATTTCACCTTCTACGAGAGTTCGTTGAAAGAAAAGAAGTCGAGATAAGCAAAATTGGAACTGATGACAACATATCAGATCCATTAACTAAACCTCTGCCGCAAGCGAAGCACAACTCGCACACTGCAGCTATGGGAATCAAGCATATTGGAGAATGGCTTTGATGTCTCTGTTTAATGTTTTAAAGTTTTAGAGTTTAAATCTTTGTAAAACATTATTGGTTAATCATTCACAATAAATGAAAGAAATTCATTTTTTCCATTTAATTTGTGGTTTATTAAATGATGAGTCCCTTCAACTTGACGATATATTCAAGATAGACTGTCAGGACCAGTCCTGTGACTAAGAAATGTCTATCAAGTGAACTTGAATGTCAAAGGTTGAAAATGGTCCCTAATCGGAGTTTTCTATAAAATTGGACGCATAGAAAACGTTAGACGATTAGAATGCAAGATGACTAGTAGTTCTGTTTCTTGAACTATGTGGACATGGCAATGTCATAATCATTTGCATAGATACTTACTTTGGGAAGACTAGTATCGGACAAGACCTATGAAACTTTACTGTAAGAGATGAAAATCTGTCATGAGTAAATTTCATTAAATTATTAGACACTAAATCCTCAATACCTGAGTGATTTGAGATTACTTGTTTGAGAACTGGTTGCTTTGACGTTGACCAACCGTCGCACCGTAAAAGGAGGCTATAAAGGCAACGCTCAGGTAATCACCTATCAAACGAAGTCTAATCTCAAGATCGCAAGATTGGGATTGTCCTCCCATAAATCGGGATGAGATGCTTAAAAGTTGTACAAGGCCACTCGGAGAGCTAGAAACTGTGAAATGCATGGCCGTGCTCGGATGAATCATAGGCTATGATTATCTGTTTATTTGATCAGTTGAACTCTGAAACCGAGGAACACCTCTGGACATAATAAGGATGACAACTCTTACCTTATGTTCAAGAGCAAGCATCGAGCGACAAAGGAATTAGGAAATGCACACTTGTCCCTAAGGACAAGTGGGAGACTGAAGGAAATAATGCCCTTGGTCCAAGTATGCATTCTATGTTAAAGTCTAATAAATGCGGTTCAGTATTAATTAACAAGTTAATAATTCAGTGAGATCAAGTGAGCTGAATGCCTAGCTAGAGGCCGCTTCAGTTCAAGTGGAATTAATGATATTAATCCACAGCTTACTCTTGACTGAACCCGTAGGGTCACACAAATAGTACGTAAACGGATCAAGTATTTAATGGCATTAAATACTCCATCTATGAATATTCGGAACCGACGGATCTTGGTTTCAGTGGGAGCTAAGATCGTCACAGGCAAGAAATGAATACTCCGGAAACGATGATATTGCCGGAAACGGAAATATGGATCGTATCGGAAATATGAATATTATCCAAGTCGTAGATGTTGCCGGAAACGGAAACATGGTACGTATCGGAAAATATTATTGGAAATGGAAATATTACCAGAATCGGAAATATTGCCGGAAACGGAAATATTGTCAGAATCGGAAATATTACCGGAATCGGAAAATAATTCCGGAAACGGAAATATTAAATATTTGTTCGAAACGGAAATTAATTCCGGAATCGGAAATATTAAATATTGTTCGTATCGGAAATAGATTCCGGAAATGGAAATTTAAACGGAAGCGTATCGTACGAATTAGCATCGGACGAGGCTTGCCGGACGAAGGCCCAGCACGAAGCTGGGGCCATCGCCCAGCAAGCATGCGCACCACAAGCCCAGCCAAGGCAGCGCCCAGGCCTACCGCAAGGCAGGCCCAGCGCGCGCCAAGGGCCACGGATGCGTGGGCCGTGCTGCGCGGGGCTGCTGCTCGCACGCGCATGGGCAGCCCTTGTGGCTGCCGTGTGTGTGTGAGTTTGTGCTCATGCGTGATTCCTGAATCTACAAGAGTCAGTGTATGATTAAATTTCTATTCCTAATTGGATAAATTAATTAAATAGAATTCATGTAGGATTCTAATTTCAATTAATTCGTATCCTACTAGGATTACGATTCCTTTTCCATAACTCTATAAATAAAGGCCTAGGGGTCATAATTTATACACAAGTTTCAAAGTATTCAAAAAGTGAGTTTTTGAGAGAAAATTAAAACACACATCTTGCTCATAAAGTGCCGAAATTTTCTAGTACCTTAAGGGCGATTCTAGTTGGTCAATCTTAAGGCGGATCCGGACGTGCTGTGGACTATCTACGGAGGGACGACACTTGGAGTCCTAAAAGACTTGTTCTTGTTCGGTTCGGGCGCAGCTAGGGAGGGCACGCAACAAAGAGTATGCATCTAAATTATGCTATATGATTATGTGTAAATAATATGTTGTCCTGGGTTAATGGTTGTTTCCGCATGATCTATGTAATGTCTTATGTATCATAACCTAACATATTATTCTCAACAACTGTTAGTCCACTTTTCTTAGGGACCACATGAATAGGACTTACCCATTGAGAATCAGAAATAGGATAGATCACATCCGCATTTATCCATTTAGTAATTTCCTTTTGAACAACTTCCCTCATTGAAGGGTTTAACCTTCGTTGAGTCTCTCTAGTGGGTTTAGCATTCTGTTCAAGAAATATTCTATGCATGCATAAGGTGGGACTAATGCCTTTTATGTCTGCTAAAGTCCATCATATTGCCTCTTTATAATTTTTAAGCACATTAAACAACTTTGCTTCTTGAATTTCATTTAATGAGCTTGAAATAATCACAGGCAATGTCTCATTAGAGGGAAAGGGTTTTAACTCTAAAATAGGTGCTTGCACAATAGAAGGAATCAATTTAGGCACAGATAAAGGCAAAGAAAAATCAGACTTTTCATTCACATCAACCACATCAGACGCGGCTACAACAGAAGAATAAGAAATTTCACGCATATAATCAGGAACATCATTTTCAAACAGTTTGTCACACCACTTATCAAATACATCTTGAGCCATCCAATCAAAAGCATCAAAATTATCTATAGAACTGACATTATTGATATTACTTGGGTATCTCATAGCATCAAAAATATTAAATTTAATCATTTCCCCATCAAATTCCATAGTTAAGTTACCCTCATGAACATCAACTTTAGTCTTAGAAGTTTTTAGGAATGGTCTACCAAACAACAGCGGAACACTATCGATTCTATCACCCATATCAAGAACATAAAAATCAGCAGGAAATACCAATTCATTCACTTGCACATGTACATCTTCTAAGACTCCTATTGGAAATGCGTTAGATCTATCAACTAACTGAATAACAATATCAGTTTTAGACAACGAACCCACATTTAAAGTATCCAGAAGGACGAAACTGTCTTTTGTTAGTACATAGTTCCTTAAGAAACTTTGCATAACGAGGTACTTGTTTAATGGCATCAAGAAAGGGAATATTGACTTCAATTTTCCTAAAGTTTTCTAGAATTTCATTGTCAAGACTCTCTTTCTTAGCTTTAGCAAATCGAGAAGGGAAAGGAGGCAATTCTTTAAAACGAGAAACAACAGAATCAGATTCGGTTTTACTCTTCCCTTCATTTTCTTTTTCATTGTCCTTCACAGTACCCTCACTTTCCACTCTTTCCCCTGATCCAACTTTAGGATTGACTTCTATCTCTTTTTCAACTTCATGACTTTTCATTTTAGGCCCAGTTAATACTTTACCACTCCTAAGTGTGATAGCTTTAACATGACCATTGGGATTAGGGATTGTTTGTGATGGAAGTTTACCTGATAGTTGAGTTTCAAGATTACTCAGAGAAGTGCAAATCTAACCTATTTGAGTGTCTATGTGATGAAGGCGCGTGTCAGTTTTCTTTTGATACTCAACACCCTGGTTATGAACTTGCCCTATTTGATTAGTGAGTTGTTTAACTAAGTCTTCTAGTGAAGGACCAGATTGGGGTGGATGATTAGGTTAACCATATTGCCTTGGTTGATTAGATTGTGGAAGTTGTGGTCTATTTCCAAAACTTAGATTAGGGTGGTCTTTCCAACCTTCATTATAAGTCTGTGAGTAAGGATCATATTTTCTTTGACCAGAATAACCACCTATAGCATTCACATCTTCAGATTGCAAGTCAGGGCATTTATCAGTAGGATGAGACTCATTATAGCAAATTCCACAAACTCTAGCTTTAGACTCGTTACTAGCAACAATTTTAGACACGAGAGTAGTTAAGGTAGCAATTTGTTGAGCATTTTCTTGTAATTGATTCAGAATACCACTTAAATCAACTCCATTTACTCTTTTAACATCATTTCTAGTACCATGTTGTTGGGTGTTTTGAGCCATATTAGAAATTAAATCCCTAGCTTGGGTTGGTGTTTTATCCACTAATGCCCCCCCACTCAAAGCATCTATCATAGCCCTATCAGTAGGCAATAGGCCTTCATAAAAGTATTGAATTAATAGTTGGTCACTAATCTGATGTTGGGGACAGGATGAACATAATCTCTTAAAACGTTCCTAATACTCATACAAGGAGTCATTATCATGTTGCCTAATGCCACATATCTCCTTCCTGATGGATCCAATTAGACTTGCTGGAAAGTACTTTCCTAGAAAAGTTGATGCCATAACATTCCAAGTCGTAATTGATCCAGCAGGAAGATCATACAACCAATCTTTAGCCAAATCTTGCAAAGAAAAAGGAAAAGCATGCAATCTAATATGATCTTGTTCAACTCCTTCAAGATTCATAGAAGAACAAACAACCTTAAACTCTTTTAAATGTCGATGAGGATTCTCACCTGATTTCCCATAGTATTTGGGAAGAAAATTAAGGAAACCTGAATTCAGTTTGAGGGGTTTGTCTAGCTCTGGAAACACAATGGACAGAGGATCATCACCCGTATTTGGGGCAGCCATCTCCTTCAAAGTTCGTTCACCCATTTTCGCTCCTTTTAGACTATCTTCTGTTGGTTTAACTTCCTCTGGTTTCACCTCTTCTGGTTGATCTATTTGAAAGGCGTAGATTAATCTCTCGTGACTTATGATGTTCACAGAATCGATATACTTCCTGATTCGCTTGAGTTTAGGATTAGGTGTTCCACCGCTCATTCACCTGAAAAGTAAAAACTTAAAAAGTTAATTACTATTCTCAAGATTTAAATGAATGGATTTAAAAAAAGAAACTGGACATTCTAAAAATCCTTATTTGTTGTTATAATTTAATCTTTCAGAATATGGGGTACAAAATATAAACTGAATACATAATGGATTTAAAACAGATAAAACATTCACAATCTTAATTATGGGGTGGTACGGTAGACCTGCAATATAATTCAACATAGAATCCTAGACAAATTCAAAAGTTCAGGATTTCGGGTCATAGAAATAACTCAATAAGAACATAACCCTTGGTGATACTTAGGATTCAAGAATAACCTTGTATTGATGCTTTTATACTTTCTGAAATCCCAAATTTATGTGAGAAAGGGATACAGAACGTTCAAGGAATTTAAATAAGACTCCTATCATGCCATTAAGTTAATGAAAGGCAGTAATGAAAGCAGGTAGCAGATTGCTATTTAGTTAAAGCCATTGCTTTATGTTAAAACAATACATTAGCTAACTGAGAAAGTGCCTTTAGTTTTAGTTGTCTTTTTGAAAATAAGAAAATAAACATGAGCTAGTTTTAGACTCATACTAAAAGATAAGACAAGCACTTGTTAATATTTAGAACAATCATCCTAATCATATCAGAGTTTTCACTTCGTACACAATGTTAAAACAAGATAATATCATGCAAAAAGAAAATTACGCAAACAAGACATTAATATGTTACTGTTATGTACTAGAAAATGGCAATTTCATTAAAACAAAGTTGCTTACAAAAATTAGCCAAAGTGAAAAAACGTAGAGTATATACATGTACTCACAAAAAAAGAAAAAAGAACCGGCTACCATAGAAATTACAAACTTGGCCCATAGCACAAGACAAATGCCTACATTCCAATTTTTCCTTTCACCTACTTTTATTAAAATAAAAAAAACAAAAACCACATATTAAGATATACAAAGACATATTAATTATAAATCTTGGTATAAATTATCTACGGCTAAACTGATATGATTTCACCAATACAGATCATCGCAAATACCGAAAATACGGTGTCAATTAGACCAAGCAGACAAATTCAGATTCTATAATTTCTCATTTTTAAATTCCAAAGGTTCCTAGATAATTCAACCCTTATAGCCATCTTCCAGTGAGCTAACCACAGTACAAGACACTTGAAAACTAGATATTAAAATAAAAACTAATAGCACCAGTCACTCAACAGAGTCAAAATGAACCAATTTAATTGCTTAAGAGCCAAAAAGGGGGAGTGTAGATGGAACTTATAAGTCACATAATAAGCTAATTAAGAAATACATACTTATATAAAGCATCCAGACCCCCCCCCCCCTTTTTTTTTGTGCTACGCAAATGTAAAATAATTATGTCATTAGGAATCATTTCAAGAACACTCAAATTCTTAAAAATATAGATACTAAGCTATAGAACCTGATACTAATGACATAATATAAACTAACTAGCAGGCATAAAACAACAAAAATAGAAAGGATTCAAGTAACTTACACACATTATTTAATTAGTTACTCATGGAAATTTGTATACGTAGTGCATGATTGAACCTTAGGTATAGCTATGAAGGAAGTTATTTACTGACTATACAAGTATATTTATAAAGGATTAAAGACTTTGACATTTAAATTAAAAATAGTCTCCCCGGCAACGACGCCAAAATTGATACGTGTCGTTTACCGTATTAAATTAAAAACCTATCTTAGACCTTTAAAAATATTAACAAGTAGTAAAAGGGTAAGAAATAGTCGATCCCACGAAGAGACTACTAATTTCTAACATCAAAGTTTAACTAATCAGAGTCTTAAAACCAAACCGACATAATCATAGGATACACAACTTATACAATTATTTACCTATTCACATAGAGGGAAGGGGTGTTTGAAATTCATACTAACAATCTAAGTGAACGTTAAATTACTAACTAAACAATTATTTACAAATGACAAGAAAACAAGCCCAATTGGTATGGTTTGATTATAGAGAAATCAGACAATTTAAAGTTCCTTCTTCCATGTACCAAAATCTTATTTAAAACTTCGTTTGGCAAATAGGTCGTGGATTTACCGTCGCGATAAATCCAACCCTAATAAACTTGTTTCATTAGAACAATTTATATACTTAATAAAATTAAAGTGATCCGCTCACTCCTAACAATACTAAGGTGTTTACTCTAAATAATCACTTAACGCCGCGTCAAGTAGTAATCTAGCATAGTCTAAATACTCTATACCTGTAATCGTGCAATATCACAAATATAAAGATCAAACACAAAAAGATGAATCCAACAATCATATAACTTGAATAAATACCAAACTCAATATTAATCATGAAATACTCAACGTTTTTCAAGTAAGACCACTCCATGAACATCAAAATTGAAAATTAAATCTGATTGTAATGAATTGTAAGTACAAAGAAACAATATAAAAACTCTTAATTGAAGGTAGAGAAGGAGAAAACTCATTAATTAGGAACTAGACCGATGCAGCAGCTGCCTTCCGGTCCGCCGTCAATGGAGATCGCTCACCTTCAATACTGTCAATATCAACAATCCAATCTCACAAACCCTCCTAATTTTTGCTGTGTTCCCTGTGTATTTCTTGAAGGTTTGAGTAGCAACTTTATAGGAGATAAACCCTAGTTTGAACGGAGATCTCGGAACCAGAAAATCACCCATGTGATGATTGAAATAACTGAGAACCGTGCTCCGAATTTGCAGCAGATATGCCGATCAGATCTTTAGAGGAGGAGTTTGTTACGCCCATGATAAATGTTTGACAAATTCAACTCCCTATTTGATGCCTCTAGCAGAAGCAATTTGAAAGGAGTTGAGAGTGATTGCTGATTTCTAGCGTGATGAAGAAGCATTAACTTGGGCTCTTTGTTTTCTCGGAGATGGAGCTGCGGTAAATGAAAGTAATGGGCTTTTGGAAGTTACTTTGTGTGCTCAAGGGAATTAATTACTCCGTAGTACTTAGCTTTCCCATTAATTTTCATTAATTCTCATGTGTAACCCAATTACCAAGAGTTGACTCTTTTTGTATTCTTCGATTCCCTTATTAATGTTGTTATCGTTAATGTCTCGTGTGCAACCAACGGGCCTGAAATTAGCACAGGTAACATAACCGAGTAATATTTAGGCTAATTTAACAATAAAATATAAAACAAAGAAAAATATACTTATAATTATTAAACGTAATTAAAGACCCAAAATGATAAATACAGGATTACTACATAGCTAAAATAAGGGAATAAATATATGGTAAATAATGCCCTTATCAATATATTAAAGATAGACTATCAGGACCAGTCCTGTGACTTCGAAATGTCTATCAAGTGAACTTGAATGTCAAAAGTTGAAAAATGGTCCCTGGTCGGAGTTTTCTACAAAGATGGACGCATAGAAAACGTTAGACGACTAGAATTCAAGATGACTAGTAGTTCTGTTTCTTGAACTATGTGGACATGGCAATGTCGTAATCATTTGCATATATACTTACTTTGGGAAGACTAGTATTGGAAAAACCTATAAAACTTTACTGTAGGAGATGAAAATCTGTCATAACTAAATTTCATTAAAATTATTAGACACTAAATCCTCAATACCTGAGTGATTTGAGATTACTTGTTTGAGAACTGCTTACTTTGACGTTGTCAACCGTCGCACCGTAAAAGGAGGCTATAAAGGCATCGCTCAGGTAATCACCTATAAAACGAAGTCTAATCTCAAGATCGCAAAATTGGGATTGTCCTCCCATAAATCGGGATGAGATGCTAAAAGTTGTACTAGGCCACTCGGAGAGCTAGAAACTATAAAATGCATGGCCGTGCTCAGATGAATCATAGGCTATGATTATCTGTTTATTTGATCAGTTGAACTCTGAAACTGAGACATAATAAGGATGACAACTCTTACCTTATGTTCAAGAGCAAGTATCGAGTGACAAAGGAATTAGGAAATGCACACTTGTCCCTAAGGACAAGTGGGAGACTGAATGAAATAATGCCCTTGGTCCAAGTATGCATTTAATGTTAAGTCTAATAAATGCGGTTCAGTATTAATTATGAAAGTTAATAATTCAGTGAGATCAAGTGAACCGTATGCCTAGCTAGAGGCCGCTTCAGTTCAAGTGGATTAATAATATTAATCCACAGCTTACTCTTGATTGAACCCGTAGGGTCACACAAATGGTACGTAAACAGATCAAGTATTTAATGGCATTAAATACTCTATCTAATCAATATTCGGAATCGACGGATCTTGTTTTCAGTGGGAGCTGAGATCGTCAAAGGCAAAGAAATGAATACTCCGGAAACGATGATATTGCCGGAAACGGAAATATGAATCGTATCGGAAATATAAATATTATCCAAGTCGTAGGTGTTGCCGGAAACGGAAACATGGAACGTATCGGAAAATATTATCGGAAATGGAAATATTGCCGGAATCGGAAATATTGCAGGAAACGTAAATATTGTTAGAATCGGAAATATTATCGGAATCGGAAAATAATTCTGGAAACGGAAATATTAAATATTTGTTCGAGACGGAAATTAATTCCAGAATCGGAAATGTTAAATATTGTTCGTATCGGAAATGAATTCCGGAATCGGGAAATTAATCGAAAGCGCGTCGTGCGAATTAGCATCGAACGAGCTTGCTAGACGAAGGCCCAGCACGAAGCCAGGCCCGCGTCCAGCAAGGCAAAAAGCGCACCACACACGCCCAGCCCAAGGATGCGCAAGGCCCACCGCAAGGCAGGCGCAGCGCGCACCAAAGGGGCAGGCAGCTCTTGGGCTTCGTGGCCGAGTGGGCTGCGTCGCTCGGGCTTCGAGCGCGCGCGCATGGCGCCCCTCTTTGGATGTTGTGCGTGCGTGTGTGTTTGTGTTCACATACGAAACCTAAAGCGTATAGGATTCGTTTGATGATTAAATTTCCTAATCCTAAAAAGATAAATTAATTAAATAAAAGTTCTGCTAGGATTCTAATTTAATTAATTCGTATCCTAGTAGGATTCAATTGCTTATTCCATGGCCTATAAATATGAGATCTAGGCTTATAATTTATAACGAGTTTTGAAGTATTCAAAGGTAAGAATTTGAGCAAAAATTCAGTCATACACTTGCCCATAATAGCCGAATATTTTAGTACCTTAAGGGCGATTCTAGTTGGTCAATCTTAAGGTAAGAATTTCAAAGGTAAGAATTTCCCGACGTGCTGTGGACTTTCTACGGAGGGACGACACTTGGAGTCCTAAAGACTTGTTCTTGTTCGGTTCGGACGCATCAAGGGAGGACACGCTACAAAGAGTATGCATCCTAATTATGCTAATTGTTATGTGGCAATTAATTTGGAATCCTGGCGTTTATGGTTTTTCCGCATGATTTATATTCATTTATATGTATCATAACTTAACACCACCCCTGGGGAGAACGAGAGGAGGGGGCAATATCTACAAGCCTAATGAAAGCGGGAAAAGAAGGAGTGACGCCGCTCAATGCACACTTGGCAATGAACCCAAAGATGTTTTCCCAAGAGTTAGGGGTCAGCTAAGCAAGACCAATGTCATACCCCTCCAAGACGTCCATCACAAAGGGATGTAGAGGAAATCTAAGACCCAATCTAAAAGCAGCTGTGTAGACAGCGACCTCACCCAGAGAAAGTTGGTCTACAGAATGATGAGGACGTGGACATTTAAAACTAAACCCTTGAGCAGGAGTAAGAAGCGCTCGAAGTCGCGTCCCTGCTCTCTCAGATACCTCAGCCATTTCATGCTGGGAAAGATGTCAGAAGGAAACAAATCAACATCTTCTTTTCCCCGAACCATGGGAGGAAGGTTTTATGCAAACTCCTCGTCAGAAGAGCTAGAGGAGTCATCCTCAGGAGGAATACGAGGACGGCGAGCCACGCTCTTCCTTCCCCTTGAAGAACGTGCCGCCCTTATCGCCCTGTCTCCTGAATGATGGGAGGAGCTGACTCCACCCCTTATTTCCCTAGGACGGGCTAGAAAAAGGAACCCTGTTGTCCCTCTCTCGTGGCGCTGCCCATGCACCCACATTGGCTGTTTGCCTAATTCGAGCCATGCCATCCTGCATAAGGAACAGGACGTCTGACTTTAGCGAAAGGAAAGGAAAAAGAGTGTCGCAACTAACAGGACGCCTCCCCAAGAAATCGTAAACATAAAGGAAAATCCATAAACATGCAGAAACAAGAAGTCGATAAAAATGCTTACCAAAGAGTGATCAAACTGACAGAAAGGCTGAACAAAATCGTACAAGCTCCAAGAACACTGAATGAAGAATCCAAGAACACCAAACGAAAGCACAACAAATCTTTGACAAAAAAAAATTCGCTTTCTCTCTCTACGAAATCACTTTGAAATAACAAAAGGAAAATGAGAGATTTCTGAAGGTTTTAAAGGGGGAATTTCAAGCTCTGAAAAACAACCACACGTGGCACTCCACCATGTCAAGCAGCCTACCCCACATAGGCGAGGGGCACCCTCCTTGAGGGGAAAATGATGTGGCCTGGAGAGCGCCACCTGGCCGTACTATGATAGCCTAGAAAGAAGGCCCAAAGGCCCACCGCGAATCGTCTCATAAACTCACATACACCTCCAGGTCCAAGGCCCATCAGTAGGTCATGAGACCCATCTGCTCAGGAAGATCCTGATGCGCTATACCCAAAAAGCCCTAACGCTCAAGAGGCCCACCAGGCCTAAATCAAGTCTCCAATATAGCGGACACGTGTCCCAATCTTACAAAGCACCCAATCATGCAGCTATGAGGGGCCAATTCACAAGAAACCCTAGCACTATAAATAGTGCAGATCCTTAGGTAGAAGGGCATTCAATTCATTCCCACCTACCTAAAAACTACCTTTGCCTTGCCTTCTCTCTAAAATTACTTCTCTCTCTAGCATATACTTACTTAAGCGTCGGAGGGAATATTCCTACGGGAATATTCTTGTTTTGCAGGTTGCCAGAAGTTTGTGCCAGCTCATACTTGGTACCTTCGAGGAACGCGTGACACGTCATCACCGTAAAAGATCCCACAACAATAGTAACTCTAAAATTAAAGTTGTGGCTCTCAACAGAAACACCTCGTCTATTTGTAAAGAAAGTCGTGTTTGGATGTGAATATTTTGCTAGAATACAAAACCAACCCATCTTAATGAGGGAAGACACCATAGCATCCACTATCGTTCATTGCTTACCTAACAAAATGACATACCTAGAGCTCAAAGATAGGTTTAAAGACATGCATTTTGAGGATGGAACACCAAATTTGACCAAGTATGGGACTAGGAATGGTAGGTGGAGATACGACTCTGAGATTATGACCACCAATATTGAAGCAGTAGAAAGTAGTTTCAAGGAGGGTAAGGACATAGGGAGTCATGCTTGGGACGCATTTATTGAGGAGCCTATGGGAGTTGGTGTAAACAATGACCCAGAAGGAAATGATGTAGCCGTTGAGAATGAGAATGTAGGGATTGAGGCAGAAAACCCTAACCCAGAGGTCCATGAGCCTACCATTAAGATCTCTAGTGATTCAGATGTGGAGCCTAAAGCTGATGGTGAAATGACAAGTGAATCTATCAAGATGAAGGCATAGAAGAAGACTCAGACTTGGAAAAAGAGTTCGATGAATACTGAAAACAAGTTTCCAAAGAAAGAACATATAGGCAAAATGCCTTAAACATTTGAGGTTAGTTAGTTCTTTTATATGTTATAGAATAAGTAGCAAAGTTATAACAGTTTAAAGTTAAAGCAATAGAAGTTTGATTATTCGTTATTCATTTCAAGGATGTACTAAACCTTTATAGAGTTAGCAATAAAAGTTAAAGTATTCGTTTCCAATTTGAGAACTCCATAATTCGCCAACAATAATTTATGTTTATATCATAGAACTTTTATGTTATTTTGAGGACAAGTACGTTATTATGGTTTAGAAATGGTTATTAACACTATTTTGAGGAATAAAAGTGAGATTATTGATTATCCAAAGGATCAAGAGTTTATTTTGGGACGCAAGGGGAATATTTTCTTACTTTTATCCTACCTTATTATTCGTGATGATTGAATGTTGTTCCTTGTTTCTCAGTGAGATTATTGATTATCCAAAGGATCAAGAGTTTATTTTGGGACGCAAGGGGAATGTTTTCTTCCTTTTATCCTACCTTATTATTCGCAAAGGGCTAAGTGTTGTTGAAGGATTTAATTGGGACTCATTTGTTGTTGCATTGATGGAAAAGTTTTATCCTCCTTTTATAACAAAACGAAAAGCGTAGGAATTCATAAACCTTGGGATGAGAAGTATGACCATCGCTGAATATTATAGCAAATTTATAGCGCTGTCGAGGTTTGCACCTGAGGTTGTAGCCACAGAGGAGATAAAGGCTCAGAGGTTTGAGCAAGGGTTGACCGATGAGATCCAGTTCGGATTAGGTGGAGAAACCCTTACATCTTTAGATAATGTGTATGAGAGAAGGGACAGGAAAAATGCTGTTGGGGAGAAGAGAAAAGAGTTTAATGCCCGGGAAAACCAAGGGAATTTCAAGAAGAATATGAATGAGAATAGGAATGGGAATGGAAATGGAAATTTTCGAGAAAGAAACAATCAGGGGCACAACAATAGGAGTCAATCCGAGAGAGTGTATCACTGCAAGAGGTGCAACAATAACCACCCTGGGAAGGACTGTAAGGGAGAATTGGTGAATTGCCGCTACTGCCAGAAAAGGGGGCATAGAGAGTTTGAGTGCTTCACTAAGCAGAAGAGGGGGCAGAATGGTAGTGAGAGTGGTAACCAAGGGAAACCAGGGTTTAACCAATCCGGAAATCAGAGTTCGAAGCCTATTGGGTCGCAAAATACCCAGGGAAACCACAATAAGTCTGCCAATGAGAACAACAACCAGAACAAGGCTCCGGGAAAACTGTTTGTGATGAGTATAAATGAAACTGAACATTCTGCAGACGTAGTTCATGGTCATTTTCTATTAACTTTGTGCTAGTTAAAACGTTGTTTGATTCAGGGGTAATTCATTCTTTTGTTTCGTCATCTGTTGTTAAGAGTCTAAATTTAGTATATTTTGAGGTGATTGATTTACCTGTTAGTATACCTACTAGTGTAACCATAAGGTGTATAAGATTATTTAAGAACTTTCCTTTGAAGATAAAATTTTGCGTTTTTATTCTGATTTGATAAAAGTTTAATCTGAGGGACCTAGATGTAATTCTGGGGATGGGTTGGCTAAGTTTGTACAAGGCTAAGGTAGAGTGTGAAAATTCAGAAAGTAAGTTTAAGGAAACCTATTGGAAAGTTGACCTCATGTAGACATTTTGAGAAGTGCAAGAACCTTTCGTTATTTCTGTAACGCAAGTGAGGAAGTTGATGAATAGGGAGTGTGAATTATTTTTCTGTAGTGTGTTAGAGGTGAGTAAAGAAGTTGGAGTGATCGAGGATGTTTCCATTGTAAGTGGATTCATTGATGTGTTTCCGAGTGAAATTGCAAGTATGTTACCTGTTAGAGCCTTTGAGTTCACTATAGACTTAGTTCCTGGTACGACACATATATCTAAAGCACCATATAGAATGACACCTCCTGAAATGAGCGAATTAAGACACAATTGCAAGAGTTATTTCGTTAAGGGGTATATTAGGCCTAGTGCATCACCATGGGGAGCTCCTGTGTTGTTTGTTAAGGAGAAAGATAAGATTATGGAATTATGCATCGATTTAGGGAATTAAAAACCAACAAGAACAAGTATCCTTTTCCTAGGATAGATGACATATTGGATCAATGGAATTGGGCGAGTGTGTTCTCGAAGACTGAGTTGTGTTTGAAGTATCACCAATTGAGGATAGCTGATAAGGTCCTAAGACCTCATTCGGACTCGTTATTGTCATTATGGGTTTAGAGTAATGTCTTTTGGGTTAACCAATGCACCTGCCATAATTATGGATTTGATGAATAAAATTTTCCACGAATTCCGAATTAAGTTCGTTATTATGTTATTGATGATATCCTGATTTATTCAAGGAATGAGAAAGAGCATGACAAACACTTGAGAATTATATTGGAGACGCTTAAAAAGAATTTAGTTTTATGTGAATGAAGTATACAAATCTTGAAGTCATGTGTGTATAAGTGACACCGACGGAAAAGTGAGGGACTAAATTGATTGAAAACTATATTACGTGAGGGAATAAATTTAAGAGAAGCTTTGAGTGGTCCAGGATCGTTTTAAATCATTTGTTGTCTTGAAAATATGGGAATGTATGAATTGGTGAAAGTTCTAAGAGTGAAGCCCAAGAGTTATACATCCATGAAAGGCGTAATGAGGTTCACTAGAAAGGGAAAGCTGAGTAGAAGGAGTTTCTGTAGATCCTACTAAGAATCAAGCTGTGAGTGAGTGACCTACTCCAAAGGAACGTGTCTGATATCTGAAGTTTCCTATAGGGGGTTTGTGAAAGACTTTTCGAACAACGAAAAACCAATGACCAACTTGATGAAAAAGGAATCGAAATTCGAGTGGAGTGAGAAATGTGAGAAAACTTTCTAGATTTTAAAAGAGCGTTTGACCTCCGAACCTGTCGTCGCGACAATTCAAACCTTATGAAATCAATTACCCTACCCATGACCTAGAGTCAGCTGTTATTGTGTTCACTTTGAATGATTTAGAGACATTATCTTTATGGGGCAACATCTGAGATCGTTACCGACCATAAAAGTCTGAAACTTTAGCAAAAGGGTCCAGTTAATCTTGGGGACAACATTGAAAATGATACTGCTTTCCACCCTGCAACCGATCGTCAGCCTGAGAGCACTAACCAAACCATGGGAGATATGTTAAGAGCATGTACTATTGACTTTAAAGAGAAGTTGGGAGATCATTTAGATTCGATTGAATTTCTTGCAACAATAGTTACTAGGCGAGCCTTAAGATGGCACCTGTTGAGGCATTGTGTGGAAAGAAGTGTAGAAATCCCACTTACTATGATTTTAGTGGAAATATTGCATTGAGGACATAATTCGTTGAAGTAGAAATATCCAAAGTTATTCTCTGAGATGAGATACGAGGGCGTAACTCGTTTTCTTGAAGGGGGTAGAATGCGATAGAAATTCGCGCTTTTTACCTATTTTATGGTATTTTTATGCATTTTATGCTTATTTTTAGCAACTTATATATGTTGATGCAAGTAAATAGATTCTCCCCATAAGGAAAATGTGTCCGTGAATATTACAAGTAACCTTAAGTTGGCAAAAAAGTGCACATGAGTGGCACAAAGTACTTCTCCAATAAGAATAAGTTGAAAAGTTTAGAAAAATATGCGAATTTTCATGTCAAGTTTCGGGACGAAACTTCTTTTAAGAGGGGTAGATTTTAATCCCCCGTAATTTTATACATTATTTATATATTTTAACGTATAGATTATTATATTTAAATTAGAATTTAAGGATTCTAGAAATAAATATATATTTAACGTATATTTATTTTATTACATTTTAAATATTTTTTTAATGATTTATGAAATCAAAAGTAATTTTAGAATTTTACGTTGAAAAGAAATTGAATTACGAAAACTGGTTGAATTTAGAAAAAGATCCTATTTGATTTTGGGATTCGAATCCTAAAACAATAAACCCCATACTCCCTCTCCACCTCTAATTCACGTGAAAATAAACAAGACACAAAACATCAAACCCCTCTCTTACTTCAGCAATTAACGTGAAACCCAAAACACTCAAAACTCATCCCTCTCCTTCCCTTCGACGCTGCCCTTGCTGCTGTCCAGCCGCCGCCGCCACAGCCACCGGCGCGCCTTACCGCCGGTAACTCGTTCTTCTCCTTCGATCCCCTTCTTCTTCGTTCTTTTTTTTCTTTCTTTCGTTCCCCTTCTTCTTTGCGTCTTTCCTTACCATTTGCTCCCTCTCCCCTTGCTAGCTTTTCACGCAGCAACCACTACTCCGTAAGTTTTCTCGGTCAGCGCAACCACCAGCGCAGCCCCGCCGACCGCCGCAAGGTAGTGTTCCGTTCTTCTTTCCTTTTCCTTTTCGTCCTTTTCTGGTAGTTGCTTGCTCCTCAATTTACTCCCGGTTTGTTTTTCGTCAGCCACCATCGCAAGCAGCCACCTTGCTCAGCCGTCGCCGCCCTTGCGACCACCTGCCGTCGTGCCCTATCCGCCGGCCAACCCTTCTCTCTCCTCCCTACTTGGTTATTTCTTAAACCCTAAGTGAACTAAATATTTTGATTATATTTTGTTTATTTAATTTATGCTTTAATTTAATAAATTTATGATTTTTATGAGTTAATTAGATTTTCAGATTTATATATTATGTTTAAATAATAGATTTAATTTTCAGATTATATAATTGGTTTGAAACGGGAATTCGAATTATTTAAAGCACGAATTTTAAGGTTTTAATATTTTTAATTCATTTTAGGATGATTATAAGTTATTAAATTATAATTTTTATGATTTCAAACATGTTAATTATGTTTTGGAGTAGTTTGAAATTAGTTATATTGCTGGAAATTTAAAGTACGACGTTTACGAAAAGCTTTCAACGAATTTCAATCACTAATTCAATAATTATGATGCTAGGAAATCAAATATTCAAGTTTTGATATTGGGGAAGGTTCTAAATATGTTTAGGACGCGTTTAGAATGCTTTATTATGGTTTCCAATGATTAGAACTTGATTGGGATTATTTGTTGGTTGTTTTAGGCGGAGAATTCTCTTTAGGCGACTTTTGAAAGTGTTAAAGTGGCCTATTAGTTTCTTTACACAAGGTACGTACATACCTGTGTGCTTGGAATGTGTGTTATTTGTTGAATCCATGTTGAAATTTGTTGATGAACTTGGTTATGCTGGAATTACATGTTTAATATTGTTGGATGGACGTGTTGAACATATATATTTCGTTAAGAGAATTATAACATGTTAGTAGATGATTGATGCAAACATGTTGGTTGGGAACATTAGATTATTATATATATATATATATATATATATATATATATATATATATATATATATATATATATATATATATATTGATTCAGATCGATTGTTCGTTGTTCCCTTTTAGTTTTTCACTACTTTATGAGGGTCGAGGACCTTGTTTAGTAAGTTGAAACCTTATACCCATATAAAGGGTTGATCAGTATTAAAGGAAATGTTGAATTAATTGGAATAAGTCTTGATTGATACCTTTGTGGTCACTTACTTAATTCCAAGATAAAAACAATTGTGATTAATTGTTGATTGTATGACTTATGTGATCGTTGAGTCATAACAGAGTTTTAATCTGTAAATCATGTAAAGTGAAACTGAGTAGCAATAGCTTTAGACTGTGCACATCTTAAGTGACGGACAATCAGGAGTTGGTGTCATTGGTTGCCTATGGCTTTTCCTGGGACCGGATTGATCACCGGTTCTATTTCAGTCAAACGTTCCTCGATATCGCAGGTCATTGGGGTTACGGAGTCGCGCCCGTACCTCGTCTTCCTTAGTGAAGGCTTCTAGTAGCAACTCGGTCCATTGACTATTTCAATTAAAATAATGTTAATGATACAAAGGTCTAGTTCAGTCAAATATAGTCTTCAAGTCAATATGTTTTGGTTATCCTTACTTATGTTTTATTAAGATCATGTTAGGGTTGTTCGTTTAATAGAATCATGTTAGGATTATTATTGTTTTATGATGTAGTACTCAGCTTTGCTGATTGCGTCCTTTGTTTGTGTGTGTGTTGATCATGGCTATGCCTTATTGATCCTGTGATGACCCATTTTGGTGAGCGGTCTCTAAGAATCAATAAGCGTTGTCCATCTAAAGGTTTGAAGATGATGCATCATTGGGATCGGGATTAGAGAGCTTGTATTTATTTTGTTTTGCTAAGTGACTTGGGTTTGTTAAATTGGACTTTAAACTTGTCGTACTATTTACATTTCCTTATTTTCGATGATTGGTTTTTGGGGTTAAATCTGTAATCGATTATTTATAAACCTAAAAGTTAGTTTTATGTTTTCCGCTGCAAAATTCTGAATAAGCCGTTACGTTTTCACACGGGCGATAATACTTCGATAATTCTCTATAGTTATATTTATAAAAAGAGTTATTTTAGAAAAAGGGGAATTGTCGGGGTGTTACAGATAAGCATTGTTGACCTTAAACTAAGTGTCTGGTTGATTAGTTTCACATAGCACATAAAAATTTACATCAAACGAACAACGAGCATGATTTCAGGTATAATGCGCACTTAATTTATGCTAGTCTCTAAGTGTCAAAAAGAAAGGCTTGGGTGTCAAATTAAAAGTGTACCAAACGTATCGCCAATTCCCCAACAGGCTCTTATCAAAGTAGCCAGGTTCATGACGAATTTTATCAAGGCTTATCCAGTACGTGTTGGAGTGGCATATATCGTGAATGTACCTAGGAGATAAGAGGTTTAGTTTCGGTGGATGTGCTACATTGTGAATGCATCGAGTGGATAACATCCGAAGCGCGGGCACCCCCGGGCTAATAGGTGTCCTTAGTCTGCATTTCCGAGATGGAACATGCCAAGGAAGCAAAGATTCGTTTATGCGGTTCTGTCGCGGGTCATTCGTCACATTGAATATTCGGGTCGTCCCAACTTAATATGGAAATAATTGTGGTGTAGCGTTCGATTTCTGCTATACGGCTTCCTCACCGACGCACAACTTGCATAGATTATTTCAATATTGTCCCCAGTGGGGTTTCCACTGTGAGGGGGTCGGAAAACACGACGGGACGCCTCTTGGGAAGATTGTCCGGCGCGCACGACTTTTCCCCTCTGGATGTGGCAAGCATATTAAGTAAATAAGGATTAAGTGTGGGCGTTAACCTCTTTTTACTAGTCTTTAGGAGTCGCCATTCAGTTTAAGAAAACTGACAAAATCCGGTTGTCGTGATATGCCTGGAGTGCAAACATATGTGATTCACAACGGTCATAGATTCCCTTGTGATCCCTAGTGTGGAGATCCCTCAACGTACATCCAGCAGAGCAGAGATTGAGAATTCAGGGGACGTTTACTAATACAAGTGCCCAGCATTAGCCTACGCGGCGCGGTCCTTACTATTTCAAGTGTGACGATGATGGGACATGCGTTATGCTACATTATTACTCTTGATTGATTTTAATGCACAGATATTACTAAACAGATGTCAAAACGCTGATTTAGGTTGATTAAAGGAGCTTAACAATACCGATTTGTCCAAGAGTTATCCAATTTAGGCGTGAGCAATATAAAAGATTAAATTTAGCAAATTCATATGGTGGGGAAAGAAATAAAAATATAAATTCACGTTACAGCAAAGCGTTGGCTTTACTGCGGCTCTCAGGAACACCTACCACTTGACTTTGCTAGCTTTTCGTTTGGCTTTAGAACTTTCTGATGACTGACTAACTATGGGACGGGATTCTTCCAGAGTTTTGAGTATGTTAGGCTTAAGGACTGTGTTTAGGTTACAACAGCACTTCGACAATATTCAGCGAGCAGGAGGTCGTGCGGGCAAGGTCTGCTTAACAGTGTGTTAAATACGACAGGCGCACGAATACGGGACAGAGAAAAGCTTCGGTCAATACTCAAGCTTAAGGGTTTAGGGTTGGAATTGTGTGTTATTTTCCGGTTTCAGAGGCCCTACTTATAGTAAAATAGGCCAGAATAAGATAATTTTCGGAATGGGAATTTTCCATCTGAGATCTGCTGAGCGCTAGAAAATTGCAGCGCTTGGATCAGGAGCACTGGTTATTTCTATCGCTTGCATTTTGTGCGCCAGATCTGTTCTGGTGACAGCTGGATCAATTCTATCTTTTGCGTGATTGTGTAAGAAGCAAACTGCAGCGCTGGAATAAAGCAGCGCTTATGGTTTGAGCGCTAAAATAAAATGACGCTCCGGCTGCCAGCGCTGGTGTTTTACTTCACTTTTCCAGTCTTATCGATTTTTACCGAATCTTACTCATGTTTTCTATCCTTTAGGAACATAAGTTGGTCTGCAACTCTTAGTCCTTACCTAATGATGAATCGTAAGGCGATTCAAACACATAGATATTTTATCTTACATGGTTGCTATTCTTGGCGGCGTTCAAGCATAGCAGTTACTATAAATACCAGTTTCTAAAAATGGAAATATGGTTTACGGGATTATCAGTCAGTCATGGATCGTTCGCGGCATATTTAGGAAAGCTTAGTCAAGCGATGTTTGGATTCATCATTGAACACACCGTGTCGGGCCTAGGGACAAATGTAGGCGTCTACAATTATATTCATTGAATACTCAAATTATGGATATTCGGAAATGACGGATTTTAATTTTGGTGGGAGCTAAACAAACAGTCAAAAGGAAAAGAAAGAATATTTGCCGGAAATGAAGATATTACCGGAAACGGAAATATGGTTCATAACAGAAATATAAATATTATCGAAGTTGGAGATATTGCCGGAAACGGAAATATAGTTCGTATCGGAAATATTATCGGAAATAGAAATATTGCCGGAATCAGAAATATTACCGGAAACGGAAATATTATCTGAATCGAAAATATGGTCGGAATCGAAAATATTGTCGAAATCGGAAATATTATCGAAAACGTAAATATTGTTCGAATCGGAAATAAATTACGGAATCGGAAAAACCAATCGGAAGCACGAAACGAGCGACGAACCGTTGCACGAAGCAACGGCCCATCGCTCATGGGCCATGGCGCAGCGCCTTGTGCCATGGGCCAGCAGGCCAGGGCACGACAACAAGGCCAGCGCCGCTGGCCAGCATGCATGGGTCAGCGCTACTGCGCCTACTGCCTTAGGCCAACGCACGAAGCAAGCCTCGTGCCTTGCTTGTGCACCAAGCCTGGGCATCTTGCTTGCTATGCAAGCAAGGATGCCGGCCAGCCCTAAGGGTTTTAGGGGTTTTGGTTTTTGGTATATTTCCAAGACTTTCCTAAAACCTTGCTAGGGTTTTGGCTCCTAGGATTTTTCCTATTTCCTATAAATACATGGCCTATGGTTATGAATATATACATCAATTGAAATACAATTCAATACACTTTTCCTATCACCTAAAAGTGAGAACCCGAAGTCATAAACCTTATATTATATCGTAGTTGGTACGATCTAAGGCGGATCCGAACGTACTATTGACTTCCTTCGGAGGGATGACGTTTGGCGTTCTAACTTGTTCTCGTTCGGTTCAGGAGAAGCTAGGGAAGGCACGCATCACAAAGTGTGTTCACTAAATTATGCTAAATTGATTATGTGCATTTAATTTGGATTCTGGCATTTATGGTTTTTCCGCATGACATTGGATTATTCATAACCTAACAGTGGTATCACGAGCCTCTAATTAATTGCATAATCATTTAAATTAATATGGATTAATCTTATAAATTTGCAAAGAATTAAAGGGGTGAATTAATTTGGTACAATTAATTGCAAATTCATGCGGAATCTCATGATTTTATAGTGAATTCTGCATGTAAACGGCGTTTTAAAATTTTGACAAAAGACTACTTCCCGGCCGAACTCAGAATTCTCAAATTCGAAGCCTGACTATGACTTTTTGGAGGTTTTAGTTTTTCGAATGCATAATTATAATTTTAATGATATTAAAAATTAATATTTGCAAATCTTGTTTAATAATCTTGAGCTAATAAAAGACCTACTTCATAAAATTAAAAAATTTAAGTTTTAAATTCGTTAATTATGCTACCTAATTTGTAATTATAATTAATTTGTTAAAATTCAAATAATTCGGAATTTGTTTTGATTTTCGTAATTAATTAGTAATTTAATTGGGATCTTATGACTAACACACCACCTAAAATTTTTTAAAGTTTGAATGTTTAAAATTTTTGAAACCTAATTTTAATCTCTAATGTATATCGGAAATTATTTTTATTATTGATTTTCCGATTAATCGCCTGAAATCTTATGGAATTAATACGATTTATTAATTTGTCATAAATTTTGAAATATATTAAAATATTGATTTTATGAATGACCACAAAATTTCACGCATGAAGCAATGGAAGCCTAGTGTTACACTTAAGGGGTGTTGAGTTTCCAATGCGAAATCAAATTCATAATATGAGTAATTCAAAAGATAAATGATACGGGCATGCGATGACGAGCAAAGGAGCTCGTTGCCCATGCGGTACCATGGCAATGACCAAAGCACAAAGCACGAACATGGGCTACGGCATGTGCATATGTGCTATGTGCGAGTGAACGAGCATAGGCAAGAGAACGAGGCAAGGCAAGCAACATTAGGAAGGCACACTTGTGCGCGCTGCCTTGCATGCCTGTTGCCTGTGCGCGCAGCAACAAGGTGGGCACTGGCCTCGGCCAGGTGTGCTTCCTTGTGCACACAAGCACATGGGCGCTGCAGCAATGCACGCGGTCCATATATGGCCTGTTGCCGTGCAGTGGCCTAGGCGATGGACAAGTGCAGGCCAGCAGGCGTTGGGCAAGCCACCGTAGCTGTGCACGCATGGCCTTGGTGAGGCGTGGGCTTTGTGCTCATGGCCTTGTCTTGGCCGAACGTCTGATTTAATTTTTGTTAAGCGAAGAATTTAATTAAATTTAATTTCGTGCTTGTAATTTTTTGTCGGAATTTAACTTTATTAGTTTAATGATTATAATTTATTTTATACTAATTATTTAATTAAATTTAAAACCTTGAATAAATTATGATTAATTTATTTTAATCAACTAAAATTAATCAAAAGGGATTTAAAATATTAAATATATGAGCTTTAAATTTTTAATTAAATATGTGGTTTCGGATTAGACTTGGAGATACATTTTTTTGTTTAAAAATTAGTAAAGCATATAGTTCATGGTTTGAGTGGGAGTATTATTCATGAATGGTTAAACTCTTGATTAGGTCCTTGTTACCTTAGGATTAATAAGCTCGATTAGAACTAATAAGGTCAAATAATTGGTAGATTCTTGAGCCTTAATTAGTTGTTGCAATTATTATGTGATGCATTTTTCTGCTAACTTGCTAAGTGGGCCATTCATTGATAAATGAATGGGTGAATGGTATATTGTAAATACATTATTTTGCAGGTTACGGAAAGTGACTTGTATGGCCCAAATAGGATAGAAAATATGGTATGCGTACCATTAAATTTGAATGTAAAATATGGTCAAAAGTACCATGGTTTTTATTTAAATATGGTCTGAGTACCATCAATTGGTTGTAATTAGTTTAATTATTGCAAGTCCTATTTGAAGAAAATGGAGCCTCCCATGGTGAAATTCAAGAACGAAGTTCCAATCCATTTTCAAGATGGAGTTTGAAGTTGAAGCTTCAAGATGAAGTCGGACCATACTAGATCACACTTAATCTTATGCATGCTTTAAGATATTTATTGTTTTAAATATGTCTTGATATTATGCATGAGATTGTGGCTTGATTATGTTTCATGATTAAGGATTTTAGTTCACTTAAAATCAAACCAATATAGTAAAAGCCTTAAGTTCCAAAGTTTAAAATTGAGTTAAAAGGTGCAATTCCAAAATAACACTTACTTTCTCGCCTTTATGTCAAGTTAGGAATAGTTTTCCGCCAAAGTGAGGTGTCACTTCTTGATTTTATAGGGGTAAGGTACACAATAGTTGAGAGTACAAGTTGATTTTGGTTGAACTCAACTATATATGTTATGAGTCCTTTTATGTCGTGGCAAATGGGATAGGTTTTCCTAAAAAGTACTTAGATGTACCTATCAACTAAGAGTAGTTCCTAGACTATTAGCAACGGATTTGCTTACCTAAAATGTTTTAGAATTAAGACAATCCAAAGCATGCTTAGTTCTTTAATGATTTTGAGGATCTTGGATTCATTTTATTCACACCTAACAGAACACATAAACTCGAATAAAATGCTTAATAACATTGAATTATGCATGATTGCTTGAATTGAATTTTATTTAGAGCATGTATGAATGGTTATTTACTTGTTTATTTCTTTTCAATTGTAGTTTTACTATGGAAAACAATCAAAACATCATCATCGGTTCAGAACTTATGATCAAGTTAAACCTCAAAAATTTTCTTGAGTGGGAAGGGAGGCTAGTTGAAGTGCTAAAACTCAATGGCATTGAGTATGTACTATTCTACCCCATGCCAAGCTATTACGCAAGAGACATGACTCCTGAAAGACATGCCGCCTGGGATGTGGATCTCAAAAAGGTCATGAGTCTCATGCTGAGCAACATCCCTGACGATTGGCATAGAAGGTTTGTGGCTTACGAACCATATATGCTTTTGGGCATCTAAGGGATATATGTCGTGGAAGCACAGAAGAAAGAGATTTAAATGTCCATGAATTGATTCAATCAATGAAAGGGCTAAAAGTTGATCTTCATAACAGATGTTTCAGGCAAGATGTCCAAGAAACACATGCTCAAGTTCTTCGCTCAAAACAAAGAGTTGGCAAACCACTTAGGGATCATATGAACTACATGTTGTCATTGTTTGATCACTTGAGTATGCTAGGTTCACCAATAAGCGAAAGGATGGCAGTCTCTTTCTTACCCTATTCACTTCATGATGGATTTAGGCGCTTCAAGCAATTATATATGAGTGAACCAAGAGAGGAAACAATCGAAGTTTATTCGGCTAGTCAAAAATGCCGAAATAGTACTCAACTATGAAGCCAAAGATTTACTCAAGGCTAAAGTGAGACCATTCAAGAAAGGTGGAAAGTCCAAGGGCAATGCTAAGTCAGGTCTCAAAAGGAAGACAACGCAGGACAAGTCCACATAAAAATGCCTCTATTGTGATGGTATTAGCCATTACAAAAGGAATTGCCTCAAACTAATGGAAGATCAGAAGAATGGAACAGTCGTTCCATCTTCAAGTATTTTCGTTATAGACTGTAAACTTGCTAATTCAACTTTATGGGTATTAGATACAGGTTGTGGCTCACACTTATGTTCCAATCCACGGGGAGTAAGAAGAAGTAGAAGGCTTAGCAAGGGAGAAGTGGACCTACGAGTGGGAAATGGAGCAAGGATTGTTGCATTAGCCGTAGGCACTTATCATTTTTCGTTGCCTTCTAGGCTAGTTTTGGAACTGGAAGAGTGTTTCCATGTTCCAAGTATTACTAAAACATTATTTTTGTTTCTTCGAGCTTGCTTGGATGCTAAGGGCTTTAATTTTGAAATAAAGACAATAGTTTCTCGTTTTATTTTAAAGAAATTTTTTATGGATCTGCAAAGTTAGTCACTGGACTTTATGTGCTTGATCACAACAAAGAAGTTTATAACATAAATACAAAAAGGGCCAACACAAATGATTCAGATCTCACCTATCTGTGGCATTGTCGATTGGGCCATATTAACATGAAACGCATAAAACAACTTCAAAAATAAGGGATTCTAGAACCATTTGACTTAGAGGATTATGGTAAATGCGAATCATGCTTACTTTGAAAAATGACAAAGCAACTGTTCTCTAAAGTTGTAGAAAGAGCAAGTGAACTATAGGGATTAATCCATACGGATGTATGTGGACCAATGAGTTCAAATGCTAGAGGTGGTTTCAACTACTTTATCACTTTTACTGACGACTTTAGTAGATATGGCTATATCTACCTAATGAAGCACAAGTCTGAATCCTTTTCCAAATTCAAGTAATTTTAGAGTGAAGTAGAGAATCAACTAGGCAAGAAGATTAAAGCATTGCGGTCTGACAGAGGCGGTGAATATCTGAACTATGAATTTGATGACCATCTGAAAGATTGTGGAATCTTGTCAAAATATTGACTCCTCCTGGAACACCACAATGGAATGGTGTATCGGAACGGAGGATTAGAACCTTGCTAGACACGGTTCGTTCAATGATAGGTCGGGTCGAACTTCCAATAGAATTTTGGGGACATGCAATAAATACAGCTGCACTAACACTAAATAGAGCTCCATCAAAAGTTGTCGAAAAGACTCCATATGAACTATGGACTGGAAAGCCTCCAAAAGTGTCTTTTCTTAAGATTTGGGGTTGTGAAGCATACATCAAATGATTTTCCAGATGGCTACCAAGCCATAGGAAGAAAATGGGTTTTCACGTTGAAAAAGGACAAGGACGGGAAACTAGAAGTTTTCAAAGCTAGATTGGTTGCAAAAGGATATAAGCAAGTCCACGGTGTAGATTACGATGAAACCTTTTCACCAGTTGCAATGCTAAAGTCTATTCGGATAATGTTAGCAATCGTTTCATATTACGATTATGAAATATGGCAGATGGATGTCAAAACCGCTTTCTTAAACGGCGTTTTAACAGAAACTGTGTTTATGACATAACCTGAGGGTTTTGAAGATCCAAAGAATGCTAGAAAGGTATGCAAGCTTAAGAAATCCATTTATGAATTGAAGCATCAAGGAGGTGGAATATATGTTTTGATGAGCTAAGGCAGTCAGTGACTTTGGCTTCATCAAGTACGCAGATGAATCTTGTGTATACAAGAAGGTCAGTGGGGACAAGATTGCTTTCCTAGTTGTGTATGTCGATGACATATTACTTATCGGAAATGATATTCATATGTTGAACTCTGTAAAGACTTGACGTGAGAATTTTTTTCGATGAAGGGTCTAGGAGAAGCACACTATATACTAGGCATCAAGATCTACAGAGATAGATCCAAGAAGATGATTGGACTTAGTCAAAGTACTTATATCAATAAGGTACTTGATAGGTTCAATATGGATGACTCCAAGAGAGGTCACCTACCCATGTCTCATGGAATGACTCTTAGCAAGACTCGGTGTCCAAAACACCAGATGAGCAAAGAGGAATGAGTGGGATACCGTATGCATCATTGATTGGATCAATAATGTATGCTATGACATGTACACGCCCGGATGTGTCGTACGCACTTATTGCTACGAGCAGATACCAGTCAAACCTAGGAGAGGCACATTGGACTGCTGAACATTCTGAAGTACCTGAAAAGGCACAAAGATGACTTCCTGGTCTACAATGGAGATGATGAATTGATTATTACAGGCTATACGGGCGCAAGCTTCCAAATCGACAAAGATGATTTTAGATCACAGTCTGGGTTTGTCTTATGCCTCAACGAAGGAGTAGTAAGCTGGAAACGTGCCAAGAAAAGCACTATTGCGGATTCTACAATTGAAGCGGAGTACATTGTTGTACATGAAGCAGCAAAGGAAGCAATTTGGCTAAGGAAGTTCATTGGTGAGCTTGGTGTAGTCCCCTCCATTAAAGGACCAGTAGCTCTATATTGTGACAATAATGGAGCTATTGCACAAGCAAAGGAGCCTAGACACCACCAAAGAGTCAAACATGTACTTCGTAGATTTCACCTTCTACGAGAGTTCGTTGAAAGAAATTAAAGAAATCGAGATAAGCAAGATTATGATGACAACATCTCAGATCCATTGACAAAACCTCTGCCACAAGCGAAACACAACTCGCACAATGCAGCTATGGGAATCAAGCATATTGGAGAATGGCTTTGATGTCCTTTTATGGTTTTCATGTTTTAAGTTTTAAAATACCTTGTAAAACATTATGGTTAACCATTCATAGAAATGAATTAAGCTTCATTCTTCCATTTAATTGTATGGTTCTATTAAATGATGAGTCCTTTCAATTTGACAAAATTCAAGATAACCTGTCAGGACCAGTCCTGTGACTAAGAAATGTCTATCAAGTGAACTTGAATGTCAAAAGTTGAAAATGGTCCCTGGACGGAAGTTTTCTATAAAGGTGGACTCATAGAACACGATAGACGACTAGAATGCAAGATGACTAATAGTTATGTTTCTTTAACTATGTGGACATGGCAATATCATAACCATTTGCATAGATACTTACTTGACAAGACTAGTATTGGACAAGACCTATGAAACTTTACTGTAAGAGATAAAAATCTGTCATAATTAAATTTCATTATCTTATTAGACATTAATCCTCAATACCTGAGTGATTTGAGCTTGCTTGTTTGAGAACTGGTTGCTTCGAAGTTGTCAACCTTCGCATCGTAAAAGGAGACCATAATGGTAGCGCTCGGGTAATCACCTATAAAACGAAGTCTAAACTCAAGATCACAATATTGGGATTGTCCTCCCATAAATAGGGAAGAGATGCCAAAAGTTGTATAAGGCCACTCGGAGAGCTAGAAAGTGTAAAATGCATTCTCATGCTCAGATGAATCATATGCTATGATTATCTATTTATTTTACAAGTTAAACTTTGACACCGAGAAATACCTCTGAACGTAATAAGGATGACCAGTTTTACCTTATGTTCATGAGCAAGCATCGAGCGAAAAAAGAATTAGGAAATGCACACTTGTCCCTAAGGACATGTGGGAGACTGAAGGAAATAATACCCTTGGTCCAAGTTTGCATTTAATGCATTTAATGCTAAGTCTAATAAATGTGGTTTAGTATTAATTAAGCAAGTTAATTATTTAGTGAGATCAAGTGATCTGAATCCTAGCTAGAGGCCGCTTCAGTTCAAGTGGAGTTAATGTAATTAATGCCACAACTTACTCTTGACTGAACCCGTAGGGTCACACAAATAGTACGTGAATGGATCATGTATTTGGTTGAATATTATATTCAATGAATACTCTAATTATGGATATTCGAAAATGACGGATGTTGGTTTCAGTGGGAGCTAAACAAACTGTCAAAAGGCAAAGAAATAATATTTGCCGGAAATGAAGATATTACCGGAAACAGAAATATGGTTCATAACATAAATATAAATATTATCGAAATTGGAGATATTGCCGGAAACGGGAATATGGTTCGTGTCGGAAATATTATAGGAAATAGAAATATTGCCGGAATCAGAAATATTATCGGAATCGGAAATATTGTCGAAATCGGAAATATTGTCGGTATCGGAAACGTAAATATTGTTAGAATTTGGAATAAATTCCGAAATCGGAAAAACAAATCGGAAGCACGAAACGAGCGACGGGTCGTTGCACGAAGCAACGACCCATCGCTCATGGGCCATGGCGCAGCGCCTTGTGCCATGGGCTAGCAGGCCAGCGCACGGCAACAAGGCCACAGCTGCTGGCCAGCATGCATGGGCCAGCGCTTCTGCGCCTTCTTCCTTGGGCCATCGCACGAAACAGGCCTCGTGCCTTGCTTGTGCACCAAGGTTGGGCGGCTTACTTGCTATGCAAGCAAGGCAGCCGATAAACCCTAAGGGTTTTAGGGGTTTTGGTTTTTGGTATTTCCAAGACTTTCCTAAAACCATGCTAGGGTTTTGGCTCCTGGGGTTTTTCCTATTTCCTATAAATACATGGCCTACGGTCATGTATATATACATCAATTGAAATATAATTCAATACACTTTGCCTATCACCTAAAATTGAGATCCTGAAATCATAAACCTTATATTATATCCTAGTTGGTACGATCTAAGGCGGATCCGAACGTACTGCGGACTTTTTACGAAGGGACGACGTTTTGCGTTCTAAATTGTTCTTGTTCGGTTCGGGAGCAGCTAGGGAAGGCACGCATCACAAAGTGTGTTCACTAAATTATGCTAAATGATTATGTGCATTTAATTTGGATTCTCACATTTATGGTTTTTCCGCATGACATTGGATTGTTCATAATATAACAGAAAATCCTTTGGTACTTAAAAAGGTAATAGGAATCTTGATTCAAGGAAATGAAGATAGGCTAAATATTGATGCTACACGCATAAACATTGGCAAAGGATCAAGCAAGATCCCTTTGGAGTTAACCATTGGTAAGGAAGAGCTACGAAGCATCGTGTTTTGAAATAGCAACATGGATTGAAGACCATGAGTTTTTGCGTGCGAAATTAAATATTAATTTCTATGTTCTATGATACAGATTAAAAGTCTTCCACATATCTGTTAACTACTTGGATAAGTAAAATCCAAAAAAGATATCACTAGCAACCTATATAGTTGAAGAAATAAAACAGAGTTGTTTATGAGTTCTTCACTAAACTTATGTGAATCACATGTCGGCTAACTTGATGGTTCTTCATTGAAAAATCTAAACCACTATTAAAGCAAGAAAGACTAGATCACGTAATAAACATACTCAAAAGATCTTATCATCCTATCTCGAAAGGCATTCGATGAAAAGGATATTAAGATTGGCAAAGCATGATAACTAAACCTATATGGAACAAGTGAGAAGCAACACTCACATTGTGGCACTGGAAATCAAACATAGTTTTGAATTCCATTTATTGTTTTAAAGCTGGGTTAGAAGCCCATGGTTGTGAAACACGGGTTGAACATTTATCATATATGAAATGTATTTTCGTATTCCATTTAATCTTAATTTAATATTAAATGGTGAGTCATTTCAATTTAACAATATGTGAGGGGGTCGAAAAAGCACGAGGCTAATGCGTGACTTTGTCCCTCGTGGGTGTGACGTTTCTTTTTTGTCAAATCAATTGTAATTGGATTTCCTGTGAGTTTACACCCAATTGACTAGTAATATAGGAGTCGCCATTCAGTTTTTAACGACAATGAGAAAAACTGACAAAACCCGGCTATCGTGACCTAAAGGGAGTGCAATTATGTTTGACCACGATGGCCGTAGGTTCCCTTGTGATCCCTGGTGTGGGGATCTCTCAACATACACCCGCAAGGTAGAGATTGAGGGTTCGGGGGACTGTTCCTACCGAGAGGAGTACTCGCTCTTCGATAACTCCAGAGGCAGGATATCCTTACTAGCTCAGCAATAAATAATTGAAGGGACATGCATTAACTATTAAACTAATCTGAGTTGATTTTAACAATATGCAACATATAGTACTAGATCGAGCGCGATTATCTGATTTAGATTGTTTTAAGGGACCTAGCATGATAATCCAATTTCCCAACATATTATCTTTATTAGGCGTGATAGAACAATCAGATTTAATTAGTTTAACAGTTTATAAAAGGGCGAGGAAAGCAATTAAACCACGGAAAAGGGACACATTACGACGCACCCTTGAGAGGTGCGTCACGGTTCTCAGAAAACTAACCACTTTGACTTTGCTATTTCTCCTTTTATTTAACGAATCTCAAATTACGGGACAGGATACGTTCTGTTCAATTTTTGGATCGATTGCGACAGAACGCTTGATCAATTTCGCAGCGTCAGGCTTAGGCTTAGGGTTTAGAGTCAATACTCAGAATAATAATTGTGTGTTGTGTGTTTTTCACGTCGAACTTGGGGCTATATTTATAGAAAAGAGTTCGTGGAAAGATAGAATTGTAGAACTCTAATCCACGAGGAATTAGGAAAGCACACGTCCCAGGTATTTTCAGGGCCCAGGGCTGGGCGTCAAAGATTTCGGCGCCCAGCTCTGGGCGTTGATAATAGGATCCAGGCAACTTTAGCGCCCAGGACTAGGCGTTGAAATTGATGGTTTGGGCCGTTTCTTTGTCAGATTCGGACTCTTAGAATTCGGAGTGTATGAGACTTAATCGAGTCTTTTAGTGCGTATTAATTTTATGATGGCATGCATCTGGGCCCGTTACGAACTCTAGGCTCATTAGGATTTCAATCAACACGTGACTCTTATTTTCGAATAGGATTCTCTCGCAATTTCTATCTCATTTAGGATTTATGTTGGAGTGCAACACCTAATTCTGACAGGTTTCTATCTTTTATGACTAGCCACTTTTAACAACTACCCATTACGGCAGTTACTATTTTTAGCAGGTTTCCATAAATAACAGGTTTCTATAAATAGCAGGTTTCGGGTGAAATTAAAAGGGGATTGAGATTCGTTATTTTATAGGAGATGCGTTGTCAAGTGGAGATTTATGTTCTCATCATCGAACCTTCCCTTTCGGGAATGGGTACAAAAGTAGGTGTCTACAGTTAGCCCCCACTTTGACTGAGTCTTGGAGTAAGACGATGGTCAAAGTATTAGACGGAGTGCGTCACACAAGTCATGGTGACCTGTTTTTTCCGAGGGTCTCACGAGCCCCCGAGTGATAACATTTGACTTAAGGGTCATCACTTGAAGTGTCGACATATCCCTCACGTGTCATTGGGATTTGTCAACGGATAGAATAGAAACTCCCTCACTTTGTCATTGGAAGTATCTAAAGAGGCGTAGAAACTCCCTCACTTTGTCATTGGGAGTAGCTACAGATGTTTTCGAAATCAAAGCTGTAAAGTGTAATTTGGCCTGGCCAAGCCCAATCACGAGGTAAAAATGTTTTTAAAAGATTCTCATTTTCAGGGTTAGCTAAAAGAGAAAACCTCCTTGTTTTTATGGGACGTAAAATGAAGGAAAATTCAGCACATCGTTCTTTTTTGGAAAAAACGGAAAACCAATCCTTTAATTTTTGGAAAAAGGGAAAACCAATCACATCGTTCTTTTTTGGAAAAACGGAAAACCAATCCTTTAATTTTTGGAAAAAGGGAAAACCAATCACATCGCTCTTTTTTGGAAAAAACGGGAAACCAATCCTTTAATTTTTGGTAAAAGGGAAAACCGATCCTTTAATTTTTGGAAAAGGGGAAAACCGATCCTTTAATTTTTGGAAAAAGGGAAAACCGATCCTTTAATTTTTGGAAAAAGGGAAAACCAGAAAAAGTTATCGCTTCAGCGAATAAGGACCTGCGCGGTTAGTGACGCAGACCCCGCCGGCTAGAGATGGCGAGCCTGTCCGCTAAGGGTGGATACCCTGTCCGATAGAAGTGGACGAATCTGTTTTGTAATTTGTTTGGGTTTTTTTTTAAAAATAAGGACCTACGCGGTTTGTGACGTAGACCCTGCCGGCTAAATATGGCGAGCCTATTTTGAATTTGAAGATTTTATTTTTCGAAAACTGAGGACCTGCGCGGCTAGTGACGCAGACCCCGCCCGCTGAAGGTGGGCGAACCTGAATTCGTCTTTTTGATTTGGGATTCACGTGCCGCGGTCTTGCCTGATTGAGGTGGACAAGTCCCTATTTCATTTTTTCTTGTGATTTCTCTAGAGAATTTCTTTTTATTCATTCTTGTGGGAGCGAATTCTTTCGAGGGATGCTCGGATTCAGTTACAACCTGAACGTGGGTTGATAACGTGCTTAGACGGACCATTGTCTCGTGGTCATCATCTTTCATGGTCTTGAGCTAGTCTTTACGCCTCAATTTTGCAACTACTTGGGTCCTTGATTAGGGGACTACGTATAGGTATCAACGGCGACCTTTGTCTTGAGGTCGTAAACCGGTTTTCTCTTTTGAGATATTCAGACACGGGACTTCATACAGCGTAGTCTGGCAATATTCTTTTACCTTTGCATAATATATATTTTCTTTCGAGCCCCCCAAGCACTCGTGCTTGACGGTCATTTCTTGTCAAAGAGGTTCCTTGGGGATACGCATTCTGTAATGTCCTTGATCGTGTTTGGGATTGTGCTCGTAAGTGCAAGCGATCTTTGTAGTGGTGTGCTACTCTTAACAAAGCCGTGAGGTGCGACTTTCAGTAAAGAAATTGGCAATTTTCAAGTCGAATGAACATGGCAGGGCCCTATAGAAGTCAGAGCTGTTTTTTTTTTTTTTTTTGGTCTGGGATCATTTTCGGCGCCCATGCCTGGGCGATAAAGATTTCGGCGCCCAGCGCTGGGCGCTAATAATAATTTCTGGCGAGGTTCCTTGATGACACAGTTGGCCTCTTGTTCGTTCGTTTTCCTTTCTTTTTTTCTTTTTTTTCTTTTTTTTTCTTTTTGAACGCGTTCGTAAATGTTCGATACTTAGAAAAGATGATATGTATGTGCGAACGAGCGTTTATAGAATGGCCGTTGTGTGCGGTCCATTAATCAGTTTTTTTGAATCATTTTTTTTTGAGCAATGACTGATTTTGAATAGTTTGCTTAGAAGCTTGATAGGGTTCAGGCCCATTCATGAAGTGGGCTCAAGCATCGTGCCCTTCTTGATCGTTCAAACAATTTCTTCGAGATTTTTATTTTGCTATGGTCGTTTCGTAGCTTGGAGCCCCCAAGTATGCATGTTGGGATGCTTCCTTCTAACGTACAATTTTTGTAGGTTCTTTCGAAAAAGATGCCTTGGGGTTCCTGCTCGTGTAGGTGCAAGCTATCCCTTCCGTGGTAGGTAATATTTTGCTACCTTTCATCCTTAATGTAGAAGTCGTGTGGCTTGCATTTTGAATTTGGGCGATAAGTAGTCTTCGCCTCCTGCTCTTGGTCGTGCCCGCATTAGTGCAATATGCCTCACTCTTTTTTTTAGACTTGTACCGTGGGATGGTTGAACTTATGGTGCGACGTAGGCTTGTGTGGCCTAACCGCATGTATTAGAACATTTCTCCAGGTGTTGGGATATCATTATTATTTTTTGCGTTGGAGTACTTCGTTACGCCTTGCTCAGGTGCTCGAACAAGTGTAGCACCTTCTGCGTGGGTGTGCACGGCTTATTACTTCGTTCGATGCGAGGATTCATAGATGTTTCTTTCTTTTTATTTTCTTATCCTTGATTTTTCTTTCGCTTTTGCTTTGGAACGACGTAGACTGTGTAACAGGCGCTTATAGGGCGAGCGTTATGTGCAGTAGTTTGATCGGAGTTTTGGTGACTCGCGATTTTCAGTTACCCTTGTTAGTGGGTTGACTTTATATGTTCTAAGTAGTGCTTAGAATTTGGGAGGGGTTGTATTCATTCTAAGGTTCGTTTTACGCGATCAAACCTTAGGATTGTGCCCCTATGACGTGTGTATAGCATTAGCGTCGAGAATTTGCGATAAAATCGTCATTTCGGGCATTTTTAGAGTGTTTTTCTCAGGCCCCCGATTGTAGCTACGGGATCGGTTTGATGCCATAATGCTTGGAATACATTTTGATGCATTCATGGTGACACGGATCATGAATAGTCTGAACCAGACTCGTTTAGTGCGAGGTACGTTCGAGTAGTGATTTGCTACTTCTCTTGTAATTGTCGTATTGTGCGACATTGCCATGGTCAAGGTAGTCACATGTTGAAGTGTGACTTGACCAAAAGCTAGGTGCCTTTCTTTACCCATAATCATATTTAGAAATCTTTTTGACTCACTTGCAACATCGAGATAAACGCATACTTAGTGTGAACCAACGACACTTTATTATGTTCGAAGAAGTCTTTAAAAATTATTTGAAGTCCGAGTCCTACTGTGTACAATACTGTTACGATTTTCGGAATGCTGTCTAAGGATTTGCTGGAAGCTAGGGTGCAGGCGTCAAGATATACTTGTGCCCGTTTGGCATATGCTTTAGGCTTTTAGGGCCATCTTTTCCAGAATTGCGGGAATATAAACCGTTTTCAAATTGACTTAGATTTACTTGGTGTATGTCCGTACAAAAGGTCAAGGTATACTTAGTTCTTTCCCTAGCTCTTTCACTTCAATTTTTTAGCCCCCAGTTGCTATTATGTCTTCCCATTATTGATACTTTTAGATTTCGATTTTAGATGCTCGTGCTACATGTCTGAGTAGGGTGAGCCTTGGTTAAGTGCCAAGTCCTATTGGCAATGTCTGATTTTTTTCAAAGGGGATTCGCAAGCATTTGAATTACCATGAACGGGTGCCCTGAGTTCGAAGGAACGATGGGGCGACACCGTAGAACAATCCTCTTTATTGCAAGCTTACTGCCTTTATTACTTGTTGGCGATTATGACTATGTCTAGTGGTGAAAGAAGGTCTTTAAGTGAGTTACTTTTCTTTAGGGAGGGTCAAGTCGAGTACTTTAGAGGTCATGGACGCTCGCGCTAGCCCCCGTTCAATTGAGGCAAAGAGATCTTTTGAGTCTTGGCTAAGTGCCTAGGAGTGTGAGTGCTCCTTCTGGCAAGGGTACGTGCCCTTATTATTTTTCGATGTGTGCTCATTTTGGCATCTTGATGACTTGGATTCTTCCTTTGACTTAAATTTTTCTTTCGACTTGGGTTGCAAGTAATTAAATTTCAATAAGGGACTCTATTTCTTATTCTTGTTATTCTATAGGCTCTAACATTTTTGCAAATAGGTTGGACCGAATCATGGATTGCCTACGTATCCGCCTTAAATAGATTTAATTTGGAATCAGGTCTTGCGTAGTTCTTAGCCAGAAAATGGTTTCTTAGAATGCCGAATTCGATAAGTATGTTCTGAGGTGGAAACATATCATTTGAAACGGTAGAATAAGTGAAGTTTATTATTATTTTAATCTGCCGCTTTGCCGTAAGCCAAAAATTTGTTTAATATTTTTTTTCGAGTACATGTATTTTTTGGTGGTACGTATATCTGAATACGTGTTGTACCCCTCCAAGTGTTCGTTATTTTTCTGTGTATGTGCGGATAAAATGACGAGCACTTCTGGACAAAATTTTGCGAGCAGAGAGATTCGGCGCCCAGGCTGTGGCGTTAAAGATTTCGGCGCCCAGCTGTGGGCGGTGAAAATTATTTCTGGAAGGATCTTTTTTGGTGCGCTAAATGCTTCTTTTCCTTCTTAGACGAACTTTTAAGGGCGCTTTGCAAAGTTTGCTTTTTTATTATTTATTATTTTTTTGTACTTTTCATTTGTCTTTTTTTTTTTATATCCGTGACTCAAGACGGTTTGGAAGATGGGTTGAATGAGATAGGATGAATTGTATAGGTATTGGTGGAGCATGAGGATTACATCTGCTAGGACTCACAATTTGCAGCCTCAAGCTAGTGTCATGAGTTTACATCAACCAAGGCCAATGAGTAGCATGGGGACAGCTCAAGGGTATATCAACAAGATGTATCCAAACAAGTTATATGGTCATTATGCTAATGGTGGTGTAAGAGCTGGTTTGGGCTTTGGAAATAATGGGTATGACGCACGTGTCAATGGCCGTACATGGTTCGCAGTTGATGACAAGTTCAGGAACAAGAGTCGAGGTAATGGTTTCTTGGGTTATGGCAATGAGAACATGGATGGGTTAAATGAGCTGAACAGGGGCCCCAGGACGAAGGCGTCTAAGAACATAAGGATTGGAAAGGGTAGACATCGTAGAACTTTAAGTAGTTTTTGTGGCATGATTTGGATTGGTTGACTCAATTCTTTTCCTTCGTTTACTTGGATAAATTTCGCACTTTGGGAGGTACGGGCTAAGTATTTCATGGCTCGCTCTTTTCGCTCTCCCTTTTCTCTTTCTATTTTTTTGCTGGGGATTTCTCCCCAACATAAATCCTTCAAAAATTTTTATTTGGGCTAAAAGGTAGATGGTTGTGGTCTTTGAGTCACGAGGCGAGACTGAGTGAGGCTCGTTTGGTAGGCCTATAGTGGACCTTTAACTTTAGTAGGCCTAGGGTGGACTTTTAGCTTTAGTAGGCCTAGGGTGAACCTTTAAATTTTCTTACTTTGCAAGCGTATTTAGTCGTTTCTTAAAATGTGCAAATAGCGTAGATTCAAAATGTTATTTTTACCTTATTGAAATTTAACGAAAGAATTACATCGAAAATAATTTTCAGAATTCTTTTCAGATTCCAGTTTCCGGGATGGAAGTTGTGATTTAGACTTGAACTTTCATTAATTTTTCTGATTATAACCCATGTATGAATACAAGGAGGTGGCCTAGACTCAAAATAATGACGTGGCGTAAGCCTATAACACTTGACCAAGCGACTCTCAGACTTAGGCTAATTGGACCATAACTTTCGTTGGTTGACACTTTAGATTTTAACCCTTGGGTGTTCATTTGTCATGTGCCATTTTGCTTAATGTTGGCGAGGTAGTTAATTGGGGAGATCGAATTTTTATTTTTGCAAGACTAGAATCATTAGTGCGGCTTCTCTCTTAGTGTGTATTGCTTTACTCCAATGGTAGCCTTATGGCATGCCGATTTGGGTATTTTCATGGTTTGTCATGTTGCATTCATGGAAAATCTTTTAGTCCGTACTTAGGAATACTTCAAGGGGCGAGTGGCTCGAGAGGACTATGATGGTCGTGACCCAATGTGATCATAAGCCTTGAGGCCATTAATTTTTTTGTTGCCAATGGCATTGATACCTTAGGCTCACTTTGGGGGTCGTGCGACTATGGAGGAATGATTTTCACAATGTGACTGTTTCCATTTTGCAAATACTTGAATTACATAATATATTTTTTTATTGGAGAGAGAGTATTGGGGCCGTAGACTCTTAGCAAGGGATGACAATTACATATGGGTGCTTATTGATTTAAATGTTAGGAAGGGAGACTCAATATGGTTTAACCTTTTAACTTGCAGAACGACACCAAGCATTAGGACCGATTCTATGGATAAGACAACTAAGACTTAGGATTTAGATTTTACTTTTGGCATAGCCTAGTCTAGACTCGGATTATTTTTCATTTGAACATTATTTTTCCTTGAAGACTCTATTAGAACATTATTGTTTTTGAATATTTTGCCCATGTGAATTCAAAATTATTTAAATTGGCATGCTCGGTTTTGTTAGGTTATGATACATATGACATTTACATAAATCATGCGGAAACAACCATTAACCCAGGAAACATATTATTTACACATAATCATTTAGCATAGTTTAGATGCATACTCTTTGTTGCGTGCCTTCCCTAGCTGCGCCCGAACCGAACAAGAACAAGTCTTTTAGGACTCCAAGTGTCGTCCCTCCGTAGAAAGTCCACAGCACGTCCGGATCCGCCTTAAGATTGACCAACTAGAATCGCCCTTAAGGTACTCAGAAAATTCGGCACTTTTGGGGCAAGATGGGTGTTTGAATTTTCTCTCAAAAACTCACTTTTGAATACTTTGAAACTTGTATATAAATTATGACCCCTAGGCCTTTATTTATAGAGTTATGGAAAAGGAATCGTAATCCTAGTAGGATGCGAATTAATTGGAATTAGAATTCTACATGAATTCTACTTAATCAATTTATCCAATAGGAATAGACATTTAATCATACACTGACTCTTGCAGATTCAGGAATCTCGCATGAGCTCAAACTCACACACACACGGCAGCCACAAGGGCTGCCCACGCATGCGAGCAGCAGCCCACGCAGCGCGGCCCACGCATGCGCGGCCTTGTGCGCGCTGGGCTGTGGCGTGCGTGCTTGCTGGGCGATGGCCTGGCTTCGTGCTGGGCCTTCGTCCGGCAGGCCTCGTCCGATGCTAATTCGTACGATACGCTTCCGATTAAATTTCCATTTCCGGAATCTATTTCCGATACGAACAATATTTAATATTTCCGATTCCGGAATTAATTTCCGTTTCGAACAAATATTTAATATTTCCGTTTCCGGAATTATTTTCCGATTCCGGTAATATTTCCGATTCTGACAATATTTCCGTTTCCGGCAATATTTCCGATTCTGGTAATATTTCCATTTCCAACAATATTTTCCGATACGTACCATGTTTCCGTTTCCGGCAACATCTACGACTTGGATAATATTCATATTTCCGATACGATCCATATTTCCGTTTCCGGCAATATCATCGTTTCCGGAGTATTCATTTCTTGCCTGTGACGATCTTAGCTCCCACTGAAACCAAGATCCGTCGGTTCCGAATATTCATAGATGGAGTATTTAATGCCATTAAATACTTGATCCGTTTACGTACTATTTGTGTGACCCTACGGGTTCAGTCAAGAGTAAGCTGTGGATTAATATCATTAATTCCACTTGAACTGAAGCGGCCTCTAGCTAGGCATTCAGCTCACTTGATCTCACTGAATTATTAACTTGTTAATTAATACTGAACCGCATTTATTAGACTTAACATAGAATGCATACTTGGACCAAGGGCATTATTTCCTTCAGTCTCCCACTTGTCCTTAGGGACAAGTGTGCATTTCCTAATTCCTTTGTCGCTCGATGCTTGCTCTTGAACATAAGGTAAGAGTTGTCATCCTTATTATGTCCAGAGGTGTTCCTCGGTTTCAGAGTTCAACTGATCAAATAAACAGATAATCATAGCCTATGATTCATCCGAGCACGGCCATGCATTTCACAGTTTCTAGCTCTCCGAGTGGCCTTGTACAACTTTTAAGCATCTCATCCCGATTTATGGGAGGACAATCCCAATCTTGCGATCTTGAGATTAGACTTCGTTTGATAGGTGATTACCTGAGCGTTGCCTTTATAGCCTCCTTTTACGGTGCGACGGTTGGTCAACGTCAAAGCAACCAGTTCTCAAACAAGTAATCTCAAATCACTCAGGTATTGAGGATTTAGTGTCTAATAATTTAATGAAATTTACTTATGACAGACTTTCATCTCTTACAGTAAAGTTTCATAGGTCTTGTCCGATACTAGTCTTCCCAAAGTAAGTATCTATGCAAATGATTATGACATTGCCATGTCCACATAGTTCAAGAAACAGAACTACTAGTCATCTTGCATTCTAATCGTCTAACGTTTTCTATGCGTCCAATTTTATAGAAAACTCCGACTAGGGACCATTTTCAACCTTTGACATTCAAGTTCACTTGATAGACATTTCTTAGTCACAGGACTGGTCCTGACAGTCTATCTTGAATATATCGTCAAGTTGAAGGGACTCATCATTTAATTAAACCACAAATTAAATGGAAAAATGAATTCCTTTCATTTATTGTGAATGATTAACCAATAATGTTTTACAAAGATTTAAACTCTAAAACTTTAAAACATTAAACAGAGACATCAAAGCCATTCTCCAATATGCTTGATTCCCATAGCTGCAGTGTGCGAGTTGTGCTTCGCTTGCGGCAGAGGTTTAGTTAATGGATCTGATATGTTGTCATCAGTTCCAATTTTGCTTATCTCGACTTCTTTTCTTTCAACGAACTCTCGTAGAAGGTGAAATCTACGAAGTACATGCTTGACTCTCTGGTGGTGTCTAGGCTCTTTTGCCTGTGCAATAGCTCCGTTATTATCACAATACAGGGCTATTGGTCCTTTAATGGAGGGGACTACACCAAGTTCTCCTATGAACTTCCTTAGCCATATAGCTTCCTTTGCTGCTTCATGTGCAGCAATGTACTCCGCTTCAGTTGTAGAATCCGCAATGGTGCTTTGCTTAGCACTTTTCCAGCTTACTGCTCCTCCGTTGAGGCAGAAGACAAACCCAGACTGTGATCTGAAATCATCTTTGTCGGTTTGGAAACTTGCGTCCGTATAGCCTTTAACAATTAATTCATCATCTCCACCATAGACCAGGAAGTCATCTTTGTGCCTTTTCAGGTACTTCAGAATATTCTTGGCAGCAGTCCAATGCGCCTCTCCTGGGTCTGACTGGTATCTGCTCGTAGCACTGAGTGCGTACGCAACATCCGGGCGTGTACATATCATAGCATACATTATTGAACCAATCAATGATGCATATGGAATCCCATTCATTCGTCTACGCTCATCAAGTGTTTTTGGGCACTGAGTCTTGCTTAGAGTCATTCCATGAGACATGGGTAGGTAGCCTCGCTTGGAGTCCGCCATCTTGAACCTATCAAGCACCTTATTGATATAAGTGCTTTGACTAAGTCCAATCATCTTTTTAGATCTATCTCTGTAAATCTTGATGCCCAATATGTACTGTGCTTCTCCTAGATCCTTCATCGAAAAACATTTCCCAAGCCAAATCTTGACAGAGTTCAACATAGGAATGTCATTTCCGATAAGCAATATGTCGTCGACATATAATACTAGGAAAGCAATTTTGCTCCCACTGACCTTCTTGTATACACAAGATTCGTCCGCGTTCTTGATGAAACCAAAGTCACTGACTGCTTCATCAAAACGTATATTCCAGCTCCTGGATGCCTGCTTCAATCCGTAGATTGACTTCTTTAGCTTGCATACCTTTTTAGCATTCTTTGGATCCTCAAAACCTTCAGGCTGTGTCATAAACACAGTTTCTGTTAAAACGCCGTTTAAGAAAGCAGTTTTGACATCCATCTGCCATATTTCGTAATCGTAATATGCAGCGATTGCTAATATTATTCGAATAGACTTTAGCATTGCAACTGGTGAAAAGGTTTCATCGTAATCCACACCGTGGACTTGCCTGTAACCTTTCGCAACCAATCTAGCTTTGAAAACTTCAAGTTTCCCATCCTTGTCCTTTTTCAGTTTGAAAACCCATTTGCTTCCAATGGCTTGGTAGCCATCTGGCAAATCAACCAAATCCCATACTTGGTTTTCAGACATGGAGTCTAATTCAGATTGCATGGCTTCTTGCCACTGCTTGGAGCTAGGGCTCGTCATAGCTTGCTTGTAAGTCGCAGGTTCATCACTTTCAAGTAATAGAACGTCATAGCTCTCGTTCGTCAAAATACCTAAGTACCTTTCCGGTTGAGATCTATATCTTTGCGATCTACGCGGGGTAACATTTCTAGATTGACCATGATTCTCACCAGATTCTTCTAAAGATCTCTGAGTTTCATCCTGAATGTCATCTTGAGCATTCTCTAGAGTTTGTTGTTCGACTCGAATTTCTTCGAGGTCTACTTTTCTCCCACTTGTCATTTTGGAAATGTGATCTTTCTCCAAAAAGACACCATCTCGAGCAACAAACACTTTGTTCTCAGATGTATTGTAGAAGTAATACCCCTTTGTTTCCTTTGGATAGCCCACAAGGATACATTTGTCAGATTTTGGATGAAGTTTGTCTGAAATTAATCGTTTGACGTATACTTCACATCCCCAAATCTTAAGAAAAGACACATTTGGAGGCTTTCCAAACCATAATTCGTATGGAGTCTTTTCGACAGCTTTAGACGGAGCTCTATTTATAGTGAGTGCAGCTGTATTTAGTGCATGTCCCCAAAATTCTAATGGAAGTTCGGCCTGACCCATCATTGACCTGACCATGTCTAGCAAGGTTCTGTTCCTCCGTTCTGACACACCGTTCCATTGTGGTGTTCCAGGAGGAGTCAATTCTGATAGAATTCCACATTCTTTCAGATGGTCATCAAATTCATAGCTCAGATATTCACCGCCTCTATCAGACCGCAGTGCCTTGATCTTCTTGCCTAATTGATTCTCTACTTCACTCTGAAATTCCTTGAATTTGTCAAAGGATTCAGACTTATGCTTCATTAGGTAGACATAACCATACCTACTGAAGTCATCAGTGAAAGTGATAAAGTAGCTGAAACCACCTCTAGCATTTGTACTCATTGGTCCACATACATCTGTATGGATTAAACCCAATAGTTCATTTGCTCTTTCTCCAACTTTAGAGAAAGGTTGCTTTGTCATTTTGCCAAGTAAACATGATTCGCATTTACCATAATCCTCTAAGTCAAATGGTTCTAGAATTCCTTCCCTTTGAAGTCTTTCTAAGCGTTTCAAGTTTATATGGCCTAATCGACAATGCCACAGATAGGTGAGATCTGAATCATCCTTTTTGGCCTTTTTGGTATTTATGTTATATACTTGTTTGTCGTGATCTAATAAATAAAGTCCATTGACTAATCTAGCAGATCCATAAAACATCTCTTTAAAATAAAACGAACAACTATTGTCTTTTATTATAAAGGAAAATCCCTTAGCATCTAAGCAGGAAACTGAAATGATGTTTTTAGTAAGACTTGGAACATGGAAACATTCTTCCAGTTCCAAAACTAGCCCGGAGGGCAACGACAAATAGTAAGTTCCTACGGCTAATGCAGCAATCCGTGCTCCATTTCCCACTCGTAGGTCGACTTCTCCCTTGCTTAACTTTCTACTTCTTCTTAGTCCCTGTGGATTGGAACATAAGTGTGAGCCACAACCTGTATCTAATACCCAAGAAGTTGAATTAGCAAGTATACAGTCTATAACGAAAATACCTGAAGATGGAACGACTGTTCCGTTCTTCTGATCTTCCTTTAGCTTCAAGCAATCTCTCTTCCAATGCCCCTTCTTCTTGCAGTAGAAGCATTCGGATTCAGAAGTGGGTTGACTGACCTTCCTCTTTGCAGATTTGGCGCCAGTATGCTTAGTTGGGCTGGCCTTGTTGCCACCTTTCTTAGCATTCCTCTTCTTTCCAGATTTCTTGAACTTGCCCCCACGCACCATAAGCACATCCTGCTTATCACTTTTGAGCGTCTTTTCAGCGGTCTTCAGCATACCGTGAAGCTCAGTGAGCGTTTTGTCCAGACTATTCATACTGTAGTTCAGTTTGAACTGATCATACCCGCTATGAAGAGAATGGAGGATGGTGTCTATAGCCATTTCCTGAGAAAATTGCTGATCCAGCCGACTCATATTCTCAATGAGTCCAATCATTTTGAGAACATGTGGACTTACGGGCTCGCCTCTCTTAAGCTTGGTCTCAAGAATTTGCCTATGAGTCTCGAATCTTTCGACTCGAGCCAGATCTTGGAACATGTTCTTCAACTCACTGATGATTGTGAAAGCATCTGAGTTGATGAACGTTTTCTGCAGATCCGCACTCATGGTGGCGAGCATTAGACATTTCACATCCTTGTTGGCATCAATCCAACGATTGAGGGCTGCCTGAGTGATCCCGTCGCCTGGAGCTTCGGGCATCGCCTCATCTAGGACATACTCCTTTTCTTCCTGCATAAGAACTATTTGCAAGTTCCTTTGCCAGTCAAGGAAGTTTTTCCCGTTCAACTTCTCCTTTTCGAGAATTGATCGAATGTTGAATGAATTGTTGTTTGCCATATTAAAAACTACAATTGAAAAGAATAAACAAATAAATAACCATTCACAGTTTCTCTTAATAAACTTAAATTCTAGCATTCATGCATAATTCAATGTTTATTAAGCATTTTATTCAAGTTATGTGTTCCGGCAGGTGTGAATAAAATGATTCCAAGATCCTAAAATCATTGAAGAACTAAGCACAGTTTGTCGACTTAATCCTAGAACATCTTAGGTAAGCAAAAGCCTTTTGCTAATAGTCTAGAAACTATTCTTGGTTGATAGGTACGTCTAAGAACTTATTAGGTAAACCTATCGAATTTGCCACGACATAAAAGGACTCCTTACTTATATCGTTGAGTTTCACCAAAACTAACATGTACTCACAATTATTTGTGTACCTTGCCCCTTTAGGACCAATAAGTAACACCTCGCTGAGCGAAAACTATTACTAGATTGATGTAAAGGATATCCAAGCAAGTGTATATTTTGGCATGGCACCTTTTAACTCAATTTTTAAGTTTGGAACTTAAGGCTCTTACTATGTTGGTTAGATTTTAAGTGAACTAAAATCCTTAATCATGCAACATAATCAAGCTTTTGATCTCATGCATTTTAAGACATATTTAAAGCAATAAATAACTTAAAACATGCATAAGATATTTGTGATCTAGTATGGCCCGACTTCATCTTGAAGCTTTGACTTCAAAGTCCGTCTTGAAAATCTCCGTGGGAGGCACCATTTTCTTCAAATAGGATAAGTTATAACTAATTACAACTATTTGATGGTACGCAGACCATATTTGAATTGAAAAATAACTTTGGTGCTTTAGACCAATTACATTCAAATTAATGGTACGCAGACCATATTTTCTATCCTATTTGGGCCATACTAGTCACTTCATAACCTGCAAAACAGTACATATACAATATATACCATTCACCCATTCATTATCATGAATGGCCCACATAGCTGGTTAGTTAAAACATTATGCATCACGTAAACATTTGCAGCAATTAATCAAGGTCACCAATAATCTACCAATTATTCAGTCCTTATTAATTCTAATCGAGTTGTTTTAACCTTAAGGATTTGTAGACCTAATCAAGAGTTTATGACTAAAAGCACTCCCACTCAAACCAATAAATTCATATGCTTTACTAATTTTAAACATAAAATTGTATTTCTAGTCTAACCGGAAACATACAAATTTAATTAAAATTTAAAGCTCATATAAATTTATAATTGAATCCAAAAATTTAATTTTAATTTCAGTCACATTTAAATTAATTTATGATTTTAATTTTAGTAAAATAATTAGAATAAATGCCATTTATTATAATTATAATATTCAAAATTAAAATCCAAGAAATTAATTCAAATTATTAATTTTAAAATCAATTAAAATTACGTGAACTGAAATTTTCAAATTAAACATTCAAAAACGATCTAATCGAAACGCAAACATCCTACGCGTTGCACGCCCATGGGCTGTACGCACACAGCCATTGCTGGCCATGTGCGCGCAGCCCATGCGCTCGTTGCATAGCTGCTGCTGTCCCATACGCAAGCCTCCGCACAGCGCCCACCGCACGCGAGCTATCGCTCGCAGCGCGCGCGCGTTACCGCGCTCGCTGGTGCGCGAGATCGCTCGCTGGTGCGCGCGAGCCATCGCTCGCTGGGGCGCTGCATCGCTCGCTGGTGCGCGCGAGCCATCGCTCGCTGGCGCGCGAGATCGCTCGCTGCGCGCGCGCGAGCCATCGCTCGCTGGTGCGCGAGATCGCTCGCTGGGCGGGCGACGTCGCGCGCTGTGCGCGCGAGTGATGCTGTGCGCAGCGCTCGTGGCACGCGAGCTTGCGCTCGCTGCGCACGAGGTTGCGCGCTGTTGTGCGAGGCAGCGCGCGCTGTGGCGCAGCTCGCTTGCTGCCCACACGCGACTGCCTTGGCTCGCCCCTCGCCCATGCCCATCCGTTCATTGCTCGTGGCACACGACACAAGGCAGGGCTGCTGCCTTGCGCTCGTGCACTACGCCCTTGCTCATTGCATTCGTGCCGCACGGGCGACGAGCTCCCTTGCTCGTCGTCGCATGCCCGCATTATACAACACCCCTTAAGGGTAACACGAAGCGTCCATTGCTTCGTGCGTGCAAGTTATTTGAACGAATCGCATAAAAATTTAAAATTTATATTTAAAATTAATGACAAATTAATAAATAATATTAATTTCATAATTTTAGGGCGAAAAAATCGAAAATTTATTATCCAATTGATTTCCGATTGATATGGATTCAAGTCTAGGTCATAAAAATTTAAAATTTATCGTAAATTTACAATTTTTTATGGTGGTTTTTAATCATAGGTTTCTAATTAAATTACAATTAATTATGAAAATCAAATTAATTCTAAATTATTCTAATTTTCAACAAATTAATCATAATTACAAATTAGATTGCATAATTAACAAGACTAGGCATTCAAACTTGTTAAACATATGCAGTAGGTCAATCAAAAATTCAAGATTTATCAACAAGAATCGCAAATATTTAATTTAACATCTTAAATTTACGAAATTTTGCATCCGAAAAACTAAAACCTTCGAAAAGTCATAGTTAGGCTTCGAATTTGAGAATTCTGGGTTCGGCAGAAAAATACTATTTTTGTCAAAATTTTAGAATGCCTTTTACATGCGGAATTGACACAAAAATCACTCAATTCGGATGAGTAATGAAGAAACTGCCGAAAAACTGCGTACATATAATTAAATAAACGCAATTTGCAATTAATTAACAATTACGAAAATTAATCACCCTTTTTAATTCTTGCAAATTTGTAATATTTAACCATGTTCATGCAATTTAGATTATGAAAATAATAAGGGGCTCGTGATACCACTGTTAGGTTATGATACATATGACATTTACATAAATCATGCGGAAACAACCATTAACCCAGGAAACATATTATTTACACATAATCATTTAGCATAGTTTAGATGCATACTCTTTGTTGCGTGCCTTCCCTAGCTGCGCCCGAACCGAACAAGAACAAGTCTTTTAGGACTCCAAGTGTCGTCCCTCCGTAGAAAGTCCACAGCACGTCCGGATCCGCCTTAAGATTGACCAACTAGAATCGCCCTTAAGGTACTCAGAAAATTCGGCACTTTTGGGGCAAGATGGGTGTTTGAATTTTCTCTCAAAAACTCACTTTTGAATACTTTGAAACTTGTATATAAATTATGACCCCTAGGCCTTTATTTATAGAGTTATGGAAAAGGAATCGTAATCCTAGTAGGATGCGAATTAATTGGAATTAGAATTCTACATGAATTCTACTTAATCAATTTATCCAATAGGAATAGACATTTAATCATACACTGACTCTTGCAGATTCAGGAATCTCGCATGAGCTCAAACTCACACACACACGGCAGCCACAAGGGCTGCCCACGCATGCGAGCAGCAGCCCACGCAGCGCGGCCCACGCATGCGCGGCCTTGTGCGCGCTGGGCTGTGGCGTGCGTGCTTGCTGGGCGATGGCCTGGCTTCGTGCTGGGCCTTCGTCCGGCAGGCCTCGTCCGATGCTAATTCGTACGATACGCTTCCGATTAAATTTCCATTTCCGGAATCTATTTCCGATACGAACAATATTTAATATTTCCGATTCCGGAATTAATTTCCGTTTCGAACAAATATTTAATATTTCCGTTTCCGGAATTATTTTCCGATTCCGGTAATATTTCCGATTCTGACAATATTTCCGTTTCCGGCAATATTTCCGATTCTGGTAATATTTCCATTTCCAACAATATTTTCCGATACGTACCATGTTTCCGTTTCCGGCAACATCTACGACTTGGATAATATTCATATTTCCGATACGATCCATATTTCCGTTTCCGGCAATATCATCGTTTCCGGAGTATTCATTTCTTGCCTGTGACGATCTTAGCTCCCACTGAAACCAAGATCCGTCGGTTCCGAATATTCATAGATGGAGTATTTAATGCCATTAAATACTTGATCCGTTTACGTACTATTTGTGTGACCCTACGGGTTCAGTCAAGAGTAAGCTGTGGATTAATATCATTAATTCCACTTGAACTGAAGCGGCCTCTAGCTAGGCATTCAGCTCACTTGATCTCACTGAATTATTAACTTGTTAATTAATACTGAACCGCATTTATTAGACTTAACATAGAATGCATACTTGGACCAAGGGCATTATTTCCTTCAGGTTTTGGTGCCGAATATTGTCGTCGTAGGAGGCCTAACAACAACACAAAGAGTTATTTATATATTTTTTTTAGTCGCTTTAAGAATCGAGTGCTTTTCATACGCCCTTGCAGCAATTTTTACGAATGGTTTTTTTTTGCTACATATTTTTTGCGCGGGCACCGAGGCTGCTGCGCCTGACCAAAAGGCCAGGCAGCAACTTCAGCGCCCAACTTAGGGCGTGAGAAATTTTGGCGCCCAGCCAGGGGCGTTGAAAATGCGTCCCTGGCTGGTTCTTGTTTTCAGTTTTCGTCTACTTTTGTTTTTTGCGACTTTAATTTTGCGTGCTTGCCTTATAACGTCCTTTACGCGTTGTGCATCGTTTGTGGGATTCGTTACAGGCCATCCCGAGCGTCGCTTATTTTTGTGGCGATCGTTCGGGTTTGCGGAACACGTATTTTGGTATAACTCTTTGGCCAATTGGTTTATGAATGTTTGGGCAATTTTTTAGGGTCGTTGGTTTTCTAGGATTGTTTGTCACACACAATCACATATTTCGCTACACATAACTAACATTACATCATGAGGCAATAATAATATGTCATGTAGTTTATGATAGGCTTCTATGGGTAGTATTTGCGCCTGGCTTGGTACCGCTTCTATCGCATATCCAACACATGCCCCGGTCGAGGTAGTGCCTTCAACAGACGAATTTCGCCCAAGAGGCCAATCACGATGTAAGCCAAGGGGGCATGCACCAATGAGAGGGACCTAATGGGCGAGCGATTGGGTTTGGGACGGGTGTACTACTAGCGAAAGTGCCGAGTGGACAACATTCGAAGCGTATGCACCCCCCGGTTGGCGATGGGTATCCTTAGTCCTAACTCCCTGAGGGAGCCAAGATTCGTTATGCGGTTCTGTCCGTTCACATTAATATGCTGATTTTCAGGTCGTCCCAACTTGATGGGGAAATAAACGCGAGGTAGGATCGTTTCACCCTTCGGCTATTTTGATTACCTACGAGCACGAGTATTTCCTTCACTATCCCCAGTGGAGTCGCCACTGTGAGGGGGTCGAAAAAGCACGAGGCTAATGCGTGACCTTGTCCCTCGTGGGTGTGACGTTTCTTTTTTGTCAAATCAAGTGTAATTGGATTTCCTGTAAGTTTACACCCAATTGACTAGTAATATAGGAGTCGTCATTCAGTTTTTAACGACAATGAGAAAAACTGACAAAACCCTGGTATCGTGACATAAAGGGAGTGCAATTATGTTTGACCATGACGGCCGTAGGTTCCCTTGTGATCCCTGGTGTGGGGATCTCTCAACATACACCCGCAAGGTAGAGATTGAGGGTTCGGGGGACTGTAACTACCGAGAGGAGTACTCGCTCTTCGATAACTCCAGAGGCAGGATATCCTTACTAGCTCAGCATAAATAATTGAAGGGACATGCGTTAACTATTAAACTAATCTGAGTTGATTTTAACAATATGCAACATATAGTACTAGATCGAGCGCGATTATCTGATTTAGATTGTTTTAAGGGACCTAGCATGATAATCCAATTTCCCAACATATTATCTTTATTAGGCGTGATAGAACGATCAGATTTAATTAGTTTAACAGTTTATAAAAGGGCGAGGAAAGCAATTAAACCACGGAAAAGGGACACATTACGACGCACCCTTGAGAGGTGCGTCACGGTTCTCAGAAAACTAACCACTTTGACTTCGCTATTTCTCCTTTTATTTAACGAATCTCAAATTACGGGACAGGATACGTTCTGTTCGATTTTTGGATCGATTGCGACAGAACGCGTGATCAATTTCGCAGCGTGAGGCTTAGGCTTAGGGGTTTAGAGTCAATACTCAGAATAATAATTGTGTGTTGTGTGTTTTTCACGTCGAACTTGAGGCTATATTTATAGAAAAGAGTTCGTGGAAAGATAGAATTGTAGAACTCTAATCCACGAGGAATTAGGAAAGAACACGTCCCAGGTATTTTCAGCGCCCAGGGCTGGGCGTCAAAGATTTCGGCGCCCAGCTCTGGGCGTTGATAATAGGATCCAGGAAATTTCAGCGCCCAGGGCTGGGCGTTGAAATTGATGTTTTGGGCCGTTTCTTTGTCAGATTCGGAATCTTAGAATCCGGAGTGTATGAGACTTAATCGAGTCTTTTAGTGCGTATTAATTTTACGATGGCATGCATCTGGGCCCGTTACGAACTCTAGGCTCGTTAGGATTTCAATCAATACGTGACTCTTATTTTCGAATAGGATTCTCTCGCAATTTCTATCTCATTTAGGATTTATGTTGGAGTGCAACACCTAATTCTGACAGGTTTCTATCTTTTATGACTTGCCACTTTTAACAACTACCCATTACGGCAGTTTCCATAAATAGCAGGTTTCTATAAATAGCAGGTTTCGGGTGAAATGAAAAGGGGATTGAGATTCGTTATTTTATAGGAGATGCGTTGTCAAGTGGAGATTTATGTTCTCATCATCGAACCTTCCCTTTCGGGAATGGGGACAAAAGTAGGTGTCTACACAATATATTCAAGACACACTGTCTGGATCAGTCTTGTGACTAAGAAACATCTATCAAGTGAACTTGAATGTCAAATGTTGAAAATGGTCCTAGTCAGAAGTTTTCTATAAAGGTGGACAGATAGAAAACGTTAAACGACTGGAATGCAAGATGACTAGTAATTCTGTTTCTTGAACTATGTGGACATGGAAATGTCGTAATCATTCGCATAGATACTTACTTGATAAGATTAGTATAGGACAGACCTATGAAACTTTACTTTAAGATATGTAAAAATCTGTCTTTAGTAAATTTCATAAACTAATTGGACACTAATCCTCAATACATGAGTGATCAATTTGAGATTACTTGTTTGAGAACTGCTTACTTTGATGTTGTCAATCGTCGCACCGTAAAAGGAGGCTATAACAGCAACTCTCGGGTAATCACCTATGGAACAGAGTCTAATATCATGATCGCAAGATTGGGATTGTCCTCTCACAAATTGGGAAAAGATGCTAAAAATTGTACAAGGCTACTCGGATAGCTAGAAACTGTAAAATGCATGGCCGTGCTCAGATGGGTCATAGGCTATGATCATCTATTTATTTTATCCGTTGAACTTGGACACCAAAAAAATACCTCTGGACGTAATAAGGTTGACCAGTCTTACCTTATGTTCATAAGCAGACATCAAGCGACAAAGGAATTAGGAAATGCACACTTATCCCTAAGGACAAGTGGTTCGCTTTGAAGGAAATATGCCCTTGGTCCAAGTTTGCATTTAATGCATTTAATGCAAAGTATAATAAATGTTGTTCAGTATTAATTAATCAAGGTAATTATTCACGGAGATCAAATGATCTGAATGTCTAACTAGTGGCCGCTTCAGTTCAAGTGGAATTAATAATATTAATGTCACAACTTACTGTTGACTAAACCCGTAGGGTCACACAAATAGTATGTGAACGGATCAAGTATTTAGGTGAATAATATATTCAGTAAATACTCAAATAATGGATAATCGAAAATGATGGATGTTGGTTTCAGTGGGAGCTAAACAAACCATCAAACGACAAAGACGAGAATATTTGTCTGGAACGAATATATTGCCGGAAACAGAAATATGGTTCGTATCCGAAATGGAAAGATTACCATAATCGGAAATATTACCGGAAAAGGAAATATTGTTCGAAATGAAAATATTATCGGAATGGGAAATATTGCCGCAATCGGAAATGTTGCCGGTAATGGAAATATTGCCGAAAATGAAAATATTTTTGGAATCGGAAATATTACAGGAAATAAAAATATTGTACGAATCAGAAATATTACCGGAATCGGAAATCGAATAGAAAACACGAACCTCGATCCATGAGGCGGAAGCACGGGCCAAAAGACCGCGTGCAACACGACCCATGGAGAGCATGCGTGCCAGCCAAAGCGCTAGTGCATGGGCCAAGTATGCATTTAATGATAAGTCTAATAAATGCGGTTCAGTATTAACTAACAAGTTAATAATTCAGTGAGATCAAGTGATCTGAATGCCTAGCTAGAGGCCGCTTTAATTCAAGTGGATTAATCCACAGCTTACTCTTGACTGAACCCGTAGGGTCACACAAATAGTACGTAAACGGATCAAGTATTTAATGGCATTAAATACTCCATCTATGAATATTCGGAATCGACGGATCTTGGTTTCAGTGGAAGCTAAGATCGTCAAAGGCAAGTAAATGAATACTCCGGAAACGATGATATTGCCGGAAAAGGAAATATGGATCGTATCGGAAATATAAATATTATCTAAGTCGTAGATGTTGCCGGAAATGGAAACATGGTACGTATCGGAAAATATTATCGGAAATGGAAATATTGCCGGAATCGGAAATATTGTCGGAAACGGAAATATTGTCAGAATCGGAAATATTATCGGAATCGGAAAATAATTCCGGAAACGGAAATATTAAATATTTGTTCGAAACGGAAATTTATTCCGGAATCGAAAATATTAAATATTGTTCGTATCGGAAATAAATTCCGAAATCGGGAATTTAATCGGAAGCATATCGTATGAATTAGCATCGGACGAGGCCAGCCAGACGAATGCCCAGCACGAAGCCGGGCCATCGCCCAGCAAGCCACACGCATCAATCGCACATAGCCAAGTCCCGCCAGGCCCAGCAAAGCCTTGGCGCGCGCGGAGCAAATCTGGGCTACAACATTTGGGCTGCGAGCGAGTGCAGCTCGCGTGGGCCGCAAGGCTTGCGCGAGTGGTGCTCGTGCTCGTGCTCGTGTACGGTTGTGTGCAATACAAATCCTAAAGCTATTAGAATTTGTTCTATGATTAAATCCTAATCCTAGTAGATTGATTTTATTTAATTAGAGTCCTAATAGGATTCTAATTAAACTAAATTGGTATTCTAATAGGATTCTAAGTCCTTTTCCATAACTCTATAAATATGTGCCTAGGGTCACAAATTTATAAACGCAAGATTCAAGTATTCAAAGATAAGATTTTCGCAAAAATCAGCCATACACTCTTGCCCTATTTAGCCGAAATTTATAGTACCTTAAGGGCGATTCTAGTTGGTCAAGCTTAAGGCGGATCCGGACGTGCTGTAGACTATCTACGGAGGGACGACACTTGGAGTCCTAAAGACTTGTTCTTGTTAGGTTCGGGCGCAGCTAGGGAGGGCACACTACAAAGTGTATGTATCTGAATTATGCTAAACGATTATGTGTAAATAATATGTTTCCTGGCATTAAGGTTTTCCGCATGATTTATGTTTTGTCATATGTATCATAACCTAACAGTGGTATCACGAGCCTCTTATTATTTTCATAATCTAAATTGCATGAACATGGTTAAATTTTACAAATTTGCAAGGAATTAAAGGGGTGATTAGTTTTCGTAATTAATTGCAAATTGCGTTTATTTAATTATATGTACGCAGTTTTTCGGTAGAATATTCGTTACTCAACCAAATCGAGTGATTTTTGTGTCAATTTCGCATGTAAAAGGCATTCTAAAATTTTGACAAAAATAATGTTTTTTGGCCGAACCCAGAATTCCCAAATTCGAGGCCTAACTATGACTTTTCGGAGGTTTAAGTTTCTCGAACGCAAAAGTTTGTAAATTTAAGATGTTAAATTGAATATTTGTGATTCTTGTTGATAAATCTTGAGTTTTTGATTGACCTACAGTATATATTTAACAATTTTGAATGCCTAGACTTGTTAATTATACAACCTAATTTGTAATTATGATTAATTTGTTGAAATTCGAATAATTTAGAATTTATTTGTTTTTCATAATTAATTAATAATTTAATTAGGTATCAATGATTAAAATCCACCATAAAAATTGTTAATTTATGTTAAATTTTAAATTTTTATGAGCTAGATTTGAATCCATGTTAATCGGAAATTAATTAATTAATAAATTTTCGATTGTTCGCCCTAAAATTATGAAATTAATATGATTTATTAATTTGTCGTTAATTTTAAATTAAAAATTATAAATTTTTATGAAAACGCTCATAAATGTTGCACGCACAAAGAAAAGGAAGCTATGTGTTACCGTTAAGGGGTGTTGTATAGTGCGGGCACGCGACGACGAGCAAGGGAGCTCGTCGCCCGTGCGGTATGAATGCAGCGAGCAACAAGCTATGCGGCACGCAAGGCTCTAGGCCTAGGCGTGCATGCTAGGCGATGGGCGAGGGCATTGGGCACACTTGCGACGAGCAAGATGCGTGTGGGCAGCGACGAGCTGCGCCACGACGCACCAGGCTCGCCAAGGGGCAGGCAGCCACGACGCAACACGAAGCTGCGTGCAGCGTATCCCGCAAGGATGCGTGTGTGCGTGGCGGAAGGGGCGTGCTTGCGTATGGCTGTGCAAGCCGTGTGCAACGGTCAATGGCACGGAGCATGGGGCTTCGTAGCTCGATGGGGCTTGGGCGCAAGCCGAAGTGCCTCGTCTTGCAAACTATTGATGCGTTTCGTTTTAATTTTAATTTTCAGTTCGGAAATAATTTTAATTAATTTTAAAATTAATGATTTAAATTGTTTTCTTGGATTTTAATTTCGAATGTTATAATTATTATAAATTTTAATTTATACTAATTATTTTACTAAAATTAAACCTTGAATTAATTTAAATTCGTTTAAATCAACTGAAAATAAATTAAACTAAATGGATTCGATTATAATTTTATATGAGCTTTAAATTTTAATTAAATTTGTATGTTTCCAGTTAGACTAGAAATACATTTTTATGTTTAAAATTAGTAAAGCATATAAAGTTATTGGTTTAAGTGGGAGCAATTTTAGTCATAAACTCTTGATTAGGTCTACAAATCCTTTAAGGTTAAACAACTTGATTAGAATTAATAAGGACTGAATAATTGGTAAATTATTGGTGCCCTTGATTAATTGCAGCAAATATTTATGTGATGCATACAACGTGTTTTACTAACCAGCTATGTGGGCCATTCATGATAATGAATGGGTGAATGGTATATATTGTATATGTACTGTTTTGTAGGTTATGAAGTGACTAGTATGGCCCAAATAGGATAGAAAATATGGTCTGCGTACCATTAATTTGAATGTAATTGGTCTAATGCACCAAAATTTGTTTTTCAATTCAAATATGGTCTGCGTACCATCAAATAGTTGTAATTAGTTTAATTATAGTTGATCCTATTTGAAGAAAATGGCGCCTCCCATGGTGAAATTCAAGACAAAGTTTCCAATCCATTTTCAAGACGGACTTTGAAGTTGAAGCTTCAAGATAAAGTCGGGCCATACTAGACCACATTTATCTTATGCATGCTTTAAGTTATTTATTGCTTTTAAATATGTCTTAAATATGCATGAGATTGTGGCTTGATTATGTTGCATGATTAAGGATTTTAGTTCACTTAAAATCTAACCAACATAGTAAGAGCCTTAAGTTCCAAACTTAAAAATTGAGTTAAAAGGTGCCATGCCAAAATAACACTTACTTGGATAACCTTTACATCAATCTAGTAATAGTTTTACGCTCAGCGAGGTGTTACTTATTGATCCTAAAGGTGTAAGGTACACAAATAATTGTGAGTACAAGTTAGTTTTGGTGAAACTCAACGATATAAGTAAGGAGTCCTTTTATGTCGTGGCAAAATCGATAGGTTTACCTAATAAGTTCTTAGACGTACCTATCAACCAAGAGTAGTTTCTAGACTATTAGCAAAAGGCTTTTGCTTACCTAAAATATTTTAGAATTGAGTCAAAATACATAATGTGCTTAATTCTTCAATGGTTTTTAGGGTCTTGGAATCATTTTATTCACACCTGCCGGAACAATAAAATCGAATAAAATGCTAATAACTGGTTTGAATTGCATGTTTGCTTTAATTTTCAAGTTATTACTCATGATAAATGTTTAGACTTTGCATGCTTCAATGTATGTTTTAATTATTGTTTATAATTAAATATCTTGCACTGCACTAAATCCTTTTAGAAAGGTAACAGTAAATTTCATTGATTGGTAGTGAATCCAAGAACGATTCACAGAAATGAGAGAAAATGAGCAATTTAAAATGTATGTTTCTTTTAGCGACTTTTATGGTTATTTTCGAATATCAAAGTCGAATGACGAACCAATTGGTGCTTGTGAATTCAAAATACAATGTAGTTTTGAGATCATAAAGCATTGAGTTTAAACGCTCAGCTTTACCAATGGTTAACAACCTAAAATCTTTTTTCCATTTAATTCTCGAATGAGTCTAGTCCCTAGACATTCGAATAGATCGATTCTTAGAGAACTTTAGAAGCTTCTGGTAAGATCATCTAGTTGAACAGAATATTCAACATAAATGGTAAGAACTTTGTTAGAGTGACATTGGACATGTCTAAACAAAGTATAAAAGTCAACACTAGAGAATTCAATTCTTAAGGCTATTAGAAAGGGTACAAGAAATGGGAAAACAAAGGAACAAATGAAAAGAATTTACAATTCCTTTTCTACCTATAAGTTTATGTTTAAAGAGCAGTGACCTAGCAATCAAACTTCCTTGGTATCATATACCGCTTGAGGTTCTTACTTCGGTAATAACTCAAACAATGGAAGCTAGGATACACTAATGGCCTGCAAGTGGGAAATGAAGCATGGCAATGCTACATTAGTTGTAGGGTCATCTGGTTTGTTTTAAGTCCTTTCAAAGGCTGGAACTTAATGGCTATTTTGTTCCATAATCAGCATACCTAAATTTCTGCTTCAAACACAGAAAGACTCACATTCAGTAGAACGAAAACAATGCTTGTTTGTTTGTTTATTTGAATGAAATGGTCATTTACGGTTTGAGTCAGTATGCTTGATTAAAAACAAACAAATCTTTAACAATAAAAACTTTACTAGGTTCAAATCAACCCCTTGATTTGAGTTCCACTAATCTTTGGCATTGTTTCTTAGACCATATCAACAAGTTAACATTCATAAGCTCTATCTCGATGGACTTTTGAAAGTTGATTTATTTCTAGATCAATTCAAGACAAGCTAGTCTTACTTGTTGAAAGTAACAACAGATATAAACTATTGTTAGAACGCCTAGACAATAGAGTTCAAAGCTAAAGAAAGATTTTATGACTTTATTATTTCACCTGGATTTGAGTGATATAAATTTGAATCTGTTTGGTTAGTTCAAAGATTCAGAAGTATAAAATCCACTTGGCAAGAAATCATAAAGATCTAGGTTAGATCATGTTGATGATTACTTAAGTCAAGAATAATCATCAATGATTGTGTGTAGTAAAATTCACGATCTAGCTCCATAAGATATGGCATATCTAAGTTGGAATGATCGAAGTCAATTAGTACTTGATTTGATCAATGATGAATCATAAAGACTTTTCCTATAATTTCTAAAACAAAATGCTCAACTACCACCAAACTAAACCAAATTCGTCAAAGCTATTGAAAAGTAATTTCAGAATATCTTTTCAATAATATATATCTAAAGAGTTCCTAAACTCAGTGGGAGCTTAGTGTTTGTCATTCGACAAACTAAGGCCCATGTCTAGATATATGTTTCATTGTGATTTATTCAAATGAGACACAAGGGTATTGTTTCTACCACGAATTTTTGAGAATATAATGTTTGTTTGCTCGAAATGATGTCCTTTTGGAGATTCGTTTCCAAAATGACAAGTGGGAGAAAATAGACCTCGAAAGTCTTCGAGGCGAACAACAAACATAAACGGACATTCCGGAGGCTTTTCGAAGTTCTTTAGAAAATCCGAACACGTATTCTTTAAGGACTTTAGAAGTGGCTTTTAAAGGATAGACATCTCTTAGAAGAATTTACAAGTGCTTCAAGGAGAACAGAATATTCAAAGGACTTTCAAGTGGATTTTGATATTCTATTGTTTGGTCGATGTTCTATACCCAAGTAGGCATAGAGTTCAAGTCACTGAAACTATGAGATTCTTCTATTAGATAGTGAAGAATCATGGAGTTCAAGTCACTGAAGCTATGCGATTCTTCTATTAGATAGTGAAGAAACCTACAACTTGCAATCAAACTATTATCATAAGTTTGTGACTTGTAAGAAAGCTATGACGAAACCTATATTCCCTAAAATGGTTAAAGGCCATATATAGACTCAAATATTTTAGATGGTTAAAGGCCATAAAACATAACCAATGTTTTGATGACAAAATTGAAATTTCGTTGATTTGCAAGAATGGGTTAACACCTATTGGTTGCAAATTGGTTTTAAGGATAAAAACCAACAAACATGGAATTGTGTTCACACACAAAGCTGGATTAGTTGCTAAAGGTTACAAGCAAATTCACTGCGTGGATTGTGTTGAAACCTCATGCATAATCGTAATGCTTAAGTCTATAAATCAAGCAATGATTGCATATTGGTACATATGGCAATTGGATGACAAAAACGAATTCCTCAATCAAATGTTGGAAGAAACTATGTACATGGTATGTCATAGGATTTGTGGATCCAAATAAATACTTGAAAAGGAAAGCTAGCTTATGAAATCTAAGTACGGATTTAAGCAAGCAAAATGGGAATTAAAATTGTATTTTAGTGAAGCTAATAAGTATTTTAGTTTCATAAAATGTACATGATTCTTATAGATATATAAGAAGTTTAGTGGGAGTACATAAAACTTAATTGGTCCTATGTGTATCACACACATATCTCTCTATTGTGAAATAACATTCAAATGCTAATGACTTAGATTTGAAATTATTCATCAATGATGGACCATGGAGAAACTTAGTGCATACTGGGTATTAAGATCTATTTAAGATCTTATAATATTGTTTTAGATTAAGTAATGGCATTTACTAAATCAAACACGAAAGACTCCATTGGAGATATTCGACCCATGTGAATAAATCTAAGTAATGAATGTTTGAACTATGTATAAGAATTTACTAAGTTAAACATCAAAGGATCTAAGTGATATTCTTAAACATATATTATATGTCAAAGAATTTAGCTGGATTCAGTATCTACTGAAATTGAATGAGCTAAAGTTACATGAAGAAAATTCAATTGAGAATTATTCTGCAAAAGAATTAATCATGTATGATATAATATGAGGATCGCCAAAAACGTATCGTATGACTTTAGGCATGACGAACATATACCAATCTCTATTGATCCAAGTGAAGATCAACTAGATTGAGATCAAGAAAAACTTATGGTACTTGAAAAGGTACATAGGAATAGTTCTTGATTCAAGGAAATAAAGATATGCTAAATAGTTGATGCTACACGCATAAACACTGGCAAAGGATCAACCAAGATCCCTTTGGAGTTAACCATTGACAAAGACGAGCTAAAGAGCATCGTGTTTTGAAATGGCAACATGGATTGGAGACCATGAGTTGTTGCGTGGGAAATTAATATAATAATTTCTATGTTCCAAGATATAGTTGGAAAGTCTTCCGCATATCTGTGAACTGCTTGGATAAGTAAATCCAAACAAAGCATCACTAGCAACCGAAACAGTTGAAGTAAAAGTACTTATTGCCTAAGAAGCAATAAAACAGGGTTATTTACGTTAAAGAGTTTTTCACTGAACTTGGGTGGATCACATGTCTGCTGACTTGATGGTTCTTCATTGCAAAATGCGTAGAATCACTATCGAAGTAAGAAAGACTAGATCACATAATAAACAAACACAAAAGATCTTATCATCATATCTCGAAGAACATTCGATGAAAAGGATATTAAGATTGGCAAAGCATGATAACTAAACCTATGCAACAAGTGAGAAGCAACACTCACATTGTAGCACTGGAAATCAAGCATAACTTTGAATTCCATGAACTGTTTTAAAGATGGGTTTGAGGCCCATGGTTGTAAAACATTGGGGTTGAACATTTATCATATATGAAATGTATTTTCATATTCCATTTAATCTTGGTTTAGTATTAAATGATGAGTTCCTTCAAATTTGACGATATATTCAAGATAGACTGTCAGGACCAGTCCTTTGACTAAGAAATGTCTATCAAGTGAACTTGAATGTCAAAAGTTGAAAATGGTCCCTGGTTGGAGTTTTCTATAAACACGGACGCATAGAAAACGTTAGACGACTAGAATGCAAGATGACTAGTAGTTCTGTTTCTTGAACTATGTGGACATGGCAATGTCATAATCATTTGCATAGATACTTACTTTGGGAAGACTAGTATCGGAAAGACCTATGAAACTTTACTGTAAGAGATGAAAATCTGTCATAAGTAAATTTCATTCAAATTATTAGACACTAAATCCTCAATACCTGAGTGATTTGAGATTAATTGTTTGAGAACTGCTTACTTTGCCGTTGACCAACCGTCGCACCGTAAAAGGAGGCTATAAAGGCAACGCTTAGGTAATCACCTATCAAACGAAGTCTAATCTCAAGATCGCAAGATTGGGATTGTCCTTCCATAAATTGGGATGAGATGCTGAAAAGTTGTACAAGGCCACTCGGAGAGCTAGAAACTGTAAAATGCATGGCCGTGCTCAAATGAATCATAGGCTATGGTTATATGTTTATTTGATCAGTTGAACTCTGAAACCGAGAAACACCTCTGGACATAATAAGGATGACAACTCTTACCTTATGTTCAAGAGCAAGCATCGAGCGACAAAGGAATTAGGAAATGCACACTTGTCCCTAAGGACAAGTGGGAGACTGAAGGAAATAATGCCCTTGGTCCAAGTATGCATTTAATGATAAGTCTAATAAATGCGGTTCAGTATTAATTAACAAGTTAATAATTCAGTGAGATCAAGTGATCTGAATGCCTAGCTAGAGGCCGCTTCAGTTCAAGTGGATTAATCCACAGCTTACTCTTGACTGAACCCGTAGGGTCACACAAATAGTACGTAAACGGATCAAGTATTTAATGGCATTAAATACTCCATCTATGAATATTCGGAATCGACGGATCTTGGTTTCAGTGGGAGCTAAGATCGTGAAAGGCAAGTAAATGAATACTCCGGAAACGATGATATTGCCGGAAACAGAAATATGGATCGTATCGGAAATATAAATATTATCCAAGTCGTAGATGTTGCCGGAAACGGAAACATGCTACGTATCGGAAAATATTATCGGAAATGGAAATATTGTCGGAATCGGAAATATTGCCGGAAACGGAAATATTGTCAGAATCGGAAATATTATCGAAATCGGAAAATAATTCCAGAAACGGAAATATTAAATATGTGTTCGAAACGGAAATTTATTCCGGAATCGGAAATATTAAATATTGTTCGTATCGGAAATAAATTCCGGAATCGGGAATTTAATCGGAAGCGTATCGTACGAATTAGCATCGGACGAGCCCTGCCAGACGAAGGCGCAGAACGAAGCTGGGCCATCGCCCAGCAATCCACACGCATCAATCGCTCACAGCAAAGCCCCGCCAAGCCCAGCAATGCCTTGGCGCGCGCGGAGCAAATATGGGCTACGACATTTGGGCTGCGAGCGAGTGAAGCTCGCGTGGGCCGCAAGGCTTGCGCGGGTGGTGCTCGTGCTCGTGCTCGTGTACGGTTGTGTGCAATACAAATCCTAAAGCTTTTAGAATTTGTTCTATGATTAAATCCTAATCCTAGTAGATAGATTTTATTTAATAAGAGTCCTAATAGGATTCTAATTAAACTAAATTGGTATTCTAATAGGATTCTAATTCCTTTTCCATAACTCTATAAATATGTGCCTAGGGTCACAAATTTATACACGTAAGATTCAAGTATTCAAAGGTAAGATTTTCTCAAAAATCAGCCATACACTCTTGCCCTATTTAGCCGAAATTTATAGTACCTTAAGGGGGATTCTAGTTGGTCAAGCTTAAGGCGGATCCGGACGTGCTTTGGACTATCTATGGAGGGACGACACTTGGAGTCCTAAAGACTTGTTCTTGTTCGGTTCGGGCGCAGCTAGGGAGGGCACGCTACAAAGTGTATGTATCTGAATTATGCTAAATGATTATGTGTAAATAATATGTTTCCTGACATTAAGGTTTTCCGCATGATTTATGTTTTGTCATATGTATCATAACCTAACAGGCAGCAACGCCATCCCGCAAGCAAGCAAGCCAGCGTGCCGCACGCATGGGGCAACGCCTCATGGACCTTGCGCCTAGACCTAGCAGCGATAGTTATTTAGGCGCCAAAGCAACTTGCTATGAAAGTTACTTGGACCACAAGAAACCGACATTTGTTTGGATTTGGATTCTTAAGTATTAGATTCCTAATCTAACTAAAGTTACTAGTTCCCTAGATATACCCTAATTCTAGTTTCCTAATCCTAATACAATTGAGTTAAATATATTCTAGAATGTATCGTACAATATAAATATGACCCTAGGGTGAAATACTTACAACACATTAATGCACCCAATTCCACGCGTGTGATTCATAGTTCCAGAGAGAATTGTGACTTTGCCATTCACCTAAAATTGAAATCCCGAAATCCTAAATACCTTATATTGAGATTCTAGTTGGTCGAATTTAAGGCAGATTCGAACGTGCTGTGGACTATCTACGGAGGGGAGACATTTGGAGCTCTTGACTTATTCTTGTTCGGTTTAAGAGCAGCTAAGGGAAGGCCACGGATCACAAATTGTATGTATTCCTAAATTATGCTAATTGATTATGTGATTTACATGGATTCTGTCAATTATGGTTTTTCTACATGTCAATTAGATTGTTCATAATTTAACACGCTTGGGTGTTGTTGGTGTGATAACCGAAGCGTACGATATATCAGAGGTGGCAACAGACTCGTTGTCGACTGAGGAGTTATCAATTTTGGAGTGTGCCTTTTGCGTTTCTTGTTGGAGTCTGACTGCACACTCGCCATCTTGTTGCGGATGATCTGACTGTAACTTCAAGTTTGAGGTACCTCCTTCTAGCGCCAAGTATTCCGGTTGTAGATATGAAACAGTATTGGGGTCGGTCCGTTCTTCTGATGAAATGTTGACTATGTCCTTCACATTAAAAGGGTTAACTAGCCTCGGGGTGATCCGAGAATTCCCCATCCGATGATTAATCAGATTACATTGATTGCTCTGTAATAAATGCTTAATAAGAATGATTGGTGAGATTACGTACCGTTGGCATTCCATGAGAGTCCATATATATAGACGGGTGACCTGTATGGATGATACGGGCTTTTATCCGCCAACTCATGGATGTTTTCCTCAGGCTCGGATATGTGCAAGCTGGCCAAACAAAGCCGATTGAACCATATTTTGCCCTAATGCTGTCTAGGTCGGTATTCATTTACCTTTGTCGGGTACTATTATTTGGTTATGGGTGTTCTATCAACCTGCCAGTAGGCCTACTTTTACACTCAACACAACTCAAGAAAAATATTTCTCATCAAACAATTAAGCCTCGTTCGAGGTTACTTGTTTCATACGGGAACAGAAGAAAAAACCAAATCGTAATTATTGAGCCAGGAGCATATATGATCAGACATTAGTGGACATTTCAGGTGAGTACCTATTCTTCATCGTCATCTTTGGAGGGTAAGTGGATTAGAGACAATGGTTTGGTAACAAAGGCCAAAGTAATGAGCTGGGATTTCGAACGGATTTGATTAGCCACCGACGACAAACTTTTAGCTAGCGAGAGACAATTGGATTACTCTTATTGCCTATTCTTCTACAAACTGTACTACACACATTTTTTTGGATTATCTATATTTTGAGAATCATATAACCGATTTGCATTGTTCGTCTCATCTAAAAGGAAGTTTGGCCACATATTAAGGCTCTGTATTTTATTTTTATTTTTTTTATATGAATTTATATTATCTGAAATTCTTAATTTTTTTGAATTTATCTGAATAAAATTGAACTTATCTTCTTTTGTTTCTGAGGGGTAACTGAACTTATTTTTTTTAGGGGTAACTAAACCTATTTTATATGAAAAAAACTTATTTTATGTAAAATTAATTTATGTGTGAAAATGTCTGGAAAAAATTTATTTTTTCTAAACTTATATTATCAAAACTTAACTTATATTATTTGAATTTAACTGAACTTATCTGAACTTAACTGAACTTACCTGAACTTATTTATCTGAAAAAAGTCTCTGTTTTGTTCGACTTATTTCAGATAAGTTCATTTAACTTCAGATAATATAAGTTCAGAAAAAATAAGATAATATCAAACATTTTCACACACAAATAAGTTTATTTCATACTTCGTACAAAATAAGTTCAAATAAATTCAAATAAAATTCAAACAAAATAACTCGAATGAAACGGAGCCTAACTTTGTACGGAGTAGCTTATGTGCAAATATTGTATACCATCTTTATTAATATTCCCTCCATTTTGAAATAATTGGGACAATTTACCTTTTGACGCTTGGACATTACTATCTCTAATTTTGTTTTAGTAAAAATTATAAACAGTTGATATTGCAAAAATACATATCGAGACGAATCAAATAAGAACTCATGCACATGACTATATTTTTCCTTACCCATAAATCACAAATCATAGTCAAACTCAAATTTATTAATAGTGTCAAAAGTCAAAATATCTCTATTACTTCGAAACAAAAAGAATATTAGTCATGCTCTTAATAACAAAGCTACTTGATCGTAACAAAAATAGAGAAAGTAATACCTCGTGCGTAATGCTCGTAAAACTTTATGAAAATAGTTTAGATGGTCTACTGAGTATATAATACTCCCTCCATACTTAAATTTTTTTCTCATTTGCTATTTTACGCGGTTATTAAAAAAAATTGAACATTACTACCTCCGTCACAAAATTATTGTCTTGTTTTCTAAATCGGGCGTCCCAATATTATAGTCCTGTTTCTAATTTTGTCTACTAGGGTCCCCACTTTCTCATGTACTATAATAATTTAAAATGTATTGAAAACCCCACTTATGTACTATATTCCACTTTTCTATGTACTATATTCCCTTTCACATGTACTTTATTCCACTTTTCCATACAACTCAATCATCGTTTGTACTTTATTCCACTTTTTCATGTACCATTTTTCTTAAAATCCGTGTTTTTGGTCAAACGAGACTATAATTATGGGACGGAGGGAGTACAAGATTAACCATTATTGTTGTACTTTTATGGGGAATGATTGCTTTTTTATTCCATTTACCCAATAAAACAAAATAGTTGTAAGAATTTGAGCCAATAAAAATGACAACTCATTAATCCATCCAAACTTAAACTAACTAATGAAATTACAAGGTCTTTAATTGATAAACGAATAGAATTACAAAGTTAAAATTACAAAAAAAAGATTAAAAAGGAAAGAAAATAAATGGGAAAATTATTTTGAGACACCTAAAAAAACATGGAAAAAACTTTAAGGACGGAGTGAATATTAACTTATTAAGTAAATTTTGATATAGTTTAGGCTATGGTCTTAATGCGGAGTACTAGAGTAGGACAAGGACTATGAGTCTAAGAGTAGTAGGAATAAAATGAAGACGATGAGGTCATATGATAGAATGAAGGAACAACTCCATCGAAATTCCTAATGAATCATCATGTTTAATGAGTAATGGGTTGGGAATAATTCCAAAGTAGATGTTGGCGGGCCGACGGGCACGGACAAGGCTGGCCATGTGGGGCTCCATTTTATTTACACTTTTTCAACCAATTAGGCTTCACGTATGGTATGTACGTACCTTCTGTTTTTTTTATCGTATTAATTCTTTTTCATAAATTAAGTATTCTTCCTTAACTGAATCTAACAACTTTCTCCCCCCCTCGATCGGCTCTCTAATTACGTAGCATTAAAGTATTGCATGAAATTTGTTGGAACAATAACACTCGTTGATTCAATATTACGGAGTAGTAGTACTCGTTTTAATTACTTCGTTTTGTCTTATTCTAATTTTAACATACATGAGCCACCTATTGTATCTTTGTTTGAGTGGTTAGTGTGGAGTTGTGGACATTTAAGAGGGTAATAGCGTAAAGCAACTCCATATTTGCTGAAATGGGATGATTAATGGATTAAACAGTATTATGAAACACCGTACTCTAAAATGAGAAGTGCATAAAATACTGTATGAAAAACTGAAAGTCAGGAGCTGAGTCAAAGACGGGGTAGAGCTATCGAAACAGGTTATCGGGTCGGGTCGTGTCATCTCATGTCTTGATCAAGTCGGGTCGGGTCGGCCATTTTATCACTCCGGTTCAGTTGGGTTGGTTTTTTGTCGGGTTTTTTTCCACTTCACATACAAGTCGGGTTCGGGTTTGAGTCTTATATAGTCGGTTTTGAATTGGGTTTGTAGCAGTAAATCTCGGGTTTGGGGTCATGTTCGGATCGGATAATTTTCGGGTCGGTTAAAAATTCAGGTCGGGTTCACTCTCGGAGGTTAAGATCGAGTCCATAATTGATTTGGTCATTTTAAAATATTTACTCCACATATCGAGTCACTAACATGTTATGTGGTAAAAATCGTGTTAAGGTCATTGTCGGGTTAGGGTATCGAATCGGATTTGGATCATTGTTCGGTCTGGTCAGATCGGTTATCGGTCATCTTTCGGTTGGGTGTCGGGTTCAGGTTCGGGTCATACAACATCGTGTTAAACTCAGTTATCGATTTTTTCTGATCGTGTACAAGTCGGGTTTTGGGCTACATGTTTTACCAAAATCGGTCATGGTCGATTACGGGTTAAGTCGGTTCAAGTCAGGTTTTAAGATCTGGTAAGTTTTTGACTGCTCTAGACGGGGGGTTATATATTAGGATGGAGTGAAACCCAGCTCCTTCGGGTTTTTACAGACTTAATCTCAATGGTTCTTGCAAGAGCTCCTTAACAACAGCGGGAACAATCCTTCGTGATAATCAGGGGCAGACCTATTTGGCCCCCGAGGGATCCAAAGGGACCTCTATTTTTTCCAAAAAAAATTGTTAAATTGCTATTGGGGTAATTAATTGCACTTGAAATAGTTAATATATATGTGATTAACTATTTAACTTACAATAATGACAATGAAATACCTTTGTCATAATGGTTGCTTAATTAATATTTACAAGGTATTTGGGTTCGAATCCTCCTACGAGGATATTAAATATGTTTTTTTGTATTATTTTATCTTTTACTTGTCATTTGTTGGTCCTCTACCTTCTTCATTTTTTTCCCCTTTTTCCTTTGTAAGTCATTTTTTCTTCATCACTTTTTATTTTTTTACTTTTATTTTGTTGTTTCTATAATGATTCATGATTTTGCTCTACAAAAACACCAAAAATAGTAGTGTTAGTTTTTATTCAAAAAGATTTTGTAATTTTCAAAGATATACTTTTAGTAATGTATTTTTATACACCACTTTTATAGACTTATAGTTGCATGTTACTTTGAAAATTTTAGAGGTCTAATTAATTACTTCGTATATAAATTTTTATAATGGCCACAAGTGTCTTTTTGTGCTATTTGTTCAATGACAATTATTTATAATAAAGTAAATCTCCTTTAAAGTATGACTCGTCTTTTTCATTAATTATATTTTAATTTGAAATTACGTCAAGTTATTGTTGTAATTTGGACTAGACATTTAGTAAAATTGTGTTGAAAACCCAAAATTAAAGTTCCTAAATTCGATCTTCACATATTTTTATTATGGCGTTTATGATATTTCAACTATTTACCTTTCGACTTTTAACCCACTAAAAGGAAAGCAAATCATAAGTTTTTTGGACCCCCATGTATAAATTCCTGGATCCACCTCTGGTGATAACTGAAGTAAGGCAATCTCAGCCTGCACCTATAACCTCGGTACTACTCAAACATTTATGACAGAATCATGTACTCTTCGCAAAGGACTCCAACAAGTCCACAAAACTGAAGTTAAAAAAAACTTCACATTGAGGCGATAACCTGCTCATAATTAACTCAATCAAAGCTAGTAAGCTAGTCTACGCCATGAAACTTCACATCATAGTCAACAACATCAATGATCTTCTTCATCTTTTTAATTAATAGGATATCAAGCATATTTATAGAGAGGTCGATTAAAGAGCTGATTAGGTCGTGAATATGAGACATTTAGTTAAAACTAGTATGTTTATAGAGTCGTGTAATCAGGCCCGACCACAGGGAGGTATGGCCGAATCTCCAGCACAGGGCCCAAAAAATTGGGGGACCAAAAAATAATAAAGAGGTAGTTGGACTAAAACTGAGAAAAAAAAATCCATTTCTCTTTCCCTTCCCCGTGACTTCCTGAAACAATATTCCCAACAGTCACGCACTCACGCCTCTTCAAATTCTCTCTTCTTCCCAATTCCCATGGTGATTTCAAAAAATGAGTCAATTAATACCCTTAATTATAATCAGCTCTCCACGACTCAACCACTCCTCTTCTCGCTCCATGACTCTCACTTTCTCTCTCTGTCGTTCAAGCTTTCTCTACCAGGTAATTTTCTTATGCTAAAACCTCAAGATTTGATTTTTGTTGTTGTTATTGTTGTTGTTGTTGTTGTTGTTGTTGTTGTTGTTGTTGTTGTTGTTGTTGTTGTTGTTGTTGTGGTGGTGCTTAATTGTAATTCTTCGATTTCAATTTTCGGTGAGGGTTTTGAAATCGAGTAGTTCTTTCGAGAAAATTAGTCGATGTTCGGGTCAAGGCTGTGTAATTTGATGGATTTGGAATCCCAGGAGGAATGAACGCAAAGGAATTTGGCCAATTAGGTAGGGTTTATTGAAGATTTTGGGTTTAATTTTATTGATTTGATTGTTGTTCCTGGGTAATTTGTTCAGTTTAATTTGTTCCGTGGTAGGCGACACCTTAGCAAAGCAAGGTCTTCGGAGGACTGACGAATTCATTGCATGGATTTAGTATTTGATTAATGCACACAATGTAATCCTATCTGTAATTGGGCTAAACTGGTTTAAGTGATTGTAAGTGCCTCAACATTGCAATGAATAAAACTCCACACCTGAATTATCAAAAAAATTGCAAATTGAAGCATGGAGTATGTGAATTATGAATTAATATTGTTTATCTATTTATCACCCATGTAATTCATTTTCTCAAAAAAAAAAACACCTATAAGTTGTTCAACGAATAAATTTTCATATATTAGATATGTTAGAAGAGGGGAAGCTCGATATTTCTTATTGCAAGCAATCCACAGTTTGTTATTGAATGTAAAGAGGGGCCTCATATGAACTTTAGTGATACGCTCAGCACAGGGCCACCAAATCGCCGGAGTCGGCCCTGCGTGTAATAGCCTACAATTATTTTCCAACCTAGACAGTGATTATTTAGGCGAAAGGCTCGTGCAGAGGAACACCTGATGTACTATTCTTCTTACTTTTACAAAAATATTAGGATGGAGTGAAGGAATATGGGCATAATTACATTACCATGAAAATTACAGTCGCATAATCACATACTTCTAAAATCCAAATTAAATTGTCACATATTCACATTAGTAGGATCTTTTATCAAAGCGGCTAATTTTATAATTTTATTTACCAAAATGACTATTTTAAAATTTATTTCTCAAACTAGCTAAAATTTATTTACTATATTGACTATTTTGACTTTGTGTCAAAAACCAAAACCGATTTGGGTTGGTTCATTTTTTTTATAGAGTGAACTGATTTTTTGGGTTTATTTTTCCTTTATTAATATTTTCAATATATTTACTTTTTGGCAACCTAAACTCCAACGGTGGGCGAATTCATATTGTAACGTTATGGTCCACGTCATCTTCTCAAGCTACACCATTGCTAGCTATTTCTTTCTTCAATGATAAGTCCATTGTTATTTTTATTGTTTTTAGTAAAATAGTAGAATTATATTAAACCAGAGCAATGAGGTACAAACTTCACACAAACATGTCTGCAACAGCAAAAACCAAACAACAACAACAACAAAAAAAACTAAAGCAAATAACCTACACATAATAAGGCAAGCAACCTACACATTTAGATACATGAAGGCCTCTAGAATAAGCTATATGTTTGGCCTCTTGCACAATACTCTCAACACTTTGCTGCAGGGATCTTATTTCTTGTGATTTCTCTCCTTCCAAAGTAAGTAAGCATCAAGAGTAAGCAGCAACCTATAGACCTGATGCCTCCCGGAAATACTCTTGAACTGATTCTCAATCAAATGCAGCTCGTCAGCCCATTTTTGTGGACACCTCTTAACATCAATCCATCTCAACAACCTACTCCAAACAGCAGCAAAAAATTTGCACTCCAAGAAAAGATGGTTTATACTCTCTGCATCCTTTTCACACAAACAACATATTGGATCACAAATGATACCTATCTTCAATAGATGATCACAAGTAGCCAATCTATTAAGAACAGTCAACCAAACAATGAAGATGTATTTAGGCGGGGTTGGATTATAACACGTGAGTATTTTCCATCTTACCTTTTTCCATATTACCTCAAAGCCCTTGGTAAACTTTATTTATGAAGAACTTAACATCATCTAGCATCTCAGCTCCACCAGTAAAGCTATGCAAGTAGTCTCTAGCACTAGGGGTGAAAGTTCGGTTTTCGGTTTGGATTAAGGCCCAAACCGAATGCAAACCGAACTAATACGGTTTTCATTTTTTGAAACCGAATCCAAACCAAATAATCTTTTAATCCAAACCAAACCAAACCAAACCGGATTTTTAATGTTAAGTGCAATCCAAACCTTTCAGACGAATTATCATGGGCCTTTCATGTTGGCCTGTTTTTGGGCCTATATTACACCTATTTTTAGCCAATTTTCGGGCCCTTATTATACTTTTTAGCCAAGTTCGATTTATTCGGTTTCATACATTTCAGACCAATCCAAACCGTAAAACCAATTTTTTAAAAAAAATCTTAGTCCAAACCGAACTGAATTGAAAAAAAAACCGAACCAAATTTCTTATTCGGTTTGGTTCGGTTCGGTTCAGTTTTCGGTTTTCGATTTTTTTCTACCAAACTTTCACCCCTATCTAGCACTTAGGATATTCCTCACCACCCATGATGCTTGAGAAGGTACGACCAAAGTGGTGAGATCCCTAGCTTTCACATAATAAACACGAATCCATTTCACCCACACTTTCTCTTTCTTTTGGGCAACACACCATAAAACCTTACAAATTGCAACCTTGTTCCACAACTGGAAACAAGCGATATTAAGGCCACCAGCAAATTTTGGCAAGCAACCAGAATCCTAAGCCACCAACGCTCTCTTAGACACACCTACATCACCAGACCTTAGAAACGACCTACAAGCAGCTCCTTGAATAACGTTCAAAACCTTATGAGGCAAAACAAAGACTTGATACCAAAATGTCTGAATACTAAACAACATAGTCTTGATTAGCTAAACTCTTCCTCATACGTCAACAGTTTAGAAGTCCAACTGTCAATTCTAGCCAACACCCTTTTAATTAAAGGTTGGCATTGCATGACCGTTAATTTTTTAGAGGAGAGCGGAACACCAAAGTATCTAAATGGGAGGTCACCTTTAGATAACCCAAATTCCCCTAGAATAGCATTCTCCACATAAGCATCCACTCCACCAAAATACACAGAACACTTAAAAGGATCAGCTCTAAGCCCTGAACCTTATGAGAAAGAATTAAAAGCAGAAACCAAATCCCTTACTGAAGACTCATCACCCCTACAAAATAGTAGCAAATCATCCGCGACACAAACATAGGTAAAGTCAAACTTTTTTCACCTAGGATGGTAGTGAAAGCCAACAATATCCTTCAATCCCTTAAGGAATCTATTTAGATATTCCACACTCAGAACAAACAAGTAAGGGAAATAGGGTCTCCTTGACGTAGCCCTTTCTTCCCCTCGAAAGGTAATGTTAGCTCACCATGGACATTAAAAGTATAGGTCACAGAAGAAAGGCAAACCATTATCCACTTAAAAAATTGGTAAGGGAGCCCCAGTGTTAACATCAGGTAATGAAGAAATTGTCACTCAACAAAATTATAAGCTTTCTGCAAGTCAATTTTCACCATACACCGAGGAGAAAGACCTTTCCTATTGTAACCTTTGACGATTTCATGGATAAGCAAGATATTATCAAAGATAACTCGACCCTTAATAAAAGCAAATTGTTTGTCTCCCACAATGTCAGCCAACACCCCTTGCATTCTGTTTATTTCTTTTATAGAAGTTTCATTCTCAACTTTAGGAATTAACGAGATATAGGTGCAATTTATAGTACTAGGTAAGAAACTAGTAGCAAAAAAAATCTTAACAACACTAATGACACTTCAGCCAATAACAACCCAAGCCTTTTTATAAAAATAAACATAGTAACCATGCATACCTGGTGCTTTAGCTTCATCCATGCCAAATAGAGCATTTTTTATCTCATATTCAGTGATAGGACTGCAAAGACTAGTTTGTTGATCATGAGTGAGATTTAGACCCTGAGAAATGATTCTTCTATCCACCATAGGCAGAGTGCATGTTGCACTACCCATAAGACTTTGATAGAAGCTTCAGAATTCCTCTTTTATTTGCTTCTAATCACTACATATTGTACCATCACTTCGAATAAGCTGCTTGATTAAATTGATACTCTACCTAGTCTTAACATAAGAGTGAAATAATTTTGTGTTTGCATCGCCAAGCTTGATCCAATCAACTCTAGATTTCTGGTGCCAGATATTTTCCTCAATTAAGCTCCATTCCTCTAAATCCTTAAACATCCTCTTTTCAGTTTCGATGAGGAAAGAATTAAGTTGATCCACACCAAGGTTCTTTTGGGCTTCAACCAACAACTCCCTAGCCATAATTATTCTTTCAGAAGTATGCTTGAAGTGTTGAGTGACAGTTTCTTCATTACCTGATGTTAGAACTGAGGCTCCTGCTATAAAATATCTTACTTTTCTCTGAGGTGCTAGCTGAGGTGGGGATCCTCAACATAAATTATGGACCAATGAGCATTCAGAGATAAAAAACACACGGATCAGACCACAATTATTTCCCTCCAAAGTCTTTCATCATTGTTTCCCTCCAAACTTTTGAGGTAAAGTTCCCTCCATACTTTTTAGGGAACTTCCCTCCAAAAACAGAAAAGGGGTTTCCCACCCAAATAAAACAGAGTACTCCAATTTACATATAAAACAAAGTCCATTAATTCTTTGTTGGAAAAACAAACAAGAACATTAAAATTTCCAGCCGCCATTATTAGACTTCTCTTGGCTCCAAATAAGGGGACATGGCTTTAGATCAAGACGAGGATGAATTCCTCGGATTTTCAGGTGATGAAGGTGATGGCATCAACACAGAATCTGATTCTAAGAATGAAGGTGATGCTGATTGTGATGTTGAAGATGTTGCTGTGGAAATAAATGCTCATCAATATGGGGACATAGAGGATTTTGAACCAGTACCAGACTCAAATGAATTTCAAGAACCACAAATTCCAGAAGAAGAGGGGACCAATTATGTGGGACAACAACAAACAACAACAGGTATATCAAATATAGTGAATGTTCCTTACTTATTTGATTTAAACATCCCACTAATAGAAGAGTCGAAAAAAGCAACACAACATATCAATGAACATCATAAGCCACTAAAGCCAAGGGTCGGTAATGAAATGAGGCTGGAAATTTTAGTGTTCTTGCTTGAGAGGAGAAAACCGTGGTTAAACAAACTGATTTATGGGACAATTAAAGAGGCATCACTTCATTTTGGTTACACTCCAAGAAATATAGGTAAAATATGGAACAAGGCCAAGAGACAGAAAGAAGCAATGCAAACTTATGATTTGTCGAACAAATATCACAACTGTGGAAGAAAGAGAGTACAAGTACGCTATGAAGATATTGCATACATTGCCATGGGGGACAGAACATGCATTAGAGATTTAGCTAAAATGTTAAATTTGGGACAAACAACAGTTTGGAGATTAATGAAGACAAAAGTCCTTAAAGCACGCTTGTAGGGGGTTTTTTTGTGTCAAAAACTTGTTTCCCGTTCTACAAGAGGGGCGGTACTTTAAAAAATCGTTGAATTTTTGTACCTCGAAGGAGTCGCCACCAAACATTGTTTTAAGTCTCGTTTGGAAAGACCGCAAGTGACTCTATTTTGGATAAGGCCTTGAATCCTTGAAACGGATGGATGAGATCCGGGCACGGGAACAAAAATTCTTATTCCGCGAGCTTTAGAAATATTCAAGTACGTTGGCACAACATTTTTTCGAAAATATACCCTAGATTAGACTATGTGGGTTTGAATTTAGAGCAAATTGAAACTCTAATTGTATGGTGGTCACTTTGCTTTAAAGATTGATTTAAGGAACCTAAGGCCGGTTTTTCCAAAAATATCTTTGTTAAGCGTGATGTAACCTTTGTATTTTGTTGTATTTAGCATGTTGGTGATGAAAGCAATAAAGCAAATAAAGCAACATCACAATACTAAATAAAGTGCGGAATTAGTAAATACAAGACCCCCTAGAAAAGGACTAGGGAGTAGGTCCACATTGCCTAGAAAGGGACTAGGCAAGTAAAGATGCGGAATTGAAAGTGCGGTATTGAAATTGCGGTATTGAAATTGCAATATTGAAATTGCGGTATTGAAAGTGCGGTATTGAAAGTGCGATATTTAAATTGAGGTATTGAAAGGTGCGATATTGAAATTGCAATATTGAAAGGTGCATAATTGAAATTTGTACTTGGGCACATGAGATTCGAACGCCAAGCGGCTCCTTAAAAATAAGTCCGCCCGACACGAATTAGAAGCCAAAAATCTCAACTTGGGAGAGGTTGCTCAACCCAAATGTCCTAGATTTTGCATGTTAAACTTGAACTTGAAAGCTTGAATATTGAAGTTTTGAACTTGAAATAATTGAAGTTTGAACTTGAAATGATTGAAATTTGAACTTGAAATGATCCTAGTTTAGGGAAATAACCATGAACAACCCTAAACATGGTGGGATCTTGAAAATTGAAAACTTGAACTTGTATATTGAAAATGGAGTTTTGAATCTCAAAAGACTAAACCTTCAAATGTTGAAAAAGGTGTCATCTTTGATTACCCCATGTTTGAAGATGATTCTAGTCCAAGAAGTGATTGTAAACAACTTGGACATCCTCGAATCTTGAAAATTTGTATTTTACATTTTGAAAAAGTTTGTATTTTTGGAAAACATGTATGATTGTTGTAAGTGGTGTTTTTTAATGATTAAAAACACCAACTTGCTAATCATTTCGAAATCAAAGCAACATAGTTGATTAGAATGTGATTCGGATTTACCTAGTTAGATTTAGGCAAGAGGTCCCAATTGCTTTTGAATTTAGGAATTTTGTATGTGTTTTTGAGGAGTTTTTGAGTTGTATTTTGAGGCGTAATGTCGAAATTACGACGTTGTATTGTTGTCCTCCTCCTCATTATGCTGAAAATGAGGGGTATTTATAGAAGGAATGGGTGCAAGGCACCAGCACACGTCAGCGCTGGGCGCTGGTGACGTGGCTTAAATGCCGCCAAAGCAAGGACGGGGAATCCGTCCTTGTTTCGTCTTGTAGTGTTGTACCTGTTGTACGAATAGTACTAGGTTTGGCGTTTTGTATTTGGTTGGAGGTTAAGGCATCGTTTAGCGTCTAAAAACAAGCCTTTCTCGGGTTTTGAATTCCGGTTTTACGGGACGGGGCCCGGCATGCTCGATTTTGTGGGTCGGCGTCCGAATTTGACTTTCCTTATATGATTTTGAGTGGAAAAGGCCTAGTAAAACCAATGGGACGGTTTACTAGATGAGATTGTACTTGGATTTTGAAATTGAATTTGGAAAATTGGATTTTGTACCGAGAACCGAAAGGGGAACGGTCTCGGGGGTTGGATTTTGGATCTTGAATTTTGGAAGTATTCTTAGCAATTGGGATTTTCGCCTGGAGTTATTCCAATCACCTAACAAGGATAATGGTATCGTCATCATCCCAAAGGGGAGACACAAATTAGGTGCGCACTCTCTGGGGTTTGAATCTTGTATAAGGTGGGTGGTTCCTAGTTCTACTGCTTTGAGGGTGCCAAGCCTCACAATGCTGGTCTTCTACTCGCCTGCTCGAGTGATGAGACAATATGGCTTGAAACAGGAGGTCCCAGACTGTACTGAAGAGAACCCAAAACCTGTTGTGCTGGATGCGAGTCGACTTGAAGTTTGGAGGCGGTATTGGGTTGCCAAACCGTTCTTGAGTATCCAGTTCCCACTTGAGTCAGTTACCCTGTCTGCGGGGTATATTGTATGGATGAGAGGCCTAAGCTAGAGGGACATTTCTTTCTCCGGACCAGCTAGAGTCCGAGGTTCTAGAGCTAGACGTCCTGCATCAACTGACTATGAGGAAGGTGACGGGAGTGTGACCCATCCGGTGCTTGACCGTTCGTATCCAAAGGAGGTTCGTCGTCCTCCCATCTTGGAAGGCTTGCAAGTTCCTTCTCCCGCCGCTTGGGCAAGGGAAAGATTGATGATTGATTGCGGGAGGAGCCAGGGGATAGTACTCAAGGTGCCAAGACTCGAGAGCATAGTCGCCCGATCCTAGATCTTTGTAGGCTAAATGTGTTTGAAGTTGTATTGGAATGAATTGTGTTTGGAATGTGTTTGGAAGATGTGTTTAGGAAGTGAAAAGGCTTTTGAACTTTGCTTCACTTGATCCTGACTTTGTATTTGAATTATCTTTGAGGGCCTTAGGGCCAAATAAAGAGTTATTGTGTTAAATTCCGCTTGAACATGCTTTGTTTGAATTGGCATATTTGGAATAAGAACAAAAACAATTTTGAATTTTGAATTTTGATTTGATTTTTAGGATGCCCTTAATTGAGGAAATTTTGAATTTTTTTGTATTAAAGTGGTCGGGCCTCGAAATGAGGTTGCCTACGTGTCCCGTTAGGGAATCAGGCTGGACGTAGTTCTGACTACCTTACAGGACTTGAATTTGGATTCTTGAATTTGAACATGGAACTTAGACGTAGAACTTCATGAGTTGATCGAGGTTGGTCAGAGATCTGAATTCTGTTCCGTCGATGTCTGTTAGTTCGACTGCTCCCCCGGAGAGGATTTTCTTGACAATGTATGGGCCTGCCCAGTTGGGTTTGAATTTTCCCCTTGGGTCCATGGTGCTTTTGCGAAGGGCTTTCAGGACAAGCTCGCCTTCCTTGATGTTTCGGGTTCTGACCCTTTTGTTGAAATGTCTGGCCACTCAGCGCTGATAGACCTGTACATGGTGAGCGGCTTGAAGCCGACGCTCATCGAGCATGACTAGTTTATCATATCTGGCTTGTACCCATGCAGCTTCTGGGATTTTTCTTTCGAGAACTATCCTTAGAGATGGTATCTCTAGCTCGATAGGTTGTACTGCTTCCATTCCATAGACCAATGAGAACATGGTTGCACCAGTTGAAGTGCGAATTGAAGTTCGATATCCCCATATTGCGAAATGCAGCTTCTGGGGCCAGTCCTTGTAATTGGTAGTCATTTTCATGATGATGGTTTTGACATTCTTGTTGGCTGCTTCGACTGCCCCATTGGTTTGCGGGCGATAAGGTGAAGAGCGATGATGTTGAATCTTGTACTCGGTGAATAGATCTTCACACTCTCCTTGAAAATGGGTTCCCTGGTCACTGATGAACTCGTGAGGAACGCCGTATCTGCATATGATGTTTTCTTGTATGAACTGGGCCACTTGCTTGGAACCCAATATTTTGAATGATCTGGCCTCGACCCATTTGGTGAAATAGTCGATGGCGACCAGTATGAACTCATGACCCCCGATGCCTGTTGAAGTGACTTTGCCGATGACGTCGATACCCCAGGCTGAGAACGGCCACGATGATGATTGAGAGTATAGTAGTGATGGAGGAATGTGCTTCAGATTCGCACACCTCTGACATGTAGGACATTTCTTGACAAAGAAGTAGCAGTCCCGTTCGAGGGTAGTCCAATAGTATCGTGCCCTGATGATCTTGAGGGTTAGCATTTTTTCATTTATGTGGGTGCCACAGACTCCAGCATGTATGTCGTCCATGACTCTTTGAGCTTCGTGCTTGTCAACACATCGGAGGTTAGGACCGCCAAGGGACCTTTTGTATAGCATGCCGCCTTCCATGACGAAGTTGGCTGATTGTAGTCGTAGAGCCCTTTGATTTTTGCTTGAAAAGTGCGGGGGATACTCTGAATTTTGTAGATACCTTTGAATGTCTGTAAACCAAGGCTCATCTTCGCCTTGCTCGACGTTGTCAATAGCATGGACATATGCTGCTTCTTGACGTATTTCAATTGTAAGTGGCATTTCAGCCATGCTGCTTGGAATGTTGATCATTGAGGCCAGTTTTTCCAGTGCATCAGCGAATTGATTCTCCTCTCTCGGGAGGTATGTATAGCGAAGCTCTTCTATTTGTTCAGACAACTGTTCGAGATAGGACTGGTATGGAGCTAAGCTCTCGCTTCTTACTTTCCATTTGCCGGAAACTTGATTGATGATTAGGGAGGAATCCCCGTACACTCGAAGTTTCTGGACGCCCAATGCTAAGGCGACTTCCAGGCCCATGATGCATGCTTCATATTCTGCCGCATTGTTTGTGACGTTGAATTGTAGTTTTGCTGATATCGGAATGAGTGTGCCGTCTGGAGCTACTAGGATTACCCCAACACCACATCCGTTCTGGTTGGAAGCACCGTCAAAATGCATTGACCAACTGTCATCACTGGTCATTAAGATTTGCTCGTCGGGTAAGTCGTAATCTTCCTCTTCTGCCTCGACAGGACAGTCGGCTAGGAAATTTGAGACTGCCAACCCTTGATAGACTTCTATGGAATGTATTTGAGGTCAAATTCTGCTAGCATGACCAACCATCTGGACAACCGCCCGTTGAGTGCTGGTTTTTCGAATAGGTACTTGAGAGGATCCGCTTTGCTGATAACATGTATTGTATGGGAGAGCATGTAGTGCCGTAGTTTCTTTGTGGCCCAAACCAAGGCGATGTTGAGTTTCTCGAGCTGAGTGTATTTGGTCTCGTACTCGATCAGCTTTTTGCTTATGTAGTATACGGCGTTCTCCTTGCCTTCAATTTCCTGGGCAAGCATAGCCCCCACTGCTGAATCAGTTGTTGTGAGGTAGAGCCTGAGGGGAATCCCTGGCATGGTTGGCTTTAGTACTGGTGGGTTGGAAAGGTAGCTCTTGATTGTTTCGAATGCATGCTGACAGACGTCATCCCACACCTTGGGCCCGCTTTTTCGGAGCTTTCGAAATACTGGTTCACAGATCATTGTGAGTCTTGAAATGAACCTGCTGATATATTGTAGTCTGCCGAGAAAACCCCGAATTTCCTTTTCATTCGCTGGTGGTTGCATCTCGAGAATTGCTTTGATTTTTGAAGGGTCAGCCTCTATGCCTCGGGAGCTGATAACATATCCGAGTAACTTGCCTGACGTTACCCCGAATGCGCACTTTTGAGGATTGAGCCTCATGTTGTATTGTCTGAGCCTGTTGAAAAACTTTCGAAGTACCGAGGTATGCTCGTGCCGTTCTTTGGATTTGACAATCATGTCGTCGACATATACCTCGATTTCCCTGTGAATCATATCGCTCATGATGGCTGTGGCTGTTCTTTGATAAGTTGCTCCTGCGTTCTTTAGTCCGAACGGCATAACTGTATAGCAATATGTACCCCACTGAGTGATGAAGGTTGTCTTCTCCATGTCTTCCTCTGCCATGGTAGTCTGCATACCCATCCATAAAAGAGAGTAAGGCGTGATTTGCGGTGTTGTCGACCAAGATGTCGATGTGAGGCAATGGAAAACCGTCTTTAGGGTTGGCCCTGTTAAGATCCCTGTAGTCCACACACATTCGTACTTTGCCATCTTTCTTTGGAACTGGGACGACATTTGCGATCCATTGTGGATGTTTTGCTTCTCGAATAAACCTGACCTCTAGCTGCTTGGAGACCTCTTCTTGAATTTTGAGGGAAACATCCGGTTTCATGCGACGGAGTTTCTGCTTGATGGGTTTTTAACCTGGAATAAGGGGAATTGTATGCTGACCGATGCTTGGATCAACCCCTGACATATCATGAGAGGACCATGCGAAGACGTCTACATACTCTGAAAGTAGCTTGATAAGATCGTCCCGCTCTGCTTGAGAAAGAGTCAAACCAATCTGAACTAGTTTTGAGTCACCGTTGTTAGAAAGGTTGATTTTTTCTGTTTCCTCAATCATGGGCGTCCTGTTTTCATGATTTTCGATAGCTTTTAGAAATTCAAAGTCAGTTTCTTGTAAAGCAAAGTTGTTTGGATTAGGATTGTGTTTTGAATTAGGACTCGAAGATTAAGTAGAAATTGAAGTGTTATTGAAATCAGCAATCATTACATCGACTATTTTGACTTGAAGCTCGGCCTTTAGAGGCTCTTGATTTATGCAAGACTCTAGTTCTAGACACTTAGACTCATTGCTAGACTCGGAAATTGAAAGACAGACTCTGGAGCTGGACAAAGACACTAATCGTAAAGATAGTTCTTAGGGTATTCCCAGACATCCGTGTCATAATCGTCATAATCATCGAAGACGGGGCTGCATGCACAGACTTTCAGGACTTAGTCCCAGACTTGATTCCATGTGTTGTAAGGAACTGTGGCGAAGCTGCCCTTACATGAAGTGTTGAGCCCTAAGAGGAACATTCTCACCATTTTTCCCTCTGGCAGCTCGGGCTGAATTGTACGAGCGGAGATTTCCCATCTGTGGTAGTATTCTTGAATGCACTCATCCTTTTCCTGGCGTACAGCCGACTTTTGCTTGATGAGAGCGTCTCGGAAGCTTGAGCCTTTGAGGGTGAGGCAGGCAGGGCCATCTAGTATTTCCTCGAACCAAGGCTCTCCGAATATTAGGTCGAAGTTAGTAGGCACATCGATTACCAGGAACTCAGCATTGTCGTAATAAGTGTCAAAGGAGAAAACCAGCTCAAGGACTCCCAAGACTTTGTGTGTGATACCCTGGAGTTTGACAGTTTGTTGGGCACTCAGCATGAGATCGTACTCGGAGAACCCTAAAGCCTTCAAGGTGGCGAGTGGAAAAATGTTCTCTTGGATGTCAGTGGTTACCCTAGGTTCGGGGATCACCTAGTTTTGAGCACTCGGAAGTAGGTGGCAACAGCTTGGAACCATCAGCTCGTAACCCGGCTTGTATATCGTGGAGATCAGATTGCATGGAAACTCCTCTTCTTCATCTTTGCAGTCATAGGAGATGGCTTGTACCGAGGGGTTTTGCTTAGCCCCGGGTGGTAAGGGTAAAGTCTTGTTGTCGACCATGTTCTGGATCAAGTGCTTGAGCTTGTAGCAGTCCTCGATGTCATGACCCTTCCCTTGATGGTACTTGAAATGAGCTGCCGGATCCCAACTCTTAGATCTTTTGTCAACTGGAGGATCGGGTGTTGGACTGATTGGTGCTATGAATTGTTTTCCGACCAGCCGATCGAATGCCTCACTGTAAGACATCCCGAGGTTTGCGAAGACTCTTTGTGGTCTGCCTTGATAGTTGCGCTGATTAGCATTGCTTTTGAAGTTGTTTGACTTTGGACCTTGAGGAGCCTCTAGGGCGTTAACCTCATGAACTTTGTGTGTTGTCTCAGGTCTCTTTCCCTTCCACTTGTCAGTTTGTGGAGCTGGGGCTGCGGGTGCTTTCATCAGGTCATCCTCTATGTCGACCCCGATGTCGTAGGTTCTCTTGAAGCTTTCCAGGCCTAGGTACTTCATGTGAGCATTGTAATTTGGAAGAAGACCGGCAATGAAAATCTTGACTAATTCTCTCTCGGAGGGCCGGGTTACCATTTGGGATGCCATTTCTCTCCACCGGTTGAGGTAAGTAGTGAAGCCTTCCTGAGGCCCTTGCTTGAGAACTTCCAGTTCCCTTAGAGTGGTTTGAAGTTGGATGTTGGGTTGATATTGCTCCATGAATGCTCGAGCAACTGCCTCCCATGTATTTGTTTGATGTTCCTTGAGTGAATAGTACCACTTCTGGCAAACATGTTCCAGAGACATAGGGAATACCACTGGGTATAGCTCGAGTTCGACCCCCTTAATGGCCATTGTCGCTCTGAAATTCTTGAGATGGTACTTGGGATTGTCAGTTGATTTGAACTTTGGAATGTCATTGGCGGAGAATTTGTCTGGCAGATTCGCCCTTCCCTTGAGGTTATCCTCCATTGAGGTGTCAAATTAGTTCTCTTGATTGGTAACCTTACTGACTAAACTCTCGATCTTCTTGGTTAAGTCATCAGTGGGCGCGCCCTATTCCACGACACCCAATCGGTTGCTTATGCTCTCCACATTGGCACTGAGGCTGGCGAAAGCCGTTACGAGTTGAGCGAGTTGATCAGAGGCAGACATTTGGATTGTTTCTTGAATGGGACTGGGAGTTTGATTTGTAGGAGATGAACTGGCTGCTCGTTCGATGACGGCTATGAGGGAAGCTAGGGCTGATGGATTTCTTTTCAACCTTTCTCCTCTTCGGCGAACCCACATGATCTTTGGACTCCTAGTTAGAACATACCAGACGATTTTAGAACTTGGACTTCCTGACACATGACATGATACGCATGCAATGAATGAGACCTAGACTTGACCCTAAGTGCCACTCCGAAGATTCGAGATTTTGGATTTTGTACTTGTATTCGGGATTTGCAACCCGTTGGAAATGTTTGAGAGGAGCGTTCATTCTTTTGTGAAAGTTGACTCTTTGTACTAGAACTTGGAATGTCGCAAAAGAATAATTCGACCTATTGGAAATTGGACTTATTTGAAGGGGATTTCAACCCACTCGAGAATTTGGAAATTGGACTGTACTAGAAAATTGAATTTTGTATCATTTCAAGGGAATTTCAACCCGTCAATATTTTTAGGGGTATTTCAACCCATTGGACTTGGAGTATTTGAAGGGAGTTTCAACCCGATTGAAAAGGGAATTGACATTTGTATTATTTCAAGGGAATTTCAACCCGCCAATATTTTAGGGAGATTTCAACCCATTGGATCTGGAATATTTGAAGGGAATTTCAACCCGCTTGAGAATTGGAATTTGTATTATTTTAGGGGAGTTTCAACCCGTCACTATTTTAGGGGGATTTCAACCCATTGGACTTGGAATATTTGAAGGGAATTTCAACCCGCTTGAGAATTGGGATTTGTATTATTTTAGGGGAGTTTCAACCCGTGGATAGAATTTGAACTTGTATTATTTCAGGGGATTTTCAACCCGTAGAATGGAATCTCGAACTTGTATTATTTCTGGGGAGTTTCAACCCGGAGATAGAATATGGAATTTGAATTTGTATTATTTCTGGGGAGTTTCAACCCGTTGAATGGAATCTCGAACTTGTATTATTTCGGGGAGTTTCAACCCGGAGATAGAATATGGAATTTGAATTTGTATTATTTCTAGGGAGTTTCAACCCGATGGAAATGTTTTGAATTTTGTATTGGGGAGCAATGGAAAGCAAGATTTCTTTGTAGCTTGAAGATAAATTTGGAATTTGAATTTGGCTTGAAGCTTGAACTTTGAAATGGAAAGGATGCACTTTGTATGTAGAACATGAGGCTTTGTATTTGGAAAATCCGGCATTATGTCGCCGTGGATTTGGAACTTGAATTTAGGAACTTGAAAGTCCGACATTATGCCACCGTGGACTTGGAATCTTGAAGTATAGGACTTTGAGGTTTGAAATATAGAATAGAAAAGTCGGCATTACGACAGCATGAATTTGGAATTTGACCCTTGAAGCTTGAAATTTGGAAGGTCGAGTTGGAAAGTTGGTATTATGCCGGTATGGGCTCGGATATTTGAACTTGAGACTTTGAGATTGGAATTGGCAACTTGAGTTTGAGGTTTGAAGACTTGAATGTTTGAAATAGGAAATTCGGCATGACGTCGTTGGATTTGGGTTTTGAACTTGCAACTTGAAACTCGAAACTCGAAATTTGAACTAGAAAATCCGGCATTATGGCGTCGTTGGATTTGAGGTTTGAGTTTGGAAATGGAAATTTAGACTAGAAGATCCGGCATAATGTGCCGTTGGATTGAGTATTGACTTGAAACTTGAAACTCGAAATTTGAATTTAGAAAGTCCGGCATTATGGCGCCGTTGGATTTGGATTTGAAAATTGAGGTTCTAGAAAATTCGGATTTGAACTTGAAACTCGAAATTTGGACTAGAAAATCCGGCATTATGACGCCGTTGGATTTGAATTTTGAAAATTGAGGTTTGGATTTTAAAATTTGGATTGAATTTGAAACTCGAAATTTGGACTAGAAAATCCGGCATTATGACGCCGTTGGAATTGAACTTTGACTTGAAAACTTGAGGTTTGGACTAGAAAATCCGGCATTATGACGCCGTTGGATTGAATTTTGAATTTGAAATCTTGAGGTTTGGACTTGAAAATCCGGCATTATGACGCCGTTGGATTGAATTTTGAATTTGAAATCTTGAGGTTTGACTTGAAAATCCGGCATTATGACGCCGTTGGATTGAATTTTGATTTTGAAATTTTGAGGTTTGGACTTGAAAATTCGGCATTATGACACCGTTGCATTGAATTTTGAATTTGAAATCTTGGAATTTGGACTTGAAAATCCGGCATTATGACGCCGTTGGATTGAATTTTGAATTTGAAATTTGGAATTAGGACTTGAAAATCCGGCATTATGACGCCGTTGGATTGAATTTTGAATTTGACATTTGTGCGTGAGGCGTATTTAAGGGTTTTGAATCAAATGGAGTGACACTCCTAAAGACCCTAAAATCGGCGATTTAGATGCATGAGGTTTGAATGAGGCTCCTAGGGGTTTGGCTTCCTAGTTGGAGGATAATTGGTTTTGGCAAGCTAGAACTGGAGGTTAGCCATTCACGCGTGCAAAGACGCCCACACAATGCACAAGTAGCACGTTGTCACACTAGTCATGAATATGAATGCGACATGCAAAGTTCTCAACCTAAGGTCGGTCTAAGTTTTGTATGATGCAAGTGGTCGGCTTTGGGTGTCAAAAGGTACTCGGCTTTGGGCGCGTGGAGCCAGTGCTGGCATCCAGTACTTAAGTAGATCAGTGGCTTGTTGCTTGAAATCTGCCCGCATTTTCGAATTGAAATTAGTAGATTCCCCAGGGGAGTCGCCAGAATTGTAGGGGGTTTTTTTTGTGTCAAAAACTTGTTTCCCGTTCTACGAGAGGGGCGGTTCTTTAGAAAACCGTAGAATTTTTGTACCTCGAAGGAGTCGCCACCAAACATTGTTTAAGTCTCGTTTGGAAAGACCGCAAGTGACTCTATTTTGGATAAGGCCTTGAATCCTTGAAACGGATGGATGAGATCCGGGCACGGGAACAAAAATGCTTATCCGCGAGCTTTAGAAATATTCAAGTACGTTGGCACAACATTTTTTCGAAAATATACCCTAGATTAGACTATGTGGGTTTGAATTTAGAGCAAATTGAATCTCTAATTGTATGGTGGTCACTTTGCTTTAAAGATTGATTTAAGAAACCTAAGGTCGGTTTGTCTAAAAATATCTTTGTTAAGCGTCATTTAACCTTTGTATTTTGTTGTATTTAGCATGTTGGTGATGAAAGCAATAAAGCAAATAAAGCAACATCACAATACTAAATAAAGTGCGGAATTAGTAAATACAAGACCCCTAGAAAAGGACTAGGGAGTAGGTCCACATTGCCTAGAAAGGGACTAGGCAAGTAAGGATGCGGAATTAAAAGTGCAGTATTGAAATTGCGGTATTGAAATTGCGATATTGAAATTGCGGTATTGAAAGTGCGGTATTGAAAGTGCGATATTGAAATTGCGGTATTGAAAGGTGCGATATTGAAATTGCAATATTGAAAGGTTCATAATTGAAATTTGTACTTGGGCACATGAGATTCGAACGCCAAGCGGCTCCTTAAAAATAAGTGCGCGACACGAATTCAAAGCCAAAAATCTCAACTTGGGAGAGGTTGCTCAACCCAAATGTCCTAGATTTTGCATGTTAAAATTGAACTTGAAAGCTTGAATATTGAAGTTTAGAACTTGAAATGATTGAAGTTTGAACTTGAAATGATTGAAATTTGAACTTGAAATGATCCTAGTTTAGGGAAATAACCATGAACAACCCTAAACATGGTGGGATCTTGAAAATTGAAAACTTGAACTTGTATATTGAAAATGGAGTTTTGAATCTCAAAAGACTAAACCTTTAAATGTTAAAAAAGGTGTCATCTTTGATTACCCCATGTTTCAAGATGATTCTAGTCCAAGAGGTGATTGCAAACAACTTGGATATCCTCGAATCTTGAAAATTTGTATTTTGCATTTTGAAAAAGTTTGTATTTTTGGAAAACATGTATGATTGTTGCAAGTGGTGTTTTTTAATGATTAAAAACACCAACTTGCTAATCATTTAGAAATCAAAACAACATAGTTGATTTGAATGGGATTCGGATTTACCTAGTTAGATTTAGGCAAGAGCTCCCAATTGCTTTTGAATTTAGGAATTTTGTATGTGTTTTTGAGGAGTTTTTGAGTTGTATTTTGAGGCGTAATGTCGAAATTACGACGTTGTATTGTTGTCCTCCTCCTCATTATGCTGAAAATGAGGGGTATTTATAGAAGGAATGAGTGCAAGGCAACAACACACGTCAGCGCAGGGCGCTGGACCAGCGCTGGGCGCTGGTGACGTGGCTTGAATGCCGCCAAAGCAAGGACGGGGAATCCGTCCTTGTTTCGTCTTGTAGTGTTGTACCTGTTGTACGAATAGTACTAAGTTTGGCATTTTGTATTTGCTTGGAGGTTAAGGTATCGTTTAGCGTCTTAAAACAAGCCTTTCTCGTGTTTTGAATTCCGGTTTTACGAGACGGGGCCCGACATGCTCGGTTTTGTGGGTCGGCGCCCGAATTTGACTTGCCTTATATGATTTTGAGTGGAAAAGGCCTAATAAAACCAATGGGATGGTCTACTAGATGATATTGTACTTGGATTTTGAAATTGTATTTTGTACCGAGAACCGAAAGGGGAAGGTCTCGGGGGTTGGATTTTGGATCTTGAATTTTGGAAGTATTCTTAGCAATTGGGATTTCCGCCTGGAGTTATTCCAATCACCTAACAAGGATAATGGTATCGTCATCATCCCAAAGGGGAGACACAAATTAGGTGTCTACAACGCTCAAGTCCCTTATGTCCAGGAATTTCAGATGCATGCAAGATGGCAAGAATGAGATGGGTACTCAGACTGATAATGGATTACTCAATACCACATGATCCAACTTTATTATGGCATGTATTACTTCATTCACATTGATGACAAGTGGTTCTACCTAACACAAAAAAGTCAAAGAGTGTATCTAGCAAACAATGAACCAATCCCACACAGAACAACAAAGTCAAGAACTAGGATTCCTAAATTCATGTTTATGGCAGCAGTGGCAAGGTCAAGGTACGGTGGGGGGCTGATCACAAATCACACAACTACTAAAGCAAATATTCCATATTGTAACATATTGGACTTGGGGTTTTTTAGGTCCATACAATCACTAATGCACAAAAATTGCCAAGAACAGTGGAGGACTTAAGTGGAGCAGTCATTGATTCATATCAAGAACTGCATCCAAAGATATTGTCTAATGTGTGGATGACACTACAGTTTGTGGGTAATGAAATTATAAAACACAAGGGGGGCAATGATTACCAACTTCCACACAACAAGAAAAACATTTTAGAGGATGAAGGCAATCTGCCAGAACAAGTGAAGGCACCAATATGGGCAGTGAATGAGTGCACACAACTTTATGAAGAATGGAAAGAAAAATAATGAAGCTAGGGCCAATAGATAGGTCAATTTTTTGTGTTTTGGGGCCATGTTTTAAAAGTAACAAGTTTCAACATTATGTACCTTTTGTAAGCTTGAATGTAAGCATTACATGTTGGCAAAACATTTTGAATGCATCAATATTTTGTAAGCTTCAATGAAAGAAACACATTTTGGAAATTCAAATTGTTAATCTCAGTTTAGTTGATTTTCATTATTGATAATGACATAAATGTCCTTCTCCCTAAGAGAGTAAATGACTTTCACAAACAAAAATGGGTTAGTACAATCACTCCATTTGACAGAGGACATTAATAGTCAATTTATCTCATGAATATCCTAAATCACATTCACATTTACACATCGGCTTCTAAATGGAATGGATGACTATTACATATCCACTTGTAAAAGGAAATTCATTCCAATTAGGAGCCGACACAAAAACATGAACATATATTTCATCCAAACAACCATTACATCATTGATCACAAATGATAGACTGATCACATAGCAAACTTCACAAGATCTCATAATGTCCCCAAGCATCATTGACACAAACTCTTTCCAATAAATACTTAGCTCCTGAAAAGCATCAATGATGCGAATGGTGCATGAGTACTAATGAAAAATACAGGGTTTGTGCCTCAGCAAATGATGACTCATCATAGATCACAAATCACAAATCACACCACTACTGAAACAAACAAACATAGATCTCAAAATAAGGACAAGGTAGTTGTTTCAATCTTTAATAATACCTCAACAACCTTTTACGAAAGGGAATATATTCATTTTACATTTATTGTAGTGAAATGAGATTTACTCCCTTTTGCGAAAGGGGTTGAAATACATAAATTGAAACAAGAATGGGACATTAAGGACACACATTCATCATTAATCATACATTAATAAAAGGAGATGAAGTACATTAAGTGAAACAAAATTGTTGATTAGTTAGATTAATGTAGAATTTCAATCTCAGCTTTGTTGATTAACATCATGGATCATTATGTTTCAATATTATCATCACTTTAATATTCTTCTGCCGAATGGAATGACTGTTATTCACAGTTGATCATGTAAAATGACATTCACTCCGTTCGACAAAAGAAGTTAAAGGGACAAAAATTTAAACATAGAAATCTAAGGATATCAACAAGTACATCATTGACTATCACTAACACTACATCAATACATGTGAAAGCACATGAAGGGGACCCCAAAACCCAAATAGGAACAACTTAAAGGAACAGAGGTAATACTTTCTCTTGGTGGTTCTTCCGAAGGGAATTGAGAAATTGTCAACACATTTGATTGTAAACAATCACTCAATTCCCTTCATAACCACCTAAACAAAAATAAGGCTTTCATGAAAGACAACATTAATGATCTCAGAATGTCCCCAAGCATCATGGTTACAAATCCAAACTACAAACACTTAGCGCATGAAAAGTATATCAAAAGACATACTAATGGCAGCATGAGTGGTTGTAGTAATTTGGACTTGCTTCTCAGCATTTAAAAGACTCATCATTGACCACACACAAACAAGAGACTTAAGAGGACAATTAACAACTCAACAAACAAGGCAAGAATTTCTTTATCGATCTAATGCCAGTTTATATGTGAAGGAAGCTATTCGTTTCCTAACACATGAAAACTGGCAAAAGATCGAAAAACCAAAACAAATCAATGTTTTTAGGATCTCAGATGTCCCTAAGCTTCATCGAAGCACACCATGTCAATAAACCATTAGCACACAAAAGCCTTAAACAACCAATGGTTAGATGCTAATGGTGCACTGTGGTTTATTAAACAAAGGTGGCTTCTCCGCAAATTGACAGACTCATCACAGACCAACACAACAGGGACACATTGAAAGACTCATCACAAATCAACATGGACAGATTGTGACACCATATTTAGGAAAGAGGGTCATAACACAGGGACAGTTATGCATTGACTACACCACAGAAGGATCATACAATGAAGGGACATAAGATCACTTAATACAGGGACACATGATCACAATTAGGGGACATAAGATCACCTAACACATGGACATAAGATCACCTAACATGCCTTAGTTGAGTTATCTAGCAAAGGTTATTTTTTCTATACCAAACATGACATTTTCATCAAGTAAAATCATATAATCAACAAAACAAAACAGAGACATATCATTATTTGCAAATGGGACATGTAATCATCATCATCAGATGGGTTTATCATCATGAACCAAAACAGGGGCATATCATCATGAATCAAAACATGAACTAAAACAGGGGTATATCATCATAGGGAATCAAAACAGGGGCATAGTATAAGTGTAAACCCTCAAAACTCCACATTCAACAACAAATCCTCCTTCAACAACAACAAATCCAACACTTATCAGCAAGAGGTCACACTTGATGGCCTACAATTTCAACAGCTAACCATGCTGAACATATTGCTAATTAAAATGAAAAGGGGGACAGACTTATCTAATCATCATCAGCTGCAGCAGTCGTGTCCTTATTATTCTTTAAATAAGGAAACGCAGATATTCTTGCCCAGAGGATACATCAGCATCACCATCCTTATTCTCACACTCACCAACATAAAACAGTTCGAACGAAACAGATCGAGTGGGCTCCTTGCATGCAATAGGGGACATAAAAAACAGGGTAATTATTATCATCATAAACAACAGGGACACGATCTAAACCCACAAATTGAATAAACACGATTTAATAAAATAAATTGAACAACATGGTCATGATTTTTACCCACAAACTTGAAAAACACGATTTAACCCCTTTAATTTATCATCACATAAATGGTTTAACCCACAAACTTAATAACCATAAATCCCTCCAAAATATCACAAACAAATCATCGATTTAACGACATGCAAATCAATAAAAAAACCCTTTATATGATTCAACTAAAAAACATTTTTAACCACAAAATCAACTAAAAATCAAACAGATAAAAAAATACCAGAATTATTCAAAGAATTCCTACAAAATTCAAGCAAGTTCAGATCATCGATTTTTAAAAACATGCAAGTCAATTAAAAACCATATTTCTCATTTTTAACCATATGCAAGAAAAAATAGACATTCACTCTTCATTTTTAATCACAGATTCGTAAAACCTCCACAGAAATACGCCTTTAATTGAAAAATAAAATCCAAAAAATAGACAAATTCAAGATTTATACCTCATCAAATTCATCCTCTCCAAAAAAACCGCATATCATAGGCTGTGGGCAATCGATCGTCATATTTTGATTCCACCTCTTCACCAGGCTCTACCTCCCATTTTTCGAACCACACCTTTAGATATTTTTGAGTACTCGTATTCTCTTTCTGGGCCAACCTCAAGTAATTCAAATACTCGCCAGAATACGAGTGCTCGTTGTTGGGACAATTACATTTCGAACACCAATCGCAATTTGGATCTGGGATTCGTTTGCCAGGAGTACCAAGTAACGAGCAGGCCGAACTTTTTGCATTTGAAGAACCCATGAACAACCTTACAAAGAACCCTAGAAATCTCCAAAAAAAATCAAATTTAGGGTTTAAACCAAATCGCAGCGAATCAAAGGAAGAAAAGGGGACAAAATTAAAGGGGATGCTATCAAATTGATATTCCGATCAAAGTTTATGAATATTTTTGAGAGAAATTTTGAGAGATTGCAAGAGACAAAGAGAGAACTGAGACTAAGAAAACTAGGGTTTTGAGGAGAGAGAGAGAGAGAATCAGAAAATATATGAAAGAGTGAAATGAGAAGAGAGAGGGTGAAAGGGACGTAAATAAATGGGGGGGTGGTTGGGTTGATATGGGGAAGGGGAAATAATTAAATAAGGGAAGGTGGGGATTTTGAGGGAGGAATATGGAAAGATTCTTAGGTATTGTGTGTAATTTAGATGAAATATAAGGGTATTTTGGACAAAAAATTGTCCAAAAATAGAAACAGGAAGAACTTTTAGGAACAACAAAAAAGGAAACATGAAGAACGTTTAGGAGCGGAGGGAGTAGGAGATACACTTAACTAGACACGGTTATTAAGAAAGTGGGGTTGGGGTAAATATTTTAATCAAGTAAATTAAGTGGGGACCATTATGTTTTGGATGGGTTTGGGGTCAGGGGTTTAAGAAATTAATTGTTTAATATGGAAGTGGGTTGGAGTATTATTTAATTAGATGGTGGGTTAAAAAGTTGCTAAAAATGACAAGTGCATCTCCTATTTAAATACGGTCGGAAATGGTAAATGTATCTCGTGTTTAAATATGGAGGGAGCAGGTCATAGTGGTCAGATTATAGGGATAAAAGACACAAAAAGTTGCATTACTAAGTGTCTTTAATGCACGTGTTACTCCTCTCCTTTCACATCACTTTCACGCACATAATTTTAGAATATGTCAAATTCTTGGTTGATTTTGTCATCCGGATTCGCTTATCTAAGCGAATTCACAATATCCACAACAACGTTTCAACTAATTGCTTTATATTTTTAATTTTTGCGAGCAAGTCCCTATAAGCAATTATTGGAGTTACTAAGAGACTAAGAGTACAAGTGACAAAATATATTTTTGATGCGGAAAAGATAATGTTGGATTGTGTTGTTGTATGGGTTGTGTATGTGCCTCTACTTATAATAAAAACTAGATCTCCCACTCTTTGTAGGTTTCCTAATTCATATAAACTTCTATCTTATATCATATAGCTAAGATATAACACAACTCTACCACATACGATATTATATCATATAGCATAACTACGTTATCCTCAGTAATAAGAAATCGGTTCACTGTTAAAAAAAATACTCAAACCGGATCATTTCTTTTTAATTTAAATACAATTTAAAAATAGTTATTTTGGTAAATAAATGAAAAGTACTCCCTCCATTTCTTTTTGTTTGTTATGTATTCCTTTTAAGGTGTTTCACAATATTTGTTACGTGGGAAAATCTTTTCTTTTATAAACTTATTATATTATTATTTTTTGTGCCATCTTTTAATTTTAATTGGTCCAATTTTTCAACTCATTAAATATCTTTGCAATTTTTCAAGTATGTTAAATTAGCAATTTTTGTGCTTTTCCATTATTAGTTCATTTTAATAAATAAAATAATTTTATTGGTTGTTGTAATGATTAGTGGATTGAGGTTTTATTTGGGTTTATTTTTTTAATAAAAAAGGAAAAAAATTTATTATACGTTAATAAACGTGCAAAAGTCCAAACGTAACAAACAAAAAGAAAAGGAGGGAATAGCTATTTTGGTAAATAGCTACATTAATATTAGTAGTAGTGTATTATTAGGATGGAGTGAAGCAAATATGGGGATAGAATGTGAACAAGTAATTTTTGGATTTGGAAGGTAAGATGTATGAATCACAAATTCACATGGCATCAACCTTCCCTCCTCTTTGAGTCCACCAATATCAACGCCACCCTCGTACGTGGCCAACTCTTTCTATTTTCCTTCTTCTTTCGTTAATTAGTTTTATTTATGTGTTTGAACTGTTATTACTACGGGTAATCAAGTTGGTGTTAGTATAGTGATTGCACACTTTGTCTGTTTTTTAATATGTTGAGTTCAATCATAATCTTTGAGGATGAAACGTATTCTTTGCCAACTCTTTACCAATCTGTACAATTTAATTTTTTTTATAGAAAGGTAGAAAGAAGTAGCCAATTCCAACTAGAACAAAGTTCATTCTTTTCTAACGAATTCGTAAAGACATCAAAAATTTTAAAATTCCTCAAAAACTCTCTACGGTCTTTAGCTCAAACTTTTGAGAACATTTACATATCTAATTTAATAAGCAATTCTCTAAAAAGTCGATTTAAATGGAAAAAACGTGAAAACGTTTACATAGTATAACCATTACGAATCTAATATTTCTCTTGTAGTTCGATCCGAAATTATACATAGTAACATTAAAAGGGATTATACCAATTGTCTGTTGGTTTAATGGTGATTGGGGCTGAGTTTAATATGGAGAACTGTGTGTTCGATCCCCCACAACAATAATTAGGAGGGGACTGAAACCTATCCACCCAAAACTTGCCCGAATCCGGATTAACCCTAAAGGTGAATCGGACGGTAACACTAAAAAAAAACATTAACAAGGACTACAATTATAGCAATATATAAAGTTTAATTCACAAACATTTCAGAAAAATTGGATGTACACTGATCTATTGAATGACAACACTCTCTAAATAAACAAGAGCACGTATATTGGGGCGCTTGGAGTGGCTCTCCAAGTAGCTCTCTAACAAGAATTATCTTTTGCCCAACATTGAAGCTCTTGAGTAGTTTTTTATGGAAATTACTTCAAGATAACTTTTGGCCAAGACACCCCAATAATTTAATCTTGTTGGCAAGTGGGAAGCCATTTTATTCGTGATACCTAATCAACTATAAACATGTGATAAACTTTTCTATGTTTAATATTTGCAATTCAAGAAAACATGTAAATGAAATATTAATATACTTGAGGGAGAAGAAAAAACTCAAGAATACAAGTTTGCATCAAGCTTACAGAATGGTGTTGAGCATCTCTATTTATATCATTTGGAGAGAACGGAATTGTAAGAAATTCCTGAAGTCTTATCAAGTTTGGCATGTACTTTTGAAGGAAATTAAGGTTATGGCTTTCACTTGCAGCTCTCTGAAGCAGAAAGTTCACTTAACTTTAGCGTAGTGTAACCCGATGGTTGTTTTTTTTTTTTTGTCGCCTTCTAGCGTAGCCTGCGTGTTTGGCCTTTGGCCCTTTTGTTTCTGGTTGTTTGTAATAAACCGTTACATTTTGGTTGTTTATAATAAAATCCATAATTAACCAAAAAATAAATAAATAATGGTTTCTACCACACTCAATAATACTTGACAATTAATCCACTTGTTAATTATCATCAATAAATATGAAAAAAACAAGTTGGAGGTAAAAGTTACCAGAAAATGGAATTGTTTATGATTTTGAATGACTTATAGGAAAGTAAATAAAATAATAAACAATTGGGTATTGGGTGTAAAAGTTACCAAAAATAGAATTGTGACTCTTAAAAAAATATGGCCAGAAATAGTAATTATGACTGCTACAAACATACGTATAGAGGGAGTAGATATAAAATGTGGTTGAATAAATAAAAAAAATAGGACCTTTTATAAGCATGTATGTGTGGGAAAGGACCCTATATAAAGAAAGTGGCAATTTGAGACCTTAAACTAACTTTTTTCGTTGACTAGGACCTTTGGTCGGATTATTGGAGTTGACCCAGCTTTTCGGCATTGACTTTGACACGTGGCCGGCACATGACATTAAAAACCCTTAATTTTTTTCACTTTCCTTCCAATTCACTCACTGCCTTCATATTAACCTAAAAAAAACCCGAATTTTGTTTTTCTCTCTCCTCTTCAGCGAAACTCTTCAGCTTGAATGGCGCGACCGGGTTGACTCTTCTAGTTGGGAAAGATGCGTTTCTCAGTTGTTGATCGAAGGAAATTGTAATACCTCGTATTTTTCGGAATTTATAAATATGTTTTATTATATATTTATAGGAATTTTTATGAACTTATTTTCATTTAATGAGAATTAAATGTGTTTTTATTTTAATTAATTTAATTATTAATTATTTACAAAAACTGTATTTTTATTAAATAAATTTAACGAATTTATTTAATCTGGATTTGTTGGGTCCTATTTTGAAAACGAATTTAATTTAATCAAAGCCCAGTTAAATTCCATGATCAAACCCAACAAGGCTTGCAAGGAATTAATATTAACAAGCTCGTAAGCAAGCCCAACCTTCAAACCTAAAACCTAGCCCATGAAGGGATGCGAACATATAAATACCCCTTATCAGATCCCCAACCTTAATTTCTGAATTTTCTCTCTCTTCTCTCTCTCCTCTTTCGTCCGCCCATTGCTTCAGCCCCAAGGCACGAGCTCGTGCTCGTGTGCCTGCCCGTGTGCCAGCCGCGCCTCACGCGCGCACCCACACACCCTCGCTGCATCTCTCCCCCGCCCTCGCAGCCCGCAGCCGAGCACTCGTCACTGCTCACTGATGTTGTTGTGTCGCGCACCTCGCGTGCCCCTCTCCCTCTCGCCCAGCGCCCTCGCCCACTCGCACACACGCAACGCTATGCTGCTGCTGTGTTGCGCGCTGCTCGTGCGGATTTCGTGCTCGTGTGTTGTTGCCTCCGTCGCTGCCCACACACACAACATATCAATTTTTGTGTGTGTGTGTTGTTGATTGTTGATAATCAAATTGTATACTTTCAAACTTTTCAATTTTTCAGTTTTAAATTGTTTTTAATTATTTAACTATTTGGATTATTTAAATTGATTGGAACATGAACACCGTGTTTTAATATTTAGTATTTGAATTGATGAGATTCGTTTTGATTCAACAGAATTATAATTTTCAGATTTAAAGGTTAATTAAAGTGTCAATTTTTAAGGTCAAAACATGATTTTATTAATGATCCACTAGTAGGATTTTAGTTCCGATTGTTCAAGAGATTGATTCACATAATTTAATGACAATTTAAATTATGGGAATCAACTTAAATTTTCAGATTTGTTATTAAGCTTTAAAGGGTTGATTTTAATGATTTTTAAAGCTAAAAGTCAATGTTTTATGCTAGGACTTGAGTTGACTATTTGAGACTATTAAATTGATGAATAACGATTAATTTCTAATTAAACCAAGGGTTTTAGTTTCTTAAATAGTTGCTGGAAATTTAGTAAACATGATTAATAATTAAGTTTCTCCTCTGTGTTTATAGGAATTGATTTCTAGTGAGTCGTGATTCGCACAGTGGCCCCCGTACTTAGGTATTCCAGGTACGTACAAGACTAGGGTGACCACCCATCCCTTGAGGACTTTATGAAATGTATCGAATGCGAATCATGTGAACTTATGTGTTGGGAATTCATGTTTGATATGTAGACAAGCATGTGAGAATTGTTATTGAATTTATGTGAACGAGCATATTATGAATTGATTAATGCCTTATAGATTTTGTTGAACTATCATGTTATGGACTTTTATAATCGTTGAATTATGTCAACCATGTTGTTCAAGTTGGTATGCATGTATGAGTGTTGCGCATGCAAGTTATTATGATTATGCTATAGTACGGGATGTCTAGCATACAGTGAGCCTATTGAATATTGCCGCAGTGCATGGTTTATTCTACCGCAAGTGTAGAATATGTTTAGAGAGTCTATGTGAATTGAACTAAGGACTATTCGTGCTAAGGGCACACCCCGCTTGTTAATAGGAAATGTCGGGTTATCTCAAATAGTGTTTTTGAGAAGGAACAATGGGAGTAATTTCACTTGAGTCCTATGTTTGATCACAAGTCCTAAAGGATTAAAATGAAGCGTCATTATTGAATTGGTGTAATTGTTGAATTCTTTGCATGTTATGTCTTGTGTAGAGTCTTTAGTCGCCTTGAACATAACATACTAATTAACGTAATGTGTAACCCGAATGAGCTTCAAAACTCTTGGAACGTATATACCTCGAGTATGAACAATGGGGGGAGTCTTGCCGGAAAACTTTTACTCCTTGAATGATACAAGACGTTGTTTCATTCTTTCTTGTTATGCTGTTATGCATTGGAATTCTGATATGGCCCAAATGTCGGTAGGAGTCCGACTTATTATTATTTGGTGTATGGTTGGCTCCCATCACCCTTTTCTTTCCTTTTGAGGATACTTTATTTACCCGTTTGAAGCTACTTCTTTATTAAACTGTGAGTCAAGAATCGTGTCAAGTGTCGAGTCTTGTCTCCATGTTTACTTGTTTATTAATTGACTTTTGCATGTGGATTATTAATTCTTTGAGTGAAGCATATTAGGATAGAATGTTATTCTAGCTTGTTCGTACTCAGCTTTTGCTGACTTTGTGCTTCATGTCTTTTGGTCATGGCCTTCGCCTTAATGATCCTATGATGATCCATAATTGCATTTGCGTTGTTGGGGAGTAGATTTTAATAAAGCAGGTTTGTAGAGATAACTTGCGGGAGAAGTTATCATGGGAATCGTGTTTGAGAGTTTATTTCTCGTCCGTACTTTATAAACTCTACTTTTATATTTACTTAATTTATTGAGACTATAGTTAATGGATTTTAAACTATTTCGTACTTTGGTTTTGGGCCTTAGTGGTTCCAAGTTGTTAATTGACCATTAACTCTTTAATACGTTTTGAAAGTTAGTTATTTCCGCTGCGTAATTCTGGTAAATAGCCTTAACCGTTATCACGGTGGCGGTAATATCTTGGTAATTCCTTTATTTTAAGTTGGAAAATGTTTTATAAAAGCAAGGAATTATTTGGTTGTTACAAAGTGGTATATTAGAGCTTAGTTTCAGTTCTTCTTTGTAGTAAGTAATACTACAAAGTGGTAATCAGGAGACTAATGCTGCTTTGTAGTAACCTATAATACAAATTGGTATTTGCGGAACTTTAGGATTTTTGAAAATGGTTTTCCTAAAATCAAAGGGCTATTTTGAGTACTCAATATTTTGAAAAGTCAAAAACTATTTATTTGAAGTTATTTGAAAACTTATCTGTTTTATTTTAATAAATTTTCCGGATTTATTAAATTCGAACAAGTCGAATTAAATTTCACAAAAAAAAAAAATCCGAATTTTTTTTCGGATTTCTTTCTGATTTTCGAAAAAAAAAATTATTTATTCGGATTTTCCGAATTTTTCAAAGAAAAAAAAACATTTAATTTTCCGAATTAATTAATTTATTTATTTATTTATTTTCGGAAACTAAACGAATTAATTAATTAAATTATTCGATTAATTATTTTAATTTTCGATTTTAATTTTAATAATTTCGCTTATATTTGAAGTTATTTATTAAATTAATTTCGAAAATTATTCCTATTTCTAAGTGAGAAAGGGTAGATTAAGAAGGATATGTTTAAGATCAAGTATGCATTCAATTAAGTGCTAAGTGTTAAAGTATTGATTGTATGCTTATGCCTTAAGTTAATCATGTTCATGTTGCTTTATGTGATTAATTGCATCACGATTCATGATTAAGCATGTATGTGTGCATTGAGATTGTATGGCTCCACGAACTTACTTTGTTTTGGAACACTTTAGTAAGACTTTTTAGTTGTTGATTTTCAGGATTTAAGATGTTGCTTTCAAAGTACGCAAACCTAGGACACCTAGAGAAGCTAGATTGTGAAACCCCGCACATCTACGTGCAGAAGATTGAGTTTGCTTGCAACTATTATATATGCTACAGTGCAGAATCTGCTTGAACTGAGGAAAAGGGATGTCATGGCCGAAATGGTTATTCATTGTTTTCCCCATAGGAACCCATACATAGGTATGAAGCAACGATTTCGTGATATGCATTCTCCCAATGTCCTTCCTAATTACTACAAGTATGGTACTCCAGATGGTAGGTGGAGGTATGACATGGAGATTATGACCACTATTCTAGAGATGGCGGAAGATAGTTTTGAGGATGGAAAGATGGTTGCAAGTATCCACAACACACAGTTTAGTAGTGATACGGAAACCCAGATGGATGAAGATATTGATGATGATGTTGTTGAGATTGAAAACCCTAATCCTATCATTCCTGAACCTACTGTTGAGATCTCTTGCGACACAGAAATTGAGCCTGAGACTAATGATGAGGTGAACAGTGAGCTACAACAGAATAATGAGGATATGGAATATGAATCTGATCCGGAGGAAGACTTGGATGACTTTGATGATCCTAATGATCAAGACTTTACCCTAGAGCACTACAAGGAGAGGAACGATCGTCAAGATGACTCTAGCATTTAAAGACTTTTCTAATATATAGCTAGTGCTTATTTTAGTGAAGTAATAAAGTAGCAAGCTACTACTTATGGTTCTAGTAGTTCGTTTTGTGGTTTCTCGAATAAAGTACGATCCAAAGGATGTATTATTTTCTCATTGAAGCAATAAAAGTTTAGAGTTCTTTCTTTTACCTCTAATTCTAAGTTTTACGTTCTCTTTGAGCGATTATCGCAAAAGAATTTCATATATTTCTTCAATGAAAATGTACTTGCAAGGTGGTTCAATTCTTCACCACTTAAACGTTGTGATACGGATTAAAGCGGGAATCAGCCCAATAGTAGGCGCCAATCTTGCCTTAAGGGTCCAAAATTTTCGTGCATCTTGTGCTAATTGTGTGACTTGTTAGTACAATGCTTTAGCAAGATAGTGTCCAAACCCAGTTGTTAAAGTTAGTCTTTTGTTTTATTCAGGAGAAGGGACATGACTACCCAAGGCAACTAGCTGAAGTAGTGCAGAACTTAGCACAGAATAGAAATAATCAAGGACTTGATCCAGTTGGTGAAATGTTTAAGAAGGTGGCCCAGAGTAAGCTTCCTTTGTATCAAGGGGAAATAGATCCAACTATACTTGAGAACTGGCTAAGGGAGTTCGATAAGCTTATCCTAGCTGTGAATTACCCAGAAAACCTTAGGGTTAATAGTGATGTGTATTACCTTAGGGGAGAAGCTGATTTGTGGTGGCAAAGGTGTGAGAATGCTTTGAGAGCTACACCTGGATTTGGATGGAAATCATTCAAAGTAGCCTTGGGAAACAAGTTTTATCCACCATATCTGAAGAAGCAGAAAGCCCAAGAGTTCATCGAGTTAAGGATGGAGGGGATGTCTGTAACTGAATATTATTCTAAGTTCATAGAACTGTCAAGGTTTGCACCTGAAGTGGTGGCAACGGAGGAGCTTAGGGCTCAGAGATTTGAGAGTGGTTTAACTATGGATTTTCAATTGATGCTTGCTGGGGAGACCTTTACATCTCTTGACACCCTGTACGGGAAAGCTGTCCATCTGTATGGTCTGCAACAAAGGAAGAATGGAGCTGGTGAAAAGAAGAAGGATGTTGGTAACCAAAACCAAGGTGGTGGCCAAAAGATAAAGGGAACTTTAAGAGAAACAAGGGAAATAATCATTTCCAGTTCAAGGGGAATCATGGTGGGAACAAAAACAATTTCCACAACAACAATGGGGATAAGAACCAGTCTGCAGGGAATGGAACGAGAGTCTATGAGTGTAGACGTTGCCATAATAATCACCCAGGACGGTACTGTAATGGAAACCAAGTTGTTTGTAGGTTCTGTGAGAAACTAGGCCATTGAGAATTTGAGTGTTGGGCCAAGAATGGGAAACCCAACCAAGGAAACCGCCAGAACAACAACCGGAATAACCAGAACCGGAATGGAGGAAACAATGGTGGAAACCAAAAGGGTTACTAGAATGGTAACAATGGCAACAATAGCCAGAGTAATGGAAAGCCTGGGGGAAACTATTAGCAAAATGGGAACTGAAATACCAATGGAAATGCCAATGGAGGTGGCTATAACAAAGGAGTTGCCCAAGGAAAGCTGAATGTAATCACTAGGCAAGAAGCTGAAAACTCGTCTGACGTCATAGCTGGTACTTTTTCTATTAACTCCATTTTAGTTAAAGTACTATTTGATTCTGGTGCGACTTATTCGTTTATATCAAAGGGTATTTTAGAAAAGTTAGAGTTGAAAGAACCCGAAAGAATTGAAGTACCCCATAGTGATACCAACCGGTGAGATTGTGAAGTGCACTAAGATCTATAGAAATGTACCTTTAACCATAGCCAAGACCATATTCCTGTATAGCCTAATTGAGTTTGAGTTACGAAATTTAGATGTGATTTTGGGAATGGATTGGTTGGCAATGTTCAAAGCCAAGATTGACTGTGAGAAGCAGAAGATCCACTTGAAGTCTAGTCTAGGAAAGGTTGTATCCTATCGTCGTTTTAGGAAACCTAGAAATGTAGGAATCATCACGGCAATGGAGCTCGTGAAGTTAGTAAATAAAGGGAACCCTGTTTTCTTATGAAATGTAAGAGACTTAGAACACGTGATGAAAGAGAAACCAGAGGACAGTAATCCCCCGTTTATTTATAAAGTTTATTAATATAGTTTTACGTATAATTAATTATATTTAAATTACATTGGTGAATTTTAGTTTTAATGTATATATATTTATTCAAATGCATTTTAAATATTTTAAGAATTTATGAAATCAAAAGTAATTTTAGAATTTTGCATTGAAAAGAAATCGAATTACGAAAACCGATTGAATTTAGAAAACGATCCTAATTGGTTTTGGATTGAAATCCTAAAACTAAATCCTAATTCTAGGCCCACTTGGCAAAGCCCAAACAACAAAACCAAAACCCAATCTTTCCCTTCTTCTATTTCACGTAAAAACTCAAAACCAAAACCCTGCCCTTGCAAAACTCACGTGAACCAGGAAACCTAAGCACTGCTCCTCTCTTTGCTCAGCCACCACCAACAACGCACCACCACCACCTGCACGCGGTTGCTGCGTCCCCTTGCCGCACCGTCTTGATCTCACCGCCGCCGACGGTAACACCCTCTCCCCTCTGTTTGTTCTTTGTTCTTTGTTCTTTCGAATTTCTTGTCATTCTCCTCCTCACCCGTTTCGGTTCTCACAGCTGCCACCATTGTTTCCTGCCGGCAACCAAGCCACCACCCGACACCGGTCTCCTTCGCCGGTAACACTCTCTCCCCTCCTCGTGGTTCTTTCTCTCTTTCGTCCTCTCCTATCAGTTGTATCGTGATTGCTTCCCTTCTCTCTCGTTCTGTTTTCGCGCAGCACCACCGAGCCGCGCCACCTTCCCTCTCGCTGCCGTCGAGGAGTGTTGTCACCTTCGACCGCGCCTCACCACCTGCCACCGTCGTCCTCCCTTGTCGGTTTACTCCTAAAATCCAAAAGCTAATTCTTTTATCATATGTATTAATTTAAATGTTGCTGAATTGAATTAAAATTATGATTTATACGATTTATGTATTTATTTCAGATTTTAACATTGTATGACTAAACTATTAATTTTCAGATTTCATAATTTGAGTGAAACGAGAATTGGAATTTGGTAAAGCGGAAATTCTAAGTTTTTAATGGTGTTGAATCGTGGTAGAATGATTAGGAATGATTTAAACCATTATTTTTATACTCTAAGCATGATAATTTTGTGTTTGCAAAGTTGTTAAACGAATTTATGTTGCTGAAAATTTAAGTACGATGTTTGCAAAGAGTTTTCAACGAATTCCAATCTCTAATTCAATAATTATGATGCAAGAAAATCAAATGTTCAAGTTTTAATGTTAGGGAATGTTCTAAATATGTTTAGGATGTATTTAGAATGCTTTGTTATTGTTGTGAGTTATTAGAAGTTGATTGGGAATCTTTATTGGTTGCTTTAGGCGGAGAATTCTCCCTAGGCGACTTTTGAAAGTGTTAAAGTGGCCTATTAGTTTGTTTACACAAGGTACGTACATACCTGTGTGCTTGGAATGTGTGTTATCTGTTGAAACCAAGTTGAAATTTGTTGATGGACTTGATTATGTTGGAATTTCATGTTTAATATTGTTGGATGGACATGTTGAACATATATATTTCATTATGAGAATAATAACATGTTAGTAGACGATTGATGTAAACATGTTTGATTGGGAACACTAGATTGTTTTATATATATTGATTCAGATCGATTGATCGTTGTTCCCTTTTAGATTTTCACTATTTTATGAGGGCCGAGGACCTTGTTTAGTAAGTTGAAACCTTATACCCATATAGAGGGGTTGATCAGTATTAAAGGAAAGGTTGGATTTAATTGGAATGAGTCTTGTTTGATACCTTTGTGATCACTTACTTAATTCCAAGATAAAAACAGTTGTGAGTAAATGTGGATTGTATGCCTTATGTGATTGTTGAGTCATAACAGGGTTTCAATTTGTAAATCATGTAAAGTGAAACTGAGTAGCAATAGCTTTAGACTGTGCACGTCTAAAGTGACGGACAAACAGGAGTTGGGGTTCATGGTGGTAGCCCATGGCCTTTATTTCGGACCGGATTGATCACCGTGTCCTATTTTTATTCAAACGTTCCTCGATATCACAGGTCACTGAGGTTACGGAGTCGCGCCCGTACCTCGTCTTCCTTAGTGAAGCTTCTAGCTAGAAAACTCGGTCCATTGTCTATTTCAATTAAAATAATATTATTGTTATAAAAGTCTAGTCCAGTCTAGTCTTGTCTAGTCAAGTGTGGTCGTCAAATTAACATGTTTGGTCTGCCTTTATTTATGTTCATTAGTATCATGTTAGGATTGTTCGCTTAATAGTATCATGTTAGGATTATTATTGATTTAGTATGTAGTACTCAGCTTTGCTGATTACGTGCTTTGTTTGTGTGTGTTGATCATGGCTATGCCTTATTGATCCTGTGATGACCCATTTTGGTGAGCAGTCTCTAAGGATCAATAAGCGTTGCCATCTACAGGTTTGAAGATGATGCATAATTGGGATCGGGATTAGAGAGCTTGTATTTAGTTTTGTTTGCTAAGGGACTTGGTTTGTTAATTTGGACTTGAAACTTGTCGTACTATTTATATTTCCTTATTTCCGTTAATTGGTTTTTGGGATTAAACCTGTAATCTATATTTATAAACCTAAAGTTAGTTTTATGTTTTCCGCTGCAAAATTCTGAATAAGCCGTTACGTTTTCACACGGGCGATAATCCCTTGATAATTCTCTACGTTTTATATAAAAAGGTTAGTTTAGAAAAGAGAGAATTGTCGGGGTGTTACAAAGTGGTATCTAGAAGCTTATGGTTTTACTTCAATGATTTTAGGCGCCTAAACTAGCTATTTTTCTAAAACGAATTTCCTAGAATTGAACTTCTACTTATTATATCATTCAAAAATGCGTACTTTTTTTTGGGGGACCAAATTCATTTTATTTTGTTTGAAAGTATATTAATATTTCGTATATAAGTTCAGAATTAACTTATTTATTCGAAACTTTTCGTTTATGTGAATTAAGTACGTTTTTCTTTATTTTCGAAATTAAATTAAATATATTCGGAAAAAAAAAACAAGACCTTATTCTTTTTATTCGTTATTATTATTCGTTTAATAAAAAAAAAAATTCTTTCTTATTAATCATTCTTGTTCTATTTTAAGCGTTTCAATGTTTACTTATTTTGATTTATTACGAGAGATGGGTAGTATAAGAAGGGCATATAAGATAGAATTACATGTGCATTAGTAGCTAGTTAATGCTAGCATAAGAAATTAATTGTTATGTACGTGCATGTGTTTATTGTTTAAATGTTGTAATTATATTTGCATAATAGAAATTGTTTGCTTCCACCAAACTTATTGTGTTATCGAATTTTGATTATGATTTGGTTAGGAAGTCATTAGTGAGACCAGAAATTGTTTATTTCAGAAATAAAATATTTCTTTCTAAGTATACCTACATAGGATCTCTCGAGAAAGGTCGATATAGAGACCACTGATATTTTTGTGAAGAAAGTGGTGTTTAGATGTGAATATTTTGCTAGGATTCAAGAGCAACCCAATTGTACTAAGTGATAATGAGAATGAAATGGATTATGAGTCTGACATTAATAGTTACACCAGCTTTGAACGCACTATGCGTCATATATTAAGAACAGGAGACCCTGATAGGGATGAGGAAGCCATTCGTGAGTTTGACCGTGTTAGAGGGCATACTAAAGTTGATATTTATAATGTAATGATACTGAGCCAGAAAAGGATGACCTCAGTCTCAAAGGCTACGAAGATCCACAAGGCAGAGAAAACTAGCTTAATATTTTAATACCGAGGATGATGATGAATTTAAATACGAGCCCTTTACTCTAGAAAGCTATAAGGAATCAAAGAACAAGATTGATAATGTTTCCCTCTAAGATCGTTTCATTATTTATTTATGTTGGGAATAATGTGGGACAAGTCGCCCAACGACAGTTTAAATTTATTGCATAGCGCTTTTATTTTATTTTGGGACAAGTACGTTATTATGGTTTAGAAATTGTTATTAATATTGTTTTGAGGAATAAAAGTTTCTTTTAGGACATACAAGTTTGTTTTGAGGAATTAAAGTTAAATATTTAATTATTCAAGTGGTCAATGATTTAGTTTGGGCACGCGAAGAGGAATAATTTCTTTTATTATTATTAATATTATTTGTGATGATTGAATTTGATTTGTTTCCCTCGATCGGATGTCCTTTATGTGAATGTCGTTCGCGAATGATCGAGGAGAATTATTTTGCAATGATTGTTGCACCTTCGTAAATGATTTTATGTGAATATTGTTTATTGAGGCGATCTCTATGGTCAAATCAAATATTGCTTGATATAGAATGACATGTAAGTGATGTTCAGAACCTAAGATAGAGTATATTAATTTCAGGTCGTGTTATAGAATGGCCAACAATAATGACTTAGTTGTTGCTATTCGCCTCTTGGCGGAAAAGCTGATCCAAGAGAGAACTGAGTGTCCCAATTCAGCTGGGGACATGTTTAAGAGACTAGCCAAAGTTAAGTCACCATACCTTAAGGGGGAAACTGATCTTACTTTTTAGAGAACTAGGTTAGAGAGTTTGAGAAATTGTTTGAGACTGTGAACTGTCTTTAGAATATGAGAGTGGGTCAAGTTGTCATGTATTTGAAAGATGAAGCTGATTTATGGTGGAGAGAGAATAGAGTTAGGCTTAGCACTGCTGAGAGATTCAATTAGGATTCAATTGTTACTGTCTTAAGGGAAAGTTTTACCCTACCTTTTATGAGAAAGCGAAAAGTTTAGGAATTCATAAACCTTATTATGGGGAGCATGACCATTGCCGATTACTATAGCAAATTTATAGCACTGTCGTGGTTTGCACCTGAGGTTGTAGCCACAGAGGAGCTAAAGGCTCTGAGGTTTAAGCAAGGTTTGACTGAGGAGATCCAATTAGGATTAGGTGTGGAAACCTTTACATCTTGGATATTGTGTATGGGAAAGCTGCTCATATTTATGGTTTGTAGTCTAGAAGGGACAAGGAAAATATTGTTCTTGGGGAGAAAAGAAAAGAGTTTAATGCTGGGGAAAACCAAGGGAATTTCAAGAGGAATATGAATGAAAATGAAAATGGGAATGGATATGGAAACTTTCAAGGAAGGAACAAACAGGGGCACAACAATAGGAACCAATATGAATTAGTGTATCACTGTAAGGTGTGCAATAACAACCATCCTGGTAGGAATTGTAAGGGAGAATTAATAAACTGTAACTATTGTCAGAAAAAGGGGCATAGGAAGTATGAGTGCTTTACTAAGCAGAAAAAGGAACAAAATGGTAATGAGAGTGGTAACCAGGTGAAGGTTGGATTTAACCAGTCAAGAAATTAGAGTTCGAAGCCTATAGGGCCGCAAGACAGCCAAGGAAACCTCCATAAGTCTGCTAATTAGAATAACAACCATAACAAGGCCCGAGTAAACTGTCTGTGATAAGTCGAAATGAAGCTGAACGACATGTTGACTTAGTTTCTGTTACTTTTCTATTAACTCCGTGCTAGTTAGAAAGTTATTTGATTCAGGGAAAGCTTATTCTTTTGTTTCGTCATCTCTTATTAAGAGTCCGAAGTTAGTAGATTTTGAGGTGATTGATTTACCCGTTAGTATTCCTACTGTTGTAACCATAAGGTGTACCAAATTGTTTAAGAACTTGCCTTGTGAACTATTTTTCGGTTGTGTGAGCTAGATGTGAGTTAAGAAGTCGGAATGAAGATCAAGGATGTTCCAATTGTGAATGAATTCATGGATGTATTTCCTAGTGAGATTGCAGGTATGCCACTTGCTAAGAGCCATTGAGTCCCCTATAGACTTAGTTCCTAGAATGACGCATATATCTAAAGCACCATATAGAATGACACCTCCTGAAATGAGCTAATTAGGACACAATTGCAAGAGTTGTTTGGTGAAGGAATATATTAGGCCTAGTGCATCACCGTGGGGAGCACCTGTGTTGTTTGTTAAGGAGAAAGATAAGAGTATGGAATTATGCATCGATTTTAGGGAGCTAAACACCATCAAGAACAAGTATCCCTTGCCTAGGATAGATGACATATTAGACCAATTGAATTGGGTGAGTGTGTTCTCGAAGACTGATTTGGGTTTAAAGTACCACAGATTGAGAGTAGCTGATAAGAATATACTTAAGACCTCATTAGGATTCGTTATTGTCATTAAGGGTTTAGAGTAACGTCTTTTGGGTTAACCAATGCACCTGCATTAATTATGGATTTGATGAATGAGATTTTCTACGAATTCCGAATTAAGTTCGTTATTATGTTATTGATGATATCCCGATTTATTCAAGGAACAAGAAAGAGCATGACAAACACTTGAGGATTACTTGGAGACGCTTAGAAAGAATCTAGTTTTATTAAATGAAGTATACAAATCTTGAAGTCATATGTGTATAAGTGACACCGACGGAAAAGTGAAGGACTAAATTGATTGAGAACTATGTTACGTAAGGGAATAAATTTAAGAGAAGATTTGAGTGGTCCAGGATCGTTTGAAATCATCTGTTGTCTTGAAAAGATGGTAATGTATGAATTGGTGAAAGTGCTAAGAGTTAAGCCCAAGAGTTATACATCCATGAAAGGCGTAATGAGGATCACTAGAAAGAGAAAGCTGAGTAGAATGAGTTTCTGTAAATCCTACTAAGAATCAAGCTGTGAGTGAGTGACCTACTCCAAAGGAACGTGTCTGATATCTGAAGTTTCCTAGGCCTAGCTAACTATTATAGGGGGGTTTATGGAAGACTTTTCGAACGAAGAAAAACCAATGACCAACTTTATGAAAAAGGAATCGAATTTCCAGTGGAGTGAGAAATGTGAGAAAGCTTTCTAGATTTTAAAAGAGCGTTTGACCTCCGCACCTGTCGTCGCGACAATTGAAACCTTATGAAATCAATTACCCTACCCATGACCTAGAGTTAGCTGTTATTTATTCACTTTGAATGATTTGGAGACATTATCCTTATGGGGCAACATTTGAGATCCTTACCATAAAAGTTTGAAGCTTTGGCAAAAAAGGGCCTAGTGATTCGCTGAAGTAGAAATATCCAAAGTCATTCCCTGGGGTGAGTTACGAGGGCGTAACTCGTTTTCTTTAAGAGGGGTAGAATGCGATAGAAATTCGCGCTTTTTACCTATTTTTATAACAATTTTATGCATTTTATGCTCATTTTTAGCAACTTATACTTGTTGATGCAAAATAAAGATATTCTTCGCATAAGAAAAGGTGTTCTTGAGTAACACAAAGAACTTTAAGTTGGCAAAAGAGTGCACATGAGTGGCACAAGTATTTCTCTAGTAAGAATGAATTAAAGACTTTTGCAAAATGTGTGAATTCTTGTGTCAAGTTTCGGGACGAAACTTCTTTTAAGAGGGGTAGATTGTAATCCCCCGTTTATTTATAAAGTTTATTAATATAGTTTTACGTATAATTAATTATATTTAAATTACATTGGTGAATTTTAGTTTTAATGTATATTTATTTATTCAAATGCATTTTAAATATTTTAAGAATTTATGAAATCAAAAGTAATTTTAGAATTTTGCATTGAAAAGAAATCTAATTACGAAAACCGAATGAATTTAGAAAACGATCCTAATTGGTTTTGGATTGAAATCCTAAAACTAAATCCTAATTCTAGGCCCACTTGGCAAAGCCCAAACAACAAAACCAAAACCCAATCTTTCCCTTCTTCTATTTCACGTAAAAACTCAAAACCAAAACCCTCCCCTTGCAAAACTCACGTGAACCAGGAAACCTAAGCACTGCTCCTCTCTTTGCTCAGCCACCACCAACAACGCACCACCACCACCTGCACGCGGTTGCTGCGTCCCCTTGCCGCACCGTCTTGATCTCACCGCCGCAGACGGTAACACCCTCTCCCCTCTGTTTGTTCTTTGTTCTTTGTTCTTTCGAATTTCTTGTCATTCTCCTCCTCACCCGTTTCGGTTCTCACAGCTGCCACCATTGTTTCCTGCCGGCGACCAAGCCACCACCCGACACCGGTCTCCTTCGCCGGTAACACTCTCTCCCCTCCTTGTGGTTCTTTCTCTCTTTCGTCCTCTCCTATCGGTTGTATCGTGATTGCTTCCCTTCTCTCTCGTTCTGTTTTCGCGCAGCACCACCGAGCCGCGCCACCTTCCCTCTCGCTGCCGTCGAGGAGTGTTGTCACCTTCGGCCGCGCCTCACCACCTGCCACCGTCGTCCTCCCTTGTCGGTTTACTCCTAAAATCCCAAAGCTAATTCTTTTATCATATGTATTAATTTAAATATTGCTGAATTGAATTAAAATTATGATTTTTACGATTTATGTATTTATTTCAGATTTTAACATTGTATGACTAAACTATTAATTTTCAGATTTCATAATTTGAGTGAAACGAGAATTGGAATTTGTTAAAGCGGAAATTCTAAGTTTTTAATGGTGTTGAATCGTGGTAGAATGATTAGGAATGATTTAAACCATTATTTTTATACTCTAAGCATGATAATTTTGTGTTTGAAAAGTTGTTAAACGAATTTATGTTGCTGAAAATTTAAGTATGATGTTTGCAAAGAGTTTTCAACGAATTCCAATCTCTAATTCAATAATTATGATGCAAGAAAATCAAATGTTCAAGTTTTAATGTTAGGGAATGTTCTAAATATGTTTAGGATGTATTTAGAATGCTTTGTTATTGTTGTGAGTTATTAGAAGTTGATTGGGAATCTTTATTGGTTGCTTTAGGCGGAGAATTCTCTCTAGGCGACTTTTGAAAGTGTTAAAGTGGCCTATTAGTTTGTTTACACAAGGTACGTACATACCTGTGTGCTTGGAATGTGTGTTATCTGTTGAAATTTGTTGATGGACTTGATTATGTTGGAATTTCATGTTTAATATTGTTGGATGGACATGTTGAACATATATATTTCATTATGAGAATAATAACATGTTAGTAGACGATTGATGTAAACATGTTTGATTGGGAACACTAGATTGTTTTATATATATTGATTCAATTCGATTGATCGTTGTTCCCTTTTAGATTTTCACTATTTTATGAGGGCCGAGGACCTTGTTTAGTAAGTTGAAACCTTATACCCATATAGAGGGGTTGATCAGTATTAAAGGAAAGGTTGGATTTAATTGGAATGAGTCTTGTTTGATACCTTTGTGATCACTTACTTAATTCCAAGATAAAAACAGTTGTGAGTAAATGTGGATTGTATGCCTTATGTGATTGTTGAGTCATAACAGGTTTTCAATTTGTAAATCATGTAAAGTAAAACTGAGTAGCAATAGCTTTAGACTGTGCACGTCTAAAGTGACGGACAAACAGGAGTTGGGGTTCATGGTGGTAGCCCATGGCCTTTATTTCGGACCGGATTGATCACCGTGTCCTATTTTTATTCAAACGTTCCTCGATATCGCAGGTCACTGAGGTTACGGAGTCGCGCCTGTACCTCGTCTTCCTTAGTGAAGCTTCTAGCTAGAAAACTCGGTCCATTGTCTATTTCAATTAAAATAATATTATTGTTATAAAAGTCTAGTCCAGTCTAGCCTTGTCTAGTCAAGTGTGGTCGTCAAATTAACATGTTTGGTCTGCCTTTATTTGTGTTCATTAGTATCATATTAGGATTGTTCGCTTAATAGTATCATGTTAGGATTATTATTGATTTAGTATGTAGTACTCAGCTTTGCTGATTACGTGCTTTGCTTGTGTGTGTTGATCATGGCTATGCCTTATTGATCCTGTGATGACCCATTTTGGTGAGCAGTCTCTAAGGATCAATAAGCGTTGCCATCTACAGGTTTGAAGATGATGCATCATTGGGATCGGGATTAGAGAGCTTGTATTTAGTTTTGTTTGCTAAGGGACTTGGTTTGTTAATTTGGACTTGAAACTTGTCGTACTATTTATATTTCCTTATTTCCGTTAATTGGTTTTTGGGATTAAACCTGTAATCTATATTTATAAACCTAAAGTTAGTTTTATGTTTTCCGCTGCAAAATTCTGAATAAGCCGTTACGTTTTCACACGGGCGATAATACCTTGATAATTCTCTACGTTTTATATAAAAAGGTTAGTTTAGAAAAGAGAGAATTGTCGGGGTGTTACAAGGACATTGCAGTGGTGAATGAGTTCTTGGACGTGTTTTCGGAGGAGATCCCAGGAATGCCGCCCAATCGACCAATTGAATTTACCGTAGACCTAATACTCGGAACTGCACCTATCTCGAAAACCCCATACCGGATGGCTCCGGCGGAAATGAGGGAGTTAAAAGGTCAACTTGAGGAATTACTAGGGAAAGGTTATATTAGACCAAGTGCATCGTGTGAGGGGGTCGAAAAAGCACGAGGCTAATGTGTGACCTTGTCCCTCGTGGGTGTGACGTTTCTTTTTGTCAAATCAAGTGTAATTGGATTTCCTGTGAGTTTACACCCAATTGACTAGTAATATAGGAGTCGCCATTCAGTTTTTAACGACAATGAGAAAAACTGACAAAACCCGGTTATCGTGACATAAAGGGAGTGCAATTATGTTTGACCACGACGGCCGTAGGTTCCCTTGTGATCCCTGGTGTGGGGATTTCTCAACATACACCCGCAAGGTAGAGATTGAGGGTTCGGGGGATTGTAACTACCGAGAGGAGTACTCGCTCTTCGATAACTCCAGAGGCAGGATATCCTTACTAGCTCAGCATAAATAATTGAAGGAACATGCGTTAACTATTAAACTAATCTGAGTTGATTTTAACAATATGCAACATATAGTACTAGATCGAACGCGATTATCTGATTTAGATTGTTTTAAGGGACCTAGCATGATAATCCAATTTCCCAACATATTATCTTTATTAGGCGTGATAGAACAATCAGATTTAATTAGTTTAACAGTTCATAAAAGGGCGAGGAAAGCAATTAAACCATGGAAGAGGGACACATTACGACGCACCCTTGAGAGGTGCGTCACGGTTCTCAGAAAACTAACCACTTTGACTTTGCTATTTCTCCTTTTATTTAACGAATCTCAAATTATAGGACAGGATACGTTCTGTTCGATTTTTGGATCGATTGCGACAGAACGCGTGATCAGTTTTGCAGCGTGAGGCTTGGGCTTAGGGGTTTAGAGTCAATACTCAGAATAATAATTGTGTGTTGTCCCCTTTTCACGTCGAACTTAGGGCCCTATTTATAGAAAAGAGTTCGTGGAAAGATAGAATTGTAGAACTCTAATCCACGAGGAATTAGGAAAGAACACGTCCCATGTAATTTCAGCGCCCAGGGCTGGGCGCCGAAGATTTCGGCGCCCAGAGCCAAGCGTTGAAAATAGGGTCTGGGCCGTTTCTTTGTCAGATTCGGACTCTTAGAATCCGGAGTGTATGAGACTTTAATCGAGTCTTTTAGTGCGTATTAATTTTATGATGGAATGCATCTGGGCCCGTTACGAACTCTAGGCTCGTTAGGATTTTAATTAATACGTAACTCTTATTTTCGAATCGTATTAGGAACAGGATTCTCTCGCAATTTCTATCTCATTTAGGATTTATGTTGGAGTGCAACACCTAATTCTGACAGGTTTCTATCTTTTATGACTTTCCACTTTTAACAACTGCCCATTACGGCAGTTACTATTTTTAGCAGGTTTCTATAAATACCAGGTTTCTATAAATAGCAGGTTTCGGGTGAAATGAAAAGGGGAATTGAGATTCGTTATTTTATAGGAGATGCGTTGCCAAGTGGAGATTTATGTTCTCATCATCGAACCTTCCCTTTCGGGAATGGGGACAAAAGTAGGTGTCTACAGTTAGCCCCCACTTTGACTGAGTCTTGGAGTAAGACGATGGTCAAAGTAATAGACGGAGTGCGCCACATAAGTCAAGGTGACTTGCTTTTGCGAGGGTCTCACGAGCCCCCGAGTGATAACATTTGACTTAAGGGTCATCACTTGAAGTGTCGACATATCCCTCACGTGTCATTGGGATTTGTCAACGGATAGTATAGGAACTCCCTCACTTTGTCATTGGAAGTATCTAAAGAGACGTAGAAACACCCTCACTTTGTCATTGGGAGTAGCTACAGATGTTTTCGAAATTAAATCTATAAAGTGTAATTGGACCTGGCCAAGCCCAACCACGAGGTAAAAATGTTTTTAAAGATTCTCATTTTCAGGGCTAGCTAAACGAGAAAACCCCCTTGTTTTTATGGGACGTAAAACGAAGGAAAATCCAGCACATCGTTCTTTTTTGGAAAAACGGAAAACCAATCCTTTAATTTTTGGAAAAAGGGAAAACCGAAAAAAGTTATCCCTGCAGCGACTAAGGACCTGCGCGGTTAGTGACGCAGACCCCGCCGGCTAAAGATGGCGAGCCTGTCCGCTAAGGGTGGACACCCCTTCCGATAGAAGTGGACGAATCTGTTTTTGAAATTTGAAAATAAGGACCTACGCGGTTTGTGACGTAGACCCCGCCGGCTGAAAATGGCGAACCTATCCGCTAAGGGTGGACACCCTGTCCGATAGAAGTGGACGAATCTGTTTTGAAATTTGTTTGTGCTTTTTGAAAATAAGGACCTACGTGGTTTGTGACGTAGACCCCGCCGGCTGAAGATGGTGAGCCTATTTTGAATTTGAAGACTTTATTTTTCGAAAACTAAGGACCTGCGCGGCTAGTGACGCAGACCCCGCTTGCTGAAGGTGGGCGAGCCCTGTCCACTAAGGGTGGACGCCCCGCTCGCTGGAGGTGAGCGAACCTGAATTCGTCTTTTTGATTTGGGATTCGCGTGCCGCGGTCTTGCCTGATTGAGGTGGACAAGTCCCTATTTCATTTTTTCTTGTGATTTCTCTTGAGAATTTCTTTTTATTCATTCTTGTAGGAGCGAATTCTTTCGAGGGATGCTCGGATTCGGTTACAACCTGAACGTGGGTTGACAACGTGCTTAGACGGACCATTGTCTCGTGGTCATCATCTTTCATGGTCTTGAGCTAGTCTTTACGGCTCAATTTTGCCACTACTTGGGTCCTTGATTAGGGGACTACGTATAGGTATCAACGGCGACCTTTGTCTTGAGGTCGTAAACCGGTTTTATATTTTGAGACATCCAGACACGGGACTTCGTACAGCGTAGTCTGGCAATATTGTTTTACCTTTGCATAATATATATTTTCTTTCGAGCCCCCCAAGCACTCGTGCTTGACGGTCATTTCTTGTCAAAGAGGTTCCTTGGGGATACGCATTCTGTAATATCCTTGATCGTGTTTGGGATTGTGCTCGTAAGTGCGAGCGATCTGTGTAGTGGTGTGCTACTCTTAACAAAGCCGTGAGGTGCGACTTTCAGTAAAGAAATCGGCAATTTTCAAGTCGAATGAACATGGCAGGGCCCTATAGAAGTCAGAGCTGTTTTTTTGGGTCTGGGATCATTTTCGGCGCCCATGCCTGGGCGTTAAAGATTTCGGCGCCCAGCGCTGGGCGCTGAAAATAATTTCTGGCGAGGTTTCTTGATGACAGAGTTGGCCTCTTGTTCGTTCGTTTTCCTTCTTTTCAACGCGTTCGTAAATGTTCGATACTTAGAAAAGATGATATGTATGTGCGAACGAGCGTTCATAGAATGGCCGTTGTGTGTGGTCCATTAATCAGTTTTTTTGAATCAAATTTTTTTTTGAGCAATGACTGATTTTGAATAGTTTGCTTAGAAGCTTGATAGGGTTCAGGCCCATTTATGAAGTGGGCTCAAGAATCATGCCCTTCTTGATCGTTCAAACATTTGCTTCGAGATTTTTATTTTGCTATGGTCGTTTCGTAGCTAGGAGCCCCCAAGTATGCATGTTGGGATGCTTCCTTTTGGCGTACGATTTTTGTAGGTTCTTTCGAAAAAGATGCCTTGGGGTTCCTGCTCGTGTAGGTGCGAGCTATCCCTTCCGTGGTAGGTAATATTTTGCTACCTTTAATCCTTAATGTAGAAGTCGTGTGGCTTGCATTTTGAATTTGGGCGATAAGTAGTCTTCGCCTCCTGCTCTTGGTCGTGCCCGCATTAGTGCAATATGCCTCACTCTTTTTTTTTTAGACTTGTACCGTGGGATGGTTGAACTTATGGTGCGACGTAGGCTTGTGTGGCCTAACCGCATGTATTAGAACATTTCTCCAGGTGTTGGGATATCATTATTATTTTTTGCGTTGGAGTACTTCGTTACGCCTTGTTCAGGTGCTCGAACAAGTGTAGCACCTTCTGCGTGGGTGTGCACGGCTTATTACTCCGTTCGATGCGAGGATTCATGGATGTTTCTTTCTTGTTTTTATACTTGGAAAATTTAGCAAGCCGAGAGAATCAGCGCCCAGGCTGGGGCGTTAAAGATATCGGCGCCCAGCTCTGGGCGTTGAAAATGATTTCTGGGCAGAATTTGACAGTTTTTTTTTATCCTTGATTTTTCTTTTGCTTTTGCTTTGGAACGACGTAGACTGTGTAACGGGTGCTTGTAGGGCGAGCGTTATGTGCAGTAGTTTGATCGGGGTTTTGGTGACTCGCGATTTTGAGTTACCCTTGTTAGTGGGGTGACTTTATTATTCTAAGTAGTGCTTAGAAATTTGGGAGGGGTTCTAGCCATTCTAAGGTTTGTTTTACAGGATTGACCTTAGGATTGTCCCCCTATGACGTGTGTATAGCATCAGCATCAAGAATTTGCGATAAAATCGTCATTTCGAGCATTTTTAGAGTGTTTTTCTCAAGCCCCCAATTGTAGCTACGGGATTGGCTTGGTGCTATAATGCTTGGCATACGTTTTTATGCATTCATGGTGACATGGATCATGAATAGTTTGAACCAGACTCGTTTAGTGCGAGGTACGTTCGAGTAGTGATTTGCTACTTCTCTTGTAAATGTCGTATTGTGCGACATTGCCATGGTGAAGGTAGTCACATGTTGAAGTGTGCCTTGACCAAAAGCTAGGTGCCTTTCTTTACCCATAATCATATTTAGAAATCTTTTTGACTCACTTGCAACATCGAGAAAAACGCATACTTAGCTTAAACCAACGACACTTTATTATGTTCGAAGAAGTCTTTGAAAATTATTTGAAATCCGAGTCCTACTGTGTACAATCCGAGGTGTCCTAAGTAAGTTGACTTATAGAAGGGTTCGTACAGGATTACATGAGTGAATCAAAATACTGTTACGATTTTTGGAATGCTGTCTAAGGATTTGCTGGAAGCCAGGGTGCAGGCTTCAAGGTATTACTTGTGCCCATGTGGCACATGTTTTAGGCTTTTAGGGCCATCTTTTCCAGAATTGCGGGAATATGAACCGTTTTCAAATTGACTTAGATTTACTTGGTGTATGTCTGCACAAAAGGTCAAGGTATACTTAGTTATTTCCCTAGCTCTTTCATTTCAATTTTTAGCCCCCAGTTGCTGTTATGTCTTCTCATTAATGATGCTTTCTGATTTCGATTTTAGATGCCCGTGTCATATGTCTAAGTAGGGTGAGCCTTGGTTAAGTGCCAAGTCCTATTGACAATGTCTGATTTTTTCAAAGGAGATTAGCAAGTATTCGAATTACCATGAACGGGTGCCCTGAGTTCGAAGGAACGATGGGGCGATGCCGTAGAACAATCTTCTTCATTGCAAGCTTACTGCCTTTACTACTTGTTGGCGATCGTGACTGTGTCTAGTGGTGAAAGAAGGTCTTTAAGCGAACGACTATGTCTAGTGGTGAAAGAAGGTCTTTAAGTGAGTTAGTTCGCTTTAGGGGTGGGTCAAGTCGAGTACTTTAGAGGTCATGGAAGCTTGCGCTAGCCCCCATTCAATTGAGGCAAAGCGATCTTTTGAGTCTTGGCTAAGTGCCTAGGAGTGTGAGTGCTCCTTCTGGCAAGGGTACGTGGCCTTATTATTTTTCGATGTGTGCTCATTTTGGCATCTTGATGACTTGGATTCTTCCTTTGACTTTAAATTTTTCTTTCGGCTTGGATGGCAAGTAATTAAATTTTAATAAGGGACTCTATTTCTTATTCTTGTTATTCTATAGGCTCTAACATTTTTGCAAATTGGTTGGACCGAATCATGGATTGCCTACGTATCCGCCTTAAATAGATTTAATTTGGAATCAGGTCTTGCGTAGTTCTTAGCCAGAAAATGGTTTCTTAGAATGCCGAATTCGATAAGTATGTTCTGAGGTGGAAACATATTATTTGAAACGGTAGAATAAGTGAAGTTTATTATTTTTTTAATCTGCTGCCTTGCCGTAAGCCAAAATTTGCTTTATATTTTTTTTGATTGAGTACATGTATTTTCTTTGCGTGATGTACCCCTCCAAGTGTTCGTTATTGTTCCGTGTATGTGCGGATAAAATGACGAGCACTTCTGGACAAATTTTAGCAAGCAGAGAGATTCAGCGCCTAGGCTGGGGCGCTAAAAATTTCGGCGCCCAGCTCTGGGCGCTGAAAATGATTTCTGGGTGGATCCTTTTTTTTTTGGTGCGCTAAATGCTTCTTTTTCTTTTTAGACGAGCTTTTAAAGGCGCTTTGCAAAGTTTCTTTTGTATTATTTACATTTTTTTGTACTTTTCATTTCTTTTTTATTCGTGACTCAAGACGGTTTGAAAGATGGGTTGAATGAGATAGGATAATTTGTATAGGTATTGGTCAAGCATGAGGATTATATTTGCTAGGACTCACAATTTGCAGCCTCGAACTAGTGTCATGAGTTTACATCAACCAAGGCCAATGAGTAGCATGGGGACGGCTCAAGGGTATATCAACAGGATGTATTCAAACAAGTTATATGGTCATTATGCTAACGGTGGTGTAATAATGGGTATGACGCACGTGTCAATGGCCGTACGTGGTTTGCAATTGACAACAAGTTCAAGAACAAGAGTCGAGGTAATGGTTTCTTGAGTTATGGCAATGAGAACATGGATGGGTTAAATGAGCTGAACAGGGGTCCCGGAGCGAAGGCATCTAAGAACATAAGGATTGGAAAGGGTAGACATCGTAGAACCTTATGTAGTTTTTGTGGCATGATTTGGATTGGTTGACTCAATTGTTTTCCTTCGTTTACTTGGGTAAATTTCGCACTTTGGGAGGTACGGGCTAAGTATTTCATGGCTCGCTCTTTTCGCTCTCCCTTTTCTTTCTCTTTTTTCTTTCTTGCTCGGGATTCCCCCCCCCCCCCCCCCCTTTTTTTTTTAGGCTAAAAGGTAGATGGTTGTGGTCTTTGAGTCACGAGGCGAGACTGAGTGAGCCTCGTTTGGTAGGCCTATAGTGGACCTTTAATTTTAGTAGGCCTAGGGTGGACCTTTAATTTTAGTAGGCCTAGGGTGGACCTTTAAATTGTCTTACTTTGCAAGCGTATTTAGTCGTTTCTTAAAATGTGCAAATAGCGTAGATTCCAAATATTGTTTTTACTTTATTGAAATTTAACGAAAGAATTACATCGAAAATAATTTTTTGTTTCTTTTCAGACTCCGATTTCCGGGATTTAATTGGAAGTTGTGATTTAGACTCGAACTTTCATTAATCTTTCTGATTATAACCCGTGTATGAATACAAGGAGGTGGCCTATACTCAAAATAATGACATGGCGTAAGCCTATAATATTTGACCAAGCAACTCTCAGACTTAGGCTAATTGGACCATAAGTTCCATTGGTTGACACTTTAGATTTTAACCCTTGGGTGTTCATTTGTCATGCGCCATTTTGCTTGATGTTGGCAAGGTAGTTAGTCGGGGAGATCGAATTTTCATTTTTGCAAGACTAGAATCATTAGTGCGGCTTCCCTCTTAGTGTGTATTGCTTTACCCCAATGGTAGCCTTATGGCATGCCAATTTGGGTATTTTCATGGTTCATCATGTTGTATTCATGGAAAATCTTTTTAGTCCGTACTTAGGGGTACTTCAAGGAGCGAGTGGCTCAAGAGGACTATGATAGTCGTGACCCCATGTGATCATAAGCCTTGAGGTCATTAATTTTTGCTAATGGTATTGACACCTTAGGTTCACTTTGGGGGTTGTGCGTCTATGGGGGAATGATTTTCAGAATGTGACTGTTTCCATTTTGCAAATACTATAATATATTCTTTTTATTGGTGAGAGAGAGTATTGAGGCCGTAGATTCTTAGCAAGGGATGACAATTACATATGGGTGCTTATTGATTTAAATGTTAGGAAGGGAGACTTAATATGGTTTAACCTTTTAACTTGCAGAACGACACCAAGCATTAGGACCGATTCTATGGATAAGACAACTAAGACTTAGGATTTAGATTGTACTTTGGCATAGCCTAGTCTAGACTCGGATTTATTTATTTTTATTCGAACATTATTTTTCTTTGAAAACTTCATTTGAACATTATTTTTTGAATTCTTTGCCCATGTGACATTCAAGGTTATTTCAATTAGCGTGCTCGGTTTCGGAGCTGAACGTTGTCGTCATAGGAGGCCTAACAATGACACAAAGAGTTAATTTTTTTTTTACCAGTCGCTTTTAGAATCGAGTGCCTTTTCATACGCCCTCATAGCAATTTTTACGAAAAGTTTTTTTTGCTACATATTTTTTGCGCCGGCACCGAGGGTGCTACGCCTGACCAAAAGGCCAGGCAGCAACTTCAGCGCCCAGCGTAGGGCGTGAGAAATTATGGCGCCCAGCCAGGGGCGTTGAAAATGCGTCCTTGGCTGGTTCTCGTTTTCTGTTTACTTCTACTTTTGTTTTTGCGACTTTAATTTTGCGTTCTTGCCTTATAACGTCCATTACGCATTGTGCAGCGTTTGTGAGATTCATTACAGGCCATCCCGAGCGTCGCTTATTTTTGTGGCGATCGTTCGGGTTTGCGGAACACGTATTTCAGTATAATTCTTTGGCCAATTGTTTTATGAATGTTTGGGAAATTTTTAAGGTCGTTGGTTTTCTAACATTTTTAGTCACACACAATCACATATTTCGCTACACATAACTAACATTACATCATGAGGCAATAATAATATGTCATGTAGTTTATGATAGGCTTCTATGGGTAGTATTTGCGCCTATCTTGGTACCGCTTCTATCGCAGATCCAACACATGCCCAGGTCGAGGTAGTGCCTTCAACAGACGAATTTCGCCCAAGAGGCCAATCACGATGTAAGCCAAGGGGGCATGCACCAATGAAAGGGACCTAATGGGCGAGCGATTGGGTTTGGGACGGGTGTACTACTAGCGAAAGTGCCGAGTGGACAACATTCGAAGCGTATGCACCCCCCGGTTGGCGATGGGTATACTTAGTCCTAACTCCCCGAGGGAGCCAAGATTCGTTATGCGGTTCTGTCCGTTCACATTAATATGCTGATTTTCAGGTCGTCCCAACTTGATGGGGAAATAAACGCGGGGTAGGATCGTTTCACCCTTCGGCTATTTTGATTACCTACAAGCACGAGTATTTCCTTCACTATCCCCAGCGGAGTCGCCACTGTGAGGGGGTCGAAATAGCACGAGGCTAATGCGTGACCTTGTCCCTCGTGGGTGTGACGTTTCTTTTTGTCAAATCAAGTGTAATTGGATTTCCTGTGAGTTTACACCCAATTGACTAGTAATATAGGAGTCGCCATTCAGTTTTTAACGACAATGAGAAAAACTGACAAAACCCGGTTATCGTGACATAAAGGGAGTGCAATTATGTTTGACCACGACGGCCGTAGGTTCCCTTGTGATCCCTGGTGTGGGGATCTCTCAACATACACCCGCAAGGTAGAGATTGAGGGTTCGGGGGACTGTAACTACCGAGAGGAGTACTCGCTCTTCGATAACTCCAGAGGCAGGATATCCTTACTAGCTCAGCATAAATAATTGAAGGGACATGCGTTAACTATTAAACTAATCTGAGTTGATTTTAACAATATGCAACATATAGTACTAGATCGAACGCGATTATCTGATTTAGATTGTTTTAAGGGACCTAGCATGATAATCCAATTTCCAAACATATTATCTTTATTAGGCGTGATAGAACAATCAGATTTAATTAGTTTAACAGTTCATAAAAGGGCGAGGAAAGCAATTAAACCATGGAAGAGGGACACATTACGACGCACCCTTGAGAGGTGCGTCACGGTTCTCAGAAAACTAACCACTTTGACTTTGCTATTTCTCCTTTTATTTAACGAATCTCAAATTATAGGACAGGATACGTTCTGTTCAATTTTTGGATCGATTGCGACAGAACGCGTGATCAGTTTTGCAGCGTGAGGCTTGGGCTTAGGGGTTTAGAGTCAATACTCAGAATAATAATTGTGTGTTGTCCCCTTTTCACGTCGAACTTAGGACCCTATTTATAGAAAAGAGTTCGTGGAAAGATAGAATTGTAGAACTCTAATCCACGAGGAATTAGGAAAGAACACGTCCCATGTAATTTCAGCGCCCAGGGCTGGGCGCCGAAGATTTCGGCGCCCAGAGCCAGGCGTTGAAAATAGGGTCTGGGCCGTTTCTTTGTCAGATTCGGACTCTTAGAATCCTGAGTGTATGAGACTTTAATCGAGTCTTTTAGTGCGTATTAATTTTATGATGGAATGCATCTGGGCCCGTTACGAACTCTAGGCTCGTTAGGATTTTAATTAATACGTAACTCTTATTTTCGAATCGTATTAGGAACAGGATTCTCTCGCAATTTCTATCTCATTTAGGATTTATGTTGGAATGCAACACCTAATTCTGACAGGTTTCTATCTTTTATGACTTGCCACTTTTAACAACTGCCCATTACGGCAGTTACTATTTTTAGCAGGTTTCTATAAATAGCAGGTTTCAGGTGAAATGAAAAGGGGAATTGAGATTCGTTATTTTATAGGAGATGCGTTGCCAAGTGGAGATTTATGTTCTCATCATCGAACCTTCCCTTTCGGGAATGGGGACAAAAGTAGGTGTTTACACATCGCCTTGGGGAGCGTAAGTCTTGTTTCTGGAGAAGAAGGATGGAAGTATAAGACTCTGTATAGACTACAGGGACCTCAATAAGGTCACAATCAAGAATATCCTTTGCCTAGGATAGATGACCTGATTGACCAGTTGAAAGGAGCAGGAATGTTTTAAAGATTGACTTGAGGTCAGGTTATCATCAGTTGAGAATCGCAGAGCACGATATACCAAAGATTGCATTTAGGACTAGATACGGTCATTATGAGTTCACAGTTATGCCTTTTGGATTAACCAATGCGCCTGCAATTTTGATGGACTTAATGAACCGATTACTCCATGCATTCTTGGACAAGTTTGTAGTGGTTTTCATAGATGATATTCTGGTATACTCCAAAAGTGAGGAGGATCATGCGGAACACTTAAGGTCAGTGTTGAGTACCCTGAGAGACAACCAGTTGTACGCCAAATTCTCGAAGTGTGAATTCTGGCTGGAGAAAGTTGCATTCTTAGAACATTTTGTATCTAAGAAAGGAGTTGCAGTGGACCCTGCAAAGATAAAAGTTGTTAGTGAGTGGCCTACACCTAAGAGTGTAACCGATATTCGGAGTTTTCTTGGTTTAGCGGGTTATTATAGACGCTTTGTGCAAGATTTTTCTAGAATCGCCAAACCAATGACAACCTTGATGAAGAAGGAAGCGAAGTTTGAGTGGAATAACCAACGTGAAGAGGCATTCCAAGCTTTGAAGACGCGATTGACAACCGCGCCGATGTTAACCTTACCAGATGAGAGTGGTACCTATGATGTGTACAGTGATGCCTCTAAGAATGGCTTCGGGTGTGTATTGATGCAGAACGGGAAGGTGATTGCATATGCATCAAGACAGTTGAAACCATATGAATCCAATTACCCTACCTATGATTTTGATATAATATGGAGACACTATCTGTATGGTGTGAAATGTAGGATATTCACGGATCATAAGAGTTTGAAATACATTTTCATGCAGAAGGATTTGAATATGCGCCAACGAAGGTGGTTGGAATTAATAAAGGATTATGACTTGGACATTCAATACCATGAGGGAAAATCCAATGTAGTTGCAGATGCCTTGAGCAGGAAATCAAGTCATAGTGTGAATGCGTTAGTAGTTGCTAACGAGCTGTGTAAGGACATGGGCAGCGATTGAATCTAGAAGTAGTGAGTGGTGAATGTCTTGAGGGAATGATGAATGCCTTAACCATCCAGCCGTCGGTATTTGATGAAATCAGGGAGAATCAGGCTGGAGATGTTAAGTCAGAGCGGATCAAGGAAAAGATTAGCAAGGAAAGGAAATGGACTTTAAGATCCACGATGATGGAAGTTTGAGGTACAAAGGACGATGGTGCGTGCCTCAAAAGTGTAGTGAACTAAAGGAAAAGTTGATGAGAGAAGGTCAAAATACACCATATTCTATTCACCCAGGAGGTGATAAGGATCTGGAAAAGGTCTATTGGTGGCCAATAATGAAGAATGAAGTGGCTGAATTCGTGGCAAGATGCTTGATTTGTCAGAAGGTTAAGATTGAGCATAGAAGACCTCAGGGGAAGGTCCAACCTTTAGAAATTCCGAGTTGGAAGAAGGATTGTATCTCAATGGACTTTGTCACTTGTTTACCCAAGTGGAAAATTGGAAATGACACCATTTGGGTAATAGTAGATAGGTTGACTAAGTCGGCAGTGTTCATACCAATGAAAGAAACCTGGAAAATGGAACAACTTGCTAAAGCTTACATCAAACATGTAGTGATATTACATTGAGTTCCTAAGGATATCGTATCAGATAGGGATTCTAGGTTCCTTTCGAATTTCTGGAAAAGTGTGCAGAAGAACTTTGGTACGACATTGAAAATGAGTATAGCATTCCATCCAGCCACAGGTGGAAAAACCGAAAGGACTATCCAAACCTTAGAGGATATGCTAAGATCTTGTGTGATTGATTTTCAAGGTGGATGGGAAGATAGCCTAGATCTAATTGAGTTTTCATACAACAATAGCTATCATGTCAGTATTGGAATGACACCATTCGAAGCCTTGTATGGGCAAAAATACAGAAGTCCCTTATGTTGGAGTGACATCAATGAAACCGTTGTACTAGTTCCCCAAATGATAGAGGACACGATGAATCAGGTTAGGACTATTCAATCCAAAATCCAAGCCGCGCAAGATCGCCAAAAGAGCAATGCATAATTAAAGAGTAGTGATGAAGAGTTCCAAATAGGCGATAAATTGTTGCTTAAGGTTTCACCAATGAAGGGTGTTATGAGATTTGGGAAGAAAGGAAAGCTAAGCCCAAAATATATAGGCTCGTATGAGATCCTAGAACGGATAGGGAAGGTAGCATATAGATTAGCCTTGCCCATGGACTTGCATAGAGTGCACAATGTGTTTCATGTATCTCAGTTGAGAAAGTACGTCCCGGACAAGTCCCATGTACTGCAACCGGAGACCATAGAGTTAGACCAAAGTTTGACATTTGAGGAAAGACCTGTCAAAATCCTTGATAGCAAAGCGCGTAGTACACGGACTAAGGATGTTAAGATTGTTAAAGTGTTATGGTCTAACCAAGAATCTGAGAAGCTACCTGGGAAGCCGAGGAAGAAATGAGAAAGAAATATCCCGAGCTTTTTCCCGAGGTTAGTTGAGTTACGGGGTCGTAACTCGTTTTCTTTAAGGGGGTAGAGTGCGCTAGAATTTCGCGCTTTTTACCTAATTTTCTCCTTACGTTATGCCTAATTTATTGTTTTCAGTGAAGTTTCACTATTTATTGTCATGTTGAATTACTTAAAAAGTACAACAACTAAAACTTTCTACGAAGAAAACACACTAAAATCTCATAAAGTCTCAAGTCTAGATTTTAAATTGTGATTTCCGTGCCCAAGTTTCGGGACGAAACTTCTTTTAAGGAGGGTAGACTGTAATACCTCGTATTTTTCGTAATTTATAAATATATTTTATTATATATTTATAGGAATTTTTATGAATTTAATTTAATTTAATGAGAATTAAATGTGTTTTTATTTTAATTAATTTAATTATTAATTATTTACGAAAACCGTATTTTTATTAAATAAATTCAACGAATTTATTTAATCGGGATTTGTTGGGTCGTATTATGAAAACGAATTTAATTTAATCAAAGCCGAGTTAAATTCAATGATCAAACCCAACAAGGCTTGCTAGGAATTAATATTAAACAAGCCCGTAAGCAAGTCCAACCATAAACCCTAAAACCTAGCCCATGAAGGGATGAAAACCTATAAATACCCCTCCCCTTCATCAGATCCCCAACCTTAATTTCTGAATTTTCTCTCTCTTCTCTCTCTCCTCTTTCGTCCGCCCTTTGCTTCAGCCCCAAGGCACGAACTCGTGCTCGTGTGCCTGCCCGTGTGCCAGTCGCACCTCACGCGCACCCCCACACACCCTCGCTGCATCTCTCCCTCGCCCTTGCAGCCCGCAGCAGAGCACTCGTCGCTGCTCATTGCTGCTGTTGTGCCGCGCACCTCGCGTGCCCCTCTCCCTCTCGCCCAGGGCCCTCGCCCACTCGCACACACGCAACGCTGTGCTGCTGTTGTGTTACGCGCTGCTCGTGTGGGTGTCGTGCTCGTGTGTTGTTGCCTCCGTCGCTGCCCATACACACAACACATCAATTTTTGCGTGTGTGTGTTGTTGATTGTTGATAATCAAATTGTATACTTTCAAACTTTTCAATTTTTCAAGTTTTAATTGTTTTATTTATTTAATTATGATTATTTAACTATTTGGATTATTTAAATTGATTGGAACGGTGAACACCCTATTTTAATATTTAGTATTTGAATTGATGAGATTGGTTTTTATTCAAAGAATTCATGTTTAAAGGGTTGATTTTAATGATTTTTAAAGCTAAAAGTCAATGTTTTATGCTAGGACTTGAGTTGACTATTTGAGACTATTAAATTGACAAATAACGATTAATTTCTAATTAAACCAAGAGTTTTAGTTTTTTAAATAGTTGCTGGAAATTTAGTAAACATGATTAATAATTAAGTTTCTCCTTTGTGATTATAGGAGTTGATTTCTAGTGAGTCGTGATTTGCACAGTGGCCCCCGTACTTAGGTATTCCAGATACGTACAAGACTAGGGTGACCACCCATCCCTCGAGGACTTTATGAAATGTATCGAATGTGAATCATGTGAACTTATGTGTTGGGAATTCATGTTTAATGTGTAGACAAGCATGTGAGAATTGTTATTGAATCTATGTGAACGAGCATGTTAGGAATTGATTAATGCCTTATAGATTCTGTTGAACTATCATGTTATGGACTTTTATAATCGTTGAATTATGTCAAGCATGTTGTTCAAGTTGGTATGCATGTATGAGTGTTTCGCATGCAAGTTATTATGATTATGCTATAGTACGGGATGTCTAGCATACAGTGAGCCTATTGAATATTGCCGCAGTGCATGGTTTATTCTACCGCAAGTGTAGAATATGTTTAGAGAGTCTATGTGAATTGAACTAATGACTATTCGTGCTAAGGGCACACCTCGCTTGTTAATAGGCAACGTCGGGTTATCTCAAACAGTGTTTTTGAGAAGGAACAATGGGAGTAATTTCACTTGAGTCCTATGTTTGATCACAAGTCCTAAAGGATTAAAATGAAGCGTCATTATTGAATTGGTGTAATTGTTGAATTGTTTGCATGTTATGTCTTGTGTAGAGTCTTGAGTCGCCTTGAACATAACATACTAATTAACGTAAAGTGTAACCCGAATGAGCTTCAAAACTCTTGGAACGTATATACCTCGAGTATGAACAATGGGGGGAGTCTTGCCGGAAAACTTGTACTCCTTGAATGATACAAGACGTTGTTTCATTCTTTCTTGTTATGCTGTTATGCATTGGAATTCTGTCGGTATGGCCCAAATGTCGGTAGGAGTCCGACTTATTATTATTTGGTGTATGGTTGGCTCCCATCACCCTTTTCTTTCCTTTTGAGGATACTTTATTTACCCGTTCGAAGCTACTTCTTTATTAAACTGTGAGTCAAGAATCGTGTCAAGTGTCGAGTCTTGTCTCCATGTTTACTTGTTTATTAATTGACTTTTTCATGTGGATTATGAATTCGTTGAGTAAAGCATATTAGGATAGAATGTTATTCTAGCTTGTTCGTACTCAGCTTTTGCTGACTTCGTGCTTCATGTCTTTTGGTCATGGCCTTCGCCTTAATGACCCTTGATGATCCATCATTGCATTTGCGTTGTTGGGGAGTAGATTTTAATAAAACAGGTTTGTAGAGATAACTTGCCGGAGAAGTTATCATGGGAATCGTGTTTGAGAGTTTATTTCTCGTTCGTACTTTATAAACTCTACTTTTATTTTCTAGTCATGACTACTACTTAATTTATTTAGACTATAGTTAACGGATTTTAAACTATTTAATACTTTGGTTTTGGGCCTTAGTGGTTCCAAGTTGTTAATTGACCATTAACTATTTAATACGTTTTGAAAGTTAGTTATTTCCGCTGCGTAATTCTGGTAAATAGCCTTAACCGTTATCACGGTGGTGGTATTATCTTGGTAATTCCTTTATTTTAAGTTGAAATATGTTTTATAAAAGCAAGGAATTATTAGGGTGTTACAGAAATAGTGACACTAGTAGAAAAAACCCTTGTTGCAACGTACATCGTATGCTGCAACTGGGGGGCAACAAAAATTTGCACTTGTTGCAAGCGTATAATGTTCGTTGCAAAAAGTGATTTGTTGCAGGGGACATATACTTGTTCGCTACAATAAGTATGTGAAAATAGGCTAAATTGAAGACCTGTTACAGTGCACAAATTTTTGTTCGCTGCAACAGACGGGTTTGTGACAATGAACAACAATTTGTATGTTGTAACAGACCTACCCTGTTGCAGCGAACAACAATTTGTAAGCTGTAACATGATGGCTCTGTTGCAGTGAACATCAATATGTTCGTTGTAATAGATCCATCCTTTTGGAGGGAAAATTTATGTGGAGAGCTAGTTGCGGAGCTCTCACCAAATTACATGCTTCTCTCATCTCAACCTCTTCCATTCCCCAATAATATATGGATCAAGATCTAAACTTCTAAAACAATTACAAATCGAGGAGCATGAAACTTTGTCGGAGTTGCAAATGAGATCAAAGGGTAACTTTATAACTTTATTACAGTAAATTTTACTACCTGTGTTCAAATAAAAATTACAACACTTTGACTAGCATATTTGCCAATATACTACTTTGACCCTAATTATCTCTAATTATCTTTTCCTAAAAAAATATTAAAATTTAATATTATGAAATAAATTAGTAAAAATAAATGGTCAAAGTTGGTGTATGAATAGTGACAATACTAAAAGTTGCAAAATTTTTGAAACGGAGGAAGTATAATTTTTGAGGGTAACTTTTATTGAGAGTAAATTTATAATTTTATTACATATAAATTTCATATACCACCTAAAAGATCGAAAAATTATTTTTTACTACCTAAAATACAAAGGACAAATTAATTTCGATAATTCAACCTTTCGACGATTTTCCATTAATAACCCAATATTTAAATATTATTTAATAATCCAACCTTTGCACCCCATTAACATTTATTACACCTAAATGGCCGCTTACCTGTTAACAAAGTCACTTGCCTCTTTTATATATTTAAAAATAAAAATAAAAAGGTCTTATTCAAATTCATAATAATTTATAATTGTTTTCAAAGGATAAACTCCTCCCTTCACTTTCCCTCTCTCCGACTCTTTCCCTTCGTCTCTTTCCCATGTTAATATCACCACCCCGTCAACGATCAACGACAACCGCCACCGACGACCTTTTAAATTGTCTTCTTCGTGCTTTCAGATACTCAAAATCCAGATCCACACAAGCCAACAGATACTTAAAGCCCATTGAAGCCTCAAGTATTAAATTGGGAAAAACTTTGAACAATTCTTGGTCGCATTTAGACAAGAATTCGAGTATTTGTTGTTTAATTTATATCAAGTTAATCTTGTTTTAAAATTTGGATATGAAATTAAAATTTACATTAAATCAAATTATATTGGGGAAATAATTAAGGTATATGTTTTCGGTGGGTTAGAGATATTAACCAGCAGCGTCGTCGGGTGTTGAAATTCGTCTTTCCTGATGGTTATTGTGGCAATGGTGAACATGATTACTAGTTGCTAGTGTTTTTGTTATTAGTTTACTTCTGAATTTATGTTACCAACAATGTATAATTATGTGGATGTGGGTGAGAAAATGAGATTGACTGAATAGTGCATCAAAATAGTGGTTTATTTTGATGATCAATTGAAGATCATGATGACAATGGTGGTTGGAGTGAGGAGGAGAGAGAGTGGATGTTGGTAATGGAGGAAGGAGGAAGGAGATAGAAAATGAAAATGGTGGTGGGGTTTCAGTAGGATGGCACGTGGTGGAGGAAGGTGTACAAACAAGAGGGGGTCTTGCTAGAAGTAAGGATTAATGAAGGAGTAAGGAAAGAAAGAAAGAAATAAGGAAAAAAGAATGAAAATAAATAAATAAAAAATTAATAATTTTAACAAATAGATTATAACGAATGGTCGCATGACACGTATATAGGTTACCTGATGTATCCGGTTGGTGAGCGGTTGAGTGCAATACAAGTTAACGAGATGCAAAGGATGGATTATTAGATAATGCGTGAGTATAAAACCAAAAGTTTTACTATTACATCGGATAATAGGAAAAGAAAAGGAAACACATTACATTATCGAATTAATCCTAACATAATGATCCATTCCGGATAGATATTAATCTGTATAACATTCGGAAAACTGATATCAATACATGGAACAATTATGAAAATGGCAAAAACACTATCAATACCAAAAAGCATCCTTGGAGTGTTATTTCTATGCTCCTGAGGTGATCATCATGTTCTGAGAATGCAGAACCATGGTAAATTAGTAGTCAATCACACGATAAAATATGCCCAAAATAAAAATAACAGCAAACTCACCCATGAATAAGGGAGAATTAATCATCTATGTATGTAGCATCGAGTGCATAAGTTTCCGGTAATGTGACGGCTTTAAACTGAGCCTGGTTTGCGTTTTCAGGCAAATCAACATCCACATTGCGAAAGACATTTGTTATTCCAGTAGGAACACGCACAAGAGGGGGGGGGGGGTGAATTGTAATTAGAACTTTGATAAAGTTTCTTGCGGAACTTAAGAAACAATCAAGAAACTGAGAATAGAGAAGACAATAACAACAATTGTGAAAACTTCTTGATACTAATCAAGAAGAGAATTCTTTTATTATGGTAATGCCTCGATTACAATAATCTCTCCAACACAAGTTCCTCTCAAACTCGTGTTCCTCACAGTAATCTACTTCGATTACAACTCCTTAACTTCTCTCTCTCAGACTTAAACTCTAAGTCTAAACAGGATAACTCTATCCTTACTAATACAAAATATAATTCGTGTTTGGATAACTCTAGATATTAATAATGCTTTTGTGTGGATATAAGGAACTTAGGAACTTTGAATTAACTAGGACACAAACTGTTTTAGAAAATCTTAGACAAAACGTTTTTAGGAAAGCAAGAACTCTCAGAATGTTTGTGTACTTTAAACCAAAAACGATTTCCCTTTTATAGTGTTTATCCTTAGGGTTAGTTCCCTTCAAAACCTCAACTGCTAACTGCCAGCACTTTGGTCTCCACGTCCCTTGACTTGAGGAACAAGGGGAAGACCACTTCCCACGTTCAGCCATAAAGCAGTTAGTGATTTGACTCAATCAAACCCTAAAATATTTCTTTAAAACAGATTTTATTTATCTACAAAAACTTAGGAGAATTTTTAGGAAAATAAGTTTTGTTTAAATAAAATAAAACGTAAATCTATTTTATATTAAATATGCAAAACTTGTTTTTATTTATGAAAATGTTTTCCATAAAAATCGCTTCCAATAAAATAAATGGCCTAATTAAATCATAAGTTCCTTGAGTACTCTATATACCATTAGCATAATTAATATTTACATAAAATTCTAAGTACAGTGGACTACCTAGACTTCATGTCTTCCCTTTGTCTGGAACTTGCAACTCAGAAGCTTCAGACGTTCCAGCCAAGGAACATTGATGAGTTCCTCTCTAGCTAACACAGGAACTCTTGGCTATGAGTCTGTAATAGTTCTTGTGGATATTCGGAACTCTTGATATGTAACTGTGTTGCTCCTCTTGTGACTTCAAACTGGAACAGATACAACTTCCAGCTCTGAAACTCCATTGACTGTTCCAAGTGTACCTCAGGAACTTCACCAGTTTATTCAAGTTCCTATCCTAATAGAAACTTGGGCATATGCCTGTTCAAAGTCATTTAGCAACCATAATCAGGAAGTTTGCAATATGTGTGTGTCATCAACCAAAACTTAGGAACAACAATATTCCCCCTTTTTGGTGATGACAACACTTGCAAACTTTTTACAAAGAGAGTAAGTACAAACAAACAAGAACTTATACAGACTATTGTGAAACAAAACATAAAAATTGAAAAACAAAAGAGAAAGATTAGAGATAAGAAAGAGGAGCACCCTTGGCTTACAGAGAGATTCAGAGAGATTGATTCAGGAACTGGATTGAGTGTGCCTTGGAAGTTTGCACCCATGACTTCCCCCTGTTGACATCAACAAAAAGCATAGCACGAAATATAGCCATTCCAAACACAGTGCCCCACGATCAACGTTTGGCAAGTTAAGCTAGCCTCAAAGTATTAAACTAACTCATACAATAAATTGAAAGCAAGCAGTAATGATCAAGACTAGAAAGCATAGATATGTGTAACCAAGCAAGTCAAAATAAGATGGAACAAATACCCAAGTTTAAAAATTATACAAATCGAAAGCAAATTAAAAAGATTGTTCCATGGCAAAAGATAAAAGAAACATGGGATAGGGTGATTTAGGCTTGGGATGGGGAACCAGAACCAGCAGTTTCTTCTATCACAGTCTCCTCAAAAGATTCCAGATTGTTGATCTTGGTGAGGATTGTGGCACGAGTTGCATTGGCTTGTTCTGAGTAGTGGTGAAGATCGTTTTGGAGAGTCTTGACACTTGTAACCAATGCACCTATGTGGGCCTGCATTGAGCTAATCCTGTGATCTGTTCCCTCCTGTAGTTCCACCAGACGAGCAACTGTTGCCTTTAGCTCCAATATCTGATCATCCTTTGTGTTCCAGGCACCCCCATGATCTTGAACATGTTCCTGTTCAGATGGAACACGACGAGCTTTGGACTTTTTGGAGGATCTGGGTGTCCTTTTTCTTGGCCTAACAGTTTCAGGCAGTTCCTCTTGATTCAGTGGAACAGCATCCTCCTCTATGGGCATCTCCTTGACATCCCCTTCCTCATTTATTTCCATGAAGACAGGCCCTTTTTTCTTGTTCTCCTTCATTGCTACCCTCATGCTCTTTCTTTTTCCTACACTCTTCCTGTTCCCTCGAGGTAAAGGGACCTCTATTTGTTCGAGTTCCTCCTCCTCCTCCACTTCTTCTTTAACTGCAATTCCTTCCTGATCTTCCTCATCTTGTTTCTCTTCCTTTCCAGCCCTAATGACTTTACCCTGAACCACTTTAAGATTTAATAGATGGAGCATTTCAAGTTGAAGGATTTGGGTGGATTTTAAGGGAATCACAAAGTATGGGCTAAGGTCAACTGAGAAGCTTTTGAAGATTTCTGTAAGAAGGGAGGAGTATGGAATTTTGAATTTGGGGATACAGGTGGATAAGTGTTTGATCATGATTGCAGGAAAGTTTATGGGAATTTTCCTTTCAAGACAATACATGAGACATGCATCAAACAGACTTGCTATGTTCCTTTTCTGAGTTCGAGGAACTACACCTCTCCACACAATATTAAACAGTAATTTTTGAAGAGGTGAAAAGCAGTTGTGTGAGGTGGAGGTGGATACTTTAGAATCTCCTCCAATGGAACCAACTATATCTTTCTCATCTACATTATCTATGGTCACTGTGATTTGACCTTTGAGCCACATATCAAAACCCCTATTGGGTGTACCAAACAGCTGTTCCAGATAAGAGGCATCAAATTCGATGCGAGTTCCATTCACTTTACTTGAACATACATTATCAACACATGCAAAGTTCTTGCAGAATTCTTTCATAGCTTCAGGAATTAAGGGGGATTTGGCATCGGTACTCAACAGACTTACCCACTTTTGTTGTTCAAGGATTTCCATCAACTCTTTAAATTTCGTGGCTTCACACCATGTTGAGTTGATTGCGAACCCCTCGACCAGATTGTTTTCCTTTGCAGTGAGTTTCTTGGACCCTTTTGCTTCCCCCTGAGTTTGAGCATTCTCCTCTGTTTCCTCGATGTTTTCACCAGAAGCTTCCACTCGTCGTTTTTTGGATTTTCTTGTGGAGGATCTAGGGTTTGAGATTGGGGATTTCATTTCGATGTCAGTGTTGGTTTGTTCCCCCTGAGTGATTGCGAGCATTGGATTGTGGGATCGAAGAGGAATTGGCGATTGAATGGGTGAGGTATCCATGGGAACAGGAGATGAAGGGTTTCTCTTTCGTTTGAGGGATGTGAGATCAGTGTTGTTGCTTGTGAGAACCATGGTTGAGGTTTTTTTTTTTTTTTATAGGTGGAAGGAGAGGTGATGTCAGTGGAGAAGGCGTGTGAGAGAGAGAAAGGGGGTTGCATGGATTGATTGTGGAAAGTGAAGAGTTTCTCCTATTTATTGCCAATGGAACCGTTCCAAACATTCTTTGAATATGGGTATTCGGTTTTTAAAAAAATAAATAGATAAAAATAAAAGGAAAATAAAAAAAATTGTGTTTGACTTTGACTTGCTTAATTTCGTATCTCTGACTTAACTAGTTTGAAAGGAACTGCTTACCTTGCTCATTTGAAGTGTGAGTGAATTTGCCACGATGGTAAGCTTCAACTATGTTTGCACACAAGATTTTGTGTTTGTAATAGTCTATATGTACCATGATTTTTGCTTTTGCCTTAGAGGAACTCCAATTTGGCAATTACCTTAGCTTGATCATTCCGAGTTCCATTCTCATTTTCTCATGTTTCTCTCTGTTCAAAGGCTTAGTTAAAATATCAGCAATTTGGTGATCAGTTTGGCAAAAGTCTAATTTGATCAAACCTTTCTCAACATTATCTTTAAGGAAATGGTGTCTGATGTGGATGTGTTTGACTCGGGAATGATGAACCGGATCTTTTGAAATACAAATAGCACTAGTGTTATCACAATAGATAGGAACACAATCATAGATAATACCAAAATCTCTTAGCTGTTGTTTTATCCATAGAATTTGTGAGCAACAAGCTGCAGCAGCTACATACTCAGCTTCAGCTGTGGATAGAGCAACAGTATTCTGTTTCTTGGAACCCCAAGAAACCATGCATGGACCTAGGAACTGTACCATACCTGATGTGCTTTTTCTATTCACTAAGTCACCTGCATAATCAGCATCTGCATATCCTCTTAGCTCGAAGGATCCACTTCTTGGATAGTAAAGGCATAGGTCATCAGTTCCTTTGAGATATCTTAGTATTCTTTTCACCGCAGTTAGATGGGACTCCTTTGGATTTGATTGAAATCTTGCACATAGTCCTACACTAAAAGAAATGTCAGGTCTACTGGCTGTTAAATATAATAGAGATCCAATCATACCTCTGTATTTTGTTTGATTCACACTTTTCCCATTTGGATCAGTGTCTAATCTGGTAGCAGTTCCCATGGGAGTGTGATTTACTTTGGCTGATTCTAGCTCATATTTCTTTAGGAGTTCCTTCACATACTTTTGTTGGTGTATCATGATTCCCTCCTCGGTTTGCTTGATTTGTAAACCAAGGAAGAAGTTGAGTTCCCCCATCATACTCATTTCAAATTCACTGCTCATCAAGCTTGCAAAATCCTTGCACAAATTTTCATTAGTTGCTCCAAATAATATATCATCAACATAAATTTGAACTACTAACAAGTCAGTTCCTCTAGATTTTAAGAATAAGGTTTTGTCTATTCTACCTCTTTTAAAATCATTTTGAAGGAGGAACTTTGATAATCTCTCGTACCAAGATCTAGGGGCTTGTTTTAGTCCATAGAGAGCCTTATCTAATTTGTAAATGTGATTTGGAAATTCGGGATTTTCAAATCCAGGGGGCTGTTCCACATAAACATCTTCCTCTAAGAAACCGTTTAAGAAAGCACATTTAACATCCATTTGATAAAGTTTAAAACCCATGAAAGCAGCAAAAGCAATTAAGATTCTAATGGCTTCTAATCTAGCAACAGGTGCAAATGTTTCTTCAAAGTCAATGCCTTCCTGTTGATTATAACCTTTGACCACTAACCTTGCTTTGTTCCTTATGATTGTTGCATGTTCATCTTTCTTGTTCCGGAACACCCATTTTAGCCCTATCACCTTCTGGTGCTTTGGTTTGGGTTCCAAGTGCCATACCTTGTTTCTTTTGAATTCATTTAATTCTTCTTGCATGGCAATGATCCAGTCAGCATCTTCCAGAGCCTCAGTGTGATTTCTTGGCTCAAATATGGAGAGGAACGCGTGGAATGCGCAAAAGTTCCTTAGTTGTGACCTTGTCTGAGTTCCTTTTCTGATGTCACTCACAATGAATTCCATTGGGTGGGACTTTAGATGCTTCCAAGGTTTAGGTTGAAATTGAGCTACTGGTGTTGTGGCATTTTCGTCAGTTCCTTCTATGACCTGAGTTCCCTGTTGGGGTTCCTCTGGTGTTGTTTCTGGATCTTCTTGGTTTTCTGCTTGTTCCTCTAGTACGGGAACTTCTTGATTTTGTTGAGCAGTTCCTCTTGCTGTGTGTTTGCTTATTTGGAACTCCTCATCATTTTCTGCAGCACGAGATAAACCAATCTCGAAAAATTCTTGTTCCTGTACTATGTCAGTTTTGTTAGATTCATCAAATATTATATGTACACTTTCCTCAACACACATAGATCTTTTGTTATAAACTCTATAAGCCTTGCTATTTAAGGCATATCCTAGGAACACTGCCTCGTCGCTTCTTTCATCAAACTTCCCCAAGTTCCTTTTTCCATTGTTGTGGACAAAACATTTGCTCCCAAAGGCTCTAAAGTAAGAGATGTTGGGTTTTATACCTTTTAGTAGCTCATAGGGGGTTTTGTTTAGGATTGCTCGAATCATAACTCTATTTATAATGTAACAAGCAGTATTGACTGCTTCAGCCCAGAAGTTCCTAGGCAAGGAACTGGCTATTAGCATGGTTCTTGCCATGTCCTCTAGGGTTCTATTTTTCCTCTCAACAACTCCATTTTGTTGTGGAGTTCTGGGAGCTGAGAAATTGTGGTCCATACCTTGTTCCTTGCAGTATTCATCGAATTTGTAGTTTTCAAATTCTGTTCCATGATCTGATCTTATATGGATCAGTTGGTGACCTGTGGTTTTCTGGATTTTCTTTGAAAATGTAACAAACTCATCAAACGTTTCATCCTTGCTTGTTAGAAATATGACCCAAGTAAAGCGAGAGTAATCATCAACAATAACTAATACATATTTTTTCCCACTTCTGCTTTGAATTCTCATTGGTCCACATAAGTCCATATGGATGAGTTCCAATGGTTTTGTGGTGCTTACCAATTTCTTAGATTTAAAGGAACTTCGGACATGCTTGCCTTTTGCACATGCATCACACACTTTATCAGTTAGGAACTTGATTGAGGGGAGTCCTCGAACCAGTTCCTTTGATCTTAGTTTGTCAAGCAGCGAGAAACTAGCATGTCCAAACCTCCTGTGCCATAGTAGGGAATTTTCTTCAAGGGCACTGAGGCAGGTTAGATTGTTCCTGGGAACTGTATTGAGATCCACAGAATATGTGTTCCCTTTACGAGTTCCTTCCAAAATAACCTTCCCAGTGTTATTGTTTATGATTTGACAGTTTTCAGAAGTAAAACTTACAGAGTTTCCTTTGTCACAGAATTGAGAGATGCTTAGTAGACTGTGCATCAAACCCTCGACTAAAAATACATTTTCAATGGCGTAGGAACTTGACCTTCCAACTTTTCCAATTCCAATAATTTCTCCTTTCATGTTGTCTCCAAAGGTCACAGTTCCTCCATTGTAGGCTTCTAGTGAGAGGAATTTAGATTTGTCTCCTGTCATGTGTTTGGAACACCCGCTGTCGAGATACCACGAGCTGTTCCCCTTCACTAGAATCTGTAAAGAGATCAAAGGTTAGTTACAGGAACTCGGGTTTCCTCGAGTTCCTTTTCAACTATAACTTCAGACTTCTTAACCCATTTTTGTTTTACATAATTTATGTTTCTTTGATCCTGTTCCTTCATCTTGGAACACTCAGTACTTATGTGACTTCCACTTCCACATGAGAAGCAGACTTTTACACTAGGAAGATCCACATACTTCTTCTTATGACTATTTTTATGGTTAAAGCCCAATCCTTCTGTTCTCTTAGATTGAGCATTCTCAATCCATTTGGGAGGAACTTTAGGTGGTTGTCTCTGTGCCCTGGCCATGGATAGTTCCCTTTCCAGTTTCTCTTTTTGTTCCTTTGTGGTGATCAGATCTTTGTTTAAATTTTCTAAGTCGATGTTAAAAATTCCCATGTTGATTTCCAAGGATTTTGTAGGATCTAAACTTAAATTAAACATCTTATATTGACTGAGTTGAACTTGTAGAAGGATGTTTTCATTTCTAATTTTTTCGAATGACTCATTAATAGAGGTATTTCTATCTAGTAATTCAAAGAACCTGCCTTGGACATCAGATCTAATATTGTTCAGATAATTTATGTGGTCTTTACTGAGTTCCAAGGCTCTATCACTTTGTGCTTTTAATATACTTAGCTTTTTGTAATCATCTAGAGTTTCTAGCAACAGTTCAATTAGTTTTGACTTTGAGAGACACTGAAGAGTGGAGGAACTTACTTCTTCTGATGGAACTTGATCAGTTCCTTCTGTTCTAGCCATAAGGCAGAGATTTGCAGTTTCTTCATTTGGTTGTTCCTCATCGTCTTCTGAGTCTGTTGCTTCGCCCCATGCAGCTATCATGGCCTTCTTGAAGTTTGGTCTGTTGAAGGTAGACTTGTTAAAGCGATCTTTGACCTGTTCCTTCCCTTTTCCTCTGGTCTTGTCGTTCTCCCACAGAGGGCATTCACGAATTTGATGATCAGTTTCTCCACATTTGAAGCAACCTTGCTCAGTTTTGGAACTAGTGATTTTCTTGGCAAAGTTCCTTCCTTTCTGGTTTCCTGGTTTGAAGTTCCTATAGAGCTTTCTCATTCTTCTGACCAGCATGGCAGCCTCTTCTTCATCTGGTTCAGATTCATCGAGTTCCTCAGCCTTTAGAGCAAGTCCTCGACTTCTTGAGCTCTCGGGAACAGCAGCTCCAAGATGCAGTTCGTGTGTCATCAAGGAACCAGCAAGTTGTTCAATGTTGAACTTGGTGAAGTCCTTGGTCTCAAACAGTGCAGTGACCTTTGTTCTCCAGCGATCATCTTGTGGCATGCTTCTTAGTATTTTTCTTACCTGTTCATCTGTGGGAATGATTCTACCAAGAGAAACTAATTCATTGGTTATGTTAGTAAATCTAGTGAACATTTCTTGAATAGTTTCTTTTGGAAGCATCTCAAATCTTTCATATTTAGACATCAAAAGGTCAATTTTGGAACGCTTAACTTCATTAGTTCCTTCGTGGGTTACTTGAAGTAGTTCCCAAATCTGTTTTGCGTTCTTGCACCCCATGACTCTGTTGTGTTCATGAGGTCCAAGCCCGCAATGCAAGATTTTGACAGCCATGGCATTCATCTCATATTTATCAAAGTCTTCTTTAGAAAATTCAGACATTGGTTTAGGAACTACCTCGTTTTCAGCATTGGTCTTTGTTACCTCGAAGTCTCCAACTTCAATTACACGCCAAACTTGGTAATTTTCAGCTTTGATGAATATCTCCATTCTATTCTTCCAGTATGAGTAGAACTTGCCATTGAACATAGGTGGCCTTTGTGTCGAGTAACCTTCTTCCAGTTTCTCTTGTGAGTTCATACTTTCAGGAACTTGACTCAAACAGGGTTTCCTGTGTTTTGGTGAGTACTGGCTCTGATACCAACTGTTATTCCAGTAGGAACACGCACAAGAGGGGGGGGGTGAATTGTAATTAGAACTTTGATAAAGTTTCTTGCGGAACTTAAGAAACAATCAAGAAACTGAGAATAGAGAAGACAATAACAACAATTGTGAAAACTTCTTGATACTAATCAAGAAGAGAATTCTTTTATTATGGTAATGCCTCGATTACAATAATCTCTCCAACACAAGTTCCTCTCAAACTCGTGTTCCTCACAGTAATCTACTTCGATTACAACTCCTTAACTTCTCTCTCTCAGACTTAAACTCTAAGTCTAAACAGGATAACTCTATCCTTACTAATACAAAATATAATTCGTGTTTGGATAACTCTAGATATTAATAATGCTTTTGTGTGGATATAAGGAACTTAGGAACTTTGAATTAACTAGGACACAAACTGTTTTAGAAAATCTTAGACAAAACGTTTTTAGGAAAGCAAGAACTCTCAGAATGTTTGTGTACTTTAAACCAAAAACGATTTCCCTTTTATAGTGTTTATCCTTAGGGTTAGTTCCCTTCAAAACCTCAACTGCTAACTGCCAGCACTTTGGTCTCCACGTCCCTTGACTTGAGGAACAAGGGGAAGACCACTTCCCACGTTCAGCCATAAAGCAGTTAGTGATTTGACTCAATCAAACCCTAAAATATTTCTTTAAAACAGATTTTATTTATCTACAAAAACTTAGGAGAATTTTTAGGAAAATAAGTTTTGTTTAAATAAAATAAAACGTAAATCTATTTTATATTAAATATGCAAAACTTGTTTTTATTTATGAAAATGTTTTCCATAAAAATCGCTTCCAATAAAATAAATGGCCTAATTAAATCATAAGTTCCTTGAGTACTCTATATACCATTAGCATAATTAATATTTACATAAAATTCTAAGTACAGTGGACTACCTAGACTTCATGTCTTCCCTTTGTCTGGAACTTGCAACTCAGAAGCTTCAGACGTTCCAGCCAAGGAACATTGATGAGTTCCTCTCTAGCTAACACAGGAACTCTTGGCTATGAGTCTGTAATAGTTCTTGTGGATATTCGGAACTCTTGATATGTAACTGTGTTGCTCCTCTTGTGACTTCAAACTGGAACAGATACAACTTCCAGCTCTGAAACTCCATTGACTGTTCCAAGTGTACCTCAGGAACTTCACCAGTTTATTCAAGTTCCTATCCTAATAGAAACTTGGGCATATGCCTGTTCAAAGTCATTTAGCAACCATAATCAGGAAGTTTGCAATATGTGTGTGTCATCAACCAAAACTTAGGAACAACAACATTCCTCAAACTCACCCATAGAACATTGAAATCATGTTGAAGGTACTCAACTTGTTTCGAGTATATCCGAACAACGCACAACAGAAGATATCCTTACATTTGAAAGCAATAGGGATTTCAAGAAACATAATCCTCTCTAAAACACAGTAATAACACACTAATCAACACAAAAACTAAACCTAAATTTGAATAATAAGGACATAAAGGTACGAACTTTCAATATATATATCCGTCAAGAACATGATAAAAATTGAAACTTTAAGCATGAATGCAATCATTTTGCCATCACTTTTAGGAATGGCGGTTTAAGAACTTCAAATTTGTAATTAATCAAACAAAGATGAATTCTTCCACAAAATCTGCGAAATTAAAATTAAAAATAAAAATCAATTGCATAAACTCCAGATTATCCAACGACCTCCCTTTCACGAGTTTGTTAACTTCTATATGCTGAATTCAACATCCCAAAATAATAAGCTAAATTCGTGCCAATACCTATTGAATTCTCCATGGAAACCTTGGTAAAATTACAAAGAAGTGATGTATCATATTTATATAGGGTATTTTAGGCTCATTTAGGTTGCATTTCTAGGCATTTGTCTCATATTAGTTGCATTTAAAGTCATAATTGCATAAGTCGTCGTTATTGTACTCTATTACGCTCCGTTTGTGTTTTCTTTGATATTTCAGGTGATTTTACAATCATTTGGATGTTTCCGGAGTTTTGGAGGTGGATCGAATGATCACCGGATGGTTTGAGTCGAAGACGAAGTGTTTGATCGGAGAATTGAGCTTTCCGGGGATGACCTAATTAATTGCCTCATCATTGCTTGTTGCGCACACACACAGGGCAGCGAGGGATGGTGCGCGAGATCCCTCGCTTCCTTGCTCCTTGCTTTGTCTTGCTATACGCTTCACCAGGCCAGCGAGGGATGGTGCGCGAGATCCCTCGTTCCCTCGTTGCTTCATTGCTATGCTTTTCTGCACTTCACTTGGCCAGCGAGGGATAGCTCGCTAGCTCCCTCGCTGCCTCGCCTCGCTCCTTGCTTTACATTGCTACACTTCATTGGGCCAGCGAGGGATGGTGCGCGAGATCCCTCGCTGCCCATGGCTCGCCAACTCTTGTGGCGTGAGCGTAGCCTAGGCGGTTCGGTCGTGCTCGGGTTTCATTGCCACGTCATCGTTCCATCGACCAATCATTGACGTCTTTTAATTTATTTTCTTATTTATTTATTTATTTATTTTATTTTAAAAAATAGGAGCATATAAATACTCAAGGGAATATATTTATTTTCCTCATGTTATATTTTTTCCTAGAATTCTTTTAAACGCTTATTACTACTTTTCTCTCTTCCATTGTTGAACGCTACTTTTCTGATTTCTTTCATTCATCAATCTAAGGTAATTTTATAATTTCTCTTGCTTTAAGTCACTCTTATTATTTTCGTTCCTAAGATTAATTTATCCTTTGATTATAAAATTCATTCTTATTATTTATTTCATGCTTGTTAATTTAATTATGAGCGAGTAGTCATTTTCTAGGGCTAAGTAAAGGAAGCCATGTTTATACCATAATCGTTATGCATTAAAGTTTGTTAATTTATAGATTATGCTTGAGTAATTCTTATTTATTTGTTCTTAATTGTTGATTCATGTAATTGGCCAATATCATGGATTGATTATCTAGCTAATAGGAGTTAGAATTGAAAGATCGTATTCTTAGAGGCTTCGTACAATTTGCAATTCTGATTATGTTAGCGACCGTACTGCATATGTTGGATTGAAAGTGTTAAGACCCGACCGTAGGATTAACATGTACTTTAATTACTCGGCTTAGTTTATTTATTGTCGAATTGAATTGTGTTCTTTGATTGGTATAAGCACGGTGAACCGAACAGACGCCCTAGTCCTTTAATTCATTGATAAATTACGCATTTATTTTATTGCTTTAGTTTCATTAGTTTATAAACCAAATTCAACTTTCGTTTATTGAAATAGTTCGTATAATTGGGCAAAAACTAATGGAACTTGCCTCCCTGTTGGATCGACCCGTATTTGCTAAGTATCTGCTAACAACAGACACCGTGCACTTGCGGTATCATTTTTTAATCTATCAAGAACATACCCTATTTATTGCTTCAGATCGTCATTACCTTATTCCAGCTTTTAATATTTGAATCTTCAGTTCTTCGGGTTTGGCTATGTTGCCGCAATCAACGACTACGATGGTCTTACCATGATGGTGTAAGTGGTAAGGGTGAACTTGTGGTCACTCTGATAATCCTTGTACAGAAGAACTACAATAACAACAACAAAAAACCCATCAAAAGAAAACACAAAATCAACCCGTTAATTATACCCCAAAAAATCAAGAACAATAATATTGAAATTCGATCAACATAAAACATGGTAAAAAAAGAAATGAACATCTGGCTCTTTTGCCTATGTCATAGTAAAGTCTGGGACCCTTCGCCATAGGATAAACTTGTTGAAGATGTAATCAACGACTACGATGGTTATAGCAATTCACGAATTTGTTGAAGAATTTTAGAAAAATTAGGAAGAAACATAGGCTAGAAATCGGGGAAATTGGGGGAAAATATAGAAATCATGGTAATAGGAGAAAGAAAATGAAAGGTCCGGTTGAATGAAAGCATTGCCAATTTTCTTGAATAGTTGGGTAATAATCAGATTTAATTTTGAATAAAACTTTGAAATAGTAGAGGGTATTGTAATCTTTTAGATAGGGGACACCAAAAGCGTGATTACGATAATAACCTTTGATAGAGTATAAAATTATCTTGAGGCTTCAACCATAAGCTTAACATTTTGGTTGAGTTGGTCCTCTAACATGGTACCAGAGCCCGCGTGACGCAAAGGCCACAGGTTCAAATCTCATCCACCCCTCATTTCAAAGTGGAATATTTCGCGCTAGGTATGAGGAGGCCTATGTTGCATCCACACTTCAAGCCCAAAGGGCTTCATATGAGGGGGCGTGATAGAGTATAAAACTAATATTGGGGCTTCAACCATAAACTTGAGCTTTTGGTTGAGTCGGTCATCTGACAACCTCAACTATTCACTTATATAATAGAGATAATTCAAAGGTTGGATTATTAATAGGAAATTGTTGAAAGATTGGATTATTTAAAGTAATTTTCCAAAAACTAAAATTTATATTTTACTACCAAAAAAAATTTAAAACTTATTTTTATCACCTGAAAAAAGGTAAAATAGATAAAAACATTATGTGGGGGAACATAATTGGAGAGAAATTGAACTAATGGGCCCCACATAAAGATTTGATGTATTTTTCCGTTTTAAGATGGTAAAAAACAAGTTTAAGGTTTTTTTAGATGGGAAAATACAAGTGTTTTTTCAAGTTAACTTTTATTGATAGTAACTTTTACTTGATGCCCCTCAATTTTCACGAAATTCACCAAATGCCCCTCAACTTTCAGAAATTCACCAAATGCCCCTCACCTTTAATATAATACCCAAACTACCCTTACTAATGACGCGCCGTTAGCCTACTTTTATAATTCACCAAATGCCCCTACAATGTAACTTATTTCACCAAATACCCCTATTTTAAAATATAATTCACCAAATGCCCAAATGTAAAAATTACCTTTTTAAAGCCCAACGGCTAGTTTTTTGGGATTGAAAAATAGCCGTAGCTTATTGTTTTGGTATAAATAACCCTGTTCTGAGTGTTTATTTAGTCACCAAATTGTTTTGTTGTATTTTCATCTCATTTTGTGTCATGAGTTATCATTCAAAATCATCATCCACACATAATGAGTCCACATATGTTAGAGTCCCAAATAAAATCGGTTATTGTGGGAGGAAATTTGTCATTCGTAGCTCCGATACAACACTCAATCCACAAAGGTTATACTACAAGTGTGATCCAAGCAACAACGGCGAATATGCTTAATTATGATGTTTTTGTTCCATACTACATATTATTTCAGTATATCTGTCACTATATGAAGTTATTTTTGAATGGTGAATATGATTAATTATGATGTTTTTGAATGGTGAATATGCTTAATCTAGTTTGCTAAGTGATGTTTTTTGTGTGGTGAATATGCTTAATATGTTGCTGATATTTTTAGTACACTTTATTTCTGACACATCTGAAATTATTAGCAGCAGAAATGCTAGATTGATTACAATTTCATGAGGAAGCAGTTATGTTCCCAAATATGGAGTAATTAACAAGAGAAATACGCAACAAGGCAGCACAAGTAAGCATCACGAGTAGCTGCTTCAATTTGTTGTAAAGACAACATAGTAGCACCCCAATTTCCTAGAGGTGCTGCAGGACCTTTAAGCACGTTCAAAAACAATTCTTTACCCGGTGTAAATAGATTCGTCACATATTGCAATCCAAATGTTTTGAACTTTTCATTGGTCTGTTTTTTATCCTGTTTAACAGTTACAACCACTTCACCCAAATCAAAAGCATTCCTGCATTGAATCCCATAATCTCTGTTCAACGCTTTAAGACAGTTTTCATTTTAACAGCAACAAAGGTAAGCTCTTGTCTTTGGAAGAACTAGGCCAGTGAACAAATAGGTTTATTAATCCGCAACAACTGGATAATCAAGCAAGTGTCGAAGAAACACAGCTTCACTATGACAACTTTTTCAGCAAGTTGGTGTTTGGTGTCATCTTGATAGTAGTGTCTTTCGATGTCTAGTCCTACTATGGACATGTGGTTGTCGCTAGAGCTACGGATTTTTGACATCAACTCCCCCAAAGTATGATTAAGCTCAGTTATGGTGTAAACTAATGTTGTAGTCACATCTAAAAATAAAAAGACTCTCACTTGTCTTAAAAAAAATGGAGAGAGAGAGAACCCAACCCCAACCCCAACCCAACCTCAACCCCAACCAATGGACAATTGTTAGCCAGTGAAAACCCAGAAACTCCACCAACAAATTAGCCCGGAGAACCTGTTTCATCAATTTCCTCCCCCTTAACACCAGCCGACAAGGATTGTTCCACCTTTGGTGAATTATATTTTAAAATAGGGGTATTTTTTACATTTGGGCATTTGGTGAATTATATTTTAAAATAGGGGTATTTGGTGAAATAAGTTACATTGTAGGGGCATTTGGTAAATTAGAAAAGTAGGCTAACGGCGGACTAACGGCGCGTCATTAGTAAGGGTAGTTTGGGTATTATATTAAAGGTGAGGGGCATTTGGTGAATTTCTTAAAGTTGAGGGGCATTTGGTAAATTTCGTGAAAATTGAGGGTATTTCATGAAAAATCCGTAAAAACATTATGTGGGGAACATAATTGGAGAGAAATTGAACTAATGGGCCCCACATAAAGATTTGATGTATTTTTCCGTTTTAAGATGGTAAAAAACAAGTTTAAAGTTTTTTTAGATGGGAAAATACAAGTGTTTTTTCAAGTTAACTTTTATTGATAGTAACTTTTACTTGATGCCTAATCCGCCAAAATTAATACTTGTATTATTGTAAGCCGGGGACACACAAAAGCTATAGAGCTTAATTAGTTTGCAAATTACGTCCACACTCGCACCCTAACACCCTTACTTAAAGAAGGCAATTAGTGATTTTAAAAGCACCCCACCGCGAGGATTTGCAGCCTCCCCTTCTGTACGTACCTCTCTCTGTCTCCCCTTTCTTTCTATCACCGTCACCCTTCATTCCATTATTAGGCAGCCAGCAGAGCAGCTGCCATAACTGCTTTCTACATTGATCACTAATCACTCATTCTTCTTTCTCTTTGCTTTTACATTTCTGTAACTCATCAGTCATCTCATCACTTCCTATCTCCAACCATGACTTGTTCTGACGAACAGAAGGTTTGATCTCTTTCCTGCTTTCTACATTTATTTTTTGATTTAATTTAACAAACAGACGTTCTGATAATTTGAATGTCGATCAACAGGTCACAACAATGGTACTCAAGGTTGATCTTGACTGCTGTCAATGTTATAGAAAGGTCAAGAAAGTCCTTTGCAGATTTCCTCGTGAGTCTCTGATTGCTTTTTCTTCACTTCATTTTATTTATTTGCAAATTAATTTGTTACAAACTCCTATATGCAATGAATTGAAACTGGACTGAGTTATCAATTTCTTTGTTGGTTAATGACAAGAGAAATACGAGACCAAGTATTTGATGAGAAGAACAACACGGTGATCATCACCGTCGTCTGCTGCAGTCCTGAGAAGATCAGAGACAAGCTTTGCTGTAAAGCTGGAAAATCTATCAAGAGTATTGAAATCAAGCAGCCAAACAAGCCTAAGCCTGCTCCTGCTCCTGCTCCTGCTCCTGCTCCAGCACCGGCCGAACCTGAGAAACCCAAGCCCAAGCCTGCCCCTGCCCCTGCTCCTGCCCCAGCTGAGCCTGAGAAGCCCAAACCCAAGCCTGCTCCAGCCCCTGAGCCTGAAAAGCCTAAGCCTGCTCCTGAACAGAAACCACCTGAAAAGATACAAAAAAACGGCTCCAAGAAATCTGACTCACCCCCTGAGGCAGCTCCAAAACCAGCTCAGCCAGCACCCAAACCAGCTGAGCCAGCTCCTAAACCAGCGGCACCGGCACCAGCACCGGCTCCAGCGCCAAAACCGCAAGAGCCAGAGGCACAATGGGTGCCTGGGTTTCCACCCGGTCCACCACCACAGACAGTGTTTCCTGTATCAATCTGCTGTGCTCCATGCTATGAAGGCAGACCCGGAGGACCATGCTACGGTGGTGGGCCTGGTGCCGGTTACCCATACGGTTACTATGGGCGGCCATGCCCACCCCCACCTCCACCTGGGTACTGTTCGAGTCGGTGCGATTATTTCAGCGAGGAAAATCCTGCTGCATGTTCTATCATGTGACTTGTTGTTCTGCTCGCCTAAATTCACTCCTGTCAATTACGTACTCATATCGTTTGGTCAATTAATTGCACATCTTTAGGCTACAATCCCACAGGCTTATTTTTATTTTAATGTAAATCGAGAATATACTATTACTACTATTACTTTTATAAGATTAATTAAAACGATGGAGATGGAGTAACAATAATAATAAGTTTGTCGATCACTTTGGTGGAGAAGCTGTTGTACGTTTTCTGTGCACAAAATTAGTGCGTTAAATCTTCAATTTGTCATCATTCTTAGATCATTATCTACAAGAATTTCATGAGAGGTTTATATTATTGTTAATCGATGAATAGCAGATAGATCATGATCGTATCAAATCGACTATTGCTTGTAAGACATCATTTTCAATTTTGCTTTTTCCTTGTAAGACATCATCATATCAATTAATACCATAGTTCATTAAACACATTTATAGGAGTGAACTTTTCATAACAGTGATCACGATGGTTTAACTTATTTTCATAATCTAATTAAAAATGTTAAACTTTGAATTAAAATGTCCAATACAAACCATATACAAAAGGCACAAAAAATTTCAATATGTTTAATATGCTAATTTGACCAGAATTTTGAGTAAATATGTTATCCATTATTAATTGATAGGATGATTTTACAATATCTATAATAAAATGGTAGCCACTTTAATAAATTGAATCTAAACCGTACAATATATAAGACTAATTTTGTACATCCATTTTTTTGTTGACTTTAAACATATCAAATGACAGTTAATAAAAAAAAAACATAAGGTTTAAAAAAATTAATTAATAAAACTTCCAACACTTTTTTTTTTTTGCAAGGTAAGATGAATAGCCCTACCGGGTCGGAACCCCGCACGGGTCAACCCGCCCGAGTTAGCAAGCTAGACACTTTGAGAGTGGGGGGAGTGATAAGGGGAACCCTCCCTCAAAGTGTCCCTAGTGGGGATTGAACCCCCAACATTTTGGTTGGAAGGTGGAATCCTTTCCACTAGGCCAAGACACACTTGGTTTACTTCCAACACTTCAATCCCACGATCTATGTAGTGTATATGTGTGGCACTCCATATTTCTATCTTTCTCACCCCTAAAGGCTTATACTCCATTCTTAATCTCTACTGTTAAATATCTAATTTGGAAAACAATTTAGTGTTCTTTGAATTAACTGGGTTCTTCAAATTACAAAACAGTGAACTAGTATAAATATACTCAATAATTACAATTCAAAAGGATCACCAATTCCGGAATAATTATTTCTGTTCAAATATTGTAGTATATATAGTTTTTGCTCCTACTTCTGTTTTCATGTCTGAATGTCCATTACGGAGTATTGTTCAAGTTGGTTCCGTTTAAATCTTAAAACTCCCTTGTAATATGTTAATACATATATGTCCGACGTACATTTCTTTTTATATATGGCCAATGTCCAAAAGATCACGGAGGAAGTGCGTAATTTTAATTCATTACGGAGTACGTTTTATTGTAATTTTTTTATTTAACAGATTTGTTATATTCATAGTCAACTAAATGAATGGATGAGATTAGTCAACTATAATAAAGGGCTGAGATTTGATAAGTTATAGTGGCTACCATTTTGGTGTAGCCATTGAAAAGTCTTCCTTATTGATAATACCGATTGACTAAAATATTAACAAAAGCATTTTTAGCAAATTATTATTACCTGATATTTATTTTTATCATATTCTATAATTCAATATTTTTTTTTCATACATAAACAACAATTAAGCAGATTTACAGAGGAATTTTTATGAAAGGGAAAATTTTGCACCAAAAATTGACATATTATTGTTGGTGTTGTTTTAGTATAAAAGTATGTGTACAAGGAAATGAAGTTGGTAACAAATGAAAAAAGGGGATGCACTTATGTCATGTTTAGTCAAAGAGGTAATTGGGAGGACAATACATGTTTTATGTTTAGAATTTTTCCACACAAGTGACTGTTGTCCCAAAGAAAAACTAGTGCAAGTTGTGTCAAGGACCATATAAAAATGTAGAATATGATGATGGTATTAATTATAATTTCAAAACCAAGTGCGAGTTTGCTGTATTAACACAACAATGTGAAAGCAAAGCAAGCTAGCATCAAAGTTACAATCAACCCACCAGACAGTAGGTCTATGTTTTGATTGCGAAACTAGAGAGTAAATAAATTAGGTGCACCAATAGTTTTTAAATTTTTTTTTTTTTTTTTTTTTTGTGGGGAGAGAGAGTCATAAAGGACGAGGCGCAAATGATTTATATGAGATTCGATCACATGCAATCCTTAGGTATTACATTGTATTTTTTAACACTTTACCACCTAATTTAATTGACATCCATACTTATCGATCTTTCTTACTTACTGGAATACGTATACTCCGTACATTTTTCTTATGAATTTAACTTCTTTCCCTCTACCACTTGATCATTGTCTAACTTGTACTCCACAACTTTCGAACTCTTTACTCCGTAAATTAACACTTCGTACTTATGTTTTAATACGTGTTACATATTTACTGATCGTTACCTTATACTTATTCATCTCTATTACACGGAGTATGAGGACAGAGAGGTCAATATCTGATATATATTTCAAGATACATATCACCCCACTAAACGACAAAATAGAGATAAGACAAAAATGAAAGCATGTGCCATTTTTCAAAGAACAGATGCCATTTTGGGAAAATAGATGCCATTTTCAAAAAAAAAATTATTTTGTCCTTTAGCGTTTGTCTTATCCCTATTTTGTCGTTTAGTGGGTGATATGTATTTGTGAAATACATATCAGATACGGAGTATTGATTTATACTTCCTCCGCGTAGTACTATGTACAAGTATGAAATATTTGTACATAGTATTCCCTCTATGTTTTTTTAGTGTATCGCTATTCGACGTCCTCATCCGCTAAAAACGCCCGCGTATTTTACATGAAAGGACATTTGTGCCCTTATATAATCTACCCCACCCCGTAACCATCCCCACCATCGTATCCACCACCATCGTATCTTAGGCAGCAGTCGTACACTAAAAATAAATAAAAAAAATCGTGGCTGTGTTAAATTAAAAAAAATTCATTTCTTTAAATTGTGTTTACATTTTAAATAGTTTTGAGATTCTTTAAAAATTAGGAAAATTTAGAATTAGTTTAAAAAAAACATTTAAAAAATCAATTCAATCTTTTTTTTTTCCAGAAATTATAGAATTAGTTTTAAAAATGCATTTAAAAAATCAATTCAATTTTTTTTTTAAAAATACAAATTGCCGCTCGGAATTGGCGGCCTGGCCATGGTCGTACCGCCTTGGAATAGCGGCGCCGCCATGGTTCACCCGCCCAAGATCTGCGGCCCAACCATGGTCGCTGCCGCTATTTCAAGGCGTTACGACCATGGCTCGGCCGCCAAATCTGGGCTGCAATTTGTATTTTTTTTTAAAAAAAAAAACGCAGAATCAGGGGAAGCTGCGGGGGAGGAGTAGTTTGGGTGCAGAGGCGGGGGCAGCTACGGGGCGCAGCGACAGGGATGTGGCGGTTGCGGTGGTGGTGCGGTTTGTGCAGTGGTGCGGCGGTGGTCGGTGTGTACAGTGTGTGCAGTGGTGCGGTGGTGGTCGGTGTGTGCAGTGGATGAGGTGTCTGCAGTGGATGAGGTGTGTGCAGACGTGCAGTGGTGCAGCGGTTGTGGTTGACGGCAGGTGGTTTTGTGATTGACGGTAGGTGGTCTGGTGGTTGACGACGGTGGTTTGATTTGGTGATTTTCTGATCTGATTATCTGAACGTGTATGAAGGTTGAGGTGAGGGGGAAGGGGAGGGATTGGGGTTAATTTTTACAAGAGTAGTGACGTACTTTCACCATTAAAATGAGGGCGTTTTTAGCTGAATAGGACGTCGAATAAAAACCCCTTTTTTTAGGAGTTACAACTACTATCCCCGATCGTATTTTTTTAGTTAGAAGTTACTCTATTTTGGGTAACTTTTATACCCATTCTTCAATTGTGTATAATTTACTTTTGGTAACCTTTACGCCTCACTTGGTATTTCTTTATTGTCAACTATCCTACTTGTATCATTATTAATATCAAATTCAACTGTGTATGCTTCATACTTGTGTTGATCAACATATAACGGATGGAAAAAAGACGGAGGGGTATAAAAATATTTGTGTGGTTTATATGCTTTTGTATTATAATGAATTTTATTTTTTGGATAAAGATAAGAAACGGACCTTAAAACTAATAATAATCCCGAATCTTTATGAAATAAACGAGGATGGGCTTCAGTATACAGGGACAACCATGAAAATATTGGAGAAACCTACAAAAATTTAGCCCACTTGAGTCAGACGTGGACAAGAGAGTTCGTTCACAGCGTGTGAGTAAATTTCAACAAAAATGACGACCACAGTGGGAGTCGAACCCACGACCTTTTGATCCGAAGTCAAACGCGCTAATCCACTGCGCTATGCGGTCATGCTATGACTATATGGATAACGTTAAGTTATTTAACATTTTAAGACTTGCAATTCAATTTTTTTGTGGAACACTATAAAATGAGAACACTGTAGTGCCTTCTCTTAGTTGAAAGAAAAGAACAGATGAAACTCATGCTCTTTTATTAAGGAGTTTATTGCTATATTTTTCTACTATTCTCCAAATGTAGATTGATAATCTTGGTCTATACTCCCTTTATTTCAATTATGACTCTCTCATTCTCCCTTATTTCTTAGCAAAGTTTGATTCTTATGGCCTCCTCTTCCTATATCAATGCAATCTACAATATAGCACAATATTTTTTCCTTTTGATATTGATTTTAATACTTGTTAGAGATCGAATTATACAATCGTTCCATCGCCGTTTGCTTGTATTAACAAATGATGGTTGTTTTTAAATATGGAATCACTAAAATTTTTTTGAGGGAAATATGGAATCACTAAATGATGTTTATGCAGTTGAATTTATGGTAAAAGCAGTGGCGTATTCATAATTGAAAAATAGGATATGCAGTATTGTAATAAGTAGCATGCTTTAAAAAATTAAGTAAAATATATATTTAAAAATAGCAAAAAGTTGATTAAAGAAACTATGCAAAGTACATTATTAGAATATTAATGCAAAATCCCACATTATTAGACAACCTATTAGACTTGAATTGTGAAAAAAAGAAGTAAAGAAAAAGTTTAACAAAAACGCCGGTGGAAGGATTCAAAATTGTGTTGATGGGATAACAAAACTTGAATTGGCTATCTACTAAAACTACTGAAGCACATCTCATTTATGATTAATTTGGGCGCTACTGACATTAATTTCGACCTTTTTTCAAGTGTTTTTTTTCTTTTTAAAAAAAAAGTAGGGTAGACATTTGTGCACATTGATAGAGATAAAATCTCTTAGAATATTTTATGTACAATAAACTTCTAGTCACATTAGGTGACTAATGTTGTAACCCACTATATATATTTGATCAATGGAACCACTCCAATTCACGGAGTTTCACAATATCTAATATGATACACAAAAAGTAGGGTAAAGATGACAGTGATAAGCCCAAGGGCGTCCAAACCCCCTCGAGTGATTATCAATTTATCATCCCGTCCTCTCTATCAATAATATCAACAATGTCATCCTCCACTTATCGGAAAAAAGTTCAATACTCAAACTGAGTTGAACTGTTCATATGTCATATTCATGCTTTTAATGTCCGAGATCACATAGATCTAAAAACACCCCGTCCAACAGATGTCTCTGACACGATGTGGAATCTACTTGATTCAGTTGTGAAAAAATAGATTTATGGGACAATTTCAACGGATTCCTTCATACGACACTTTGCAACGAAGCACCAACTCAACAAATGTGGGATAAACTCAAGGTGATTTTCTAAAATAACAAAAATAAAATGGCAAATTATTGGGAATATCGGTTTCATTCTATTCATTTGAATAATTTTTCTGACATTGATTCTTATTGTTTGATATTAAAAACTTTGAGTGTTCAATTGGCTAACATTGATAATCCGGTGTCAGAAACAAAATTGGTGTTACGTCTTGTAGCAAGTTTAGTTGGTACGAATTATGACATTGTTGCTACAATGATCCAACAAACCGTTCCACTTCCCATATTCGAAGAGGCTCGATCACGATTGCAACTCGAAGAAGATCGACGTTCGAATGATCAAATGCACATAATACTGCTTTTATGGCACAACATCCACCACCGTTGGCCTGGCTGGAGGCGGCGCCACCATATAACCAGCAAAAGCACCAGCCCTATGGCGGTGGCAGCGCCGACCGTGGTCGTGGCTCTGGTGGCCATGGAGAGAATTCTGGAAAAGGGATGGGGATGGGTTGGGGGTAAAACAATCAACAACAACAACATAACTCTACTGCTCATGTTCAGCAAGCCTAACAACATCACTCGCAATGAGACCAACAAAAATGGTAGCAAACTTGGATAGCAAGACAATTCGATCCCTTTCCCACAACAGCAAGCCCAATCCCAACATGCTCAATTTCAGCATGCTCAAGTCCAATAACATTGGCATAAACCAACAACAACACCCTCTCTCCTAGGGCCTAGTCCTGTTCAACTGGCCCATCCCATGCACCAACAGGCCAACCTCTCCGACTATGGTCAACCCTGTTAGGTTATGAATAATACAACAATATAATTCATGCGGAAAAATCGTAAAGCCAGAATCCAAATTAATTGCCACATAGTCAATTAGCATAATTTAGGTGACATACAATGTGATGCGTACCTTCCCTAGCTGCTCCCGTACCGAACAAGAACAAGTCTTTAGAGGGCCAAACGTTACCCCTTCGTAGAAAGTCCACATCACGTTCGGATCCGCCTTACGTTTAACCAACAAGGATTTTACTTAAGATTTTATGTATTCGGGTTAGGCTTGTATTATGTTCTCCCTTGAACACAATGGGAATAAAGAATATGATTTTCAATTCAATTAATGTGTATAATTATGAGGCCCTAGCCTTATATTTATAGTGTAGGAAATAAGGAATTTGAGTTTTATATTACTAGGAATAGAATTACCAACCCTACTAGGATTGAAATTCTTATTCAATTAGAATTGTAACATTAATTAAACTCTTGATTATTTGAATTCTAGTAAAACTAGGAATTCTTAATCCAAGGTTACTTGGAAATTAAGCAATCGGATATTTCTTGGAGCCCAAGACGAAACAACCCAACGCAGCCACAACGGGCCACGTTGGTGTGCGTGCTGCCTCGGCCCAATGCGTTGTGGCCCTCGCCTCGGCAGGCCTTGCACACACTGCTCGCCGGCTGGGCGCAGCCCATGTGTTGCTGCCTTGTCGCAGGCTTGGCGCGACCCATGAGCTGCTGCCTTGCTTGCAGCTTGGCGCGACCCATGGTTGCTGCCTTGCTCGCAGCTTGGCGCGGCCCATGAGGCTGCTCCCTTGCTTGTAGCTTGGCGCGAACAATGGTTGTTGCCTTGCTCGTAGGGCGCGGCCCACGGTGTTACCTTGCTTGTCGAGCGATGGGCCGGCTCGCTTGCCGGCTTGTCGCTCGTCGAGCTTTCAATTCGTTTTCCAATTCTGGAATTCATTTCCTTTTCGAACAAATATTTACGTTTCCGTTTAATATTTCCGATTCCGGAAATAATTTCCTTTTCCGAAAATATTTCCGATTCCGGTAATATTTCCGATTCCGGTAATATTTGCGTTTCCTGCAATATTTCCGATTTCGTCAATATTTCTATTTCCGATAATATTTTTCGATACGAGTCATGTTTCCGTTTCCGGCAACATCTATGACTTCGATAATATTTATATTTCCGTCATGGACCATATTTCCGTTTCCGGCAATATCATCATTTCTGGAGTATTCTTTATTTTGCCTTAATTTTGACGATTTCAGCTCCCACTGGAACCGCAATCCGTCGTTTCCGAATGTTCATAAATGGAGTACTTAATGAATAATATATTCACTTAAATACTTGACCCGTTCACGTACTATTTGTGTGACCCTACGGGTTCAGTCAAGAGTAAGTTGTGGATTAATATTATTAATTCCACTTGAACTGAGCGGCCTCTAGCTAGGCATTCAGTTCACTTGATCTCACTGAATTATTAACTTGTTAATCAATACTAAACCGCATTTACTAGACTTAGAATTAAATGCATACTTGGACCAAGGGCATTATTTCCTTCAGTCTCCCACTTGTCCTTAGGGACAAGTGTGCATTTCCTAATTCCTTTGTCGCTTGATGCCTGCTCATGAACATAAGGTAAAAGTAGTCATCCTTATTATGTCCACAGGTATTTCTCGGTTTCAGAGTTCAACTAATCAAATAAACAGATAATCATAGCCTATGATTCATCTGAGCACGTCCATGCATTTTCAGTTTCTAACTCTCCGAGTGGCCTTGTACAACTTTCAGCATCTCATCCCGATTTATGGGAGGAAAATCCCAATCTTGTGATCTTTAGGTTAGACTTCGCTTGACAACGTTAAAGTAACCAGTTCTCAAACAAGTAATCTCAAATCACTCAGGTATTGAGGATTAGTGTCTAATAATGTAATGAAATTTACTTATGACAGATTTTCATCTCTTACAGTAAAGTTTCATAGGTCTGTCCAATACTAATCTTCTCAAGTAAGTATCTATGCAAATGATTGCACTACATAAAAAGGGTGCATATTTAGACCGATTAGTTTCGACGCTGTTGGAAAGGGTCGCATGGGTAAGGGGAGCGCGAATATTTAATTTGCATATTTCGACGGTTTCTACAGTCGAAACAAATTTCAACGCCCAGAAGCGTCGATATGTGCTTAAAAAGACACGTGGTACCCACGTGTTGCAAAACGAATTTATTTTTCACAAAAAAAAATCCTGCCTAACTCTCTGAAATTTTCGCAATCCCGCTTTACTGGGCTGCAACTCCCACGTTTCTCTCAACTCCTCCATCACCGACCTTGCTAGCTAGCTCCAAAACCTAACCACCCTCATCAGATACTCCGGCGAATCCGTCTTCATTCTTCCTCTATCACGTTCAACACCGTTAACAAATCCCTAGGATTTCGTCTTCAACCTTTACGTTAGCACAATCAAATCCCTCAATTCTCTCAGTTCAGCCCACTTTTATCTCACCTCTCATCCTATATTTTCAAGGAAATCGCAATTGAATTCGCAATTCGTCCAACAAATTCAAGATAAATTCGCTGCTTCCTCTGTTTTTTTGTTTGAGAAATTCGAGCATCATCTGGTTTTTGAGTTGCTGCTTCCTTGGTGTATCTGATAAATCCGCTCAATTGTTGATTGTAATTCGACCTTCTAGGTTAGTTTTTCTTGTTTTTTTTGTTTTTTTTTAATTTTTTTTACTTTTGTTGCTGAAATTGTATGTTTTAAATTCTTCTCTACATATTTAAAATATTTTCAGGAAATTATATGAATTGTATGGTTATTTAGTTTTTGTTGCTGTATTTTGTGGAATAATTGTCTTAACATCCTGATCAAAAAGAGTTTTTTTTGGAATTTTTGCTTCAATTTGTGTATTTGTTGATGTATTTTCTTTTCTTTGCCTGGAGATTGTTGAATATGTGAATGCTAATTAGTGGGGCCAAATTGGTAGTATAAATTTGATCATTTTGATTATGTGGAAGGAACATATGAGAGAACAAAGATTTGTTTTCTTTTCTTTGCCTGTAGATGTTCAGAGTTAATTTTTTCATTTGTGATTGGTAGTATAAATTTGATCATTTCGATTACGTGGAAGGAACATATGAGAGAACAAAGATTTGTTTGTTAATATGGGTAATCAGTTGGCCCGGTCTTGGTCTGCATATATTACATGCTAAATTACGGAAAGACGTGAATTAATCAAATGAATTAGAGTATATATATGAAATCGAGTTTTGATTGTGTGCAAGAGAAGCTTTTATTGTAGTGTGAGGAAGATGTGTAATTATAAAGTTTATTCGGACAGTTCTATAAACGGGAAAGGTAAACAAAAAAGAACCTAATTGTGAACTAAACATTACGAGCTGAAGGGTAGTACGTAGTTTCTTCCACTGTAGAGGTCTTATATCCTATTATGTGTATCATCTTGTTTTCCATTCTCTATGATTATGCCATATCACCTACAGTAACCAATCAATAACATTAAATATCTGGGTTTAGGTTAGTGATGTGTCGAAACATAATCAGGACACGACATGAGACTTAAGAGTTCACAGTTGAGACTTGAGACATGATCTAAAACCATTCCTGAGTTAGGTTGTGAACCTGACAAATATTGAGAGAGAGGCAGATCTGTGTGTATTGCCCCTGGTGTTGAACCTGTACAATGGGTAGTTTATATACAAGCTAAACCCTAGGTTCCTTTGACAGAATAGGAAACGAAGATACACTAGGAAACTAAATCACCAAGATATAGACGAATATATGTATTCCTGTAATATAGCATACGAATATATTGATTCCTATAACATATATCTCTATTAGAACCCCTCTAATGAAGAAGAAAGAATTTTCAAGAGTTCGTCTGGGTTATCAATATGTACCTATCAAAATGATCCAGCGAACACGAGATTAGAGCACAAAGAAGTAAAATTACTAAATCAGAAATAAGAAATTATTATATCAAAGATTAAAATCTTCAAAATAAAATATCGATGATGCTAGTAAATAACATCTTCAAAAGACATTGTTTAGCGAATAAATTTTGCATAGAGATCCATAGAGTCAACAGGAATGAAGACTTAAAAACAAATAGACTCGGTAGTTATACTATTGCAATAGATGATGTTGAAAACTGGTTCAGAGACCTCTCTAAATACAATTCAGCGATAGTTACCATCGGGCTTTTCTTAATGTTTCCAGAAAGGGGGAGGTGGGAGTAGGATAGACGGAAGCTAAACTGATTTGCAACTCAGACATACAAAAGAAATTACCACTCCCAGGGATCCAAACTGTCCAGAAAAGAAATTACCACAACAAGCACTTCTGAATGAATTCCTACTGATTTGGATTCCACCTAAAGATATTCTAGAATTGCAAACAAGCCGTGTGTTCATCAAACAAGTCATTTATTTTCCAATACCTGCTTTTAGTGAATGTAGAGAAAGGATGAAATAGTGAATTTCCTGGAAAGACGAGGAAATACATAAAACAACTTAGTAGTAGCTTGCAAGGTATTCAATTTACATAGGTTTAGTCCACAAATTGAATTTTAGGACAAAAGAAAAAGATTAAGTCTTCAACTAGATGTCTAAAAAAATCCAGGAACGAGAATAAAGCAAAGGACTGCTAGTAAGTAGAGTTACTAACTATAATTAGTCGACCAACCGACTGTTTATATGAATATGTTTAAAACTAGAGCTTGTGATATGTAGAACCTGCCAAAATGGAGGTTGTTTTAAGCCTCACATAGATACTTCCTTTCGCATTAAAGAGCTCAGAAGGACAAAGTTACATAATCTATGCGCAAGTTCATTTCTGAAGGTGCTGCTAATTAGGGATAATTTTATCTCTAAAAGTTGAAAATCACTTAGAAGGTAAAGCATTGTCCTAAATAATCATTTCTTCCCGTTTTCAAGGTGATTTTTGTTGTGGGGTTTTTTCGGGAGACTAGACTTGGAGGTTTCCGGTAGTCAATGTTTAAGAAAGAGTCTATTTTTAGAGAGAGAGAAAGTAGAGAGAAGGCAGAGCAGTAATTGTTCTTGATTTTATTGATTGTGACCCCTTTTTCTAGGGAAATGGGGCTATATATAGTACTAGGTTATTGTAGGAATAACCTAACATTCCTTTTACATGATTGGATGAGGTATGAAAGGAGGACACATGTCCTTCCCTCTTACAGTTACCTGGCCCTTTTAGGCATAAGTGGGTTGTTTGGGCCTTTGTGCCCATCATAGGATACTTGCTACGTATGCCCCTTAGGTATAGATACAATACATACATTTATACGAACCTAAATACAAATACATATACTTTGCATATACGTAGACTGATACTTATACTCCGGAATAGACATCGTATGGTTTTGGCTTAAGGGGCGTAATACGTTCCACGTGTCACATCTTCATTGGTACACGGTGGCACGGTAATTTTGCCCAAAACATTTTCCCCTCAAGAAGGGAATTTCTGGAAATAATCTTTCGGATATAGCTTCTTGACCTTTGATTTGCAGGTACATATTCGGGACAAGTGTTGAGATAGTGACAAGTGTCACTTTTTCTCTTTTTGGCCCTTCCCTATATATAGGGGGGGGGGTAAATTTAATTTTTTACATTTCATTTTCACAGAGCTCAAGACAGGCGATTTCCGGCGTATTTCCACCACCAGCAGGCGATTTCCGGCCACCGTGGGATTCAACCTGTTCTTCATCAAATTCAACGTGTTCTTCGTGAGACTCAACCTGTTCTTCACCAATTACTTCTTTGGATCTTTCAAGGTTGGTTTCTACCTTTCTTACATGTTTTTATTGTAAGGTTATGATACATATGACAATTCATAAATCATGCGGAAACAACCATTAATCCAGGAATACATATTATTTACACATAATCATATAGAATAATTTAGATGCATACTCTTTGTTGCGTGCCTTCCCTAGCTGCGCCCGAACCGAACAAGAACAAGTCTTTAGGACTCCAAGTGTCGTCCCTCTGTAGATAGTCCACAGCACGTCCGGATCCGCCTTAAGATTGACCAACTAGAATCGCCCCTAAGGTACTATAAATTTTCGGCACTTTTGAGCAAGATGTGTGACTGAATTTTTCTCTCAAAAACTCACTTTGAATACTTGAATAACTCGTTATAAATTGTGAACCCAGGCCACATATTTATAGGGGTATGGAAAGAGAATTGGAATCCTATTAGGATACGAATTAATTAAATTAGAATTATAATAAAACTCTTATTTAATTAATTTATCAAATAGAATTAGGAATTTAATCATTAAACGAATTCTGCACGTTTTAGGTTTCGTATGAGAACACAAACACTTACGCGAGCATGACCCGCAAGCGTGCAGGCCATGCCCGCGCACAGCCCACACGGCCGCACGGCCCACGCGAGCTACAAGCCCATGCGAGCTGCAGCAATGCTCGCAGCCCACTGCTCGCAGCTGCGCGCTGCCACGGCCTGCTGGGCCTGGCCTTGCGCTGGGCCTGGCGTGGCCTTGGCTGTTCGTGTGGCGCGCTTGGCTTGCTGGGCGATGGCCTGGCTTCGTGCTGGGCCCTCGTCCGGCAGGCCTCGTCCGATGCTTATTCGTACGATACGCTTCCGATTAAATTCCCGATTCCGGAATTTATTTCCGATACGAACAATATTTAATATTTTCGATTCCGGAATTAATTCCGTTTCGAACAAATATTTAATATTTCCGTTTTCGGAATTATTTTCCGATTCCGATAATATTTCCGATTCAGACAATATTTCCGTTTCCGGCAATATTTCCGATTCCGGCAATATTTCTATTTCCGATAATATTTCCCGATACGTACCATGTTTCCGTTTCCGGCAACATCTACGACTTGGATAATATTTATATTTCCGATACGATCCATATTTCCGTTTCCGGCAATATCATCGTTTCCGGAGTATTCATTTCTTGCCTGTGACGATCTCAGCTCCCACTGAAACCAAGATCCGTCGATTCCGAATATCCATAGTTGGAGTATTTAATGCCATTAAATACTTGATCCGTTTACGTACTATTTGTGTGACCCTACGGGTTCAGTCAAGAGTAAGCTGTGGATTAATATCATTAATTCCACTTGAACTGAAGCGGCCTCTAGCTAGGCATTCAGCTCACTTGATCTCACTGAATTATTAACTTGTTAATTAATACTGAACCGCATTTATTAGACTTAACATAGAATGCATACTTGGACCAAGGGCATTATTTCCTTCAGTCTCCCACTTGTCCTTAGGGACAAGTGTGCATTTCCTAATTCCTTTGTCGCTCGATGCTTGCTCTTGAACATAAGGTAAGAGTTGTCATCCTTATTATGTCCAGAGGTGTTCCTCGGTTTCAGAGTTCAACTGATCAAATAAACAGATAATCATAGCCTATGATTCATCCGAGCACGGCCATGCATTTCACAGTTTCTAGCTCTCCGAGTGGCCTTGTACAACTTTTAAGCATCTCATCCCGATTTATGGGAGGACAATCCCAATCTTGCGATCTTGAGATTAGACTTCGTTTGATAGGTGATTACCTGAGCGTTGCCTTTATAGCCTCCTTTTACGGTGCGACGGTTGGTCAACGTCAAAGCAACCAGTTCTCAAACAAGTAATCTCAAATCACTCAGGTATTGAGGATTTAGTGTCTAATAATTTTAATGAAATTTACTTATGACAGATTTTCATCTCTTACAGTAAAGTTTCATAGGTCTTGTCCGATACTAGTCTTCCCAAAGTAAGTATCTATGCAAATGATTATGACATTGCCATGTCCACATAGTTCAAGAAACAGAACTACTAGTCATCTTGCATTCTAGTCGTCTAACGTTTTCTATTCGTCCAATTTTATAGAAAACTCCGACTAGGGACCATTTTCAACCTTTGACATTCAAGTTCACTTGATAGACATTTCTTAGTCACAGGACTGGTCCTGACAGTCTATCTTGAATATTTCGTCAAATTTGAAGGGACTCATCATTTAATACTAAACCAAGATTAAATGGAATATGAAAATACATTTCATATATGATAAATTTTCAACCCCAATGTTTTACAACCATGGGCCTCTAACCCATCTTTAAAACATTTCATGGAATTCAAAGCTATGCTTGATTTCCAGTGCTACAACGTGAGTGTTGCTTCTCACTTATTTCATAGGTTTAGTTATCATGCTTTGCCAATCTTAATATCCTTTTCATCGAATGTTCTTCGAGATAGATGATAAGATCTTTTGAGTATGTTTATTTTGTGATCTAGTCTTTCTCGCTACAATGGTGGTTCTACGCATTTCTCAATGAAGAATCATCAAGTTAGCAGACCTTTTTCTTGCTTCAAGAGTGGTTCTACGCATTTTTCAATGAAGAACCATCAAGCCAGCAGATAGGTGATCTTCCCAAGTTCAGTGAAGAACTCTTTAACATAAACAACCCTGTTTTATTGCTTCTTAGGCAATAAGTACTTTTACTTCAAGTGTTTAGGTTGCTAGTGATGCTTTGTTTGGATTTACTTATCCAAGCAGTTCACAGACATGTGGAAGACTTTCCAGCTGTATCTTAGAACATAGAAATTAATATTTTAATTTCCCACGCAACAACTCATGGTCTACAACCCATGTTGCCATTTTCAAAACACGATGCTCTATAGCTCGTCCTTATCAATGGTTAACTCCAAAGGGTCTTGCTTGATCCTTTGCCAGTGTTTATGCGTGTAGCATCAATATTTAGCATATCTTTATTTCCTTGAATCAAGAACTATTCCTATGTACCTTTTCAAGTACCATAAGTATTCTTGATCTCAATCTAGTTGATCTTTACTTAGATCAATAGAGATTGGTATATGTTCGTCATGGCTAAAGTCATACGATACGTTTTTGGCGATCCTCATATTATATCATGCATGATAAATTCTTTTGCAGAATAATTCCCAATTGAATTCTATTCATGTAACTTTAGCTTATCTAGTTTCAGTAGATACTAAATTCAGCTAAATTCTTTGACATATAATATAGGTTAAGAATCTTATTTAGATCCTTTGATGTTTAACTTAGTAAATGCTTATACATATTTCAAACATCCTTTACTTAGATTTATTCATATGGGTCGAATATCTCCAATGGAGTCTTTCGTGTTTGATTTAGTAAATGCCATTACTTAATCCAAAACAATATCATAAGATCTTTGTAAATAGATCTTAATACCCAGTATGTACTAAGTTTCGCCATGGTCCATCATTGATGAATAATTTCAAATCTAAGTCATTAGCATTTGAATGTTATTTCACAATAGAGAGATATGTGTGTGATACACATAGGACCAATTAAGTTTTACGTGTTAGGTTATGATACATATGACAAATACATAGATCATGCGGAAACAACCATTAACCCAGGAAACATATTATTTACACATAATCATATAGCATAATTAGATGCATACTCTTTGTTGCGTGCCTTCCCTAGCTGCGCCCGAACCGAACAAGAACAAGTCTTTTAGGACTCCAAGTGTCGTCCCTCCGTAGAAAGTCCACAGCACGTCCGGATCCGCCTTAAGATTGACCAACTAGAATCGCCCTTAAGGTACTCAGAAAATTCGGCACTTTTGAGCAAGATGTGTGTTTGATTTTCTCTCAAAAAACTCACTTTTGAATACTTGAAAACTTGTGTATAAATTATGAGCCCTAGGCCTTTATTTATAGAGTTATGGAAAAGGAATCGTAATCCTAGTAGGATGCGAATTAATTGGAATTAGAATTCTACATGAATTCTACTTAATCAATTTATCCAATAGGAATAGACATTTAATCATACACTGACTCTTGCAGATTCAGGAATCTCGCATGAGCTGAAACTCACACACACACGGCAGCCACAAGGGCTGCCCATGCGCGTGCGAGCAGCCCGCGCAGCACGGCCCACGCATGCGCGGCCTTGTGCGCGCTGGGCTGTGGCGTGCGTGCTTGCTGGGCGATGGCCTGGCTTCGTGCTGGGCCTTCGTCCGGCAGGCCTCGTCCGATGCTAATTCGTACGATACGCTTCCGATTAAATTTCCATTTCCGGAATCTATTTCCGATACGAACAATATTTAATATTTCCGATTCCGGAATTAATTTCCGTTTCGAACAAATATTTAATATTTCCGTTTCCGGAATTATTTTCCGATTCCGGTAATATTTCCGATTCTGACAATATTTCCGTTTCCGGCAATATTTCCGATTCTGGTAATATTTCCATTTCCAATAATATTTTCCGATACGTACCATGTTTCCGTTTCCGGCAACATCTACGACTTGGATAATATTCATATTTCCGATACGATCCATATTTCCGTTTCCGGCAATATCATCGTTTCCGGAGTATTCATTTCTTGCCTGTGACGATCTTAGCTCCCACTGAAACCAAGATCCGTCGGTTCCGAATATTCATAGATGGAGTATTTAATGCCATTAAATACTTGATCCGTTTACGTACTATTTGTGTGACCCTACGGGTTCAGTCAAGAGTAAGCTGTGGATTAATATCATTAATTCCACTTGAACTGAAGCGGCCTCTAGCTAGGCATTCAGCTCACTTGATCTCACTGAATTATTAACTTGTTAATTAATACTGAACCGCATTTATTAGACTTAACATAGAATGCATACTTGGACCAAGGGCATTATTTCCTTCAGTCTCCCACTTGTCCTTAGGGACAAGTGTGCATTTCCTAATTCCTTTGTCGCTCGATGCTTGCTCTTGAACATAAGGTAAGAGTTGTCATCCTTATTATGTCCAGAGGTGTTCCTCGGTTTCAGAGTTCAACTGATCAAATAAACAGATAATCATAGCCTATGATTCATCCGAGCACGGCCATGCATTTCACAGTTTCTAGCTCTCCGAGTGGCCTTGTACAACTTTTAAGCATCTCATCCCGATTTATGGGAGGACAATCCCAATCTTGCGATCTTGAGATTAGACTTCGTTTGATAGGTGATTACCTGAGCGTTGCCTTTATAGCCTCCTTTTACGGTGCGACGGTTGGTCAACGTCAAAGCAACCAGTTCTCAAACAAGTAATCTCAAATCACTCAGGTATTGAGGATTTAGTGTCTAATAATTTAATGAAATTTACTTATGACAGACTTTCATCTCTTACAGTAAAGTTTCATAGGTCTTGTCCGATACTAGTCTTCCCAAAGTAAGTATCTATGCAAATGATTATGACATTGCCATGTCCACATAGTTCAAGAAACAGAACTACTAGTCATCTTGCACTCTAATCGTCTAACGTTTTCTATGCGTCCAATTTTATAGAAAACTCCGACTAGGGACCATTTTCAACCTTTGACATTCAAGTTCACTTGATAGACATTTCTTAGTCACAGGACTGGTCCTGACAGTCTATCTTGAATATATCGTCAAGTTGAAGGGACTCATCATTTAATAAACCACAAATTAAATGGAAAAATGAATTCCTTTCATTTATTGTGAATGATTAACCAATAATGTTTTACAAAGATTTAAACTCTAAAACTTTAAAACATTAAACAGAGACATCAAAGCCATTCTCCAATATGCTTGATTCCCATAGCTGCAGTGTGCGAGTTGTGCTTCGCTTGCGGCAGAGGTTTAGTTAATGGATCTGATATGTTGTCATCAGTTCCAATTTTGCTTATCTCGACTTCTTTTCTTTCAACGAACTCTCGTAGAAGGTGAAATCTACGAAGTACATGCTTGACTCTCTGGTGGTGTCTAGGCTCTTTTGCCTGTGCAATAGCTCCGTTATTATCACAATACAGGGCTATTGGTCCTTTAATGGAGGGGACTACACCAAGTTCTCCTATGAACTTCCTTAGCCATATAGCTTCCTTTGCTGCTTCATGTGCAGCAATGTACTCCGCTTCAGTTGTAGAATCCGCAATGGTGCTTTGCTTAGCACTTTTCCAGCTTACTGCTCCTCCGTTGAGGCAGAAGACAAACCCAGACTGTGATCTGAAATCATCTTTGTCGGTTTGGAAACTTGCGTCCGTATAGCCTTTAACAATTAATTCATCATCTCCACCATAGACCAGGAAGTCATCTTTGTGCCTTTTCAGGTACTTCAGAATATTCTTGGCAGCAGTCCAATGCGCCTCTCCTGGGTCTGACTGGTATCTGCTCGTAGCACTGAGTGCGTACGCAACATCCGGGCGTGTACATATCATAGCATACATTATTGAACCAATTAATGATGCATATGGAATCCCATTCATTCGTCTACGCTCATCAAGTGTTTTTGGGCACTGAGTCTTGCTTAGAGTCATTCCATGAGACATGGGTAGGTAGCCTCGCTTGGAGTCCGCCATCTTGAACCTATCAAGCACCTTATTGATATAAGTGCTTTGACTAAGTCCAATCATCTTTTTAGATCTATCTCTGTAAATCTTGATGCCCAATATGTACTGTGCTTCCCCTAGATCCTTCATCGAAAAACATTTCCCAAGCCAAATCTTGACAGAGTTCAACATAGGAATGTCATTTCCGATAAGCAATATGTCGTCGACATATAATACTAGGAAAGCAATTTTGCTCCCACTGACCTTCTTGTATACACAAGATTCGTCTGCGTTCTTGATGAAACCAAAGTCACTGACCGCTTCATCAAAACGTATATTCCAGCTCCTGGATGCCTGCTTCAATCCGTAGATTGATTTCTTTAGCTTGCATACCTTTTTAGCATTCTTTGGATCCTCAAAACCTTCAGGCTGTGTCATAAACACAGTTTCTGTTAAAACGCCGTTTAAGAAAGCAGTTTTGACATCCATCTGCCATATTTCGTAATCGTAATATGCAGCGATTGCTAACATTATTCGAATAGACTTTAGCATTGCAACTGGTGAAAAGGTTTCATCGTAATCCACACCGTGGACTTGCCTGTAACCTTTCGCAACCAATCTAGCTTTGAAAACTTCAAGTTTCCCATCCTTGTCCTTTTTCAGTTTGAAAACCCATTTGCTTCCAATGGCTTGGTAGCCATCTGGCAAATCGACCAAATCCCATACTTGGTTTTCAGACATGGAGTCTAATTCAGATTGCATGGCTTCTTGCCATTGCTTGGAGCTAGGGCTCGTCATAGCTTGCTTGTAAGTCGCAGGTTCATCACTTTCAAGTAATAGAACGTCATAGCTCTCGTTCGTCAAAATACCTAAGTACCTTTCCGGTTGAGATCTATATCTTTGCGATCTACGCGGGGTAACATTTCTAGATTGACCATGATTCTCACCAGATTCTTCTAAAGATCTCTGAGTTTCATCCTGAATGTCATCTTGAGCATTCTCTAGAGTTTGTTGTTCGACTCGAATTTCTTCGAGGTCTACTTTTCTCCCACTTGTCATTTTGGAAATGTGATCTTTCTCCAAAAAGACACCATCTCGAGCAACAAACACTTTGTTCTCAGATGTATTGTAGAAGTAATACCCCTTTGTTTCCTTTGGATAGCCCACAAGGATACATTTGTCAGATTTTGGATGAAGTTTGTCTGAAATTAATCGTTTGACGTATACTTCACATCCCCAAATCTTAAGAAAAGACACATTTGGAGGCTTTCCAAACCATAATTCGTATGGAGTCTTTTCGACAGCTTTAGACGGAGCTCTATTTATAGTGAGTGCAGCTGTATTTAGTGCATGTCCCCAAAATTCTAATGGAAGTTCGGCCTGACCCATCATTGACCTGACCATGTCTAGCAAGGTTCTGTTCCTCCGTTCTGACACACCGTTCCATTGTGGTGTTCCAGGAGGAGTCAATTCTGATAGAATTCCACATTCTTTCAGATGGTCATCAAATTCATAGCTCAGATATTCACCGCCTCTATCAGACCGCAGTGCCTTGATCTTCTTGCCTAATTGATTCTCTACTTCACTCTGAAATTCCTTGAATTTGTCAAAGGATTCAGACTTATGCTTCATTAGGTAGACATAACCATACCTACTGAAGTCATCAGTGAAAGTGATAAAGTAGCTGAAACCACCTCTAGCATTTGTACTCATTGGTCCACATACATCTGTATGGATTAAACCCAATAGTTCATTTGCTCTTTCTCCAACTTTAGAGAAAGGTTGCTTTGTCATTTTGCCAAGTAAACATGATTCGCATTTACCATAATCCTCTAAGTCAAATGGTTCTAGAATTCCTTCCCTTTGAAGTCTTTCTAAGCGTTTCAAGTTTATATGGCCTAATCGACAATGCCACAGATAGGTGAGATCTGAATCATCCTTTTTGGCCTTTTTGGTATTTATGTTATATACTTGTTTGTCGTGATCTAATAAATAAAGTCCATTGACTAATCTAGCAGATCCATAAAACATCTCTTTAAAATAAAACGAACAACTATTGTCTTTTATTATAAAGGAAAATCCCTTAGCATCTAAGCAAGAAACTGAAATGATGTTTTTAGTAAGACTTGGAACATGGAAACATTCTTCCAGTTCCAAAACTAGCCCGGAGGGCAACGACAAATAGTAAGTTCCTACGGCTAATGCAGCAATCCGTGCTCCATTTCCCACTCGTAGGTCGACTTCTCCCTTGCTTAACTTTCTACTTCTTCTTAGTCCCTGTGGATTGGAACATAAGTGTGAGCCACAACCTGTATCTAATACCCAAGAAGTTGAATTAGCAAGTATACAGTCTATAACGAAAATACCTGAAGATGGAACGACTGTTCCGTTCTTCTGATCTTCCTTTAGCTTCAAGCAATCTCTCTTCCAATGCCCCTTCTTCTTGCAGTAGAAGCATTCGGATTCAGAAGTGGGTTGACTGACCTTCCTCTTTGCAGATTTGGCGCCAGTTTGCTTAGTTGGGCTGGCCTTGTTGCCACCTTTCTTAGCATTCCTCTTCTTTCCAGATTTCTTGAACTTGCCCCCACGCACCATAAGCACATCCTGCTTATCACTTTTGAGCGTCTTTTCAGCGGTTTTCAGCATACCGTGAAGCTCAGTGAGCGTTTTGTCCAGACTATTCATACTGTAGTTCAGTTTGAACTGATCATACCCGCTATGAAGAGAATGGAGGATGGTGTCTATAGCCATTTCCTGAGAAAATTGCTGATCCAGCCGACTCATATTCTCAATGAGTCCAATCATTTTGAGAACATGTGGACTTACGGGCTCGCCTTTCTTAAGCTTGGTCTCAAGAATTTGCCTATGAGTCTCGAATCTTTCGACTCGAGCCAGATCTTGGAACATGTTCTTCAACTCACTGATGATTGTGAAAGCATCTGAGTTGATGAACGTTTTCTGCAGATCCGCACTCATAGTGGCGAGCATTAGACATTTCACATCCTTGTTGGCATCAATCCAACGATTGAGGGCTGCCTGAGTGATCCCGTCGCCTGGAGCTTCGGGCATCGCCTCATCTAGGACATACTCCTTTTCTTCCTGCATAAGAACTATTTGCAAGTTCCTTTGCCAGTCAAGGAAGTTTTTCCCGTTCAACTTCTCCTTTTCGAGAATTGATCGAATGTTGAATGAATTGTTGTTTGCCATATTAAAAACTACAATTGAAAAGAATAAACAAATAAATAACCATTCACAGTTTCTCTTAATAAACTTAAATTCTAGCATACATGCATAATTCAATGTTTATTAAGCATTTTATTCAAGTTATGTGTTCCGGCAGGTGTGAATAAAATGATTCCAAGATCCTAAAATCATTGAAGAACTAAGCACAGTTTGTCGACTTAATCCTAGAACATCTTAGGTAAGCAAAAGCCTTTTGCTAATAGTCTAGAAACTATTCTTGGTTGATAGGTACGTCTAAGAACTTATTAGGTAAACCTATCGAATTTGCCACGACATAAAAGGACTCCTTACTTATATCGTTGAGTTTCACCAAAACTAACATGTACTCACAATTATTTGTGTACCTTGCCCCTTTAGGACCAATAAGTAACACCTCGCTGAGCGAAAACTATTACTAGATTGATGTAAAGGATATCCAAGCAAGTGTATATTTTGGCATGGCACCTTTTAACTCAATTTTTAAGTTTGGAACTTAAGGCTCTTACTATGTTGGTTAGATTTTAAGTGAACTAAAATCCTTAATCATGCAACATAATCAAGCTTTTGATCTCATGCATTTTAAGACATATTTAAAGCAATAAATAACTTAAAACATGCATAAGATATTTGTGATCTAGTATGGTCCGACTTCATCTTGAAGCTTTGACTTCAAAGTCCGTCTTGAAAATCTCCGTGGGAGGCACCATTTTCTTCAAATAGGATAAGTTATAACTAATTACAACTATTTGATGGTACGCAGACCATATTTGAATTGAAAAACAACTTTGGTACTTTAGACCAATTACATTCAAATTAATGGTACGCAGACCATATTTTCTATCCTATTTGGGCCATACTAGTCACTTCATAACCTGCAAAACAGTACATATACAATATATACCATTCACCCATTCATTATCATGAATGGCCCACATAGCTGGTTAGTTAAACACATTATGCATCACGTAAACATTTGCAGCAATTAATCAAGGGCACCAATAATCTACCAATTATTCAGTCCTTATTAATTCTAATCGAGTTGTTTTAACCTTAAGGATTTGTAGACCTAATCAAGAGTTTATGACTAAAAAGTGCTCCCACTCAAACCAATAAATTCATATGCTTTACTAATTTTAAACATAAAATTGTATTTCTAGTCTAACCGGAAACATACAAATTTAATTAAAATTTAAAGCTCATATAAATTTATAATTGAATCCAAAAATTTAATTTTAATTTCAGTCGTATTTAAATTAATTCATGATTTTAATTTTAGTAAAATAATTAGAATAAATTCCATTTATTATAATTATAATATTCAAAATTAAAATCCAAGAAATTAATTCAAATTATTAATTTTAAAATTAATTAAAATTACGTAAACTGAAACTTTCAAATTAAACATTCAAAACGATCTAATCGAAACGCAAACACCCTACGCGTTGCACGCCCATGGGCTGTACGCACACAGCCATTGCTGGCCATGTGCGCGCAGCCCATGCGCTCGTTGCATAGCTGCTGCTGTCCCATACGCAAGCCTCCGCACAGCGCCCACCGCACGCGAGCTATCGCTCGCAGCGCGCGCGCGTTACCGCGCTCGCTGGTGCGCGAGATCGCTCGCTGGTGCGCGCGAGCCATCGCTCGCTGGGGCGCTGCATCGCTCGCTGGTGCGCGCGAGCCATCGCTCGCTGGCGCGCGAGATCGCGCGCTGGTGCGCGCGAGCCATCGCTCGCTGGCGCGCGAGATCGCTCGCTGGTGCGCGCGAGTGATGCTGTGCGCAGCGCTCGTGGCACGCGAGCTTGCGCTCGCTGCGCACGAGGCTGCGCGCTGTTATGCGAGGCAGCGCGCGCTGTGGCGCAGCTCGCTTGCTGCCCACACGCGACTGCCTTGGCTCGCCCCTCGCCCATGCCCATCCGTTCATTGCTCGTGGCACACGACACAAGGCAGGGCTGCTGCCTTGTGCTCGTGCACTACGCCCTTGCTCATTGCATTCGTGCCGCACGGGCGACGAGCTCCCTTGCTCGTCGTCGCATGCCCGCATTATACAACACCCCTTAAGGGTAACACGAAGCGTCCATTGCTTCGTGCGTGCAAGTTATTTGAACGAATCGCATAAAAATTTAAAATTTATATTTAAAATTAATGACAAATTAATAAATATTATTAATTTCATAATTTTAGGGCGAAAAATCGAAAATTTATTATCCAATTGATTTCCGATTGATATGGATTCAAGTCTAGGTCATAAAAATTTAAAATTTATCGTAAATTTACAATTTTTATGGTGGTTTTTAATCATAGGTTTCTAATTAAATTACAATTAATTATGAAAATCAAATTAATTCTAAATTATTCTAATTTTCAACAAATTAATCATAATTACAAATTAGATTGCATAATTAACAAGACTAGGCATTCAAACTTGTTAAACATATGCAGTAGGTCAATCAAAAATTCAAGATTTATCAACAGGAATCGCAAATATTTAATTTAACATCTTAAATTTACGAAATTTTGCATCCGAAAAACTAAAACCTTCGAAAAGTCATAGTTAGGCTTCGAATTTGAGAATTCTGGGTTCGGCAGAAAAATACTATTTTTGTCAAAATTTTAGAATGCCTTTTACATGCGGAATTGACACATAAATCACTCAATTCGGATGAGTAATGAAGAAACTGCCGAAAAACTGCGTACATATAATTAAATAAACGCAATTTGCAATTAATTAACAATTACGAAAATTAATCACCCCTTTTAATTCTTGCAAATTTGTAATATTTAACCATGTTCATGCAATTTAGATTATGAAAATAATAAGGGGCTCGTGATACCACTGTTAGGTTATGATACATATGACAAATACATAGATCATGCGGAAACAACCATTAACCCAGGAAACATATTATTTACACATAATCATATAGCATAATTAGATGCATACTCTTTGTTGCGTGCCTTCCCTAGCTGCGCCCGAACCGAACAAGAACAAGTCTTTTAGGACTCCAAGTGTCGTCCCTCCGTAGAAAGTCCACAGCACGTCCGGATCCGCCTTAAGATTGACCAACTAGAATCGCCCTTAAGGTACTCAGAAAATTCGGCACTTTTGAGCAAGATGTGTGTTTGATTTTCTCTCAAAAAACTCACTTTTGAATACTTGAAAACTTGTGTATAAATTATGAGCCCTAGGCCTTTATTTATAGAGTTATGGAAAAGGAATCGTAATCCTAGTAGGATGCGAATTAATTGGAATTAGAATTCTACATGAATTCTACTTAATCAATTTATCCAATAGGAATAGACATTTAATCATACACTGACTCTTGCAGATTCAGGAATCTCGCATGAGCTGAAACTCACACACACACGGCAGCCACAAGGGCTGCCCATGCGCGTGCGAGCAGCCCGCGCAGCACGGCCCACGCATGCGCGGCCTTGTGCGCGCTGGGCTGTGGCGTGCGTGCTTGCTGGGCGATGGCCTGGCTTCGTGCTGGGCCTTCGTCCGGCAGGCCTCGTCCGATGCTAATTCGTACGATACGCTTCCGATTAAATTTCCATTTCCGGAATCTATTTCCGATACGAACAATATTTAATATTTCCGATTCCGGAATTAATTTCCGTTTCGAACAAATATTTAATATTTCCGTTTCCGGAATTATTTTCCGATTCCGGTAATATTTCCGATTCTGACAATATTTCCGTTTCCGGCAATATTTCCGATTCTGGTAATATTTCCATTTCCAATAATATTTTCCGATACGTACCATGTTTCCGTTTCCGGCAACATCTACGACTTGGATAATATTCATATTTCCGATACGATCCATATTTCCGTTTCCGGCAATATCATCGTTTCCGGAGTATTCATTTCTTGCCTGTGACGATCTTAGCTCCCACTGAAACCAAGATCCGTCGGTTCCGAATATTCATAGATGGAGTATTTAATGCCATTAAATACTTGATCCGTTTACGTACTATTTGTGTGACCCTACGGGTTCAGTCAAGAGTAAGCTGTGGATTAATATCATTAATTCCACTTGAACTGAAGCGGCCTCTAGCTAGGCATTCAGCTCACTTGATCTCACTGAATTATTAACTTGTTAATTAATACTGAACCGCATTTATTAGACTTAACATAGAATGCATACTTGGACCAAGGGCATTATTTCCTTCATTACGTACTCCCACTAAACTTCTTATATATCTATAAGAATCATGTATATTTTATGAAACTAAAATACTTATTAGCTTCACTAAAATACAATTCCAATTCCCAATTGCTTGCTTAAATCTGTACTTAGATTTCCTAAGCTGGCATTCATTTCAAGCATTATTTGGTTCCACAAATCCTATGACATGCCATGTACATAGTTTTCTTCCAACATTTGATTGAGGAATATGTTTTGTCATCCAATTGCCATATGTACCAATATGCAATCATTGCTTGATTTATAGACTTGAGCATTACGGTTATGCATGAGGTTTCAACACAATCCATGTCATGAATTTGCTTGTAACCTTTAGCAACTAATCTAGCTTTGTGTGTGAACACAATTCAATGTTTGATGGTTTTTATCCTTAAAACAAACTTGCAACCAATAGGTGTGAAACTATTCTTGCAAATCAACAAAATTTCAATTTTGTCATCAAAACATTGAGTATGTTTTATGGCCTTTAACCAATTAAACATATAGTCTATATATGGCCTCTAACTATTTTAGGGAATCTGGGTTTCGTCATAGCTTTCTTACAAGTCACTTCTTTTAGTTTGACTGCAAGTTGTAGGTTTCTTTACTATCTAATAGAAGAATTGCATAGTTTCAGTGACCTGAACTCCATGTTTCTTCACTATCTAATAGAAGAATCTCATAGTTCCAGCGACTTGAACTCTATGCCTACTAGGGTATAGAACATCAAACAATAGAATATCAATAGCCACTTGAAAGTCCTTAGAATATTCTGTTCTCCTTGAAGCACTTGTAAAGTCTTCTAAGAGATGTCTATTCTTTAAAGCCACTTCTAAAGTCCTTAAAGAATAAGTTCGGATTTTCTGAAGCACTTCGAAAAGCCTCCGGAATGTCCGTTTATGTTTGTTGTTCGCCTCGAAGACTTTCGAGGTCTATTTTCTCCCACTTGTCATTTTGGAAACGAATTTCCAAAAAGGACATTATTTCGAGCAAACAAACATTATGTTCTCAAAAATTCGTGGTAGAAACAATACCCTTGTGTTTCATTTGAATAAATCATAATGAAACATATATCTATACTTGAGCCTTAGTTTGTCGAATGACAAACACTAAGCTCCCACTGAGTTTTGCAACTCTCTAGATATATTTTATGAAAAGTTATTCTGAAATTACTTTTCAATAGCTTTGACGAATTTGGTTTAGTTTGGTGGTAGTTGAGCATTTTGTTTTATAAATTATAGGAAAAGTCTTTATGGTCCATCATTGATCGAATCAAGTACTAATTGACTTCGATTATTCCAACTAAGATATGCCATATCTTATGGACCTAGATTGTAAAATTACAACACACAATCATTGATGATCATATTTGGTCTCAAGTAATCATCAATATGATCTAACCTAGATCTTTATGATTTCTTGCCAAGTGGATTTTATACTTCTGAATCTTTGAACTAGCCAAACAGTTTCAACTTATATCACATTTGAGTAAATAAACCTATATTCACTCAAATCCATGTGAAATAATAAAGTCATAAAATCTTTCTTTAGCTTTGAACTCTATTGTCTAGGCGTTCTAACAATAGTTCATATCTTTTGTTACTTTCAACAAGTAAGACTAGTTGTCTTAAAATGATCTAGAAATCAATCAACTTTCAAAAGTCCATTAAAATAGAGCTTGTGAATGTTAACTTGTTGACATGGTCTAAGCAACAATGCCAAAGATTAGTGGAACTCAAATCAAGGGCTTGATTTGAACCTAGTAAAGTTCTTTAAAGAGTTGTTTGTTTTAATCAAGCATATTGACTCAACTTGTAATTGACCATTTCATTCAAATAAACAAACAAACATTATTTTAGTTTTTCTTGAATGTGAGTCTTTCTGTGTTTGAAAACAGAAATTTAGGTATGTTGATTATGGAACAAAATAGCCATTAAGTTCCAGCCTTTGAAAGGACTTAAAACAAACTAGATGACCCTACAACTAATGTAGCATTTCCATGCTTCATTTTTCCACTTGTAGGTCATTAGTGTATCCTAGCTTCCATTGTTTGAGTTATTACCGAAGTAAGAACCTCAAGCGGTATATGATACCAAGGAAGTTTGATTGCTAGGTCACTTCTCTTTAAACATAAACTTATAGGTAGAAACGGAATCGTAAATTCCTTTCATTTGTTCCTTGTTTTCCTATTTCTTGTACCCTTTCTTATAGTCTTAAGAATTGAATTCTTTAGTGTTGACTTTTATACTTTGTTAGACATGTCCAATGTCACCCCAACAAGGTTCTTACCATTTATGTTGAATATTAAGTTTCAACTAGATGATCTTACCAGAAGCTTCTAAAGTTCTCTAAGCATCGATCTATTCGAATGTCTAGGGACTAGACTCATTCGAGAATTAAATGGACAAAGATATTAGGTTGTTAACCATTGGTAAAGCTGAGCGTATTAGACTCAATGCTTTATGATCTCAAAACTACAGTGTATTTTGAATTCACAAGCACCAATTGGTTTGCCATTCGATTTTGATGTTCGAAAACAACCATAAAAGTCGCTATAAGAAACGTACATTTTAAATTGCTCACTTTCTCTCATTTCCGTGAATCGTTCTTGGATTCACTACCAATCGAGGAAATTTACTGTTACCTTTCTAAAAGGATTTACTGCAGTGCAAGATATTTAATTATAAACAATAATTAAAACATACATTGAAGCATGCAAAGTCTAAACATTTATCATGAATAATAACTTGAAAATGAAAGCAATCATGCAATTTAAACAAGTCATTAGCATTTTATTCGAATTATGTGTTCCGGCAGGTGTGAATAAAATGATTCCAAGACCCTAAAACCATTGAAGAATTAAGCACAGTTTGTCGACTTAATCCTAAAACATCTTAGGTAAGCAAAAGCCTTTTGCTAATAGTCTAGAAACTATTCTTGGTTGATAGGTACGTCTAAGAACTTATTAGGTAAACCTATCGATTTTGCCACGACATAAAAGGACTCCTTACTTATATCGTTGAGTTTCACCAAAACTAACATGTACTCACAATTATTTGTGTACCTTGCCCCTTTAGGACCAATAAGTAACACCTCGCTGAGCGAAAACTATTACTAGATTGATGTAAAGGATATCCAAGCAAGTGTATATTTTGGCATGGCACCTTTTAACTCAATTTTTAAGTTTGGAACTTAAGGCTCTTACTATGTTGGTTAGATTTTAAGTGAACTAAAATCCTTAATCATGCAACATAATCAAGCCACAATCTTATGCATAATTAAGACATATTTAAAGCAATAAATAACTTAAAGCATGCATAAGATAAATGTGATCTAGTATGGCCCGACTTCATCTTGAAGCTTTGACTTCAAAGTCCGTCTTGAAAATCTCCGTGGGAGGCACCATTTTCTTCAAATAGGATAAGCTATAATTAAAACTAATTACAACTATTTGATGGTACGCAGACCATATTTGAATTGAAAAACAACTTTGGTACTTTAGACCAATTACATTCAAATTAATGGTACGCAGACCATATTTTCTATCCTATTTGGGCCATACTAGTCACTTCATAACCTGCAAAACAGTACATATACAATACATACCATTCACCCATTCATTATCATGAATGGGCCACATAGCTGGTTAGTAAAACACATTATGCATCACGTAAACATTTGCAGCAATTAATCAAGGGCACCAATAATCTACCAATTATTCAGTCCTTATTAATTCTAATCAAGTTGTTTTAACCTTAAGGATTTGTAGACCTAATCAAGAGTTTATGACTAAAAGGGCTCCCACTCAAACCAATAAATTCATATGCTTTACTAATTTTAAACATAAAAATGTATTTCTAGTCTAACCGGAAACATACAAATTTAATTAAAATTTAAAGCTCATATAAATTTATAATTGAATCCAAAAAGTTTAATTTAATTTCAGTCGTATTTAAATTAATTCATGATTTTAATTTTAGTAAAATAATTAGAATAAATAAAATTTATTATAATTACAATATTCAAAATTAAAATCCAAGAAAATAATTTAAATTATTAATTTTAAAATTAAAATTACATAAACTGAAAATTTCAAATTAAACATTCAAAACGATCTAATCGCAACGCAAACACCCTACGCATCGCACGCCCATGGGCCACACGCACACAGCCATCGTTGGCCATGTGCGCGCAGCCCATGCGCTCATCGCATAGCTGCTGCATCTACCTATCGCAAGCCATCGCACAAGTTGGTGCTCGCGAGCCAAGCGAGCCATCGCTCGCTGTGCGCGAGCAATTGCTCGCTGCGCGCGATCGATGCTGGGCGCAGCACTGGAGGCACGCGAGCTTGCGCTCGCTGCGCGCGAGGCTGCCCGCGTTGTGGCGCAGCTCCCTTGCTGCCCACACGCGACTGCCGTGCCTTGCCTTCGCCCATGCCCATTCGTCCATAGCTCGTGGCCCACGACACAAGGCAGGGCTGCTGCCTTGTGCTTGTGCACCATGCCCTTGCTCATTGCATTCGTGCCGCACGGGCGACGAGCTCCCTTGCTCGTCGTCGCATGCCCGCACTATACAACACCCCTTAAGGGTAACACGAAGCGTCCATTGCTTTGTGCGTGCAAGTTATATGAACGAATCGCATAAAAATTTAAAATTTATATTTAAAATTAATGACAAATTAATAAATTAATATTAATTTCATAATTTTAGGGCGAAAAATCGAAAATTTATTATTCAATTGATTTCCGATTATCATGGATTCAAGCCTAGGTCATAAAAATTTAAAATTTATCATAAATTTACAATTTTATGGTGGTTTTTAATCATAGGTTTCTAATTAAATTATAATTAATTATGAAAATCAAATTAATTCTAAATTATTCTAATTTTCAACTAATTAATCATAATTACACATTAGATTGCATAATTAACAAGGCTAGGCATTCAAACTTGTTAAACATATACAGTAGGTCAATCAAAAATTCAAGATTTATCAACAAGAATCGCAAATATTTAATTTAACATCTTAAATTTACGAAATTTTGCATTCGAAAAACTAAAACCTTCGAAAAGTCATAGTTAGGCTTCGAATTTGAGAATTCTGGGTTCGGCAGAAAATTTTTTTTTTGTCAAAATTTTAGAATGCCTTTTACATGCGGAATTGACACAAAAATCACTCGATTTGGATGCGTAACGAAGAAACTGCCGAAAAACTGCGTACGTATAATTAAATAAACGCAATTTGCAATTAATTAACAATTACGAAAATTAATCACCCCTTTTAATTCTTGCAAATTTGTAATATTTAACCATGTTCATGCAATTTAGATTATGAAAATAATAAGAGGCTCGTGATACCACTGTTAGGTTATGATACATATGACAATTCATAAATCATGCGGAAACAACCATTAAGCCAGGAATACATATTATTTACACATAATCATATAGCATAATTTAGATGCATACTCTTTGTTGCGTGCCTTCCCTAGCTGCGCCCGAACCGAACAAGAACAAGTCTTTCGGACTCCAAGTGTCGTCCCTCCGTAGATAGTCCACAGCACGTCCGGATCCGCCTTAAGATTGACCAACTAGAATCGCCCCTAAGGTACTATAAATTTTCGGCACTTTTGAGCAAGATGTGTGACTGAATTTTTCTCTCAAAAACTCACTTTGAATACTTGAATAACTCGTTATAAATTGTGAACCCAGGCCACATATTTATAGGGGTATGGAAAGAGAATTGGAATCCTATTAGGATACGAATTAATTAAATTAGAATTATGATAAAACTCTTATTTAATTAATTTATCAAATAGAATTAGGAATTTAATCATTAAACGAATTCTGCACGTTTTAGGTTTCGTATGCGAACACAAACACTTACGCGAGCATGACCCGCAAGCGTGCAGGCCATGCCCGCGCACAGCCCACACGGCCGCACGGCCCACACGAGCTACAAGCCCATGCGAGCTGCAGCAATGCTCGCAGCCCACTGCTCGCAGCTGCGCGCGCTGCGCGCGCTGTGCGCGCTGCCACGACCTGCTGGGCCTGGCCTTGCGCTGGGCCAGGCGTGGCCTTGGCTGTTCGTGTGGCGCGCTTGGCGTGCTGGGCGATGGCCTGGCTTCGTGCTGGGCCCTCGTCCGGCAGGCCTCGTCCGATGCTTATTCGTACGATACGCTTCCGATTAAATTCCCGATTCCGGAATTTATTTCCGATACGAACAATATTTAATATTTTCGATTCCGGAATTAATTTCCGTTTCGAACAAATATTTAATATTTCAATTTTCGGAATTATTTTCCGATTCCGATAATATTTCCGATTCAGACAATATTTCCGTTTCCGGCAATATTTCCGATTCCGGCAATATTTCTATTTCCGATAATATTTCCCGATACGTACCATGTTTCCGTTTCCGGCAACATATACGACTTGGATAATATTTATATTTCCGATACGATCCATATTTCCGTTTCCGGCAATATCATCGTTTCCGGAGTATTCATTTCTTGCCTGTGACGATCTCAGCTCCCAGTGAAACCAAGATCCGTCGATTCCGAATATCCATAGTTGGAGTATTTAATGCCATTAAATACTTGATCCGTTTACGTACTATTTGTGTGACCCTACGGGTTCAGTCAAGAGTAAGCTGTGGATTAATATCATTAATTCCACTTGAACTGAAGCGGCCTCTAGCTAGGCATTTAGCTCACTTGATCTCACTGAATTATTAACTTGTTAATTAATACTGAACCGCATTTATTAGACTTAACATAGAATGCATACTTGGACCAAGGGCATTATTTCCTTCATTTATTATTATGCCTTCGTCATTTTATCCTTGTTGGTAGTCGGCATATTAGTAGCTGGTAAAGATTCTTAGGGTTCAAATGAGGCGTTTATGCCGCTCATCCTTTGTCGGGGCGACCACCCAGTCTCATATTTTTCTTCATTGTTGGTCACCCCTAAGCCGTGCCCTGTTCACTATGCAGAGAGCATGGCAAGAACTAAGCAGACAACAGACCCCACTCGTCTGCGTTTGCGAGAAGGGCCGGCTACACCTCCGATGGAGAGGTATTCTTCTACCGACCCGGCGGTCGACCATGAGTATGCCGACCTCTTTCAAGAGATCGACGAATATGCAGAGACTGAGGGGGACCATACAGCAAGCTGGGCAGTCGGGGAGTCGAGTGTAGCCTTACTACCTTTGGTTGCCGAGGAGCCAGCGGCTGCTGAAACTATAGTCAGGCCGAGGGGTCGAGAGGAAGCTCAGCTTCTTCCTTCAGAGATTCATCCAGACATCGGCTGGATGAGATGGCTGGACAAGAAAGGGGCCGAAATGAGAGACGGCCTCTGCGTAGGTGAGGGGTATCAGATGTGGGTGCCGGCCGACATGGACTCGACGGTTAGCCTGCTTGCTGAGGGAGAGTTTCCCGTCTACGCTGCCACCATCAAAATGGGCATGAGGTTCCCTCCACATCCATTTGTTGTGGAGGGGTTAGATGGGTTCAACATTGGGGTAGCTCAACTGACCCCAAATTCCTGGGCAGACATATTCAGCTACATAGCCAAATGCGCGCTGAACAATGTGCAGCCATCTTTCAATGCTTTCCTGCATTTGGTTTCCATCTCCCTCTCCCCCAAGGCCGCTGAGGGATGGTTTAATCTCAGCAGCCGAGGCCTCTACCAAACTGTGGTGGGTAAGCTCAACAAATGGCATAAGTGGAGGAAGCGATGGGTTGTGTTTCACACTGATGACAAGGAGATGTACGACAGAATGAGCCGTTGGAGCAGCATGGCCAACTACATGGAGCATGACGAGGGTCTCCCGCCCCTCACTGCAGACGAGTGGGATCACATAATGGTGTTGTTCAAGGCCAACACCTACCATCTGACTGCTGATAAGACATTCCATGTGCCGGCCGAGTGGTTGCCGCACATAAGCCATGTACGGGACGAATCGTTCTTGGCTGCTGTGGGTTTAGGGTATCCTATGACCCAAGGTAAAATGTTAGGTTGTATGCCGTGTGACTTTGTTCCATTCTTTCTCTAACCATTTCCCTTTTTGTGTGCAGAAGAAGGAATGAGCAAGTTATCTGAAGCAGATAAAGGCAAAGGAGATATGACTGACGGGATGGCTGACATCTATGAGGCCAAGATGAAGAAGGCTAAGGCCGAGTTGGAAGAGAAGGTGGGTACCAAACCTATTTGATTTAGTCTCTTTGTTTTGAGTAAAGTGCTCACGTCCTTGGGGTGGACGAGTTATTGTAATTAGTTTCGATCTGTGTTGTCTGTGGTATGCTTCGTCACACCTTGGTGACGAGCGTGTTCTTTAATTACGAGCCATTACTTTGTGAATGACTTGTGTGAAGGAAATAATGCCCTTGGTCCAAGTATGCATTTAAATATTAAGTCTAATAAAAGCGGTTCACTATTAAACAAGTTAATAATTCAGTGAGATCAAGTGAGCTGAATGCCTAGCTAGAGGCCGCTTCAGTTCAAGTGGAATTAATGATATTAATCCACATCTTACTCTTGACTGAACCCGTAGGGTCACACAAATAGTACGTAAACGGATCAAGTATTTGATGGCATTAAATACTCCATCTATGGATATTCGGAATCGACGGATCTTGGTTTCAGTGGGAGCTGAGATTGTCATAAGCAAGAAATGAATACTCCGGAAACGATGATATTGCCGGAAACGAAAATATGGATTGTATCGGAAATATGAATATTATCCAAGTCGTAGATGTTGCCGGAAACGGAAACATGATACGTATTGGAAAATATTATTGGAAATGGAAATATTGTCGGAATCGGAAATATTGCCGGAAACGGAAATATTGTCAGAATCGGAAATATTATTGGAATCGGAAAATAATTCCGGAAACGGAAATATTAAATATTTGTTCGAAACGGAAATTAATTCCGGAATCGGAAATATTAAATATTGGTCGTATCGGAAATGAATTCCGAAACCGGGAATTTAATCGGAAGCGCATCGTACGAATTAGCATCGGACGAGGCTTGCCAGACGAAGGCCCAGCACGAAGCCAGGCCCGCACCCAGCAAGCCAAGCGCCCAACACGAAGGCCACAGCCTCGCCAGGCCCATCGCAAGGCCAGGCCCGGCAAGGCCGTAGGCGCGCGCGCTGGAGCGTGTGCTCGTAGGCTGCGAGGCAGCGCCCACTCGTGTGGGCCGCAAGGCCTGCGCGGGTGCGTGCGTCCCTCATGGTCGTGCGACACTCGTGTTCGTAACGAATCCTAATCCTATCGGAATTCGTGCAATGATTAAATCCTAATCCCAATAGATTAAATTTATTAATTAGAGTTCAAAAAGGATTCTAATTAATAAATCCATATCCTAGTAGGATTATAATTCCTTTCCATAAACTCTATAAATATAGGCCTAGGGTCACATATTTAACAGACGATTATTGAAGTATTCAAGGTAAGACTTTTAAGCAAAAATCAGCCAAACACTTGCTCCCAAATAGCCGGAAATCTAAAAACCTTAAGGGTGATTCTAGTTGGTTAAGCTTAAGGCGGATCCGGACGTGCTGTGGACTATCTACGGAGGGACGACACTTGGAGTCCTAAAGACTTGTTCTTGTTCGGTTCGGGCGCAGCTAGGGAGGGCACGCTACAAAGTGTATGTATCTGAATTATGCTAAATGATTATGTGTTAATAATATGTTTCCTGGCTTTATGGTTTTTCCGCATGATTTATGTTTATTCATATGTATCATAACCTAACAGTGGTATCACGAGCCTCTTATTATTTTCATAATCTAAATTGCATGAACATGGTTAAATTTTACAAATTTGCAAAGAATTAAAGGGGTGATTAATTTTCGTAATTAATTGCAAATTGCGTTTATTTAATTATATGTACGCAGTTTTTCGGCAGTTTATTCGTTACTCATCCAAATCGAGTGATTTTTGTGTCAATTCCGCATGTAAAAGGCATTCTAAAATTAATTCCGGAATCGGAAATATTAAATATTGGTCGTATCGGAAATGAATTCCGGAACCGGGAATTTAATCGGAAGCGCATCGAACGAATTAGCATCGGACGTGGCTTGCCAAACGAAGGCCCAACACGAAGCCAAGCCCGCGCCCAGCAAGCCAAGCGCCCAACACGAAGGCCACAGCCTCGCCAGGCCCAGCGCAAGGCCAGGCCCAGCAAGGCCGTAGGCGCGCGCGCTGGAGCGTGTGCTCGTGGACTGCGAGGCAGCGCCCACTCGTGTGGGACGCAAGGCCTGCGCGGGTGCGTGCGTCTCTCGTGGTCGTGCGACACTCGTGTTCGTAAGGAATCCTAATCCTATCGGAATTCGTGCAATGATTAAATCCTAATCCTAATAGATTAAATTTATTAATTAGAGTTCAAATAGGATTCTAATTAACAAATCCATATCCTAGTAGGATTATAATTCCTTTCCATAAACTCTATAAATATAGGCCTAGGGTCACATATTTAACAGACGATTATTGAAGTATTCAAGGTAAGACTTTTAAGCAAAAATCAGCCAAACACTTGCTCCCAAATAGCCGGAAATCTAAGAACCTTAAGGGTGATTCTAGTTGGTTAAGCTTAAGGCGGATCCGGACGTGCTGTGGACTATCTACGGAGGGACGACACTTGGAGTCCTAAAGACTTGTTCTTGTTCGGTTCGGGCGCAGCTAGGGAGGGCACGCTACAAAGTGTATGTATCTGAATTATGCTAAATGATTATGTGTTAATAATATGTTTCCTGGCTTTATGGTTTTTCCGCATGATTTATGTTTATTCATATGTATCATAACCTAACAGTGGTATCACGAGCCTCTTATTATTTTCATAATCTAAATTGCATGAACATGGTTAAATTTTACAAATTTGCAAAGAATTAAAGGGGTGATTAATTTTCGTAATTAATTGCAAATTGCGTTTATTTAATTATATGTACGCAGTTTTTCGGCAGTTTATTCGTTACTCATCCAAATCGAGTGATTTTTGTGTCAATTCCGCATGTAAAAGGCATTCTAAAATTAATTCCGGAATCGGAAATATTAAATATTGGTCGTATCGGAAATGAATTCCGGAACCGGGAATTTAATCGGAAGCGCATCGAACGAATTAGCATCGGACGAGGCTTGCCAAACGAAGGCCCAACACGAAGCCAAGCCCGCGCCCAGCAAGCCAAGCGCCCAACACGAAGGCCACAGCCTCGCCAGGCCCAGCGCAAGGCCAGGCCCAGCAAGGCCGTAGGCGCGCGCGCTGGAGCGTGTGCTCGTGGACTGCGAGGCAGCGCCCACTCGTGTGGGACGCAAGGCCTGCGCGGGTGCGTGCGTCTCTCGTGGTCGTGCGACACTCGTGTTCGTAACGAATCCTAATCCTATCGGAATTCGTGCAATGATTAAATCCTAATCCTAATAGATTAAATTTATTAATTAGAGTTCAAATAGGATTCTAATTAACAAATCCATATCCTAGTAGGATTATAATTCCTTTCCATAAACTCTATAAATATAGGCCTAGGGTCACATATTTAACAGACGATTATTGAAGTATTCAAGGTAAGATTTTTAAGCAAAAATCAGCCAAACACTTGCACCCAAATAGCCGAAAATCTAATAACCTTAAGGGCGATTCTAGTGGGTCAAGCTTAAGGCAGATCCGGACGTGCTGTGGACTATCTACGGAGGGACGACACTTGGAGTCCTAAAGACTTGTTCTTGTTCGGTTCGGGCGCAGTTAGGGAGGGCACGCTACAAAGTGTATGCATCTGAATTATGCTAAATGATTATGTGTTAATAATATTTTTCCTGGCTTTATGGTTTTTCCGCATGATTTATGTTTATTCATATGTATCATAACCTCACATTGTGATTACAAGGACGCCCCTCGTTATCAACGTTAGGGCGGGCGTCTCGTTTGATGACCAGCCACTTCTTCGAGGGTGACTTGTGGTCACAGAGATGCCCCTTATCATAAATGGGCGGGCGTCTCTTTTGGTGACGAGCCACTTCTTTGAGAGTGACTTATGATCACAGAGATGCCCCTCGTCATCATAGTGTGGGCGTCTCTATTGGTGACGAGCCACTTCATTGAGAGTGACTTGTGATCACAAAGATGCCCCTTGTCATCATTGTGTGGGCGTCTCTTTTGACGAGCCACCAATTCTTCTGACTTAGCCTAAATCGACTTTGTCTTTACCTAAATCAACTTTCTGACTTGGCCTTGTATTCTTTGTCAGCAAGCTAAAGACGCGGCTAAGGCGGCGGCGAGGGAGAAGGGGAGACTCTTTCGCAACTGAAAAAGAGGTCGACGCCTGTTGATTCTGAGACCCCGAGCACCTTTAAGAAGCCTCGGCCCAAGCCCCGACGCCTGGTAAAGAAGGACGAGTACCAGGCCGCCGAGGGAGATCACCCTGCTGACGACGAGCATGCCGTGGATAAGCCCTCCTCGATTGTGGACTTGGTGTCCAAATCGAAGTCTGGTGGGCGCCAGGCTGAGCCGGCGGATCCTCTATCTGGTATTCCGGCCAATGTTCGTTCGCATATCCCTGCGGAGGTGGCCCGACGAGCTAGGTCTTTGTTTTGGGCAAATTCGACTTAGAGACGAGCTTGCCTTGATGATAGTGCTAACAATCGATCGAGCTAGATAATTGAAAATGGTGAGAGCAAGTTGTAATAGCATGGGATGACAGTATGTTTATTGCTTAGTAATCGTATATGTAAAATAGACAAGATTAAGCCATTTTATAGGCATTTACAATAAAAGTGTAACGTTCGTGCTTAATTGCACATAATTAGACAATAAATGCGTAATGAAGGTCGGCTTCATTAAGGGTTTGCAACGGCTATTTTGATCCCAATAGTTGAGAGTGAGTTCGAACGGTGCCACCATGTACCTTGCTGGCATCCACGTATGCAATGCTTTCCACTTTTGCCTACGTCACCAAGAGGGTATTTTCCCCCCTAACAATTGTCCCCAAACCGATTTTGAATTTATTCCGGGAAGTTCAAAAGGAAGAATGGGTTTCACGGAAGGAAAATGGAAACCGCCTCTTAACCTCCCCAACGCTGACGGCGTTAGAGCAATGATGACTGTTTCCTTGGAAAGACCAACCGCCCAACTGCGCCAATAAATAGGGTTGTGCACCCAACCACCCGTACTCACTTCTGCAATCTCTCTCTTCTCTTTACTAGAAAAGCAATCGGCGCTTTTTCCCTCTCCTTTCTTCAGGTAACTGCTCGGCTTCTATCCTCTTCCCTTCTTCTTTCTTTCTTCAATTCTTTCTATGTCGCAACGAATGGGAACGAAATCCACCCGTGCGAAGAACAAAAGAGCGGTGGTGGAGTGCGACCTGGTTGAGGGGCCAATCTTCAGCCCTACCCACATTCTGGACAGAAAGAATGCTCGGCCGGCCGCTTGGGGGAAGCAAGATGTGGAGGCGCTCAGGGAGGAGTGTGGTTTTCCTCCGTCGGTGGTAATTCGGTTGCCGCAGCCCGATGAGCGGGCCGATTGGGTATCGGACGGTTGGGTGTGCTTTTATGAGTACCCCTTCAGAATTGGGTACACTTATCCTTTCTCGCCACTGGTGCGAGGAGTTCTGAGGGCACTGGCGGTGCCGCCGGCGCAACTGATGCCGCAGGTCTGGAGGGTAATGCACCTGGTCGACAATTTGGCCGGCAAACTGGATATGGAATTCCGGGTTGAGGACCTTGTTTATACCTACAAGGTCCAGAATTATGGGGCTGGTAGATACTTGCTGCATGTCAAGGATGACAGGGAGGCTGTCCTTGGTGCGGACAAATCGAACAACCGCGGGTGGATGGGTCGGTTCTTTTTTGTGGAGTTGGCTAGTTTAGGGCCCGACTCCGACTTCTTGACGGGGGAATGGATGGCTAGAGGTATTTTGTTTGTTTTTTGTGTTTTTTGGGCTTGTTGATTTGACTTTGTCTCACTTTCTTGTTTTTGTAGGTGCATCCTTCGACACAGTTGGAGTCGGTGCCGAAGCCGTAGAAAAGACTGTCGTGCTGTTGGGAGTCCCTCTAAAGGACAGAGCTTTTATCGGCATCAAGTTCGATCGTTAGGAGACCTCTTAAGAAGAAGAAATTTCTGAGCCTGCAAACCTGGCGACGTCAACAGGTAAACATGGGTTAGGGTTAGTTTACAGCTTTGGGTTCGTTGCCCTTTTCAAAACAAATACAAACTGTTGTGACGAGACTGAGTCGTCAAAAAATGTTGTCAACAGGAACTAGCCCATCGACACGCTCTGCAAGACCCCATCTGCGGACGCGTTGCTGAGGAACAGGCTGGAGTCACTGGGGAGTGTGTCCCAAGCCAAACCCATCACTGTGCTGTCACCTCCGAAGCCGCCAAAGGCTTCAATTGACGCCACGGTGACGGGGGAGACCAGCTCGCTCATGCCTGCTGAGAAAAAGCTGACGCCTCCAACTCGGAAGAGGAAGCTCGCAGTGAAGTTCCCTGACGACTACGGGCCGGCAGATGCGCCACGGGTTCAGCTTTGGCCTGAGGTTGACCGTCTATGGATGTCGTCAAGCCGGGAGCGTCAGGAATCCCTGTCCCCAGTTGCTGCAACTGTTGAGAGCGTCTCGGATGCATGGAGGGTATGTTTTTGCTCCTTTTTTATTCTTCGTCTCCTTACTTTCCTGCATGCCATCTTTATCTCGTCATTTTAGTGACTTTGAGTAATTTTCTTTCCCTATTCAAATAGGCCCTGCAATCTGCTTTAGCTACACGTCATCATGTCATAATGTTAGAAGATCAAATAGTAAAACTGAAAAACGACATGAAGAAGGCAAAGCAGGAAGCTGGTCGTCTTGGCGGTGTGGCCAAGGAGGCGACGGCCAGAGCTGAGGCGCTGCAAGTGGCGCAAGAAAAGGGGGCTACTGAGGTCGCACAGTTGAATGCCGAGAAGGAGACGCTAGTTGCTGAGGTTGACGAGCTGAAGACGTCTCTCTCCAAAGTCAAGGCGAGGATTTACGAGTGTGTTGGTTATTACACTTGGAAGATGAAGGCCGAGATGATGGAGGAATTCAAGGCGGGCAAACATGTGAACTGGACTCCTGACGAAGACATTGCTCAGGTCAACACTGCATTCCCCGAGGACTATATCCCCCTGGTGCCGTTAGCGATGAAGAAGACGTTGAGGAGGGTGCAACTGCAACCAGCCCCAATGCCGAGACGGTGGCGGCACCAGGCGATGGCGAACAAGGGGAGAATGCAGGCCCAACAGATCCTCAGGAGTAGCTCTGTCCCCCCTCCTCAAAAATTTAAATTTTAATGGTGTGTGTTTCAAACAATGGTTTGTTTTAAATAATATTTTGTGTGTTCGACCTTTGAAAAGGTCGAAAAAATATTTGTGGCTGTGTTTCTCCTTGATGGCGACAGTCTTTTGGATGTTTTTGGGCTTGTCCAAGGGGGAAAGTCATGTAAATATTTTGTGGGTTTTCAATCCTGTGTTATTTGCTTGTGTTTGGAAAAAATGTGTTTTGGTCTGGTGTTTTGTTGTGCAGGTTGGGCACATACCTCGAGTTCGACTTTGGAAACGTCTCCAGCCTGTCAGAGGAGAACCTGCAAAATGTATACTGTAGGAAATGTAGATCTGTATTCCATTGTGTATGTAACGTACATTTGTAGTGTACCAGGCGTTTTTGTAATGGCCTAAATTGTGTTTTGTAGTTTGTAAAATTTGTAATATGTGATGTATACAATCATGTTTGAATAAAATTCAACGATGTTTCCTTTCACTTTGTTTTTTGAACATTTGTGCTCTGTTTCGAACTTTATTTTCCTCTATGTTGTGTTGTATACTTCACTTCATCTGTTCTCTCCTTGTCGAATCCGTCATCATGTGGGTATCATACTGTCAACATAGCAGAGCATGAGGATTGGCCTTTGGTGGAGCCAACGGCCCTCCGATGCTTAAGTCAGTATAGAGCGACATGAAAATGACAGGAAATTACGACAAGGAGAAAAAAGAAAGGAAAGGTTAAGGAGAGGTACTGGACGATGTCTAGTCGAGTGCTTTATGTTTGTAACTCCTTCTAAGTGTATACTTTATGTTGGTCGTCATGTTATTGTCTGCAAAACAGAACGATGGCGTGAGGATTGGCCGTTGGTGGAGCCAACGGCCCTCCGATGCCTAAGTCAGTAATGATAATAACATGTAGAGAGAAAAAGAAGTAAAAAAAAGATAGAGGAGAGGGTCTTAACTTCATGTTTCTTGTAAGTGTATACTGTCCGAGATGTTCTCGGTTTCATGATACGTCGTGCCTACTCTGTTTTGGGGGTGTCGTCATAATGACGACGAATGCTAGAGTCCCTGTGTGTTAGGAAAAACTAGAAAGCGAGAAAAAAGGTTTGAGTGTTCAGAAATGGTACAATTTTAGGTGTGTTGCATTCCAACTTCTTGGGATGGATGTGCCATCTCTGTCAACCAACTCATACGCACCATGACCTGTTCGTCTCACGATCTTCCCATGTCAGGGCCAATTTTCCGTGTCGAGGATCCTTTTTGTTTGGGAAGACTTTGCGCAGAACCCAATCTCCCTGCTGAAATACTCGAACCCTCACATTCTTGTTGTAGCTGTTTTCAACTGCTTGTTGGTAGGACGCCATCCTGACCAATGCTGCTTCTCTGAGTTCATCGATAGTATCGATGTCGTAAGCCAAGACTGAGTCGTTCATTCCTAAAGCCATGAAATTGCTTCTTGCTGTGGGGAGCTCGACTTCGGGAGGGATGACTGCCTCACAACCGAAGACTAAGGAGAAAGGAGTGTGATTGGTCGCCGTCTTGGGTGTCGTTCTGTCGGCCCAAAGGATCATAGGTAATTCATCTGCCCATCTTCCTTTGGCGTCGTCGAGGCGCTTCTTGAGGTTGTTGATGATGATTTTGTTGCTTGACTCGGCTTGGCCATTTGCTTGAGGGTATCTTGGTGTTGAGGTATGCAAGGTGATGTTATATCTACTGCAGAATTCCTTGGTTTTGTTGCTGATAAACTAAGAACCATTGTCGCAGACGATCTAGGAAGGGATACCGAACCGACTAAGGATATTTCGCTTGATGAACGAGATGACTTCAGTGTCTCGAACTCGCTTAAAAGCTTCTGCTTTGATCCATTTGGAGAAGTAATCAGTCATTGCCAACATGAAGACGCGATGTCCGGATGCTTGTGGTAAGGGTCCCACTATGTCCATCCCTCACTTAATGAAGGGCCAAGGGGATAGGATGGGGTGGAGTACTTCACAAGGTTGGTGAGAGATAGATGCGAACCGCTGGCAAGAGTCGCATTTCTTAGCGAAGGCGATTGCGTGTTTCTTCATGGTGGGCCAAAAATATCCCATGGTAAGAGTTTTGTGAGCTAAGCTTCTTCCTCCGGCGTGATGTCCACATTCTCCATCATGTATGTTGCGCAGTGTCGACTCGATCTCGTCATGATCTAGGCATATCAGGTACGGTCCTGCAACTGATTTTCTGAACAATACTCCATGAATTAGGATGAATCTGGAGGCTTTTATGCGGAAGGATTTTTCGTGGGTGACTCCAGGTGGGGTGGTGTTGTGTTTGAGCCAGTGCATGTAGGGGTCGCGCCATGAAGGCGTTTGAGTAGGTTGGGACTGTTCGGTGATAGGTAGGTTATCTTTGGTGATGGCTGGATACATTAAGTGGACTACGGGGAGGGAAGTGAGTTTAGGTTTGATGTTTGAGCCGAGGTTAGCTAAGGCATCAGCCTGGGTGTTTTGATCTCTTGGTATTTGTTGTAAGGTGCATGAGTCGAACTTGTTCACGAGCCTTTTTGCTATTTCCAAGTAGGCCTGCAACTTTGAGTCCTTCGCTGCATACGAACCGTTAATCTGACTGATAATCAATAAAGAATCACAACGTACCTCAAGTCGGCGGATATTCATGTCGAGTACTAATGATAATCCCAGGATCAAGGCTTCGTATTCTGCTTCGTTGTTGGTAGCTTTGAACTCGCAGCAGACAGACTGTACTATGGTGTCCCCTTGTGGCGACTTTAGCACGATGCCGAGGCCTGTCCCCCGTATATTGGAGGAGCCGTCAGTATGTAGAGTCCATGTTGATGAGGATCTACTGTCGGTCAATATGTTGACTTCGTGATCGGCTTCATGTTGGAGGCTTGGGCTGAAGTCAGCCACAAAATCAGCCAGAGCTTGCGACTTGATGGCTGTGCGAGGTTCGTACCTGATGTCATAACAACCCAATTGTATTGCCCATTTGAACATTCTGCCAGACAACTCGGGTTTCCTCATGATTTACTTCATGGGATAGTTAGTTCTAACAGTGATAGGATGACATTCAAAATAAGGGCGTAATTTAACAGAAGCGACGACTAGTGCAAGGACAAGTTTTTCGAGATGGGAGTACCTTATTTCGGCGCTAAGTAAGGACTTACTGACGTAATAAACAGGTAGCTGCTTTCCGTCTTCTTCTCGTGCTAATACTTCACTGATGGTCGACTCCGTAACTGCAAGGTATATCTGTAGTTCTTCATTGTCTTTTGGTTTGGACAGTAGCGGAGAGTTTGACAGGTACTGCTTGAGTTGCTGCAATGCGGCTTCGTGTCGGTCGGTCCAGCTGAACTTCTCGTTTTTCCTAAGGATGTCGTAGAACAATTTGCATTTTTCGGACGACCTGGAGATGAAGCGGTTGAGGGCGACCACTCTGCCTGCTAACTTCTGTACGTCCTTTTGATTTCGAGGTGATTGTAGGTTGATGATTGCGCAGATCTAATCAGGACTAGCTTCGATGCCTCTTTGAGTAACCATATAACCCAAGAACTTCCCGGAGGAAACTCCGAATGAGCATTTGGTGGGGTTGAGCTTCATGTTGTACTCCCGTAGTACGTCGAAGGCTTGATGGAGATGCGAGATGTGATCTGAGGCTTTCTTGGATTTTACTAACATGTCATCGATGTAGACCTCCATTGTGTCGCCTAGCTGTTTTCTGAACATTTTGTTGACTAGGCGTTGATAGGTGGCTCCTGCATTTCTCAAACCGAACGGCATGACCTTGTAACAATAAGTTCCCCGCTCCGTGATGAAGGCGGTTTTCTCTTGGTCTTCTGGGTGCATCAAAATCTGGTTGTACCCACTGAACGCATCCATGAATGTGAGCATCTCATGTCGCGCAGTAGCATCAACCATGGCGTCGATGTGGGGTAGAGGAAAAGAGTCTTTGGGGCACACCTTGTTGATGTCGGTGAAGTCTATGCAAACTCGCCACTTCCCATTCTTCTTTTTGACTACGACGACATTGGCCAGCCAGTCTGGGTATTTTACTTCGCTGATTTTTCCCGTATCTAATAGTTGTTGAACTTCATCGTTGATAATTTGGTTGCGTTCTGGAGCGAACTTCCGCCGTTTTTGTTTGACGGGCTTGTGACGGGGGTCAACACTGAGTTTGTGAGTGATGACGTCTGGGCTGATGCCTGGCATATCTTCATGGGCCACGCGAAGCAATCTGCATTTGCTTTGAGAAACGTGACAAGTTCCGACCTGATGTCGTCGGGTACGTCACATCCAATAAAAACAACTTGTTCCGGATTTGTGGGATCTAAGACGACCTCGTCGAGTTGTTCTGACTTGGGCTCTTTGTAGCTTGCTGGTTCGGAACTGGACCGTAATTGCTATAATGAGGATTTATTGGTGGCTGAGGGCTTTAGGGCTGCCTTATAACACTCTTTGGACTCTTGCTGATCTCCCTTGATTTCTTGAACCCCCCATCGAGTTGGGAACTTGATGGTTTGGTGGTACGTCGAAGGGATGGCCTTCATGTCGTGGATCCATGGCCTGCCCAAGATAATGTTGTAAGATGAAGGGCAATCAATAACACAAAATTTTACCTGTTGGTTGATTCCTTGAGCGTAAACACGTAGGGTGACTTCCCCGAAGGTGGTCTTTGCTTCACCACTGAACCCTATCAGCACGGTAGACTTTTTGACGACATATGTATCCGGGTTGAGCCCCATCTCTTTAAGGGCGTCAAGCATCATCACGTTAGTTGAGCTACCGTTATCGACAAGGACTCGTTTGATCATGCAGTTCCCAACAGGAATGGATATTACCAAGCCGTCATGATGTTTATCCGAGATGTCCCCTGCATCAGATTCATCAAAAGATATAGGGGTTAGATATTTTGCGGCTACGGCTCGGGCCGGTCTATCTATCTCATTTTCTCGGGCGTGTCTCTTCGCTGCAGAATAAGTTAAACCACAAATGTCAGAATCTCCAGCATTAAAATTCACAGTTTTAGTATGAGGGGGAGGGGGAGGTGGAGGAGGTCGAGATGGAGAGTTAGAGTTGTCTTTGTTGACAACACCACGAGATTGAAGGAAATAATGCCCTTGGTCCAAGTATGCATTCTATGTTAAGTCTAATAAATGCGGTTCAGTATTAATTAACAAGTTAATAATTCAGTGAGATCAAGTGAGCTGAATGCCTAGCTAGAGGCCGCTTCAGTTCAAGTGGAATTCATGATATTAATCCACAGCTTACTCTTGACTGAACCCGTAGGGTCACACAAATAGTACGTAAACGGATCAAGTATTTAATGGCATTAAATACTCAAACTATGGATATTCGGAATCGACGGATCTTGGTTTCAGTGGGAGCTGAGATCGTCACAGGCAAGAAATGAATACTCCGGAAACGATGATATTGCCGGAAACGGAAATATGGATCGTATCGGAAATATAAATATTATCCGAGTCGTAGATGTTGCCGGAAACGGAAACATGGTACGTATCGGGAAATATTATCGGAAATGGAAATATTGCCGGAATCGGAAATATTGCCGGAAACGGAAATATTGTCAGAATCGGAAATATTATCGGAATCGGAAAATAATTCCGGAAACGGAAATATTAAATATTTGTTCGAAACGGAAATTAATTCCGGAATCGAAAATATTAAATATTGTTCGTATCGGAAATATATTCCGGAATCGGGAATTTAATCGGAAGCGTATCGTACGAATAAGCATCGGACGAGGCCTGCCGGACGAGGGCCCAGCACGAAGCCAGGCCATCGCCCAGCAAGCCAAGCGCGCCACACGAACAGCCAAGGCCACGCCAGGCCCAGCGCAAGGCCAGGCCCAGCAGGCCGTGGCAGCGCGCACAGCGCGCGCAGCGCGCGCAGCTGCGAGCAGTGGGCTGCGAGCATTGCTGCAGCTCGCGTGGGCTTGTAGCTCGCGTGGGCCGTGCGGCCGTGTGGGCTGTGCGCGGTCATGGCCTGCACGCTTGCGGGTCATGCTCGCGTAAGTGTTTGTGTTCGCATACGAAACCTAAAACGTGCAGAATTCGTTTAATGATTAAATTCCTAATTCTATTTGATAAATTAATTAAATAAGAGTTTTATTATAATTCTAATTTAATTAATTCGTATCCTAATAGGATTTTAATTCTCTTTACATACCCCTATAAATATGTGGCCTGGGTTCACAATTTATAACAAGTTATTCAAGTATTCAAAGTGAGTTTTTGAGAGAAAAATTCAGTCACACATCTTGCTCAAAAGTGCCGAAAATTTATAGTACCTTAGGGGCGATTCTAGTTGGTCAATCTTAAGGCGGATCCGGACGTGCTGTGGACTATCTACGGAGGGACGACACTTGGAGTCCTAAAGACTTGTTCTTGTTCGGTTCGGGCGCAGCTAGGAAAGGCACGCAACAAAGAGTATGCATCTAAACTATGCTAAATGATTATGTGTAAATAATATGTATTCCTGGCTTAATGGTTGTTTCCGCATGATTTATGAATTGTCATATGTATCATAACCTTACAGTAGTATCACGAGCCTCTTATTATTTTCATAATCTAAATTGCATGAACATGGTTAAATATTACAAATTTGCAAGAATTAAAAGGGGTGATTAATTTTCGAAATTGTTAATTAATTGCAAATTGCGTTTATTTAATTATACGTACGCAGTTTTTCGGCAGTTTCTTCGTTACTCATCCAAATCGAGTGATTTTTGTGTCAATTCCGCATGTAAAAGGCATTCTAAAATTTTGACAAAATTTTTTTTTTCTGCCGAACCCAGAATTCTCAAATTCGAAGCCTAACTATGACTTTTCGAAGGTTTTAGTTTTTCGAATGCAAAATTTCGTAAATTTAAGATGTTAAATTAAATATTTGCGATTCTTGTTGATAAATCTTGAATTTTTGATTGACCTACTGTATATGTTTAACAAGTTTTAATGCCTAGCCTTGTTAATTATGCAATCTAATTTGTAATTATGATTAATTAGTTGAAAATTAGAATAATTTAGAATTAATTTGATTTTCATAATTAATTATAATTTAATTAGAAACCTATGATTAAAAACCACCATAAAAATTGTAAATTTATGATAAATTTTAAATTTTATGATCTAGGCTTGAATCCATGATAATCGGAAATCAATTGAATAATAAATTTTCGATTTTTCGCCCTAAAATTATGAAATTAATATTAATTTATTAATTTGTCATTAATTTTAAATATAAATTTTAAATTTTTATGCGATTCGTTCATATAACTTGCACGCACAAAGCAATGGACTCTTCGTGTTACCCTTAAGGGGTGTTGTATAGTGCGGGCATGCGACGACGAGCAAGGGAGCTCGTCGCCCGTGCGGCACGAATGCAATGAGCAAGGGCATGGTGCACGAGCACAAGGCAGCAGCCCTGCCTTGTGTCGTGGGCCACGAGCTATGGACGAATGGGCATGGGCGAAGGCAAGGCACGGCAGTCGCGTGTGGGCAACAAGCGAGCTGCGCCACAACGCGCACTGCCTCGCGCAAGCGCGCGCAGCCTCGCGCGCAGCGAGCGCAAGCTCGCGTGCCACGAGCGCTGCGCCCAGCGTCGATCGCGCGCAGCGAGCAATTTCTCGCGCACAGCGAGCGATGGCTCGCGCACAGCGAGCGATAGCTCGCGTGCATCGAGCGCTGGAGCGCGCGCAGCAAGCGCTGGCGAGCGCGCACAGCGAGCAATGGCTCACGTGCATCGAGCGCTGGAGCGCGCGCAGCAAGCGCTGGCGAGCGCGCACAGCGAGCGATGGCTCGCGTGCATCGAGCGCTGGCGCGCGCGCAGCGAGCACCAACTTGTGCGATGGCTTGCGATGGGTAGATGCAGCAGCTATGCGACGAGCGCATGGGCTGCGCGCACATGGCCAGCGATGGCTGTGTGCGTGTGGCCCATGGGCGTGCGATGCGTAGGGTGTTTGCATTACGATTAGATCGTTTTGAATGTTTAATTTGAAATTTTCAGTTTACGTAATTTTAATTAATTTTAAAATTAATAATGTAAATTATTTTCTTGGATTTTAATTTTGAATATTGTAATTATAATAAATTTTATTTATTCTAATTATTTTACTAAAATTAAAATCATGAATTATTTTAAATACGACTGAAATCAAATTAAAATTTTTGGATTCAATTATAAATTTATATGGGCTTTAAATTTTAATTAAATTTGTATGTTTCCGGTTAGACTTGAAATACATTTTTATGTTTAAAATTAGTAAAGCATATGAATTTATTGGTTTAAGTGGGAGCGCTTTTTAGTCATAAACTCTTGATTAGGTCTACGAATCCTTAAGGTTAAAACAACTTGATTAGAATTAATAAGGACTGAATAATTGGTAGATTATTGGTGCCCTTGATTAATTGCTGCAAATGTTTACGTGATGCATAATGTGTTTTACTAACCAGCTATGTGGGCCATTCATGATAATGAATGGGTGAATGGTATATATTGTATATGTACTGTTTTGCAGGTTATGAAGTGACTAGTATGGCCCAAATAGGATAGAAAATATGGTCTGCGTACCATTAATTTGAATGTAATTGGTCTAAAGTACCAAAGTTGTTTTTCAATTCAAATATGGTCTGCGTACCATCAAATAGTTGTAATTAGTTTTAATTATAGCTTATCCTATTTGAAGAAAATGGTGCCTCCCACGGAGATTATCAAGACGGACTTTGAAGTCAAAGCTTCAAGATGAAGTCGGGCCATACTAGATCACATTTATCTTATGCATGCTTTAAGTTATTTATTGCTTTAAATATGTCTTAATTATGAATAAGATTGTGGCTTGATTATGTTGCATGATTAAGGATTTTAGTTCACTTAAAATCTAACCAACATAGTAAGAGCCTTAAGTTCCAAACTTAAAAATTGAGTTAAAAGGTGCCATGCCAAAATATACACTTGCTTGGATATCCTTTACATCAATCTAGTAATAGTTTTCGCTCAGCGAGGTGTTACTTATTGGTCCTAAAGGGGCAAGGTACACAAATAATTGTGAGTACATGTTAGTTTTGGTGAAACTCAACGATATAAGTAAGGAGTCCTTTTATGTCGTGGCAAAATCGATAGATTTACCTAATAAGTTCTTAGACGTACCTATCAACCAAGAATAGTTTCTAGACTATTAGCAAAAGGCTTTTGCTTACCTAAGATGTTTTAGGATTAAGTCGACAAACTGTGCTTAGTTCTTCAATGATTTTAGGATCTTGGAATCATTTTATTCACACCTGCCGGAACACATAACTTGAATAAAATGCTTAATAAACATTGAATTATGCATGTATGCTAGAATTTAAGTTTATTAAGAGAAACTGTGAATGGTTATTTATTTGTTTATTCTTTTCAATTGTAGTTTTTTAATATGGCAAACAACAATCAAAACATCATCATGGGTTCTGAGCTTATGGTCAAGCTGAACCTGGCAAATTTTCTTGAATGGGAAGCTAAGCTAGTTGAAATAGTCAAACTCAATGGACTTGAGTATGTACTATCACATCCCATGCCAAGCTACTATGCCAGAGACATGACCCCTGAGAGATTTTACGCCTGGGATGCGGATCTCAAAAAGGTTATGAGTCTCATGCTGAACAATATCCCTGATGATTGGGCTAGAAGGTTTGTAGCCTATGAACCTTTTACGCTCATCAAGAATCTGAGGGATATCTGTCGTGGAAGCACGGAGGACAGGGACCTGAACGTCCATGAGTTGATTGAATCAATGTCTGGTCTAAAGGTTAGTTCTCCCAACAGGTGTTATAGGATGGAGGTCCAAGAAACACATGTTCAGCTCCTTCGCACTAAACAGAGGGTAGGCGTCCCACTGAGGTTCCATGTGGATCTTATGCGTTCATACTTTGATCGCCTAAGTCTACTAGGAACACCAATAAGCGAAAGGATGGCAGTCTCTATCTTGCTCAATTCACTACACAGTGGGTTTGGTCGCTTCAAGCAACTATACCTAAGTGAACCAAGAGAAGAAACAGTTGCAGAATTTGTTCACCTTGTCAGAAAGGCTGAAATAATACTGGACTGTGAAGCCAAAGATTTACTCAAGGCTAGAAGGAGACCGTTCAAGAAAGGTGGAAAGTCCAAGGGCAATGCTGAATCAAAGCAGGACAAGTCCACATCAAGCTGTCTTTATTGTGATGGAATAGGCCATTACAAAAGAGAATGTCCAAAGCTAAAGGAAGATCAGAAGAACGGAACAGTCGTTCCATCTTCAGGTATTTTCGTTATAGACTGTATACTTGCTAATTCAACTTCTTGGGTATTAGATACAGGTTTTGGCTCACACTTATGTTCCAATCCACAGGGACTAAGAAGAAGTAGAAAGTTAAGCAAGGGTGAAGTCGACCTACGAGTGGGAAATGGAGCACGGATTGCTGCATTAGCTGTAGGAACTTACTATTTGTCGTTGCCCTCCGGGCTAGTTTTGGAACTGGAAGAATGTTTCCATGTTCCAAGTCTTACTAAAAACATCATTTCAGTTTCTTGCTTAGATGCTAAGGGATTTTCTTTTTTAATAAAAGACAATAGTTGTTCGTTTTATTTTAAAGAGATGTTTTATGGATCTGCTAGATTAGTCAATGGACTTTATTTATTAGATCACGACAAACAAGTATATAACATAAATACCAAAAAGGCCAAAAAGGATGATTCAGATCTCACCTATCTGTGGCATTGTCGATTAGGCCATATAAACTTGAAACGCTTAGAAAGACTTCAAAAGGAAGGAATTCTAGAACCATTTGACTTAGAGGATTATGGTAAATGCGAATCATGTTTACTTGGCAAAATGACAAAGCAACCTTTCTCTAAAGTTGGAGAAAGAGAAAATGAACTATTGGGTTTAATCCATACAGATGTATGTGGACCAATGAGTACAAATGCTAGAGGTGGTTTCAGCTACTTTATCACTTTCACTGATGACTTCAGTAGATATGGTTATGTCTACCTAATGAAGCATAAGTCTGAATCCTTTGACAAATTCAAGGAATTTCAGAGTGAAGTAGAGAATCAATTAGGCAAGAAGATTAAGGCACTGCGGTCTGATAGAGGCGGTGAATATCTGAGCTATGAATTTGATGACCATCTGAAAGAATGTGGAATTCTATCAGAATTGACTCCTCCTGGAACACCACAATGGAACGGTGTGTCGGAACGGAGGAACAGAACCTTGCTAGACATGGTCAGGTCAATGATGGGTCAGGCCGAACTTCCATTAGAATTTTGGGGACATGCACTAAATACAGCTGCACTCACTATAAATAGAGCTCCGTCTAAAGCTGTCGAAAAGACTCCATACGAATTATGGTTTGGAAAGCCTCCAAATGTGTCTTTTCTTAAGATTTGGGGATGTGAAGTATACGTCAAACGATTAATTTCAGACAAACTTCATCCAAAATCTGACAAATGTATCCTTGTGGGCTATCCAAAGGAAACAAAGGGGTATTACTTCTACAATACATCTGAGAACAAGGTGTTTGTTGCTCGAGATGGTGTCTTTTTGGAGAAAGATCACATTTCCAAAATGACAAGTGGGAGAAAAGTAGACCTCGAAGAAATTCGAGTCGAACAACAAACTCTAGAGAATGCTCAAGATGACATTCAGGATGAAACTCAGAAATCTTTAGAAGAATCTGGTGAGAATCATGGTCAATCTAGAAATGTTACCCCGCGTAGATCGCAAAGATATAGATCTCAACCGGAAAGGTACTTAGGTATTTTGACGAACGAGAGCTATGACGTTCTATTACTTGAAAGTGATGAACCTGCGACTTACAAACAAGCTATGACGAGCCCTAGCTCCAAGCAGTGGCAAGAAGCCATGCAATCTGAATTAGACTCCATGTCTGAAAACCAAGTATGGGATTTGGTCGATTTGCCAGATGGCTACCAAGCCATTGGAAGCAAATGGGTTTTCAAACTGAAAAAGGACAAGGATGGGAAACTTGAAGTTTTCAAAGCTAGATTGGTTGCAAAAGGTTACAAGCAAGTCCACGGTGTGGATTACGATGAAACCTTTTCACTAGTTGCAATGCTAAAGTCTATTCGGATAATGTTAGCAATCGCTGCATATTACGATTACGAAATATGGCAGATGGATGTCAAACCTGCTTTCTTAAACGGCGTTTTAACAGAAACTGTGTTTATGACACAGCCTGAAGGTTTTGAGGATCCAAAGAATGCTAAAAAGGTATGCAAGCTAAAGAAGTCAATCTACGGATTGAAGCAGGCATCCAGGAGCTGGAATATACGTTTTGATGAAGCAGTCAGTGACTTTGGTTTCATCAAGAACGCGGACGAATCTTGTGTATACAAGAAGGTCAGTGGGAGCAAAATTGCTTTCCTAGTATTATATGTCGACGACATATTACTTATCGGAAATGACATTCCTATGTTGAACTCTGTCAAGATTTGGCTTGGGAAATGTTTTTCGATGAAAGATCTAGGAGAAGCACAGTACATATTGGGCATCAAGATTTACAGAGATAGATCTAAAAAGATGATTGGACTTAGTCAAAGCACTTATATCAATAAGGTGCTTGATAGGTTCAAGATGGCGGACTCCAAGCGAGGCTACCTACCCATGTCTCATGGAATGACTCTAAGCAAGACTCAGTGCCCAAAAACACTTGATGAGCGTAGACAAATGAATGGGATTCCATATGCATCATTGATTGGTTCAATAATGTATGCTATGATATGTACACGCCCGGATGTTGCGTACGCACTCAGTGCTACGAGCAGATACCAGTCAGACCCAGGAGAGGCGCATTGGACTGCTGCCAAGAACATTCTGAAGTACCTGAAAAGGCACAAAGATGACTTCCTGGTCTATGGTGGAGATGATGAATTAATTGTTAAAGGCTATACGGACGCAAGTTTCCAAACCGACAAAGATGATTTCAGATCACAGTCTGGGTTTGTCTTCTGCCTCAACGGAGGAGTAGTAAGCTGGAAAATTGCTAAGCAAAGCACCATTGCGGATTCTACAACTGAAGCGGAGTACATTGCTGCACATGAAGCAGCAAAGGAAGCTATATGGCTAAGGAAGTTCATAGGTGAACTCGGTGTAGTCCCCTCCATTAAAGGACCAATAGCCCTGTATTGTGATAATAACGGAGCTATTGCACAGGCAAAGGAGCCTAGACACCACCAGAGAGTCAAGCATGTACTTCGTAGATTTCACCTTCTACGAGAGTTCGTTGAAAGAAAAGAAGTCGAGATAAGCAAAATTGGTACTGATGACAACATATCAGATCCATTAACTAAACCTCTGCCGCAGGCGAAGCACAACTTGCACACTGCAGCTATGGGAATCAAGCATATTGGAGAATGGCTTTGATGTCTCTGTTTAATGTTTTAAAGTTTTAGAGTTTAAATCTTTGTAAAACATTATTGGTTAATCATTCACAATAAATGAAAAGAATTCATTTTTCCATTTAATTTGTGGTTTATTAAATGATGAGTCCCTTCAATTTGACGATATATTCAAGATAGACTGTCAGGACCAGTCCTGTGACTAAGAAATGTCTATCAAGTGAACTTGAATGTCAAAGGTTGAAAATGGTCCCTAGTCGGAGTTTTCTATAAAATTGGACGCATAGAAAACATTAGACGATTAGAATGCAAGATGACTAGTAGTTCTGTTTCTTGAACTATGTGGACATGGCAATGTCATAATCATTTGCATAGATACTTACTTTGGGAAGACTAGTATCGGACAAGACCTATGAAACTTTACTGTAAGAGATGAAAATATGTCATAAGTAAATTTCATTAAAATTATTAGACACTAAATCCTCAATACCTGAGTGATTTGAGATTACTTGTTTGAGAACTGGTTGCTTTGACGTTGACCAACCGTCGCACCGTAAAAGGAGGCTATAAAGGATACGCTCAGGTAATCACCTATCAAACGAAGTCTAATCTCAAGATCACAAGATTGGGATTGTCCTCCCATAAATCGGGATGAGATGCTTAAAAGTTGTACAAGGCCACTCGGAGAGCTAGAAACTGTGAAATGCATGGCCGTGCTCGGATGAATCATAGGCTATGATTATCTGTTTATTTGATCAGTTGAACTCTGAAACCGAGGAACCCCTTTGGACATAATAAGGATGACAACTCTTACCTTATGTTCAAGAGCAAGCATCGAGCGACAAAGGAATTAGGAAATGCACACTTGTCCCTAAGGACAAGTGGGAGACTGAAGGAAATAATTCCCTTGGTCCAAGTATGCATTCTATGTTAAGTCTAATAAATGCGGTTCAGTATTAATTAACAAGTTAATAATTCAGTGAGATCAAGTGAGCTGAATGCCTAGCTAGAGGCCGCTTCAGTTCAAGTGGAATTAATGATATTAATCCACAACTTACTCTTGACTGAACCCGTAGGGTCACACAAATAGTACGTAAACGGATCAAGTATTTAATGGCATTAAATACTCCAACTATGGATATTCGGAATCGACGGATCTTGGTTTCAGTGGGAGCTGAGATCGTCACAAGCAAGAAATGAATACTCCGGAAACGATGATATTGCCGGAAACGGAAATATGGATCGTATCGGAAATATAAATATTATCCGAGTCGTAGATGTTGCCGGAAACGGAAACATGGTACGTATCGGGAAATATTATCGGAAATGGAAATATTGCCGGAATCGGAAATATTGCCGGAAACGGAAATATTGTCAGAATCGGAAATATTATCGGAATCGGAAAATAATTCCGGAAACGGAAATATTAAATATTTGTTCGAAACGGAAATTAATTCCGGAATCGAAAATATTAAATATTGTTCGTATCGGAAATATATTCCGGAATCGGGAATTTAATCGGAAGCGTATCGTACGAATAAGCATCGGACGAGGCCTGCCGGACGAGGGCCCAGCACGAAGCCAGGCCATCGCCCAGCAAGCCAAGCGCGCCACACGAACAGCCAAGGCCACGCCAGGCCCAGCGCAAGGCCAGGCCTAGCAGGCCGTGGCAGCGCGCACAGCGCGCGCAGCTGCGAGCAGTGGGCTGTGAGCATTGCTGCAGCTCGCGTGGGCCGTGCGGCCGTGTGGGCTGTGCGCGGGCATGGCCTGCACGCTTGCGGGTCATGCTCGCGTAAGTGTTTGTGTTCGCATACGAAACCTAAAACGTGCAGAATTCGTTTAATGATTAAATTCCTAATTCTATTTGATAAATTAATTAAATAAGAGTTTTATTATAATTCTAATTTAATTAATTCGTATCCTAATAGGATTCCAATTCTCTTTCCATACTCCTATAAATATGTGGCCTGGGTTCACAATTTATAACGAGTTATTCAAGTATTCAAAGTGAGTTTTTGAGAGAAAAATTCAGTCACACATCTTGCTCAAAAGTGCCGAAAATTTATAGTACCTTAGGGGCGATTCTAGTTGGTCAATCTTAAGGCGGATCTGGACGTGCTGTGGACTATCTACGGAGGGACGACACTTGGAGTCCTAAAGACTTGTTCTTGTTCGGTTCGGGCGCAGCTAGGGAAGGCACGCAACAAAGAGTATGCATCTAAACTATGCTAAATGATTATGTGTAAATAATATGTATTCCTGGCTTAATGGTTGTTTCCGCATGATTTATGAATTGTCATATGTATCATAACCTTACAGAGATTTGTCTGACATGACGTCCTTGAGGTAACCATTTTTCAACAGATAGGCTACTTCTCTTCTCAACGCAACACAGTCGTTGGTGGTGTGACCAATGTCGGCATGAAAATCACACCATTTTGAGGGATCCTTCTTCGACTCGGGTTTGCTGGACTTCGGTGGCCACTGCACTGCTTTCCCCATCTTCGAGAGGTGGTTCATCAGACCTACAGTGTCAACACAAAGAATATTCGTTAATTTTCGGAGGCAGATCCGGGCTGTTCTTCCAGTCGGAGTCGTCGTCATCTTCCACTACTGCTACATGTTGAGGTCGGGAATAAGGAGCTGGACGATCGTTGCTTCTCTTGGAATAGGGCAATCGTCTTTCCGTCTTTGAGTAGTCGTTGCCCCCTTTCCGGGAATATAGAGTTTCTTCCAACCTTACTTGGGCCATTGCTTTGGCTTGAGCATCTTCGAATGTTTTGCAGGGGTATTTGATCAGATCCGTCCAGAGGTCGGTTTCGCCATACAATCCTTGCCTGAACGCTTCGATAGCTGTCGGGACATCACATTCAGGAACAATCACCTTCTCCCTGATGAACCGGGCTATATAATCCTTCACAGGTTCGTCCGGGCGTTGGATCACACGGTATAGGTCGCTCGTCTGCTTCTCCAGGCACCTGCTGCTAGCGAATTGCTGATTATACATGTTGTCGAGATGAGCAAAAGAGGTGATGCATCCATTTGGCAGGTTGGTTAACCACTTCAAGGCGGGTCCAACCAGTGTCGAACCGAACCCCTTGCAAAGACTGGCTTCACCGGAATGGTCATCATCCGTTGTTTGCATGTCAAGATATGTTCCCTTGGATCGGTCGTCCCGTCATACATGGGCATGTTGGGTGGGCTGAATCGCTTCGGGATGTCGATTGCATCAATGGGGTCGGCTTATGGGGAGTCGGCATAACTGTCTAGGCTGGCTTCTTTGATTTGGGATTTTGTTTATCATAGTCATGATTTGTTGGAGTTGGTGATTGGTGTTCTCACAGAAGTTGTTGAGCACCGGGACGAGGGGGCTGAATGTTTCGGGAAGGCTAGCTTGGAGATGTTGATAATAGGTGTTTTGTGGATATACACCATTGGGTTGGTGAGGAGTGAACTGCGGTACCACTTGTTACATGTAAGGGGGCGTTCCTTGAGTAGCGTGGGTACCTGCAACATAAGGGAAAGGAGTTACGACTGACCTGTTAAGAGGAGTGTATGGAGAATAGTTTCTAGAAGAGTCAGGGCGCATTAGGCCATTTGGAAACGCTGCTTGTGGCGCCTGGCTGGCTAAAGGAACCGCCATCAACTATGGGGGTGCTCCTGGCGCCGAAGTGACTAGGTTGACGACAGGTTGGACGACTTGCTGAGAGAAGAGTTGGTCCCACGACATTTGAGTCACTGGCGCTGATCCTTGTGCTGTAGTTGTAACGGGCAGAGGCATCGACATGGTTACCGTTGGGGGTGGTAACAGACGAGACGCCAGAACAGAGGCGGGAGCCGACATCATGGTGGATGCCGTTATGCCGGCCTGGGGTGGGGCGACCTGGGCAGCTGTCGTGGCGACGACTGTCGCCGATGTACCTGCAGAAGATGGTCGAGTTGGAGGCGGGGGAAGCCAACTCGGGTTAGAGCGGGGTTGATTTGGTAGCGGATCGAACTCGTGGATCTGCTCGAGAACAGGACCCCCAGGCTCGCCAAAGGGTATATGGAGGGGATGGTCTGGAGCGGCGTCAAGATCCAAGCGGCGGTTTAGCCCGGAGGTGTCTCGCCGGTACTGGAACTTGGATCAGGTGGCGATGGAGGCGGTGGACCTGACTTGAGAGTGCAATGCCTCATTTTCCTTTTGGAGGATGTTGATGCGCTGCTCCATGGCTTCAAAGCGGCGAGTAATATCGTCGGATGAGCTAGTATTTCCGGCCATGGTGATTGGAATGGTATTATCAAGCTGTTTTTTATTGTCAGCCCCACTGTGGGCGCCAAATTGTTTTGGGCAAATTCGACTTAGAGACGAGCTTGCCTTGATGATGGTGCTAACAATCGATCGAGCTAGATAATTGAAAATGGTGAGAGGAAGTTGTAATAGCATGGGATGACAATATGTTTATTGCTTAGGAATCGTATATGTAAAATAGACAAGATTAAGCCATTTTATAGGCATTTACAATAAAAGTGTAGCGTTCGTGCTTAATTGCACATAATTAGACAATAAATGCGTAATGAAGGCCGGCTTCATCAAGGGTTTGCAACGGCTGTTTTGATTCCAACAGTTGAGAGTGAGTTCGAACGGTGCCACCATGTGCCTTGCTGGCAGCCACGATGCAATGCTTGCCACGTTTTCCTACGTCACCAAGAGGGTATTTCCCCCCTAACAGTCTTCGGGTGGTAAGTTTTACTCGAACGTCGTACAGACGTATCGAGCCTCATCTGGCAGTTCTTCTTACTCTCCGCGTCATCCTAAGGCCATTGTTTTTCCCATAGTTAAATAAGACAAAGGGAAGGAAGTAGTTGCAGCAGAGGACGAGAATATCCCTGCTACTCCTCACTATTCGTCAAGGGATACGACGGCGATATGCCGCAAAGTTTTTAAGGCCGTCCCAAAGGAATACGTCGCTTCTCTTCCTGGTCGTCGGACAGACGCTCAGTTTGGGGCCATCCAAGCCAGCCTTCTTCACGTGAGTTTGTCTCCATGAATCACTTGTAAGTAAATGTTTTTTGAGTGTTTACTAACATATGGACCCTTTGTGGAGATGTTCTGCCGCATGGAGTTCTGCAAAAGTTGGAAAACCAACACTGTCGAGGAACTCAAAGCTCAGGTGGCCGAGTCCGTGCACCATGGTGATTATGCATTCAAGTCGATTGAGGAGGTCCGCTTGGAAATGCAGACGACCATAGATCTTTAGGCGAAGGAGGTTGCGTCGCTGAGATCTGAGAAGGCCGAGCTGCTGAAAAATATCCTGGCACAGGACACAGACATGGTGGCCATGGTCGAGGAAGCCAAGAAGGCGGCGGCAGAAATACACACGCTCCAGGACCAGTTGCGGGAGTACCCTCAAGTCAAGGAGGCAGCTGACCATGCTGAGCAACTTCAGGGAGAGCTGGAGACTGCCAGGTCGTAGGTTCGTGCCCTACGTGAGCGTCTCCATGAGTCCTACGACCAAGGGGAGCAAGCGGCAAAGGACGCCGTTAAGCATGCCTGGGAGCATCACATGGAGGAGTACGACCTCGCGTGGTTCTTGCGGCGCTTAGAGCACAGCGCTGCTGTGTTGGCCACAGAGCGTCTCGGGCAGCCGCCCCAGGAGTTTGTGCCTTCTGATGATGAGGACGACGCTGCTGCCCTGAAGGAAATAGTGCCCTTGGTCCAAGTATGCATTCAATGTTAAGTCTAATAAATGCGGTTCAGTATTAATTAACAAGTTAATAATTCAGTGAGATCAAGTGAGCTGAATGCCTAGCTAGAGGCCGCTTCAGTTCAAGTGGAATTAATGATATTAATCCACAGCTTACTCTTGACCGAACCCGTAGGGTCACACAAATAGTACGTAAACGGATCAAGTATTTAATGGCATTAAATACTCCATCTATGGATATTCGGAATCGACGGATATTGGTTTCAGTGGGAGATGAGATCGTCACAAGCAAGAAATGAATACTCCGGAAACGATGATATTGCCGGAAACGGAAATATGGATCGTATCGGAAATATAAATATTATCCAAGTCGTAAATGTTGCCGGAAACAGAAACATGGTACGTATCGGAAAATATTAATGGAAATGGAAATATTGTCGGAATCGGAAATATTGCCGGAAACGGAAATATTGTCAGAATCGGAAATATTATCGGAATCGGAAAAAACGGAAATATTAAATATTTGTTCGAAACGGAAATTAATTCCGGAATCGGAAATATTAAATATTGTTCGTATCGGAAATGAATTCCGGAACCGGGAATTTAATCGGAAGCGCATCGTACGAATAAGCATCGGACGAGGCCTGCCGGACGAAGGCCCAGCAAGCCAGCGCGCCACAAACGCCCCAATCCAAGGCAGCGCCCAGGCCCACCGCAAGGCAGGCCCAGCGCGCGCCAAGGCCACGGCAGCGTGTGCGCCTCGTGGCATGGGCTGCGAGCTCACAGGCCGCGCACGCATAGGCGCCCCTCGTGGGCTGCCGTGCGTGTGTGTGTGTGTTTTGTGTTCGTACACGAATCCTAAAGATATTAGGATTTGATATATGATTAAATTCCTAATCCTAAAAGGATAAATTAATTAAGTCAGAGTCCTACTAGGATTCTAGTTTAATTAATTAGTATCCTAATAGGATTCCAGTTCCTTTTCCATACCTCTATAAATAAGTGCCTAGGGTCATTATTTACAGACACTATTGAAGTATTCTAAAGGTAAGTTTTGAAAGAAAAATTCAGCCATACACTTGCACTAACCTAGCCGGAAATCCTAGTACCTTAAGGGCGATTCTAGTTGGTCAATCTTGAGGCGGATCCGGACATACTGTGGACTATCTACGGAGGGACAACACTTGGAGTCCTAAAGACTTATTCTTGTTCGGTTCGGGCGCAGCTAGGGAGGGCACGCAACAAAGTGTACGCACCTAAACTATGCTAAATGATTATGTGTAAATAATATGCTTTTCTGGCTTTATGGTTTTTCCGCATGATTTATGTTTTGTCATATGTATCATAACCTATCAGTGGTATCACGCGCCTCTTATTATTTTCATAATCTAAATTGCATAAACATGGTTAAATATTACAAATTTGCAAGGAATTAAAAGGGGTGACTAATTTTCGTAATTGTTAATTAATTGCAAATTGCGTTTATTTAATTAATTATATGTACGCAGTTTTTCGGCAGTTTATTCGTTACTCATCCAAATCGAGTGATTTTTGTGTCAATTCCGCATGTAAAAGGCATTCTAAAATTATGACTTTTCGGAGGTTTTAGTTTTTCGAACGCAAAAGTTTGTAAATTTAAGACGTTAAATTAAATGTTGCGATTCTTGTTGATAAATCTTGAATTTTTGATTGACCTACTGTATATGTTTAACAAGTTTGAATGCCTAGCCTTGTTAATTATGCAATCTAATTTGTAATTATGATTAATTTGTTGAAATTCGAATAATTTAGAATTGATTTGATTTTCATAATTAATTAATAATTTAATTAGATACCTATGATTAAAAACCACCATAAAAATTGTTAATTTGTGTTAAATTTTAAATTTTTATGACCTAGATTTGAATCCATGATTAACCGGAAATTAATTGATTAATAAATTTTCGATTTTTCGCCCTAAAATTATTAAATTAATATATTTTATTAATTTGTCATTAATTTTGAATTAAAAATTTTAAATTTTTATGCAATCGCTCATAAAACTTGCACGCACAAAGCAATGGACGCTACGTGTTACCCTTAAGGGGTGTTGTATAGTGCGGGCATGCGACGACGAGCAAGGGAGCTCGTCGCCCATGCGGTACGAGTGCAGCGAGCAAGGCGATGGCGCGCGAGCACAAGGCAGCAGCCCTGCCTTGTGTCGAGCGCTGCGCGCATGTGGGCGATGGGCGAGCAGCGATGGCATGGCACAAGCAGAGGCGCGCGCGCGCGAGGGCGAGAGCTGGTCGCCCAGCGATCGCAGCTCAACGCGCCAACAGGCGTGGCCTCGAGCGCATGCTTGCGCGAGCAAGCGAGCGAGCACATCGTTGTTGCTGCGGTGCTATGGGCGGGCAGGCTGCGCGTAAGCGTAGCTTGGTTTGCTGCGTTTGCGCGTGGCTGCTGCGATGACGTGCAATGGGCCAGCGATGGTCGTGCAATCGATGGGGCTTGGGCGCAAGCCCAAGTGCTCGTCATGTTACGATTGTCGAGTTTTAAATTTTAATTTGAGATTTTCAGTTCATGTAATTTTAATTAATTTTAAAATTAATAATTTAAATTGTTTTCTTGGATTTTAATTTTGAATATTATAATTATTATAAATTTTATTTATTCTAATTATTTTACTAAAATTAAAAACCTTGAATTAATTTAAAATTCGACTGAAAAATAAATTAAATAAATGGATTCAATTATAAATTTATATGAGCTTTAAATTTTAATTAAATTTGTATGTTTCCGGTTAGACTAGAAATACATTTTTATGTTTAAAATTAGTAAAGCATATGAATTTATTGGTTTAAGTGGGAGCCCTTTTTAGTCATAAACTCTTGATTAGGTCTACAAAACCTTTAAGGTTAAACAACATGATTAGAATTAATAAGGACTGAATAATTTGTAGATTATTGGTGCCCTTGATTAATTGCTGCAAATATTTATGTGATGCATACAATGTGTTTTAACTAACCAATTATGTGGGCCATTCATGATAATGAATGGATAAATGGTATATATTGTATATGTACTGTTTTGCAGGTTATAAAGTGACTAGTATGGCCCAAATAGGATAGAAAATATGGTCTGCGTACCATTAATTTGAATGTAATTGGTCTAAAGTACCAAATTTGTTTTTCAATTTAAATATGGTCTGCGTACCATCAAATAGTTGTAATTAGTTTTAATTATAGCTTATCCTATTTGGAGAAAATGGCGCCTCCCACGGTGAAATTCAAGACGATGTTTCCATTTTCAAGACGGACTTTGAAGTTGAAGCTTCAAGATGAAGTCGGGCTATACTAGATCACATTTATCTTATGCATGCTTTAAGTTATTTATTGCTTTAAATATGTCTTAATTATGCATGAGATTGTGGCTTGATTATGTTGCATGATTAAGGATTTTAGTTCACTTAAAATCTAACCAACATAGTAAGAGCATTAAGTTCCAAACTTAAAAATTGAGTTAAAAGGTGCCATGCCAAAATAACACTTACTTGGATATCCTTTACATCGATCTTAGTAATAGTTTTCCGCCATAGAGAGGTGTTACTTGTCGATACTAAAGGGGTAAGGTACACAAATAATTGTGAGTACATGTTAGTTTTGGTGAAACTCAACGATATAAGTAAGGAGTCCTTTTATGTCGTGGCAAAATCGATAGGTTTACCTAATAAGTTCTTAGACGTACCTATCAACCAAGAGTAGTTTCTAGACTATTAGCAAAAGGTTTTTGCTTACCTAAAAGATTTTAGAATTGAGTCTAAATACATAATGTGCTTAATTCTTCAATGGATTTTGGGATCTTGGAATCATTTTATTCACACCTGCCGGAACACATAACTTGAATAAAATGCTTAATGAACATTGAATTATGCATTATGCTAGAATTTAAGTTTATTAAGAGAAACTGTGAATGGTTATTTATTTGTTTATTCTTTTCAATTGTAGTTTTAATTATGGCAAACAACAATCAAAACATCATCATGGGTTCTGAGCTTATGGACAAGCTGAACCTAACAAATTTTCTTGAATGGGAAGCTAGGCTAGTTGAAATAGTCAGACTCAATGGACTTGAGTATGTACTGTTACATCCCATGCCAAGCTACTATGCCAGAGACATGACCCCTGAAAGATTTGCCGCCTGGGATGCGGATCTCAAAAAGGTTACGAGTCTCATGCTAAGCAATATTCCTGATGAATGGGCTAGAAGGCTTGTAGCTTACGAACCTTTTACGCTCATCAAGAATCTGAGGGATATCTGTCGTGGAAGCACGGAGGACAGGGACCTGAACGTCCATGAGTTGATTGAATCAATGTCTGGTCTAAAGGTTAGTTCTGTTAACAGGTGTTATAGGATGGAAGTCCAAGAAACACATGCTCAGCTCCTTTGCACTAAACACAGGTTAGGCGTCCCTATAAGGTTCCATGTGGAGCTTATGCTTTCATACTTTGATCGCCTAAGTCTACTAGGAACACCAATAAGCGAAAGAATGGCAGTCTCCATCTTGCTCAATTCACTACACAGTGGGTTTGGTCACCTCAAGCAACTATACCTAAGTGAACCAAGAGAAGAAACAGTTGCAGAATTTGTTCACCTTGTCAGAAAGGCTGAGATAATACTGGACTGTGAAGGCAAAGATTTACTAAAGGCTAAAGGGAGACCGTTCAAGAAAAGTGGAAAGTCCAAGGGCAATGCTAAATCAAAGCAGGACAAATCCACATCAAGCTGTCTTTATTGTGATGGAATAGGCCATTACAAAAGAGAATGTCCAAAGCTAAAGGAAGATCAGAAGAACGGAACAGTCGTTCCATCTTCAGGTATTTTCGTTATAGACTGTATATTTGCTAATTCAACTTCTTGGGTATTAGATACAGGTTGTGGCTCACACTTATGTTCCAATTCACAGGGACTAAGAAGAAGTGGAAAGTTAAGCAAGGGTGAAGTCGACCTACGAGTGGGAAATGGAGCACGGATTGCTGCATTAGCTGTAGGAACTTATTATTTGTCGTTGCCCTCTGGGCTAGTTTTGGAACTGGAAGAGTGTTTCCATGTTCCAAGTCTTACTAAAAACATCATTTCAGTTTCTTGCTTAGATGCTAAGGGATTTTCCTTTTAATAAAATACAATAGTTGTTCGTTTTATTTTAAAGAGATGTTTTATGGATCTGCTAGATTAGTCAATGGACTTTATTTATTAGATCACGACAAACAAGTATATAACATAAATACCAAAAAGGCCAAAAAGGATGATTCAGATCTCACCTATCTGTGGCATTGTCGATTAGGCCATATTAACTTGAAACGCTTAGAAAGACTTCAAAAGGAAGGAATTCTAGAACCATTTGACTTAGAGGATTATGGTAAGTGCAAATCATGTTTACTTGGCAAAATGACAAAGCAACCTTTCTATAAAGTTGGAGAAAGAGCAACTGAACTATTGGGTTTAATCCATACAGATGTATGTGGACCAATGAGTACAAATGCTAGAGGTGGTTTCAGCTACTTTATCACTTTCACTGATGACTTCAGTAGATATGGTTATGTCTACCTAATGAAGCATAAGTCTGAATCCTTTGACAAATTCAAGGAATTTCAGAGTGAAGTAGAGAATCAATTAGGCAAGAAGATTAAGGCACTGCGGTCTGATAGAGGCGGTGAATATCTGAGCTATGAATTTGATGACCATCTGAAAGAATGTGGAATTCTATCAGAATTGACTCCTCCTGGAACACCACAATGGAACGGTGTGTCAGAACGGAGGAACAGAACCTTGCTAGACATGGTTAGGTTAATGATGGGTCAGGCCGAACTTCCATTAGAATTTTGGGGACATGCACTAAATACAGCTGCACTCACTATAAATAGAACTCCGTCTAAAGCTGTCGAAAAGACTCCATATGAGTTATGGTTTGGAAAGCCTCCAAAAGTGTCTTTTCTTATGATTTGGGGATGTGAAGTATACGTCAAACGATTAATTTCAAACAAACTTCATTCGAAATCTGACAAATGTATCCTTGTGGGCTATCCAAAGGAAACAAAGGGGTATTACTTCTACAATACATCTGAGAACAAGGTGTTTGTTGCTCGAGATGGTGTCTTTTTGGAGAAGAATCACATTTCCAAAATGACAAGTGGGAGAAAAGTAGACCTCGAAGAAATTCGAGTCGAACAACAAACTCTAGAGAATGCTCAAGATGACATTCAGGATGAAACTCAGAGATCTTTAGAAGCATCTGGTGAGAATCATGGTCAATCTAGATATGTAACCCCGCGTAGATCGCAGAGATATAGATCTCAACCGGAAAGGTACTTAGGTATTTTGACGAACGAGAGCTATGACGTTCTATTACTTGAAAGTGATGAACCTGTGACTTACAAACAAGCTATGACGAGCCCTAGCTCCAAGCAATGGCAAGAAGCCATGCAATCTGAATTAGACTCCATGTCAGAAAACCAAGTATGGGATTTGGTCGATTTGCCAGATGGCTACCAAGCCATTGGAAGCAAATGGGTTTTCAAACTGAAAAAGGACAAGGATGGGAAACTTGAAGTTTTCAAAGCTAGATTGGTTGCAAAAGGTTACAAGAAAGTCCACGGTGTGGATTATGATGAAACCTTTTCACCAGTTGCAATGCTAAAGTCTATTCGGATAATGTTAGCAATCGCTGCATATTACGATTACGAAATATGGCAGATGGATGTCAAAACCGCTTTCTTAAACGGCGTTTTAACAGAAACTGTGTTTATGACACAGCCTGAAGGTTTTGAGGATCCAAAGAATGCTAAAAAGGTATGCAAGCTAAAGAAATCAATCTACGGATTGAAGCAAGCATCAAGGAGCTGGAATATACGTTTTGATGAAGCAGCCAGTGACTTTGGTTTCATCAAGAACGCATACGAATCTTGTGTATACAAGAAGGTCAGTGGGAGCAAAATTTCTTTCCTAGTATTATATGTCGACGACATATTACTTATCGGAAATGACATTCCTATGTTGAACTCTGTCAAGATTTGGCTTGGGAAATGTTTTTCGATGAAGGATCTAGGAGAAGAACAGTACATATTGGGCATCAAGATTTACAGAGATAAATCTAAAAAGATGATTGGACTTAGTCAAAGCACTTATATCAATAAGGTGCTTGATAGGTTCAAGATAGCAGACTCCAAGCGAGGCTACCTACCCATGTCTCATGGAATAACTCTAAGCAAGACTCAGTGCCCAAAAACACTTGATGAGCGTAGAGAATGAATGGGATTCCATATGCATCATTGACTGGTTCAATAATGTATGCTAAGATATGTACACGCCCGGATGTTGCGTACGCACTCAGTGCTACGAGCAGATACCAGTCAGACCCAGGAGAGGCACATTGGACTGCTGCCAAGAATATTCTGAAGTACCTGAAAAGGCACAAAGATGACTTCCTGGTCTATGGTGGAGATGATGAATTAATTGTTAAAGGCTATACGGACGTAAGTTTCCAAACCGACAAATATGATTTCAGATTACAGTCTGGGTTTGTCTTCTACTTCAACGGAGATGCAGTAAGCTGGAAAAGTGCTAAGCAAAGCACCATTGCGGATTCTACAACTGAAGCGGAGTACATTGCTGCACATGAAGCAGCAAAGGAAGCTATATGGCTAAGGAAGTTCATAGGTGAACTTGGTGTAGTCCTCTCCATTAAAGGACCAATAGCCCTATATTGTGATAATAACGGAGCTATTGCACAGGCAAAGGAGCCTAGACACCACCAAAGAATCAAGCATGTACTTCGTAGATTTCACCTTCTACGAGAGTTCGTTGAAAGAAAAGAAGTCGAGATAAGAAAGATTGGAACTGATGACAACATATCAGATCCATTGACTAAACCTCTGCGGCAGGCGAAGCACAACTCGCACACTGCAGCTATGGGAATCAAGCATATTGGAGAATGGCTTTGATGTCCTTGTTTAATGTTTTAAAGTTTTAGAGTTTAATTCTTTGAAAAACATAATTGGTTAATCATTCACAATAAATGAATAGAATTCATTTTTCCATTTAATTTGTGGTTTATTAAATGATGAGTCCCTTCAATATTGACGATATATTCAAGATAGACTGTCAGGACCAGTCCTGTGACTAAGAAATGTCTATCAAGTGAACTTGAATGTCAAAGGTTGAAAATGGTCCCTGAACAGAGTTTTCTATAAAATTGGACGCATAGAAAACGTTAGACGACTAGAATGCAAGATGACTAGTAGTTCTGTTTCTTGAACTATGTGGACATGGCAATGTCATAATCATTTGCATAGATACTTACTTCGGGAAGACTAGTATCGGACAGACCTATGAAACTTTACTGTAAGAGATGAAAATCTGTCATAAGTAAATTTCATTAAAATTATTAGACACTAAATCCTCAATAACTGAGTGATTTGAGATTACTTGTTTGAGAACTGGTTGCTTTGACGTTGACCAACCGTCGCACCGTAAAAGGAGGCTATAAAGGCAACGCTCAGGTAATCACCTACCAAACGAAGTCTAATCTCAAGATCGCAATATTGGGATTGTCCTCCCATAAATCGGGATGAGATGCTTAAAAGTTGTACAAGGCCACTCGGAGAGCTAGAAACTGTAAACTGCATGGCCGTGCTCGGATGAATCATAGGTTATGATTATCTGTTTATTTGATCAGTTGAACTCTGAAACCGAGAAACACCTCAGGACATAATAAGGATGACAACTCTTACCTTATGTTCAAGAGCAAGCATCGAGTGACAAAGGAATTAGGTAATCCACACTTGTCCTTAAGGACAAGTGGGAGACTGAAGGAAATAGTGCCCTTGGTCCAAGTATGCATTCAATGTTAAGTCTAATAAATGCGGTTCAGTATTAATTAACAAGTTAATAATTCAGTGAGATCAAGGGAGCTGAATTCCTAGCTAGAGGCCGCTTCAGTTCAAGTGGAATTAATGATATTAATCCACAGCTTACTCTTGACTGAACCCGTAGGGTCACAAAAATAGTACGTAAACGGATCAAGTATTTAATGGCATTAAATACTCCATCTATGGATATTCGGAATCGACGGATCTTGGTTTCAGTGGGAGCTGAGATCGTCACAAGCAAGAAATTAATACTCCGGAAACGATGATATTGCCGGAAACGCAAATATGGATCGTATCGGAAATATAAATATTATCCAAGTCGTAAATGTTGCCGGAAACGGAAACATGGTACGTATCGGAAAATAGTAATGGAAATGGAAATATTGCCGGAATCGAAAATATTGCCGGAAACGGAAATATTGTCAGAATCGGAAATATTATCGGAATCGGAAAATAATTCCGGAAACGGAAATATTAAATATTTGATCGAAACGGAAATTATTTTCGGAATCGGAAATATTAAATATTGTTCATATCGGAAATGAATTCCGGAACCGGGAATTTAATCGGAAGCACATCGTATGAATAAGCATCGGACGAGGCCTGCCGGACGAAGGCCCAGCACGAAGCCGGGCCATCGCCCATCAAGCCAGCGCGCCACAAACGCCCCAAGCCAAGGCAGCGCCCAGGCCCACCGCAAGGCAGGCCTAGTGCGCGCCAAGGCCACGACAGCGTGTGGGCCTCGTGGCATGGGCTGCGAGCTCATAGGCCGCGCGCGCATAGGCGCCCCTCGTGGGCTGCCGTGCGTGTGTTTGTATTTTGTGTTCGTACACGAATCCTAAAGCTATTAGGATTTGATATATGATTAAATTCCTAATCCTAAAAGGATAAATTAATTAAGTCAGAGTCCTACTAGGATTCTAGTTTAATTAATTAGTATCCTAATAGGATTCCAGTTCCTTTTCCATACCTCTATAAATAAGTGCCTAGGGTCATTATTTACAGACACGATTGAAGTATTCTAAAGGTAAGTTTTGAAAGAAAAATTCAGCCATACACTTGCACTAACCTAGCCGAAAATCCTAGTACCTTAAGGGCGATTCTAGTTGGTCAATCTTGAGGCGGATCCGGACGTACTGTGGACTATCTACAGAGGGACGACACTTGGAGTCCTAAAGACTTGTTCTTGTTTGGTTCGGGCGCAGCTAGGGAGGGCACGCAACAAAGTGTACGCACCTAAACTATGCTAAATGATTATGTGTAAATAATATGCTTTCCTGGCTTTATGGTTTTTCCGCATGATTTATGTTTTGTCATATGTATCATAACCTATCATGCCCCCTGATATGCCGCCTTGTGCTATGTAACCATCTTTAATTATAGTGTTCTCCTGCCTTCGGGCAAAAACAGTTGCTCGTGCCGCTGAGCTTTTGGTCAAGCCACTTTTGCCCCAAGGCCTTTTGCGCCGTGGAGCATTTGAGGAAACAACCTATGTTTCAAGGTTGCTCGTGCCGCTGATCTTTTGGTCAAGCCACTTTTGCCCCAAGGCCTTTTGTGTCGTGGAGCATTTGAGCTAACAACCTATGTTTCAAGGTTGCTCGTGCCGCTGAGCTTTTGGTCAAGCCACTTTTGCCCCAAGGCCTTTTGTGCCGTGGAGCATTTGAGCAAACAACCTATGTTTCAAGGTTGCTCGTTCCGCTGAGCTTTTGGTCAAGCCACTTTTGCCCCAAGGCCTTTGTGGCGTGGAGCATTTGAGAAAAAAACCTATTTTTCAAGGTTGCTCGTGCCGCGGGCAACAAAATAGGCCGCATGGTTTGGCCACCGGCTCGTGTTGCCGCTGAGGAGTAAGTTGGGTAGGTGATCAGCCTACAACTTAGTGCTAATCTGGGCCACTTCTTAGGCTTCAAACAATTATGCTTGTTAGGAATTAGTGCTAATCTGGGCCACTTCTCAGGTCGTCATTCAATTAGGCTTTGATATGTTTGTGATGAATATTTTTATGTTCGTCGTGCGAGTAATAAACATTATAAGATAAGCAGAGTAGTATTATTTATAACTTTGCAAGGCAGATTTGGCCGGTTATAAAAGTGATTACTACCCTATTGGGATCGTTAGAGGTCGCTTCTTAAGAAACGGATCCTTCTAAGTAGTGCGGAGCTAACATATATCTAGAAGAAATGTTTTTTAAGATTGTCAGCATTCCAGGTGCGCAGAATGGGCCGTCCTTGCATGTCCTGAATGCGGTAAGTGCCATCCCTGACTTCATCATAGATCTCATAGGGTCCTTCCCAGGTAGGCGTCAACTTGCCTGTTCATTTGCTCGGCCTGTGGATTCTATTTTTCGGAGGACAAAATCTCCCACTTTGAGCACTCTGTTAGAGACTTTCTTGTTGTATTCTCTCGCCATTCTTATCTTGTACAGCTGTTGTCTTAGGGCTGCATTTCCTCTAAACTCAGGCAAGAAGTCCAAGGCCGCTTTCATCATCTCCCAGTTAGCATTTTCGTCATACAGCATGACCCTCAAAGTTGGTTCACACATCTCTATGGGTAAGACGGCCTCGGCACCATAAGCTAGCAAGAAAGGTGTTTCGCCGGTGGAATTCTTAGTCGTGGTGCGGATTGACCATAAGACGTTTGGCAACTCATCAGCCCATAGACCTTTGGCTTCGTCAAGCTTCTTTTTCATCCCTTCAGAGATAATTTTGTTAAATGCCTCAACCTGGCCATTGGCTTGGGGACGTCCGACAGGGGCAAAACAACTGTGTATGCCGTGGTCTGCTAGCCACTCTTTCAGCTTAGGCGTTTCAAACTGAGGCCCATTATCAAAGACGATAGCCTGTGGAATCCCAAAACGAGTCATGATATTTTTCCAAATGAATGCTCTCACATCATTGGTTCTTATGTTCTTGAGTGCTTCTGCCTCCACCCATTTGGTGAAGTAATCTACAGCAACGATGACATAACGCCTCCCTCCAGGAGCGGCAGTAAATGGGCCTAAGAGATCTATTCCCCATTTAGCGAATGGGATTGGACTCGTGATGGGTGTCAGAACTCGAGCCGGTCGGTGTATTAGGTGAGCAAAGCGTTGACACTTGTCACACTTCTTGACCAATGAGATTGCATCATCCTTAAGAGTCGGCCAGTAATAGCCGGTTCGAAGTGCCTTTTCAGCCAAAGCCCTTCCCCTAAGATGCGAGCTACACAGTCCCTAGTGGAGGTCTTCTAGAACTTCTTGCCCCTTTTCAGGCGTCACACATCTTAACAAAGGACGGGAGTAGGCTTTTTTGTAGAGGGTGTCGTTCCACATTTCAAACCAAGAGAATTTCTTCTGAAGTTTTGCCGCTTGCCTTGAGTCTTCTGGCAAGACTCCATTCATTTTGAAGTTAACTATGTCATCCATCCACGTGGAGATCCTGTCCAGGGTTTCTACCTCCATTTGCTCAACGCTTTTGTGCTCCTTTACCTCCCATAACACGTGCCGAGGAGTATCACAAGACGCAGAACTGGCCAATTTTGACAAGGCATCAGCTTGGTTATTTTCCGAGTGAGGGACTTGTCTTACTTTACAGCTTTCCAGTGACTCTACCTCTTTGTGGACGGCCTGCATGTACTTAACCATCGTCGGATCCCTAGCCTCGTAGGTTCCATTGACTTGGCTCACAATCAATTGAGAGTCAGATAGTGCTAAAATCTCCTCGGCGCCTGCCGCTTTACACATTTTAATGCCACAAAGTAGGGCTTCATACTCGGCTTCATTGTTGGACGCCTGAAAGTTAAATCGCATAGCATACTCAAAAGTATCCCCTTCTGGTGATTGACAGATTATCCCAGCTCCACATCCATTATGTGTGGACGATCCATCTACGTACAGTGTCCACGCTGTCTTTGTATTCTTGGCAAAGTCAGGCCTCGTCATTTCAACAATAAAGTCGGCACAAGCTTGCCCTTTGACGACCTTCCTAGGCTCATAAGTGATATCAAAGGCATTCAGCTCTATAGCCCAATTCAGCATTTGTCCTTACGCCTCTAGATTAGTGAAGGGAAGTTTAAGCGGTTGATCTGTGTAGACCACTATCCTGTGGGCTAAGAAATAAGGACGAAGTTTTTTGCTGGCCATGAACAAGGCTAAACCAAACTTCTCCACTGTAGGGTATCTAATTTCAGCATTTTGAAGGACATGGCTGACAAAGTACACTGGCATCTGTATTCCCTCCCTCTCTGTTAGTAGAACGGCACTCAGCGAGTGTTCAGATATGGCAAGATACATGTATAAAGTCTCTCCATGCAAGGGGCTAACAAGACGAGGTAGGGTGTGCAAATGATCTTTTAATTTTACCAGTGCCGCCTCTGCTTCATCCGACCATTCAAACTTAGACTTTTTCCTGACTGCTCTAAAAAAGTAGTGACGCTTGTCTCCGGCTCTGGAAAGGAATCTGCCCAGGGCGGCCAGACAACCTGTGAGCCGCTGGACTTCTTTTACTGTCTTTGGTGAGCTCATATCAATCACTACCTGGATCTTGTCCGGGTTGTCTTCGATTCCTCTTTCATCAATCAAGAAACCTAAGAATTTGCCCGACGTTACTCCAAACACACACTTCTTGGGATTCAATCTCATGTTGTAAGCCCGAATAGTTTCGAATGTCTCCCTCAGATCAGCTATATGTGTCGTTCGCTGCTTACTTTTCACAATCATATCATCAATGTAAGCCTCAATGTTTCTGCCGAGCTGCTTGGTGAACATAGTGTTAATGAGTCGCTGAAAGGTGGCCGGCGCATTCTTTAAACCAAACGGCATTACTTTGTAGCAATATAGACCTTGTTCAGTAATAAACGACGTCTTTTCCTGGTCGTCAGGCCACAGGGGAATTTGATGAAACCCTAAGTATGCATCCATGAAGCTCATCGTGGCATGCCCCGCCGTAGAGTCGACAAGCCGGTCAATCTTTAGCAATGGAAAACTGTCTTTTGGTCATGCCTTATTGAGGTTGGTGTAATCAACACACATCCTCCAGGTGCCGTTTGGTTTCTTGACAAGGACCACATTAGCAACCCAGTCGGGCTACTTACTAGGCCGAACAAACCCTGCATCCATCAACTTCTGTATTTCGCCGCTGCCGCCTGATTTCTATCTTCCCCATGGTTCCTTTTCTTCTGACGAACCGGTTTAAAATTTGGGTCCACATTCAGCTTATGGACGGCCACAGCAGGATCAATACCCGGCATTTCTTCAACTGTGAAAGCAAAGATATCTTCAAATTCTCTTAGTAGGTGGACCAACTCTGCCGCCAGCGGGTCGTCAGGAGGAATTCGGATGGGCACTACTCTGTCTGGTTTGTCTGTATTTAATACCACATTGTAATGAGCCCCAACAGGCTCCGACCGTCTTTCTTCCATATGCGCCGCTGAGATAGTTAGTGTCTCTTTCAGGGATTTGGATTGTGTGCTGCCACACTTTCGTTTGTTTCCCAACGTGTCTTTCTCTTCACCTGGCCCCCATGCTTCCGGACTCAAGGTGGTTAAATAGCAGTCTCTAGCCTGTTGCTGGTCACCATGTATGGTGCTGACGCTCCCATCATCACAGACAAACTTAAGGAGCATCAAGTGAGTCACAATGACAGCCTTTGCCCTGTTCAAGGTAGGAAGCCCCAAGATAATGTTATATTCCGTCAGATCTTTCACAATGAGAAAACGGACGTCCATTTGACGAGATTCTTTTTTATTTCCCATCCGCAGAGGGAGAGAAATGATGCCGACTGGATGGATGACACTACCTCCGAAGCCTATAATGGGATAGTGAATTTTCTCTATCTTTGTGGAATCATGTTGCAGCCGGTTCAAGCACTCTAGACTAATTATATCTGACGAGCTTCCTGTGTCAACCAAGATACGCCTAACCCTCAGATTGGCGACCTTCAACTCAATTACCAACGGATCGTCATGCGGGGTGGCTATTTTCCCACGGTCGGCCTCGCCGATTTCTACTTTTGGAAATGGGTCGGTTGTGGCCTTCCCTGACAGCATCACTTGCCCCAGCCGCTTGGCATAATCTTTCTGACCCCTCATGGTTGGACCACCAGCGGCCAACCCTCCGGATATAACAGCCACAAACTCTGGGTCAGTAGGTTCCCATCCTCTTCCAAGGGAGGTGATTTGTTCTTTTTGTAGAACGGTTTTCCAGAACCTCCCGTGTTTCTGCTGATATAACTCTTTAGGAATCCCTTAGCGGCTAGGCCGTCCAGTGCCCTTTTTAGGCTCTTACATTCTTTGGTGTCATGTCCAATGTCACTATGAAAGTGACAATACACCTTGGGGTCCTTGCTTTCTGGTGGCGACTTCATGGGAAATAGCCGGTCAATATCATATTTGGACCCAACGTCCATCAGAATTGTGTACATGTCTGTGTTATACTCAAATCGCTCCCGGTCATAAGTTCTGGACCTCTTCTGGCCTGCCGCCCCAGGAGCCCTGTCTGACTCCTTTGCAATATCCCACGTCCCGTTAGGCCGGCTCTTCTTCTCAAATTTTTCCTTTTTTGCCGTCGGCTCAGCGGTATCACTTCCTCTAGGATCTTTCAGGATGCTGCAAATTTTTGTTGCATGGATGAAGGCCTCGGCCTCATCTAGCACTTCTGCCATGGTTCGGACGCTTTTCTTTACCAGATCAAACTTGAATGAGCCCTTCTTAAGCCCTCTAATGAAGTTATCAAATGCAACACCATCCGGTAAATCTGGAATTTGCCCGGCCTCTAAATTGAATCTCTTCACAAAGCTCCTCAGAGACTCGTCTTTCCCCTGCTGAATTCTACTCAAATGCATGCTCGTCTTCTTTTCTTCCTTGTGGGCCATGAACCGGGTAGAAAACAATAACTCGAGCTCTGAAAAAGAGCGAATGGTTCCAGCTCGAAGCCTCTCAAACCACTTAGATGCCACTCCTTTGAGTGTACCTGGAAAATACTTACACCAAGTTGAGTTAGTTGTTCCTTGAACGTACATGTGATGCTGGTAAACTAAGAGATGCATGTCTGGATCTGTAGTCCCATCATTGGCATCAATGTTGGGCGGCTTAACTTTGGGTTCCCTCGGTGCTCTCATGATGTTATCTGCTAAAGGGGTGGAATGTCCTAGAGCCATGTTGGACACTCCCTCCTGAATGTGATACACAGGATCCTGGTACATTGAGTACGGTTCCCGCCGAGAAGACTCACGACGGCGAGTCTGTAGAGTAGGACGAGTGGCCCCTGGACGCGTCTGACTCAAGTGCGTGTAAGTTGGGTGAGGGAGAGGTCTATCCGGCATGACGGGAGTCGACCCGGTATCAGAAAGTTCAGATTCGGAATCAGGTACCTGTTCTGCATGTGGTTGCTCACGTCCTCGAGACGTTTCGCCGACCAACCGCTGTGGCAGTCGGCGTGGTAGGTAAGACAGGGTCTGATTTGCTGGCGACCGCCTCCTGACCTCCTCACCTGTCTGCCTGGTCCAGACGTTCGGGGGACGCAGGGACAATGAAGGCTTGTTATCCGCCGGCCTCTCATGATTGGAAGCTGCGGTAGTGGTGTAGATCAACATGCTCTTCTGCACCTCAGCGTTGACTGTCTTGCCCATATCAGCCTGGAACTCAGCCAATATAGCTCGTAGGGCACCCACGGACACGGGCATGTCTCGATTTTCCTCAATTACTATGCCTGACTGGGAGGTGCCCACCAGGGGGAGTGCGGTTCGCCTGCTCGTCCTCCTCACTTAGCACTTCCACCTCGGCGGCATGACGAGGTGTGTGCCCTGCTGCAAAAATCCGGGGGGCATCTCCAGTGATTCTTGGAGACGGCGTATGCTGCTACTCGGTCGGCGTTTCCCTTTCCAGCGGTGGCCGTTCCACCCGTACAGGCCGCCCAGCATCATTTTCCTGTCGTTGCTCATCCATACTACCGTACCTCCCCACAGACGGCACCAAATGTTGTGGGGTTTTTCCGGGAGACTAGACTTGGAGGTTTCCGGTAGTCAATGTTTAAGCAAGAGTCAATTTTTAGAGAGAGAGAAAGTAGAGAGAAGGCAGAGCAGTAATTGTTCTTGATTGTATTGATTGTGACCCCTTTTTCTAGGGAAATGGGGCTATATATAGTACTAGGTTATTGTAGGAATAACCTAACATTCCTTTTATATGATTGGCTGAGGTATGAGAGGAGGACACATGTCCTTCCCTCTTACACTTTCCTGACCCTTTTAGGCATAAGTGGGCTGTTTGGGCCTTTGTGCCCATCATAGGATACTTGCTACGTATGCCCCTTAGGTATAGATACAATACATACATTTATACGTACCTAAATACAAATACATATACTTTGAAGATACGTAGATTGATACTTATACTCCGGAATAGACATCGTATGGTTTTGGCTTACGGGGCGTAATACGTGCCACGTGTCACATCTTCATTGGTACACGGTGGCACGGTAATTTTGCCCACAACAATTGTCATCTTCTCGAGTTTCATCAGTTGCAAATGGACTGTCTCAGTTATCGATTATTTCCACTCTACACTTTTAGGGAAATGCTCCAGTAATAGTATCCTTGTTGTTTTCTCCCATATTAGGTTTGTTCTGATCAGATCAGTTCTGATCAGATCAGTTCTGATAAGTTATGATGTTCTGGCATCCTCTCGAGTTTCAATACACTGCCAATGTAGGTGCGTGGGGGACGCATAGGGAGGTTCATCCTCCTTTTTCGAATCTCCCTCGCTCTTTGGAGAGATGATAAACTTACTTTTCTCGGGGTCAAGAAAGTGAAAGGATGCCCCGTCCTCAAAGATGACAAAAGAGTGTGGCGCGTCGTACTCCCCTTTCAAGAGAGGACTTCGAAGATGATTCTCCAAGCTCTTCGGATAGCGATGTGGCTAGACGGCCTCCTCCCATGGTTCCTGGGAGAAAAGACACAGGCCTTTTGCCATCTGAAATCTTCCCTAGTGGGAAATGGCTCTGATATTTGACCGAGGAGGGATGCAATTCCTACTCTTACTGCGCTGCTTTAGCTTCAGGTATTCCACTGAAGCACGGTGGACCATCTGCCCCCTGGCAAGGTTGCAGTCTATACTGCGACATTTAGGCTAGGGCTTAGGTTTCCCCTCCATCCCTTCGTCTTTGACGTTTTGAGAGGATACAACATTGGTTTGACTCAATTAACATCTAATTCCTGGCCCAACATTTTTTGATTTGTGGCCAAATGCGAGTTGAGCAGCATCGCACCTTCTTCCTTGGCTTTTGTTAGGCTGGTGGATATCGTTCCCTCTACTAGTTCTTCGCGGGGATGGTTCTCCCTTTATAGTAGGAAAAACGGTAGTAGGGAGATTGTTAGCGCTTCAATTTTTCCAGAATAAGCTCAAATTATGCAGAGAGGTTGTGTTATATAATGTTACTTTGAAGGTTTTGAGAAAAACTAGGGAATTAGATATAGCAGAGAAGCTGTTCGACGAAATGCTTCAGAGAGGTATTAAACCTGATAATGTTACTTTTTTTTACTATTATTAGTTGTTGTAGGATGTGCAATATGCCACAAAAAGGCGTTGAGTGGTTTGAGAAGATGCCACAAAAAGATGTGCAATAATCCTCTGATGAAATTGTCAAAAGCCACCCCGTCCGGTAAGTCAGGTATCTGTCCGACTTTTAAATTGAAGCATTTTACATAGCTATATTTCTCTCCCTTTTATGGTCTCCATATTTAATCACATCCTCTTTTTAATACCATAAATAATTCACCCACTAACAATTTTTTTAAAATAAACAATAATAAACTACTCTACTTCCATCTTATTTTATAAAATTAACACATCCTTCTAAACTCTATGTTGATTTAAGTGTGTCATTTAACACGGGGAGAGTACCATGTTAACGATAACCCGTAAAAGAAAAATAAAAAGGAAATTTGGTGAAACCCTACCTTTAAGTTTGGGGGTTTTGTTAATTGCTACATTTTAGAAAGAAAATTATAGTTTACTACCTTATAAGTTTGGTTTGTTTGACTAACACTACTATTTGACGTTTTTCGTTAATGTTTTCCATCTTTGAACTCCACTACAACAGTTATTAAATATGGCAAACGAACAAAACAACAAATGAACAGAGATATTTAAAAGAATAGAAGAAAAACACGACGAAAAACATTAACGGAAAACGTCAAATGGTAGTGTTAGTCAAACAACCAAACTTATAAGGTAGTTAAATTAAAAAAAGGTTTTTATAAGGTAGAAATTCACCAACAAGCGGATAGTGCAGGGGCGTGCACGTAGATCTACGTGCACCTGTACCAAAACGCAAAAACATTAAAACAAAATGCATAAAACAAAAATAACACAAAAATCGAAAAAGAACGTAATAAACTAAACAGAAAGAACATAATAGAGTAAACGAAAAGAACATTAACCAAAACCTGAAAAGAACACTAATGTTAAAAAACTAACGAAAAGGTACAAAAATGAAAAGAACACATTCTCTCTCCTGATAAACTAAAAAGAACAAATATTTTTCAAAAAGAACATCATGTAAAAAATGCAACAGAAAAGCAAAAAACATCAAGTATCGATAATATTATAAAAAATAAAAATAAAAAACGGTAAAAAAAGTTAAAAAGAGCACAAAATAATTAAAAAAAAGAACAACAACTTTTTTGTTAAAACACAAAGAAAAAAATAAAATTAAATAAAATAATAAAAACTCAAAATTAAAAAAAAAAACGACAACAAAAAAAGGAAAAAAGAACAACATTTTCTTTTTCCTTATCAAATAAAAGGACATAATGAAAATGACGAACATAACAACATCTTTATGTTCTTTTACTAGTTGTATTTGTTCTTTTTTAATCATTTAGCGTACTAATTAAAAAGACGAAAACGAAGATATTTGGATGCACTTAAAACTAGATTTATATTTTTATTTAAAGGTAGTTTTGTTCTTATCCCATGCACCAGATCTATGTTCTTTTATTAAGTGTTATTTGTTCTATTCAAACGATTTTATATTCTAATTAAAAAGAAGAAACGACAATTTTTTGATGCACTTAAAACTTAATCTTTATTTTTTTTAAAATTAATTTTGTTATTTTGCCACGAATCAGACTATGTTCTTTTTTAAGTGTTAATTAATTTATCTTTTCAAACCATTATATGTTCTAATTAAAATGAAACGACAAAATTTTGAAGAACTTTAAACCGAATCTATGGTACTTTTAATTTATTACTGTTCTTTTCCTATGCTTTACGCGTTCTTATTAAGAAAAGAAGACGAGAATGCAATGAAATTGTTGAACTTAAAACCAGATCTACAATGTTGCTATGTTCGTTTACAAGTGTAGTTTGTTCTTTTAATAAATTGTGTTTTAATGATTTTGGACTTAAAAAACATAAATTTGTTCCTTTTAATTATTTTTTTTATTCTTTTAATAAAAAAAGTACAATAATTGTGTTACGAGTTATTATAATATCTATGTTCTCAATCCTCAGAAAATATCATGCTCTCCTGTGATTCTACTGCTTCGAAAACTATTTTCAACTAAGGATAAACATTCAGAAGGAATTTCAGAGAGAGAATAGGGAGAAAATGTAATTTTTACTCTTTCACCCATTATGTTGAGAGAATATAAATCATCGATCTCCTATTTCACTCTCTAAAATGTATTTCTAAAATTCTTAAATGACTAATAGTTATGATTCATAAGTACGATTAATATATATATATATATATATATATATATATATATATATATATATATATATATATATATATATATATTTATATATATATATATATTTATATATATATATATATATGAAAAAATAGGAATTAGAATCAAAGAAGAACAAGAAAGGAGAAAGGAAAATTCTTAAAAAGTGCATAATGAGAACTGTACACGTGTTTTTATTTTGTTCTTTTAACGAGATATTATAAAAAGAACAAATGAAAGACTAAAAGAACAAATAGATAGATTAAAAGAACAAGTCAAGTACCTTGTCCCACAATAACATATGATTCTGAATCATCATTAGCATCATTCTGTTATGAATTATCGAGCACATTATTTATAATATCTAAAAAAATAATACGTTAACATGTATAATAACAAGAAAAAGAACGCAATCAAAAGAACAAAGGATAAATAAAAAGTAACACGAAAAATAACACAATAAAATAAAAAGAATTAATTATGAAAAGCAAATGAAATTGAAAATAATAAAAAAGAACACAATAAAATAAAAGAACAAATTATGAAACGCAAATGATATATTTTTCTACTATAATGAAATTGTTCTTTTAATACGAGCATATGTTCTTTAAATACGTTAAACTGTTCTTTTCTGGAAAACAAATCGTTATTACATATTCAAAATCTTAAAAATCTTCAAAATCAACGATTTCAACGATATCAGCGTGTTATTACATAATTTGATTCATTAAAATCATCAAAACACGATTATTACAAAATCAAAATCTTTAAAAACACGATTATTACAAAATCAAAATCATCAAAACATACATTTTATTATTACAAAATTGAAAAATTACCTCCCAAAATCTAATTATTATCTGCAAAATTCAGATCTAAAGAAGAAGAATCAATTTAATTGAAGTAGAAAAATCAACGAATTTTTGAGAATTTTCCTTACTTTCTCTCTCTAAAAACTATTTTACAAAACCTAGTTCACACATTCTCTCTCTTTTTCACAGTTTTAATTCAAAACATAAAATCCAGAAGAATATATATCGCAAGAATAATAGCGAATTAAATAAAAACGCGAAAAACATAGGTGAAAAGAACATAGCCTTTAATGTTCTTTTGTTCAAGGGATTGTTCTTTTGTTTTTAGGGAATTGCTCTTTTTTTTCTGGGGATTTAATAAAACATGCGCGTTTTGTGTTTTTTTTTTATTTCGTTTTGTTCCCAATGCACCTAGAGAACGGTGCACTCACCTGCACCATCAAATTTGCGGCAATTCAAAAAAACACTAAACTCAAAGATAGTGTTTCACAAAATTTCCATGCTAACGATAACAAAAAAAAGGAACATTTTGTAATATTAATCCAACCGTTGGCCGATTTTCTTTTGTTAATCCCACCTATGACATATTTTTTAATAATCTCACATTTACTACCCAACGACTTTTATTAGGCTTAAGTGATCGGTGAAAAAACCAACGAGATGGTGATGAATTGATGATAATGACTGAATATATCGAGGGAGAGTACTGCCACGTAGGGACATATTATCGACTACAACAAGTTTATGACCTGTTAGATCCAATAAAATTTACTGAATAGTAGATATAAGATTATTAAAAAATACTCTTCATAGGTAGGTTAAACGGATTTTTCATGAAATGACCACGAGGTTTGCAATAATGCACCAAACACCCCTAATGTTTCCCGAATGCACCAAACACCCCTGACGTAAGCAATAAATATAATAAATGCCCTTTTGGCTGACGGACGTTAACTCTCCGTTAGGCAGTTAATTAGTTAAAACTTAATGCACCAAATACCCCTAAGGTTTGATACAATGCACCAAATACCCCTGAGATTTGTTTTCATTTTTTCCAAAAAACTAGCCGTTAGTTTTGAATAATATAGCCGTTGCCAGCACTGATTTCCCTTACATATACCCCCCATTAACCCATTCCCCCCTTGCAGAACAGCAACAACAACAACAACTAAACCCCAGAACAACAACATCAACAACAAAACCCCCAACACTCCACCCCAATCCCCCACCAGCATCAACAGGACAACAGCAACAACATCAACAAGACAACAGCACAACATCAACAACACAGCAGCAACAACATCAACAATACAGCAGCAACAACATCAACAATACAACAGCAACAACATCAACAATACAACAGCAACAACATCAACAATACAACAGCAACAACAACCAACAGCAGCACCAACATCAACAAGACAACAGCAACAACAACCCCTGTGAACAACACCAACATCAACAAGAAAGCAACTGCACTGCAACAACAACCAAAAACAGCACCAACAATAGCCAGACAGCAACTGCAACTGCAACAACAACAACACAGCAGCAGCACCTCCCCCTCCCCTCCACATTCAACATGAGTTCCTCATCCAATACATCATCATCCTATCTATTTTCCTACATCATTGTTCCAAACAAATGTTGTCCTGTTTGTGCAAACAAATGTGCAATAAAAAGCTCGGAGACATCAAAAAATCCACAGAGGCTATATTACAAGTGTGATCCTTGTAACTATTTTCTGTGGTGCAAAGGCACAGTGGAGCAACCAAATCAACAACACCAGCAACAACAAAGCAACATGGAGTATGAAGGAACATCGGAAGACAACAACAATATGAGTGACGAACTCAAGAAACTGAAAAAGAGAGTGAAAGAGCTCAAAAAATTCAAAGCTAATGCAATTAAAATAGGAATTGCAATGTTTATGTTTCTAATATTTGTAATCAGGAAGTAATGAAGCCAAACCATGATAGTTGTAATGGCACGAGAACCTAAGTTTCATTTATCAATAATAGAGTAACTGATTGTTTCCAAAATAAACCGAACATCAAGTTGTCGGGAACTTTACAAAAACTACCAAAATGTGCCACAACTTAAGCTTGTTTCCAAAATGTGTCATAACTGAACATAAAAATAGAAATGTAAACTAAAACCTAAGCTTACTAGCAGTTAAGCAGCTCTGGCCTTCTTTCCCTTTGATGCAGCAGATGTGGAGCCCTTTCTCTTTCCAGCAGTAGATGTTGAAGCACCACCAGCAGCAGCAGCAGATTCCTTCCTCTGTTTGGCAGTGGAGCCTCCCTTACAGGTTCTTGAGTTGTGCCCAACTTGCTTGCACTTCCCACACTTCACAGCAGTGCTTCTCTTCCCCTTTTTCTTCTCATGAGCACCCCTTCTTCTCTGCTTGGCTGGTCTGCCAGCTGCTCTCTTCATTATTGGGGGAAGAATTCTAGGCAGGTCAAATGTGGGCCATTGTGATGAGTCAGGCATTGGGTGAATGTGTTCTGAGTATGTGAACTTATATGCTGCCCCTTTGAAGTATGGACTGACAAAGTCAGCATGCCTGAGTCTCTGATGGTATATGACCCTAAGAGCATGCTTGCAAGGTATGCCACACCCTTGCCATTTACCACAACCACACACCCCAGCAGTGAGCCTAATTGGGAACTTCACATGACCATCTGTAACCTCAAACTCACCCCCCCAGCATTACTTGCAGAGCAGAACCTTGAGTCAGCACTCCTCTCTTCCAACATCTTAACAGCATATGGTGTCAATTGATCGGGTGCAATATCAACAGCTTTATCAAATCTAGTCCCTATTTTCTTCATGCACCAAGACCTTATTTCTAACATAAAAGAATATAAACACTGAAATCAGACACTTATATCCAAAAAAAACTCGACTCGGACACTTGAACACAAACCCCACTCAGACACTTAACAAAAACTCGACTCGGACACTTGAACACAAACCTAAGTAAATAAGTTCCAATTAAAAAAAATTAGGATAAAATGAGATTGATTAACTTCAAGGAGTGTCATAATAGGAAGATCCCTAAAGGGTTTGGTGCACGTGTTGAAGGATTCCACAAAGTTGGTGGTGTTGTGATCACAACTGACCTCAACATCAAACTTGTGTCTGCACCACTATGATCAGGGACTTTGTCAAGATATGCCACTGCTTCTGGCATGATTTTGAGGATCTTTTCCATTGCTTTGTTGTATACATATGGATTATATGCATCAGCAGCAACCCAGAACAAGTCATGGAAGGGTGTGCCACTGTATCCAGCTTGTCTGCAATTCACATACAGATGCTGAGCACAAACCCTCCTGACTGCTCTTGGGAAAACTTCATAAAGAGCAGCTTCAACACCCTGCAGAACACAGAACACAACAGCATTTCAGTGAGCATGGAACAAAACTGCAAAAACAGGGGGAAAATGCAAAACCAACCAGAAAAGGGATGAGTAATTACCCTCATTCTATCACTAATAAATGTCCAATCATCCCTTTGGCATCCATGTTGAACAAATAAAGCCCTCAAACTTCTGAAGAAATAGGACCATGTGTCCATACTCTCCGTACTCACAATGCTATACGCAAATGGGAAAATCTCATTATTTCCATCAATAGCTACTGCAGTGAGAAGAATCCCCTTATAGTATCCACTCAAATGAGCACCATCAATGCCTATGATAGGCCTACAACCTCCTAAGAAACCCTTCACTTGTGCAGCGAAGGAGAAAAAACAAGCCTTGAAACGGGGCGTCACATTACCCGAATCTGCAGTCCAAGTGACCAAGGCATAGCTCCCGGGATTGGTAGACTTGATCATTTCTGCATATGATGGTAAAAGGGCATATGATTCATCAAACCCACCATAAATTTGCTGCCTCCCAAGGATTCTGACCTTGTACATCAATCGTGACTTCACCACTATCCTATAAGTCTCCAATGCTTTTATCTGAAGCGTCTTAATCGGGATCTCTGGATTCGCTTCAATATCAGGTAATAACTTCTTGCATAGCCATTCAGATGTAACAATGGGATTCTCCTCAAGCCTCCCACATGACTTGTGCTCACTAGATAGGGTTTTAATGGCCCAACTGACCCCATCCAACATCACACAAGCATGAATCTTCCAATTGCATGACTCAACCAGACACACTGCAGTGAATCTGGTTGTATCAGCCTTCTCTACACTCACAGCAAACCCCTCCTGGACACAGAAGTCTCTGAAAACCTCCATGAAATGTGCCTTGCTTTGGAAAATCATCCAAGGTTGTAACTTGATAGTCCCATATGGAATTTCTCCCACAACTTTCCCATTTGCATACAAGTTATCCATCTTGTTACTCCCATCCAAATGCTCCTCAAAGCTCCTCCCAGAATTAACCTCCCCAAGAACATCTAGTTCTTCTTCATCTTCAATTTCTTCATCAATGTAATCATCGGAGTTGAAATCAGCACTGCCACTGTCACTTTGACTCTCCACAAAGTCTCCATCATCACTCACATCATCATCCCACAACTCCTCTTCCTCATCATTGTATGCAGTGGGTGTTCTCACCCTAGAACCAGTAGACCTTACCCCCCCTCTTCCTAGGAACAAACGTACCCGTCTTCTTAGCATGACTTCTTGAATTTCTGAATCCCCTTGCTTTGTTTAACTCAGCCCTGTTAGGTTGTTGTGGTGGTGTCTGATCTGGTTGGTGAGGTGTTTGTTGAGGTGTCTGCTGAGGTGGTTGTTGTGTCTGTTGTGGTTGTGTTTGTGGTGAGACTGGTGGTGGTGATGGAGATCTTGGTGGTGGTGATGGAGATCTTGGTGGTGGTGTTGGCTGCCTTGGTGGAGGTGATGGCTGTCTTGGTGGGGGTGATGGCTGTCTTGGTGGGGGTGATGAAGCAGTTGGTGGTGGTGAGGCAGCATGTTGTTGTTCTGGTTGTGTACTAGGTGGTTGAGAACTTCCCGGGGAGAAGCAATCAGCATTTTGTGAAGTGAAAACCCGTACGTACTCCACACTTAAGTCCTCTACAGAATACACAGGCACCTCAACTGCCACTATGTTTTTCAATTGCTCCTCCATTTCCCTTTGAATCTCAGCCTCCTTTTCTAACCTTCTCCTTTCCTCTTCCCTTTCCCTCTCAAACTCCTCAGCTTTCCTTCTAAGTTCTGCAGCCTCCCTTTCCTTCCTATCCTTTCTTTTCTTAACTGCAAGCCTAAACTGAATTGAAGTTTCCTTCTCATTAGCCTTCTCTATCCATATCTCCACAGTATCCTTACGCAAAAAAACCCCCCAAATTCCCATCAAACCAACATCATTTACCAATTCCACTCTCTTCATCGTGTTAGGATTTTCATAAAACAATCTAAAAACCTCGGGAATCAAAACATCTTGCTTAATGGAATCATCAAATAGATCATCAACCAAATCCATGTAGTTGGTTTCATCAGTATCAACTACTCTCACATCAAAACTACGATCATTGTAGTGACATAACAACCAAATTGCACCCATCCTATACAAACGCAAAAAATACTTCAAAATCATGAACGAAAGCATAAGGAAAACAACAAAGCACAACCACATACAATGTTCTACCATTAACACCCCAAAATTCAACTTATCCCTTATCATGAAAAAATCCTGATTTTAGAAAAACCCTAACCCTAATTAAAGCAAAATTCGCAAAAAAAAAAGCACCCAAACAAGAAACAAATTGAAGGGATCTTACCTTGACACAATTTTGAAGAACGCCCAGCCACAAATTTCAGTACTTTGCTCCTTGCACCTGTTAGGTTATGATACATATGACATTACATAGATCATGCGGAAACAACCATTAACCCAGGACAACATATTATTTACACATAATCATATAGCATAATTTAGATGCATACTCTTTGTTGCGTGCCCTCCCTAGCTGCGCCCGAACCGAACAAGAACAAGTCTTTTAGGACTCCAAGTGTCGTCCCTCCGTAGATAGTCCACAGCACGTCCGGATCCGCCTTAAGATTGACCAACTAGGATCGCCCTTAAGGTACTAGAAAATTTCGGCACTTTATGAGCAAGATGTGTGTTTTAATTTTCTCTCAAAAACTCACTTTTTGAATACTTTGAAACTTGTGTATAAATTATGACCCCTAGGCCTTTATTTATAGAGTTATGGAAAATGAATCGTAATCCTAGTAGGATACGAATTAATTGAAATTAGAATCCTACATGAATTCTATTTAATTAATTTATCCAATTTAGGAATAGAAATTTAATCATACACTGACTCTTGTAGATTCAGGAATCACGCATGAGCACAAACTCACACACACACGGCAGCCACAAGGGCTGCCCATGCGCGTGCGAGCAGCAGCCCCGCGCAGCACGGCCCACGCATCCGTGGCCCTTGGCGCGCGCTGGGCCTGCCTTGCGGTAGGCCTGGGCGCTGCCTTGGCTGGGCTTGTGGCGCGCATGCTTGCTGGGCGATGGCCCCAGCTTCGTGCTGGGCCTTCGTCCGGCAAGCCTCGTCCGATGCTAATTCGTACGATACGCTTCCGTTTAAATTTCCATTTCCGGAATCTATTTCCGATACGAACAATATTTAATATTTCCGATTCCGGAATTAATTTCCGTTTCGAACAAATATTTAATATTTCCGTTTCCGGAATTATTTTCCGATTCCGGTAATATTTCCGATTCTGACAATATTTCCGTTTCCGGCAATATTTCCGATTCTGGTAATATTTCCATTTCCAATAATATTTTCCGATACGTACCATGTTTCCGTTTCCGGCAACATCTACGACTTGGATAATATTCATATTTCCGATACGATCCATATTTCCGTTTCCGGCAATATCATCGTTTCCGGAGTATTCATTTCTTGCCTGTGACGATCTTAGCTCCCACTGAAACCAAGATCCGTCGGTTCCGAATATTCATAGATGGAGTATTTAATGCCATTAAATACTTGATCCGTTTACGTACTATTTGTGTGACCCTACGGGTTCAGTCAAGAGTAAGCTGTGGATTAATATCATTAATTCCACTTGAACTGAAGCGGCCTCTAGCTAGGCATTCAGCTCACTTGATCTCACTGAATTATTAACTTGTTAATTAATACTGAACCGCATTTATTAGACTTTAACATAGAATGCATACTTGGACCAAGGGCATTATTTCCTTCAGTCTCCCACTTGTCCTTAGGGACAAGTGTGCATTTCCTAATTCCTTTGTCGCTCGATGCTTGCTCTTGAACATAAGGTAAGAGTTGTCATCCTTATTATGTCCAGAGGTGTTCCTCGGTTTCAGAGTTCAACTGATCAAATAAACAGATAATCATAGCCTATGATTCATCCGAGCACGGCCATGCATTTCACAGTTTCTAGCTCTCCGAGTGGCCTTGTACAACTTTTAAGCATCTCATCCCGATTTATGGGAGGACAATCCCAATCTTGCGATCTTGAGATTAGACTTCGTTTGATAGGTGATTACCTGAGCGTTGCCTTTATAGCCTCCTTTTACGGTGCGACGGTTGGTCAACGTCAAAGCAACCAGTTCTCAAACAAGTAATCTCAAATCACTCAGGTATTGAGGATTTAGTGTCTAATAATTTAATGAAATTTACTCATGACAGATTTTCATCTCTTACAGTAAAGTTTCATAGGTCTTGTCCGATACTAGTCTTCCCAAAGTAAGTATCTATGCAAATGATTATGACATTGCCATGTCCACATAGTTCAAGAAACAGAACTACTAGTCATCTTGCATTCTAATCGTCTAACGTTTTCTATGCGTCCAATTTTATAGAAAACTCCGATTAGGGACCATTTTCAACCTTTGACATTCAAGTTCACTTGATAGACATTTCTTAGTCACAGGACTGGTCCTGACAGTCTATCTTGAATATATCGTCAAGTTGAAGGGACTCATCATTTAATAAACCACAAATTAAATGGAAAAATGAATTTCTTTCATTTATTGTGAATGATTAACCAATAATGTTTTACAAAGATTTAAACTCTAAAACTTTAAAACATTAAACAGAGACATCAAAGCCATTCTCCAATATGCTTGATTCCCATAGCTGCAGTGTGCGAGTTGTGCTTCGCTTGCGGCAGAGGTTTAGTTAATGGATCTGATATGTTGTCATCAGTTCCAATTTTGCTTATCTCGACTTCTTTTCTTTCAACGAACTCTCGTAGAAGGTGAAATCTACGAAGTACATGCTTGACTCTCTGGTGGTGTCTAGGCTCTTTTGCCTGTGCAATAGCTCCGTTATTATCACAATACAGGGCTATTGGTCCTTTAATGGAGGGGACTACACCAAGTTCTCCTATGAACTTCCTTAGCCATATAGCTTCCTTTGCTGCTTCATGTGCAGCAATGTACTCCGCTTCAGTTGTAGAATCCGCAATGGTGCTTTGCTTAGCACTTTTCCAGCTTACTGCTCCTCCGTTGAGGCAGAAGACAAACCCAGACTGTGATCTGAAATCATCTTTGTCGGTTTGGAAACTTGCGTCCGTATAGCCTTTAACAATTAATTCATCATCTCCACCATAGACCAGGAAGTCATCTTTGTGCCTTTTCAGGTATTTCAGAATGTTCTTGGCAGCAGTCCAATGCGCCTTTCCTGGGTCTGACTGGTATCTGCTCGTAGCACTGAGTGCGTACGCAACATCCGGGCGTGTACATATCATAGCATACATTATTGAACCAATCAATGATGCATATGGAATCCCATTCATTCGTCTACGCTCATCAAGTGTTTTTGGGCACTGAGTCTTGCTTAGAGTCATTCCATGAGACATGGGTAGGTAGCCTCGCTTGGAGTCCGCCATCTTGAACCTATCAAGCACCTTATTGATATAAGTGCTTTGACTAAGTCCAATCATCTTTTTAGATCTATCCCTGTAAATCTTGATGCCCAATATGTACTGTGCTTCTCCTAGATCCTTCATCGAAAAACATTTCCCAAGCCAAATCTTGACAGAGTTCAACATAGGAATGTCATTTCCGATAAGCAATATGTCGTCGACATATAATACTAGGAAAGCAATTTTGCTCCCACTGACCTTCTTGTATACACAAGATTCGTCCGCGTTCTTGATGAAACCAAAGTCACTGACTGCTTCATCAAAACGTATATTCCAGCTCCTGGATGCCTGCTTCAATCCGTAGATTGACTTCTTTAGCTTGCATACCTTTTTAGCATTCTTTGGATCCTCAAAACCTTCAGGCTGTGTCATAAACACAGTTTCTGTTAAAACGCCGTTTAAGAAAGCAGTTTTGACATCCATCTGCCATATTTCGTAATCGTAATATGCAGCGATTGCTAACATTATTCGAATAGACTTTAGCATTGCAACTGGTGAAAAGGTTTCATCGTAATCCACACCGTGGACTTGCCTGTAACCTTTTGCAACCAATCTAGCTTTGAAAACTTCAAGTTTCCCATCCTTGTCCTTTTTCAGTTTGAAAACCTATTTGCTTCCAATGGCTTGGTAGCCATCTGGCAAATCGACCAAATCCCATACTTGGTTTTCAGACATGGAGTCTAATTCAGATTGCATGGCTTCTTGCCATTGCTTGGAGCTAGGGCTCGTCATAGCTTGCTTGTAAGTCGCAGGTTCATCACTTTCAAGTAATAGAACGTCATAGCTCTCGTTCGTCAAAATACCTAAGTACCTTTCCGGTTGAGATCTATATCTTTGCGATCTACGCGGGGTAACATTTCTAGATTGACCATGATTCTCACCAGATTCTTCTAAAGATCTCTGAGTTTCATCCTGAATGTCATCTTGAGCATTCTCTAGAGTTTGTTGTTCGACTCGAATTTCTTCGAGGTCTACTTTTCTCCCACTTGTCATTTTGGAAATGTGATCTTTCTCCAAAAAGACACCATCTCGAGCAACAAACACTTTGTTCTCAGATGTATTGTAGAAGTAATACCCCTTTGTTTCCTTTGGATAGCCCACAAGGATACATTTGTCAGATTTTGGATGAAGTTTGTCTGAAATTAATCGTTTGACGTATACTTCACATCCCCAAATCTTAAGAAAAGACACATTTGGAGGCTTTCCAAACCATAATTCGTATGGAGTCTTTTCGACAGCTTTAGACGGAGCTCTATTTATAGTGAGTGCAGCTGTATTTAGTGCATGTCCCCAAAATTCTAATGGAAGTTCGGCCTGACCCATCATTGACCTGACCATGTCTAGCAAGGTTCTGTTCCTCCGTTCTGACACACCGTTCCATTGTGGTGTTCCAGGAGGAGTCAATTCTGATAGAATTCCACATTCTTTCAGATGGTCATCAAATTCATAGCTCAGATATTCACCGCCTCTATCAGACCGCAGTGCCTTGATCTTCTTGCCTAATTGATTCTCTACTTCACTCTGAAATTCCTTGAATTTGTCAAAGGATTCAGACTTATGCTTCATTAGGTAGACATAACCATACCTACTGAAGTCATCAGTGAAAGTGATAAAGTAGCTGAAACCACCTCTAGCATTTGTACTCATTGGTCCACATACATCTGTATGGATTAAACCCAATAGTTCATTTGCTCTTTCTCCAACTTTAGAGAAAGGTTGCTTTGTCATTTTGCCAAGTAAACATGATTCGCATTTACCATAATCCTCTAAGTCAAATGGTTCTAGAATTCCTTCTCTTTGAAGTCTTTCTAAGCGTTTCAAGTTTATATGGCCTAATCGACAATGCCACAGATAGGTGAGATCTTGAATCATCCTTTTTGGCCTTTTTGGTATTTATGTTATATACTTGTTTGTCGTGATCTAATAAATAAAGTCCATTGACTAATCTAGCAGATCCATAAAACATCTCTTTAAAATAAAACGAACAACTATTGTCTTTTATTATAAAGGAAAATCCCTTAGCATCTAAGCAAGAAACTGAAATGATGTTTTTAGTAAGACTTGGAACATGGAAACATTCTTCCAGTTCCAAAACTAGCCCGGAGGGCAACGACAAATAGTAAGTTCCTACGGCTAATGCAGCAATCCGTGCTCCATTTCCCACTCGTAGGTCGACTTCACCCTTGCTTAACTTTCTACTTCTTCTTAGTCCCTGTGGATTGGAACATAAGTGTGAGCCACAACCTGTATCTAATACCCAAGAAGTTGAATTAGCAAGTATACAGTCTATAACGAAAATACCTGAAGATGGAACGACTGTTCCGTTCTTCTGATCTTCCTTTAGCTTTGGACATTCTCTTTTGTAATGGCCTATTCCATCACAATAAAGACAGCTTGATGTGGACTTGTCCTGCTTTGATTTAGCATTGCCCTTGGACTTTCCACCTTTCTTGAATGGTCTCTTTCTAGCCTTGAGTCAATCTTTGGCTTCACAGTCCAGTACTATTTCAGCCTTTCTGACAAGGTGAATAAATTCTGCAACTGTTTCTTCTCTTGGTTCACTTAGGTATTGTTGCTTGAAGCGACCAAACCCACTGTGTAGTGAATTGAGCAAGACAGAGACTGCCATCCTTTCGCTTATTGGTGTTCCTAGTAGACTTAGGCGATCAAAATATGAACACATAAGATCCACATGGAACCTCAGTGGGACGCCTACCCTCTGTTTAGTGCGAAGGAGCTGAACATGTGTTTCTTGGACCTCCATCCTATAACACCTGTTGGGAGAACTAACCTTTAGACCAGACATTGATTCAATCAACTCATGGACGTTCAGGTCCCTGTCCTCCGTACTTCCACGACAGATATCCCTCAGATTCTTGATGAGCGTAAAAGGTTCATAGGCTACAAACCTTCTAGCCCAATCATCAGGGATATTGTTCAGCATGAGACTCATAACCTTTTTGAGATCCGCATCCCAGGCGTAAAATCTCTAGGGGTCATGTCTCTGGCATAGTAGCTTGGCATGGGATGTGACAGTACATACTCAAGTCCATTGAGTTTGACTATTTCAACTAGCTTAGCTTCCCATTCAAGAAAATTTGTCAGGTTCAGCTTGACCATAAGCTCAGAACCCATGATGATGTTTTGATTGTTGTTTGCCATATTAAAACTACAATTGAAAAGAATAAACAAATAAATAACCATTCACAGTTTCTCTTAATAAACTTAAATTCTAGCATACATGCATAATTCAATGTTTATTAAGCATTTTATTCAAGTTATGTGTTCCGGCAGGTGTGAATAAAATGATTCCAAGATCCTAAAATCATTGAAGAACTAAGCACAGTTTGTCGACTTAATCCTAGAACATTTTAGGTAAGCAAAAGCCTTTTGCTAATAGTCTAGAAACTATTCTTGGTTGATAGGTACGTCTAAGAACTTATTAGGTAAACCTATCGAATTTGCCACGACATAAAAGGACTCCTTACTTATATCGTTGAGTTTCACCAAAACTAACATGTACTCACAATTATTTGTGTACCTTGCCCCTTTAGGACCAATAAGTAACACCTCGCTGAGCGAAAACTATTACTAGATTGATGTAAAGGATATCCAAGCAAGTGTATATTTTGGCATGGCACCTTTTAACTCAATTTTTAAGTTTGGAACTTAAGGCTCTTACTATGTTGGTTAGATTTTAAGTGAACTAAAATCCTTAATCATGCAACATAATCAAGCTTTTGATCTCATGCATTTTAAGACATATTTAAAACAGTAAATAACTTAAAACATGCATAAGATATTTGTGATCTAGTATGGCCCGACTTCATCTTGAAGCTTTGACTTCAAAGTCCGTCTTGAAAATCTCCGTGGGAGGCACCATTTTCTTCAAATAGGATAAGCTATAACTAATTACAACTATTTGATGGTTCGCAGACCATATTTGAATTGAAAAATAACTTTGGTACTTTAGACCAATTACATTCAAATTAATGGTACGCAGACCATATTTTCTATCCTATTTGGGCCATACTAGTCACTTCATAACCTGCAAAACAGTACATATTTAATATATACCATTCACCCATTCATTATCATGAATGGCCCACATAGCTGGTTAGTAAAACACATTATGCATCACGTAAACATTTGCAGCAATTAATCAAGGGCACCAATAATCTACCAATTATTCAGTCCTTATTAATTCTAATCAAGTTGTTTTAACCTTAAGGATTTGTAGACCTAATCAAGAGTTTATGACTAAAAAGCGCTCCCACTTAAACCAATAAATTCATATGCTTTACCAATTTTAAACATAAAAATGTATTTCTAGTCCAACCGGAAACATACAAATTTAATTAAAATTTAAAGCTCATATCAATTTATAATTGAATCCAAAAATTTAATTTAATTTCAGTCGTATTTAAATTAATTTATGATTTTAATTTTAGTAAAATAATTAGAATAAATTCCATTTATTATAATTATAATATTCAAAATTAAAATCCAAAAATTAATTCAAATTATTAATTTTAAAATTAATTAAAATTACGTGAACTGAAATTTTCAAATTAAACATTCAAAACGATCTAATCGTAACGCAAACACCCTACGCGTTGCACGCCCATGGGCCGTACGCACACAGCCATTGCTGGCCATGTGCGCGCAGCCCATGCGCTCGTCGCATAGCTGCTGCTGTCCTATCGCAAGCCTCCGCACAGCGCCCCATCGCACGCGAGCTATCGCTCGCAGTGCGCGCGCGCGAGATCGCTCGTTGGGCGCGCGACATCGCTCGCTGGGCGCGCTGGCTCGCTCGCTGTGCGCGTGAGACATCGCTCGCTGGGGCGCGACATCGCTCGCTGGGCGGGCGACATCGCGCGCTGTGCGCGCGAGCCATCGCTCGCTGGGGCGAGCCATCGCTCGCTGGCGCGCGACACCGCTCGCTGTGCGGGCGACATCGCGCGCTGTGCGCGCGAGTAATGCTGGGCGCAGCGCTCGTGGCACGCGAGCTTGCGCTCGCTGCGCGCGAGGCTGCGCGCCCTTGTGCGAGGCAGCGCGCGTTGTGGCGCAGCTCGCTTGCTGCCCACACGCGACTGCCTTGGCTGGCCCTTCGCCCATGCCCATTCGTTCATTGCTTGTGGCACACGACACAAGGCAGGGCTGCTGCCTTGTGCTCGTGCACTATGCCCTTGCTCATTGCATTCGTGCCGCACGGGCGACGAGCTCCCTTGCTCGTCGTCGCATGCCCGCATTATACAACACCCCTTAAGGGTAACACGAAGCGTCCATTGCTTCGTGCGTGCAAGTTATATGAACGAATCGCATAAAAATTTAAAATTTATATTTAAAATTAATGACAAATTAATAAATATTATTAATTTCATAATTTTAGGGCGAAAAAATCGAAAATTTATTATCCAATTGATTTCCGATTGTTATGGATTCAAGTCTAGGTCATAAAAATTTAAAATTTATCGTAAATTTACAATTTTTATGGTGGTTTTTAATCATAGGTTTCTAATTAAATTACAATTAATTATGAAAATCAAATTAATTCTAAATTATTCTAATTTTCAACAAATTAATCATAATTACAAATTAGATTGCATAATTAACAAGACTAGGCATTCAAACTTGTTAAACATATGCAGTAGGTCAATCAAAAATTCAAGATTTATCAACAAGAATCGCAAATATTTAATTTAACATCTTAAATTTACGAAATTTTGCATTCGAAAAACTAAAACCTTCGAAAAGTCATAGTTAGGCTTCGAATTTGAGAATTCTGGGTTCGGCAGAAAAAAACTATTTTTGTCAAAATTTTAGAATGCCTTTTACATGCGGAATTGACACAAAAATCACTCAATTCGGATGAGTAATGAAGAAACTGCCGAAAAACTGCGTACGTATAATTAAATAAACGCAATTTGCAATTAATTAACAATTACGAAAATTAATCACCCCTTTTAATTCTTGCAAATTTGTAATATTTAACCATGTTCATGCAATTTAGATTATGAAAATAATAAGGGGCTCGTGATACCACTGTTAGGTTATGATACATATGACATTACATAGATCATGCGGAAACAACCATTAACCCAGGACAACATATTATTTACACATAATCATATAGCATAATTTAGATGCATACTCTTTGTTGCGTGCCCTCCCTAGCTGCGCCCGAACCGAACAAGAACAAGTCTTTTAGGACTCCAAGTGTCGTCCCTCCGTAGATAGTCCACAGCACGTCCGGATCCGCCTTAAGATTGACCAACTAGGATCGCCCTTAAGGTACTAGAAAATTTCGGCACTTTATGAGCAAGATGTGTGTTTTAATTTTCTCTCAAAAACTCACTTTTTGAATACTTTGAAACTTGTGTATAAATTATGACCCCTAGGCCTTTATTTATAGAGTTATGGAAAAGGAATCGTAATCCTAGTAGGATACGAATTAATTGAAATTAGAATCCTACATGAATTCTATTTAATTAATTTATCCAATTTAGGAATAGAAATTTAATCATACACTGACTCTTGTAGATTCAGGAATCACGCATGAGCACAAACTCACACACACACGGCAGCCACAAGGGCTGCCCATGCGCGTGCGAGCAGCAGCCCCGCGCAGCACGGCCCACGCATCCGTGGCCCTTGGCGCGCGCTGGGCCTGCCTTGCGGTAGGCCTGGGCGCTGCCTTGGCTGGGCTTGTGGCGCGCATGCTTGCTGGGCGATGGCCCCAGCTTCGTGTTGGGCCTTCGTCCGGCAAGCCTCGTCCGATGCTAATTCGTACGATACGCTTCCGTTTAAATTTCCATTTCCGGAATCTATTTCCGATACGAACAATATTTAATATTTCCGATTCCGGAATTAATTTCCGTTTCGAACAAATATTTAATATTTCCGTTTCCGGAATTATTTTCCGATTCCGGTAATATTTCCGATTCTGACAATATTTCCGTTTCCGGCAATATTTCCGATTCTGGTAATATTTCCATTTCCAATAATATTTTCCGATACGTACCATGTTTCCGTTTCCGGCAACATCTACGACTTGGATAATATTCATATTTCCGATACGATCCATATTTCCGTTTCCGGCAATATCATCGTTTCCGGAGTATTCATTTCTTGCCTGTGACGATCTTAGCTCCCACTGAAACCAAGATCCGTCGGTTCCGAATATTCATAGATGGAGTATTTAATGCCATTAAATACTTGATCCGTTTACGTACTATTTGTGTGACCCTACGGGTTCAGTCAAGAGTAAGCTGTGGATTAATATCATTAATTCCACTTGAACTGAAGCGGCCTCTAGCTAGGCATTCAGCTCACTTGATCTCACTGAATTATTAACTTGTTAATTAATACTGAACCGCATTTATTAGACTTTAACATAGAATGCATACTTGGACCAAGGGCATTATTTCCTTCAGCACCCACTTTTGTAGAACTCGCAAAAATACCAGAATTTTGGACCAAATTGTCGAGCTTTGTGTGGGGATTAAGTTCGACTAACCCTCGCGACTTGGTTTACACAATTCTCTGCGAAAATCTCACTTTATCTCTCTAAGGTTTCTTCTTCAAGTTCACTCTAATGGTGTAAGAAGAACAGAGAAATGTCGAGGAAGGGGAAGTTGGAAAGTTAGGTTTTGATTTTTTTTTTTTCCTGTTATGACGCCATAAGGGGAGAGTAAGGGCAAAAAGGTAAAACATGCCTAACGGAGAGTTAACGTCCGTCAGCCAAAAGGGCATTTATTGTATTTATTGCTTACGTCAGGGGTGTTTGGTGCATTCGGGAAACATTAGGGGTATTTGGTGCATTATTGCAAACCTCGGGGTCATTTCATGAAAAATCCGTAGGTTAAAAGAAAATCGGTGAAAAATTGAATTAATATTATCAAATTTTCCCAAATAAAATGTGCAATAGAACAAAGTAGGTTGTGTACTCCGTAACTTGATAAGACCTCGACTGGGCACGGGCGCACGGCACGTCGGCACAGCAGTTGGTGTTGCAGAGTTGCAGTGGTTTTGAAGTGAGGCGAAGAACACTTCCCAGAAATGGCATCGCATTCATCATATTTGTGTGATTTTCCCTCCAAAATTCATCACCTCACTCCTTTCTCTTCTTCTTCGTCTTCTTCTTCCTTTCGCCTTCCTCTTACTCTGAAGCCCAATTCTACCTCCTCCCATTCCAGGCTCATCCTCGTCAAGTCCTCCCAACTCTCCATAAATGACCCAATTCAAATTCAAACAGGTTCTGTTAACCCAGATGCCCGAAAAAGCTACGTTTGGGTGAACCCCAACAGCCCCAGAGCCGCGCAGCTACGTAAACATTCCTATGAGTCAAGGTACTCTTCTCTCGTTGACATTGCTCATTCTTTAGATTTATGTGATGCTACTCATGAAGATGTGGTTAAAGTCTTGTTTGGTTTGGGAGATAATGTAGTGGAGCAAGACGCTGTCACTGTTCTTAATAATATGAAAAACCCAGACACGGCTTTGTTAGCGCTTCAATTTTTCCAGAGTAAGCTCAAATTAAGCAGAGAGGTCGTGTTATATAATGTTACTTTAAAGGTTTTGAGAAAAACGAGGGAATTAGACATGGCAGAGAAGCTGTTCGACGAAATGCTTCAGAGAGGTATTAAACCTGATAATGTTACTTTTTCTACTATTATTAGCTGTTGTAGGATGTGCAATATGCCACAAAAAGGTGTTGAGTGGTTTGAGAAGATGCCAGCTTTTGGTTGCAATCCTGATGATGTTACATATTCTGCTATGATTGATGCCTATGGAAGGGCTGGCAATGTGGATAGAGCCTTTGCTTTATACGACCGTGCTAGGACTGAGAGGTGGATTATTGATGTTGTGACATTCTCCACCTTGATTAAGATATATGGAAAGACCGGTAATTTTGATGGGTGTTTGAATGTTTATGAGGAGATGAAGGCTCTTGGGGCTAAGCCTAACTTGGTTATATATAATACATTGCTCGATGCTATGGGGCGCGCTAAAAGGCCCTGGCAAGCCAAGAATATTTTTAAGGAGATGACTAACAATGGGATTTCTCCGAGTTGGGGGACTTATGCTGCTCTTTTGCGGGCCTTTTGTCGAGCTCGTTACGGTGATGATGCCATCAAGGTCTATAAAGAAATGAAGGAAAAGGGACTAGAATTCAATGTTATTCTTTATAACTCACTTTTAGCAATGTGTGCTGATCTGGCATATGTTGATGATGCTGTAAAAATCTATGAAGAGATGAAGATTTCCGGGACTTTCCAACCAGATAGCTGGACATTTTCGTCGATGGTTACCATATATTCCTGCAGTGGACAAGTTGCGGAGGCAGAGAATGTGGTAAATGAGATGGTCGAAGCTGGTTTTGAGCCTAACATTTTTGTTTTAACCTCTCTTATCCAATGCTACGGGAAGGCCAATCAAACCGATGATGTAGTGAGGACATTTGACCGGGTGTTGGAATTGGGTATAATTCCGGATGATAGGTTTTGTGGTTGCCTTCTAAATGTTATGACACAAACACCCAAAGAAGAACTGAGTAAGCTCATAGGGTGCATTTTGATGTCTAATGAGAAGCTTGGTGCGGTGGTTCAAATTTTGTTGGAGGGTGAAAGCAGTGAAGGGCATTTCAAAGGAGCTGCATCTGAACTCTTTGGTACCATTAGCATGGATGTAAAGAAGGCTTATTGTAATTGCTTGATTGATTTATGTGTCAACCTTAATTTGTTGGAGAGAGCTTGTGAGCTTTTGGACCTGGGTCTGACTTCTCAAATATACAGTGATTTACAGTCTAGGACTTCCACTCAGTGGTCTTTGCACTTGAAATCCCTTTCCCTTGGAGCTGCTCTTACTTCATTACATGTTTGGACGAATGACTTAGAAAAGGCCATAGAAAAGGGTGAGGAACTTCCGCCACTCCTTGGTATTAACACAGGACATGGAAAGCACAAGTACTCTGAGAAAGGATTAGCAGGTGTATTTGTGGCACATCTGAAGGAACTTAATGCACCATTTCACGAGGCTCCAGACAAGGTTGGCTGGTTTCTGACAACAAAAGCTGCAGCACAATCATGGTTGGAGTCTCGAAAGTCCCCTGAAAATGTTTCTGGATAGGCCCCCTTTGTCCATTTCCAAATTTTGTGGAGGGATTCTTCATCTTTACTGTAATTGTAAGTGCTCTTCTTCGCATCCTTTTATTTATTAGATAAAATCTTTTATATAGAGCTGATATGTACTACTTTGGTTACAAGTCTTCAATAGTTGTGTGATTTAAGTTGCCTTTTTTGAATTCTTCAGAAAAAAGGTTAAAGTTGTCGTGGGAAGTAATAAAATGCTATAATTTTACGTTGCATGTGATGTGAGACTGATATTTGTTTGGCATATGTAGTATAACTGTGTTTTTTTAAGAACACTCTACACGAGAATTCTCTGAAATTTTCATGTCCTTGGAAAGAGGACATTGACTTGGAAAGAGATTATTCACTGCCATCTTGTAGGAGTAGATTTGCCATCTTGTAGGAGTAGATTTCAGGGACTATCACGGGTGCACGAGATGAGTCGATGTATTTTTAGAAGACATAAGTTAAAGACAACCTCTTGATCAGATTCATCTAAATGCCAAAGAGGCCAACCCTCTCCCTTTCCAATTGATGGCAACTGAATAGTATCCACTAGCAGGTTTCCTTTTTCTTGTTTTCCAGGTGTTCCTGTTGTAGCATGGTCCTTAACCTTGACTAAGGTCCTGGCTGGCTAGTTAAGCTAATTGTAATTACTGGAAAGAAATAATTCTGGTATACTAGATGCTCAAAAAAGGAATCCTTTGAATTTAATGGAAACTTTTTTTCTGTGTCAAAGTATGAAAAAAGATATATCTGAAAGTGGTTTAAACTGTTAAGAAATTATGCAATTTTCCTTACGAATCAGATTAGTAGGAATAACAATAATATTTAAACTAATACACACAAATAGATTGATTATCCGACAAGTGTTATTATCTCTAAATACGCTGCAAAACTTTTTCTGAAAAAGATAAATAATACACAAGTGTTAACTGCTAGAAAAAAAAAGAGCTCTGCAAAATCAGTAGAAAGTTAGAAATAAAATGGTTGACAATGTGGGCCAAATAGTTTATTGTATTTGTGAAGCTATGACGTGTTATGAGCACTGTCTTAGAAGCAAAATTCTCCCCGACTATGGTGCAATCGCAATGGTGCTGCCCCCAAGATTTCACACAGCTATCTCCCTTAATGTGCACTCAAATAAGGGAGATTAGGAACTCATAATCATGCTCAGAACTAGAGAGCAAATCAGTAAAGAAAAGGGAAGAAGATGGTTTTCTGTATGTATATATTTCTGGATAGCAAGAGTCTTCTTTTTAAAGCCATAAGAAAATGTAACTGAAGAATTTCTTTTATGACAAAAATCTGTCAGATTAAAACCAATGGAATAAATCATAAAATCTTTATGATATTAAGGAGGAAAATCAGCTCTAGGGGCGTAAAATAAGGGACTGTTACAGCACATTAAAAACAAAGTGGAATAGACTTGTAACTGATGAGTTTCATAGTTCTGAACTCTCAGTTACAACATGGCCCTTTTAGCCTATACCACGGTCCATTTGCATTATATCCAACAATCCCCCACAAATGCAAAGGGAAATAAATAAAGCAAAAACAAAAAAAGCAGTTCTGAGCATCTAAGTAAGCTTGATACTTAAGTATTGGTATCTTGCGATTGAACCAACACATAGTGAAAATTGGACAACTCCTTTATCAAGAAAGTGAACAAATCTGGAACTCTCTTAACTAAGAAATAACTCCCAATAACACATATCTCACCTTTAAAGATAGTTCCGCGATAACCAACCAACAACGACTATTATACTTGGGATGCTTATGAGTGCTCTAGAAAAACTTGCCAAAGTCTTTCATAGAAGGTGGCCAAACCTTCACACTCAAGTAGGTGATTTCATCAAGTCTATCACATAGACCACCCATACGCTGGGATATGAAATCATTAAGAGCATTTGCTCATCTTCTCAATATATAGGCGGTGAATTCATTAAGTCTGTCTCAATAGGACCACCCAAACCCTGGGATATGAATTCATTAAAAGCAAAGAGCTTAACCTCACAAAATGTACAAGTCATATAAATGGGAAGTGTACAATATATGAATCTTTCCATGGCTTCGCTAATCCACAAGAAACCTTGTGTGAACAAGGTCAGATGTCCACCATGAATTCCTCAACCAACGGGCTTAAGCCCCATTCGCCTCGACGTATCTAGGACAAATCTTCTGCTTAGTCCCTTAGTTAATAGATCTGCTATGTTCCTCTCAGACCTCACATACTCCATAGTGATTACACCACTCTCTATCAAAGTTCTCACAGATGCGTGTTTAACATGTATATGTCTCTTTTTGCCATTATAAGCATTGTTCTTGGCAACACAAATAGCAGCGTGTGAGTCACAATGTAGAGATACCTGGTGGAGCAGCTTGCCCCCACAATGGAATATCATCCAATAAGTTTCTCTACCTCTCCGCCTCTTGCCCGGCCAAGTCTAAAGCAATAAACCCGGACTCCATAGTGGACCGGGCAATACAAGTCTGAGTAGAAGACTTCCAAGAGAACGCTGCTCCACATAAAGTGAATACATATCCACATGTGGAACTCACCTCATCATTGACAGATACCCAATTTGCATCACAATAACCTTCTAACACTGCAGGAAATCCAACATAATGCAAACCCCAATCCATGGTACCTCTAAGGTATTTTAACAAACGCCTAAGAGCATTCCAGTGATCTCTACTAGGGTTATGAGTATACCTACTAAGCCTACTAACTGCATAGGCTATATCAGGCCGAGTGTAGTTCATTAGAAACATTAGACTCCCAATTATCTTAGCATACTCAGATTGAGACAAACTATTCCCTTAATTCTTTTTTAAGTGAATGCTAGGATCATACGGAGTTTTAACTGGCACCACATCAAAACTGTTAAATTTCTTTAACACTTTCTCTACATAATGAGCTTGAGACAAAGAGAAACCATTACTAGTTTTGGTAACTTTGATACCCAAAATCACACCAGTTTCACCTAAATCTTCCATTTCAAACCGAGAGGATAGAAACGATTTTAAGATCAATATGTGTACCAAAAATCAACATATCATCTACATATAAGCACACAATAACACAATTGGATCCAAACATCTTTGAATACACACAAGTATCAGCAAGGTTCACAATAAATCCAAAACTCAAAATGGTTTTATGAAACTTTTCGTACCACTGTTTTGGAGCTTGTTTCAACCCATACAAAGATTTCCTTAACTTACACACTTTATGTTCCTGTCCGGGAACTACAAAACCATGGGGTTGTACCATATAAATTTCCTCCTCTAAGTCGCCATTCAAGAAATTAGTCTTTACATCCATCTGATGTACATTCAACTTATAACTTGAAGCTAAAGCAAGTAAAGCACGAATAGTGGCGATCTGTCATAGGTGAGTAAGTGTAAAAGAAACCAATGCCAAATTTTTGAGTGAAACCTTTGATTACAAGCCTTGCCTTGTACCTATCAACTGCACCATCAGTTTTCCTTTTCCTTTTAAAGATCCATTTACAGCCAATAGCTTTGCTACCTTTAGGTAACTCAACAAGTTCCCATGTATGATTAGACATAATAAACTCTATTTCACTATTCACAGCTTCCTTTCAAAAACTAGCATCAACAAAACTCATAACCTTTTCAAAAATTTTAGGCTCATCATCATACAAATGTAAGCATACAACAAGTTCGTCTAATTCATCCATGTCATTAAGTTCAGTAAAAAAGGTAGTCAAATAATCAGAACCCAAGCTAGTTTCAATCCTACGTCTTTTACGCCTTTCACAAGTATTATTATCTCTAAATACGCTGCAAAAGTTTTTCTAAAAAAGATAAATAATACACAAGTGTTCACAACATTTCTTGTAACTCACAACCCATACGCACCCCAATTACACCCAAGAATGTTTTCCCTAAAAATTCTCTTAAAGCTTATATCTCTCTGCTTTGTGTTTTCTTTTGTTTTAGGATGATATTACAATGATCAATAGCATGTATATATATGTTTTTGTTTTTCCTAAAATAGTGGGTAAATTAAAGTAAATAACTTAGCACCTCAAATTGTTTTAGCATTTCTCTTGCGTTAAATCTTGCAAAGGATGATACTAATTGATTATTTTATTTTTAGCTAAAAATAAATAATGCTTTATATTCCTCCAACAATCTCCCACTTGAAGACTGATTTTTAATCTGTCTTTATACCTTACTCCCTGCAGAGGAACTTTTTAACTAAAGTTGAACACAACTTCAGTTTCTCAATAGTCATCGTCTTTGTTAACATATCTGCCGGATTCTTAGTTCCTTGAATTTTCTCGACCGTTAACACTTCATCTTCTAGTAGAGATAGTATGAAATGATATCGAAGTCCACTATGCTTTGTTCTAGAATGAAATGTTGAATTCTTTGCCAAGTGTATCGCACTCTGATTATCACTATAACATTATTCTCCTGTTTGAAACCTAACTCAGTTGACAAACCTTGAAGTCATATCATTTCTTTGCTAGCTTTGGTTACTGCTACATATTCAAATTTTGTAGTGGATAAAGCAATAATATTTTGTAACTGCGACATCCAACTACTCGTTGTATTTCCAACAGTGAATATATAACTGATGGTGCTTTTCCTGTGATCGACTTCACCTCCAAAGTCTGCATCTACATAACCTTGTATTTTGAATTCACCTTGACCAAAGTATAGACATTTGTCTATGGTACTTCGTAGATACTTCAAAATCCACTTCACTGCTTCCCAATGAACTTTTCCTGGATTTGCTAACAACTCCCACTGCATGTCCAATATATGGTCTTGTACAAACATTGTATACATCAAACTCCCAAAGGCATAAGGAACCTTAGCCATATAATCTTCATCCTCCTCCGTCTGACGAGACTGATCCTTGGATAATCGAAAGTGACTTGTCAAGGGTGTACTAACTGGCTTGGAGTCACTCATATTGAATCTCTGTAAAACACGTTTGATGTACTCTGATTGAGATAACTGCAAAGTACCTTTAAGCTTATCTCTTCTAATATGCATTTCAAGAATCTTTTATGCTGGACCTAAGTCCTTCATGTCAAACTCCATTGACAATTGCTACTCCAGCCTTATAATATCATCCATATTTGGACCTGCTACTAACATATCATCGACATAAAGTAGTAAGATGATGTAACTGGACTGGTATCTTTTAATAAAGCAATAGTGGTCAACGTTGCACTTCTCAAAATCTTCCTTGTGCATAAAGCTATTAAGTTTTTTGTACCACTGTCTTAGAGCTTGTTTTAGGCCATACAAACTTTTTTTAAGTTTGCACACCATATTTCTTTCCCACATTCTAAGAAACCTTCCTTTTGGTTGATGCATATATATCTCTTCATCCAGATCTCCATGAAGAAATGCAGTCTTCACATCTAACTGCTCAAGATGAACACCATATTTCGTTCCCACATTCTAAGAAACCTTCCTTCTGGTTGATGCATATATATCTCTTTATCCAGATCTCCATGAAGAAATGCAGTCTTCACATCTAATTGCTCAAGATGAAGATCTTCAATGGCAACTATACACAACATTGTTCAAATGGTTTTGAGTTTCACAACAGGTTCAAAAATCTCATTGTAGTCAATTCCTTCTAATCCTTTGACTACTAATCGAGCTTTGTATCTCTTGGAACCATCATGCTCATTTTTCACTCGATATACCCATTTATTGTGAAGGGTTTTGTTACCCATGGGTAACTCAACTAGTTCCCAGGTTTGGTTTGAGATAAAAAATATTGCATCTCATCTTTCATTGCAAGCGCCCACTTGCTAGCATCACTGGTATGACATGCTTCATTATAGCATTCAGATTCTCCTTCATCGGACAATAACAAATAATTTATATATTTTCTGTTTGGCACATGTGACGAGTGGTCCTCCTCAATATTGGTGTTGGACTAAAAGGTTGTGGCATGTTGGAATGTGGTGTAGTGATTTGTCCAATGGATTCAATTTGTTGAGATTCCTTTATAGTTGACTCTGTCATTGACATTGTAGTGTTTGGGACATAATCTTCATCAACAAACGTCGGCGCACTCTGCACTGAGTCGCTGTCGTCAGTTTTGTGTCTATCCTTGTACATAACTCTTTCATTGAAAATCACATCTCTAGTACCGATCACCTTTTTGTTTTCATCATCCCAAATGCGGTATCCAAACTCATCCTCGCCATAGCCAATGAAAGTACATTTCTTAGATTAGGATCAAGCTTATTCCTGGCGTCCTTGATCACTAATATTCACATATGCTACACAGCCGAATACCTTTAAGTGAGATAAACTTATCTTTTTTCCACTCCATATCTCTTATGGTATTTTGTATTCTAGTGGAGTTGATGGTCCTCAGTTGATCAAGTAAGATGTTGTGTTGACTGCTTCTGCCTAGAACTGCTTCGGTAAACCTGACTATATACGAATGATTCTGGCTCTTTCTGTCAACGTTCGGTTCACATGCTCAACTACACCATTATATTGAGGTGTACCAGGTATTCTCTCCATCCTGATTCCATGCTCATAGCAAAACTTCTTGAATTATTCACCACTATTGTCGCTTTTGAACTTTTTAATCTTTAGACCTGTCTCAGTTTCCACCATAGCTTTCCGTTTCTTGAAAGCTTCAAATACTTCGAATTTTGTTTTAGGAAGTAAACTTATACCTTCCGAGAGTGATCATCAATAAAAGTGACAAAGTAGTGTCTAACTCCGATGGATGAAGTAGTTGTTGGTCCCCAAACATCGGAGTGTACAAGCTCCAATTTTTCCTTCTTTGGGGTTCTACCACTAGTCTGAAAGCTTACCCTCTTCTGTTTTCCAAGTATACACTCCTCACACATGTCTACTTCAATAGACTGTAACTCTCTGGAACTTTTACTTTCAAATGCATAAGCTTCATCCCTTTCTCACTCATGTGGCCAAGTCTTTGGTGCCACAATTTGGAAATTTCATTTCCCGCTGCAACTGCAATTGAACAACATGCCCTTGCTGTCATATAAAGAGTACCACACTTTTTACCATGAGCAACTATCATTGCACCTTTTGATATCTTCCAATTATCACCTTGGAAGTTTGTAGTGTAGCCTTTGGTTGCCAACTGCCGGACAGAGATCAAGTTCTTTCTTAGGTCGGGAATATGCCTTACATCTTTCAGCTCCCTGACCCATTTAATTTAAACTTCACTATACATTTTTACCAATAATATCACAATGTTGATCATCACCAAGATATACTTTTCCAAGGTTTCAGGGACATACCTCTCGAAGAAATCTTTCTTCGAAGTGGCGTGGAATGATGCTCGAGAGTCTAACACCCAAGACTCTTCCTTGCTCTCCAGAGAGCATATCAATGCATCATCTCCTTCTAAGGCAAAAGTAATATTTGCTTCTGCCTTCGCTTTTGATTTTTCTGTGCAATCTTGCACTGATTTCTATAATGTCCGGTATTCCCACAATTCCAACACTCGATGATCTTCGAGCTCGTTGAATTATTGGGAGTCATTGATTTTGATCTCCAATTTCTGGATTTTCCTTGATAGCTTGATCTTCCACGTTCATTCCTCCTGGTTGTATTTCTTCCTCTTGACACTGTATTCAATACTGAAAGGTTGATGATTCACCCGACTCTCTCCGTCAGATCTCTTCACGGAGAACCTGATCACGAACGTCTTCAAATTTTAACTTATTACTTCCTGACGAGCTACTCAAAGCTGTGACTGTAGCATTCCACCTATCTGGTAATGAAGACAAAAGTATCAATGCTCGAACTTCATCTTCAAAATCTATTTCGACCGAACATAATTGAGTTGTGATTGAATTAAGTTCTTTGAGATATTGAGCTACAAATGCGCCTTCCTTCATCCGCAAATTGAATAATCGCTTCATAAAATGAACTTTATTAGAGGCTGATGGCTTCTCATACATATTTGAGAGAGCTTTCATAGACCAGCCGTGGTCTTTTCCTTTGCTATATTAAAAGCAACATTTTGCGATAACGTCAATCGGATAACTTCGAGGGCTTGTCTTTCGAGAAGATTCCAATCTTCATATTTCATTCCTTCTGGCTTAGTTTCCGAGAGAGGTTCATAAAGTTTTTTCTGGTATAGATAATCTTCGATCTGCATTTTCCAAAACCCGAAATCTGCACCTTCGAATTTCTCGAGTTTTACCTTTCCTTCGTCTACAACCATTGTTCCCACTTATATCTGACTTCTTTGGATCGTATTTGACGATTCGTCTATGGATACGAACAGAATTTATCAACTCGACTCTGATACCAGTTGTTAGGAAATTATTCAACTTTCCTTACGAATCAAATTAGTAGGAATAACAATAAATATTTAAAATAACACACACAAATAAATTGATTATCCGACAAGTGATATTATCTCTAAATATGCTGCAAATTTTTTTCTGAAAAAGATAAATAATACACAAGTGTTCACAATATTTATTGTAACTAACAACCCATACGCACCCCAATTACACCCAAGAATTTTTCCCTAAAAGTTCTCTTAAAGCTTCTTTCTCTGCTTTGTGTTTTCTTTTGTTTTGGGATGATATTACAATGACCAATAACATGTATATATATGCTTTTGTTTTTCCTAAAATAGTGGGTGAATTAAAGTAAATAACTTGGCACCTCAAATTGTTTTAGCATTTCTCTTACGCTACAATCTTGCAAAGGATGATACTAATTGATTAATTTATTTTTAGCTAAAAATAAATTATGCCTTATAGTCATCCAACATAAACATTGATCTAAAGATGGTTAATGTTACAATGGATCAAATTTGGAGTTACTTTTTTGGAGATGTGGCTCGTACATGGAAAGAAAAGAAATGATGGATGTCTGGGGGGAGATTAGTTGCACAGGCTTTTAACTTCTCCCTTCCAAGGTTTATGTATAAAGATTTTGAATCAATCTTAGTTTGAGAGCATGAATGTCTGTGTCTCTAGCTCTCCTCCGTGCTAGGTTGATTCTTTGAGTTTTTCCTGAGTCCTACTTCACCTTCCTTTTTCATTTTATTTGCATTAATGGTAATATATTAGGAGATTATTTCTCTATGAAAGTCATATCATATTGTTCTTAATGTCTCAGTGATACTATTTGTTCTTTCTGACTATTCGAACTTGTGTTTAGAGTATTACTCAAAGTTGTCAATCAGATGGAATATGAGGTTACACTTGTGACTTAACTGGATGAAATACTATACTACGATGAGCAGTCTAAAGTTGGAAGCTAGAATTTTGGAAATTGGTACTGGGAATCGTATTTTTGTTGGGAACTAGTTGGAATTTGGAATCATAGAAATGACTGGAAAGAGAAATCCCGAATCGGAAACCAAGCCTTTTCTCCCTGACCATATATAGAAAGGGGAATACTCAGAAGAAGAATCAGAGTAGTCAGTAGTGCATTTCATTTTTAAGGGATTCTTGTTATCGGGCCATGTCTGTAATTTAGCAACATTTAATGTCTCTAGGTCAGAACCTGTCAAAACCGTCGTTAATTACTTGAGTAGCTGAGCTTGAGTTGGATTGCCCTTCTTTTTTCCACATTATATAAGAATGAGGAATGGAGGGAAGATTGACTGTTGGTTTGATGTTCCACTTTACTGAACGGATGATGTTAGCAATTTAGCAAAGTGCAGAGCTTGTCTCTGCCATGCCAAAGGACAGTGACAATTCTGACAAACGACTCTTAATCAGAGTTCTTTCAATGATTTTTCTATTTGTGAAATTTAGGGCCTATTTGTTCCATGTCTAAAGACGGTTATAAAACAACCTCAGCTAGAGACCCCTCTGTGACTCCTTTTTATGCTTTCCTTGTTTCCTATGCCAAACGATAATGATAAATTGAACCTTAGTCAGCCTTAGTTTTGTACCCCAAGCATAATCCCACCCTGTTATTTGCTATGAGGTTGCCGTTGTGTTAGTCCCATAAACAAGGTGAGACATTGAATTAGTATAAACTATAAAGTAACCAGGACACAACCGGAAATGTTCGAGACATGTTCTTGAACATGGAAACTAGAACCAGATCTGGTACTGGGCAGTGAATGGAACAACTGTGCAAATGGGAACATGTCGCAGCATGTGTGGACTGTGGAGCTAGTTTTCTGTTAATTCACTTTGTACACAGCAGCCTCTACGTTCACAACTTAGAACCTTTACCTTAACCCCCCCCCCCCCCCCCACCCCCCGTGGCCGCCTGCCCGGTGGGGGCGGCTCCTCCGTTGTGGGTAAATGGGAAACCCGACTCTACGAACCCCCCCCTCTCACTGTTTGAGGCGGGTCTGGTGGTAATGGACCCAATGGTAAACAACGTTCTAAAAGCTAAGGTGCAGTACTGACATTTTTCTCCCTCAAAGAAAGAATGGGTTCCCTAAACTAAGTGTCTCTTCTTACTGTTCAGGGCTATCAGAACTGCAATTGTCTGCAATCAGTATCTTGGTCTAGTTTTAGTGTCCTATGCTTCAAACAGAAGTGGGTCCCTTGTTATATTCATCATCTAACCAAATCCAGGACAATTCCTGGACCCATTCACCACCTTGGGGGTTTAAGACTTGAAGTTGTCAACTTGTGATGTAATGGGTAATTTCTTAGGGTTCATAATGGAGTGGTAAATTAGCTGCGAGCATTGAATTACTGTCTTCTTGTGTGTGCTACGTATAATTTAAGAGTCTCCACAGAACATGAAAATAATCGGAGTCAGTAATTACAGAATGAGGATATGTTTGTTTAAGGGTGTTAGAGAATCAGGATGTTTGACAAAGTGTCAAAGGGTACCATTTGTTCACAGATAAACTTACTTCTAAAGACAGAATTGCAACATTTAGATTTGTTTTCAAGGTTAACATTCAAGATTATGGTTCAATTTTCTACCATTTCCGTGTTTTGTGATAGAAATGACTATTTCCTGTGGCTATTGAGGTGCTGTTGTCACTGAACGGTCTTCTCCATCTTTTTGTAATGACCAGTGGGTTGTAAAAATACGAGTATTTTGAAAAGGGGGTTGAAATTGTTATACTCTTGATTCTGAATTGGGAAAGTGATGAAGCACAATGCTTTAGACGTACGGGTTGAATATTCAGAGCAGTACCAGAGGTGTTAAGTAATATATTTCTGTAGGATTATGGCTGGCAGTTAACTGGATGGTATATGACTGGTTTTTATTTGTTATATATATATATATTTCCAATTTTTCTATTTTGTTTGATTTTATTTTATCTTAAGATGCCAGTTGAATGGATAGATTGGAAAAAGGACAGTGTATTTCCACCTTTTTTTTCGTTCAAAGAAAAAAAAAGGATTAAGATGTTATATTGTGGAAGCTATTTCAATCACGAGCCTTGGATTACAAAGAAGCAATTTCAAAAATTGCATGTTTAAGTGGTGCAAGGAAAATGAGATTGAGGGAGTACAGCCTAGGGGCTTTCTAAGACGTTCGTCAATGGTTCTATTCCGTATATCTTTGTTTTGGGAATCCACTACATACAAACAGTGGTGTCAAAACAACTGGTTTTTGTTGAGCCTGAACTGACCTACATCCCAGTTTTCTTTAATGTCATACCTCATTATTTGTGGGAATGTAACCGATTATCCATTACTCCAATGTTATCCTAGCTACATGAGACGTATAATCGTATATTAGGACCCCGTGCTATACGTCAGCTGTAATATGTTAGCCATAGTGAACTGCCTTTGCCGATTCCTAATGAAATGTAGAAATAATTTACCGATCTAAATAGCTTTTAGTTGAAATCGTGCCAGAAATGGGAAATTGCATACTAACATGATCTTTGGGTAGTTTTTAGTCCTTTCACCTGATACGAAATGTACATTAGTGTATATATACTCCGTAGCCTCCAATCCCAAGTATCCAAACACCTTTCTGGGTTTCAAATATTATTCAAATCCCATTTTTTTTCATCTCTCAACCGATTTTCCGGGTAATGTACAACGAATGTCATAGCTGCAGTTGACTATGTGAATTTTATGTAATTTAAAATTTTTCTTCCTCAATTTTCTTTTTGATTTTTTTAAGAAGTTGCTGCTACTTAGAGCTGCAATAGCCAATAATACTAAAGGGATGCTTTTTATAGCTGGAAGTGTTCACATCAAGAGGCCCTGTATTATAGGAAAGATATGTAGCAAGTGTGCTTAAACAAACCCCTTAGTTTATTGTCTGAACGTGCAAGCCCACTTAACTGAATTGACCTTCTCATCTCTGTAGAATGTTCAAAACCTAATATATTATACAGTAAGGTGGCCTGCACGTTATGTTGCCGCCCGACCTGCAGTAAACTAAGAGAAAATTCTATATAAGGCTGCTGTGTGTGTGTTGCTGTAATTTTATCATTCTCTCTCTAGCTAGTTAATCACCATGGGAAACTGCATTCAAGTTATATTGTCTCAAAAGGGCACATTTAGCTCTAACAAGATGATGGAATCAGATGAACTTAAGTGCTATGCAAAGGTTCATCCGATTTCTGTTTTCGCCTCATTACCACGGGAAGAAGGCAAGACAGAAAACATGGATAGTCCCCCAATCCCTCCAAAGATGTCGGAGGATGATATTTCCAAACGTAGAACTGTAAAGATTGTATTAACAAAGAAACAGTTGGAGGAGTTGTTGTTGAATATGAAGGAATTGGAAACTACTGGAACTGCTGTGCAGTTTGCTGAGAGCTTCTGGGAGAAGGAACAAAGATTGAAATGCAGGTGGCAGCCATCGCTTGCTACCATCCTGGAGTAGGGTACATTAGGGATACCTTTTTTGTAACTCTTTTTTTTTATCCATCTTTTTTAGTGTCAGATTGACCAGATGCTACCCAATTTTCCTTGGACCCCTGTGTTTTTACTTGGGTAAAATCCGTCCGGAAAATGAGAGGTGTTTTGTATTTCTAGGGATAATATCTCTGTTCTAGATTTTGATGATCTGTGGCTAGTTTATTCCTCCCTTTCCGTCTTTATCGAGTCAGTGACTTGAGAAGAGGTTGTACCATAGAATTCTACAGGAAACTTATACATCATCTTGTAACGTACTACACTCCTGAAATACTTATGCATTTGCATGAAGTGGTTTTTCTTGGAGATAGTCTTGTTTAAATATTTCTTTACTAGGATGTTCTCTGAGTAAGAGCCCGCTCGTCAGTACAAATTTGAGGTATGGTCTATCAGAACAAATAAAAACTCCTCTAACTTTTGACCATGTAAGGCCTTGCTTGGATAGGATCCTCGATGTTGCACCAAGTTTATCTTTTGCATTTCCCTGTTTCTTTCCCAATACATTATTTCACGGATTCTGGGAAATTAAAAATGGTAGGACGTATTTTTGATATCTAAAGTTCATAAATCAAAATTCACAAAATCATATTGTTTGAGTTGTTTCTCAGCTTTTCCGAACAAGAATTCTTTCTATTTTACACAAGTATCATGTGAGATGCAACTCAATGACATTCTTCACAAACATGTACACTCTGAGTGAAAAAAACGCAGGAAAACCCCCCCATCTCTTGACTTCTTGAGTTCAATGAAAGAGTTTCTAAACTGATTAAATCCCTGATTAAGATTTTGTGACCCTGCAGAACCATCAGTTATTTACGGGTTAATGACAAATTTTGCAACTACATAATCGTTAATTGAGTGATTAAGGGAAAGGTAGAGTTGAAGCATTACCGTTTAAGGAATGTTCTGCTCCAAGTTTTCTTGGTATCATCCTTTGCAACTGATAAAATTGCCTTTTGCCCGGCTGACGATTCTTTCTTTGCTTTTCTTGCTTCTGCTTCTATGGCTTTTGTCAGGGTGTCAACTTTCTTCATGAGAATCTGCCAAACAAATTTTAGTTGGTTTACTTATTCCCTTCACAGAAAAGAGGAAGGACAACGCTATTTGGCAAAATATTACCTTGATCTCGTCATCTTTGGAAAGTAATCCATCATCTTTTGCTTGACAAGTCTTCCTTAAATTGATTACTTCTTTCTGAAGCCTATCATACAAAAATCCTGAAACTGCATCTTCACTCCCTATTTCTTTGCTTTCCATTTCCCCTTGAACTGCAGAATTACTATCCTTTGAAATTTCAACATTCATGTCAGTATTTCCTACCAATTCTGAGTTTTCCTTCCCAGTGATGGTTTTAGATCCCCATAAGCTTCTCTTGGCTACGTCCTCTCTTGAAATATGGTTCTCCAAACTATTCACTTTCTCCAGCCATGGCTGGTGAATAGGAGAGCTTCTACTATTGATCACTGAACCTCTTGGTTGGGATGAAGATCTCTTCCTTGGTCCAGCATTGTTTGATACAAATCCTAGAATTCGATGAGAATTTGGGGTTTTTGGTGCGCTCTCATTGCTTGAAGCACGCTTCAGGCCTTCTTCCAGAATCTTCAGCCTCAGCTTGAATTTTTCCTGAGGTAATACTTCAGTCAAACACCTGATAATTAGTTAATTAATTAATTGTTAAGACAGGTATATTTACCTTGAGCTGTGCTTCTGCCTTTGCAGTTCTTTCAGTCACGGCTAGTTTGTCTTTTAAACGCTGCATCTCTGCCTGAAAATTGGCATACATGTGTCATTAATTGTTTGACTGGGAATATATGTACGGTAAGAGGAGTTCCATGTACAGGAGTTGCATACCTGCAAAACCCTACGTTCTTCCAGCCATTGCTTCACTGGCATTACCTTATCATGCCCGTCTTTCCATTCATTAGCAACAACAGTTGCCACTCTGTTTGCTGACACTTTAGCTCGTGCAAGCTCCCTCTCAAGAATTCTCTTCTCCTCCTAAAATATCACCAAAGATAATTTATGATCAGAAATTGAGATTATCAAACAAAAGCGAGAAACTGGATGCAATTTACAACCTTGCGTTCTGTTAGTCAGAGTATTAGATCTTACATTGAGCTCAGAGATTTTGCGTTTATATTCTCTAACAACATTAGCAGTAGCCCCACCAGCCAAAACGGCCTCCTCAAGTTCCTGAATGGTCTGGCTAAGCTTTTCAACCTCTATAACTTTCTGACGGTTGGTCTTTTCGAGTATTCTGTTCTCTTCTAGGCAGATTTCGATCTGTCTCCTTAATTCAAGGTTTTGGTTTTGTATATCCTCAACCAGCAAAGCCCTTTCAAGGGCACTTCCCAAGATTTTCTCTGTCTCGAGGAGAGCTGCTTCTTTTGACTTTGTAAGACGCTCCATAGCTTTCTTATCCTCTAGTAAAGTCGCTATCTGCCAAAGAAGACAGATCTTAGAATTCAATATAAGTATTACTTGATACTAAAATTATTTGTACTTGTAGTAAGTACCTCATTCTTGTACATTTTGATTTCAGCTTCAAGAGGAGCTATGATCGAATCAATTGGTAGAAAATCATCCTCCTTTTGGTTTGTGTGCAGCCTTCTAAGGGCTGCTTCAGCTGCAAACTGTGCAGCCAAAGCATCCTTCTTCTCATCAGCTAGTTTCTTCATCTCTAGATTCTGCATTTCATCAGTTCCCAAATACAAACACTGTCACTTTCTTTTGTTCCTTTCACTTGCATGAAACCTTAGTTAACATCTGAATATAAGCATATATAAATACCTTTTGTTGCAGGAAGTTTTCAGTGACTGTAAGTTTCTCATCTAACTTGTCGTAATTCATTTTGAGCTGTACAAGGGGGGAAGAATACAGAGAGTAATACACAATGTGTACAGACTTAGCTGAAGATCATGGAAAACTAACAAATGAAATTAAATAAAAAACATGACAAAAGTTTTTCAGACTATAACAATACCTCGTCTAAAGCCTTTTCCTTCAGTACTTGAGTTGCTCGTAAGGCCTTGATCTCATTCTGTGCAGCACCTAGCTCATTATCTTTCTCTGAAGCCATGTTTAAAACCCAAAAGAAATTGTTGGAAATCAGACATGGCTAACCAAATACATTGTCTTAAAGGAAGTATAGAATAGGTTCTTATATAATTTGTCGAGAGCTACAGTTAGTCATTGACAACTTCATCTGTTCTGTTGTTTATTCATTATCCATCTTTAAACAGCGATTTCTGAGTTTCTGAGATACTTACATCTTAACAGACTATTTCTGAGATAATATTTTGCTATGGTGCATTAAAAATGTAGGCTGCATGATTTAAGTTACAGATGATACTACGTACAATTCTTGGAAGAAGTCCTGACACTGATGTTCAGGTAATCAGGTGAATAATCAGAATCAGTTTGTTACATATTCTGGTATGTTTAGTGATTGAAAGATGTATTTGTGTTATGCTTCACCTAATTATGGTCACTAAAGTAGCCTTTTCTTTCATCTTCATTGGCAGAAATAATTACTTTTTGAATGAGAAAACCATTTTTCTTTTTTATCAAATTGATGTTGCACCTAAATTTTGACACCATATGCAGTGCAAACCATAGAGTATAATCTGACCCAACTTGTTAATCCAATGTAACCTAGCCCAAAATAAACGGGTTTTGGTTGGGATTTTCAACGCGTTTAAGTAATTCGTTCAGAACTTGACCTTCAACTTAAACGGGTTAAGTTAAGGTTGAACATCATTCTCAACCCCCGAAATAGCCTGCCTAATGTCATAAGCAAGTATGGTTCAGATTGACCAGTTTAAACAGCCAGGTTCAGGTTGAGATTTTGAGCTGTTTTTAAGTAAATAGGTCAGCTTCAGGTTGGGGGTTGTTGACCCGTTTATTGACCTGAACAACCCTAATCTCAACTCCAATCTAATACTTCGTACTTACGGAGTAGCAAATAGTATCAGGAACGAGAGAAGTGTTCCTCCCTACCGAAATCTCTATTATATGTCTAGAGACCGAGTCTTTTGAGAAGCACGGGGCAGTTGGGGAAAAGGTCAGACCCGTTAAACTTAACATATTCAACCCGCGTGTACCGACCCCGCGACCCGGAAGATAAAGTATGGCCAATGAAGTGTGAAGCAGGTTAGATGATGTATCAGATCATACTGGTAAAATCTCGATGGCCAGCTTACAATTCATTGTCACTTTGTGTCTGTTTTTTTTTTGGCAAATTCATTGTCAATTTGTTAAAGATGTACGTTGTAAGCAACTGTATGATTTTGTATCAACAACTAAACAAAAAATTAAAAAACTTAATCTTTTATTTTTCGGACGGGAAAAAAGTACTTCTTTAATCTTGAACTGTGCATTTTGCTACCAGGCCTAGCACAACAATTGTCTAATAGTGTTACTTGTGTACCACATCTCCTAAGTCCTAAATAGAGGATTTGGGCTGGAAAATATCTCCTTTCTGTTAACCCCTTTGTCATTGGTCACGTGCTGCTACTAAGTCCTAAATAGAGGATTTGGGCTGGAAAATATCTCCTTTCTGTTAACCCCTTTGTCATTGGTCACGCGCTGCTACTTATTTTCTCCAGGAACGCTGCCCACTAATATCACAGCCCCGTCGAATTAGTAATCAAGGTTATTCGATGTTTTTGTTAGACTAGTGTGCTACGAAAATTAAAAACTTGTTACAAGCAATAAAGTTTGCAATGGCACGTTCCAACTTGCAGCCCCACTGTGGGCTACGGCTCATATCGAGTTTACGATGGGTTGCGATTTGGGACAAACGTTTTGCGGGTTTAAATATGTAAACTTTTGTAGCGAGTCACTTAATTTTTGTGGAATTGTAGTCGTTTTGACAACTTTGCAAGTGCTCGTGCAGGTCCATTTTGCATGTACGGCAAGACACACTTCGAATCATCGATAACAAAAAAATACTCCATTAATTGCTTAAGGCGGCACGTTGACAAACATGCTTTTCATGGCCTGGCCCGTTATGAGTTGCACTTGTATGGCCTAAAAGCACTATATCGGGTCATCGGGCGATTACGGGTCGGATATAATCGGATAACGTAGTTGTAATGGGTTATTGTGCTTATGCGGATTGAATGTGTATATTATTTTTTTGGGTCACTTCAGTTTTTGTCAGAAATCAATTGGATCGGGTCAGTTTTTGATAGCCCTACTGATACCCATATAAGACCATATGCTGATCTAAAATGACTAGCCGAGAGTTGGTGGTATAGTAAATGATCAAATAGTACACATAGGGCTATGGGCGGATCTAAAATGACTTGCTACTTGAGAGTTGGTGGTATATATGAATATGATCAACGGTTATGTAGGGATTGAGAAATCATTTACTACATACGGAATATTCTAAAATAAAGTACTTGTATTCTTATAGTATTTTGATAAACACGAGGTAAAGTTGTGTATATCAAAACCAGTAGACATATCTCAAACACAAATACACAATTATACACAATCGAGGCATGGAACAAAGGACGCAAAACATAAACAAAAGAAAACAAAGTAATAAGATAAGAAAAACAACACACCTTTAAGCTGATTTTGCAAGTGATTAAGTTCCAACACAAAAGGGTCATCCATTGCTACCATTGTTTTGTAACGTAATGCAATAGAGAGGAAGTACGAAAGGTGTAAGGTGGGAAAAGGGGATTAATATAGTTGGGTAAGAAGGGTAGTCCATGCTTTTAAGGAATTAAAGTTGATCGTCTTCAAAACATCATTTTCCATTGATAAATCATAATCTTTCCTTAATCATAGTGTAAGCCGCCAAACCCGCCTTAACTCCTCCTTATATGATAGCAACCGTTACTACCCCCCGAATCCCTCAACATATGTCATTATATTCAATTTTCTGATCATATCGTATATACATATCTTTTCTATCAATTTCTCATTTTTATTCCTATTTGGACTCTTAAACTATGATTTTTTAGGCTAAATAAGTTTTCATGTTAGTTTTACCAAGTACGGAGTATCTAATAACTATAAGGCCCTAGGTTCTATCATAATTAAAAACTTTGTGTCACTAATTTCTTATGTAAATATGTAATACAATAGCTCATTTGATAGCTTTAAATATGTATTAAAACCCCCAGCCTTGTTATAGAAAGAAGGTTATATATACTTGTATAATATCATGCGTCCATGTTTTTTTTTTCGACGTTATTAATAACGGATCGAGTATCAAAAGTACCTTATATGGTGCGAGTTTTCATGTTTGATTTATGTATTTAGTTCATCATCATGTTATGCATAGTCTTTCGATACGAGTGAGACTCTAGTCCCCGTCTTAAACTTTTATATAATTAATTATAGCTCTATATAATTGCGTTTTTTTCTTGTAAGTTGTAATTCGTAAAAAGTAATATTGTAGTACTCTGTATGATATTTTATTTGATGATAGACTATTCATGAGCTATATTAGGAAACCTTAATTATTCTTCATTTTTCTTAATCAGAAGCAAAAGTTGCAAAATTGTGTTTTCTGTGTTACTATGACAAGATCGATGACTAGGATATATATTTTGCTTAAGCGCTAAACCCTCCTTAAACCATGTTCTGTTATTCAACCCGTTATAATCCAAGGAACAATTAACACCAACAAAAAATAATCCAAGTAATAATGATAGGGATGTCAGTGGGGCGGGTTTTGCGGGAGATCCGCCCCGTATCCGCCCCAAGTAGGCGGGGATGGAGGTAGGTTTGGCGGGTGATGGGGCGGGGATGGATATAAAAATCGTACCCACTATGGGTGATCGGGCGGGTGTGGATTTTGTGTTGAACCCGCCCCATCCCCACTCGCCCCGCTTCATGCCCACCATGAGTGATGGGTGAGTTTGAATTTATTTGCATCTTTAGGTGATAATATGAATTTAGGTAAGACTAAGTTTTTTGTTTGGATTTTTTTTGTTATGACGAGTATTATTTTCGATTATCTATGTTACTTTAGTTATAAGGTATTTTTTCAATAGTTAACTTTCATTACTCCGTATATATGGCAAATGTTTGCTAAATAAGAAAAGTTAGGCGGGTATTAGCGCGGGTATGAAGTGGGGATAAGATGGGGATGGATACCCAGTTGGGTAATGGGGAGGGGATGGATTTCAGCTTACACCCGTTGGGGCGGGGATGGGGATGAATTTTGTATCTGCCATGGGTGATGGGGCGGGGATGGGGATGAACATTTTAGGTGGAAATGGGGATGGAGGGACCTACATCCGCATCCGCCCCGCCCCATTGACATCCCTAAATAATGAGATTGTTAATTATAAGATTTTGTACTGAAGTGGCTTAAAAGTCAAACGAAGAAGAAAAACAAAAGTAACAAATTGTGTAAAATTAAAATTGCCTTGATCTTCACTTGAAAGTATAAGACATAAAATGATGATGTATTTTGATTAAAATTACATTCAAGATAAGAACAAATTCTGGAACGGACATTTGCTATATCTCAAAGAGAAGTTTCCATCTTACCAACATCCATTTGATTAAATTAATTATATGCAAAACTTTTCTAAGGGATCAAAAATTTATATTTCGACTTTGACTAAAAAATCGGGCTTAGAGCATTTCCAATGGTTGTAGCTAGGGACTTGCTTGCAATTTTTAGAAATTCCAAGCTACTAGCTTGACCATTGGAGTTGAAATAATAAATTAGCTTGGCCAAGTAAATAATAACTTGGCCAATGAAATAACATTAAATTAAAATATTGATTGACAAATATGACTACATTAAATATCAAGCTAGTAGCTAACCACTAGGGTACTAACTAGCTAGAAAGGAAAGTAGCTTAAAATATTATGTGACATGACAAGCTAATTTAGAAATTAGCTTACCATTGTAAATGATCTTAGATTTTCCACAGGCGAATTTGTTACAATTTAAAAATAGAGAGGAGAGATACAGACCTAAGACTTATTACACACATGTCTTTGGTCTTACCTTTATATCCATCGATTATCAAATTATATAAATTTACAAAACTTTTTTTAAAAATGGACATTGATTAAGAAATTGGGGTTATGTGGCTAAGTAATATTTGCAAACGGAATTTCAGGTGACGAAGATTTGAATATTAATGTTTGTGAGTGGTCTAGGTTAGGTAAAACTCGTGTCACATTGATTAGCAAAAGAATCTTGGTAAATTTCCGTGTTTAAATTGCATTACATAATATCATATTACGGAGTAGTAAACAATCCGAGATTGTCAACTAGATTGGTTGTACATGTTCAAAAACATATTGCTTGGTTTTAAAGCTTTTGGGATTGTATTTTTAACTTAATTAACACGAGTTGAGAAACCCGATCACGTTCTTGTTAGTGTAATTATTAAAGGCTAGCTACCTATTCACGTAACTCTATATGCACACTAGATGAAACGACGGCGTTTTTTATTAAAAATTCATGTCTAATACAGCAACCCGGACGTCATTCATTATATAGACCTATTTTTCTCCCTTCTCTAACCTTTCACCATTTTCTCTCTCATCAAACCCTATTTCTTCTCATCAAAACCTCCACTTTCTCTCTCATCAAACTAGTGTTTTCTCTCATCAAACCACATATTTCTCTCTCTTTAAACCTCCAATATCATTGTCATTTAACGAAATTGGTGAAATTATGTAGAATCCTACAAAAAGTAACGGATTTGCAACTTGTATAAACCCTAAAAATGGTTTTGCGTGAAGAACGACAACTTAATATCTCACATTTTGCAAATAAATGAAGAACGAAGAAAAAGTAAGTATAATGACAACATTTTCTTTGCACTACGTAATTTTTTCCGGAAAAAATATAATGTTCAAATTAATATATGTAGATGTTCATTTTTGTGAATAACAATTTTATGTTGCGAGCCATGGTGAGTGCACGATAAGGTTCACTGCTAACGTGCGCACCCCACTACAATGAGGAGGAAGAAGAAGATCCAGAAGCACGAAGTTCGCGAGGTTAATGAGGAAGCCTCTACCATTCTTCACACAGTGTTATCTCGCCCGAAGAATCAGCATCAGTTGCGAAATGTGACACCCATTAATGTCGATGAAGCTCGTGTGCCGTCGGTGAACATTTCACCATTTCCGTCGCATCCAAGCACTTGACCTCCTTCCCCACACACTCAGGAAGCTATTGCGGCCTATCATAAGGCGATTAACTTCACACCTGTCCAGCCCATGGAAACCCAGATGGAACCAATGCAGATTCCAAGATCTTTGGAGGAGGTGCAAGGGAGAGGTGTTTTGGGTGGTGCTGTGCTTGAGAAGATGCGTGAAATGATGAAAACTGCTAATGTTGTTCTGGGTTTGAGAAATGGTACGAAAACCCTTGGTGGGGGTGGTGACATCTCCATCCAGGAAACAAAGCATGCCCGAAATGTTGAACATGATGAAGGAGAGAGGGTGCAGCCTCAACAAACTCAAGCAGGTGTTAATGGTGTGCTAAAACCACCTTGGGTAAGTCTGTTTAAGCCTAAACCCCTTATTGCTAAAGGTATCTCTCTTTCATTCATTGCTCCTACAGTGTGTGATGGATCCCCTGTTGCTATGCTTGAACAATCTGATTTAGATGAAATGGCAGTAAAATGGGAATCTGCAGTCATTATGTATGTGGTGGGGGACAGACCTTCTATTGGGAATCTGCAGTCATTATGTATGTGGTGAGGGAAACTGTAATAAGCTACTGAAGAAGTTTGGTTCTGTGTGGCAGTGGGATTTCAACTATTCACATTCACCTAGGGGGAGAATTTGGCTAGGGTGGAAGCATGCTGTGGTGACAGTGCAGATTCTTCAGAAAACTGAGCAGATGATTCACACTTTTGTTACAGCAAAAAGTGGGCAGTTTAGTACTTTTTTCACTCCAATATATGGTCTGCATACAATTGATACTAGGAAATCTCTCTGGAATGATGTGAGTGTTCTTAGTTCAGTGATCACAAGTCCATGGCTGATTATGGGTGATTTCAACTCCATTCTTTACTCTGATGACAGACTTAATGGTAGTATTGTTACTGCCACTGAAACTAGAGATTTTGAAGATTGTATTGATGTTGTTGCTTTGGCTGAATTGAAAATTTGTGGTTACTTCTATTCTTGGAGTAATAAGGGGCAGGGTGATCTGAGAATTAGCTCTAGAATTGATAGAGCACTGGGAAATGCAAGCTGGCACCTCACTTTCACTGATGCAATTGTTGATTATTTGAATCCAGGTCTTTCAGACCATTCCCCTCTTTTATTGTCTTGCAATATCAATGTTAGTACATGAGGAAGACCATTTAAGTTTTTCAACTATATGGCAGAGCATCCTAAGTTCTTGCAGACTGTTCAAGATGGGTGGACCACTTATATTCATGGAAATGGGAATGGGCTTGCTCAGGTGTGGGCTAAGCTTAAGGTGATTAAGCAAAGCCTTAAACAGCTTCATCAGCAGGAGTTTGCAAAGTTGGAAGAAAGAATTGATCACATTAGAGCTGAGTTGAGTCTGGTTCAAACTCAGCTGGCTGATAATTTCACAGATGAAGTGTTGCAAAGGAAAGAGAAAGAGTGTACTGAAAAGTTGAAAAAGTTTCTTCATGCTGCTTATAGGCAGAAATCCCGAATTCAATGGTTGTAGGCTGGTGACTCCAATACAAAATTCTTCTTTAGTGCAATGAAGGAAAGACAATCAAGAAACAACATAGATGTGTTGTATGACAGTACTGGTAAAAAGCTAACAACTATGCATGAAATTAAGGGTGAGATTAGTCAGTTTTATAAAGGGTTGATTGGCACTGCTGCTGCTTTTTTAACTGGGATTGATGTGAATATAGTTAGGAAGGGTAAACAACTGTCTCCTAGTGATGCTGATGTTTTGATTCAACCTGTTACAGAAAGTGAAATTGATGATGCATTAAAAGGAATTGATCCTAATAAAGCTCCAGGAGTAGATGGCTTTAATAGTCTATTCTTTTTGAGGGCTTGGGGAGTGGTTAAAACTGATGTTTACAGGGCTGTGCAAGAGTTCTTTATTACTGGAGTTATGCCAAAACAGGTTAATAACACCTCTGTTACTCTTATTCCAAAAGTGCCATATGCTTCAAATATTAAAGATTTCAGGCTCATTGCTTGCTGTTCAGTTGTGTATAAAATTGTCTCTAAGATTATTACTTCTAGAATGCAGAAGGTGATTGGTGATGTTATCAGTCCATCTCAAGCTGGTTTCATTCCTGGTAGGAACATTTCAGATAATATCTTATTGGCTTGTGAGCTGGTAAAGTGTTACACCAGGAAGAATATTTCCCCTAGGTGTATGTTAAAAGTGGATATGAAGAAAGCTTATGATTCTCTGGAATGGTCTTTCTTACAGAGTATGCTTGCTGAGTTGGGATTTCCAACTAGATTTGTTGGTTGGGTTATGCAATGTTTGAATACAATTTCATATTCTATTTTGATCAATGGCATTCCTACTACCCCTATTCCTGCAAAAAAGGGATTAAGACAAGGAGATCCAATGTCTCCTTATCTTTTTGCTATAGGGATGGAATACCTGTCAAGATGCTTGGCTGATCTCACCAAGAACAAGGCCTTTGAATTTCATCCTAGATGTAAGAGAGTTGATTTAACCCACATGATGTTTGCAGATGATTTGTTGCTCTTCTCTAGAGATGATATGCCATCTGTGTCAGCTTTATTTTCTGCTTTCACTCAGTTCTCAAGAGCTTCAGGGCTGGAAGCTAATCTTCATAAAAGTGAAGTATATCTAGCAGGGATTAATGATCAGATGGGAGATCAGTTAGTTGGCCTTTTGGGGATTGCTAAAGGTGCTTTCCCAATTATATATTTGGGTGTGCCTCTCACAACCAGAAAGCTAAGTTACAATGAATGCAAGCCCCTCATTGAGAAAACAGTTACAAGAATTAAAGGGTGGTCTGCTAGATTTCTTTCTTATGCTGGTAGGCTTCAACTTATCAAGTCTGTATTGTTTGGTGTTCAGCTGTACTGGTGCCAAATTTTTGTGATGCCTAAAAAGGTTATGAAGGAAATTCAGAGGCTGTGTAGAAGTTTCTTATGGACAGGCAATGATGTTGGGTCCAAGAAGGCTCCTGTTGCTTGGGAAAATCTTTGTCTTCCCAAGACTTGTGGTGGCTGGAACTTGAAGGATCTCATTACTTGGATCAAAGCTGCTGTGCTGAAACACTGTTGGGCTTTATCTATGAAGCAGGATAGGCTCTGGGTTAAATGGATGCATACCTACTACATACAACAGAGGGATTTCTGGACCATGCCAGTTCCTAATGGCCTTACTTGGTCAATGAGGAAAATTTGGCATCAAAGGGAGTTGCTGTTGCAGGTTGGAAATGGGAGTCAGTTTGTGGTAGCTGGTAAGTTCAAGATCCATAAAGCTTACAAACAACTGCATCAGAGTGGTGTTCAGGTGCCTTGGAAAAGATTGGTCTGTAATAGCAAGGCTAGCCCTAAGAGTACATTTGTTGTGTGGTTAGCAGTCCAGAATAGGCTTGCTACCAAAGATAGGCTGATCAAATGGAACATTAATGTAGTTAGTACTTGTGAGCTGTGTAAACAGTATGATGATTGATGAGGATCTGTCTCATCTGTTCTTCTCTTGCAAGTATTCTTCTGAAGTCTGGCAGTTGGTTCTGAATGACATGGGAATACACAGGAGTGGATTACAGTGGCATGAAGAAGTTGCCTTGGCAGTTGAGAAAAGTAGGAGCTCAAGGAAGATTGATGCTACTTATGCTATGGCTTTCATTGAGACTGTTTATGGGATTTGGCTGCAAAGAAATTCCCAAATTTTCTCTAGCAAGGTTGATCCTCCTAAGGTTGTTGCTAACAGAATTCTTTTCTGTGTAGCTTGTAGACAGTAGTTTCCTCTTTGGTTTTGTTGCTTTTTGTTGATGTTTAGTTGTTGTAGTAAGGAGGTTTGTGGACTTGGTGTATTTGTCTCTTTTAGTAAATCAATAAAATCTTTATTTGCCAAAAAAAAAAATTCATGTTGCGATTTTAGATCTATCATCATGCATGTTTAATTTATAAAGTTTGATGTTCGGAATAGTAGAATAAACAACATTTTCTTTGCACTACGTAATTTATTTGCAAAAAATATAATGTTCAAAATAATATATGTAGATGTTCCTTTTGTGAACAACAATTTTATGATGCAATTTTAGATCCATTACCATGCATGTTGAATTTATAAAGTTCGATATCAGAATTATTGAATGAACAACATTTTCTTTGCACTACGTATTTTTGTCGCAAAAAATATGTTGTTCAAATTAATATATGTAGATGTTCATTTTTGCGAACAACAATTTTGTGCTGCGATTTTATCGATCACCATGCGTGATGAATTTATAAAGTTCGATGTTATGAATTATAGAATGAAATTAGGTGATAAACCACTATAATTAAATTTGTAATGTAATTTTACAAAAAATATTATATATTTTTTCGCAATAATAGCATAATTTTTCTAATTTAAACTTTGATACAACTATAGATGTAAAATTAATCATTGCCGCAAACTAAAGCTAAGGAAGATGATGCCGGTAATAATGAGTGTATTGTACGTTGTGGATCTCAAACCTTCACCGCAAATTGCCAAAGAAATTGAACAAAACCGGAATACTCCGGAGTATGTTGTTGTTCTTCTTTATGTTCACTATTATAATAGTTTATGTTTATCATTTATAGGAAATTTTGTGAAACACTATTTTAATGTTTGGACGTTTTGGGAATTACTACCTTATAACTTTTTTTATATGTTCCTACCTTATAAGTTTGATACTCCGTCCGTCCCAAAATAGTCGTTACACTCTCTTGGACACACAGTTTAATGTGATAAGTAGTAGTGCGGTTATCAATTATTATTTTATTGAAAAAGTAGATGTGATAGGAGTTAGTGGGGTATTTTTTTAATTGAATGAGAGAGGGTGTGGGGACAAAAAAAGTTAGTGGGAAGAGAGAAAAAATAAAATAATTGTGGGGTCATTCCTAATTTAGAAGTGTAACAACTAATCTGGGTCGAACGAAAAAGAAAAGTGTAACAACTAATCTGGGACAGAGGGAGTATGTTTTAGTAACACTCCCTTGTAACAGAAAACGTTAAATCTCTCCGTTTATGGGTCCCCCACCCAACGACTTTATTTCATTTCTCTTTCATCTTTATCAATCTTTGTTCTCTACTTCTTTTTCTCAATCTCAATTTCTATTCTATATTTCTCTGTCTCAATATTTGTCCTCTCATTTCTCAATCTCTGTTCTCTATCAACAAATCAGGAAAATAAATGCTCATACTCGTGCCGAGTTTACCATAAACCATACCAACTCTCAATAATAGAAAAAAGATAAACCCATCGAGAATATCATGACTCACAGTAATGTAAATAAGAAAAATTTCCTTTGAAGTACATACAACAAAGACACACCAGTGCATTGAAGGACAGGAGTACAATTGCTTCAGCTAACACTATCAATGATGCAATATGATTGAGTACAAAGTACCCAAGCTCACTTCACATGAAATAGGTATCGGTAACTTTTGTGTAAGACCGCCTTATCGGAAAGACCACTTTGATTGCGTAACTAATTGATTCCATTGCTTAACTAATTAGTTCGAGTGTTTTACTAATTAGTTTTATTGTTTAACTAATTGGTTTTAGTGCTTAACTAATTAGTTTCAATACTTAACTAATTGATTTTATTACTTAACTTATATGACATTAAGGTGGTCTTTTATGTAAGACCGCCTTATATAAAAGTTTGTAAATAAGTATCCAGTAAATCTCCTTTTTGTAGGTTTTGAGTGTCTTATGTTCTTATTAGAGGCTGATCACAGCGGAAATTATCATGAAATATATTTTCAACAAGTTTTTCAAAAATCTTGTTGATCCGGTTTATTTTCCTACGGGTTGTTTAAGTCCATGTTTGAACAAAAAACACACTCAGGCATCCTTACAAATGAGTTTTGAGTTTGAGAAATGAGAGGACAAATTAAGATTGAGAAAAAGAAGTAGAAAACAGAGATTGAGATTGAGAAAGAGAAGTAGAGAACAGAGATTGAGAAAGAGGAAAGAGAAATGGAATAAAATCTCGTTGGGGTTGGGCTCATAAACGGAGAGATTTAATGTTTTCTGTTAAAATGTAGTGTTATTAAAACATATCAAACTTATAAGGTAGGAAAATATAAAAAAGTTTTTTTAAGGTAATAATTCACAAAACGTCCAAACAATAAGGTAGTGTTTCACAAAATTTCCTAATTTATAAACTAATGTTCATGTTTATATGATGCAGAATAGTCGGTTGATTTTGATTATTTGAAATTTGGTAACATGTTCATTTTAAAGAGTGATGATGTCCATAATAATAAATAAGGATATATATGTTCAATTCTGATTTTGTAAATGTAGAATTGTTGTAATGGTTTATACGGTGTACTATGTTTGAATTAATTGTGATAAAAATGTGTTTATATTTCCCGAATGTATTTACAAAAATATTTTCTTAAAGAATCACCTGTATATTATTCTTAGTTATGTTCAATTTTAAAAACTCAATGTTGGATTTTAGAAGTTCAATGTTCATATTATGTTTGATATCCTATTCAAAAGTACAATACTTTTACCTGAATATGTTATTGTTTTTATTTAATAGTATATATACATAATTTAAAAGCTAATTTTCATTTTTTTATGATACTGAATAATCAATTGATTTTTATAATTTGTAAATTTGTAAAATGTTCATTTAAATATCGTTAAATAAGGATATATATGTTTGATTCAGATTTTGTAAATTTAAATTATTGTTAAAATATTAAAAACCTATAGGTTTAAACCAATTGTGATGAAAATGTGTTTATATGTATTTATTTCCTGAATAAATTTACAAAATTAGTTTCTAATTGGTTATGTTCAATTTTGAAAACTCAATGTCCAGTTTTAGAAATTCAATGTTCATCCCATGTTTGATATCCTAATCAAAACTGCATTTTTCATTCTAAAAGGTTCAATTTTCAATTTTCAGAATTCAACGAGGCCGGAGGAAAGAAAGACAAAGTTGAAGATGAAGCGAAGGAGAAGCTGGTGAATTCAACCCATTTGCATTTGGTGGTATAGAAAACATCGAAAAAGGGGGTGTGGGAAATGAGAAATGTTATAAAGGAGAAAAGTTGCAGAGGAGAGAAAAGAAACATAGAGGAAAGAAAAACATAGAAGAAGAAAAAGATTCATCAAACTTTGTTTTTTTTTTACTTGTATTTTTTTCGACTGACAATTTTCTCCCAAAATGTAGCGTAGTGATGAAAACTTGTGTGGACTAGAGTTTCTGATATATTAATTAATATTACTCAATTAGTGTAAATAATTATTTCACAAAAGAAAAATATAAAGAAAGATATTTATTTCCATTGTTCATTCTCCCAATACATCATGTTCAATTTTTTTTGTCATCGTGTTCAATTTCAATTGCTTCACGACGTCATTTTAGCTCATATGTATCCAACTTTACGTGCTTATGCGTGCAGCTAAAAATTTGGGCTTGTTAGTGCGTGTAAGATTGACACATGTAAAATGGCTTCACCTTAAGGAAAATTTTGAAATTGACGACTTATACCGTACACCCAAAATCATGTTCTTGTTAGTGCGTGTAAGATCGACACACGTAAAATGGCTTCACCTTAAGAAAATTGTGAAATCGACGATTTTGTTCATGAAATGTCCTAAACAAATAACCTCTATTTTAAAATTCTCTTATAACCCTTGTATTTTAAAAATCCACAAATACCCCTATTTTCACTTAATACACCAAGTATCTTAATAATGCCATAAATCCCTAATTAACTCAATCAATAACTAGTATTTAAAAAACATAACCAACTCAATTTCAAGGACACGTAAGCCACACCATTTTGAAGACACGTGACGGACACGTAAGCAACAATATTTTGAAGACACCTGGCCCAACATATATCTATACCTAATATTTATCTTCTATGAATTTGAGTTTTTTTCAATTTTGTTTTTGAAGAAGTTCTTCAGCTTCTCCTCGAATCTTCAATCCTCCCTTGCAGCTTCTATGACCTCCAAATTTAATTCAATGAATTAATGAATTATTTCTTCAATTCCAAATCTTCTCCTCTCCTCCCTCCACCTTCCCTTCCCCAATGTAACTTAAATGAGTTTGTCATTTAACTCATAACATCCTTACAAATTCAATATCCCTTATAAAGTACCTCGCTTTCAGATACTCACTTGGATTGCATTTCTCATCCCAGACTATCAAGGCGCAATTGAACTTTGCCGACTGCCTCAAGATCTCTTGTGACTTTCTATCTCTTTCACTATATTTTATGTTGAATTCCATTTATATGTATATATGAGCAGTTGATAGTTGATATTTTACTGTTGGCTCGTGATTATTATAGAAATCAATGTGCAGAATTCAAAAATAATATATTCTATCAAATGATTGAATTATAAGAAAAAAGGGATCAACATGAAGTATTGAAGTATGGAGCAACTATTTGGCCACCTCAAGGGTTCTCATCCTCCAAAAGAGTGACAAGTATCAAGTCCATGTCTCACCAAAGAAGAGATCATATTTTATATTCCTCTTCTTCCATTTAACTTTTGGACTAAGCATGTAGATATAGATTTATTAGCATAACTGATAATCGTGTTAAACGAGGGGGTGATAGGTAGGTGAACAATAGGATTACAAATTTAAATTTTTGGAAAATGGTTTTAGTTATGAGAGACTATTTTCTACAATTTTAGACAGCTAAATTATTAATCCATCTTAGATGAAACCATTCTTTTGCGTGCTTAAATTGGCATTCTCTTTGTAAATATATGCATTCGTAGGTAGATTACCGTAGTTATGGCTTTTGATTTTTAGACATTATAATGAAAGTTTGTGCAATTGTGCTTAATTTAACTTATCATTTGTTTGAAAAATGGTAGTTTCTCCCTCAAAAACAATAGTTTCAAGTGAGTAAAAGCCCGTGCAAAGAACGAGCACAAAAGCTAGTTAACATCTAAGCATTGGTTATACACGTATGACAATTTTAAGTCCACTTCTATACACGGAGTAGCTTGAATATGTTAATTATCTTGTCAAATTTTGTAGAAAAACTTTTTTTTTACTTATTTGAATGTTGTTAATGGATTTAATTACTTTTTGCCTATTATTTTAAGGTGTTTTTTTTGGTATTTACAGAAAATTTGGAAATATTAATGCAATATTTGGCCGATCTTCTTTTATTAAGTCTACATATGATATTTTTTTAATTAATCTCAAATTTACGACCTAACTACTCTAATTGGGCTTATGTAACCAGTAACCGGGTAAAAAGTCAATGTTTCTAATGTTGACAACTACAACTTAGTTTCCCTCCTAAAATGCTTGCGTCGTCAGTCATTTAATGGCAACTACACAGGTTGTCCATTTTTTTAAAAAAAGAACCCGAAAACCTTTCATTTCTCCCCTATCTCTCCCGCACTCCCTCTCTCCGCCATTCTGAAACTTCAACTACAATCAGACTTGTTCATCAGCGGCTTTCTTGTAGAAATAGGCGACTTCAACATAAAGAGCATTCAATTTTCACCCCAACAATCGTACAATTAAAGGTCAGGCCTATAAGCCATAACTTTTTCTTCAAAATTTTGGTAAATTTTGAAATTTGGGCTTGCTTGCTTGTTTGTTTGTTCCTCAATGTACAATCTTTTCTGACATATAAACATGAATGTGGTTTAGTTGAATTAATTCGTTAATTAAATTATTAAAGTTTGGTAATTGTGGTAATTCATGAATGTGGTTATGATTAATCTGGTCGTGAAGTTTATTTGTAGTTGTGGGAAGTTATACACCGAACTGGGAGGCAGACCCTTGTACCAACTACTTGCAACTTCAGTCAATGTGGAAGGGAATACCTTATACACCACATGGCGTCTGAGTCCATATACAACATCATATGTTGCTTGAAGGTAGTACGTATGATCCTCGGGATTAGTAGTACCATCGTATTTCACAGTAGGCATCTTTAATTTCGCTATGGGTTCTTCTAGTATCTCCTCACACAGGGGAGAATCCTTTGGCCGGATGGTTTGCCTAGTCGGCGGCTGAAAATATATTATGTCCCCCCTGACTGGCGTGCGGGTATGATTATTTGACTATTAGGCTGGCTGCAACTTGCTTCATGCTCTAGTTTTTCTAGCAGATTCCTGACTGGTAATCGAACTTTCTTACGGCCGGTTGTATTTGATGTTTGCTCCTCTTGCTCATTTAGCCTTTTCAGTGACTGCAATTCTGATAGGGCTTTAATTACCGTATTCGTAATTGTCAACTGTTGCGGCGTGAACTGGGATAGTTGGGGTTGTGGACAATGGCGGATTTAGGGGGGGGGGGGCAAGGGGTACAGTTGCCCCCCCCCATTCCCTGGAAATAAGGATACTAAAGAAAAGTTAAATATAAAATTTGGCAAAATGAATCAGTTACTAATGCTTGTCTCAGTGGCAAGCCCTATCCTTTAAGCGCGTGTCTACTGGCTCTGTGGCAGCTTATGGAATTGTGGAATACATTTGTACTTTTATTTTTCTGTTAATCATTCTTTGCCTATATGAGTTACACTTTCATTGATTTTGTTTGTGAATTTTATTTGTTATACATTACAAAATTCTAGGTCGGATAATGATTACAAATAAAATAAGATACTTCATATTTAAATTTTGTTAATTCTTGATTAACCAATTTTAACATAGTATATAAAGGCTTGTTATAAATCTTTCTTGGTAATAACACTTTACTTTTACCAAAAAAAAGAAAAACATAGTATATAAAGGTATTATGGTCTACTCATGACTCTATGGGATATTATTACCGTAGATATGTTTATTTCGTAACCTGTATAGAAAATGTACAACGAATAACTTGCAAAATTATACGTAAAAGTGTAATCATTAATTATCTAACTGTACAATACACTAAAGTGTTTCAACATAATAATTATTTAATCCAAAAAATGGACCAAAACACAAAAAGATTAATATTTCGTCTTACAACCCTATACATCATTATCAAAGAGTTGAGTACAACCACGACTAATACAATGATGGATGAATTTCCGATTATACAAAATTTGGTGCCAAAATATTGATTTAAATTAAATTTGCGCCGCAAAAGTCTTGGTTATGAGTTTACTGGAAGTTATACTGTATTGTTATTCACTCCGCACCCCCATCTCAAAATTCCTAGATCCGACCCTAGTTGTGGATTTTGAAGATTCTGGCTGATTTCTCTAGGCTTTCAGGTTTCTCTTGTTCCTCGCTTTCTACGAGAGAGTCTAGGTTTGCTTGTGACTTACTGGTTATTGGTGTGATTACCGACTCTACACGTGGGCCGAGTGAAGAGGTTATGATTGATTCAAGGCTGGGGATGAACTTATTGGCCGCTTGCAGGATATAAGTTTTACTGGCCGTCTCCGAAGTTATCGACTAATGGGTGTGTGTTTTTTGTTTTTCTTTCCCGCTTATGACTGTGGACTTTCCATAACTTTTCGAAGACTGTATTCAGGTTGGAGGCCCCTTCTTCTAGAGCCAATTGTTCCGGTTAAGGACTTGGAACGGTTGGAAGGTCTGATATTCTGTATTCTGGATCTAACTGTGACCTGCACAGTAAAATAGGTGAACTAGACTCAGGGGTGGTCCGAGTATCACCCACGCGATGCTTATGTAGTAATGTTGATTGCTCTGAATAAATGTATCTTAGAATGATTGTTGAATCGCGTTCCTTTGGCAATAAATGAGGACCCCATATATATGACGGGCGATCCATACGGATAACTTGGGCTATGATCCTTAGGATAGCGGCCCGTAGTAGCTGACATGGCCTGATTCCTTTAGTAGGTCGACTGTACCTAATAAAGCTTGTATGCCGACTGAGGCATAATGTCTCTGGGTGGTCTTTTAGATCATTCTGCCAGTGACGGGTGTACTGCCGGCCTGCCGGTAGGGCATCCCGTACAATTATATTTAATACGTATACTCTACAATCAAATAGTTATACCCTAGGATCAACTAGTTATATTTTTTAATAAACTAATTATAATTAATCACTGTACAGTTACTTTTTTTTAACTTTGACATCATCAGTCTTATTTGTATGACAGTCTCAAAAAGAACCTACCCACCTTAAGCGATATTGTGAAACTGACTGCTTCTTGAATATATAAATTTAGCTTCTTTTGCTTGCTTGAAACTTAACACCACATCGTAACAAAAACCAAAGGATCCAATTGTTCTGAAGATGCTACATTTTCTCACAAGTATAAAATATGAAAATAAAGACTGAGAATTCTCTAAGGTTGGGAATGTATAATGTTTCCATATCCTGCAGATTATTCCGTGTTTACTATGTCGGCTGCTGTCAATGTTCCTGAATCATCCGCATCTAAATTCCTGAAGCACTCCATCAACATAGTGACATCCTCGGCAGTGATCTTCTCCATCTCTTTTAGCTTCATTATAACAAACTCTGCAGCACTGTAACAAACAAATATACAATGGTCAAGTATAATATAAACTATATATACTTGACTGGGATCATCAATAAACAATGCTCTTGAGTTGAAGAACTCACGTACCTTACGACGTTATCATCATCAAGGTCAGCTGCCTCAATGTCAGCATGCGTAAGCTTCCTGGTAAGAACCCAATCCAAGAAGGATTTCTGCCTCCTTTCTGTATAGAGTTCAGTAAGGTAGAAAAAGAACTGAGCTAAACATATAGTGCTGCTCAATATCCAAAACACAGCAAAAAGCCGGCCTCTTGAGGTAGCAAAGCTCTCATCCCCATAACCAAGAGTGCTGATAGTGGCACAGACACAATAGAAGGCATCAATGAGATTGAGTCCTTCGTGAAATGTTAAGAACAATGTTCCGAAAGTCATAAGCAATAGGAGAAGGATGGAGGACATGACAAACTTGTATATAGTCTTACTGGTTCCAGCAGGCATGACTTGGAGTAACTCAGCAGGGGAGTTAACCTCATCTTGGAGGTTAAAAGCCTTGACAACAAGCGCTTCATTCTTTTCAACAATGTAGTCAGCTGCTTTGCTGAGAATCATACCGACAATAGCCATTCCGCTGAATACAAACATGCTGGAAAGGAGCTTGGCCAGAGTGGTAGCAGGGACGAGATCTCCGTATCCAACAGTGGTCATTGTAACAATGCAGAAATACAGAGCATCAACTACTTCATTTGTTTTCTTTCCCTTTAGCTGACCCCTGATGAAAACGAAGCAAAATGTCCCAACAACAAGGTACAAGGCCAATACTAAGAACACATGAAAAAGGACAGGTTTTTCACTGGGATTAGATGGGGATGGGGGAGGTTCTGGAGGATTATACCCCTGGGTTTTAATTTTAGGGGGCCTGTAGTGTATAGAAGGGTTGCTTTTGGTATGTCGAAATCTTATCCTTCTAAAATTGATGTCGTCTTCCTTCTGTTTCTTTTTAGCATCATTAATAGAGCCCCCGAGAAATGGGGTTTTCGCAGTGTCATGATTAGCCATCGGAAGACCAGTAGCACACAAGGTTCAGTAAGTGACTAACAATGTCTTCTGAAAGTACAGGTCAGTTAGAGCCTTATTTGGAAGTCATACTAACTGCATAAAATGGAACAAGATGTCATGAATGATTACAAGTTACAACCACATTTGCAGATAAACAACTCTGAAAAATGACCGGATTTAGCACCTTCTTCTTATGTTATTCTTGTCATGCACAAAATTTGAAGAGTAAAAACAGAATACGGTCATGGACCCATACATGAACATCATTTCTATGTACATGTGAAATCAGTTTCTTACAACCTTTTCTGATTTCACACTTGATATATATATACTCGTGTCACAAGTACCTCAGCTAATTGCGGTATGAAAAAGGGGAATTAATACATGAAGGTGGTACATTATTACCTAATTTGACAAAACTAGGTAGCCAATTGGATCCCATTCCCAAATAACCAATCTAGTACGGCGAATTCGGTAACAGTCCTCCATACTGTTATAATCCTTACAAGTAGTAAGGTAGTAAGAACTAAGAAGTACTACAACTCTACACAGATGCGCAAATGCACAATATGGAAATTTTAAAATACAACATTACAACAATTGACTCTTGTTTTGAAACGCAATGAGTGCTTAAGTATAATAAAATGTGGAACTTATAGTATAATTGTGTAGTATGAAACGTGAGAGAGTTTATCAAAGCTTGTTACATTGCTTAAAGTGTTAACTGAATCTTTGTGGTCAAGGACACATCGACATTAACCCACTTTTATAATTCGTGTATGACCAATTGACCATTAACTCAATAACTTATGAGTTATGAGTACTTGGATTAGTTGATAAGGGAACGCAACAAGATTTGATGAGAGAACTTTTTCCACAAGAATCTTAACCCAACTCGAATCTAGTTTAGGTAAACAAATATTAAGGTAGGTGTACGTCGGGTACTGATGCTATTTTATTGCTTATTATGTCTACATGGATGGTAATGGACTAATGGGTAAATGGATCCATTCCATTTAAATGTTATAATTCTCAACCCAGAAAACGACAAAAATAAGCAGAATATAATTGAGAATAAAGGATTGAAAGAAGCAATAACCTTCAATCAATACAACATTATTTAATAGTGTGCATAATTTGGGAAAGAAGATATTCACCTTTAAAATGCGATTTCGAGTCATGAACGAAGAACGTAAACCTTTGGTTGTTACCATTAAGATCTAGCCGCATGAAACATATATTGTTACATAAAAAAGAAAAAAAGCTGATTCTTTTATTCCCAGTTCTTCAGTGCAAATTAATGGCACAAGGATAGAGAGAGAAGAAATGTCTGTAGTCCAAGTGTTTCTGTTTTGTTCTTTATTATTCAATATTTAAATATATTTTGTGGGTATAAATTATCGGAGTTGTATTGCATATGAATAATTGAATCTAATTTTGTCAATTTTATGGGATACCTCGTTAAGTTTTAAGTCATCCCCACCAAATTCTGACACTCAATTTGTGAGTTGTGACCTTCAAGGCTTCAACTATATTTACGGAAGTATAATTTAATACGTAATATTCTGTTTCAAAATAAGTTTTACACTTTTACTTTTACTTTTAATTCGTTTTATAATGTTTTCTTATTGTGTTATATACTATTTTTTGTATCTGAATGTGATCAAAGCTAAGGCGATAGTCCTAGCCTTGAAGCTTGTTGTACAAAGTAATGCTAGGAAGTTAATAGTGGAAAGTGATTGTGAGCCAGTTGTGAAATTCATTAATAATAAGCAAAGTGGTGGCTCGTATCTAGGAAGGGTGGTTAGAGAAATTAGTTCACTTGCTAGTTTGTTTGATACCATTTTATTTCAACATATTTTTAGGAAGGTCAATATAGCGGCTCATACTCTCACCTCTCTCCGCTCGAGTTTTCTATTAGAGTATGGGTGGGGGTTGTCCTAGTTTGTTAAAAAATGTAATTGCTTCGAATTTTGTTTAATTTCTAATGAGAACTAGTGGCTTATGCCGTTCCCATCAAAAAAAAAATTATATTTTTTTTCGACATGAAATTTTATTATTTTACCCCTTTTATAATCTTATACTTCACGAAATACTATATCATTTACCACTTTCCATTCATTTTATTTTACTTCATTTTTTTTATTACATCTAACCACCTTTTAACACTTTTACTTTTACTTTATCCATACTTTTATTGAAAGCCATATTTTATTTATTTACACCCGTTTTTACACACTGTTCCACTTTTGTCTTTGTATTAATATTTGTGCAAATAATAACGAAAATGAATTTTAACTTGTGTAAATGTAAGCACTTAAGTGTTGGCACTCCTTTCGTTTTCTTGTAATTTGGTTTAGGTTTTTGGTTTACCTTTAGCTATTGTCAAAAAAAAAAAAAAAAAAAGGAAAAAGTGTTGGCACTCCTTTGTATGTGGACTAGTTACTAACCCTACTGTTATAACCATTAATTCAGGGGTTCGACCCCGGCAATTTAGAAGGTGGACCATGGTGCACAGAGAGCATGGTGCACCTTAAGAACACTAGTATATAATTGAAAGAACATCTGGTTATGAGAAAAGAAAATGAGTATTTTTTTATTTAGGTTTTTAATAAATAGTTAAATAATATATTATTTTTATAACAAAAAAGTGAAATATTATATCGCATGTTCTTTTGTCATAGTGTCATGTTCTTTTGCTTATGCACATATGTTCTTTTGGTGCACCATGTTTTATGTGCACCACGGTCCATAGTCCACGGATTGGTTCGACCCCATCTATTCCCCATTAAAATTTAGAACCGTAGTTAAATTAGTGTTGTAAGTTATGAATGCAATTTGACTAGCTTAAAAGGTGAGCATATATTTTTGTTTCTGCTTCAATTATTTTATTTATCATCAGTAGATTGACGGTTGGGCTTTTTCATGTGTGAAAATGGAACTTACCAAACTCCACCATGTGTTGATTTAGGAATTTGTAAAAACAAATTGCTGAATTATCTAACTATATTACAGAGTACTCTGTATTTAATATTACATTCGTCTCAATTTAGTCCCTACCATTTAACTTATTATACTCCTGATATGATTTGAATTGTGAACAGAATAATTTGAATTGTTAATAGAATATTTTTAAGAGACATGTGAATATATGCAGGTATATTTGAACCACTAAATTATAAGTATTATGATAATTGTCACACTCACAGTAAAGTGCAATTTTAATAATCCATCAATTATTATTATGTCATGAACTTCCTCAATTCTAGACAAAATGGCCAATTTTGAAATTGTGACTTGAAATTATTACAAATTTGCAATCAAATGGTTGTCTACTTTGGAGAATCTGTCGACATTTTCTACGATCGATAACCCAAAGACTACGGTATGTTTTATTTATTTTATCTATATATAAAATAAAGGGGTGAGAAGTGAGAGGTCTCATAGCCTCAATCCCTAACTCTGATTTACCGGCTAAATTTGAAAAAAAAAGTAATAAAAAAATTTAAAAATTATAATAAAGCTACTTTTTTTTTTTTTTTTTTTTTTTTTTTTTATAAGGTAAGAAAAAAGAACTTAGGTTCCCCTTCGCACAAGGGTGAAACCTAAGCGGTTACTGTGAACAATATTTTCTAAGTTTGGGCTAGAGTTCGGGGTAATACACATTGGTTCAACAATAAGATGACCTACATTAGCTATCCAATCTGCTGCTCTGTTTGCTTCTCTGAAGATATGCTTGATATGGGTAGAGTGAAATTGCTGAAGAAGAGTCCTGCTGTCTCGAATAATGTTTTGAAGCTTCCACGGGGGGTTCCAGGTTCCTTTTAGCGAGTTGATCACAAGTAGGTTGTCACCTTCAATGTAAATGTCTTTGATACTAAGTTTGATGGCCTCTTGGATGCCCTTATGAAGAGCAAGGGCTTCTGCCATGTAGACTTGAGAGTTCCCCAGGTTAAAAGATTTCGCAATGACCGCTTCCCCATTGTTGTTCCTGATGATGATGCCACCTGCTGCTGACGAATCTTTGCGTGACCCGTCGAAATTAAGCTTGAAGGCCCCCGGTGGGGGTGGGAACCACCGAACAAGGATGGGTTGTGAGGTGGTTGGTTGAGAGGTGGAAGGATGATGAGTGTTGAAAAGGTTACCTCTAAGTTGTTGTGAGTCAATCTGGAGTCTAAGCTCCCATTCTCTAAAGGTGTTAAGAGCTTTGAAATAGCAGCGACAAGGAGAAAGGTTGGTGTTGGAGAACACTAAGGCATTCCTTTCCTTCCAAATAGTCCAGCAAACGGTAATGAATTTTCGGAGAGCAACTTGATTACGTCTAAGGTAGTCTAAAGTTTTGAAAAAATCAGTCATAGGGAAAGAGAAATCGAGCCAATTTTTAGTTAGCCTATGAGTCCAAACATTCTTTGAGTGTTCACAAGTGAGAAAGATGTGATTAATGTTCTCACTGGCATGGTTACATCTAGGGAAACAACTTGAAGGAATAATTTTCCTATGAAAAAGAGTCTCTTTAGTTGGAATACTTTTGTGACAAATTTGCCATAGGAAATTTTTTAATTTTGGCGCTACATTGAGTTTTCAAATCCATCTAAACTCCCATTTTTCATTAGAAACTGGAAGCTCGTGGGCGAGCCAGGTAGCGGATTTAACTGAAAAGTCGCCCGAGTTTGTGCATCCCCAAATAGGGTTGTCAGGCACATCATTAACAGGGATAGGAATCCCTTTAATTTTTTGCACCAACTCAGGTGGAAGGATCAAGGACAGTTTCCTTATATCCCAATTTTTGGTATCATCAATGAACGAATTTACTTTGCAGTCTCCCATACAACTATTGGGAGAGCTACCCGGGAGATCAGATAGGGCATATTGACCAACCCAGTTATCTTTCCAAAATTGATGTGATTCCCATTACCTACCTTCCATCTTATTCCTTTCCGTAATATTTCTCGCTGATTTAAAATGCTAATCCAAATAGGAGAATCTTTGATTTTTTTCTTAGGTGAGAAAAAATTTGTGTTCTGAAGATATTTTTTCCTCATGATTTTTGCCCAGAGGTTATTGTTGTCTGTCAGGATTTTTCAGCCTAGCTTTGCATGTATGCTTTGTTCAAGGGGTAGGTTCTCCTTAAACCTAGCCCCTCTTGGTCCTTAGGTTGACAGACTTTATTCCAGGCAATGAGAGGGAGCGCATTACCTGACCTGGATTGGTTCCAAAAGAATTGTCGATGAACATTGTCCAATTTATGGCAAGTCTTCCGTGGGAGCAGGAAGGAAGAACATATGTAGGATGGGAGAGCTTCTAGGTTACTTTGAATAAGCGTTGTTCTACCCGCTTTGGAGAGAAAGTTGGCTTGCCAGGAATTTATACAGCGTTCATTTTTTTGTATGATACGTTGGTAGTCAGATCTTGTAGGTGTGTAATTCGAGAAGTGAGCTCCCAAATATCTACCTAGAGACCCTGATTTAGTCATATTAAAAATACTAGCCAAGGAGTCTCTTTTTGAGTGGTTGATATTTTTCGAGAAGATAATAGCTGATTTATGGAAATTCACTAGTTGACCTGAGAGTTTACAGAAGTCAGTGATAACTTTTAGTAAGTTATGGCAAGCGGAGTTAGTGGTTTTACATAAAAGGAGGCTATCGTCTGCAAACATTAAGCATGGGATTTTTGTAGTTTGTGGTGCTATCTTAAAACCGAGCCCCAGGCTAGGTCTCGCACTAGCATTATTAAGCATAATTATAAAAACTTCCATGCATAAAATAAAAAGGTAAGGAGATAGCGGGTCTCCTTGTCTTAGACCTCTAGTCGGGGTAAAAACACCCGTGGTTGAGTTGTTGACTTTGATAGAGTACTAGACTGTAGTCACGGTCGCTTTCACCCAGTTAATCCAGGTCGTAGGAAAGCCCATTTTAGCAAGAGTTGCCCAAAGGAAGTCCCATTCTATTCTGTCATAGGCCTTTTCCATGTCCAGCTTAAGAGCGCATCATCCAACTTTGGATTTTGATTTCTTAAACACATTGAGAATCTCCTGGACTAAAAGCAGATTATCATGAATGGACCTGCCAGGGGTGAAGGCGTTTTGAAAAGGGCTTATGTGATTTTGGAGAATAGGACTTAGTCTAGAAAATAGAAGTTTAGAGATAGCTTTATAAATCGTGCCGCAGAGGCTGATTGGTCTGAAGTGGTTAGGGTTTTCTGGGTTATCAGTTTTGGGAATAAGAGCTATAAGAGTGTGATTCAGGAAAGGCGGGATTTTTCCGTGCGAGAAAAAGCTCTTGATTGCTAACGTTACTTCAGGGCCGATTGTTTTCCAGTAGGTTTGAAAAAACTTTGGCCCAAATCCGTCTGATCCTGGTGCCTTAAGAGGGTTCATACTAAAGAAGCTATTTTTTATTTCCTCGTCTGAGAAGGGGGCGATGAGGCTAGTCCTCTCGGAATCAGAAATTAATTGTGGGAGAAAATCCAGATTAATGGTGCGACCAGGCTGAACGGAAGATTTGAATCTATCTTGAAAAGTGTCAAAAAGAATATTTTGAACGTTCTCTTGACCCTCTTCCCAATGGTTGTCCGCAATCTTTAGTCGATAAATGTGGTTTTTCGCGGCTCTATGTTTCATGAGTTGGTGGAAAAATCTAGTGTTTCTATCTTCTTGATTTAGCCAAGTTTTTTTAGCTGAATTTTTCCACAAGTGTTGCTTTTGTAAAAGGATTCTCTCTCTTTGTTTAAGCATCCTAAGCAGGTGATTTCGCCAGATAGGGTTGAAAGGTTGGGTTATAAGCTTATCTTCTAGTTCTTGGATTTTATCTGCATTAGTCTTCAGTTGCATGGTCGATCTTGTGTGAGAATTTTCCTTTGGCCCAAATTTTTAGATTGTCTTTTATGTTGGTTAGTTTGGATTTTATTCTAAAGAATCTTGAACCTTCTATATTGGAGTTCCATTTTTCTTTAATAATTTTAGATGGTTCTTCCTCAAGAGTCCAAGAATTTTGAAACCTAAATAATCTATTCACCATAATGGTCTTTGAGTTTGTATCAAAGAACATTGGAGCATGATCCGAGCTAGTGAAGGTACCATATTTAACAGTTTCATTGGGGAATTTATCGGTAAAGCTGCTGCTTGCGACGGCCCGATCGAGACGTTGATACAAGCTTGGGTGGGATTGGGATTTCTAGGAGAAAGATTGTTGTATGTAAGCAATGTCTGTAGCATTTGTACAAGTTAAAAACCGTGGAAATCTTTGGCATTGTCTTTGAGTGACTGGATTGCCTCCACATTTATCCAAAGGGTGTAGGAGCTCATTAAAGTCACCGACCAAGATCCAGGGAATATGGACGTTTTCGTAAAAAGTAGACATCAACTCCCAGAATTGATCTTTATCAATGTTTTGGGCTGGGAAATAAGCCCCTGAAACAAGGATTTGCTCATTGGTTGGTTTATAAAGGACGTTAAGGTGAGTGCATCTATCTACTAGAGTGTAATTTTGGACCAAGATCGAGTCATTATTCCAACAAACCCATAATCCTCCACTATGATTAATTGGATCGATGATTATGTGTTTTTGAAAACGAAAACCTTTAATTACATTTCTACTTGTGGCATTAGATGTCATAGTCTCAAGGACAAATAAGATATCAGGCTTGAAGGAATTAATATAGTGAGATATATCTCCAATAGCTTGGAGCTTTTTACCTCCTTGAATATTCCATGTAAGGATTCTCATAAGTAAAGAGTAGAAAACCACAAGGCCTTTAGCCAATAAGGTTCCATGCGGATCAAAGTCCGGTTCCAAATATTACAGACCAAAACAAGAAGGAGAGAGCCCAAAAAAATATAGGCTTTTAGCCCATTAAGTTCCATGCGGATCATAGTCCGGTTCCAAATTACACAAGTTAAAACTAGAAGGGTTAAACCCAGAACAAAATGCACAAGAACCCAGCTGTGTAAACTAATTAAAAAATGTAATTCAAAACAAAGGCAACTGAACAGCACCACATCGAGGTTTGGCCTGTACATACTCCATAAGTTCGAAGGCGTGTAGTGTAGTTTGTAGTGGTAAACACCCATCCAACTGAGTGCAAAAGCAAAGACAAGTTTAGTTAGCCAATCATGAAAAGTTACAGTAATCTTCTTTAGGTGGAGTAAAGAACATAAAAAAGAACAAAGTATGGATAACTGCAAGGTGGGAAAAGGAGAGAAGTCCTCAGGTAGGAAGCAGGGGTTGTTTCTTACAGCATCATAGGACAAAGGCCTTTGGTCCTTAGTGAACACAACAATAAGGTTCCAATCAAAGAGCTTCCAATCTCCCAGGTTCCTCCATTTGAGTTGGAACCAGTTAGTGATCTAAAGGAGACCCATAACTATGATCAAGGCAAGACAACTGTTCCACAGTTTATAATAAATGAAATAGCAGAGCCAAGCTAGGTACACAACAAACAAAATAGTACCAATCCAGGAAAGTAAAAGCTGAAACCACACTATCATTAATATGACAATTAGATACATTATTGGTGTGAGGATAAGTAACCACAACTACAGCGGTTACATGCCTAGCTAGGTTTTTGACTACAGGTTTACAAAAGGTGTAAAAAAGAAGCCTGTAGTGATACATTAAGATAGAACACAAGCTAGGAATATAACTACTAAACCCTAAAAGCATAAATACAATTAACAACTGGTCAAAAAGTGATAAGTGAACCACCATCCAAAAAATCAACAGTAAGAGGAGACAGATCATCCAGTAGAGGGTGAAGGAGAGAGATCACCATCATCTCTCTTCCTTCTCTTGGTGTTTTCAGCTTCCATGGGGGGCAGTCAGAGAACATTGGATCATTAACATCAAACCCATCACCATCATAGATTTCCAAGTCCATATCAAGTTCCTCATCCACCTGAACCTCATTGACACCTTGAGGAGCAAGCTCTAAAGGGTCAAAATCAGGCAGAATGTCCTCATAAGGTTAGACAGCAGGAGGGTTAAGAGTAATAGTATCACCAGTACATACTTGGAAATCCTGAAGGCCCTGAAAGCTATTAGCTAAAGGAATGACAGGCAACCCAGTATCAGGCCTTAGCTGAGGAGAAGCAACAGGTCTAGTATGAGGTGGTGAGGGGTGATGGTAAAGTTTAGCTTGGTTCTTCCTTGGGTTACCTCTAGGCTTAGCTCTCCTTCTTGGAACAACAACCAGCCAATCAGAAGGGGTAGCTTGCCCCCCACTTTCACCAGACACCCCCATAGTCAACTTGGCGTCATCCAGCTGGGCCACCACCAACTCAAGGCAAGGTGGAGGTCTCTTGGGACAGGCATTCAAGAAATGCTTAGGATCACCACATAGAGGACATACTTCCCAAACACCTTCATAAGAAAGAAAGTACTCCTGAATGTCATAGCCAAAGTTTAAGGTTATAGACCTAGGGACAGGCTTGGTAATGTCAAGGTTAAGGCATACTCTAGCAAATTGACCCTTCTCAGCATTCTCAGAAGTGAACTTATCTAGCTTAATTGGCTGACCCACACAACTAGCAATTTGGGTTAAATAGTGCCAAGTCCAATACTCAGTGGGAAGAAAAGGTATTTTTACCCATTGATCAACATGAGTAATGGAGTTGAACTGGGCTTTAAAAGAGGCTCTCCAGGGAATCAACACAAAATTCAGCCCTTGCACAAACTATGGTCTATTCTCCCACACATCATCCTTGTCCAGAGGATTAGAAAATTTGATGAGAAACCACCCATTCCCAATGAATCTAAAGGACACCTCCCCCCTCAAGAAACTCCAGTCTCTCTTCATTCTAGCTATAACAGCTGCCCGAGGAACAAATTCACCCCACACTTTACCAAACAGACAAGTGGCTTCCATAAGTTTAATTTGCTCATGCTCAAGTTTTGGGGCATCTAAGCTGATGGTGGCATTATTCGAACCAGGAACCTGTGGTGGAGAATTGTGTGAACTGTCCTTAGATGAGGTATTGGGATCAATAACAGAACTGCTACCTCCCAGGAGAAAGGAGCTATAGGAGGTGTGACTGAAGAAGCTGGTAGAACCTGGATTACTAGGTAAGCTGGCAAGTTTAGGTTCATTGGAAATTGCAGGAGGGTTCTTCTTAAGAAGTGAGGCATAGCTAGACTCTGAAGGATTGGTTGACATTAAAACACTAAGACTAAACAGATTAAGGAGAATAAGCACTAGGAAGCAGAACTTAGACTTAAACCACACTAGGCGAAGAAGGAGGGCAATAAGAGATTGGAGAAGATTGGTGTAAGGAGAGAAGTACCCACATACAAAAATTGGCCAGTATTTATAGATGTGTCTAGGAGGCTTAAGGAGATCAAAGGTCACACAGCAAAGGCAATTAACACAATTCATATACATAGAAAGATCTAGAAAAACACAATTAAATTGCATCAAAAAAGTAATCATCACCCAGCTTAAAACGAAACACAAAACAACAACCTGTAAGCATTGAAACAAAGCAAAAACAAGCAATAAATGACAGAAAAGAATCGAAAAGGCAAGGAAAAGCTTAGAGAAAAACTTCCCTGAGGAGATTTTCGAAAACAGGCGATATCTTATTTTTTTGCTAAGTAAGTGAGAGATAATATTAATGATCAAACAAGAATACAACTTAAGCTAACTTCAAGCAATAAGAACCAACTAGGTTGGACCCTATCAACAAGAAGCAGCAGAAAACCAGCTATACAAAACTGCCCCAACTACAGCTATACTCACAAAGACATAAACCAAGTACTATCCTTTCTACTGATACTCTTAGGCAAAACAGTTTGAATTCTCCCTCTCACCACTTGCTTCAACTTAGACACTGTGTGATTCACAGTAGGAACACTATTCTCCCAAAAGCTATTATTCCTACATTGCCAAATCAGATACACTGCTGCTACTATGGCTGCATAACAGACCTGTTTTCTGAACTTGGACATTCTGCTATGCCCAACATGTCTAACCAGCTGAGTCAAGGTGCTACTAGCAAAGGAAACACCTAGCCAGTCTTTAACTGCTCTGAGGCATTCTGCACTGTAAATGCACTGAAAAAACAAATGCTGATGGGTTTCATCACTCTGATCACAAATCAAACAATTAGCAGATTGACTGACTCCAATCCTGGCCAACTTTGAAGTGGTCTGCAGTCTTGATTGTATGGCTAACCAGCCAATGAATCTGTGCTTAGGGATATTCAATCTGTTCCACACCATCTTGTCTCAGTGCACTCTAGGTTTAGTCCCAACTAATTTCTCATAAACCTGTTTCACAGAGTAAACATGCATAGCCTCAAAATCTGGTTGAGTGTAAAACTGTTTCAGCTGTTCTTTTGTCTTACAAATTTGCTTCCAATACCAACTTGCAGAAACAGGAGCTTGATACTCCCACCAATCCCCATCTTTGAGATATACAGAGGTGATCCACTTGATCCACACATTATCTTGTTTGGTAACTATTGCCCAAACATATTTACCCATTGCAGCAATGTTCCATAAGAGGATATCTCTAAACCCCAAACCACCAGCTTGCTTCCCACAACAAGTGTTCTCCCAGGAAATATTGCTAGGCTTCTGGCTATAGGCTTGGCCACTCCACAGGAATGCCCTACAAATCTTAACAATTTCCTGCAACACACTCTTTGGCAACACATAAATCTGAGCCCAGTAAATGTGCAAACTCAGCAGTACAAAATTGATCAATTGCATTCTTGCTGAATAAGAGAGATTTTTGGAGCTCCATGTCTTGATTCTGGCTATGATTTTATCCACTAAATGGCTACACTGTGCAACTGAAATCTTTTTAGCACATATTGGAACACCCAGATACTTAAAGGGAAGCATACTTCTGGTAAAACCAGAAACATCTACTACTCTCTGAACATCTCTTTCTGGCATGCCATGACAGTAAATAGATGACTTCCTTTGGTTAGCTTTAAGACCAGAAGAATTGGAGAACAGCTTAAAGGCTTGTAAAAGTAACAAGATAGATGGATAATCACCCTTACAACAGAGAATCAGATCATCAGCAAAGCACAAGTGGGTGAGTTTAATCTCCTTACACCTTGGATGGAAGCTAAAAGAAGGCAAAGCACACATTCTATGCAAGATTCTGGACAGATATTCCATACAAATGACAAATAAGAGGGGGGAGATAGGATCACCTTGCCTCAAACCTCTCTTGGACTTAAAAAAGCCATGCATAGAGCCATTAAACATCAGAGAAAACATTGGGGTAGAAACACATTGCATAACAAGATCCACAAACTGTTGAGGGAACTCCAAATATTCTAACATTTCCTGGAGAAACTGCCAGTCTACAGTATCATATGCTTTTTGCAAGTCAATTTTCATGAGGCAACTAGGCTTCACACCCTTCCTTCCATACTGCCTCACCAAGTCTTGAACCACCATTATGTTGTGCATAATGAATCTTCCATGAACAAATCCACCTTGGTTTTCAAGAATAAGATCAGGCAGCACCTGCCTAAGCCTCCCACACAAAACCTTTGTGATACATTTATACAAAGTATTGCAGCAAGAAATAGGCCTAAATTCACTCACATCTTTAGGACATTTGGTTTTAGGAATTAAGGTGATGACTGTATGATTCAACTCTTTCAAAATTCTACCATGTTGCAGCATATCTAAAACAGCTTCTACAACTTCATTTCCAACAATATGCCATGAATCCTTGTAGAAATGAGAACCAAACCCATCTGGACCAGGGGCTTTGGCACCTGGAATAGAGAAAAGTGCAGCTTTAACTTCCTCTGCAGTATAAGGGGCATTAAGAATTGCTTTGTGATGAGTTTGACAAACAGGACCTAACTGCACCACTTGTTTGATAACTGGAGTTCTAGAATCATGCTGACTCCCCAATAACTTCTTATAATAATCCAGAAAAGCACCAGAAACCTCAACAGGATTATCCCTCCACACACCATCCATATCATGGATACTATAGATTTGATTTTTCACATTTCTACTTCTGATGCTCTGATGGAACAAAGCAGTGTTTTCATCACCATCCCTCAACCATGCCATCTTTGCTTTTTGTCTCAAAAACTCCAATAGATTTTGTGCTTAACTCTATAATCCTGAATGGCTCTTAATTCTGCATCAGCTAATTCCATATTAGTGGAATTCTTATGCATAGCTTCTTGAGCCTCAACTAGCTCATGATAAGCTTTCCAATCAGCAGCTTGAACATCAGAAAAACCAGTTTTATTCAGCTCTTTGAGTGCTAGCTTAAATCTCTTCAATTTGCTAACTACAATGAACATTTTGCTCCCTCTAATCTGGGTGTTCCAGGCTGACTGAACAGTGTCAGTAAAAACAGGAGAGGCTTTCCACATGGTAAAATACTTGAATGGTTTCTTTCCCCCATCAACTCCAGGATATACAGTGAGAAGACCAGGTGAGTGATAAAAATGTCCTTCAGGTAAGAAGCAAACTTCAGCTTCAGGGTAGCTATCTTGCCATGCCTGATTAGCTAAAATTCTATCTATCTTTGAGAACACTCTCTTATCACCTTGTTGTTTATTGTTCCATGTAAACAGATTACCAACACACTTTAGATCTTCCATTCCACAAGTGTGCATACAACTACAAATATCCAAAATTTCACTCTGTCTCACAGGAGCCCCAATCCTTTCCTCAATGGCCATTACACAGTTCAAATCACCACACAATATCCAAGGATCAGACACTTTCAGCAATCTTAAGTCTCTCCATAATTCTTGCCTCAGAGCAGGATCATTTTGAGCTTTTCTCTTCTTTTTTTTTGAAAGCTGCTTTTAGTTCTTCCTTTATCCCTATTTATTTAGACCGGATGGGCCAGAGGGAGGAGCATTCCAAAAGGAGGAGACGAAGATCGGCCGGCGAGAGGGGCATAGATGAATGTGCAATAGAAGCTATTCATACCACTAATAGGAGTGACATGACAGTGCAAAAACTGACTAGAAGCAGCAACAATATTAACATTAAAGCTCCCAGCCTTCCAAGCAACTACAATTCTACCACAAGCATGATAACTAGCATTACTAGTAAAACACCATTGTGCAAAAACTTTTTGGTACAGCTTACCCAAATTGGACAGCTTCACCTTGTGCTCCAGAAGTCCTATCAATCCCACCTCAAATTTCTGAATGAAGTGTTTAACTGCATTCTGTTTGTGAAGTGAGTTGAGACCTCTGACATTCCAAGCAGCTACTCTATCCATTAGGGTGAGAAGGGTCCCCCTTTCCAGTTGTTACATCCCTTTTTTCAAAACAGTTGTTTTCATCACCATCAGTACCTGAATATCCAACTAATCTGGTGTCCAATATCTAAAACACATTAGATGTTCTAACTGGACTTCTTGGAGATGTTCTCACCCTTATAGGCCTTAATGATCTCTGAAACCCTTCTGGATCCATCATTGGGCTTGTTGGTTTCTCAATAGGGGCTGCCTGAACTTGCTTAGATTTCTGCACCCATACTCTCTTAGACTTACCCTGCCTACAATCCTCCTGCAAATGCCCAATCATCTTGCACTTTGAACACCTTGTAGGCTTCCATTCATAGTACACTCCTACCCTCACCATCATTCCATTCTCATCCCTGAAATAAATCCATTCTGGGAACTCCTGTGACAATGGAACATCCACCAATATTCTGGCAAATTGGAGTTTATCCCTATTAATTGTAGCTTGATCCCTCTTAATGGGTTTCCGTAGCTGGCATACAATTTTGAACAAAGATTTTTCTCCCCAATATTTGAAGTTAAGTTTCAATTGTAACCAGATAGGCACAGATTTCACATCCTCCTTATCCATGTCCATATCAGAACTCCATGGTTTCATAATGAGTGGTTTATTATCAAAGAAAAAATTTCCAGCTAAAACCTTATCCCTAGCATCCATGGTTAAGAATCTAACCAGAAACACACCCCTCTTCACCATAACCACCTTGTCAACCTTCAAATGCTTCCAGATACGCCTAATGAATCCCTCCATAACATTAATAGGAGGATTAGCACCCACAACATAGCAGACTACATATGACATCCAAAAATCAACCTCTTCCTGAATATCATCTAAATCAATTTCAACTGGACTATTAGGGGGGTCAATCAAACCAATCACATCACCAGAATCATCCGCATTCATAGTATTAGCATTATTCGCATTATCATGATCAGCCTCTGTATGAACTGAATCATCAACAGAGCTAGCATCTACCACAGTTTCATCAAGAAGAATAGGGATTGTACCTACATCCAAGTTGCTTCTGGATTGTAATCGGCTCGCACTACCATTAGAATGTAGTGCCTGCAGATAATCATTGAAAGAATGCCGCAATTCAGAGCGAAGCTGAAGATGTTGTAAACCCGACTTCTGCGTCAATATTTCATTCTCAGTACCAAAATCAATCGCTTCCACCCCAAGAACTTCCTCCAAAGAGCGCGTTTTCAGAGCTTGAGAATCAGATGATGGTCCTCGAGGTTTCGATTTTCCATTGCCATGTTTGTTTCCCTGATTTTTCGAACCAGACCTTCTTGCCACGGCGAAGGTGCACGATAAGCTATCATGCGCCCGAGAGAAACTTGGAGAGAAAGTCAGGGAAATTCCAGAGTGGTACTTAACAGGCGATATCTTGCAATCTCTGCATTTGGATAATCGCTGCTATAGGTCCAAACAGGGCGGTGGGCTTGCATTAGTGGAGTAAAAACTTTAATTAACCCACCTAAACCATCATTACTGTTGCAGAACTCCACCCTCAGCAAAGATCTCCACCCTTGGATCAACGGTGCCTTGTTGATGAAGCCAAGATAAAGATCGGAAAGGTGAGATATGACCTCGATACCAACGAGGTACCAATCCACTATCAAGGAAGCCATAATTACCCCTATTAAGGCTTGGTCTAGAGATTTTGAGGGGAATCTCATTCTGAAAATGGGACAAGGAGGAAGACGAACGATTTTGCAAGACAAAATCAAGATCAGAAGTTGATTTGAACTTGGGAAGGGGGCTAGACCCAATTAGGGTTTTCACTCTCTCTCAAGAAAACTTAGGTCTCTCATATTTCTTTGTCTTTCTCTCTCTCATCTTTCCAAAATATCCTTACTTAGTTTACCAACTTAATTCACCATAATAAAGCTACTTGTGATACAAAAAGATACAAAAAGATATGGATCTGAAATTTATGAACATATTTTAAAAGTTGCTAAATTTCAATCAAGCTAATAATTTTAGAAAACATCATTCAATTTTTTGTTTTTTTTAATTTCTATAATTACTTACATTAAACTCTAATCATTTTAATTCCACTACATAACTCAACAGTTTCTTAGCTGCCCTTTCTTACTTAATATATGAAACAGGTTGTTAAAACTAGAAAAATTTAGCCAATGATATTAGACTTTGTATCATAAAACTTATGAAGTCTTGAACGTGCTATAACAGGTAAATTACTATAACGCCCTTTATTTTGTTAAGCTATGATACATATAAATCATATATAAATCATGCGGAAAAAATCATAAAGCCAGGAATCCAAATTAATTGCCACATAACTATTAGCATAATTCAGGATACATAAACTTTGTAGCGTGCCCTCCCTAGCTGCGCCCGAACCGAAAAAGAACAAGTCTAGGCTCCAAATGTCGTCCCTCCGTAGATAGTCCACAGCACGTTCGGATCTGCCTTAGATTTAATTAACTAGAATTGCACCTAAGGTATTATGTTATATTCGAATATTTGAGGCAAATATTATTGTTAGTTTTAATCCTTAAAACTAGGTGAATAATTGAAATTATGTGTTTATAAATTATGAATGCCATCCCATATTTATTGGGTAGGAATAATGGAATTAGAATTCTACTAGGATTCAAGTAATCTAAATCTATTAGAATTAGAGTTTACTTAAAACTAGTAACTTTAGGAAATTAATCTTTTAATCTAATCCTAATTGCTTAAGGATTCGATGCATGCACAAACTTCAACACACACACGAGCACGACCCACAAGAGAGCAGGCCATGCCCGCGCGCGCGGAGAAGCCCAGTGCAGCTCGCAGCCGAAGCGCTGCTAACAGCCCGCGTGTATGCTCGCAACCATGGACGCGCTGGGCCTGGCCTTGCGTTGGGCCTTGCGTGCCTTTGGCTGCTCGCTGCTCATGCGTTGCGCGCTGGGCTTGCTAGGTGTGGGCCTGGCTTCGTGCTGGGCCTTCGTCTAGCAAGATCATCCGATGTTTATTTCGTACGATGCGCTTCCGATTAATTTTCCGATTTCGGAATTCATTTTCGATTCGAACAATATTTAATATTTCCGATTCCGGAATTAATTCCCGTTTCGAATAAATATTTAATATTTCCGATTCCGGAATTATTTTCCGATTCCGATAATATTTCCGATTCTGACAATATTTCCGTTTCCGGCAATATTTCCGATTCCGGCAATATTTCCATTTCCGATAATATTTTCCGACGCGTACCATGTTTCCGGCAACATCGGCGACTTGGATAATATTTATATTTCCGATACGATCCATATTTCCGTTTCCGGCAATATCATCGTTTCCGGAGTATTCATAAACTTTTTGACGATTTCCGCTCCCACTGCAACCGAGATCCGTCGATTCCGAATATCCATAAATAGAGTATTTAATTCCTTTAAATACTTGATTCGTTCACGTACTATTTGTGTGACCCTACGGGTTCAGTCAAGAGTAAGCTGTGGATTAATATTATTAATTCCACTTGAACTGAAGTGCCCTCTAGCTAGGCATACATTTCACTTGATCTCACTGAATTATTAACTTGTATAATTAACACTGAACCGCTTTTATTAGAATTGGAATTAAATGCATACTTGGACCAAGGGCATTATTTCCTTCAGTCTCCCACTTGTCCTTAGTGACAAGTGTGCATTTCCTAATTCCTTTGTCGCTTGATGCTTGCTCTTGAACATACGGTTAGAGTTTTCATCCTTATTATGTCCAGAGGTGTTTATCTGTTTCAGAGTTCAACTGATCAAATAAACAGATAATCATAGCCTATGATTCATCTGAGCACGGTCATGCATGCATTTTACAGTTTCTAGCTCTACGAGTGGCCTTGTACAACTTTCATCATCTCATCCCGATTTATGGGAGGACAATCCCAATCTTGCGATCTTGCGATAAGACTTAGTTTGATAGGTGATTACCCGAGCGTTGCCGTTATAGCCTCCTTTTACGGTGCGACGGTTGACAATGTCAAAGTAACCAGTTCTCAAACAAGTAATCTCAAATCACTAAGGTATTGAGGATTAGTGTCTAATAATTTTAATGAAATTTACTTATGACAGATTTTCGTCTCTTACAGTAAAGTTTCATAGGTCTTTCCGATACTAGTCTTCCCAAAGTAAGTATCTATGCAAATGATTGCGACATTGCCATGTCCTCATAGTTCAAGAAACAGAACTACTAGTCATCTTGCATTCTAGTCGTCTAACGTTTTCTATGCGTCCATCTTTATAGAAAACTCCGATCAGGGACCATTTTCAACTTTTGACATTCAAGTTCACTTGATAGACATTTCTTAGTCACAGGACTGGTCCTGACAGTCTATCTTGAATATATTGTCAAATTGAAGGGACTCATCATTTAATAAACCACAAATTAAATGAAAAAATGAATTCTTTTCATTAATGTGAATGGTTAACCAATAACATTTTACAAAGTATTAAACTCTAAAACTTTAAAACATTAAATAAGGACATCAAAGCCATTCTCCAACATGCTTGATTCCCATAGCTGCAGTGTGCGAGTTGTGATTCGCCTGCGGCAGAGGTTTAGTTAATGGATCCGAGATTTTGTCATCAGTTCCAATCTTGCTTATCTCGACTTCTTTTCTTTCAACGAACTCTCGAAGAAGGTGAAATCTACAAAGTACATGCTTGACGCTCTGGTGGTGTTTAGGCTCCTTTGCCTGTGCAATAGCTCCGTTATTATCACAATACAGAGCTATTGGTCCTTTAATGGAGGGGACTACACCAAGTTCACCTATGAACTTCCTTAGCCAAATAGCTTCCTTTGCTTCTTCATGTGCAGCAATGTACTCCGCTTCAGTTGTAGAATCTGCAATGGTGCTTTGCTTAGCACTTTTCCAGCTTACTGCACCTCTGTTGAGGCAGAAGACAAACCCAGACTGTGATCTGAAATCATCTATGTCGGTTTGGAAACTTGCGTCCGTATAACCTTTAACAATTAATTCATCATCTCCACCATAGACTAGGAAATCATCTTTGTGCCTTTTCAGGTACTTCATAATATTCTTCGCAGCAGTCCAATGTGCCTCTCCTGGGTCTGACTGGTATCTGCTTGTAGCACTAAGTGTGTACGCAACATCCGGGCGTGTACATATCATAGCATACATTATTGAACCAATCAATGATGCATATGGAATCCCACTCATTCGTCTACGCTCATCTAGTGTTTTTGGGCACGGAGTCTTTCTTAGAGTCATTCCATGAGACATGGGTAGGTAGCCTCGCTTGGAGTCTGCCATATTGAACCTTTCAAGCACCTTATTGATATAAGTGCTTTGATTGAGTCCAATCATCTTCTTAGTTCTATCTCTGTAAATCTTGATGCCCAGTATGTACTGTGCTTCTCCTAGATCCTTCATCGAAAAACATTTCCCAAGCCAAATCTTGACTGAGTTCAACATAGGAATGTCATTTTCGATAAGTAATATGTCGTCGACATATAATACTAGAAAAGCAATTTTGCTCCCACTGAACTTCTTGTATACACAAGATTCGTCTGCGTTCTTGATGAAACCAAAGTCACTGACTGCTTCATCAAAACGTATATTCCAGCTCCTTGATACTTGCTTCAATCCGTAGATTGATTTCTTAAGCTTGCATACCTTTTTAGCATTCTTTGGATCTTCAAAACCCTCAGGTTGTGTCATAAACACAGTTTCTGTTAAAACGCCGTTTAAGAAAGCGGTTTTGACGTCCATCTGCCATATTTCGTAATCGTAATATGCAGCGATTGCTAACATTATCCGAATAGACTTTAGCATTGCAATTGGTGAAAAAGTTTCATCGTAATCCACACCTTGGACTTGCCTGTAACCTTTTGCAAGCAATCTAGCTTTGAAAACTTCAAGTTTCCCATCCTTGTCCTTTTTCAGTTTGAAAACCCATTTGCTTCCTATGGCTTGGTAGCCATCTGGCAAATCGACCAAATCCCAAACTTGGTTTTCAGACATGGAGTCTAATTCAGATTACATGGCTTCTTGCCATTGCTTGGAGCTAGGGCTCGTCATAGCTTGTTTGTAAGTCGCAGGTTCATCACTTTCAAGTAATAGAACTTCATAGCTCTCGTTCGTCAAAATACCTAAGTACCTTTCCGGTTGAGATCTATATCTCTGCGATCTACGCGGGGTTACATTTCTAGATGGTCCTTGATTCTCACCAGATACTTCTAAAGATCTCCGAGTTTTATCCTGAATGTCATTTTGAGCATTCTCTATATTTTGTTGTTCGACTCGAATTTCTTCGAGGTCTACTTTTCTCCCACTTGTCATTTTGGAAATGTGATCTCTTTTCAAAAAGATACCATCTCGAGCAACAAACACCTTGTTCTCAGATGTATTGTAGAAGTAATACCCCTTTGTTTCCTTTGGATAACCCACAAGGATACATTTGTCAGATTTTGGTTGAAGTTTGTCTGAAATTAATCGTTTGACGTATACCTCACAACCCCAAATCTTAAGAAAAGACACTTTTGGAGGCTTTCCAAACCATAACTCATATGGAGTCTTTTCAACAGCTTTAGACGGAGCTCTATTTATAGTGAGTGCAGCTTTATTTAGTGCATGTCCCCAAAATTCTATTTGAAGTTCGGCCTGACCCATCATTGATCTAACCATGTCTAGCAAGGTTCTATTCCTCCGTTCTGACACACCGTTCCATTGAGGTGTTCCGGATGGAGTCAATTCTGATAGAATTCCACATTCTTTCAGATGGTCATCAAATTCATAGCTCAGATATTCCCCGCCTCTATCAAACCGCAGTGCCCTAATCTTCTTGCCTAATTGATTCTCTACTTCACTCTGAAATTCCTTCAATTTGTCAAAGGATTCAGACTTATGCTTCATCAGGTAGACATAACCATATCTACTGAAGTCATTAGTGAAAGTGATAAAGTAGCTGAAACCATCTCTAGCATTTGTACTCATTGGTCCACATACATCCGTATGGATTAAACCCAATAGTTCAGTTGCTCTTTCTCTAACTTTAGAGAAAGGTTGCTTTGTCATTTTGCCAAGTAAACATGATTCGCACTTACCATAATTCTCTAAGTCAAATGGTTCTAGAATTCCTTCCTTTTGAAGTCTTTCTATGCGCTTTATGTTTATATGGCCTAATCGACAATGCCACAGATAGGTGAGATCTGAATCATTCTTTTTGGCCTTTTTGGTATTTATGTTATAAACTTGTTTTTCGTGATCTAATAAATAAAGTCCATTGACTAATCTAGCAGATGCATAAAACATCTCTTTAAAATAAAACGAGCAACTATTATCTTTTATTATAAAGGAAAATCCCTTAGCATCTAAGCAAGAAACATAAATGATGTTTTTAGTAAGACTTGGAACATGGAAACATTCTTCCAGTTCCAAAACTAGCCCAGAGGGAAACGACAAATAGTAAGTTCCTACAGCTAATGCAGCAATCCGTGCTCCATTTCCCACTCGTAGGTCGACTTCACCCTTGCTTAACCTTCTACTTCTTCCTAGTCCCTGCGAATTGGAACATAAGTGTGAGCCACAACCTGTATCTAATACCCAAAAAGTTGAATTAGCAAGTATACAGTCTATAACGAAAATACCTGAAGATGGAACAACTGTTCCGTTCTTCTGATCTTCCTTAAGCTTCAAGCAATCTCTCTTCCGATGCCCCTTCTTCTTGCAGTAGAAGCATTCAGATTCAGAAGTGGGTTGGCTCACCTTCTTCTTTTCAGACTTGGTGCCGCTAGATTCCTTAGTCGGGCTGGCTCTCTTGCCACCTTTCTTAGCATTTCTCTTCTTACCAGATTTCTTGAACTTTCCCCCACGCACCATAAGCACATCTTGCTTATCACTTTTGAGCGTCTTTTCAGCGGTCTTTAGCATACCGTGAAGCTTAGTGAGCGTTTTGTCCAGACTATTCATACTGTAGTTCAGTTTGAACTGATCATACCCGCTATGAAGAGAATGGAGGATGGTGTCTATAGCCATTTCCTGAGAAAATTGCCGATCCAGCCGACTCATATTCTCAACGAGTCCAATCATTTTGAGAACATGTGGACTTACGGGCTCGCCTTTCTTAAGCTTGGTCTCAAGAATTTGCCTATGAGTCTCGAATCTTTCGACTCGAGCCAGATCTTGGAACATGTTCTTTAAATCACTGATGTTCGTGAAAGCATCTGAGTTGATGAACGTTTTCTGTAGATCTGCACTCATGGTTGCAAGCATTAGACACTTTACATCCTTGTTGGCATCAATCCAACGATTGAGGGATGCCTGAGTGACCCCGTCGCCTGCGGCTTCGGGCATCGCCTCTTCCAGGACATACTCCTTTTCTTCCTGCATAAGAACTATTTGCAAGTTCCTTTGCCAGTCAAGGAAGTTTTTCCCGTTCAACTTCTCCTTTTCGAGAATTGATCGAATGTTGAATGAATTGTTGTTTGCCATAGTAAAAACTACAATTGGAAAAAGAATAAACAAATAAATAACCATTCACAATTTCTCTTAATAAACTTAAATTCTAGCATACATGCATAATTTATCATTTATTAAGCATTTTATTCAAGTTATGTGTTCCGGCAGGTGTGAATAAAATGATTCCAAGATCCTTAAATCATTGAAGAATTAAGCACATTATGTATTTAGACTCAATTCTAAAATATTTTAGGTAACAAAGCCTTTTCTAATAGTCTAGAAACTACTCTTGGTTGATAGGTACGTCTAAGAACTTATTAGGTAAACCTATCTCATTTTCCACGACATAAAAGGACTCCTTACTTATATCGTTGAGTTTCACCAAAACTAACATGTACTCACAATTATTTGTGTACCTTACCCCTGTAGGATCAATAAGTAACACCTCGCTTAGGCAGAAAACTAGATCACATTTATACCATTCACCCATTCATTTATCAATGAATGGCCCACATAGCTGGTTAGTAGAACATATTATGTAACACATAATATTTGCAGCAATTAATCAAGGGTTTCAATAATCTACCAATTATTCAATCCTTATTAATTCTAATCAAGTTGTTTTAACCTTAAAGGAATGTAGACCTAATCAAGAGTTTATGACTAAAATGCTCCCACTTAAACCATTAAATTTACATGCTTTACTAATTTTAAACATAAAATTGTATTTCCTAGTCTAACCGGAAACATACAAATTTAATTAAAATTTAAAGCCCATATAAATTATTATTTGAATCCTTTAATTTACCTTCAGTTTATTAAATTAATTAATTTAAATTTAATCAAGGTTTTAATTTTAGTAAAATAATTAGTATAAATAAATTTTATAATAATTAGATTATTCAAAATTAAATTTCGAGAAAAAAATTAAATTACGAATTTTAATTAAATTTAATTAAAAAAATCGTTTTCCAAGTGAAAATTTAAAATTAAATTTAAAGCGCATCAATTGGATCAAGACGAGGCCATGGGCTTGCGCCCATGCCCTGTCGAGTTCACAAGGCAGCAACACCCCTCGACTGATCGCATAGCAAGGCACGAGCAGCAGCCACGCCTAGGCGCAGCAGCAGCTCGCTCGCTGTGGCGCAGCAGCGCTCGCTGGGCGATGCAGCGCTCGCTGGTGCGAGGCATCCCTCGCTGCCTGCGCGCACCTGCCTGCTCGCTTGTGCCTTGCCTCATCGCCCCATCCGCCCATGCTCGCAGCAGACAACACCTAGGCAGACCAACTGCTTTGCGTGCATGTCACGCTTGCTTGCTCGCTGCATTCGTACCGCATGGGCGACGAGCTCCCTTGCTCGTCGTCGCATGCCCGCACTATACAACACCCCTTAAAGGTAATACGTAGCGTGCATTGCTTTGTGCGTGCAACATTTATGAGCGAATTATATAAAAATCAAAACTTTTTAATTCAAATTTATAGACAAATTAATAAATCATATTAATTTCATAAATTTAGGGCGAAAAATCGAAAATTTATTATTCAAATTAATTTCCGATTATCATGGATTCAAGTTTAGGTCATAAAAATTTAAAATTTATCAAATTTAACAATTTTTATGGTGGTTTTTAATCATGGATGCCTAATTAAATTATCAATTAATTGTGAAAATCAAATGAAATTCTAAATTATTTGAATTTCAACAAATTAATTACAATTACAAATTAGGTTGCATAATTAACAAGCTTAGGCATTTAAATTTTTTAAACATATACAGTAGGTCAATCAAAAATTCAAGATTTACAAACAAGAATCGCAAATATTCAATTTAACATCTTAAAAATTACAAATTTTGTGGTCGAAAAACTAAAACCTCCGAAAAGTCATAGTTAGGCTTTGAATATGGGAATTCTGGGTTCGGCATCAAATCTATGATTTTAGTCAAAATTTTAAAACGCCGTTTACATGCGAAATTCACTATAAAATTATACGATTTCGACCATTATTGACTAAACTGCCAAAAATTCTGCGAACATATAATTAAATAATCGCACGAATTTGCAATTAATTACAAAAAATCGAAAATTTGGAAATTAATCACCCCTTTTAATTCATTGCAAATTTATAAAATTTAACCATGTTAACTAATTATAATGGAATTAATTAGAGGCTCGTGTACCACTGTTAGGTTATGATACCGAACAAGAACAAGTCTAGGACTCCAAATGTCGTCCCTCCGTAGATAGTCCACAGCATGTTCGGATCCGCCTTAGATTTAATTAACTAGAATTGCACCTAAGGTATTATGTTATATTCGAATATTTGAGGCAAATATTATTGTTAGTTTTAATCCTTAAAACTAGGTGAATAATTGAAATTATGTGTTTATAAATTGTGAATGCCATCACATATTTACAGGGTAGGAATAATGGAATTAGAAGTCTACTAGGATTCAAGTAATCTAAATCTATTAGAATTAGAGTTTACTTAAAACTAGTAACTTTAGGAAATTAATCTTTTAATCAAATCCTAATTGCTTAAGAATTTGATGCATGCAAAAACTTCAACACACACACGAGCACGACCCACAAGAGAGCAGGCCATGCCCGCGCGCGCGGAGAAGGCCAGTGCAGCTCGCAGCTCAAGCGCTGCTCGCAGCCTGCGTGTTTGCTCGCAGCCATGGGCGTGCTCGGCTTGGCCTTGCGCTGGGCCTTGCGTGCCTTTGGCTGCTCGCTGCTCATGCCTTGCGCGCTGGGCTTGCTAGGCGTGGGCCTGGCTTCGTGCTGGGCCTTCGTCTAGCAAGCTCGTCCGATGATTATTTCGTACGATGCGCTTCCGATTAATTTTTAGATTTCAGAATTCGTTTCCGATTCGAACAATATTTAATATTTCCGATTCCGGAATTATTTTCCGATTCCGATAATTTTTCCGATTCTGACAATATTTCCGATTCCGGCAATATTTCCATTTCCGATAATATTTTCCGATGCGTACCATGTTTCCGTTTCCGGCAACATCTACGACTTGGATAATATTTATATTTCCGATACGATCCATATTTCCTTTTCTGGCAATAGCATCGTTTCCGGAGTATTCATAATTTGCCTTTTTGACGATTTCAGCTCCCACTGGAAACGAGATCCGTCGATTCCGAATATCCATAAATAGAGTATTTAATTCCTTTAAATACTTGATCCGTTCACGTACTATTTGTGTGACCCAACGGGTTCAATCAAGAGTAAGCTGTGGATTAATATTATTAATTCCACTTGAACTGAAGTGGCCCCTAGCTAGGCATACATTTCACTTGATCTCACCGAATTATTAACTTGTATAATTAAAATTGAACCGCTTTTATTAGACTTAGCATTAAATGCATACTTGGACCAAGGGCATTATTTCCTTCATATTTTTCTCTGTTTTACGTGGTTTTCCCTTCTCCCCAGATCATGTCATGTTGCCTTCTCTACCTCCTCTCCAGATTATGCGACGCTAACTTCTTTTCATCGGCTTCCCTCCTTCCTTGCTTCTTTCTTTCACCCCTGGTTCCAAACCCTATCTCTCACTCCAATCTCCTCCGCCACCATTTTCTATCTCCTCTCCCTTCTTCTTTCCCTCTCCTTCATTGTTTTGTGTTGCTACTCTCTTCATAGGTTACAAGTAATTTTTCTCCATGATGATCCATTTACAATTTAGCACTTTTAGCACTGCAAATTTTCTTAATCAGCAGTTGCAACTGTAGGGAGTAGATTGGAAAGGCATTGGTCATCATCTTATATTGGGCAGCCTATGTAATGCTACGAGCAAGGCATCGAAGGATTGGAAACGAGTATAATAAGGTAGTAGTGTGTATTACGTCAGACTAGAGATAGATGAAGGGCTATGTTTCAGCTCATCAACAACTGAGAACTGCACAGGACTTGGTGCAACAAGTCAACATTGAAATACTCATTGACTACTCTATATCGGTTTCTAGAGCTCCCGGGATACTTGATTCACTTACCAGTTCTTTCCTTTCCTATACATTTTTAAGGGAATGAAGTAATATATAAACATATGAATAACAGTCCTGATCCTTGCAGTGTTATTTTTATATTAGACAGACGATAAGTTTAGTTTGAAACATCTGTCATATATCGACATTCTAAAACAGAATCCTAACACTTATAAAAGCAAGAACTTATGTTTACTATTTCTGTGTATTTACTAGATTTCCCTCACTTTCATGCAATTGGTTGATTTAGAGATTATTTCATTTTCAATATTTTAGGGTTTATGATTCTTTTTTATTTTGATTCTCGATTAATTGGTCGATTTAGGGATTATTTGATTGAGCATATGTTAATTGTACTTCTTCCTCGTGATTAATGAAGCTAACACAACTGAGGACAATTCATGGGTGATAACCGCTGATTGTTGTTGACTGGGATAGCTTGTTGCAAAAAGATGGATCAATTTCTCAAATTGGACTAGCATCTCTCTCTATCATCTGCGAATTTTTTCTGAAATTATTCCATGTCTGATTGCTGCAAAAAGATAGATCAATAATGCATAGATCAATAATGTCTCATTCCCAAAATTATCCGATAAGGTTGTGATTCATAAAGTAGCATCAATTACAATTGTAAATGCATCAATTTAAATTGAATTCTGAATATGGTGGATTACTTTTGAATCTATGAGGCATTGTACTACTGTAGTTGATCATTAGTCTTCTAGCATGTTCATGCTTGTTTACTTCTTTGAGTGTTTAGGATCTTGAAGTATCTTATTGATTGGTCTTGTTTTCTTGGTAGTCTAATCAGACTGATTTTTTTTTTCCCAATGAGAGTGTAGTTGCCAGTTGAAGCTGACATTTGAATACCTCATATTTTTTCAAGTAATTATAAATACATAATTATATTTATAAGTAATTTTATTATTTTAATCGCATTTAAATATATAATTAAATATATTTTAAAAATATTTGTTATTTTTAGTTAAGGGCGAAATGAATTTAATTTCTACTTGGGAATTTAATTGGGTTTTGAAATTTTAAAACAAGTTTGAATTATCCTAAGCCCATTCCAATTGATTTGATGATCCCAAGTGAATAATTCAATGATCACTTTTATTCTAACCCAATCATGATTCAAGCCCAACTCTACTACTTCTAATCCTAGCTCACCTAGGATATACTAATTAAACTATTAACACTCCTTTATTATTCAATTGATCCCCACTTCATTAATTCACAAACCCTCAAACTCTCTTTTTCTTTCTTCTTTCTCACGGCACTCTCCTCCTCCCTCTCTTTCTCTTCGATCGAGCCCCCCAGCCGAGCCGTGCAGCAGCCCTACAGGCCTCACCCCGCCCTCACCCTGCTGCTCTCCCTCGTCACTGCCCCGTGTGCGCTGCCCTGCTCCCTCCGTGTCCGCGCGCGCACACCTGCAAGCACAGCAGCAACAACACGCGTGTGTATGCTGCAGTGTGTCCCTCTGTTCCCTTGCTCGTCGTCCGTCCGGTTGACGACCACAACCACCGTGCCCTTTGGCCGGTTGGTATACTTTCTTTCATCCTAATCTATTCTCTTTAATTTACGTTTTAAATTATAGATTTTTTATTTTTATTAATTATTATTGGATTTTTTAAATTGTATTTGGGATTGGTTATGAACACGGAAGTTGAGAATTTTGATGATTAGATTGTTGAGGATGATTTTATTTGAAGTAGTAGGAATTTTCAGATTTGATTTGATTTATTAAATAAAGCTCCAATTTTTATGAGTTAATGAATTTTAAATCTTGATTTAGGGTTAGGGTTTTTATTAAACTCATATGGCGAATTGATTAACATAATTAAATTTCAATTTTAATTATGGTAATCAATATTAATTTTCAAATTCATTAGCTTGAAGTGTTGATTTTTAATGGTTTTCAGATTCATTTATCTCATTAGATACTTTGGGGAAATTAGGTTTGAGTGGACCTGAAACAATTGAGGTACCCATAGTTATACAACTGGTAGTGTAGTGAAGTGCACAAAGATCCATAGAAATGTGCCTTTGACCATAGCCAAGACCATATTCTTATCTAACCTAATTTAGTTTGAATTAGGAGAATTAGATGTAATCCTAGTGATGGATTGGTTAGCCATGTTCAAAGCCAAGATGCATGGATTGGGAGAAGCAGAAAGTTCATTTGAGATCTAGCTTAGGTAAAGTAGTATTCTACCGTCGTTTTGGTAAGCCTAGAAATATAGGAATCATCACGACAATGGAACTCGTGAAGTTAGTCCATAAAGGAAATCCAGTATTTTTATGCAATGTGAGAGACCTCGATAGAGAAGTTAAGGATAAACCTGAGGACATTGCAGTTGTAAATGAGTTTTTATATGTGTTTTCGGAAGAAATCCTGGGAGTGCCTCCAAATCGACCTATTGACTTTACTATAGACTTAGTACCTGGAACTGCACCTATTTTGAAAGCTCCATATCGAATGGCTCCAGCAGAAATGAGTGAGTTAAAAGGGTCAACATGAGGATTTTCTAGAGAAGGGTTATATTAGACCAAGTGCCTCACCATGGGGAGCACCAGTTCTGTTTGTGAAGAAGAAGGACGGAAGCATGAGACTCTGAATAGACTACATGGAGCTCAATAAAGTGAAAATCAAGAACAAATATCCTTTGCCTAGGATATATGACTTGTTTGACCAATTGAAAGGAGTAGGAATCTTCTCAAAGATCGATTTGCGTTAATATCCAAGCTAAAAGATTGTAGTTGTGGAGTTGGCAGAAGAACTAATAACTAGTTGTAGCTAATAACAACCGATTAAACAAGTAACATAGTTAATTACTACGGATCGGAGTAACATAATTAATTAAGAGATGGAGATGTACGGTTGAGGAGTTGAGCTGCATGCATGTTTGCATTCTAACTCGTCATATTAATTGCATTCCCAATTTTCCATGCCAGTAATTAATCAGTATTAGGTAGGAGTATTACCACAATTAGAACAGTTTACAAACATAAATATGTACTCCCATCCTAGCTTCTCTTCCAATTCTCTATCTGATCGATCTATTGTTGCATCAGTGTCGTCTAATTTGAAGGGAAATCATCATGCAATTGGTAACACCCTACTAATTGTGTAGAGCTCTGTCACCTTCATCGCTTGTTCTTTACCATTTTCATTCTACTTTCTATTACGACCACAGGTATATATAATATATACTACGTATGTATATATAGTCTCAGGACTTCAGGAGTCCGTTACTTTCTTCTGATTATTGTTTGTAAATAACTAGTGGGCTAGGTCCTCCGAAAATCGGGGAAAGGTGGACTAGGTGTGTGAATTTGTCCAAGTATATACGTGTAATATTTAGACAAATATGGGATGCAATGATGCATGCATATTATTATATATATGTAGGGAGTATTACGTACGCTACGATATTCGTTATATACGAGTAATGTACTTGATTACTGTTTGACCATGCATGGATTGGCGCAGGTTGTTTAGGCAGCAGGGAGATAAACGACATTGCTAAACAAGTCATTTCCAAGGACTTTATCAACCGCACTAACTCCAGCTTGTTAACGCACAACCTTCCTCAGGCAACACCACCTGGTAAAAACAACCCTAGTCTACTGGTTTAATTAGTGGTTAAATCATTAATTAGTGTTCAATTCGATCATCATTCATCACAGTTTACATACAATTTTGCTATGATGTGGACAGATGACGATGGATCAGAAAATGATAGAACGGGATCCTCGTCGTGCTCCTTGAACGACATAGTCATAAACCAAATGGCAAATGCAAACCTCGCCATTGCCAAGCGGAATCCCAACCTATAAAGTTAATATACTTGATGTATGCGTGGGCTGCAGCGGCATTTCTAACATCCATGTAAGCTGCGGGTGGTTTAGCTCCGCTATGGTGTTGGATCCCGGCGTGTTTCGGAGGCTTTCCTATAATGATTGCCTAGTCAACAACGGTGATCCTCTTGCTCCCGGGGAAACCTTGTCTTTTCAATATGCCAATACTTTGAGTTACCCTCTCTCTGTTTCGTCTGTTCATTGCACCTAATTAATTTCTTAAATATGGACATAGACAAATCAAACCTACGTACTATATTTTTGTTTTTGTTTATTTAAATAATAAAGTTAAGCTGTTCAACACGTTTTCATTTTTCCGATCGAGTAATAAATATTAATATTATCTCTATTAAATAAGTTGAAGTTATTTTAGTAATTACACTATTGGTGTCCTACTTGGATTACTAAAATACCCTCCACACTCATAGAACAGAGAATATAACCACAATTCATCCAATAGGAAAAGCCCAAATAAGCATTTTAATCAATCTAACCTCCTAAATAAATTGATAACATTTTAATCGAATTGTTTATATGCGTTCGGCTCTATCTAACTTATACGAAGTATGTTCCTTAATTATATTCGCACGCATCGTATTTATATTACTCCGTATATTTTTTACATGTTATTTTAGGTTTGAATTTAATAACACAAATCTGTTTTTTTTTTCTCACGCATCGCGTGCTTATAAGACTGCTAAACTTATAGTTGAAGTTACTATTTGGTCAAGTCAATGGCATGTCAGGTTGTCAACATGTTAGGTAAAATCATATATCGGGTCGTCACAGGTAGGGTTAATAACACGTTTCATCGAGTTACAATCGGTTTTGGGTTGGCATCGGGTCCGGTGTTGAATCAGGTTCGGATCAGTGTCGGGTCGGATTAATTTGGTTATCGTTCATCTACCGCTCGAGTGTCCGGTTCAGGTTCGGGTCGTATAGTACAGGTTAAAACCAGTTTTTGATTTTACCGGGTCGCATACAGGTCGGGTTACATATTTCCCTTTTTAACAACATTTTAGATTTAGGTCGGTTACGGATACAATCGGGTAAGTTTTGACAGCTCTAGTCCACATGAATAGAAAGTTTATTGGAATCCATTAAAATGTGATGAATATAAAACATTTTATAAAATATAGGTGGTAAAAATTAAATTTCATTTTATAAAGTGGTTAATACAAAATCCTCAAAACATAGAAGGCAGTAAATGCGGGGAAAAAAACGTGAAATTTTAATGTTGGTTAAACCATTTGTATTAATCAACTTAATCTTAATATAGTTTTTTACTCCGTATAACTTTGTTTTTAAAGAAGAAAAGCTTTTATATTAAATGAGTTACCTAGCATTAAAGAGTTATAAAATGCTCTGTAACTCATTTAATGGGAGACTCGTTTTCAACAACATTTTCCTTCAATTGAGCCTCTATTTATTCTTACATTAAAAATTATCTTTTTTTTTATAAACACATTAAAAATTATCTAAGGCTTGTTCAGTTGATATGTGAATATAACTCCAATAAAATGTTGTACTTCAAGTGAAAGTAACTTCTTTTATTAAATTCCTAGAAATTTTCTTAAGTTATATCCTTAGTTATACTGCGAATTAGAAATTTCCATAGATATTAGATTACTGGAAAACCACCAAAATTCAACGAATTTTCACCTCTAAACACTTCCCTCATTCCATCAAACAAAACCTTATAAGTCACTAGCTTTAATTGGCTCTATTCCACACTAAATATTGTGAAACATGTCTAAAATAGAGTCAACAATTTGATTATAATTTATTTTGACGTGCTTCTTAGAATTGTTATGAAAAAAATATTAAATTGAGTGTTGTCTTTAGTACATGTTCTGCTTGAATAATGTTTTTTTTGGTGTAAGGGAGGAGAAGACTCCTAAAGAAAAAGCAAGCTAGAAGCTAGAAATTACAGAAAAAACTACGAAACAAGAGAAAAAGCAAAAACAAACAGCAGAAGCAACAGATTATGCCGCCAAGGCCGACACCTTTCTAGCCACTGTGACCCCTCCCATGTCCTCCAATAAAATAGCACAAAGATCCACCGGGATCGCCTCAAAAGTGACTATCTTCTGGTCCAAGTGCACTCCATAGTTAGCAAGCCAGTCAGCCGCCCTATTCGCTTCACGATAGCAGTGACGAACATTGACTACCCACTCTTGTCTCATGATCAAACTCTTACATCTACGAATTAGATGAAAGGAGGGTGAGTTGGGGATCATAGTATCAGTGAGTAACTTCACTACAACCTCTGAATCCACCATGAGCTGGACATGTTTGTGTCCACCATTCCACGCAATATTTAGATATAGAGGAAAAGTAAACAGAATATAATACATCAATAATTTCAAATTCGTTCCCATAGGCAATAATATATTTGCTCTTCCGGAGCCTTCAATTATATTTGTACTACTTGATATAATACTCACACTAGTTTCTTTCATTGTCAAATAAGAGAAATATCTCTTGCTTTTCAATATGGTATGAGTAGTTGCACTGTCTGCTAGGCATAAATCTTCACCATTCAAGGGCCGCAAAAAACAAAGAAAGTCATCCATCATTAAGATACGTTATCAGCATCAAACCCTAACCGACTGAGCGAACGAGAAACAAAGAAAGTTATCCATCATTAAGGTACGTATTATTGATCTGCCACAAGTATCAATATTTAGCGATTCATGATTTTTTTATTTGCTGGATGAGTAATATTTAGTGTTTGAATTAATCCATGCACCGGAAGTATTGATATTCAGTTATTCATGATTCATTGACTTGCGTGATGAGTAATACTCGTGATGTGCGTACTTGCTGATTTACTTGATGAGTAATACTTAGGAATTAGCTGTAAAGTGATTAGATTTCCATTCACACTGGTTTTATGTCTATTACTTTTTGTGAGACTACAATCATGGCTATTATTTTTTGTGGGCATACTTGTACACGCTTGTAAAAATCAAACAAACCTGGCCCTTTAAGCACTATTTAGAAGAAACATTTGATATTTGCCGTATACGATTAAATGCTGTTTGTGATTATATGTTTCTTGCGTCAGTGCTTAGTATATGAAAACTTTGTGCTTTATTTGATAACAATCTTGATTCGGTTCCATATATTAAATATTTTTTTCGAATCATCAGTTTTCGGATCATCCGTTTGTTTAACTGGTACAAGTATTGTACCGTGTATTTTTTTTTTTTTTGGTTAAACACAAATTTTCTTTAATTAATTTATTGTTGTAGGTGATTCCTAATTTGCAATATTTAATTGTAGTGTGAACTATGTCGAATCTTACAAAACTTGAATTTGTGCCCCTTGATATTACTGGAAAGAACTATTTGTCTTGGGTGTCAGATGCTGAAATTCACTTAGATGCAAAAGACCTTGGTGAAACAATCAAACAAGGAAATAAAGCAACAAGTCAAAACAAAGCTAAGGCTATGATATTTCTTCGCCATCACCTCCATGAGGTCTTAAGATAGAGTACTTGACTGTAAAGGATCCACAAGTCCTTTGGAGTAATCTAAAGGAAAGATATGACCACCAGAAAACTGTGATATTACCTAAAGCTCGTTATGACTGGTTACATTTAAAACTACAAGACTTTAAGTCTGTAAGTGAATATAACTCAGCTATGTTCAGAATTACTTCACAATTGAAATTATGTGGAGAGAAAATCACTGATGCAGAAATGCTAGAGAAAACATACTCTACCTTTCACGCAAATAACATTGTCCTGCAGACACAATACCGTGAAAAGGGATTTAAGAAATATTTTGAACTTGTATCTTGTCTCCTTGTGGCTGAGCAAAATAACGAGTTATTGATGAAAAATCATAAATCACGTCCAACTGGTTCTACTCCATTCCCTAAAGCGAATGTGACATCCCATAATGGGAAAGAAAAATATCATGCCAACAATAGTGGTCGAGGACGTGGTCAAGGACGTGGACGTGAACGTGGATATAGATATGGTCGAGGCCGAGGCCGATGTGGTTCTTTCAAGAACTCGTATCCACACCAGAAGTAGGACAATAAAGATGGTAACAAACAAGAGAAAGATAAAAGCGAGAATGTGACCAATGTATGTTATCGATGTGGAGGAAAATGTCATTGGTCTCGTACATGTCGTTTACTAAAACACCTGGTTGAGCTCTATCAACAATCATTAAAGCAAAAGAGAAATAAAGTAGAAACAAATCTTGTGTACGAAGATGGCGAAGGTGACTTTGATTGTGGCGATACAACTTACCTGGAAGTTGCTGATTTCCTCACCACCCCTAAAGGGAATAATTAATACTTAGAGTCGTTTATGGTCATTTAAGAATAAAACTTTATTTTCTTGGATTCATGTTATTTTATTTTGAATTTTGTTTGTTTGAACTATGATTTTATATGACATTGTTAAATTTCGGTTATTAAATTATTCTTATTGATATTTCATTTATTTGAAGAGCATGAATACCCCTCAAGTTCAGTAAGCAATGAATGATGCTGATAACGTGTTGTGAATAAACAGGAGAGAATAAGAGAGAGAATAGTGTTGTGTATATTATTCCATATAGTACCGGGTATATATATAGGATACAATAGTTAGGGTTTTACTGAACCCTAGAATATTCCGGAAATATTGACGGGGGTATAATGGGCATCCATATTATATTTCATAACATCTTGTTAATTTATTACTCCTTATAATATACAAGATCGTCATACATCCATAATATATTTTTTAACATATGGAGATCTCCATGAGAATATTGACATCGTTAATATTTAGAGATAGAGGGAAAGTAAACAGAATAATTATGCATGTACTTTAATAAATTTATGTACTAATTTTCTATTTAGATATAAAAGTACATTCATATAAGTTATATCTTGGATAATAAATTATACATGTACTTTAAAATGTATTGTATTATAGATTAAAGTACATAGTGTAAGAATAAAATAATACAATATTATATGCATAAACCGTGTAGAATAAACCTAAATTTATGTATAAAATGACCACTCTAACAGAATAATAAGAAACTATACATAAGAATTTAAATATTATGAATATTAGGCTATGTGCATAAGGTTCTAATATTTGGTCAAACTAGAACAATTATAATTTTATTAGAAGAGACTAATTATTAGAGCTTAATTTTTTCAATAACTAAACAGTTCGCAATATAATATACTCGTCAATCCGTGCAAATATTGGGTTCCATAGCTAAAAATTACGGTATCACAAACTGATCATCATTGTAACACCCTAATAATTCCTTGCTTTTTATAAAACATTTTCCGACTTAAAACACAGGAATTACCAAGATATTACCGCCACCGTGATAACGGCTAAGGCTATTTACCAGAATTACGCAGCGGAATTAACTAACTTTCAAAATATATTAAATAAATAGTTAATGGCAATTAAAACAAGTTGGAACCGTTGAGGCCCAAACTAAAACAAACCGTTTGAAATCCATTAACTGAAATAGTAGTATTAGTCATGACTATAAATAAAAATAGAGTTTATAAATTACGGAAGAACAAAACTCTCAACTCGAATCCCACGATAACTTCTCCCGCAAGTTATCTCTACAAACCTGCTTTATTGAAAATCTACTCCCCAACAACGCAAATGCAATTGATGGATCATCATAGGGTCATTAAGGCAAAGGCCATGACCAGAAGACATGAAGCACGAAGTCAGCAAAAGTTGAGTACGAACAAGCTAGAATAACATTCTATCCTAACATGCTTCACTCAACAATTAAATAATCAACATGCAAAAGCCATATAATAAACAAGTAAACATGGAGACAAGACTCGACACGAGACACGACCCTTGACTCACAGTTTAATAAAAAGTAGCTTCGAACGGGTAAAGTAAAGTATCCTCAAAAGGAAAGAAAAGGGTGATGGGAGCCAACCATACACCAAAATAAGTCGGGCTACTACCGACAGTCGGGCCATATCGACAGGAATTCCAATGCACAACGGCATAAAAGAAGAATGAAACAACTTCTTGTATCATTCTAGGAGTACAAGTTTTCTGGCAAGACTCCCCCCATTGTTCATACTCAAGGTATATACGTTCCAAGAGATTTGAAGCTCTTTGGGTTACACTTTACGTTAATTAGTATATTATGATCAAGGCGACTCAAGACACAACATACAAGAAATTGAACAATTAATCAATTCAACAATGACTCTTTAATATTTTACTTCTTTAGGACTTGCGATCAAACAAGACTCAAGTGAAATTACTCCCATTGTTCCTTCTCAAAAACACTGTTTGAGATAACCCGACATTGCCTATTAACATGCGGGGTGTGCCCTTAGCACGAATTGTCCTTAATTCAATTCACATAGACTCCCTAACATATTCTACCCCTTGGTAGAATATATATTGCTCACTGGCAATATTCGACTGGCTCAATAATTATGCTAGACATCCTGTACTATAGCATAATAATAATAACAACTTGCATGCGCACTACTCATACATGCAAACCAACTTGAACAACATGCTTGACATAATTCAACGATTATAAAAGTCCATAACATGATAGTTCAATAGAATCCATAAAGCATAATTCAATTCATAACATGCTCGTTCACATAGATTCAACAATAATAACAACATGCTTGTTCTCAATATTAAACATGAATCCATAATAACATTGTTAGGTTATGATACATATGACATTTACATAAATCATGCGGAAACAACCATTAACCCAGGAAACATATTATTTACACATAATCATATAGCATAATTAGATGCATACTCTTTGTTGCGTGCCTTCCCTAGCTGCGCCCGAACCGAACAAGAACAAGTCTTTTAGGACTCCAAGTGTCGTCCCTCCGTAGAAAGTCCACAGCACGTCCGGATCCGCCTTAAGATTGACCAACTAGAATCGCCCTTAAGGTACTCAGAAAATTCGGCACTTTTGGGGCAAGATGGGTTTTAATTTTCTCTCAAAAACTCACTTTTGAATACTTTGAAACTTGTGTTTAAATTATGACCCCTAGGCCTTTATTTATAGAGTTATGGAAAAGGAATCGTAATCCTAGTAGGATGCGAATTAATTGGAATTAGAATCCTACATGAATTCTATTTAATTAATTTATCCAATTAGGAATAGACATTTAATCATACACTGACTCTTGCTGATTCAGGAATCACGCATGAGCACAAACTCACACACACACGGCAGCCACAAGGACTGCCCATGCGTGCGAGCTGTAGCCCACGCAGCAAGGCCCACGCATCCGTGGCCTTGGCGCGCGCTGGGCTTGTGGCGTGCGTGCTTGCTGGGCGACGGCCTGGCTTCGTGCTGGGCCTTCGTCCGGCAGGCCTCGTCCGATGCTAATTCGTACGATACGCTTCCGATTAAATTTCCATTTCCGGAATCTATTTCCGATACGAACAATATTTAATATTTCCGATTCTGGTAATATTTCCATTTCCAACAATATTTTCCGATACGTACCATGTTTCCGTTTCCGGCAACATCTACGACTTGGATAATATTCATATTTCCGATACGATCCATATTTCCGTTTCCGGCAATATCATCGTTTCCGGAGTATTCATTTCTTGCCTGTGACGATCTTAGCTCCCACTGAAACCAAGATCCGTCGGTTCCGAATATTCATAGATGGAGTATTTAATGCCATTAAATACTTGATCCGTTTACGTACTATTTGTGTGACCCTACGGGTTCAGTCAAGAGTAAGCTGTGGATTAATATCATTAATTCCACTTGAACTGAAGCGGCCTCTAGCTAGGCATTCAGCTCACTTGATCTCACTGAATTATTAACTTGTTAATTAATACTGAACCGCATTTATTAGACTTAACATAGAATGCATACTTGGACCAAGGGCATTATTTCCTTCAGTCTCCCACTTGTCCTTAGGGACAAGTGTGCATTTCCTAATTCCTTTGTCGCTCGATGCTTGCTCTTGAACATAAGGTAAGAGTTGTCATCCTTATTATGTCCAGAGGTGTTCCTCGGTTTCAGAGTTCAACTGATCAAATAAACAGATAATCATAGCCTATGATTCATCCGAGCACGGCCATGCATTTCACAGTTTCTAGCTCTCCGAGTGGCCTTGTACAACTTTTAAGCATCTCTTCCCGATTTATGGGAGGACAATCCCAATCTTGCGATCTTGAGATTAGACTTCGTTTGATAGGTGATTACCTGAGCGTTGCCTTTATAGCCTCCTTTTACGGTGCGACGGTTGGTCAACGTCAAAGCAACCAGTTCTCAAACAAGTAATCTCAAATCACTCAGGTATTGAGGATTTAGTGTCTAATAATTTAATGAAATTTACTTATGACAGACTTTCATCTCTTACAGTAAAGTTTCATAGGTCTTGTCCGATACTAGTCTTCCCAAAGTAAGTATCTATGCAAATGATTATGACATTGCCATGTCCACATAGTTCAAGAAACAGAACTACTAGTCATCTTGCACTCTAATCGTCTAACGTTTTCTATGCGTCCAATTTTATAGAAAACTCCAATTAGGGACCATTTTCAACCTTTGACATTCAAGTTCACTTGATAGACATTTCTTAGTCACAGGACTGGTCCTGACAGTCTATCTTGAATATATCGTCAAATTGAAGGGACTCATCATTTAATAAACCACAAATTAAATGGAAAAATGAATTTCTTTCATTTATTGTGAATGATTAACCAATAATGTTTTACAAAGATTTAAACTCTAAAACTTTAAAACATTAAACAGAGACATCAAAGCCATTCTCCAATATGCTTGATTCCCATAGCTGCAGTGTGCGAGTTGTGCTTCGCTTGCGGCAGAGGTTTAGTTAATGGATCTGATATGTTGTCATCAGTTCCAATTTTGCTTATCTCGACTTCTTTTCTTTCAACGAACTCTCGTAGAAGGTGAAATCTACGAAGTACATGCTTGACTCTCTGGTGGTGTCTAGGCTCTTTTGCCTGTGCAATAGCTCCGTTATTATCACAATACAGGGCTATTGGTCCTTTAATGGAGGGGACTACACCAAGTTCTCCTATGAACTTCCTTAGCCATATAGCTTCCTTTGCTGCTTCATGTGCAGCAATGTACTCCGCTTCAGTTGTAGAATCCGCAATGGTGCTTTGCTTAGCACTTTTCCAGCTTACTGCTCCTCCGTTGAGGCAGAAGACAAACCCAGACTGTGATCTGAAATCATCTTTGTCGGTTTGGAAACTTGCGTCCGTATAGCCTTTAACAATTAATTCATCATCTCCACCATAGACCAGGAAGTCATCTTTGTGCCTTTTCAGGTACTTCAGAATGTTCTTGGCAGCAGTCCAATGCGCCTCTCCTGGGTCTGACTGGTATCTGCTCGTAGCACTGAGTGCGTACGCAACATCCGGGCGTGTACATATCATAGCATACATTATTGAACCAATCAATGATGCATATGGAATCCCATTCATTCGTCTACGCTCATCAAGTGTTTTTGGGCACTGAGTCTTGCTTAGAGTCATTCCATGAGACATGGGTAGGTAGCCTCGCTTGGAGTCCGCCATCTTGAACCTATCAAGCACCTTATTGATATAAGTGCTTTGACTAAGTCCAATCATCTTTTTAGATCTATCTCTGTAAATCTTGATGCCCAATATGTACTGTGCTTCTCCTAGATCCTTCATCGAAAAACATTTCCCAAGCCAAATCTTGACAGAGTTCAACATAGGAATGTCATTTCCGATAAGCAATATGTCGTCGACATATAATACTAGGAAAGCAATTTTGCTCCCACTGACCTTCTTGTATACACAAGATTCGTCCGCGTTCTTGATGAAACCAAAGTCACTGACTGCTTCATCAAAACGTATATTCCAGCTCCTGGATGCCTGCTTCAATCCGTAGATTGACTTCTTTAGCTTGCATACCTTTTTAGCATTCTTTGGATCCTCAAAACCTTCAGGCTGTGTCATAAACACAGTTTCTGTTAAAACGCCGTTTAAGAAAGCAGTTTTGACATCCATCTGCCATATTTCGTAATCGTAATATGCAGCGATTGCTAACATTATTCGAATAGACTTTAGCATTGCAACTGGTGAAAAGGTTTCATCGTAATCCACACCGTGGACTTGCCTGTAACCTTTTGCAACCAATCTAGCTTTGAAAACTTCAAGTTTCCCATCCTTGTCCTTTTTCAGTTTGAAAACCCATTTGCTTCCAATGGCTTGGTAGCCATCTGGCAAATCGACCAAATCCCATACTTGGTTTTCAGACATGGAGTCTAATTCAGATTTCATGGCTTCTTGCCATTGCTTGGAGCTAGGGCTCGTCATAGCTTGCTTGTAAGTCGCAGGTTCATCACTTTCAAGTAATAGAACGTCATAGCTCTCGTTCGTCAAAATACCTAAGTACCTTTCCGGTTGAGATCTATATCTTTGCGATCTACGCGGGGTAACATTTCTAGATTGACCATGATTCTCACCAGATTCTTCTAAAGATCTCTGAGTTTCATCCTGAATGTCATCTTGAGCATTCTCTAGAGTTTGTTGTTCGACTCGAATTTCTTCGAGGTCTACTTTTCTCCCACTTGTCATTTTGGAAATGTGATCCTTCTCCAAAAAGACACCATCTCGAGCAACAAACACGTTGTTCTCAGATGTATTGTAGAAGTAATACCCCTTTGTTTCCTTTGGATAGCCCACAAGGATACATTTGTCAGATTTTGGATGAAGTTTGTCTGAAATTAATCGTTTGACGTATACTTCACATCCCCAAATCTTAAGAAAAGACACATTTGGAGGCTTTCCAAACCATAATTCGTATGGAGTCTTTTCGACAGCTTTAGACGGAGCTCTATTTATAGTGAGTGCAGCTGTATTTAGTGCATGTCCCCAAAATTCTAATGGAAGTTCGGCCTGACCCATCATTGACCTGACCATGTCTAGCAAGGTTCTGTTCCTCCGTTCTGACACACCGTTCCATTGTGGTGTTCCAGGAGGAGTCAATTCTGATAGAATTCCACATTCTTTCAGACGGTCATCAAATTCATAGCTCAGATATTCACCGCCTCTATCAGACCGCAGTGCCTTAATCTTCTTGCCTAATTGATTCTCTACTTCACTCTGAAATTCCTTGAATTTGTCAAAGGATTCAGACTTATGCTTCATTAGGTAGACATAACCATACCTACTGAAGTCATCAGTGAAAGTGATAAAGTAGCTGAAACCACCTCTAGCATTTGTACTCATTGGTCCACATACATCTGTATGGATTAAACCCAATAGTTCATTTGCTCTTTCTCCGATTTTAGAGAAAGGTTGCTTTGTCATTTTGCCAAGTAAACATGATTCGCATTTACCATAATCCTCTAAGTCAAATGGTTCTAGAATTCCTTCCTTTGAAGTCTTTCTAAGCGTTTCAAGTTTATATGGCCTAATCGACAATGCCACAGATAGGTGAGATCTGAATCATCCTTTTTGGCCTTTTTGGTATTTATGTTATATACTTGTTTGTCGTGATCTAATAAATAAAGTCCATTGACTAATCTAGCAGATCCATAAAACATCTCTTTAAAATAAAACGAACAACTATTGTCTTTTATTATAAAGGAAAATCCCTTAGCATCTAAGCAAGAAACTGAAATGATGTTTTTAGTAAGACTTGGAACATGGAAACATTCTTCCAGTTCCAAAACTAGCCCGGAGGGCAACGACAAATAGTAAGTTCCTACGGCTAATGCAGCAATCCGTGCTCCATTTCCCACTCGTAGGTCGACTTCACCCTTGCTTAACTTTCTACTTCTTCTTAGTCCCTGTGGATTGGAACATAAGTGTGAGCCACAACCTGTATCTAATACCCAAGAAGTTGAATTAGCAAGTATACAGTCTATAACGAAAATACCTGAAGATGGAACGACTGTTCCGTTCTTCTGATCTTCCTTTAGCTTTGGACATTCTCTTTTGTAATGGCCTATTCCATCACAATAAAGACAGCTTGATGTGGACTTGTCCTGCTTTGATTTAGCATTGCCCTTGGACTTTCCACCTTTCTTGAATGGTCTCTTTTTAGCCTTGAGTAAATCTTTGGCTTCACAGTCCAGTACTATTTCAGCCTTTCTGACAAGGTGAATAAATTCTGCAACTGTTTCTTCTCTTGGTTCACTTAGGTATTGTTGCTTGAAGCGACCAAACCCACTGTGTAGTGAATTGAGCAAGACAGAGACTGCCATCCTTTCGCTTATTGGTGTTCCTAGTAGACTTAGGCGATCAAAATATGAACACATAAGTTCCACATGGAACCTCAGTGGGACGCCTACCCTCTGTTTAGTGCGAAGGAGCTGAACATGTGTTTCTTGGACCTCCATCCTATAACACCTGTTGGGAGAACTAACCTTTAGCCCAGACATTGATTCAATCAACTCATGGACGTTCAGGTCCCTGTCCTCCGTACTTCCACGACAGATATCCCTCAGATTCTTGATGAGCGTAAAAGGTTCATAGGCTACAAACCTTCTAGCCCAATCATCAGGGATATTGTTCAGCATGAGACTCATAACCTTTTTGAGATCCGCATCCCAGGCGTAAAATCTCTCAGGGGTCATGTCTCTGGCATAGTAGCTTGGCATGGGATGTGATAGTACATACTCAAGTCCATTGAGTTTGACTATTTCAACTAGCTTAGCTTCCCATTCAAGAAAATTTGTCAGGTTCAGCTTGACCATAAGCTCAGAACCCATGATGATGTTTTGATTGTTGTTTGCCATATTAAAACTACAATTGAAAAGAATAAACAAATAAATAACCATTCACAGTTTCTCTTAATAAACTTAAATTCTAGCATACATGCATAATTCAATGTTTATTAAGCATTTTATTCAAGTTATGTGTTCCGGCAGGTGTGAATAAAATGATTCCAAGATCCTAAAATCATTGAAGAACTAAGCACAGTTTGTCGACTTAATCCTAGAACATCTTAGGTAAGCAAAAGCCTTTTGCTAATAGTCTAGAAACTATTCTTGGTTGATAGGTACGTCTAAGAACTTATTAGGTAAACCTATCGAATTTGCCACGACATAAAAGGACTCCTTACTTATATCGTTGAGTTTCACCAAAACTAACATGTACTCACAATTATTTGTGTACCTTGCCCCTTTAGGACCAATAAGTAACACCTCGCTGAGCGAAAACTATTACTAGATTGATGTAAAGGATATCCAAGCAAGTGTATATTTTGGCATGGCACCTTTTAACTCAATTTTTAAGTTTGGAACTTAAGGCTCTTACTATGTTGGTTAGATTTTAAGTGAACTAAAATCCTTAATCATGCAACATAATCAAGCTTTTGATCTCATGCATTTTAAGACATATTTAAAGCAATAAATAACTTAAAACATGCATAAGATATTTGTGATCTAGTATGGCCCGACTTCATCTTGAAGCTTTGACTTCAAAGTCCGTCTTGAAAATCTCCGTGGGAGGCACCTTTTTCTTCAAATAGGATAAGTTATAACTAATTACAACTATTTGATGGTACGCAGACCATATTTGAATTGAAAAATAACTTTGGTGCTTTAGACCAATTACATTCAAATTAATGGTACGCAGACCATATTTTCTATCCTATTTGGGCCATACTAGTCACTTCATAACCTGCAAAACAGTACATATACAATATATACCATTCACCCATTCATTATCATGAATGGCCCACATAGCTGGTTAGTAAAACACATTATGCATCACGTAAACATTTGCAGCAATTAATCAAGGTCACCAATAATCTACCAATTATTCAGTCCTTATTAATTCTAATCAAGTTGTTTTAACCTTAAGGATTTGTAGACCTAATCAAGAGTTTATGACTAAAAAGCTCTCCCACTCAAACCAATAAATTCATATGCTTTACTAATTTTAAACATAAAATTGTATTTCTAGTCTAACCGGAAACATACAAATTTAATTAAAATTTAAAGCTCATATAAATTTATAATTGAATCCAAAAATTTAATTTAATTTCAGTCGCATTTAAATTAATTCATGATTTTAGTTTTAGTAAAATAATTAGAATAAATTCCATTTATTATAATTATAATATTCAAAATTAAAATCCAAGAAATTAATTCAAATTATTAATTTTAAAATTAATTAAAATTACGTGAACTGAAATTTTCAAATTAAACATTCAAAACGATCTAATCGAAACGCAAACACCCTACGCGTTGCACGCCCATGGGCCGTACGCACACAGCCATTGCTGGCCATGTGCGCGCAGCCCATGCGCTCGTAGCATAGCTGCTGCTGTCCCAACGCAAGCCTCCGCACAGCGCCCCATCGCACGCGAGCTATCGCTCGCAGTGCGCGCGCGAGATCGCTCGCTGGGCGCGCTGGCTCGCTCGCTGGCGCGCGAGATCGCTCGCTGGCGCGCGAGATCGCTCGCTGGTGCGCGCGAGCCATCGCTCGCTGGCGCGCGAGATCGCTCGCTGGTGCGCGCGAGCCATCGCTCGCTGGTGCGCGACATCGCTCGCTGGGCGGGCGACGTCGCGCGCTGTGCGCGCGAGTGATGCTGTGCGCAGCGCTCGTGGCACGCGAGCTTGCGCTCGCTGCGCGCGAGGCTGCGCGCACTTGTGCGAGGCAGCGCGCGTTGTGGCGCAGCTCGCTTGCTGCCCACACGCGACTGCCTTGGCTCGCCCCTCGCCCATGCCCATACGTTCATTGCTCGTGGCACACGACACAAGGCAGGGCTGCTGCCTTGCGCTCGTGCACTACGCCCTTGCTCATTGCATTCGTGCCGCACGGGCGACGAGCTCCCTTGCTCGTCGTCGCATGCCCGCATTATACAACACCCCTTAAGGGTAACACGAAGCGTCCATTGCTTCGTGCGTGCAAGTTATTTGAACGAATCGCATAAAATTTTAAAATTTATATTTAAAATTAATGACAAATTAATAAATATTATTAATTTCATAATTTTAGGGCGAAAAAATCGAAAATTTATTATCCAATTGATTTCCGATTGTTATGGATTCAAGTCTGGGTCATAAAAATTTAAAATTTATCATAAATTTACAATTTTTATGGTGGTTTTTAATCATAGGTTTCTAATTAAATTACAATTAATTATGAAAATCAAATTAATTCTAAATTATTCTAATTTTCAACAAATTAATCATAATTACAAATTAGATTGCATAATTAACAAGACTAGGCATTCAAACTTGTTAAACATATGCAGTAGGTCAATCAAAAATTCAAGATTTATCAACAGGAATCGCAAATATTTAATTTAACATCTTAAATTTACGAAATTTTGCATCCGAAAAACTAAAACCTTCGAAAAGTCATAGTTAGGCTTCGAATTTGAGAATTCTGGGTTCGGCAGAAAAATACTATTTTTGTCAAAATTTTAGAATGCCTTTTACATGCGGAATTGACACAAAAATCACTCAATTCGGATGAGTAATGAAGAAACTGCCGAAAAACTGCGTACATATAATTAAATAAACGCAATTTGCAATTAATTAACAATTACGAAAATTAATCACCCCTTTTAATTCTTGCAAATTTGTAATATTTAACCATGTTCATGCAATTTAGATTATGAAAATAATAATCTACGACTTGGATAATATTCATATTTCCGATACGATCCATATTTCCGTTTCCGGCAATATCATCGTTTCCGGAGTATTCATTTCTTGCCTGTGACGATCTTAGCTCCCACTGAAACCAAGATCCGTCGGTTCCGAATATTCATAGATGGAGTATTTAATGCCATTAAATACTTGATCCGTTTACGTACTATTTGTGTGACCCTACGGGTTCAGTCAAGAGTAAGCTGTGGATTAATATCATTAATTCCACTTGAACTGAAGCGGCCTCTAGCTAGGCATTCAGCTCACTTGATCTCACTGAATTATTAACTTGTTAATTAATACTGAACCGCATTTATTAGACTTAACATAGAATGCATACTTGGACCAAGGGCATTATTTCCTTCAAACATAATCATTCCCAATCATCAAACATGAATTCATAACAACATATAAGTTCACATGATTCGCATTCAATACACTTCACAAAGTCCTCAAGGGATGGGTGGTCACCCTAGTCTTGTACGTACCTGGAATACCTAAGTACGGGGGCCACTGTGCGAATCACGACTCACTAGAAATCAACTCCTATAAAACAAAATAAGAGAACTAAATTATTATCCATGTTTACTAAATTTCCAGCAACTATTTAAAAAACTAAAACCCTTAATTTAATTAAAATTCATTCATTAATTGGTAATTTAATAGTCTCAAATAGTCAACTCAAGTCCTAGTATAAAAACATTGACTTTTTAGCTTTAAAACCCTTAAAAACCAACCTTTTAAAGCTTATTAACATTCTGAAAATGTTGATTGATTCCCATAATTTAAATTGTCATTAAATTATGTAAATCAATTACTCAATCAATTTGAAACCAAAACCCTAGCAATAGTTTAACCCGAAAACATGTTTTGACTTCAAAAATCCACACTTTATAAACATATATCATCTGAAAATCATAATTTAAATCATCAAAACCAATATCTTTAATTAAAACATGATACTAACCAATACGGTGTTCATAACTGTTTTAATTAATCCAAACAGTCCAATAATTAAATTTAATCACAATAATTAAATCAATTTAAAACCGAAAATTAATATTTTTGAAAATATATTTTTATTAAATCATTGATCGACACACACACACAACAATTAATTAATCGTGTGTGTGTGCCGATCAACACACACGACCACAATCGACAACAACAACGCAGCAGCGCACATAACGCACCAGCAAGGCGCGCGCGCGCGCCCAAGGGACAGGGCAGGCGAGCAAGGCACATCGCACAGCAGGGGCACAACGCACACACTGTTAGGTTATGATACATATGACAAAACTTAAATCATGCGGAAAACCTTAATGCCAGGAAACATATTATTTACACATAATCATTTAGCATAATTAAGATGCATACACTTTGTAGCGTGCCCTCCCTAGCTGCGCCCGAACCGAACAAGAACAAGTCTTTAGGAATCCAAGTGTCGTCCCTCCGTAGATAGTCCACAGCACGTCCGGATCCGCCTTAAGCTTGACCAACTAGAATCGCCCTTAAGGTTCTAAGAATTTTCGGCTAATAGGCTACAAGTGTTTGGCTGATTTTGTTCCAAAATCTTTCCTTTGAATACTTCAATTCTCGATTTAAATATGTGACCCTAGGCACCTATTTATAGAGTTTATGGAAAGGAAAGGCCTTGGCTGGGCCTGGTCTTGGCTTTGGCGTGTGTTTGCGCTTTGGCTTGCTGGGCGATGGCCCGACTTCGTGCTGGGCCTTCATCTGGCAGGCCTCGTCCGATACGCTTCCGATTAAATTCTCGATTCCGGAATTCATTTCCGATACGAACAATATTTAATATTTCCGATTCCGGAATTAATTTCCGTTTCGAACAAATATTTAATATTTCCGTTTTCGGAATTATTTTCCGATTTCGATAATATTTCCGTTTCCGGCAATATTTCCGATTCCGGCAATATTTCCATTTCCGATAATATTTTCCGATACGTACCATGTTTCCGTTTCCGGCAACATCTACGACTTGGATAATAGTTATATTTCCGATACGATCCATATTTCCGTTTCCGGCAATATCATCGTTTCCGGAGTATTCACTTGCTTGCCTTTGACGATCTCAGCTCCCACTGAAACCAAGATACGTCGATTCCGAATATCCATAGATGGAGTATTTAATGCCATTAAATACTTGATCCGTTTACGTACTATTTGTGTGACCCTACGGGTTCAGTCAAGAGTAAGCTGTGGATTAATATCATTAATTCCACTTGAACTGAAGCGGCCTCTAGCTAGGCATTCAGCTTACTTCATCTCACTGAATTATTAACTTGTTAATTAATACTGAACCGCATTTATTAGACTTAACATTTTATGCATACTTGGACCAAGGACAAGTGGGAGACTGAAGGAAATAATGCCCTTGGTCCAAGTATGCATATAATATTAAGTCTAATAAATGCGGTTCAGTATTAATTAACATGTTCATAATTCAGTGAGATCAAGTGAGCTGAATGCCTAGCTAGAGGCCGCTTCAGTTCAAGTGGAATTAATGATATTAATCCACAGCTTACTCTTGACTGAACCCGTAGGGTCACACAAATAGTCCGTAAACGGATCAAGTATTTAATGGCATTAAATACTCCATCTATGGATATTCGGAATCGATGGATCTTGGTTTCAGTGGGAGCTGAGATCGTCACAAGCAAGAAATGAATACTCCGGAAACGATGATATTGCCGGAAATGGAAATATGGATCGTATCGGAAATATAAATATTATCCAAGTCGTAGATGTTGCCGGAAACGGAAACATGGTACGTATCGGAAAATATTATCGGAAATGGAAATATTACCGGAATCGGAAATATTGCCGGAAACGGAAATATTGTCAGAATCAGAAATATTATCAGAATCGGAAAATAATTCCGGAAACGGAAATATTAAATATTTGTTCGAAACGGAAATTAATTCCAGAATCGGAAATATTAAATATAGTTCGTATCGGAAATAAATTCCGGAATCGGGAATTTAATCGAAAGCGTATCGTACGAATTAGCATCGGACGAGGCCTGCCAGACGAAGGCCCAACATGAAGCCGGGCCATCGCCCAGCAAGCCAGCGCGCCACAACGCACCAGCCAAGGCTGCGCCAGGCCCACCGCAAGGCAGGCCCAGCGTGCGCCAAGGCTGCGGCAGCGTGTGGGCCTCGTGGCAATGGGCTGCGAGTGCTCGCGGGCTGCGCGCGCGCGCATGCGCCCCTCGTGGGCTGCTGTGCTTGCGTGTGTGTGTGTTTGTGTGCTATACGAATCCTAAAGCTATCTGGTTTCGATATATGATTAAATTCCTAATCCTAAAAGGATAAATTAATTAAATAAGAGTTCTACTAGGATTCTAGATTAATTAATTCGTATCCTAGTAGGATTCCAGTTCCTTTTCCATACCTCTATACATAGGTGCCTAGGGTCATAATTTATAGATACAATTGAAGTATTCTAAAGGTAAGATTTTGAAGAAAAATCAGCCATACACTTGCACCATAATAGCCGAAATTCCTAAGCAACCTTAAGGGCGATTCTAGTTGGTCAAGCTTAAGGCGGATCCGGACGTGCTGTGGACTATCTACGGAGGGACGACACTTGTAGTTCTAAAGACTTATTTTTGTTCGGTTCGGGCGCAGCTAGGGAGGGCACGCAACAAAGTGTATGCATCTAAACTATGCTAAATGATTATGTGTAAATAATATGCTTTCGTGGCTTTATTGTTTTTCCGCATGATTTATGTTTGTCATATGAATCATAACCTAACAGTGGTATATAACAGGATTCTAATTAATTAATTAGTATTCTAATAGGATTCGAAATCCTTTACCATGGTTCTATAAATATATGCCTAGGGTCATAAATTTATACGTGAGTTTTAACAAGTATTCATACAATTAAAATAGTTATTTTTGAGCAGAAAAATCAGTCACATTCTTGCCCATAAATAGCCGAAATTCCTAAGTAACCTTAAGGGTGATTCTAGTTGGTCAAGCTTAAGGCGGATCCGGACGTGCTGTGGACTATCTACAGAGGGACGACACTTGGAGTCCTAAAGACTTGTTCTTGTTCGGTTCGGGCGCAGCTAGGGAGGGCACGCAACAAAGTGTATGCATCTAAACTATGCTAAATGATTATGTGTAAATAATATGTTTTCCTGGCTTTATGGTTTTTCCGCATGATTTATGTTTTGTCATATGAATCAATACCTAACAGGGTCTGGGCCGTACTTCCTTGTCAGATTTGAACTCGTAAAATACGGAGTCTTTGAGACTTATCCGAGTCTTTTAGTGCGTATTAACTTTATGACGGAATGCGTCTGGGCCCGTTACGAACTCTAGGCTCGTTAGGATTTTAATTAATACGTAACTCTTATTTTCGAGCTATACTAGGGACAGGATTCCTCTTGCAAATTATATCTCTTTTAGGATATATGTTGGAGTGCTACACCTAATTCTGACAGGTTTCTATCTTTTATGTCTTGCCACTCTTAGCAACTACCCGTTACAGCAATTACTATTTTTAGCAGGTTTCTATAAATAGCAGGTTCGGGTGAAATGAAAAGGGTGATCGAGATTCGTTATTTTATAGGAGATGCGTTGCCAAGTGGAGATTTATGTTCTCATCATCGAACCTTCCTCTTTCGGGAATGGGGACAAAAGTAGGTGTCTACAGTTAGCCCCCACTTTGACTGAGTCTCGGGATGAGACGATGGTCAAAGTACTGGACGGAGTGCGTCACACAAGCCATAGTGTAGGTGACTTGTTTTGCGAGGGTCTCACAATCCCCCGAGTGATAACATTTGACTTAAGGGTCATCACTTGAAGTGTCGACATATCCCTCACGTGTCATTGGGATTTGTCAACGGATAGTATAGAAATTCCCTCACTTTTTTATTGGAAGTATCTAAAGATGCGTAGAAACTCCCTCACTTTGTCATTGGAAGTAGGTACAGATATTTTCGAAATCAAAGCTATAAACTGTAATTGGGCCTGGCCAAGCCCAATCACGAGGTAAAAATGTTTTTAAAGATTCTCATTTTCAGGGTTAACTAAACGAGAAAACCCCCTTGTTTTTATAGGACGTAAAACGAAGGAAAATCCAGCACATCGCTCTTTTTTGGAAAAAACGGAAAACCAATCCTTTAATTTTTAGAAAAGGGAAAACCAGAAAAAGTTATCGCTGCAGCGACTAAGGACCTGCGTGGTTAGTGGCGCAGACCCCGCCGGCTAAAGACGGCGAGCCTGTCCGCTAAGGGTGGACGCCCCGTCCGAAAGAAGTGGACGAATCTGTTTTGAAGTTTGTTTTTTTTTTTTTGAAAATAAGGACCTACGCGGTTTGTGACGTAGACCCCGCCGGCTAAAGATGGCGAGCCTGTCCGCTAAGGGTGGACACCCCGTCCGATAGAAGTGGACGAGTATGTTTTGAAGTTCGTTTTTTTTTTTATTTTAAATAAGGACCTACGCGGTTTGTGACGTAGACCCCGCCGGCTAAAGATGGCGAGCCTATTTTGAATTTGAAGATTTTATTTTTCGAAAACTGAGGACCTGTGCGGCTAGTGACTCAGACCCCGCCCGCTGAAGGTGGGCGAGTCCTGTCCGCTGATGGTGGACGTACCTGAATTCGTTTTTGTTGATTTGGAACTCGCGTGGTTCGTGGCGCGATCTTGCCCGATTGAGGTGAGCAAGTCCCTATCGTGATTTTTTTTGAGAATTTCTTTTATTCATTCTTGTAAGAGCGAATTCTTTCGAGGGATGCTCGGATTTAGTTGTAACCTGAATGTGGGTTGACAACGTGCTTAGACAGACCATTGTTTTGTGGTCATCTTCCTTCATGGTTTTGAGTTAGTTTTTACAGCTCGATTTTACCACCACTTGGTTTTTGATCAGAGGACCATGTACAAGTATCAACGGCGACCTTTACTCTGAGGTCGAAATCCGTTTTTTCTTTGAGATTATCCAAACATGGGACCATATATAGCGTAGTCCGGGAATATGATTTTAACTTTGCACACTCTTCGTTGGAGTATATATTTTCTTTTGAGCCCCCAAGCACTTGGGCTTGACGGTCATTTCTTGCAAACAGAGGTACGTATTTTATAACGTCTTTTAATCATGTTTGGGATCGTGCTCGTATGTGCGAGCGACCTTTATAGTGGTACGCTATTTTGACGAAGTCGTGGAGTGCGACTTCGTTTTCCAGGCGACAAAGTTTTATTTTCAATAATATCAGGTTTAGCTTGGCCCGGATTAATCTTTTGACAAACAAACACTTTTTATTTGAGAAACCAACGACTAAATAATATTTTTTTGGTGTTTCGAAGAATGACCTTGATATTTATTTTGCTTATATTTGTTTTGAAAAAATGTACACGTATATTCCTTGAGACGAGTCTAAGTTTCGACAAGTTTTAACATTTATTTTCACTATTTGGGTGCTAAAGGTGCTTTTTGGGTTTGAACTTGATTTCAATAGGGCCTCGTGTCTACCAACACGGTTTTAAGTCCTTTCCTGTTCCGCGTTTTGCGAGATCCGGGCCTTGGGCTGCATTTTCGGCGCCCAAGCTTAGGCGTTAATCATTTAGGCGCCCAGCCGTGGGCGCTGAAAGTTTTATCCTGGTAATTTTTGGTTTTCGGATTTCTTAACGCGTTTCCGAATGGGATAAGGATGTCACTTGATGTCTTCAGGTATATATAGGGGTTAGATACGTCCTTCTTTTCCATCACTCTCAATCTTCCTTTCTCTCGTAATTACTTAGCTTTAATTCTTCCTTGCTTTTGTCATGTCGATTCTGAAGGAAATATGTCCTTCACCCAAGGTGCATTAGGTCTAATACCAAGGTTCAGATTAATTGCGAACAATTAATTCAGTGAGATCAAGTGATCGGAACAGCTAGCTGGAGCAATGCTTCCGATCAGTGAGTTCTAATGGATATTGAACTCACAACTTACTCTTGACTGAACCGACAAGGTCACACCAATGACACGTAACAGATCACCGGATTAAATGAATCGGAAATTCATTTAATAGCTTTTCGGGAATTAGTTGGAAACGTATTATACGATACGACCTTTGTCGGAATCGTATATCGTATCGCGAATATTCGTAAGCTGGGCGACACGAATAAATCGTATCGTACGACGGTGATTCGTCGTATACGAAACGATAAATAATATATCGGAAATATATTAAATCGCGAATACGAAGGGCATCGGAGTTGCCGGCCCGTCGAGCCAAACACGTAAGCGTGCAAGGCCCAACCAGCCAGCAAGCTCGCGAGCAAGGGCGAGCAAGACCAGCCCATTGGGCGCGAGCACGCAACAGCAAGCAAGAGCGGACAGCAGCGACGAGCGAGCAAGGCCCATAGCCCAGCTGCTCGGCGCGCGCGCTGTGGGCTTCGGCCTGCAGTGTGTCGCTGGGCGCGGGCGTGTGTCCGTTGCTTGGCTCGCACGGCTTGCTAGCCGGCCTTGCTTCTTGCTTGGTCGGTTAGTAAGGTTAATGATATAACCTTACAACCTAGTTTCCAACACACACACAATTCATACACTCAAACCCTAGAGACACAGAGAACCCTAATTCTCTCTGTGCCTCCAAAGTGAGTTTTTCCCAAAAGCAAAGTATCTTGATCAATTGTCTAAGCTACGATTATCAAAACGGATCTGATCGTGTCGGTGAACCAAGTAGAGGAACGACAAGTGGAGTTCTTTGTTCGTGTTCGTTGACAGATTATTGTGGAAAACACGCTTCGAATGTAAGTTTGCTTAATATGTGCTTTATACATGTTTCCTGGCTTTGGGGATTGTTCCGCACATGTTATTATGTTTAACTGTATTCCCCTACAGTGGTATCATGAGCCTTATGTATTCAAAGCATGAATTAGCATGATTATTATTGTTTTTGCATCTGTCGAAATTTTGGATTTTTTGTTGATTTTCGGAATTTTTACGAATTATTGGATGAATTGCGTATTATCAGGTCCGAAATAAAAAATCATCGCTTTTTCGATTTTTAAAACCCTAATCTGATGGAAAACGATTTTCTAACATCAACTCAGTGGAATAGAATTGCGAAAACAGGCCTCGAAGTATCGTTTTTTGGGCGTTTTTGTTAATTATTCATTAAAAATTAAAAGTGTCGGGAAGTAATTCAATTAAAAGGTCGACCTAAACTACTCGGAATTTCTTGAAATTTTTTTACAATGTTACTGGGTACATGATTGATCTATGGTAAAAATTTCAGATTTTTCCGATAAGTATAAATCCTAATTTTGCCTTTCCCCAATTCGTAAAATGTGCAACCCTAATTGAATTTTATTTAATTTTGGTTTAATAATTCGGTTAATTGGGGAAGGGGGTATAATTTCATGGGTCAGTGGCTAATTTTAAAAATTATTGGATTAAAATTTTGAATGGTTTCGTTAATTTTAATCGCACTTAAACCAAATTATTAATAGTCTGAAATTTAATTGTTTATGAACGATATAAAGTTTCGGATTTTATTAATTAAAAGTTCAAACTTTAAAGTTGATTCGATCGTTCTTGAAAGTTTGAATATCGTTAGCCCTTGATTTATTAATTTTACGAAATTGGATTGTCGTTAAAGTTTATTAAATCGTTGAAAATCGTTGTTTTTCTAAAATTAAATCGTAACTTTTTTGAAAAATAAAATTAATGCAAGTTCGTGAATTAAATTTAATTTTAATTAAGTTGGTCCGTTTTACGAACCAAAAACACGAACATGAGCATGGTGGAAGTATGGCTCGTCGAGCCATACGAGGCCATCGTGCTCGACCGAGCCATGCGACACGGGCAGCAGCAGCGATGCTGCGTGCCTCGTGCGCGTTGGGCGAGGAAGGGCAGGTGAGGTAGCTTTCGGGGCTGCGACGAAGCGAGGCGCAAGCCTTGCGACGTCGAGCACTCACGATGCACAACACGCAGCGCAGGGCAGCATCGCTGCAGGGACGCGCGGGCGCGAGCGATGGGGCGGGGTGCGTGAGCTCTTGCTCGTGTGCTCTTGGGCCTCACGCGAGGCGGGGCTAGGCGCAAGCCTAGCCCAATCAAGCAATTGGATTTTTTTAAAATCGTTTAATTCGTTGGGCTTCGTATATTTGCATTAATTTGGTCTAACAGGATATTTAATTTAATATTTTATTTCATAATTAATTATCCGGAATAATTATTGGTTTGAGTGGGAGCCACTAAATGAAATTAAAATGAAATAATTATTTTTATTATTTCGTAGGTCGCATTATTTTAATTAAATTCAAGTTTAATTAGAATAAAGTCTAAGGATTAATAATTTGGAAATTGATTAATCTTTTAGGACGCGTTTATGTGAACGTGAATTTAAATTAATTCACGTAAATACTTGCATATTAACATGGGCCATTCGTTTTAGCACACGAATGGATGAATGCGTAGAATATATATTTTATGCAATGCAGGTACTCCAAGTGACTAGTATGGCCAAATTTAGGATAGTTAAATACGGTCTGCGCACCGTTCTATCTTTGAATGTAAAGTTTTAAATATGGTCTGCGTACCATGGAAATTTTGATGTAATTTATTATTTTCAAGTATTTCTAAGTTTAGAACTTTAAGTTAGCATTTGAACGAAGATTCAAGACGATGCCAAGCTAACAAGGAGGTGATGAAGATTGGATGCTTCAAGACAAGAACTTTTGGGCCATACTAGATCACCAATTATTTATGCAGTTTAATATATATATTATGCGTGAATGTATGAATGTATGTATGCTTTGCATGAACAGGTTGTTTCCTATGAATCGATTAGTTTTAAGTTCACTAAATAATCGAACCAACATAGAAACAACTAGGTCCAAGTAATATTGAGTTTTAAAAATTGCCTTCCAAATCAACACTTACAAAAATCTAGGGATCTAAGATAGTAGGTTTACGCTAAAGCGAGGTGCTATTTTAGTTGACTTAGATGGTAAGGCATCCTAAAGGAGCACGTTGATTGTGGTTGCAACTCAAACAACAATGGCATTAAGTTGTGGCAATGGGATAAATTATGGCATTAATTTATTAACCAAGAGTAATTTGGAGATTACTAGCAATAGGTTTTGCTTACCTAAAATCTTAAACTACTTAAGACATGCTAAAGCTGCTTAAGGATTTAGGACTTTTGGGGTCTTGGAATCGTTTCATTCATTTTGGACCATGTTTTTACCTTTTTCATGAATGAAATGTTTTAATAGCTTTAATGATTGCATGTTTTTGCTTTTATATCAAAGTTATTGAATTGTATGAATGGTTATTTATTGCAAATTCTTTTCGATTGTAGTAATAAAAAATGGCCGCAAACAATAACACTTTCAACCTGCGTTCAATTCTCGACAAAGAGAAGTTGAATGGCAAAAATTTCCTCGACTGGCAAAGGAACTTACAAATAGTTCTTATGCATGAGGAAAAAGAATATGTCCTTGAGGAAGAGTTACCGGAAGAGGCTAGGCCGGAGATAACTCAAGCTGCCCTTAATATCGTTGGATTCAGGCCAACAGGAATGTCAAATGTGTGATGCTTGCATCCATGAGTCCTGAACTTCAGAAAACGTTCATTAACTCGGATGCTTACCAAATCATCTCGGAGTTGAAGAACATGTTTCAGGACCAAGCCAGAATCGAAAGATTCGAGACTCAAAGGTTGATCCTTGAGACTAAGCTCAAGAAAGGAGAACCAGTGAGCCCACATGTTCTTAAAATGATTGGACTCTTTGAGAACATGAGAGCTCTAGATTCTGACGTCTCAAATGAAATGGCTATTGACATCATTCTCCATTCGCTTCATAATGGCTATGACCAGTTCAAGTTGAATTACAACATGAACAGCATGGAGAAATCTCTTACTGAGCTTCACGGTATGCTGAAAACCGCTGAAAAGACGCTCAAGCAAGAGAATAAGCATGATATGCTTATGGTGCGTAAGGGCAAGAACTTCAAGAAATCAGGCAAGAACAAGGGCAAGAAGGGTAAGGGCAAGGCTTCACCCTCATCCAAGTCCAATGGCGTCGGTTCTGGTAAACAGAAAAGGGCGACTCGTTCTCCTGCCGACTCTGAATGCTTCTACTGCAAGAAGAAGGGGCATTGGAAGAGAGATTGCTTGAAGAAGAAGGAAGATGAGAAGAACGGGAACGTTGCTTCTCCTTCAGGTATGTATGTTATACATTGTAATCTTGCTAATTCTACTTCTTGGGTATTAGATACTGGTTGTGGCTCACACTTATGTTCCAATTCACAGGGACTAAGGAGAAGTAGAAAGCTTGATAAAGGCGAGATGGATCTACGCGTGGGAAATGGAGCACGGATTGCTGCATTAGCCGTAGGATCTTATTTTATTTCTTTGCCTAGTGGGTTTGTTTTGGAACTAGAAAACTGTTACTACGTTCCTAGTATCACCAGAAACATCATTTCCGTTTCAAGTTTGGATTCTAAAGGTTTTAGTTTTCAATTTAAAGACAATAGTTGTTCTTTTTCTTGGAATGGAATATTTTATGGTTCAGCACAACAAGAAAACGGTCTTTACGTGGTAGATACGAGCAAACACATTTATAACATAAATACTAAAAAGGTTAAAACTGGTGATTCGGATCTCATATTTCTGTGGCATTGTCGATTAGGCCATATAAACATAAAGCGCATGGAATTACTTCAACGGAAAGGAATTCTAGAATCATTCGACTTAGAGAAGATTGATCAATGCGAATCTTGTTTACTTGGCAAAATGACAAAGCAACCTTTCTCAAAGGTGGGAGAAAGAGCAAGCGAACTACTAGGGCTAATACATACGGACGTATGTGGGCCTATGAGTACGAAAGCTAGAGGTGAGTTCAGCTATTTCATAACGTTAACGGACGACTTCAGTAGATATGGCTATATTTACTTAATGAAGCACAAGTCTGAATCGTTTGAGAAATTCCGAGAATTTCAAAATGAAGTAGAGAATCAACATGGAAAGAAAATCAAAGCTCTAAGATCGGATCGAGGAGGTGAATATCTTAGCCACGAGTTTGATGACCATCTAAAAGAATGCGGTATTCTTTCTGAATTGACTGCTCCGGGGACACCTCAATGGAATGGAGTGTCGGAACGGAGAAACAGGACCTTACTCGATATAGTCAGGTCAATGATGGGTCAGGCTGAACTTCCTTTACAGTTCTGGGGACATGCGTTGCAAACTGCAGCACTCACACTGAATCGTGCTCCGTCAAAAGCTATTGAAAAGACTCCATACGAATTATGGACTAGGAAACTTCCAAAGTTGTCTTTTCTGAAGATTTGGGGTTGCGAAACATATGTCAAGCGATTAATTTCGGACAAGCTACAACCTAAATCTGACAAATGTTTCTTCGTTGGGTATCCAAAAGAAACTATGGGGTATTATTTCTACAACAAGTCAGACAACAAGGTATTCGTTGCTCGTGACGGTGTCTTTTTGGAAAGAAATCATATTTCCAAATTGACAAGTGGGAGAATAATAGACCTCGAAGAGATTCGAGACGAACAACGAACTCAGAACTCTTTAGAAGCAGTTCAAGTTGATGAACCTCCAAGGTCTTTAGAAGAGCCAGTGGGAGTAGTTCCTCAAAACGTTGTTGCCCCTCGTAGGTCAAATAGAACTATTTTTCAGCCGGATAGATGGACAGGCGTCCTCTTGACTGAAAACTTAGACGTTCTCATATTGGATAGTGATGAACCTTTGACTTACAAGCAAGCTATGACGAGCCCAAGCTCCATTAAATGGTTAGAGGCCATGCAATCTGAAATAGACTCCATGTCTGAAAATCAAGTCTGGGATTTGGTTGATTTGCCGGATGGGTTCACACCTATCGGATGCAAATGGGTCTTCAAATTGAAGAAAGACAAAGATGGAATTGTATACATATACAAGGCTAGATTGGTAGCAAAAGGTTACAGGCAAGTTCACGGCGTTGACTACGATGAAACCTTTTCTCCAGTCGCGATGCTTAAGTCTATTCGGATAATCCTTGCGATTGCCGCTTTTCATGACTATGAAATATGGCAAATGGATGTCAAAACTGCCTTCTTGAACGGTGTTCTTGAAGAGACTGTGTTCATGACACAGCCGGAGGGTTTTGTCTATCAAAAGAACCAAGGAAAGGTATGCAAGCTTAAGAGGTCCATCTACGGACTAAAGCAGGCATCAAGGAGTTGGAATAAACGATTTGATGAAGCTGTCAATAAGTTTGGCTTCATCAAGAATCAGGACGAATCTTGTGTATAAAAGAAAGTCAGTGGGAGTAAAATTGCATTTCTAGTCTTGTATGTTGATGACATACTGCTCATTGGAAACGACATTCCTATGTTGGAGTCTGTAAAGACTTGGCTCGGGAAGTGTTTCTAAATGAAGGACTTAGGAGAGGCACAATACATATTGGGCATCAAGATCTATAGAGATAGATCTAAGAGGATGATTGGACTAAGCCAAAGCACTTACATTGACAAAGTGCTAGCTAGGTTCAATATGATGGAAGCCAAGAGAGGCCATCTACCCATGTCACATGGCGTATATCTAAGCAAGAATCAGTGTCCCAAAACATCTGATGAGCGTAGAAAGATGAGTGGAATTCCATATGCTTCGGCTATTGGATCCATCATGTATGCTATGATTTATACAAGGCCGGATGTTTCGTTCGCACTCAGTGCAACGAGCAGGTACCAGTCAGAACCAGGTGAGGCGCATTGGACTGCTGCCAAGAACATCCTAAAATACCTGAAAAGGACTAAGGATCAGTTTTTGGTTTATGGTGGTACAGATGAGTTGATTGTTAAGGGCTATACGGACGCAAGCTTTCAAACCGACAAAGATGATTTCAGATCACAGTCTGGGTTTGTGTTCTGCCTCAACGGCGGAGCAGTAAGCTGGAAAAGTGCTAAGCAAAGCACTATTGCGGATTCTACAACTGAAGCCGAGTACATTGCTGCCTCAGAAGCAACAAAGGAAGCTGTTTGGATTCGGAAGTTCATCGAAGAACTTGGTGTTGTCCCCTCCATTAAAGGACCAGTGGCTTTGTATTGCGACAATAGCGGAGCCATTTCCCAGGCAAAGGAGCCGAGGAGCCACCAGAAGTCCAAGCACGTACTGCGGCGATTTCACATACTTCGAGAGATCGTTGAAAGAAAGCAAATCGAGATTTACAAGGTTGGAACTGACGACAACGTCGCGGATCCATTGACTAAACCGTTGCCACAAGTGAAACACAACGCACATGTAGCAACCATGGGAATCAAGCATGTTGGAGAATGGCTTTGATTTTCTAAGTATTGTTTTAGAACATCTGTTAGATCTATGTTTAAAACAATTGGTTTAACCATTTCATATTTATGAAATTTATTTATTTCATATTCATTTAATTGTGGTTTAGAATTAAATGATAAGTCCATGTGATTCAAATCATTCACATGGGATGTCAAGATGGATTCTTTGACAAAGAAACACCCATAAGTGAACTTGAATATTGAAGTCACAAAGGATCCCTAATCCAGGTCATTGAAAGGTGGACGACCAATGACTAATGAAGATTAGATTGCAAGTAGATTACTTAGTTCTATTTCTTGAACTAGAGTCACTGGATGTCAGAATCTTTTGCATAGATACTTATTGGATCTTGTATCGGATGGACCATGAGAACGCTTTAAGAGATTAAAGTCATGTCATAGGTAGTTCTCATTAATGGTGATTAGAAACCGTTCCTCAGAACATGAGCGATTATGTCTGCTCGTTTGAGAATTAGTTCGCTTTGATACTAGCTAAACGTCGCACCGTAAAAGGAGGATATAAAAGCAGTTATTGGGCGTACTATGAATCAAAGTGAGTTATCATAGATTGCAAGAATGTATTGTCCTCCTATCTTTGATAGGATATGGTGTTGTTGTGTAACAAGGCCTCTCGGAGAGTTAGATACTGTAAAATGCATGGCCGTGCTCAGAATGGTTAGGCTTAACCTTCTGCAAAAGTTTGACAGTTGAACTCTGTAATCCGAGAAACACTTCTGGACTTAATAAGGATGGCTTGGATCTTACCTTATGTTCAGTAAGTAACACTAAGTGACAAAGGAATGTGGATGCACACTTGTCTGAATGACAAGTGGGAGATTGAAGGAAATATGTCCTCCACCCAAGGTGCATTAAGTCTAATACAAAGGTTCATATTAATTGCGAACAATTAATCCGGTGAGATCAAGTGATCGGAACAGCTAGCTGGAGCAATGCTTCCGATCAGTGAGTTCTAATGGATATTGAACTCACAACTTACTCTTGACTGAACCTACAAGGTCACACCAATGACACGTAACAGATCACCGGATTAAATGAATCAGAAATTCATTTAATAGCTTTTCGGGAATTAGTTGGAAACGTATTATACGATACGACCTTTGTCGGAATCGTATATCGTATCGCGAATATTCGTAAGCTGGGCGACACGAATAAATCGTATCGTACGACGGTGATTCGTCGTATACGAAACGATAAATAATATATCGGAAATATATTAAATCGCGAATACGAAGGGCATCGGAGTTGCCGGCCCGTCGAGCCAAGCACGTAAGCGTGCAAGGCCCAACCAGTCAGCAAGCTCGCGAGCAAGGGCGAGCAAGACCAGCCCATTGGGCGCGAGCACGCAACAGCAAGCAAGAGCGCACAGCAGCGATGAGCGAGCAAGGCCCACGACCCAGCTGCTCGGCGCGCGCGCTGTGGGCTTCGGCCTGCAGTGTGTCGCTGGGCGCGGGCGTGTGTCCGTTGCTTGGCTCGCACGGCTTGCTAGCCGGCCTTGCTTCTTGCTTGGTCGGTTAGTAAGGTTAATGATATAACCTTACAACCTAGTTTCCAACACACACACAATTCATACACTCAAACCCTAGAGACACAGAGAACCCTAATTCTCTCTGTGCCTCCAAAGTGAGTTCTTCCCAAAATCAAAGTATCTTGATCAATTGTCTAAGCTACGATTATCAAGACAGATCTGATCGTGTCGGTGAACCAAGTAGAGGAACGACAAGTGGAGTTCTTTGTTCGTGTTCGTTGACAGATTATTGTGGAAAACACGCTTCGAATGTAAGTTTGCTTAATCTGTGCTTTATACATGTTTCCTGGCTTTGGGGATTGTTCCGCACATGTTATTATGTTTAACTGTATTCCCCTACAGATTCCTCCCTTCTCCTTCCAACGAGCTGTCAGGCGTTGGCTAAGAGCCCTTACTCCTACAGAAAAGGCTTTGTTGAAAGAATACCACTTAGAGGCACTTTTAGGCTTACAACAAATTAATATTGATTATAACTTTCTGTATGCAGCCCTGAGCTTTTGGGATTCCGATCACCATGTTTTTGTCTTTCGGGGCAATGAAATATGTCCTTTGCCAGATGAATTCGCTGCGATCCTTGGTTATCCTACTAATGCTACTCCTGCCACCCCTGGCACCATTGAAGAGGGTAAAACAACCATAGGGGCTTTCCTAGGACTAGATTCTAACATGCTTGCTGAGATTGTTGTGGGTGATGAGGTTAATTTGGCAAAGCTTGTAAAACATCACTTTAGACCTAGTAAAAATATGACCGAACAGAAATTGAACATTCGAGCCCTTGTATTTTGCTTGTTGAATCATTATTTGCTGTGGAATAACAATGGCGAGTTCGGTGACATAAGGTTGATCCCCTTGATTAGCCAGATGGAAAGTTGTTGTTCTATTATGCCGTTGGTTGTTCCCGAGACTTTGCTGAGTGCGGATGAGTTGAAGAAGGATGCCAAATCTGAATATTTTAAGGGGAGCCCCCTATTGCTGCAGGTAATCGATCTTTCTTTTGCGCACACATATTTTTTATATTTTTTCGTTCGTTCTGCCTGGAGCTGATTCTCAGCGCCCAGGGCTGGGCGTTAGAATTTTTGGCGCCTGTTCCTGGGCGTTGAAACTGCGCCCCAGGTTTCGTTTGTTTATTTTTTTTAATTATCTTATCGTACCCGTTTTTTTTTGCAGATTTGGCTCATGGAACGACTTAGGCTTTTAGAAACTCCTGCCGATCCTAAACATTATCGTCCTATAGCCTTGGGAAATCGAAAGTATTTGCACCGAGGCCAGGACGAGGCCGAGTGGGCTTCCTTTTTTACTCATGGTATCTGTTCTATTAAGTGGGTGGTGCCGTGGTGGGGTTTGACTACTATGACGGGGGGTTCTGATGTGTCAGTTTATGTATCTTTGCTGGGGCTATCTCGGCCCATTTATATCTTTCCTTACCGAGTCATGCGTCAATACGGCTTAAGGCAGACCATCCCATTTTCTGATACAGTACCACCTAAAGTAGCGGCCTTTTCACAAGCACGGGTTCAAGCATGGGCTAAATATTATGATGGTCTCCCGCGTTGGGCTGTGGCTACAAATGGCTTTGTGGGTCTTTTCGAAAACTACAAGTTGTGGATGAGTTTCGATGATAAAGCTGTGAGGACCGAGGCTCGAAATGGTGAGGCGGCTGAGCTTTTGATACCTCCTATTCGGGTTAGGTATGAGGGTCGTGATTCTGCCAATCCTCGCACCCATGGTATTAAGACTGTGAAAGCTCATCCTGATCCAAAGTGAAAGGAAGTTCCTCCCCGTTCCAATTCTAGGCCTAAGAAGATGCCTAACATGAAGGGGCCTGCCGTTGCTAAAAGAAATGCAAGCTCTCGCGGAGATCGTCGCCGGAACAATGTATGGGTTAGGAAAGCTCAGCCGCTAGTAGAACCAGTGACTAATCCAGTTGATGTTGATAATCCTTCCCCCACCATTGTTTGTGCCCTTGAGGCTGAGCGGGCTATAACGGTTCAAACTGAGAATGTTTCTGAGGCCTTGCCATCTTTGGAAGTTAGTGTCCAGGAGCCGGTTCTTATGGAGATTGATATAGGGGCAGCGCACAAACCTGTGGAGGTGGACCCCGCAAACATTCCGCTCTACAAGACTTTATTTGATGATCCGAAAGAACTAGAGTAGTGTAGTTCTTGCTAGGGTGTAGGTGCCCTTTATTTATTTCAGCTGTGTTTGTTTTCCATTCCTTAGCACTTTTGTTTTCCTTCTTATCATTTTTTAATAAAGGCGGATTTATTTTTACTTTCATTTTTTGCTTCTCCTCTTTTTTCATTTTTTTATATATTTGCTCATGTCTAACACTTTTGCACAACGTATATATATATATTTTACTTGATTGGACCGAATCCATAAATAGGATTGCCTACGTATCTTTGTTAAATAATTTTAACTTTGAATCAGGTCGCGCGTAGTTCTAGCTAGAATAAATTCTAGGATGCCGAATTTAATAGATATGCTCTGAGGTGGAAACATATTATTTGATCGGTGAAATGAGTGAAGTTTCATCATTATTTTAATCTGCTGTTTTTTCCGTAAGCCGTGTATCTGCACATAAAAATGAAATTCCATGTGTTTTTTTGTTTTTTTGTATGGCTATTTTTCGGTACGCATATCTGAATACGTGTTGTGCCCCCCAAGTGTTCGTTATTTTTCCGTTATGTGCGGATAAAATGACGAGCACTTCTGGGAAAAATTTGGCAGGCAGAGAGTTTCAACGCCCAGGCTGGGGCGTCAAAGATTTCGGCGCCCAGCCCTGGGCGTTGAAAATGATTTCTGGGCGGTCTTTTTTCGACGCTTTTCTTCACATGTTCTTGCATTTATTTCTTTTCTCTTTTTTTGTTTTACTTTTTACTCGTATTGAAATCAATTTTGACGCTATTTCGGAGGCTTTTTTGACTGTTAGCGTGAGACGCATTTTTGTCCGGATTAATTTTTTCTATTCATGACTCGAAATGGTTTTGAGAATGGGGTTGGTGTGTGGAAGATATGAAGATCTTTGTGTAGGCTTTTGAGTGGGCCGAGGTGTGCGTTGACGTGGGGGGCGGTGTTTATTATTTTATGAATTTTTTTTAAGCAACATTTGCATTGTTTGGATTTGATTTCCTTTTTGATTTCTTTGAGTTGCATGGGTTAGACCCTTATGTTTTGGCAATATGATAGTGTGGTTCATTTTCGGATTTTTTTTTTGAATTTCAATGTCACGATTCAAGACCGAGTGGGCCTTGTTTATTGGGCCTAGAGTGGGCCGCTTCTTTGTTTTTTGTATTTGCAAGTACGTTTAGTGCTTATTTAGTGTTAGAATAAAAGTTTTTAGGAGAAATCTTACGCCTTTATTAATTTGGAAAGTAAGGAAAACACACTGAAATAAAATTTGCCTATATTCTAAGGGGTCTTAGGACCATCTAAAGCCTTTTTTTTTCTATCAATCTAAAGAACTACTAGGCGTTTTTCTTTACTAAGGTGCTCTCTATGGCTCAAGCTTTGGGTTTAGTTTCGTAAAACTTTGGTCCTTCGCCGGTACTCATCTTGAATTCTATTCCCTTTGTGTTGACCCACTGACATGTCTTCACCCATCCGTTCTCGGCCTCTTCTAGTGTCGATGCAGGAGAGATTAACCGGGTTGGATCGAAACCTTCATCTTGTAAAGCTAGGGTAGTCATCACAGTCTCGTCCTCCATAGGCCTCGATTCGTTAAACAACGTCCATAGAGCCTGGTTGTCCAATATTTCAGCTGTTTTGGTCTTGGTGAGGTGAGGTGCCTCATCCAAGGTATGGCAGTCATGGAAAATTTCAGATCTGGGCCAAGTTTCAGTAAAGAGGTCCTGGCTCGATACTTGAGACAGGTAGACATCTTCAGCATCATCATCCCACACACTGCACACTTCTCTCTCGATTTGATCCATAGGGACCATGGCGAGTGGTGCACCTTGGGGCGTAATATACGCCGTAGGGTCAAAGTTCATATTTTCTGGTTGGTCAAGAGAGATGTGACAAGAACCGAGTGGGCTCTTGTTGTTGTTGGGTTTGCCAACATTGGGGAGAGGTGTTATTTCATCCTCTATCATGTCCTGGATTATGTTTTTTAGACTCCAGCAGTTTTCAGTATCATGCCCATTCCCTTGATGGAACTCGCAGCGAGCGCCCTCGACCCAGTACTTATTTTTGACTGGAGGGTCGGGTGTGGGGCCTATGGGCCTTAGTTTTCCTTGATTGGTTAGTCTTTGGAAAGCTTGTACTAGAGTCGACCCGAGTGGGGCAAACTTTCGATCTCGGGTCCACCTTCTCGGGCTCCTTTGGGTTGGGGTTTCTTCCACAGCATGGACCTCTTGGGCTTGGGGCGTGGCCCTTGTAGTAAGTGCTACTCTTGTATGCAGGTTTGCTTTGTACTGTTTGTGTGAGGTCATCCTCGATCTTTATTCCTACATCATAAACCCTCTTGAAGGTATCAAGGCCCAAGTATCTAAGATTTTGTTTGTAAATTGGGTCCAGGTTGTCAATGAATTTTTGGACTAATTCGGTTTCAGGAGGCCAAATGACCAGTAATGCAAAATGTTTGGCTTGCGCAGCCGCTAAGGATTCGTTTTCCATTTTCAGTTGGTTCATGAGTAGGGTCATTTGGGCCATTTGGTTCTGTAGCTCTTCTATAGACATGTTTGAGGGTGCGAATCGAGGTTGGGGAAGCGGAGATCCTTGAAATGAGGGATGACGGACGGAACCTGGAGTTACTAAACCTTGCGTCGGTGATGTAGCTTCGAGACGCACTAACCTTTGATTTTCAGATCGGCACCAAGTGGCAGGACCAGCCCTATGCATAAGATAAGCTAAAGTTTAGGCCCAAAGTTTTAAGCGTTACTTAGTCTAGACTTTTGACTCTCTCTATTGGGTTTTTTTTTATTCTCTCCTTTGTTGGTACACTTTTTAGTTTTTTTCTTGGTCATTCTTTGGATTTTCGAAACACTTGCCCGTGTGACATTCATAGTTATTAGCACGCTCGGTTTTGGTGCCGAACATTGTCGTCGTAGGAGCCCTATCAACGACGCAAAGAGTTATTTATTATTATTTTTTTAGTCGCTTTTAGAATCGAGTGCCTTTTCATACGCCCTCGCAGCAAATTTTTTTACGAAAAGTTTTTTTTTTTGCTACGTATTTTCTTTATGCGCGGGCACCGAGGCTGTTGTGCCTGACCAAAAGGCCAGGCAGCAACTTCAGCGCCCAGCAAAGGGCGTGAGAAATATTGGCGCCCAGCCAGGGGCATTGAAAATGCGTCCCTGGTTGGTCCTCGTCTTTCGTCTGCGTATATCTTTTCGTTTATGCGACTTTGATTTTGCATGCTTGCCTAATAACGTCCTTTACGCGTTGTGCAGCGTTGTGGGATTCGTTACGGGCCCTCCTGAGCGTCGCTTATTTTTGTGGCGATCGTTCGGGGTTGCGGAACACGTATCTTGGTATAGCTTTTTGGCCAATTGGTTTATGAATGTTTGGGCAATTTTTAAGGTCGTTGGTTTTCTAGCATTATTTGTCACACACAATCATATAATTCGCTACACATAACTAACATTACATCATGAGGCAAAATAATAATATGTCATGTAGTTTATAATAGGCTTCTATGGGTAGTATTTGCGCCGGCTTGGTACCGCTTCTATCGCAGATCCAACACATGCCCCGGTCGAGGTAGTGCCTTCAACAGACGAATTTCGCCCGATAGGTCAATCACGATGTAAGCCAAGGGGGCATGCACCAATGAGAGGGACCTAGTGGGCGAGTGATTGGGTTTGGGACGGGTGTACTACTAGCGAAAGTGCCGAGTGGACAACATTCGAAGCGTATGCACCCCCCGGTTGGCGATGGGTATCCTTAGTCCCAACTCCCGAGATGAAACAACCAAGGGAGCCAAGATTCGTTATGCGGTTCTGTCCGTTCACATTAATATGCTGATTTTCAGGTCGTCCCAACTTGATGGGGAAATAAAGGCGGGGTAGGATCGTTTCACCCTTCGGCTATTTTGATTACCTACGAGCACGGGTATTTCCTTCACTATCCCCAGTGTGAAGGAAATAATGCCCTTGGTCCTAGTATGCATTCAATGTTAAGTCTAATAAATGCGGTTCTGTATTAATTAACAAGTTAATAATTCAGTGAGATCAAGTGAGCTGAATGCCTAGCTAGAGGCCGCTTCAGTTCAAGTAGAATTAATGATATTAATCCACAGCTTACTCTTGACTGAACCCGTAGGGTCACACAAATAGTACGTAAACGGATCAAGTATTTAATGGCATTAAATACTCCATCTATGGATATTCGGAATCGACGGATCTTGGTTTCAGTGGGAGCTGAGATCGTCACAGGCAAGAAATGAATACTCCGGAAACGATGATATTGCCGGAAACGGAAATATGGATCGTATCGGAAATATAAATATTATCCAAGTCGTAGATGTTGCCGGAAACGGAAACATGGTACGTATCGGAAAATATTATCGGAAATGGAAATATTGCCGGAATCGGAAATATTGCCGGAAACGGAAATATTGTCAGAATCGGAAATATTATCGGAATCGGAAAATAATTCCGGAAACGGAAATATTAAATATTTGTTCGAAACGGAAATTAATTCCGGAATCGGAAATATTAAATGTTGTTCGTATCGGAAATGAATTCCGGAGTCAGGATTTTAATCGGAAGCGTATCGTACGAATTAGCATCGGACGAGGCCCGCTAGACGAAGGCCCAGCACGAAGCCAGGCCATCGCCCAGCGAGCCGCACGCAGCAACGCACGCCTCGACCAGGCCCAGCGCAAGGCCAGGCCCAGCCAAGGGCGCGCGCGCACGCAGCACCGCACATGGGCTGTGCGCTTGTCGTGGGCCGCAAGGCCTGCGCGGGTGCACGGCTTGTACGATGCGTGTGCGGGAAATCCTAATTCTATTAGGATTCGTGCGAAGATTAAAATCCTAATCTTATTAGAATTGCTTTGTTATTTAGAGTCCTAATAAAGTTCTAATTAACAAATCCACATCCTAGTAGGATTACAATTCCTTTTCCATACCTCTATAAATAAGGGCCTAGGGTCATTATTTATATACAAGTTTTCAAGTATTCAAAGCCAGGATTTTTAAGCAGAAAAATCAGCCATAACTCTTGCCCATTTAGCCGAAAATAAGTAGTAACTTAAGGGCGATTCTAGTTGGTCAATCTTAAGGCGGATCCGGACGTGCTGTGGACTATCTACGGAGGGACGACACTTGGAGTCCTAAAGACTTGTTCTTGTTCGGTTCGGGCGCAGCTAGGGAAGGCACGCAACAAAGAGTATGCATCTAAACTATGCTAAATGATTATGTGTAAATAATATGCTTTCCTGGCTTTATGGTTTTTTCCGCATGATTTATGTATTGTCATATGTATCATAACCTAACAGTGGTATCACGAGCCTCTTATTATTTTCATAATCTAAATTGCATGAACATGGTTAAATATTACAAATTTGCAAGAATTAAAAAGGGTGATTAATTTTCGTAATTGTTAATTAATTGCAAATTGCGTTTATTTAATTATACGTACGCAGTTTTTCGGCAGTTTCTTCGTTACTCATCCAAATCGAGTGATTTTTGTGTCAATTCCGCATGTAAAAGGCATTCTAAAATTTTGACAAAAACAGTATTTTCCGGCCAAACCCAGAATTCTCAAATTCGAAGCCTAACTATGACTTTTCGGAGGTTTTAGTTTTTCGAATGCAAAATTTCGTAAATTTAAGATGTTAAATTAAATATTTGCGATTCTTGTTGATAAATCTTGAATTTTTTGATTGACCTACTATATATGTTTAACAAGTTTGAATGCCTAGCCTTGTTAATTATACAATCTAATTTGTAATTATGATTAATTTGTTGAAAATTGGAATAATTTAGAATTAATTTGATTTTCATAATTAGTTATAATTTAATTAGATACCTATGATTAAAAACCACCATAAAAATTGTAAATTTATGTTAAATTTTAAATTTTTATGACCTAGACTTGAATCCATGTTAATCGGAAATCAATTGAATAATAAATTTTTGATTTTTCGCCCTAAAATTATGAAATTAATATTAATTATTAATTTGTCATTAATTTTGAATATAAATTTTAAATTTTATGCGATTCGCTCATATAACTTGCACGCACAAAGCAATGGACGCTACGTGTTACCCTTAAGGGGTGTTGTATAGTGCGGGCATGTGACGACGAGCAAGGGAGCTCGTCGCCCATGCGGTACGAAAGCAATGAGCAAGGCCATGGTGCACGAGCACAAGGCAGCAGCCCTGCCTTGTGTCGTGGGCTGTGTGCAATGGGCGAATGGGCGAGGGCGAGAGCAAGGCACGAGCAGTCGCGTGTGGGCAGCAAGCGAGCTGCGCCACAGCGCGCACTGCCTCTCGCAAGCGTGCGGAGCCTCGCGCGCAGCGAGCGCAAGCTCGCGTGCCACGAGTGCTGCGCCAAGCATCGATCGCTCGCGCGCAGCGAGCGCTGTTGTGCGTGCAACGAGCGCTGCGCCCAACGATGGCGTGCGAGTGCTTGTTGCGACATGTGACGAGCGCTGCGCCCAGCGATGGCGTGCGAGTGCTTGTTGTGCGTGCGACGAGCTCTGCGCCCAGCGATGGCGTGCGAGTGCTTGTTGCGACGTGCGACGAGCGCTGCGCCCAGCGATGGCAAGCAGCTCGCTATTGCAACGTACGACGAGCGCTGCGCCCAGCGATGGGCTGCGGCAGCATGCTCGTGCGTCGAGCGCTGGCGCGCGCAGCGAGCACCAGCTCGCGTGATGCCTTGCGATGGTGAGCAGCAGCGATGCGACGCAGCGCATGGGCTGCGCGCACATGGCCAGCGATGGCTGTGTGCGTGTCGCCCATAGGCGTGCGATTCGTGGGATTGTTACGTTGCGATTAAATCGTTTTGAAATTTTAATTTGAAATTTTCAGTTTACGTAATTTTAATTAATTTTAAAATTAATAATTTAAATTATTTTCTTGGATTTTAATTTTGAAAATTGTAATTATAATAAATTTTATTTATTCTAATTATTTTACTAAAATTAAAATCATGAATTAATTTAAATACGACTGAAATTAAATTAAACTTTTTGGATTCAATTATAAATTAATATTGGCTTTAAATTTTAATTAAATTTGTATGTTTCCGGTTAGACTAGAAATACATTTTTATGTTTAAAATTAGTAAAGCATATGAATTTATTGGTTTAAGTGGGAGCCCTTTTTAGTCATAAACTCTTGATTAGGTCTACAAATCCTTACGGTTAAAACAACTTGATTAGAATTAATAAGGAATGAATAATTTGTAGATTATTGGTGCCCTTGATTAATTGCTGCAAATGTTTACGTGATGCATGATGTGTTTTACTAACCAGCTATGTGGGCCATTCATGATAATGAATGGGTGAATGGTATATATTGTATATGTACTGTTTTGCAGGTTATGAAGTGACTAGTATGGCCCAGATAGGATAGAAAATATGGTCTGCGTATCATTAATTTGAATGTAATTGGTCTAAAGTACCAAAGTTGTTTTTCAATTCAAATATGGTCTGCGTACCATCAAATAGTTGTAATTAGTTTTAATTATAGCTTATCCTATTTGAAGAAAATGGTGCCTCCCACGGAGATTTTCAAGACGGACTTTGAAGTTAAAGCTTCAAGATGAAGTCGGGCCATACTAGATCACATTTATCTTATCCATGTTTTAAGTTATTTATTGCTTTTAAATATGTCTTAAAATGCATGAGATCAAAGCTTGATTATGTTGCATGATTAAGGATTTTAGTTCACTTAAAATCTAACCAACATAGTAAGAGCATTAAGTTCCAAACTTCAAAATTGAGTTAAAAGGTGCCATGCCAAAATATACACTTGCATGGATATCCTTTACATCAATCTAGTAATAGTTTTCGCTCAGCGAGGTGTTACTTATTGGTCCTAAAGGGGCAAGGTACACAAATAATTGTGAGTACATGTTAGTTTTGGTGAAACTCAACGATATAAGTAAGGAGTCCTTTTATGTCGTGGCAAAATCGATAGGTTTACCTAATAAGTTCTTAGACGTGCCTATCAACCAAGAGTAGTTTCTAGACTATTAGCAAAAGGCTTTTGCTTACCTAAAATGTTTTAGAATTGAGTCGACAAACTGTGCTTAATTCTTCAATGGTTTTAGGGTCTTGGAATCATTTTATTCACACCTGCCGGAACACATAATTCGAATAAAATGCTAATGACTTGTTTAAATTGCATGATTGCTTTCATTTTCAAGTTATTATTCATGATAAATGTTTAGACTTTGCATGCTTCAATGAATGTTTTAATTATTGTTTATAATTAAATATCTTGCACTGCAATAAATCCTTTTAGAAAGGTAACAGTAAATTTCCTCGATTGGTAGTGAATTCAAGAACGATTCACGAAAATGAGAGAAAATGAGCGATTTAAAATGTACGTTTCTTTTAGCGACTTTTATGGTTGTTTTCGAGTATCAAAGTCGAATGGCAAACCGATTGGTGCTTGTGAATTCAAAATACAATGTAGTTTTGAGATCATAAAGCATTGAGTTTAAACACTCAGCTTTACCAATGGTTAACAACCTAATATCTTTGTCCATTTAATTCTCGAATGAGTCTAGTCCCTAGACATTCGAATAGATCGATACTTAGAGAACTTTAGAAGCTTCTGGTAAGATCATCTAGTTGAAACAAAATATTCAACATAAATTAAAATGGTAAAGAACCTTGTTGGTGACATTGGACATGTCTAACAAAGTATAAAAGTCAACACTAAAGAATTCAATTCTTAAGACTATAAGAAAGGGTACAAGAAATAGGAAAACAAAGGAACAAATGAAAGGAATTTATAATTCCGTTTCTACCTATAAGTTTATGTTTAAAGAGAAGTGACCTAGGAATCAAACTTCCTTGGTATCATATACCGCTTGAGGTTCTTACTTCGGTAATAACTCAAACAATGGAAGCTAGGATACACTAATGACCTACAAGTGGGAAATGAAGCATGGCAATGCTACATTAGTTGTAGGGTCATCTAGTTTGTTTTAAGTCCTTTCAAAGGCTGGAACTTAATGGCTATTTTGTTCCATAATCAACATACCTAAATTTCTGTTTTCAAACACAGAAAGACTCACATTCAAGAAAAACAAAAATAATGTTTGTTTGTTTATTTGAATGAAATGGTCAATTACAGGTTGAGTCAATATGCTTGATTAAAACAAACAACTCTTTAAAGAACTTTACTAGGTTCAAATCAACCCCTTAATTTGAGTTCCACTAATCTTTGGCATTGTTGCTTAGACCATATCAACAAGTTAACATTCAAAAGCTCTATTTTGATGGACTTTTGAAAGTTGATTAATTTCTAGATCATTTTAAGACAACTAGTCTTACTTGTTGAAAGTAACAAAAGATATGAACTATTGTTAGAACGCCTAGACAATAGAGTTCAAAGCTAAAGAAAGATTTTATGACTTTATTATTTCACATGGATTTGAGTGAATATAGGTTTATTTACTCAAATGTGATATAAGTTGAATCTGTTTGGCTAGTTCAAAGATTCAGAAGTATAAAATCCACTTGGCAAGAAATCATAAAGATCTAGGTTAGATCATGTTACTTGAGACCAAATATGATCATCAATGATTGTGTGTTGTAATTTCACAATCTAGGTCCATAAGATATGGCATATCTTAGTTGGAAAAATCGAAGTCAATTAGTACTTGATTCGATCAATGATGAATCATAAAGACTTTTCCTATAATTTCTAAAACAAAATGCTCAACTACCACCAAACTAAACCAAATTCGTCAAAGCTATTGAAAAGTAATTTCAGGATATCTTTTCAATTATATATATCTAAAGAGTTGCTAAACTCAGTGGGAGCTTAGTGTTTGTTATTCAACAAACTAAGGCCCAAGTCTAGATATATGTTTCATTGTGATTTATTCAAATGAGACACAAGGGTATTGTTTCTTGAAGGAAATAATGCCCTTGGTCCAAGTATGCATTCTATGATAAGTCTAATAAATGCGGTTCAGTATTAATTAACAAGTTAATAATTCAGTGAGATCAAGTGAGCTGAATGCCTAGATAGAGGCCGCTTCAGTTCAAGTGGAATTAATGATATTAATCCACAACTTACTCTTGACTTAACCCGTATGGTCACACAAATAGTACGTAAACGGATCAAGTATTTAATGGCATTAAATACTCCATCTATGAATATTAGGAATCGACGGATCTTGGTTTCAGTGGTAGCTGAGATCGTCACAGGCAAGAAATGAATACTCCGGAAACGATGATATTACCGGAAACGGAAATATGGATCGTATCGGAAAAATAAATATTATCCAAGTCGTAGATGTTGCCGGAAACGGAAACATGGTACGTATCGGAAAATATTATCGGAAATGGAAATATTGCCAGAATCGGAAATATTGCCGGAAACGGAAATATTGTCAGAATCGGAAATATTATCGGAATCGGAAAATAATTCCGGAAACGGAAATATTAAATATTTGTTCGAAACGGAAATTAATTCCGGAATCGGAAATATTAAATATTGTTCGTATCGGAAATGAATTCCGGAATCGGAAATTTAATCGGAAGCGTATCGTACGAATAAGCATCGGACGAGGCCTGCCGGACGAGGGCCCAGCACGAAGCCAGGCCATCGCCCAGCAAGCCAAGCGCGCCACACGAACAGCCAAGGCCACGCCAGGCCCAGCGCAAGGCCAGGCCCAGCAGGCCGAGGCAGCGCGCACAGCGCGCGCAGCGCGCGCAGGAGCTACGTGGGCTTGTAGCTCGCGTAGGCCTCGCTGTGTGGGCTGCTGCTCACACGCACGCGCATGGGCGGCCCATCGTGGCTGCCGTGTGTGTGTGCGTGAGTGTTTGTGTTCATGCACGATTCCTAAAACATGCAGAGTTCGGTTAATGATAAAATTCCTAATTCTATTAGATAAATTAATTAATTAGAGTTCTTGTAGGATTCTAGGTTTAATTAATTTGTATCTGAATAGGATTCCAATTCCTTTCCATACCCCTATAAATATGTGGCCTGGGTTCACAATTTATAACGAGTTTCAAAGTATTCAAAGTGAGTTTTTGAGAGAAAAATTCAATCACACATCTTGCTCAAAAGTGCCGAAAATTCTAGTACCTTAAGGGCGATTCTAGTTGGTCAATCTTAAGGCGGATCCGGACGTGCTGTGGACTATCTACGGAGGGACGACACTTGGAGTCCTAAAGACTTGTTCTTGTTCGGTTCGGGCGCAGCTAGGGAAGGCACGCAACAAAGAGTATGCATCTAAATTATGCTATATGATTATGTGTAAATAATATGTATTCCTGGGTTAATGGTTGTTTCCGCATGATTTATGTAATATCATATGTATCATAACCTAACAGTGGTATCACGAGCCCCTTATTATTTTCATAATCTAATTTGCATAACATGGTTAAATATTACAAATTTGCAAGAATTAAAAGGGGTGATTAATTTTCGTGATTGTTAATTAATTGCAAATTGCGTTTATTTAATTATACGTACGCAGTTTTTCGGCAGTTTCTTCGTTACTCATCCAAATCGAGTGATTTTTGTGTCAATTCCGCATGTAAAAGGCATTCTAAAATTTTGACAAAAATAATTATTTTTCTGCCGAACCCAGAATTCTCAAATTCGAAGCCTAACTATGACTTTTCGAAGGTTTTAGTTTTTCGAATGCAAAATTTTGTAAATTTAAGATGTTAAATTAAATATTTGCGATTCTTGTTGATAAATCTTGAATTTTTGATTGACCTACTGTATATGTTTAACAAGTTTGAATGCCTAGCCTTGTTAATTATGCAATCTAATTTGTAATTATGATTAATTTGTTGAAAATTAGAATAATTTAGAATTAATTTGATTTTCATAATTAATTATAATTTAATTAGAAACCTATGATTAAAAACCACCATAAAAATTGTAAATTTATGATAAATTTTAAATTTTTATGACCTAGACTTGAATCCATGTAAATCGGAAATCAATTGAATAATAAATTTTCGATTTTTCGCCCTAAAATTATGAAATTAATATTATTTATTAATTTGTCATTAATTTTAAATATAAATTTTAAATTTTTATGCGATTCGTTCATAAAACTTGCACGCACAAAGCAATGGACGCTTCGTGTTACCCTTAAGGGGTGTTGTATAGTGCGGGCATGCGACGACGAGCAAGGGAGCTCGTCGCCCGTGCGGCACGAATGCAATGAGCAAGGGCGTAGTGCACGAGCACAAGGCAGCAGCCCTGCCTTGTGTCGTGTGCCACGAGCAATGAACAAATGGGCATGGGCGAAACGCAAGCCAAGGCAGTCGCGTGTGGGCAGCAAGCGAGCTGCGCCACAACGCCCACTGCCTCGCGCAAGAGCGCGCAGCCTAGCGAGCGATGTCGCGCGCACAGCGAGCGATGGCTCGCGCGCACAGCGAGCGCTGGCGAGCGCGAACTGCGAGCGATGGCTCGCGTGCGACGAGCGCTGGCGCGCGCGCAGCGAGCACCACAGCGTGCGATGGCTTGCGATTGGTAGAGCAGCAGCTATGCGACGAGCGCATGAGCTGCGCGCATATGGCCAGCAATGGCTGTATGCGTGCGGCCCATGGGCGTGCAATGCGTAGGGTGTTTGCGTTACGATTAGATCGTTTTGAATGTTTAATTTGATAATTTCAATTCACGTAATTTTAATTAATTTTAAAATTTATAATTTAAATTATTTTCTTGGATTTTAATTTTGAATATTGTAATTATAATAAATTTTATTTATTCTAATTATTTTACTAAAATTAAAATCATGAATTAATTTAAATAACGACTGAAATTAAATTAAACTTTTTGGATTCAATTATAAATTTATATGAGCTTTAAATTTTAATTAAATTTGTATGTTTCCGGTTAGACTAGAAATATATTTTTATGTTAAAAATTAGTAAAGCATATGAATTTATTGGTTTAAGTGGGAGCGCTTTTTAGTCATAAACTCTTGATTAGGTATACAAATCCTTAAGGTTAAAACAACTTGATTAGAATTAATAAGGACTGAATAATTGGTAGATTATTGGTGCCCTTGATTAATTGCTGCAAATGTTTACGTGATGCATAATGTGTTTTACTAACCAGCTATGTGGGCCATTCATGATAATGAATGGGTGAATGGTATATATTGTATATGTACTGTTTTGCAGGTTATGAAGTGACTAGTATGGCCCAAATAGGATAGAAAATATGGTCTGCGTACCATTAATTTGAATGTAATTGGTCTAAAGTACCAAAGTTATTTTTCAATTCAAATATGGTCTGCGAACCATCAAATAGTTGTAATTAGTTATAGCTTATCCTATTTGAAGAAAATGGTGCCTCCCACGGAGATTTTCAAGACGGACTTTGAAGTCAAAGCTTCAAGATGAAGTCGGGCCATACTAGATCACATTTATCTTATGCATGTTTTAAGTTATTTATTGCTTTTAAATATGTCTTAAAATGCATGAGATCAAAAGCTTGATTATGTTGCATGATTAAGGATTTTAGTTCACTTAAAATCTAACCAACATAGTAAGAGCCTTAAGTTCCAAACTTAAAAATTGAGTTAAAAGGTGCCATGCCAAAATATACACTTGCTTGGATATCCTTTACATCAATCTAGTAATAGTTTTCGCTCAGCGAGGTGTTACTTATTGGTCCTAAAGGGGCAAGGTACACAAACAATTGTGAGTACATGTTAGTTTTGGTGAAACTCAACGATATAAGTAAGGAGTCCTTTTATGTCGTGGCAAAATCGATAGGTTTACCTAATAAGTTCTTAGACGTACCTATCAACCAAGAATAGTTTCTAGACTATTAGCAAAAGGCTTTTGCTTACCTAAGATGTTCTAGGATTAAGTCGACAAACTGTGCTTAGTTCTTCAATGATTTTAGGATCTTGGAATCATTTTATTCACACCTGCCGGAACACATAACTTGAATAAAATGCTTAATAAACATTGAATTATGCATGTATGCTAGAATTTAAGTTTATTAAGAGAAACTGTGAATGGTTATTTATTTGTTTATTCTTTTCAATTGTAGTTTTTAATATGGCAAACAACAATTCATTCAACATTCGATCAATTCTCGAAAAGGAGAAGTTGAACGGGAAAAACTTCCTTGACTGGCAAAGGAACTTGCAAATAGTTCTTATGCAGGAAGAAAAGGAGTATGTCCTAGATGAGGCGATGCCCGAAGCTGCAGGCGACGGGGTCACTCAGGCAGCCCTCAATCGTTGGATTGATGCCAACAAGGATGTGAAATGTCTAATGCTCGCCGCCATGAGTGCGGATCTGCAGAAAACGTTCATCAACTCAGATGCTTTCACAATCATCAGTGAGTTGAAGAACATGTTCCAAGATCTGGCTCGAGTCGAAAGATTCGAGACTCATAGGCAAATTCTTGAGACCAAGCTTAAGAAAGGCGAGCCCGTAAGTCCACATGTTCTCAAAATGATTGGACTCATTGAGAATATGAGTCGGCTGGATCAGCAATTTTCTCAGGAAATGGCTATAGACACCATCCTCCATTCTCTTCATAGCGGGTATGATCAGTTCAAACTGAACTACTGTATGAATAGTCTGGACAAAACGCTCACTGAGCTTCACGGTATGCTGAAGACCGCTGAAAAGACGCTCAAAAGTGATAAGCAGAATGTGCTTATGGTGCGTGGGGGCAAGTTCAAGAAATCTGGAAAGAAGAGGAATGCTAAGAAAGGTGGCAACAAGGCCAGCCCAACTAAGCAAACTGGCGCCAAATCTGTAAAGAGGAAGGTCAGTCAACCCACTTCTGAATCCGAATGCTTCTACTACAAGAAGAAGGGGCATTGGAAGAGAGATTGCTTGAAGCTAAAGGAAGATCAGAAGAACGGAACAGTCGTTCCATCTTCAGGTATTTTCGTTATAGACTGTATACTTGCTAATTCAACTTCTTGGGTATTAGATACAGGTTGTGGCTCACACTTATGTTCCAATCCACAGGGACTAAGAAGAAGTAGAAGGTTAAGCAAGGGTGAAGTCGACCTACGAGTGGGAAATGGAGCACGGATTGCTGCATTAGCTGTAGGAACTTACTATTTGTCGTTGCCCTCCGGGCTAGTTTTGGAACTGGAAGAATGTTTCCATGTTTCAAGTCTTACTAAAAACATCATTTCAGTTTCTTGCTTAGATGCTAAGGGATTTTCCTTTTTAATAAAAGACAATAGTTGTTCGTTTTATTTTAAAGAGATGTTTTATGGATCTGCTAGATTAGTCAATGGACTTTATTTATTAGATCACGACAAACAAGTATATAACATAAATACCAAAAAGGCCAAAAAGAATGATTCAGATCTCACCTATCTGTGGCATTGTCGATTAGGCCATATAAACTTGAAACGCTTAGAAAGACTTCAAAAGGAAGGAATTCTAGAACCATTTGACTTAGAGGATTATGGTAAATGCGAATCATGTTTACTTGGCAAAATGACAAAGCAACCTTTCTCTAAAGTTGGAGAAAGAGCAAATGAACTATTGGGTTTAATCCATACAGATGTATGTGGACCAATGAGTACAAATGCTAGAGGTGGTTTCAGCTACTTTATCACTTTCACTGATGACTTCAGTAGGTATGGTTATGTCTACCTAATGAAGCATAAGTCTGAATCCTTTGACAAATTCAAGGAATTTCAGAGTGAAGTAGAGAATCAATTAGGCAAGAAGATTAAGGCACTGCGGTCTGATAGAGGCGGTGAATATCTGAGCTATGAATTTGATGACCATCTGAAAGAATGTGGAATTCTATCAGAATTGACTTCTCCTGGAACACCACAATGGAATGGTGTGTCGGAACGAAGGAACAGAACCTTGCTAGACATGGTCAGGTCAATGATGGGTCAGGCCGAACTTCCATTAGAATTTTGGGGACATGCACTAAATACAGCTGCACTCACTATAAATAGAGCTCCGTCTAAAGCTGTCGAAAAGACTCCATACGAATTATGGTTTGGAAAGCCTCCAAATGTGTCTTTTCTTAAGATTTGGGGATGTGAAGTATACGTCAAACGATTAATTTCAGACAAACTTCATCCAAAATCTGACAAATGTATCCTTGTGGGCTATCCAAAGGAAACAAAGGGGTATTACTTCTACAATACATCTGAGAACAAGGTGTTTGTTGCTCGAGATGGTGTCTTTTTGGAGAAGGATCACATTTCCAAAATGACAAGTGGGAGAAAAGTAGACCTCGAAGAAATTCGAGTCGAACAACAAACTCTAGAGAATGCTCAAGATGACATTCAGGATGAAACTCAGAGATCTTTAGAAGAATCTGGTGAGAATCATGGTCAATCTAGAAATGTTACCCCACGTAGATCGCAAAGATATAGATCTCAACCGGAAAGGTACTTAGTTATTTTGGCGAACGAGAGCTATGACGTTCTATTACTTGAAAGTGATGAACCTGCGACTTACAAACAAGATATGACGAGCCCTAGCTCCAAGCAATGGCAAGAAGCCATGCAATCTGAATTAGACTCCATGTCTGAAAACCAAGTATGGGATTTGGTCGATTTGCCAGATGGCTACCAAGCCATTGGAAGCAAATGGGTTTTCAAACTGAAAAAGGACAAGGATGGGAAACTTGAAGTTTTCAAAGCTAGATTGGTTGCAAAAGGATACAGGCAAGTCCACGGTATGGACTACGATGAAACCTTTTCACCAGTTGCAATGCTAAAATCTATTCGGATAATGTTAGCAATCGCTGCATATTACGATTACGAAATATGGCAGATGGATGTCAAAACTGCTTTCTTAAACGGCGTTTTAACAGAAACTGTGTTTATGACACAGCCTGAAGGTTTTAAGGATCCAAAGAATGCTAAAAAGGTATGCAAGCTAAAGAAGTCAATCAACGGATTGAAGCAGGCATCCAGGAGCTGGAATATACGTTTTGATGAAGCAGTCAGTGACTTTGGTTTCATCAAGAACGCGGACGAATCTTGTGTATACAAGAAGGTCAGTGGGAGCAAAATTGCTTTCCTAGTATTATATGTCGACGACATATTACTTATCGGAAATGACATTCCTATGTTGAACTCTGTCAAGATTTGGCTTGGGAAATGTTTTTCGATGAAGGATCTAGGAGAAGCACAGTACATATTGGGCATCAAGATTTATAGAGATAGATCTAAAAGGATGATTGGACTTAGTCAAAGCACTTATATCAATAAGGTGCTTGATAGGTTCAAGATGGCGGACTCCAAGCGAGGCTACCTACCCATGTCTCATGGAATGACTCTAAGCAAGACTTAGTGCCCAAAAACACTTGATGAGCGTAGACGAATGAATGGGATTCCATATGCATCATTGATTGGTTCAATAATGTATGCTATGATATGTACACGCCCGGATGTTGCGTACGCACTCAGTGCTACGAGCAGATACCAGTCAGACCCAGGAGAGGCGCATTGGACTGCTGCCAAGAACATTCTGAAGTACCTGAAAAGGCACAAAGATGACTTCCTGGTCTATGGTGGAGATGATGAATTAATTGTTAAAGGCTATACGGACGCAAGTTTCCAAACCGACAAAGATGATTTCAGATCACAGTCTGGGTTTGTCTTCTGCCTCAACGGAGGAGCAGTAAGCTGGAAAAGTGCTAAGCAAAGCACCATTGCGGATTCTACAACTGAAGCGGAGTACATTGCTGCACATGAAGCAGCAAAGGAAGCTATATGGCTAAGGAAGTTCATAGGTGAACTTGGTGTAGTCCCCTCCATTAAAGGACCAATAGCCCTGTATTGTGACAATAACGGAGCTATTGCACAGGCAAAAGAGCCTAGACACCACCAGAGAGTCAAGCATGTACTTCGTAGATTTCACCTTCTACGAGAGTTCGTTGAAAGAAAAGAAGTCGAGATAAGCAAAATTGGAACTGATAACAACATATCAGATCCATTAACTAAACCTCTACCGCAGGCGAAGCACAACTCGCACACTGCAGCTATGGGAATCAAGCATATTGGAGAATGGCTTTGATGTCTCTGTTTAATGTTTTAAAGTTTTAGAGTTTAAATCTTTGTAAAACATTATTGGTTAATCATTCACAATAAATGAAAAGAATTCATTTTTCCATTTAATTTGTGGTTTATTAAATGATGAGTCCCTTCAATTTGACGATATATTCAAGATAGACTGTTAGGACCAGTCCTGTGACTAAGAAATGTCTATCAAGTGAACTTGAATGTCAAAGGTTGAAAATGGTCCCTGGTCGGAGTTTTCTATAAAATTGGACGCATAGAAAAAGTTAGACGATTAGAATGCAAGATGACTAGTAGTTCTGTTTCTTGAACTATGTGGACATGGCAATGTCATAATCATTTGCATAGATACTTACTTTGGGAAGACTAGTATCGGACAAGACCTATGAAACTTTACTGTAAGAAATGAAAATCTGTCATAAGTAAATTTCATTAAATTATTAGACACTAAATCCTCAATACCTGAGTGATTTGAGATTACTTGTTTGAGAACTGGTTGCTTTGACGTTGACCAACCGTCGCACCGTAAAAGGAGGCTATAAAGGCAACGCTCAGGTAATCACCTATCAAACGAAGTCTAATCTCAAGATCGCAAGATTGGGATTGTCCTCCCATAAATCGGGATGAGATGCTTAAAAGTTGTACAAGGCCACTCGGAGAGCTAGAAACTGTGAAATGCATGGCCGTGCTCGGATGAATCATAGGCTATGATTATCTGTTTATTTGATCAGTTGAACTCTGAAACCGAGGAACACCTCTGGACATAATAAGGATGACAACTCTTACCTTATGTTCAAGAGCAAGCATCGAGCGACAAAGGAATTAGGAAATGCACACTTGTCCCTAAGGACAAGTGGGAGACTGAAGGAAATAATGCCCTTGGTCCAAGTATGCATTCTATGATAAGTCTAATAAATGCGGTTCAGTATTAATTAACAAGTTAATAATTCAGTGAGATCAAGTGAGCTGAATGCCTAGCTAGAGGCCGCTTCAGTTCAAGTGGAATTAATGATATTAATCCACAGCTTACTCTTGACTGAACCCGTAGGGTCACACAAATAGTACGTAAACGGATCAAGTATTTAATGGCATTAAATACTCCATCTATGAATATTCGGAATCGACGGATCTTGGTTTCAGTGGGAGCTGAGATCGTCACAGGCAAGAAATGAATACTCCGGAAACGATGATATTACCGGAAACGGAAATATGGATCGTATCGGAAATATAAATATTATCCAAGTCGTAGATGTTGCCGGAAACGGAAACATGGTACGTATCGGAAAATATTATCGGAAATGGAAATATTGCCAGAATTGGAAATATTGCCGGAAACGGAAATATTGTCAGAATCGGAAATATTATCGGAATCGGAAAATGATTCCGGAAACGGAAATATTAAATATTTGTTCGAAACGGAAATTAATTCCGGAATCGGAAATATTAAATATTGTTCGTATCGGAAATGAATTCCGGAATCGGAAATTTAATCGGAAGCGTATCGTACGAATAAGCATCGGACGAGGCCTGCCGGACGAGGGCCCAGCACGAAGCCAGACCATCGCCCAGCAAGCCAAGCGCGCCACACGAACAGCCAAGGCCACGCCAGGCCCAGCGCAAGGCCAGGCCCAGCAGGCCGAGGCAGCGCGCACAGCGCGCGCAGCGCGCGCAGGAGCTACGTGAAGGAAATAATGCCCTTGGTCCAAGTATGCATTCTATGTTAAGTCTAATAAATGCGGTTCAGTATTATTTAACAAGTTAATAATTCAGTGAGATCAAGTGAGCTGAATGCCTAGCTAGAGGCCGCTTCAGTTCAAGTGGAATTAATGATATTAATCCACAGCTTACTCTTGACTGAACCCGTAGGGTCACACAAATAGTACGTAAACGGATCAAGTATTTAATGGCATTAAATACTCTATCTATGGATATTCGGAACCGACGGATCTTGGTTTCAGTGGGAGCTGAGATCGTCACAGGCAAGAAATGAATACTCCGGAAACGATGATATTACCGGAAACGGAAATATGGATCGTATCGGAAATATAAATATTATCCAAGTCGTAGATGTTGCCGGGAACGGAAACATGGTACGTATCGGAAAATATTATCGGAAATGGAAATATTACCAGAATCGGAAATATTGCCGGAAACGGAAATATTGTCAGAATCGGAAATATTACCGGAATCGGAAAATAATTCCGGAAACGGAAATATTAAATATTTGTTCGAAACGGAAATTAATTCCGGAATCGGAAATGTTAAATATTGTTCGTATCGGAAATGAATTCCGGAATCGGAAATTTAATCGGAAGCGTATCGTACGAATAAGCATCGGACGAGGCCTGCCGGACGAGGCCCAGCACGAAGCCAGGCCATCGCCCAGCAAGCCAAGCGCGCCGCACAAACAGCCACGCCAGGCCCAGCGCAAGGCCAGGCCCAGCAGGCCGTGGCAGCGCGCACAGCGCGCGCAGCGCGCGCGGGAGCTGCGTGGGCTTGCAGCTCGCGCAGGCCTCGCTGCGTGGGCTGCTGCTCGTGCGCACGCATGGGCGGCCCATCGTGGCTGCCGTGTGTGCGTGTGTAAGTGTTTGTGTTCGTGCACGTTTCCTAAAACGTGCAGAGTTCGGTTAATGATTAAATTCCTAATTCTATTTGATAAATTAATTAAATTAGAGTTCTTGTAGGATTCTAGGTTTAATCAATTTGTATCTGAATAGGATTCCAATTCCCTTTCCATACCCCTATAAATATGTGGCCTGGGTTCACAATTTATAACGAGTTTAAAAGTATTCAAAGTGAGTTTTTGAGAGAAAAATTCAGCCACACATCTTGCTCAAAAGTGCCGAAAATTCTAGTACCTTAAGGTCGATTCTAGTTGGTCAATCTTAAGGCGGATCCGGACGTGCTGTGGACTATCTACGGAGGGACGACACTTGGAGTCCTAAAGACTTGTTCTTGTTCGGTTCGGGCGCAGCTAGGGAGGGCACGCAACAAAGAGTATGCATCTAAATTATGCTATATGATTATGTGTAAATAATATGTTGTCCTGGGTTAATGGTTGTTTCCGCATGATCTATGTAATGTCATATGTATCATAACATAACACGTACGCAAATTGCAAATTTTCGTAATTGTTAATTAATTTTGTAATTGTTAATAATTTTCGTAATTGTTAATTAATTGCAAATTGCGTTTATTTAATTATACGTACGCAGTTTTTCGGCAGTTTCTTCGTTACTCATCCAAATCGAGTGATTTTTGTGTCAATTTCGCATGTAAAAGGCATTCTAAAATTTTGCCAAAAATAATATTTTTCTGCCGAACCCAGAATTCTCAAATTCGAAGCCTAACTATGACTTTTCGAAGGTTTTAGTTTTTCGAATGCAAAATTTCGTAAATTTAAGATGTTAAATTAAATATTTGCGATTCTTGTTGATAAATCTTAAATTTTTGATTGATCTACTGTATATGTTTAACAAGTTTGAATGCCTAGCCTTGTTAATTATGCAATCTAATTTGTAATTATGATTAATTTGTTGAAAATTAGAATAATTTAGAATTAATTTGATTTTCATAATTAATTATAATTTAATTAGAAACCTATGATTAAAAACCACCATAAAAAGTGTAAATTTATGATAAATTTTAAATTTTTATGACCTAGACTTGAATCCATAACAATCGGAAATCAATTGAATAATAAATTTTCGATTTTTCGCCCTAAAAATTATGAAATTAATAATATTTATTAATTTGTCATTAATTTTAAATATAAAATTTTAAATTTTTATGCGATTCGTTCATAAAACTTGCACGCACAAAGCAATGGACGCTTCGTGTTACCCTTAAGGGGTGTTGTATAATGCGGGCATGCGACGACGAGCAAGGGAGCTCGTCGCCCGTGCGGCACGAATGCAATGAGCAAGGGCGTAGTGCACGAGCACAAGGCAGCAGCCCTGCCTTGTGTCGTGTGCCACGATCAATGGACGAATGGGCATGGGCGACGGGCGAGCCAAGGCAGTCGCGTGTGGGCAGCAAGCGAGCTGCGCCACAACGCGCGCTGCCTCGCACAAGAGCGCGCACCAGCATTGCTCGCGCGCACAGCGAGCGATGTCGCGCGCCCAGCGAGCGATGGCTCGCGCGCCCAGCGAGCGATGTCGCGCGCACTGCGAGCGATAGCTCGCGTGCGATGAGCGCTGGCGCGCGCAGTGAGCACAAATGCGTGCGGAGGCTTGCGATGGGGATGCAGCAGCTATGCGACGAGCGCATGGGCTGCGCGCACATAGCCAGCAATGGCTGTGTGCGTGCGGCCCATGGGCGTGCAATGCGTAGGGTGTTTGCGTTACGATTAGATCGTTTTGAATGTTTAATTTGAAAATTTCAGTTCACGTAATTTTAATTAATTTTAAAATTAATAATTTAAATTATTTTCTTGGATTTTAATTTTGAATATTGTAATTATAATAAATTTTATTTATTCTAATTATTTTACTAAAATTAAAATCATGAATTAATTTAAATATGACTGAAATTAAATTAAACTTTTTGGATTCAATTATAAATTTATATGAGCTTTAAATTTTAATTAAATTTGTATGTTTCCGGTTAGACTAGAAATACATTTTTATGTTTAAAATTGGTAAAGCATATGAATTTATTGGTTTAAGTGGGAGCGCTTTTTAGTCATAAACTCTTGATTAGGTCTACAAATCCTTAAGGTTAAAACAACTTGATTAGAATTAATAAGGACTGAATAATTGGTAGATTATTGGTGCCCTTGATTAATTGCTGCAAATGTTTACGTGATGCATAATGTGTTTGACTAACCAGCTATGTGGGCCATTCATGATAATGAATGGGTGAATGGTATATATTGTATATGTACTGTTTTGCAGGTTATGAAGTGACTAGTATGGCCCAAATAGGATAGAAAATATGGTCTGTGTACCATTAATTTGAATGTAATTGGTCTAAAGTACCAAAGTTATTTTTCAATTCAAATATGGTCTGCGTACCATCAAATAGTTGTAATTAGTTATAGCTTATCCTATTTGAAGAAAATGGTGCCTCCCACGGAGATTTTGAAGACGGACTTTGAAGTCAAAGCTTCAAAATGAAGTCGGGCCATACTAGATCACATTTATATTATGCATGTTTTAAGTTATTTATTGCTTTTAAATATGTCTTAAAATGCATGAGATCAAAAGCTTGATTATGTTGCATGATTAAGGATTTTAGTTCACTTAAAATCTAACCAACATAGTAAGAGCCTTAAGTTCCAAACTTAAAAATTGAGTTAAAAGGTGCCATGCCAAAATATACACTTGCTTGGATATCCTTTACATCAATCTAGTAATAGTTTTCGCTCAGCGAGGTGTTACTTATTGGTCCTAAAGGGGCAAGGTACACAAATAATTGTGAGTACATGTTAGTTTTGGTGAAACTCAACGATATAAGTAAGGAGTCCTTTTATGTCGTGGCAAATTCGATAGGTTTACCTAATAAGTTCTTAGACGTACCTATCAACCAAGAATAGTTTCTAGACTATTAGCAAAAGGCTTTTGCTTACCTAAGATGTTCTAGGATTAAGTCGACAAACTGTGCTTAGTTCTTCAATGATTTTAGGATCTTGGAATCATTTTATTCACACCTGCCGGAACACATAATTTGAATAAAATGCTTAATAAACATTGAATTATGCATGTATGCTAGAATTTAAGTTTATTAAGAGAAACTGTGAATGGTTATTTATTTGTTTATTCTTTTCAATTGTAGTTTTTAATATGGCAAACAACAATTCATTCAACATTCGATCAATTCTCGAAAAGGAGAAGTTGAACGGGAAAAACTTCCTTGACTGGCAAAGGAACTTGCAAATAGTTCTTATGCAGGAAGAAAAGGAGTATGTCCTAGATGAGGCGATGCCCGAAGCTGCAGGCGACGGGGTCACTCAGGCAGCCCTCAATCGTTGGATTGATGCCAACAAGGATGTGAAATGTCTAATGCTCGCCACCATGAGTGCGGATCTGCAGAAAACGTTCATCAACTCAGATGCTTTCACAATCATCAGTGAGTTGAAGAACATGTTCCAAGATCTGGCTCGAGTCGAAAGATTCGAGACTCATAGGCAAATTCTTGAGACCAAACTTAAGAAAGGCGAGCCCGTAAGTCCACATGTTCTCAAAATGATTGGACTCATTGAGAATATGAGTCGGCTGGATCAGCAATTTTCTCAGGAAATGGCTATAGACACCATCCTCCATTCTCTTCATAGCGGGTATGATCAGTTCAAACTGAACTACAGTATGAATAGTCTGGACAAAACGCTCACTGAGCTTCACGGTATGCTGAAGACCGCTGAAAAGACGCTCAAAAGTGATAAGCAGGATGTGCTTATGGTGCGTGGGGGCAAGTTCAAGAAATCTGGAAAGAAGAGGAATGCTAAGAAAGGTGGCAACAAGGCCAGCCCAACTAAGCAAACTGGCGCCAAATCTGCAAAGAGAAAGGTCAGTCAACCCACTTCTGAATCCGAATGCTTCTACTGCAAGAAGAAGGGGCATTGGAAGAGAGATTGCTTGAAGCTAAACGAAGATCAGAAGAACGGAACAGTCGTTCCATCTTCAGGTATTTTCGTTATAGACTGTATACTTGCTAATTCAACTTCTTGGGTATTAGATACAGGTTGTGGCTCACACTTATGTTCCAATCCACAGGGACTAAGAAGAAGTAGAAAGTTAAGCAAGGGTGAAGTCGACCTACGAGTGGGAAATAGAGCACGGATTGCTGCATTAGCCGTAGGAACTTACTATTTGTCGTTGCCCTCCGGGCTAGTTTTGGAACTGGAAGAATGTTTCCATGTTCCAAGTCTTACTAAAAACATCATTTCAGTTTCTTGCTTAGATGCTAAGGGATTTTCCTTTTTAATAAAAGACAATAGTTGTTCGTTTTATTTTAAAGAGATGTTTTATGGATCTGCTAGATTAGTCAATGGACTTTATTTATTAGATCACGACAAACAAGTATATAACATAAATACCAAAAAGGCCAAAAAGGATGATTCAGATCTCACCTATCTGTGGCATTGTCGATTAGGCCATATAAACTTGAAACGCTTAGAAAGACTTCAAAAGGAAGGAATTCTAGAACCATTTGACTTAGAGGATTATGGTAAATGCGAATCATGTTTACTTGGCAAAATGACAAAGCAACCTTTCTCTAAAGTTGGAGAAAGAGCAAATGAACTATTGGGTTTAATCCATACAGATGTATGTGGACCAATGAGTACAAATGCTAGAGGTGGTTTCAGCTACTTTATCACTTTCACTGATGACTTCAGTAGGTATGGTTACGTCTACCTAATGAAGCATAAGTCTGAATCCTTTGACAAATTCAAGGAATTTCAGAGTGAAGTAGAGAATCAATTAGGCAAGAAGATTAAAGCACTGCGGTCTGATAGAGGCGGTGAATATCTGAGCTATGAATTTGATGACCATCTGAAAGAATGTAGAATTCTATCAGAATTGACTCCTCCTGGAACACCACAATGGAACGGTGTGTCAGAACGGAGGAACAGAACCTTGCTAGACATGGTCAGGTCAATGATGGGTCAGGCCGAACTTCCATTAGAATTTTGGGGACATGCACTAAATACAGCTGCACTCACTATAAATAAAGCTCCGTCTAAAGCTGTCGAAAAGACTCCATACGAATTATGGTTTGGAAAGCCTCCAAATGTGTCTTTTCTTAAGATTTGGGGATGTGAAGTATACGTCAAACGATTAATTTCAGACAAACTTCATCCAAAATCTGACAAATGTATCCTTGTGGGCTATCCAAAGGAAACAAAGGGGTATTACTTCTACAATACATCTGAGAACAAAGTGTTTGTTGCTCGAGATGGTGTCTTTTTGGAGAAGGATCACATTTCCAAAATGACAAGTGGGAGAAAAGTAGACCTCGAAGAAATTCGAGTCGAACAACAAACTCTAGAGAATGCTCAAGATGACATTCAGGATGAAACTCAGAGATCTTTAGAAGAATCTGGTGAGAATCATGGTCAATCTAGAAATGTTACCCCGCGTAGATCGCAAAGATATAGATCTCAACCGGAAAGGTACTTAGGTATTTTGACAAACGAGAGCTATGACATTCTATTACTTGAAAGTGATGAACCTGCGACTTACAAACAAGCTATGACGAGCCCTAGCTCCAAGCAGTGGCAAGAAGCCATGCAATCTGAATTAGACTCCATGTCTGAAAACCAAGTATGGGATTTGGCCGATTTGCCAGATGGCTACCAAGCCATTGGAAGCAAATGGGTTTTCAAACTGAAAAAGGACAAGGATGGGAAACTTGAAGTTTTCAAAGCTAGATTGGTCGCAAAAGGTTACAGGCAAGTCCACGGTGTGGATTACGATGAAACCTTTTCACCAGTTGCAATGCTAAAGTCTATTCGAATAATGTTAGCAATCGCTGCATATTACGATTACGAAATATGGCAGATGGATGTCAAAACTGCTTTCTTAAACGGCGTTTTAACAGAAACTGTGTTTATGACACAGCCTGAAGGTTTTGAGGATCCAAAGAATGCTAAAAAGGTATGCAAGCTAAAGAAGTCAATCTACGGATTGAAGCAGGCATCCAGGAGCTGGAATATACGTTTTGATGAAGCAGTCAGTGACTTTGGTTTCATCAAGAACGCGGACGAATCTTGTGTATACAAGAAGGTCAGTGGGAGCAAAATTGCTTTCCTAGTATTATATGTCGACGACATATTACTTATCGGAAATGACATTCCTATATTGAACTCTGTCAAGATTTGGCTTGGGAAATGTTTTTCGATGAAGGATCTAGGAGAAGCACAATACATATTGGGCATCAAGATTTACAGAGATAGATCTAAAAGGATGATTGGACTTAGTCAAAGAACTTATATCAATAAGGTGCTTGATAGGTTCAAGATGGCGGACTCCAAGCGAGGCTACCTACCCATGTCTCATGGAATGACTCTAAGCAAGACTCAGTGCCCAAAAACACTTGATGAGCGTAGACGAATGAATGGGATTCCATATGCATCATTGATTGGTTCAATAATGTATGCTATGATATGTACACGCCCGGATGTTGCGTACGCACTCAGTGCTACGAGCAGATAACAGTCAGACCCAGGAGAGGCACATTGGACTGCTGCCAAGAATATTCTGAAGTACCTGAAAAGGCACAAAGATGACTTCCTGGTCTATGGTGGAGATGATGAATTAATTGTTAAAGGCTATACGGACGCAAGTTTCCAAACCGACAAAGATGATTTTAGATCACAGTCTGGGTTTGTCTTCTGCCTCAACGGAGGAGCAGTAAGCTGGAAAAGTGCTAAGCAAAGCACCATTGCGGATTCTACAACTGAAGCGGAGTACATTGCTGCACATGAAGCAGCAAAGGAAGCTATATGGCTAAGGAAGTTCATAGGAGAACTTGGTGTAGTCCCCTCCATTAAAGGACCAATAGCCCTGTATTGTGATAATAACGGAGCTATTGCACAGGCAAAAGAGCCTAGACACCACCAGAGAGTCAAGCATGTACTTCGTAGATTTCACCTTCTACGAGAGTTCGTTGAAAGAAAAGAAGTCGAGATAAGCAAAATTGGAACTGATGACAACATATCAGATCCACTAACTAAACCTCTGCCGCAGGCGAAGCACAACTCCCACACTGCAGCTATGGGAATCAAGCATATTGGAGAATGGCTTTGATGTCTCTGTTTAATGTTTTAAAGTTTTAGAGTTTAAATCTTTGTAAAACATTATTGGTTAATCATTCACAATAAATGAAATGAATTCATTTTTCCATTTAATTTGTGGTTTATTAAATGATGAGTCCCTTCAATTTGACGATATATTCAAGATAGACTGTCAGGACCAGTCCTGTGACTAAGAAATGTCTATCAAGTGAACTTGAATGTCAAAGGTTGAAAATGGTCCCTAATCGGAGTTTTCTATAAAAATTGGACGCATAGAAAACGTTAGACGATTAGAATGCAAGATGACTAGTAGTTCTGTTTCTTGAACTATGTGGACATGGCAATGTCATAATCATTTGCATAGATACTTACTTTGGGAAGACTAGTATCGGACAAGACCTATGAAACTTTACTGTAAGAGATGAAAATCTGTCATAAGTAAATTTCATTAAATTATTAGACACTAAATCCTCAATACCTGAGTGATTTGAGATTACTTGTTTGAGAACTGGTTGCTTTGACGTTGACCAACCGTCGCACCGTAAAAGGAGGCTATAAAGGCAACGCTCAGGTAATCACCTATCAAACAAAGTCTAATCTCAAGATCGCAAGATTGGGATTGTCCTCCCATAAATCGGGATGAGATGCTTAAAAGTTGTACAAGGCCACTCGGAGAGCTAGAAACTGTGAAATGCATGGCCGTGCTCGGATGAATCATAGGCTATGATTATCTGTTTATTTGATCAGTTGAACTCTGAAACCGAGGAACACCTCTGGACATAATAAGGATGACAACTCTTACCTTATGTTCAAGAGCAAGCATCGAGCGACAAAGGAATTAGGAAATGCACACTTGTCCCTAAGGACAAGTGGGAGACTGAAGGAAATAATGCCCTTGGTCCAAGTATGCATTCTATGTTAAGTCTAATAAATGCGGTTCAGTATTAATTAACAAGTTAATAATTCAGTGAGATCAAGTGAGCTGAATGCCTAGCTAGAGGCCGCTTCAGTTCAAGTGGAATTAATGATATTAATCCACAGCTTACTCTTGACTGAACCCGTAGGGTCACACAAATAGTACGTAAACGGATCAAGTATTTAATGGCATTAAATACTCTATCTATGGATATTCGGAACCGACGGATCTTGGTTTCAGTGGGAGCTGAGATCGTCACAGGCAAGAAATGAATACTCCGGAAACGATGATATTACCGGAAACGGAAATATGGATCGTATCGGAAATATAAATATTATCCAAGTCGTAGATGTTGCCGGGAACGGAAACATGGTACGTATCGGAAAATATTATCGGAAATGGAAATATTACCAGAATCGGAAATATTGCCGGAAACGGAAATATTGTCAGAATCGGAAATATTACCGGAATCGGAAAATAATTCCGGAAACGGAAATATTAAATATTTGTTCGAAACGGAAATTAATTCCGGAATCGGAAATGTTAAATATTGTTCGTATCGGAAATGAATTCCGGAATCGGAAATTTAATCGGAAGCGTATCGTACGAATAAGCATCGGACGAGGCCTGCCGGACGAGGCCCAGCACGAAGCCAGGCCATCGCCCAGCAAGCTAAGCGCGCCGCACAAACAGCCACGCCAGGCCCAGCGCAAGGCCAGGCCCAGCAGGCCGTGGCAGCGCGCACAGCGCGCGCAGCGCGCGCGGGAGCTGCGTGGGCTTGCAGCTCGCGCAGGCCTCGCTGCGTGGGCTGCTGCTCGTGCGCACGCATGGGCGGCCCATCGTGGCTGCCGTGTGTGCGTGTGTAAGTGTTTGTGTTCGTGCACGTTTCCTAAAACGTGCAGAGTTCGGTTAATGATTAAATTCCTAATTCTATTTGATAAATTAATTAAATTAGAGTTCTTGTAGGATTCTAGGTTTAATCAATTTGTATCTGAATAGGATTCCAATTCCCTTTCCATACCCCTATAAATATGTGGCCTGGGTTCACAATTTATAACGAGTTTAAAAGTATTCAAAGTGAGTTTTTGAGAGAAAAATTCAGCCACACATCTTGCTCAAAAGTGCCGAAAATTCTAGTACCTTAAGGGCGATTCTAGTTGGTCAATCTTAAGGCGGATCCAGACGTGCTGTGGACTATCTACGGAGGGACGACACTTGGAGTCCTAAAGACTTGTTCTTGTTCGGTTCGGGCGCAGCTAGGGAAGGCACGCAACAAAGAGTATGCATCTAAATTATGCTATATGATTATGTGTAAATAATATGTTGTCCTGGGTTAATGGTTGTTTCCGCATGATCTATGTAATGTCATATGTATCATAACATAACACTACGTGGGCTTGTAGCTCGCGTAGGCCTCGCTGCGTGGGCTGCTGCTCACACGCACGCGCATTGGCGGCCCATCGTGGCTGCCGTGTGTGTGTGCGTGAGTGTTTGTGTTCATGCACGATTCCTAAAACATGCAGAGTTCGGTTAATGATAAAATTCCTAATTCTATTAGATAAATTAATTAATTAGAGTTCTTGTAGGATTCTAGGTTTAATTAATTTGTATCTGAATAGGATTCCAATTCCTTTCCATACCCCTATAAATATGTGGCCTGGGTTCACAATTTATAACGAGTTTCAAAGTATTCAAAGTGAGTTTTTGAGAGAAAAATTCAATCACACATCTTGCTCAAAAGTGCCGAAAATTCTAGTACCTTAAGGGCGATTCTAGTTGGTCAATCTTAAGGCGGATCCAGACGTGCTGTGGACTATCTACGGAGGGACGACACTTGGAGTCCTAAAGACTTGTTCTTGTTCGGTTCGGGCGCAGCTAGGGAAGGCACGCAACAAAGAGTATGCATCTAAATTATGCTATATGATTATGTGTAAATAATATGTATTCCTGGGTTAATGGTTGTTTCCGCATGATTTATGTAATATCATATGTATCATAACCTAACATTTCTACCACGAATTTTTGAGAACATAATGTTTGTTTGCTCGAAATAATGTCCTTTTGCAGATTCATTTCCAAAATGACAAGTGGGAGAAAATAGACCTCGAAAGTCTTCGAGGCGAACAACAAACATAAACAGACATTCCGGAGGCTTTTCGAAGTGCTTCAGAAAAACCGAACTTATTCTTTAAGGACTTTAGAAGTGGCTTTAAAGAATAGACATCTCTTAGAAGACTTTACAGGTGCTTCAAAGAGAATAGAATATTCAAAGGACTCTCAAATTGCCTGTTGATATTCTATTGTTTGATGTTCTATACCCAAGTAGGCATAGAGTTCAGGTCAAGGAAACTATGAGATTCTTCTATTAATAGTGAAGAAACCTACAACTTGCAGTCAAACTATTATCATGTAGATTAATGAGTTTGTGACCTGTAAAAAAGCTATGACGAAACCCAGATTCCCTAAAATGGTTAGAGGCCATATATAGACTCAAATGTTTTAAATGGTTAGAGGCCATAAAACATACTCAATGTTTTGATGACAAAATTGAAATTTTGTTGATTTGCAAGAATAGTTTCACACCTATTGGTTGCAAGTTTGTTTTAAGGATAAAAACCATCAAACATGGAATTGTGTTCACACACAAAGCTAGATTAGTTGCTAAAAGTTACAAGCAAATTCATGGTGTGTATTGTGTTGAAACCTCATGCATAATCGTAATGCTCAAGTCTATATTCAAGCAATGATTGCATATTGGTACATATAGCAATTGGATGACAAAACGTATTCCTCAATCAAATGTTGGAATATAATATGTACATGGTATGTCATAGGATTTGTGGATCCAAATAAATGCTTGAAAAGGAAAGCTAGCTTATAAAATCTAAGTACAGATTTAAGCAAGCAATTGGGAATTGGAACCGTATTTTAAGTGAAGCTAATAAGCATTTTAGTTTCATAAAATATACATGATTCTTCTAGATATATAAGAAGTTTAGTGGGAGTACGTAAAACTTATTTGGTCCTATGTGTATCACACATATCTCTCTATTGTAAAATAACATTCAAATGCTAATGACTTAGGTTTGAAATTATTCATCAATGATGGACCAAGGCGAAACTTAGTACATACTGGGTATTAAGATCTATTTACAAAGATCTTATGATATTGTTTAGTAATGGCATTTACTAAATCAAACACGAAAAACTCCATTGGAGATATTCGATCCATATGAATAAATCTAAGTAATGAATGTTTGAACTATTTATAAGCATTTACTAAGTTAAACATCAAAGAATCTAATGAGATTCTTCACCTATATTATATGTCAAAGAATTTAGTTGGATTCAGTATCTACTGTAACTAAATGAGCTAAAGTTACATGAATAGAATTCAATTGGGAATTATTCTGCAAAAGAATTTATCATGTATATAATATAATATGAGGATCGCCAAAAACGTATCGTATGACTTTAGGCATGACGAACATATACCAATCTCTATTGATGTAAGTGAAGATCAACTAGATTGAGATCAAGAATACTTATGGTACTTAAAAGGGTACATAGGAATAGTTCTTGATTCAAGGAAATAAAGATGTGCTAAATATTGATGCTACACGCATAAACACTGGCAAAGGATCAAGCAAGACCCTTTGGAGTTAACCATTGACAAGGACGAGCTAAAGAGCATCGTGTTTTGAAATGGCAACATGGATTGAAGACCATGAGTTGTTGCGTGGGAAATTAAAATAATAATTTCTATGTTCTAAGATATAGTTGGAGAGTCTTCCACATATCTGTGAACTGCTTGGATAAGTAGATCCAAACAAAGCATCACTAGCAACCTATACAGTTGAAGTAAAAGTAATTATTGCCTAAGAAGCAATAAAATAGAGTTGTTTATATGAGTTCTTCATTGAACTTGGGAAGATCACATGTCTGTTGACTTAATGGTTCTTCATTGCAAAATGCGTAGAACCACTAATGTAGCAAGAAAGACTAGATCACAAAATAAACATACTCAAAAGTTCTTATCATCATATCTCGAAGAACATTCGATGAAAAGGATGTTAAGATTGGCAAAGTGTGATAACTAAACCTATGCAACAAGTGAGAAGCAACACTCACGTTGTAGCACTGGAAATCAAACATAGCTTTGAATTCCATGAACTGTTTTAAAGATGGGTTTGAGGCCCATGGTTGTAAAACAATGGGGTTGAACATTTATCATATATGAAATGTATTTTCATATTCCATTTAATCTTGGTTTAGTATTAAATGATGAGTCCCTTCAATTTGACGATATATTCAAGATAGACTGTCAGGACCAGTCCTGTGACTAAGAAATGTCTATCAAGTGAACTTGAATGTCAAAAGTTGAAAATGGTCCCTAGTCGGAGTTTTCTATAATATTGGACGCATAGAAAACGTTAGACGACTAGAATGCAAGATGACTAGTAGTTCTGTTTCTTGAACTATGTGGACATGGCAATGTCATAATCATTTGCATAGATACTTACTTTCGGAAGACTAGTATCGGACAAGACCTATGAAACTTTACTGTAAGAGATGAAAATCTGTCATAAGTAAATTTCATTAAAATTATTAGACACTAAATCCTCAATACCTGAGTGATTTGAGATTACTTGTTTGAGAACTGGTTGCTTTGACGTTGACCAACCGTCGCACCGTAAAAGGAGGCTATAAAGGCAACGCTCAGGTAATCACCTATCAAACGAAGTCTAATCTCAAGATCGCAAGATTGGGATTGTCCTCCCATAAATCGGGATGAGATGCTTAAAAGTTGTACAAGGCCACTCGGAGAGCTAGAAACTGTGAAATGCATGGCCGTGCTCGGATGAATCATAGGCTATGATTATCTGTTTATTTGATCAGTTGAACTCTGAAACCGAGGAACACCTCTGGACATAATAAGGATGACAACTCTTACCTTATGTTCAAGAGCAAGCATCGAGCGACAAAGGAATTAGGAAATGCACACTTGTCCCTAAGGACAAGTGGGAGACTGAAGGAAATAATGCCCTTGGTCCAAGTATGCATTCAATGTTAAGTCTAATAAATGCGGTTCAGTATTAATTAACAAGTTAATAATTCAGTGAGATCAAGTGAGTTGAATGCCTAGCTAGAGGCCGCTTCAGTTCAAGTGGAATTAATGATATTAATCCACAGCTTACTCTTGACTGAACCCGTAGGGTCACACAAATAGTACGTAAACGGATCAAGTATTTAATGGCATTAAATATTCCATCTATGGATATTCGGAATCGACGGATCTTGGTTTCAGTGGGAGCTGAGATCGTCACAGGCAAGAAATGAATACTCCGGAAACGATGATATTGCCGGAAACGGAAATATGGATCGTATCGGAAATATAAATATTATCCAAGTCGTAGATGTTGCCGGAAACAGAAACATGGTACGTATCGGAAAATATTATCGGAAATGGAAATATTGCCGGAATCGGAAATATTGCCGGAAACGGAAATATTGTCAGAATCGGAAATATTATCGGAATCGGAAAATAATTCCGGAAACGGAAATATTAAATATTTGTTCGAAACGGAAATTAATTTCGGAATCGGAAATATTAAATGTTGTTCGTATCGGAAATGAATTCCGGAATCAGGAATTTAATCGGAAGCGTATCGTACGAATTAGCATCGGACGAGGCCCGCTAGACGAAGGCCCAGCACGAAGCCAGGCCATCGCCCAGCGAGCCGCACACAGCAACGCTCGCCTCGACCAGGCCCAGCGCAAGGCCAGGCCCAGCCAAGGGCGCGCCCGCACGCAGCACCGCACATGGGCTGTGCGCTTGTCGTGGGCCGCAAGGCCTGCGCGGGTGCACGGCTTGTATGATGCGTGTGCGGGAAATCCTAATTCTATTAGGATTCGTGCGAAGATTAAAATCCTAATCTTATTAGAATTGCTTTGTTATTTAGAGTCCTAATAAAGTTCTAATTAACAAATCCACATCCTAGTAGGATTACAATTCCTTTTCCATACCTCTATAAATAAGGGCCGAGGGTCATTATTTATATACAAGTTTTCAAGTATTCAAAGCTAGGATTTTTAAGCAGAAAAATCAGCCATAACTCTTGCCCATTTAGCCGAAAATAAGTAGTACCTTAAGGGCGATTCTAGTTGGTCAATCTTAAGGCGGATCCGGACGTGCTGTGGACTATCTACGGAGGGACGACACTTGGAGTCCTAAAGACTTGTTCTTGTTCGGTTCGGGCGCAGCTAGGGAAGGCACGCAACAAAGAGTATGCATCTAAACTATGCTAAATGATTATGTGTAAATAATATGCTTTCCTGGCTTTATGGTTTTTTCCGCATGATTTATGAATTGTCATATGTATCATAACCTAACACAGTGGAGTCGCCACTATGAGGGGGTCGAAAAAGCACGAGGCTAATGCGTGACCTCGTCCCTCGTGGGCGTGACGCTTCTTTTTGTGAAATCAAGTGTAATTGGATTTCCTGTGAGTTTACACCCAATTGACTAGTAATGTAGGAGTCGTCATTCAGTTTTTAACGACAAGGAGAAAAACTGACAAAACCCGGTTATCGTGACATAAAGGGAGTGCAATTATGTTTGACCACGAGGGCCGTAGGTTCCCTTGTGATCCCTGGTGTGGGGATCGCTCAACGTACACCCGCAGGGTAGAGGTTGAGGGTTCGGGGGACTGTAACTACCGAGAGGAGTACTCGCTCTTCGATAACTCCAGAGGCAGGATATTTTTACTAGCTCAGCATAAATAGTTGAAGGGACATGCGTTAATTATTAAACTAATCTGAATTGATTTTAACAATATGCAACACATAATACTAGATCGATCGTGATTATCTTGTTTAGATTGATTTAAGGGACCTAGCATGATATTCAATTTCCCAAGATATTATCTTTATTAGGCGTGATAGAACAATCAGATTTAATAGTTTAACAGTTTTATAAAAGGGCGAGGAAAGCGATTAAATCATGCAAAGGGACACATTACGACGCACCCTTGAGAGGTGCGTCACGGTTCTCAGAAAACTAACCACTTTGGCTTTGCTATTTCTCCTTTTATTTAACGAATCTCAAGTTTCCGGGCTTAATCCTTCAGCTACAAGGGACAGGATACGTTCTGTTCGATTTTTGGATCGATTAAGACAGAACGCGGGATCAATTTCGCAGCGTGAGGCTTAGGCTTAGGGGTTGGAGTCAATACTCAGAATATGAATTGTGTGTTGTTTTTTTCACGTCGAATTTGGGGCTGTATTTATAGGGAAGAGTTCGTGGAAAGATAGAATTTTAGAGCTCTAATCCAAGAAGAATTAGGAGAGAATACGTACCCAGGTAATTTCAGCGCCCAGGGCTGGGCGCCGAAGATTTCGGCGCCCAGAGCCAGGCGTTGAAAATAGGGTCTGGGCCGTGTTTCCTTGTCAGATTTGGACTCGTGGAATACGTAGTCTTTGAGACTTATCCGAGTCTTTTAGTGCGTATTAACTTTATGACAGAATGCGTATGGGCCCGTTACGAACTCTAGGCTCGTTAGGATTTTAATTAATACGTAACTCTTATTTTCGAGCAGTACCAGGGACAGGATTCCTCTTGAAAATTATATCTCTTTTAGGATTTATGTTGGAGTGCAACACCTAATTCTGACAGGTTTCTATCTTTTATGTCTTGCCACTCTTAGCAACTACCCGTTACGACAATTACTATTTTGAGCAGGTTTCTATAAATAGCAGGTTCGGGTGAAATGAAAAGGGTGATCGAGATTCGTTATTTTATAGGAGATGCGTTGCCAAGTGGAGATTTATGTTCTCATCATCGAACCTTCCCTTTCGTGAATGGGGACAAAAGTAGGTGTCTACACCAGCAGACATGTGATCCACCCAAGTTCAGTGAAGAACTCTTTAACATAAACAACCCTGTTTCATTTTACTTCAACTGTTTAGGTTGCTAGTGATGCTTTGTTTGGATTTTGCTTATCCAAGCAGTTCATAGATATGTGGAAGACTTTCCAGCTGTATCTTAGAACATAGAAATTAATATTTAATTTCCCACACAACAACTTATGGTCTCCAATCCATGTTTCCATTTCAAAACACGATGCTCTATAGCTCGTCCTTGCCAATGGTTAACTTCAAAGGAATCTTGCTTGATCCTTTGCTAGTGTTTATGCGTGTAGCATCAATATTTAGCATATCTTTATTTCCTTGAATCAAGAACTAATCCTATGTACCATTTCAAGTACCATAAGTTCATCATGCCTAAAGTCATACGATACATTTTTGGCGATCCTCATATTATATCATACATGATAAATTCTTTTGCAGAATTGAATAATTCCCAATTGAATTCTATTCATGTAACTTTAGCTCATTCTAGTTTCAGTAGATACTAAATCCAGCTAATTTCTTTGACATATAATATAGGTTAAGAATCTTACTTAGATCCTTTGATGTTTAACTTAGTAAATGCTTATACATAGTTCAAACATCTTTTACTTAGATTTATTCATATGGGTCGAATATCTCCAATGGAGTCTTTTGTGTTTGATTTAGTAAATGCCATTACTTAATCTAAAACAATGTCATAAGATCTTTGTAAATAGATCTTAATACCCAGTATGTACTAAGTTTCGCCTTGGTCCATCATTGATGAATAATTTCAAATCTATGTCATTAGCATTTGCATGTTATTTCACAATAGAGAGATATGTGTGTGATACACATAGGACCAATTAAGTTTTACGTACTCCCACTAAACTTCTTATACATCTATAAGAATCATGTACATTTTATGAAATTAAAATGCTTATTAGCTTCACTAAAATACAGTTCTAATTCCCAATTGCTTGCTTAAATTTGTACTTAGATTTCATAAGCTAGCATTCTTTTCAAGCATTATTTGGATCCACAAATCCTATGATATGCCATGTACATAGTTTTCTTCCAACATTTGATTGAGGAATACGTTTTGTCATCCAATTGCCATATGTACCAATATGCAATCATTTCTTGAATTATAGACTTAAGCATTACGATTTTGCATGAGGTTTCAACACAATCCACACCGTGAATTTGCTTGTAACCTTTAGCAACTAATATAGCTTTGTGTGTGAACACAATTTCATGTTTGATGGTTTTTATCCTTAAAACAAACTTGCAACCAATAGGTATGAAACTATTCTTGCAAATCAACAAAATTCAATTTTGTCATCAAAACATTAATTATGTTTTATGGCCTTTAACCATTTAAAACATTGAGTCTATATATGGCCTCTAACCATTTTAGGGAATCTGGGTTTCGTCATAGCTTTCTTACAAGTCACAAACTCATTAATATACGTGATAATAGTTTGACTGCAAGTTGTAGATTTCTTCACTATCTAATAGAAGAATCGTATAGCTTTAGTGACCTAAACTCCATGTTTCTTCACTATCTAATAGAAGAATCTCATAGTTTCAGTGACTTGAACTCTATGCCTACTTGGGTATAGAACATCAAACAATAGAATATCAATAGCCACTTGAAAGTCCTTTGAATATTCTGTTCTCCTTGAAGCACTTGTAAAGTCTTCTAAGAGATGTCTATTCTTTAAAGAATAAGTTCGGATTTTCTGAAGCACTTCGAAAAGCCTCCGGAATTTCCGTTTATGTTTGTTGTTCGCCTCGAAGACTTTCGAGGTCTATTTTAAAGAATAAGTTCGGATTTTCCGAAGCACTTCGAAAAGCCTCCGGAATTTCCGTTTATGTTTGTTGTTCGCCTCGAAGACTTTCGAGGTCTATTTTCTCCCACTTGTCATTTTGGAAACGAATCTCCAAAAGGACATTATTTCGAGCAAACAAACATTATGTTCTCAAAAATTCGTGGTAGAAACAATACCCTTGTGTCTAATTTGAATAAATCACAATGAAACATATATCTATACTTGGGCCTTAGTTTGTCGAATGACAAACACTAAGCTCCCACTGAGTTTAGGAATTCTCTAGATATATTATGAAAAGATATTCTGAAATTACTTTTCAATAGCTTTGACGAATTTGGTTTAGTTTGGTGGTAGTTGAGCATTTTGTTTTAGAAATTATAGGAAAGTTCTTTTATGATCCATCATTGATCGAATCAAGTACTAATCGACTTCGATCATTCTAACTTAGATATGCCATATCTTATGGAGCTAGATTGTGAATTTTACTACAAACAATCATTGATGATCATTCTTGACTTAAGTAATCATCAACATGATCTAACCTAGATCTTTATGATTTCTTGCCAAGTGGATTTTATACTTCTAAATCTTTGAACTAGCCAAACAGATTCAAGTTTATATCACTTTGAGTAAATAAACCTATATTCACTCAAATCCATGTGAAATAATAAAGTCATAAAATCTTTCTTTAGGTTTGAACTCTATTGTCTAGGCGTTCTAACAATAGTTCATATCTTTTGTTACTTTCAACAAGTAAGACTAGCTTGTCTTGAATGATCTAGAAATCAATCAACTTTCAAAAGTCCATCAAAATAGAGATTATGAATGTTAACTTGTTGATATGGTCTAAGAAACAATGCCAAAGATTAGTGGAACTCAAATCAAGGGTTTGATTTGAACCTAGTAAAGTTTTTATTGTTAAAGAGTTGTTTGTTTTAATCAAGCATATTGACTCAACCCGTAAATGACCATTTCATTCAAATAAACAAACAAACATTGTTTTTGTTCTTCTGAATGTGAGTCTTTCTGTGTTTGAAAACAGAAATTTAGGTATGCTGATTGTGGAACAAAATAGCCATTAAGTTCCAGCCTTTGAAAGGACTTAAAACAAACTAGATGACCCTACAACTAATGTAGCATTGCCATGCTTTATTTCCCACTTGTAGGTCAATAGTGTAGCCTAGCTTCCATTGTTTGAGTTATTATCGAAGTAAAAACCTCAAGCGGTATATGATACCAAGGAAGTTTGATTGCTAGGTCACTTCTCTTCAAACATAAACTTATAGGTAGAAACGGAATCGTAAATTCCTTTCATTTGTTCCTTGTTTTCCTATTTCTTGTACCCTTTCTTATAGTCTTAAGAATTGAATTCTCTAGTGTTGACTTTTATACTTTGTTAGACATGTCCAATGTCACTCCAACAAGGTTCTTACCATTTTATGTTGAATATTAAGTTTCAACTAGATGATCTTACCAGAAGCTTCCAAAGTTCTCTAAGCATCGATCTATTCGAATGTCTAGGGACTAGACTCATTCGAGAATTAAATGGATAAAAGATGTTAGGTTGTTAACCATTGGTAAAGATGAGCGTTTAAACTCAATGCTTTATGATCTCAAAACTACATTGTATTTTGAATTCACAAGCACCAATCGGTTTGCCATTCGACTTTGATGTTCGAAAACAACCATAAAAGTCGCTATAAGAAACGTACATTTAAATTTCTCATTTTCTCTCAATTCCGTGAATCGTTCTTGGATTCATTACCAATCAACGAAATTTACTGTTACCTTTCTAAAAGGATTTATTGCAGTGCAAGATATTTAATTATAAACAATAATTAAAACATACATTGAAGCATGCAAAGTCTAAACATTTATCATGAGTAATAACTTGAAAGTTAAAGCAATCATGCAATTTAAACAAGTTATTAGCATTTTATTCGAATTTATTGTTCCGGCAGGTGTGAATAAAATGATTCCAAGATCCTAAAACCCATTGAAGAATTAAGCATATTATGTATTTAGACTCAATTCTAAAATCTTTTAGGTAAGCAAAAGTCTTTTGCTAATAGTCTAGAAACTACTCTTGGTTGATAGGTACGTCTAAGAGCTTATTAGGTATACCTATCGATTTTGCCACGACATAAAAGGACTCCTTACTTATATCGTTGAGTTTCACCAAAACTAACATGTACTCACAATTATTTGTGTACCTTGCCCCTTTAGGACCAATAAGTAACACCTCGCTGAGCGTAATCTATTACTAGATTGATGTAAAGGTTATCCAAGTAAGTGTTATTTTGACATGGCACCTTTTAACTCAATTTTTAAGTTTGGAACTTAAGGCTCTTACTATGTTGGTTAGATTTTAAGTGAACTAAAATCCTTAATCATGCAACATAATCAAGCTTCAATCTCATGCATATTTAAGACATATTTAAAAGCAATAAATAACTTAAAATATGCATAAGATAAATGTGATCTAGTATGGCCCGACTTCATCTTGAAGCTTCAACTTCAAAGTCCGTCTTGAAAATGGATTGGAAACTTCGTCTTGAATTTCACCGTGGGAGGCTCCATTTTCTTCAAATAGGATCAGCTATAATTAAACTAATTACAACTATTTGATGGTACGCAGACCATATTTGAATTGAAAAACAAATTTGGTGCATTAGACCAATTACATTCAAATTAATGGTACACAGACCATATTTTCTATCCTATTTGGGCCGTACTAGTACCTTTATAACCTGCAAAACAGTACATATACAATATATATACCATTCACCCATTCATTATCATGAATGGCCCACATAGCTGGTTAGTAAAACACGTTATGCATCACATAAATATTTGCAGCAATTAATCAAGGGCACCAATAATCTACCAATTATTCAGTCCTTATTAATTCTAATCAAGTTGTTTAACCTTAAAGGGTTTGTAGACCTAATCAAGAGCTAATGACTAAAATTGCTCCCACTTAAACCAATAACTTTATATGCTTTACTAATTTTAAACATAAAAATGTATTTCTAGTCTAACCGGAAACATACAAGTTTAATTAAAATTTAAAGCTCATATAAAATTATAATTGAATCCATTTATTTAATTTATTTTTCAGTTGAATTAAATGAACTTAAATTAATTCAAGGTTTAATTTTAGTAAAATAATTAGTATAAATAAAAATTTATAATAATTATAATATTCAAAATTAAATCCGAGAAAACAATTTAAATAATTAATTTTAAAATTAATTAAAATTATTTCCGAACTGAAAATTTAAAATTAAAACGAAGCGCATCAATAGTTTGCAAGATGAGACACTTGGGCTTGCACCCAAGCCCCATCAAGCTACGAGGCCCATGCCCCGCGCCATTAATCGTAGCACACGACCCATGCCACGCACACACGCAGCCTTGCGGGCTACGCTGCGCGCAGCTTCGTGTTGCGTCGTGGCTGCTGCCCCTGGGCGAGCTTCGTGTGTCGTGGCGCAGCGCACTGCTGCCCACACACATCGTGCTCGTGCTGTGTGCCCATGCCCTCGCCCATCGCCCTGCACGCACGCCTAGGCGCAGGGCCTTGCGTGCCGCATAGCTCGTTGCTCGCTGCATTATATTTGTACCGCACGGGCGACGAGCTCCCTTGCTCGTCGTCGCGTGCCCGCACTATACAACACCCCTTAAGGGTAACACGTAGCTTCCATTGCTTTGTGCGTGCAACATTTATGGGTGTTTTCATAAAAATTTAAAATTTTTAATTTAAAATTAATGACAAATTAATATATCATATTAATTTCATTATTTTAGGGCGAAAAATCGAAAATTTGTTAATTAATTAATTTCCGATTAACATGGATTCAAATCTAGGTCATAAAAATTAAAAATTTAACATAAATTAACAATTTTTATGGTGGATTTTAATCATGGATACCTAATTAAATTATTGATTAATTATGAAAAACAAATCAATTCTAAATTATTCGAATTTCAACAAATTAATCATAATTACAAATTAGGTTGTATAATTAACAAGTCTAGGCATTCATAATTGTTAAACATATACTGTAGGTCAATCAAAAACTCAAGATTTATCAACAAGAATTGCAAATATTCAATTTAACATCTTAAATTTACAAACTTTTGCGTTCGAAAAACTTAAACCTCCGAAAAGTCATAGTTAGGCTTCGAATTTGGGAATTCTGGGTTAGGCCGAAAAAGAAGTTTTTGGTCAAAATTTTAGAATGCCTTTTACATGCGAAATTGACACAAAAATCACTCGATTTGGTTAAGTAACGAATATTCTGCCGAAAAACTGCGTACATATAATTAAATAAACGCAATTTGCAATTAATTACGAAAACTAATCACCCCTTTAATTCCTTGCAAATTTGTAAAATTTAACCACGTTCATGCAATTTAGATTATGAAAATAATAAGAGGCTCGTGATACCACTGTTAGGTTATGATACATATGACAAAACATAAATCATGCGGAAAACCTTAATGCCAGGAAACATATTATTTACACATAATCATTTAGCATAATTCAGATGCATACACTTTGTAGCGTGCCCTCCCTAGCTGCGCCCGAACTGAACAAGAACAAGTCTTAAGGGCTCCAAGTGTCGTCCCTCCGAAGATAGTCCACAGCACGTCCGGATCCGCCTTAAGCTTGACCAACTAGAATCGCCCTTAAGGTTCTAAGAATTTTCGGCTAATAGGCTACAAGTGTTTGGCTGATTTTGTTCCAAAATCTTTCCTTTGAATACTTCAATTCTCGATTTAAATATGTGACCCTAGGCACCTATTTATAGAGTTTATGGAAAGGAATTATAATCCTATTAGAATACACATCTATTTAATTATAATCCTACTAGGACTCTAATTAAACAAACTTTATCTATTAGGATTAGATTTAATCATATTACGAATCCTGGTAGCCTTAGGATTCCGAGTAACACACACGAGTGGCAATGCACCGCATGCAGGCCTTACGGCCCACGCACAGCGCACGGCCCACTCGTCGTAGCCCCTTGCTCCGCATGCGCGCCCGCCCAAGGCGTTGGCTGGGCCTGGCCTTCGCGCTGGGCCTGGTCTTGGCTTTGGCGTGTGTTTGCGCTTTGGCTTGCTGGGCGATGGCCCGGCTTCGTGTTGGGCCTTCGTCTGGCAGACCTCGTCCGATGCTAATTCGTACGATACGCTTCCGATTAAATTCTCGATTCCGGAATTCATTTCCGATACGAACAATATTTAATATTTCCGATTCCGGAATTAATTTCCGTTTCGAACAAATATTTAATATTTCCGTTTCCGGAATTATTTTCCGATTCCGATAATATTTCCGATTCAGACAATATTTCCGTTTCCGGCAATATTTCCGATTCCGGCAATATTTCTATTTCCGATAATATTTTCCGATACGTACCATGTTTCCGTTTCCGGCAACATCTACGACTTGGATAATATTTATATTTCCGATACGATCCATATTTTCGTTTCCGGCAATATCATCGTTTCCGGAGTATTCACTTGCTTGCCTTTGACGATCTCAGCTCCCACTGAAACCAAGATCCGTCGATTCTGAATATCCATAGATGGAGTATTTAATGTCATTAAATACTTGATCCGTTTACGTACTATTTGTGTGACCCTACGGGTTCAGTCAAGAGTAAGTTGTGGATTAATATCATTAATTCCACTTGAACTGAAGCGGCCTCTAGCTAGGCATTCAGCTCACTTGATCTCACTGAATTATTAACTTGTTAATTAATACTGAACCGAATTTATTAGACTTAACATTATATGCATACTTGGACCAAGGGCATCATTTCCTTCACACACGAGCACGAGGCTCAGCGCACGACGGGACGCGGGGCTGCGGGCTGCGGGACACGGCACACGCGCACAACAGCAGCTATGGGGCTGCACTGTGGGGCGAGGCACGAGGAGAGGGGCAGCAAGTCTTGGGCGCACGGCACGACGCGAGGGCTGGGCACCACACACACGGCACACTCGTGCCTTGGGCTGCAAGGAAGGCGGGCGAAAAGAGAGAGAGAAGAGGCGTGGGGTGTGCCGCAAGAAAGAGGGAGAGAGAGGGAGTGTGAAGTTTGTGAGGGTTTAATGAGAGGGTCTATTTATAGTTTTTCTCTCCCATGTGGGCTAGGTTATGGTAGTTTGAGTTGGGCTTATTACCGGGCTCAATTCATTAAATCCCTTGCAAGCTTTGTTGGGTTTAATTAAAACAAAACGACCGGGCTTTAAGTTTATTAAATTCGTTTTTGAAATACGACCCAACAATTCCCAACTAAATAAATTCCTTGAATTTATTTAATAAAAATACGGTTTTTGAAATAATTAATATTTAAATTACTTAAAAATAAAAGCGCATTTAATTCTCATTAAATGAAATTAATTTGTAAAAATACAACGAAATGCTTTATAAATATAATAAAATATATTTATAATAATAGAAAAATACGAGGTATTACAATCATTACCATTATTTTAAAATGTAATTTTACGTTACTAAATTTGTTATACTACAATCAATTTCTCAAAAGTTGCACGGGTAATTGCTCTAATTACAATTAGTATATAGAATTTCTATAACAAAATATTAAGCTCTCACAAATTTCAATTTATCTATATCTATACAGTAAATAATAAACGGCAGCCAAAACTGAGTAATTATGTGTGCTTTATTATTGCGTCGATTACATTATTTTATAGTCATTTTTATCCCTGTGTAAGGTCCAGTTTTCCTTGAATAAGGACCCTTTTGTCCTTCGTCGGTCGTTACCCTTGAGTAAGGTTACTTTTCTCATTCGATAATATAACTTTTCCCCTTGAATAGTAAGGTCACTTTTATTCATAATTAGGATCATTGTTATCCTTAATTAGTGAAGTAAGATGGGTATAATGGGGATAAACCTTTACAAAAGAAGAAATAAAGAAAAAAGTTGGAAGAATTTTAAGGAACGGATTTAAACGGAAACAGAGAAGAAAATTAGTGCATTCTCTAAATAATAATAGCAATGTCATCTAACATTAACTAAATATTAAGTATTGATATAAAAAATGTTTGTCTATTGGAAGGAATAAATTTTCTCAATACCAGATTGAACACTTAATATTTTAACATAGTTATATAACGCAAACAATCTAACAATAATGTGGCCTAAATTAAAATAATTCTATTATCAAATTAATTTGTGTCAGAAAAAATCTCTAATATTTTAGAGTTGAACTATATATAAGAGTACATGATCAAAATCCAAGAAGACTCATTACGTACGCTTTAGTTTTTTTATTTTTAAATAAAAAAGTGGTAGGTTAAATATGTATTACGGAGTAATATGGACTATATGGTTACTCGAGCAAGTAAAGTGGGTGGAGAAGTGGGTAAGGATCCTTTGCATTATGCAGGAATGAGGTAGGTGGGTGGAGCTAGAGAGTGGTATAAGTGGGGTTTGAGATCTTAAGGGGTAAGGTTTGAAAAAGTTTGCTAAATAGAAAAATAAAGTTGAAGTGTAATAAACAAAAAAAAAGGGATGAAAGTAAAAAAAGAAGTGTAACAAAAAACTGGAGGAAATATTGTCTTCTTTTATATAATTCATTCCCTTATATATTTGTAATTATTCCATATAATGAAGACAAATATACGTATTACATAGTAGTGAGGGTTAAGTGAGAACATATTGGCCCTCACTTTCTATTATATTAATATTTTTATCTCTTTCATGGTTCATACACTTACTCACACCATCTTTTTTCCAACAATGAATAATTCAACCACTATCAATTTCTTACAATAAATAATTAACCCGCTGCCCACTTGCAATTAGTTTCTTAATTCAAATTAAACCTCCTAATACTTTGTGACGGTCAAAGTGTAACACATATTAAAAACGGGGGAGTAGTTATAATAAAGTATGAAGTATTTATTAAACAATTATGATGATTAGTTTCGTAATGTACATAGTAACGTAAAATTATGAAGGGAATTTTTTTTTATTATGACGAGTTGTAATTATTAAAGCATAAAAATTTTCACATTCATATCAATTAATTATTTAAAATACAAATTATATAAATTTAAATGTATGAGTTTTGTATCATCACTTATTGAAAATATTTATAATTTTAAATTAGTGAGAGTTTAATATTTGAATTTTTTAAACCGTGCAAATGCACGGGTACTATACTAATTAGTTAAATAATTTTAAAATATTTGTGCATGCACGAGATCTAATCTACTCAATACTATATATTAAAAGACACACCATGAATGACACGTGTCATCTCCTAATGTGTCCTTAGATTTTTTTTAAAATAAAATTTTAATTAAAGAATCTTTTAAATTATCTAATTTCTTTATTATTTTTTTTCAAAGATTTCATGTGTATTATGGCAAGAATCTAACATAATATATTAATACTAATTTGAAAAATAATGGTCAGGAATGAAAAAATCACAATTTTTATAAAATTATTGTTTTTATAATACATGTAATAAGTTGCTACTCCGTAATAGCAAGACAGTGTTTTGATTTTCATAAACTTTTTTCAAAAAAAATTAATTATACTCTTAGCATACATGCAATAGTTTTTTTAAAAAATGTGTTATTATACGTCCATATCCAAACAAGCATTATTTGATTATTATTTTCTTCCAATTTATGTAGGGGTACGGGTATGGTTACGGTTATGGATATCATTCAATTTAAAAGAAACGGTTACCTGATAAAGGTATGATAAGTTTTTTTTTGCCCAACTTAAGTATTTATGTCAAAACCCTAAACACCTAAGATTGCACTAATCACTTTATAATTAATAAATAATAATTTTCTCTAATTTTCCAACAACCATGATACAATTCAAAAGGTCTTGCGCGCACAAGGTGTACAATAAATTTATTGTACACCAAGATAACTTTAACCCTTTTCTTTGTAACTTTAACCTAGTTTTGATTAACTTTTATATTAGTAAAAAAAAATTGATAGATAAATATTTTAAATGGTTAAATGATTAATTTTATACATTATTAGTGATTTTGAAGAAATAAGTTTTACTAAAATGAAAAAATTTATCACTTAAAAATAGATAACTTTTACATATATAAGCTTAACTTTTAAGCATTTTGGGTTAACTTTTACTTTGGTGTATAATATTTATCGTACACCCATTGTAAATAAGAATTTGTGGATACAATTTGATATGATTTTGTTTCATGAAAAATTATTTTAAAAAATTAGTCACAATAGAGAAAAAATTTATTTAGTCTCGTCCATGCATTGCACGGGACCTAACCTAGTTTCCACCTAATTGCGAGCTTAATTAATTATAGGATTACAAATCCTTGGCATATAATAATTACATAAATATACCACATAGTTATTACATACGAAGTACGTAGTATATTCTACCAGGAAAGATTATTTGAATTAGGAAAATATTGTAAAACATGTATTCAATATTAGGCACCAAATTATTTTATAAAATATTATGGGAAGTGGAGCATAAATTATAGTAATGGCCAAATTTATATTCTTTATTTTTTTAGGTCGTATATTTAAAGGTCCTTTTCGCTAATTATCGGAAGTTTATGTAAAGTTTTGGTATGACGGTTTAAGGGAAAAAACATAAAGTTAAGGAAAGAAATAAAGAATAGCATGTCGAAGAAATCTTGAAGTATAAGCATGCAACTATATAAATAAGGCGTTTAACTGGAATCTGAATTTCAAGCTTATTCAAAATAATAAAATAATAATAATAAAGTGTAGCTAAATAATCACCAATTCACCATGAATTCACGTATGGTTTGCATGTTCTACTTGTTCTTCACCATCTTCTTTGTACTCTCTGTCACAGGTATAGCTAGCCTTGTATCTATTTTCTCTATATTATATATTTCTGTTTTTTTTTTTTTTTTTTTTTTTTTTTGACATAAGCTTATAGAACAAATTAAGGAAAAGTACTAAAATTTAAAAGTAACGTAGAAGCTAAAGTTGCTAGATCATGAGCCCTCTGAACTTGATGACGATCTACCTTGTTGACACAACGTACACCAGCAAAAAGTTTTCCCTATTTTCTTAATTTCTGCAATAGTCCACCTGACCTGCACATCTGACAAATCATCCAATCTTAAAAGTTCAACTAATCGTTGTGAATCTGTCAAAATTGTAACCCTTGCTATCGAAGCTTGTGACGCCCAACATAAAGCTAGAAGACAAGCTTTAGCCTCTGCTTGCAACGCAGAATGCGCAGTACCAGATTGCGCCCCTCCCAAAGTACTTACCTTCTGGATCTGATGCCCTTCTAGTACCCAACCCATTCCTGCATTCTTAGTTGACTTGTGCCACGACCCATCCACCAAAATTATAGCTGGAGTTCCCTGGAATTCAGTACCAGAAATGATAGCCCTGAAAAACCCCGGTGGAAAAGATAAAGTATCCTCTGGGGGATGGAGAAAACCTAGATAAGGTTGGTTATGACTCTGAAGGATTCCATTGTCATTCAATCCATTATTGATAATCGATTGAACAGTCGCCATCGATGTAATTTCACCCCTAAACACACGGTTATTCCTTGTTAACCAGAGCCCCCAAAGTGTACTAATAAAGTATACCATTCTCGGACTGCTCTTTCCATCCTGACGTTGAAATTGTCGGATATAAAACAAAACCCATTCCGAAAAGGACATGGTTTCGTTGAGTTCTGAGTGGATAGCTAGTAATCCACCCCTCCAAACTTGTTGCGCGAAGTTACAAAACCGGAAAAGGTGTTGTAAATCTTCCTCCCCTCTATTACATAAATCACAAGAAATGGAAACTTGAATACCTTTCTTCCCCAGATTGACCTTGGTTGCAATTCCGTTATGCAGCAGTTTCCACAAAAACAATTTCCACTTAGGATGGATACCCAGAGACCAAAGCATCTTATAAGTGTTATTCCCTGGAACATTAGTACTGTCAGAAACCTCCTCCATTGCCAGCATAGCATAAGCAGTTTTAACTGTCAATTCACCTGACTTCTGAAATTTCCAGTAAAGGAGATCATCAGTATCTGAAGTTGGAAGCTCCATGGCAACTATTTTTCGAGCATCCTGGAATTCGAAACATGCACGAACCTTGTCATGGCCCCACCCAATACCCAAAGGACGAATGAAATGATGAACTTTCCAGTCCTTCGCTTGCAGTAACGTAACATTTGAATTAAAAATAGGAACTTCACCCTCAACCCACCTATTTCCCCCTGCCAAAACTTTCCTTCCATTCCCAATTTTCCAGCTACAACCTTTAAGAATATTGTTGAAAGCTCTTCCCATGCCACGCATACCCCAAGAAAGAGCACGCCCTCTAACTGAAGCTTGAACCCCGGAATGTAATGGCTTTGCAAACTTATGATTAACAATAGCAGCTAACATAGAATGGGGGTTATTACTTAAACGCCAAATATGCTTCATGAGTAAAGCCTTATTTAAGCAGGACGTACCTCGAATGCCTAAGCCACCTAGTCCCCTAGGGAGCTGCAGAACTTGCCTATTAACCCAATCACTAGTAGAAAAAACCCTTATTGCAGCGGGCTTTTAGACCCCTGTTGCAGCGTACATCGTATGCTGCAACTGGGGGGCCTGCAACAAGTCTGAACTTGTTGCAGCGTACATGTTCGCTGCAAAAAGTGATTTGTTGCAGCGGGCTTTTAGATGTACGCTGCAACAAGTGCCAAAAAATTGGCAAAATTTTGGACTTGTTGCAGCGTACATATAAAAGCCCGCTGCAACAGACCCAACTTTTTGCAGCGTACATTTATTTGTACGCTGCAACAAGTCTGAATTACTCAATTTTTTGCAGCGTACATTTATTTGTACGCTGCAACAAGTCTGAATTTTTGCGAAATTTTTTTCCCTTGTTGCAGCGTACAACATATATGTACGCTGCAAAAAAGCACTTTTGGCGGGAAAATTCTAATTTTGTTTAGGGATACCTAGAGTGCCTTGCACCAAATATAGAAACCTGTCAAAACAATAATAGAATAACGCAACCTGTATAACAAATATAAAAACAACAACTGGAGTTTTGTATATATCCCAAAACCAAAAGTGCACATACCGATACATTTAAATACATTTACGTTCCAATTTCAACGTACGCATACATTTTAACATAAAAGATTGTTCTATAACATCTAAACCAACACGATCAAGCGCCATCAGGTCAATAAAAAATACTTGGTGGTAAAAAACTTCGCCCATTGCTCACGAACCACATCAATTTCCTCACTAGCATAAGGCGCAGTCCTCGGAGTATAGACCTTACAAAAACAAAAAATTGATGGAGCATTAGATCGATTAAATGCAAATGAAATGTCACATTTTAACATTCAAGCAACTAATGACAATGTATTAATAGTCTAGAATACGAATCAATTAGTTACTTAATTACCTCATCTAGCCGGCCTTCATAGTCATGTTGTAACGTGACTATCTCTAACATGAACGTCATAACGTAATAGCCACACTCAGTTCCGCCGATTTGTTGAGCACACTGATTAAGAAACATAATACTTTATCTTGCAAGGCCAATAATTAATAAAAATAAAGCAAAAAGCTAATTAAGAAACATGTTATACCTCTATATGAATGGTTTTACACGACTTAAAACTCGTTTTATTCGGACAATGCCCACCATTGCACTTGTACACTTGGTATGCCCTAGAAAATTAACGAAACATGGGTACTCATGAATATGATTTTGGCTTAGGTTTCTTAAAGACTAATGTAATTTGTAAGCAAAAGAACTTACAAACTCAAGATTCCCCATGCATAATCTGTTCGACGTGGATCTCTAGCAGAATCGAAAATATATACATAACCTCTACGTAGGTCCATCACGTATAAATTCCAATGATTTCTGTATAATTTATAAATGATATATTAAATATTTAATAACAATAATAATTAATATTTTATATGAAACTTATATAATATAACACACTTACTCTTGATTATATGGGATTAAAAACCAATTAGTTAGGTTAGGATTACCCATCTTCTCCTTTTCAATTTCAGCTTGGAAAATGTTTTTCAAATACATTGTTGGCGCTCCAGGGTCGGCCTTGATTCTAGTGCTTGACATAATCTCGGGACAAATGAACGAAATCCGAGACATTTCAAATGATTTGGCATGATCGTGCAATAAACACCTACAAAATAAACAAGATTACACTATTAAGATCGATAAAGAGAAAAAACTTCAAAGAAATAATAGTTTTATTAACAACAATAAAACATTTAATTACAATATGTAGACTTGGATCGCTGAAATGTTTAAGCACGCCCCGCGAAGGAACTCTCCTATATCAGACGCAGTTATGTATGTTTCTTGATCAAAATCCGAGTGCCAAACTGAGGCCGCCAATGGGATGGTAGTATTATCATATATATCATCAGGCGCCGAAGTCATGATAAACTGCAACTATTTGCATGACGGGCCAAGACCTTGAATTGCATCGTGTACAAGTCCCGCTTTCTTGCTTTTGGTGGTTGATTCTTGTGTTTTACGATCACAACTACCCACGACCTCTAAGTTGGACTTAGGCTTAGAATTCGACTTCTTTGGATGCGAAAATTCCTATAACAATAGTCAATTAACATTAGTCATATAATAAGAATCAAATGAGTCCTTAGGTTCTTTAGTTCAAATTTGGGAGCGAAAATGTCATTTTAGCTCAATATATGACCTATAACGACCCAACGAGCCTTAAATGTGCATAAATAGGTTCGAATGAGTTTTAGAAACTTAAAACTATGCATATTAGTCGTGTAATAAGAATCAAATGAGTCCTTAGGTTCTTTAGTTCAAAGTTGGGAGCGAAAATGTCATTTTAGGTCTATATATGACCTATAACGACCCAACGAGCCTTAAATGTGCATAATTAGGTTCGAATGAGTTTTAGAAACTTAAAACTATGCATATTAGTCATGTAATAGGATTAAAATGAGTGTTTAGGTTCTTTAGTTCAAAGTTGGGAGCGGAAATGTCATTTTAGCTCTATATATGACATATAACGACCCAACGAGCCATAAATGTGCATGAATAGGTTCGAATGAGTTTTAGAAACTTAAAACTATGCATATTAGTCATGTAATAAGAATAAAATGAGTCATTAGGTTCTTTAGTTCAAATTTGGGAGCGAAAATGTCATTTTAGCTCAATATATGACCTATAACGACCCAACGAGCCTTAAATGTGCATAAATAGGTTCGAATGAGTTTTAGAAACTTAAAACTATGCATATTAGTCATGTAATAAGAATCAAATGAGTCCTTAGGTTCTTTAGTTCAAAGTTGGGAGCGAAAATGTCATTTTAGGTTAATATATGACCTATAACGACCCAACGAGCCTTAAATGTGCATAATTAGGTTCGAATGAGTTTTAGAAACTTAAAACTATGCATATTAGTCGTGTAATAAGAATCAAATGAGTCCTTAGGTTCTTTAGTTCAAAGTTGGGAGCGAAAATGTCATTTTAGGTTAATATATGACCTATAACGACCCAACGAGCCTTAAATGTGCATAATTAGGTTCGAATGAGTTTTAGAAACTTAAAACTATGCATATTAGTCGTGTAATAAGAATCAAATGAGTCCTTAGGTTCTTTAGTTCAAAGTTGGGAGCGAAAATGTCATTTTAACTCTATATATGACATATAACGACCCAACGAGCCTTAAATGTGCATGAATAGGTTCGAATGAGTTTTAGAAACTTAAAACTATGCATATTAGTCATGTAATAAGAATAAAATGAGTCATTAGGTTCTTTAGTTCAAAGTTGGGAGCGAAAATGTCATTTTAGCTCTATATATGACCTATAACGACCCAACGAGCCATAAATGTGCATAAATAGGTTGGAATGAGTTTTAGAAACTTAAAACTATGCATATTAGTCATGTAATAGGATTAAAATGAGTGTTTAGGTTCTTTAGTTCAAAGTTGGGAGCGAAAATGTCATTTTAGCTCTATATATGACCTTTAACGACCCAACGAGCCTTAAATGTGCATAAATAGGTTCGAATGAGTTTTAGAAACTTAAAACTATGCATATTAGTCATGTAATAGGATTAAAATGAGTGTTTAGGTTCTTTAGTTCAAAGTTGGGAGCGGAAATGTCATTTTAGCTCTATATATGACCTTTAACGACCCAACGAGCCTTAAATGTGCATAAATAGGTTCGAATGAGTTTTAGAAACTTAAAACTATGCATATTAGTCATGTAATAAGAATCAAATGAGTCCTTAGGTTCTTTAGTTCAAATTTGGGAGCGAAAATGTCATTTTAGCTCAATATATGACCTATAACGACCCAACGAGCCTTAAATGTGCATAAATAGGTTCGAATGAGTTTTAGAAACTTAAAACTATGCATATTAGTCGTGTAATAAGAATCAAATGAGTCCTTAGGTTCTTTAGTTCAAAGTTGGGAGCGAAAATGTCATTTTAGGTTAATATATGACCTATAACGACCCAACGAGCCTTAAATGTGCATAATTAGGTTCGAATGAGTTTTAGAAACTTAAAACTATGCATATTAGTCGTGTAATAAGAATCAAATGAGTCCTTAGGTTCTTTAGTTCAAAGTTGGGAGCGAAAATGTCATTTTAGGTTCGAATGAGTTTTAGAGGGTTTACCTTGGATGGTAAGTCTGTTGTCTTCTTTTGGGCCGCTAACACCGTTGTCTTTTTCTTGGAGCTACCATCCCTCTCTTTAGAAACATTAGACTTGGACTTCTTTTTAGGAGGTGAAATACAATCCTTTAAAATTCAACAAAAACAAGAGTAGGTAAGATGTCGAATGTGCTTGCGTGAACATATACATTCTAAACAATAAAACATATATACCTCGCCGTCTTCGAAAATCACTAAGTGTATGGGCCATTGCACAAAACTACCCAGAGCACCGCCTAAGTTAGTGAAACCATCTCCCGTAGGTACCGGAAGAATATCATCAACATGTCCGTCGTAAACAAAATCAACTTGGACTTTATAGTGACCAGGCTTCATCGATGTAAAATGTTGGGGCAATGCACCATCTGAGGGTTGTACCATACCATCCGCCACGACAATGTTGTTGCCTGAAACTTTCTCCTCAAGGGCAAGACGACATGGAGTCCTTTCCTTCATAAACAAAGGTTTCAATGCAACTTTGTAAGTGATACAGATTATTAAGTAAATGTCAACTAAAAACATAAAAGGATCAAGCAACTATGTTAAAAAAGAGTGACTACGTCGTACCTTTAGCTCGCGTGGTTGCGGCACTAAGATGTGACGAGTGGTTCTTGTAGCACTAACATCAAGGTCAACTCTGGCAGAATCATTTAAGTGGAGGTCATCAGGTATCGGGGTAGAAATGGAGTTTAGTTGTCCTGTTTTTAACAAGGTGCTTAGTTGCTTTTGGAGGGCCTCTGCCACCCTCTTCTCTACCCTTTTCTCTAATTCACCTTCAAACTCCTTTTTCACAGAAGCTCTGATTGATTCGTAATTTTCTGATGAAGCTTCACCATGGTCACTTCTACTATGTCGAATACACGGACCGAAAGCCTTTTTGATACCAACCATGCCACCTGTTCCCTTGACACGCCCACGATGATCTTTTTTCCCTATAGCTTTAGTGAGGGCATCCTCACCCTGTTCGAAAGAAAGATTTCCTTTTTCCTCTTCTGCGATGTACTCTAACTGCCAATTAGGAAAGTAATATTACTTTATATTCTCTAATCAAAGCAAGTAAATATTAATTAATTATCGCTACTTACAGCTTTTGTTGCGATTTCAACAACTTCTGTATCGTTCGGGTCAATTTCCCACTTTCCCTCTTTATTTTGTACTTGATGGGCCAAAATCCACTCCTTTGATCTGTATTTTCTAACTCTATTAACATTTGAGGTCACTGATGAGTTCACCGAGGAGCTACTCGAGATAGGTAAAGCTGCATCTGGTGGAAGTCGTCCATCCTTTATCCAATCTAGTCGCTTTCTATTATAACCCTTTTGGTCGGTGCGATGTGGGTTCTTGTTGCATGATGCACTTTTCCTCGCCTTTTCACTACGAAGCTGTCAAAGACAACATAAAAAGATGGAAATAAATGTTTTTTCTGATAACTTTTTGTCCTAGAACCAATGTCAGTTTGCTACATGAAAAACTCTTTAAGGACAAGTTAAAGAAATATTATCATTACCAATGACTCTGGCAGGAAATAATGTTTAACAAAAGTCTTCCAATCATCCTCTGTGATATGGTTGTAGACATCCCAAGGCATCTTGTTTGTTTGATTTTTTGGCTTCTTTTCCTTCATAGTTATCCATCGGCGCACCAACTTGCTCTTGAAACAACTAAATCGTTTCGCCACACAAGAATGAAAATATTTCTCCCTCGAATGATTAGAATCATCAGTAATGTGGAACATAAGCTGTTAATAATTAAAAAAAGTTAGATTATAAAAATAGTATTTAAATCAAATTAAATAATCCCTAAAATATACAAATCAAGTTAATATCCAATGCTTACCTTAGTCTCCTCCCAAAACCCCTTCTTGATTTGCTCATCTACCTTTGGATATAATGGGACGTTAATATTAATTCTAGTAGCACAACTCCCAACTTGCTTCCCGTATTCATGAGACCATTGTCCATCGGGGACATTATATACATTATACTCAAGGAACATAGGCTTAGCGACTTTAACACCTTTTGACGGACCACGGCCTTTAATGGTCTTTGTAATCGTACTAACATCTTGTGATTCGTCACGCGTTGTGGGAGTCTTGCCACCTTCTGATTCATGCCTAACAACAATTTGGTTTTCATTCATCGTACCTATGTTGTTCCTGCATCAAGTAAAACATACAGAAGAGTGGTTACAAAATGTGCGCGCAGCAGCAAATCAGTGCTCTAGCATACAGAAGGATATCAGATCAGTGCAGATATCACAGATCAGATCAGCACTGATCAGTGCAGATCAGATCAGCACTGATCTGCACTGATCAGATCAGCACAGATCAGCACAGATCAGTGCTGATCTGATCTGTGATATCTGCACTGATCTGTTCTGCACTGATCTGATCAGCACTGATCTGTGCTGATCTGATCTGCACTGATCAGTGCAGATCAGATCAGCACAGATCAGTGCTGATCAGATCAGCACAGATCAGTGCAGAACAGATCAGCACAGATCAGTGCAGAACAGATCAGCACAGATCAGTGCTGATCTGATCTGCACAGATCAGTGCAGAACAGATCAGCACAGATCAGTGCAGAACAGATCAGCACAGATCAGTGCTGATCTGATCTGCACTGATCTGTGCTGACCTGATCTGCAATGTTCCCCCCTTGTTGATTTTGTTCGAATTATAACAATATGACTGTTGCATCTGCAGCTTGAGACAGGTAGTCAGGTAAGTCCATTTTTTTAAAGTGAAACCATAGAGGAACAATTGACACTATTTTAACCAAATATTTGGTTAATAAAATTTCATCAAGGATTTGCAGATGCTAGTTTTATGGCAGTCAGAAGAGATAAATCAAGGTCAATTTTGAAACAACATCAACTAACAGTACCACTCCCCACCAATTTTAAGTCTCTAGTTTGTGCAAAGGGGATCATGCAAAAGAGATGGCACTAATTGAAGAATGAACGAGAAATTTAAGTGTAAATATGTCAAAGCTCAACATAATGGAAAATCAATAAGAACAGCATAGAGAGAAAGAAATTTAGGGGCTGTTTGGTTCCCCAGACTTCCCCCTGGACTTGGATTCCCCTAAATTTCTATCAGTCTCTCATTGGTCAATGACTCAATGGTCACCACCATCATCCCAAATCAATCCACCCCACCCCACCATCACCTCACCACCACTATCACCGTCACCTCACTAGTCACCACTAAAGCAACTCTCACTTCCACCCACCATGGATACATCACCAGAAAAACCAACCTTCACATCCCTTCCTTGATCCATTTCACCCCTTTTCCCTCTTTTTATTCCTCTCCGCTTTTTGTTAGGGACCAAAACATCGCTTTACAATGTAATTGAACAATTGATAGAATACTAAGTTGACACATGCTCCGGCCTTCAAAGAATCAAATCATATCAAAGAATTTGAACTCTATAGCAGCAACAAGCCAACAAGCATGAAAAATTATATATGTGGAATGCACTGATCTGTGCAGATCTGATCAGCATAGATCAGTGCTGATCAGATCAGCACTGATCTGTGCTGATCTGTTCTGCACTGATCTGTGCTGATCTGATCTGCACAAATCAGTGCTGATCTGATCTGCACAAATCAGTGATGATCTGTTCTGCACTGATCTGATCTGCAGAACAGATCAGCACAGATCAGTGCTGATCTGATCTGCACTGATCTGTGCAGATCAGATCAGCACAGATCAGTGCAGAACAGATCAACACAGATCAGTGCTACCCTCATCTGATCTGCATTGATCTGTGCTGATCTGATCTGCAATGTTCTTTGTCATTCTTGGTGTGTTTGTTGAGGCAATATGAGAATGCAGGGCAGCTAACTCATTCTATAAACAAGTTCTATTAATCTAGTATAGTACGGAGTAGTATGTAAGTTAGATCGTAAAATGAAATTATGTAATTGAGTTTCACTTAAACTCAAGCAACAATGATTAAGAAACTTAATGAGGAAATCTGACAATCTCACTTCTCTTATATCATGAAATCATATACTCATATGAGATAAGTCTAGAACTAACGAACATAAGGACTCATTTTAACCTTTTAAATGATTAATATGATTAATTTTAACTTTCCAAGACTCGATCCGATCTATTTATTCACATTAGAGACTTGTTTGGTCGTTGTGGTTCATATTTATGAAAAAATGAGGCATTTTTGCTCCCAACTATGAACTAAAGAACCTAAGAACTCATTTTTAGGCTAATATGACACTTTCGCTCCCAACTTTGAACTAACAAACCTAAACACTCATTTTAATCCTTTTAAATGATTAATATGATTAGTTTTAACTTTCCTAGACTCAATCCAATCAATTTATGCCATTTGAGACTTGTTTGGTCGTTATGGTTCATATTTATGCTAAAATAAGACATTTTCGCTCCCAACTTTGAACTAACAAACCTAAACACTCATTTTAATCCTATTACATGACTAATATGCATAGTTTTAAGTTTCTAAAACTCATTCCAACCTATTTATGCACATTTAAGGCTCGTTGGGTCGTTATAGGTCATATATAGAGCTAAAATGACATTTCCGCTCCCAACTTTGAACTAAAGAACCTAAACACTCATTTTAATCCTATTACATGACTAATATGCATAGTTTTAAGTTTCTAAAACTCATTCCAACCTATTTATGCACATTTAAGGCTCGTTGGGTCGTTAAAGGTCATATATAGAGCTAAAATGACATTTCCGCTCCCAACTTTGAACTAAAGAACCTAAACACTCATTTTAATCCTATTACATGACTAATATGCATAGTTTTAAGTTTCTAAAACTCATTCGAACCTATTCATGCACATTTATGGCTCGTTGGGTCGTTAAAGGTCATATATAGAGCTAAAATGACATTTTCGCTCCCAACTTTGAACTAAAGAACCTAAACACTCATTTTAATCCTATTACATTACTAATATGCATAGTTTTAAGTTTCTAAAACTCATTCCAACCTATTTATGCACATTTATGGCTCGTTGTGTCGTTATAGGTCATATATAGAGCTAAAATGACATTTTCGCTCCCAACTTTGAACTAAAGAACCTAATGACTCATTTTATTCTTATTACATGACTAATATGCATAGTTTTAAGTTTCTAAAACTCATTCGAACCTATTCATGCACATTTATGGCTCGTTGGGTCGTTATATGTCATATATAGAGCTAAAATGACATTTCCGCTCCCAACTTTGAACTAAAGAACCTAAACACTCATTTTAATCCTTTTAAATGATTAATATGATTAGTTTTAACTTACCTAGACTCAATCCAATCAATTTATGCCATTTGAGACTTGTTTGGTAGTTATGGTTCATATTTATGCTAATTTAGTCAACTAAGGTCAATTTAGGTCAATTTATTCAACTAAGGTCAATTTAAGCCCGCTCGTTTTGATTTAGGTCATTCTAGCTCAAGATTAGGAGACATGTTAATTAGCGCAACACTAGGAGAAAACGCACAACTCACCAAAAGTAAATACGTGCTTTATTTTCCGATTCTGAGAACTTCTGAAAAGACAGAAATCACCGAAAGCTTCTGAAAATTTCTGACTCGGGGATCTCAAGTCATCTGCACAGAAAGTTAGAAAACTTTGGTCAGGAACAAAAGTAAGATGTGGAAGTACAGTAAGAATTAAAGAAAGCTAGAAAAGTATAATCATGAACACAATGGAAGTATAAAATAAGAATTAAAGATGTGGAAGTACAAACTACACCTTCCTAAATGCTAGAAAAGATACATTTAATCTGATATTCAGTTAGCTAGAATTACCTATTCCCAGAAGCCAACTCATCTTATTCATTTACGGTTTACAACCCAAATTCCTTCCCTATGATCTGTACGCATATGATTAGTATTATTTGCATCTTCCTCCTCCGGTAACGGTTGAACAGCCGTTGGTAACAGGGGTGTTTCATCGTACTTGTCATACTCATCTTCATCCACAACATCATCAATACCCAGAATATTTCTCTTGCCTTGGGCAACTGCACGCCATATAGGATCAACATTGTCTACCACATAGAAAATTTGCTTAGCTTGTGATGCTAGAATGAATGGCTCGTCACTATCACTTAATCGATCAAAGTTAACCAATGTTAAACCAGGAAAAATTTCATCTTGTTTCACCCCATTATGGTTGTTGGCCCACTTGCACCGGAATACAGGGATCGTAAATTTGTTGTAATCAAGCTCCCATATTTCTTCGATAACACCATAATATGATTGTGTCGCATCAACCGGTCTTCTATCCTTGGCGCTTGCATAGACCCTAGATGCTGCAACATGCTTCACTCCACTATTCTGCACCACACTCTTTTCATCTTGTCTTCTAGTGTAGAATGTGAACCCATTGATATCATACCCTTCATAAGACAGAACACATAGTCGAGGACCTCGAGCTAACCACTGGACCATTTCAGAAACATCTAGATTTTTTTTCATTTCCTCGGCTACTTCCTTCTTAAACCAATCAACAAATGTGCGATTATGTTCTTGCATCAACGCTCTTTCCTTCAACTTAGGATTCTTTTGTTGCAATTCTAGCAAATGCTTATCTATGTAAGGATTGACCTCGGTAAGATGCTGCAACACACAAAGATGTGCCTTATTCTTCCTTTCAGATGGAGGCGAGATCACATTTTTACCAATTACCCCATGCCCTTCAAGCCTCCCTGCATGACGAGATTTTGGAAGACCTATTTGCTCAAGCCTTGTTAAGAATTCAGCTACATATTGAGATATCTCTTCCTCAAGGACTCCCCGAATGATACTACCCTCCGGCCTTGCCCGATTCTTTGTTTTGTCCTTTAAATGCCCAAAAAATCTCTCAAAAGGATACATCCATCTTAAGAACACCGGACCACATAACTTGATTTCTCGAACTAAATGGACAATTAAGTGCACCATAATATCAAAGAAAGATGGTGGAAAGTACATTTCAAATCGACACAAAGTTTCAACAATATCATTGTGCAAAGAATCTAATTTCTCCGGATCAATCACTTTAGCACATATAGAATTGAAAAACACACAAAGTTTTGTTATAACATGTCTCACGTGTTTCGGCAATATCCCACGAAGTGCAATTGGCAAAAACACATTAATCATTACATGGCAATCATGAGACTTCATACCAACCAACCTAAGGTCCGAGAGAGATACTAGGCGCTTTACATTCGACGAATATCCCGAGGGAACCTTAATTCCATGTAAGCACTCACAAAACTGCTTCTTCTCCTTTCTTGACATTGTGTAACACGCTGGAGGCAGATAAGTCTTAGTACCACCCGCACCAGATTTTTCAACAGGCCACAAATCTGGTCGAATATTCCTCTTTTTCATATCTTTCCGCACATTCTCATTGTCCTTAGTCTTTCCAGGCATGTTTAGCAAAGTCCCAATGATAGCATCGCACACATTTTTCTCAATGTGCATTACATCGAGACAATGCCTAACCGACAAATCTCTCCAGTAGGGAAGATCCCATAATGGAGATACTTTCTTCCACAAAACACCCTTTTTAGACTTGGACTTGTAGCACTTGCCGTATTTGGTTTCAACATTTTTTATTCGTTCATAAACCTGTGATCCTGTCAAAGGCGTACGAGCTACTCTTTCCTCGGTGAACCCATTGAATTCTTTCTTCTTCTTACGATAAGGGTGATATCGACTGAGGTGCTTCCTGAAATCTGGGTAAACATTTTTCTTGAAATTATGCAACCATGTGGGCTTCATGTCCTCTTCACATATAGGGCATGCTTGTTCTCCTTTGGTTTTGTATCCAGACAAGTTTCCATATGCCGGAAAATCATTTATGGTACAAAAAACCATAGCTCGCAATGTAAAGCTTGAATTGGTGTGTGCATCGAACATTGAAACACCTTCATTCCACAATAATTTCAAATCATCTATGAGTGGAGCCAGGTACACATCTATGTCATTTCCAGGTTGCTTAGGCCCCGAGATGAGGAGTGATAACATGATATGCTTCCGCTTCATACACAGCCATGGAGGAAGATTATAAATTGCTAGTAGAACCGGCCATGTGCTATGTTGACTGCTTAGAGTTCCATATGGATTCACACCATCTGCACATAAAGCAAGCCTTAGATTTCTAACCTCCTTACCAAATTCAGGATATTTCTTATCAATATTTCTCCATTGAACAGAATCTGCAGGATGTCGAAGGAGTCCATCTTTCTTCCTCACTTCCGCATGCCACCTTAAGTTTTTTGCTTGTTTCTTCAATGAAAACATACGCTCAAACCTAGGTATGATTGGAAGATACCACAAAGACTTAGCAGGCGGGCCCCTCTTAGCTGAATTTGCCCCTTTGCGTTTGTAACGAGATGCGCCGCATGTTGGACACTCATCCAAATGTTCATGCTCTTTTCTGTAAAGGATACAATCATTTGGGCAAGCATCTATCTTGTCGACCTCTAAGCCTAAGGGACACATCAATTTCCTGGCATAATAGGTAGAGGTGGGGATATCATTCCCTTCCGGCAAAAATTCACCTACCCACTCCAATAAGGTGTCAAAGTGTTCATCTCTCCAACCACCTTTACATTTGAGGTTGTAAAGTATTGACACACATTCCAACTTGCTGAATTTTGTACAACCGGGATACAATGGAGTTTCAGCAGCCTTTGATACTTGTTCGAACATCTGAGGTCGTTCGTCCAAGTGATCTTTCAGCCCATCCATCATCTCATTTATTTCATCATCTTCTTCCTCATCATCATCCGTCTCATTATTCTCATAAATATCATCATCACTCTCATTACTCTGAACATCAAATTCATGGACACTAGAACTTGGACGATCAGGTATTGTTTCACCATGCCAAAACCAAACATGGTAATCTTGCTTAAACCCACGGCGAAATAAATGATCCTCAATTTCATCAATGTCACCTAACCGCTTGATATTGTTACAATCACGGCAGGGACAATAGATTTTTTCGGCTTTTGTACTCCGTTGGTGTGCTAAAGCACATCTAATGAACTCTGCGACCCCACTCAAGTATTCTGCCGTAGTATGGTCACCATACATCCAACGACGACTCATTACTAATAACAACAACAAAAGGTTCCACACATAAACACATATATTAAGAAGTCACAAAATCATTAAGAAGTTCCGCAAATCTTTGGTTACATCATTTAAGTTTATCAATGCTTCACTGAAGTGATATTAGAAGTCCAAAAACAGTCCTAATAAGTAAAACGGAATGGATACTTAAGCATAGAATACTAATGTACACGTTTTATTATTACACTTACTATACTTATCCAAATTTTATTTATCGTAAAAATGATATGCACTTACTGTACTATTGATTTCAACTTTCAAAAGAGGAAAAGAGAAATTTTATGAAGATAATTAGATATATCAATACCTTATGCAATTGTTGAAATTCGAACAAGCACGATGATAGATTATGCTGGCAGTACGATCATCGCCCCTCTCTTCAACCATATGCGTATCTACCCATCTTCACAATTAACTGCAAATTAAAGACATAATTGAAAAACAGCCAAAAAAATCAAAATAAAAACGAAAATCAAAACGAAAATCAAAACGAAAATCAAAACGAAAATCAAACGAAAATAGTTCGAGGGCCAAATTCAGATATTTCTCATAGAATGCATGTAACAGGAAATTAACTATCTACCACATCACCACGTAGCAATCACATTATTCAAGTTATTGGCATTAACGCAGCATTCAAGTGCGGAACTAAGTGCTTACGTAACCTCGGGGAAGGAAGAAGGGTAATGCCAGAATAAAATCCTGTAACCTGGGCTGTAAGAAGCCTTTCATATATGCTGATAGGCTTCAGTCGGCAAAAATGTGGTGTTATTTATCCTTTAAACCTATTGGAATTAGATATCTCTTTTGCCTAATAATGGAGGAGGTTGAAAAATACTCTAGGAACTTCCTTTACTCCAAACAAGGCTCTAGTATTCCAGGATTTAAAAGCTATCCTAAAGTGGCAGGTGGCCGGAATGTCGCACCCACAAAGCAGCAGCCAATAAGCTGATAAAAAGTGGGGCTCAGAAGATAGCAGACTTACAGTTAAAAATAATCTTTAATTGCTGAGATTTGACGAGTTCAGTTGGTAATGGGCACGATGTTCTGCATCACACTACTTATTTCTTTCAAGTTTATATATGATGTTTGTGTGGCTCGTATGCTAAAGTTTCTTAGAGGAAGGTTTTGAGAGGTACAAGAGCTAGTTCATGCGCATATGTGAGAGCCTTGAAAATGTTCAACTCTTCTTTTTCAGTGTAAATACTAAATAGTCTAAATCAGTGTGGACAAAGGCCAGTGATTTCCTGAAGGTCTTGGGTTTACAACGACCACTTAATGGTTTTGACTCACAACTGACTTGAGGTAAACTTGAGTCAAGCAGCCATCCCATATCGTCTGTACACAAAGGTTTGAGATCTTAAAACAGAATTTTAACCCAGATGGTTGGATAACAGAGATTATTTTGTAAGGTCCTGCAAATGAAGAGTTCCCCTTCCCAACTCTACCAAGAAGACGGGTGAATACTGATGTTTTTGAAGGGCCTGATACTACTGGTCTAAGTGATGTATTCAACACTTTGAGCATACTTGGAAATTAAAAAAAAAAAAAAAAAAGGTAATCCAAAAGCCTCTTGGAAATCAGCAAAATAACATCCAAACAACAGTCTGAAGGGGTGAGTAGCAGTCAGCAACAGCCTTAGGCCATTCCCCATTACTTGTTATGAGAAAGCTTAAATAGTGGCTGTGTGCTTTTTAAAGAAATAGATCTATACTCGGAAACATAGCAATCCCCATTTACTTCGTTGGGTCGTTAAGTTTCAAAAACGAAAATCAAAACGAAAATCAAAACGAAAATCAAAAACGAAAATCAAAAACAATAATCAAAACGAAAATCAAAAACTAAAATTGAACCCTAATCTGAAAACGAAAATAAAAACGAAAATAAAAATTGAACACACCATACCACCGGAACCACGACGCCGAGCAACCACCGGAACCACGACGCGACGGGGAGATGCTGAACCACGGAACCAAGACAGCGACGCAGGGCTGAACCACGGAACCACGGAACCAAGACAGCGACGCAGGGCTGAACCACGACGCGACGGGGAGATGAGCAACCAACGGAACCAAGACAGCGACGCAGGGCTGAGCAACTCTTGGGTTCGACGGCGACGCGAGCTGAGTTCGACGGCGACCTTGGATATTTGTTTAAGGGAAAAGGCTTGGAGCTATAGCAGAGAAGGAACAGAGATTGAGCGCGGTTTGTACGTTGCAACTAGGAAAGTAAAAATTTTAATTTGAAACGCGGACTTGTTGCAGCGGGCATTAACATGTACGCTGCAATAACTACGGGTTGTTGCTGCGGGCTTTTATTTTGTACGCTGCAACAAACGCATTTGTTGCGAACAACTAAAATGTACGCTGCGATAACCCTTTAAAGGGTTTGACCCGCGTTGACCGACTGGTTGTTGAAGCGTATTTATACTTGTACGCTGCAACAAGGGGGCTGCAACAGGGGTTTTTTCTACTACTGAATGTATTCCTTTATTTGAATTTCCAACCCAAAAAAACCTAGTTATAATTGAGTCAAGCTTGGTTGTTATGGAAAGAGGAATTTCCATGCAATTGAAAATATGGGAAACCATGGCAATAAGAACAGAATTGATAAGAATCAATTTTTGAGGTTGTGACAGGCAACAAGAATTCCAAGCCGCAATTTTTCCAGCTACCTTGTCAACTAAGAATTGAAACATGGTGTGCTTTGTACCTATCAAATCAACCGGGACTCCCAGATGTGTTCCTAAGTTTGGAACCAAATGCATTTTGAGAATATCTTTGAATATTTCCTTCTCAACTACAGGGGTATTAGGACTAACCTTAAAATGAGATTTTTGCAAATTCAGTTGTTGACCTGAAATATCACAAAATATTATATTATATATTTTATATATTTCTGTTATGGGAAGATCACGAGTTGAATTCATTATCGGGGAAGTACTAATCAGTAATCACACGACCTCTCATCTTGATTTTTTTTTTTTGTTTAATTTCTTTACAGGGCTCGGTATGAGGAGGATGACACCCATTCAAAGAGAGTTGTTTTCTAATACGAATTCGGTTACTGGTACAAACTCTCTACTTTTAATTAGGGTCTTTAGAAATTTTATTTAAAAACCAAAGAAAAACATGATTAATACTTGGTCTTTTTAATTACAAAAAGAAGGTTTTTGAGTGGCCACAATATAATGGTAGCCACCACGTACAATACATTAAAACCCTTTATTATTGTTGACTCATCTGGAGCATTGGTTCTGTTGACTTTATATTACTAATAACTTATAGAAAAAATATAAATAGTTAATTAAAAAATCTCCTTTTTATTCTCCAAGTCAATTTATTTTAGTATTTTCTGTCTTCATCGGGTTTTTTTTTCTTGGTAAAAATAAAAAAAAGTCATCTACTGCTCTTCCTAATTCGATTATGCTACAATTAAATTTTCCTAATTTGATTCCAACGTTCAAACTTTTTTGGTATTTTATCTCTCTTCATCAATTTTTCGCTCTGATTCTGCCAAGAACATTTAGAATGAAACCCAAGAATTTCAGAAATTTGTTCAAACGAACCCATCCAAATTTGTAATTCACAATAGTAACATCATTTTTTTTCTCCAATTTGATTCTCGCAAGACAATCAAGAATGGAGTTGAAGACTATCTCAAAGATAAAAAAAATGGAGTTCAAGAGTTCCGTAAAATTTGTTCACTTTTTGAAAACTGTAATCGTAGATGGTGCATTTTATTTAATTTTATTTTGAAAAACTTATTTAATTATAAAACTAATAATATTTAACTAAAAAGTGAGCAAAATCAATGGTTTAGATTAGTCAATTTTATTTAATGGTTAAGATTTATTGTATTGTAGTGGCTCCCATTTTATTGTGGCTATAGTGAAATCATCTATTACAAAATCACGTTTGTAAATATAATATTTTAATCATTAATATCTTTAGTCATCAATGAGGTAAGTAGGTATTATAGAGTATTTTTGTTGACGATAACACAAATAGAGAAGTTGTGGCACAAATAAGTAAGCAAGGTGGTGGCACTGATGGGCAACGGATAGGAGAAGGGTTCGGCAATAATAATACGTGCTCAACAACAGACGTATACATAGCTCAAATTGATTCAGCACCATTGCCCAGCGGGATTCCAACCTACAATGTTATAATAGTGAATGCTTGTGCATCCGGGTGTAGCATATCCGACATCCATGTCAAATGTGAGGATTTCAGCTCCGTTGAGACTGTCAATCCCACCTTGTTTCGGAGACTCGCTTTCGATAATTGCCTCGTCAATGATGGCAACTTTCTTGCTCCTGGCAAACAGTTGAGTTTTCAATATGCCAATGACAAGCGTTACGATTTATCTGTTTTCTCTGTTGCTTGTTAAACAACTCAGAATCAATTTGCTACTTGCCTAGTCGTTTAATTTTGCTTCATATCATATGTAAACAGTGCAACTGTTTTGTTAGAATTGAGGAAATAGGAAGAAGAAAGGAAGAAGAAAGCAAGAAGCCATTGTTGAGCCTTGGAAGCTCGTGAGCTTTGAGAGAGAAGTAATGGACTACATTTTGTATTAATTGTGTGATTAATGAAAATAATACAAGCTTAGGTATTTATACTAACATATGTACAAGTTAGTATTCTAGTAACAAACTTCCTAAACTAACTAACAACTTATACTAAAGTATAAGTTCCAACACCCCCCCCCTCAAACTGAAAATGGTGTTAAACATTTTCAGTTTGAAATTTTGAAATGAAGCAGTTCTTGCTCCTCTTGGCGATGAGAACTGCAGCCAAAGTATTCCGTATTTATCAACACCATCATGAGAAGTATTTGAAGTTCTGAAAACTGCTAAGCTTTGTGTTTCTTCAACACTTAGCATTTGAGAAATTGAGACATGTATCTTTAACTAGGGAACCTGCTACCCTACTGGATGCCCTCTGCAAATGTACACCAAACACTTCTCCAAAGTCGTCATGAAGGATAAGAACACCGCCAGAGGCTCGTGACAGGGGTTGCAGAACAGGGACTCTGACAGGGCATGTTCCAGCACACATAATATCTACAACTGTATGTTGTCGGTGAGCTTCTTTGCCTAAATGTTCCATCCACTTCGTTGCAGTTTTTTCAAGATATGCATAGTTTGGATGACTAAAGGAATGAGGAAGTGCTCCAGGGCCAAAAGTATTCGGTCCAGCAGCACAAACTATTAACCTACTCTTACCCCCAGGCCTCTTAACCATGCCTCGGGACAAATCAGCAGATGGCCCTTGAATAATTGCAAGTGCAACTTCCACTGCAGTACCCAAACAGCGGTCTCTTGCAGTCTCTGGAATGTTTTCCTTGAAGGGTCTGAATGAGGAAAAGATGGTATGTGCTACAGCAAGTGTAGCATGCACAGGAGACAAGTATATGCCTGTCCCATAAATCAATGCTCTTAAATTGTCCTCACTAGGTGACTTGTCCCCGGGAAGCACATCAGCAGATGCAGTAGATTCCTCACAAAAATCATATACAGATACAGTTCGGCCATATGAAACAATTCCTATTCTAGTCGTTGGGGGGAGCGAGTCAACAAAAGCATGAAGAGAACTTTGTAAATGCTGAAGGTGTGGCTCATCTAAGCACTCGTCGATGACAAGAACATCACCAGAATACTGTGGTGGAATCAGGATATTGTGGTTGAATCTAACCACCATGAATCAACTTCCCGTCCTCCAAAATACACCCTTAATCGGTAACCAATCACACACATACACCAAAAATCCAATGTGAAGAATGAAGGATAATGTGTTTGAGAGTGAAAAGAGTGAGAAATTCAGCTATGAAAAAGGAAGCTGAAGATAGAAATTGATCAAAATAAGGAACAATTTGAGAATTTGACCCTTTGGGTCTTTTGAGAATTGACCACTTTGGGTCTTTTGAGAATTGACCACTTTGGGTCGGAAACTGACCACTTTGGGTCTGAAAAAGGACCACCGTGGGTCTGAAAATGACCTCGATGGGTCTGAAAGAATGAGCCACAATGGGTGTCATCAAAAGAAAGATCGCAATGGATCATGAAATTGATCTCTATGGATCAATGAGAAAGGACCTCTATGGGTCACAAAATGGACCTCAATCTCTGTTGGGTCATCACAAAACAAACCTCAACCTCTGTTGAGTCACAAACAAAATTCAACACCAAAAATTCAATACTGTTGGCAACAAATCAAGCCAACAGCCAACAACAACCTCCATTATCTGCAGGATCAATCCTGCATAAGAATAACCATTTCGGAGCAAAGTATCCTCCTCCTTCATTTATCCCAGTGCACGGCAAAGGTATGCTTTGCAGAGCTTCTGTTCCTGCATAAGCTTGAGTATAACTACGGCAGCATCTTCGTTTATGAAACTAAACCTTCGTACACAAGCTGACTTCGCACAACAATATCCCCAACTTCAGCAGGGTTTACATTAACAAGCAACCTGCAGCATCATCCAACAATACTCTTCTTATCACTCCTCAATTTATTCGCCTTTTCTTTGACAAACTCCTCCATTGCCCTTAAAACATCTCACTAATACTCTCATCAGAAGGCGTAGCAGCAAACTCTACACCCTTACACCAAGAATAGAACTCAGCCAGATCATCAAATCGCTTTGCAACAGTAGCCCAAGTCCCATAAGTCTTAACAGAATTAAGATACTCCATCTCCCAGAAGCAATCAGACAAGAGCGAAAAACCCCCCACATACATCATCATACAGAACAATATTGTCCTCAATCACAGGAGTAAGAGCAAGAACAGGTCGAAAATCCCAGAAATCAGTCAACACACACAGCAATCAAAACAAACGCAAGAAAAATACTCCATTAACGACACTGTGATATTCTCTACATTGCACAGGATTATCAAGAACTCGCCAAATTCACTGACTCAAGATCATCCGAGTCAATACCAATCAGACACCACCAAAATAAAACAAATCAACCCAAAGCTATCAACCCATAAATCGAAACTCATAACCAGAGAAAAGTTTGGGTAATCAAACCTTGAAGTATCAGAAGCAGATGTCGAAGAAGATGACGACGGAAGAGCACAGTCAGAAATCGCAACCAAATCGATCACAGATCAAACCTCCGATCAAAAAATTCTGTCAATCCTTCGATTAAAAAAACACCGAAGAACGTAGAATCACAAATTGCTTCAAGAATCTACCAACAATACCAGAATCTTGCAAATATTTCAAAAAATTTCAAGAACCCTAGAATTTGGGGAAAAATCAAGAATCAAAATCGTTTGATTCAAGGTTGGAAATAAGATTTGTGAGCGGAATTAAGAGATATTAGGACGAATTACATCCTAATTCGTCGAATTTTGACTCAATTCAACCAAAAATTAAATTCGAAGCAGAAAAAATTGGGGAAAAATTGATGAGTTGAACCGAACGGAAATTTTATGCGGAATCGTAGAGTCGGGATCGTTCCCGCTCTGATACCATGTTAGAATTGAGGAAATAGGAAGAAGAAAGGAAGAAGAAAGCAAGAAGCCATTGTTGAGCCTTGGAAGCTCGTGAGCTTTGAGAGAGATGTAATGGACTACATTTTGTATTAATTGTGTGATTAATGAAAATAATACAAGCTTAGGTATTTATACTAACATATGTACAAGTTAGTATTCTAGTAACAAACTTCCTAAACTAACTAACAACTTATACTAAAGTATAAGTTCCAACATGTTTATCTTTATTTCTTCTTAAGTCGTTTTAATTATTACTTAATTATTTGCTTATTCATACCAATATCTCTAAAATTTGTATTGCGGATGAGCCCATATTCTATTGAGCAAGCTCGGTCATTAACAAAATAAACGAGTCCAAACAAAATTTAAAGCTTGTTTAATACGGAGTAACAGTAAATGATACTAGCTCAAACAACTTGGTGTTCGGCTTGTTTAGGATCGCAAATAGTCCATTCATGTTCACAGAAACTATCAAAACTATTTATGTTTATTACTCTGATATCCCAAAATCGTGATTAAAGGTCAAAACCCTGTAAGTTTTACAATTCACAGAAACCACGGCTCTCTGCCTATCATTCACCTAATCCTTCATTCTAAATTTCCAATCTTCTAACGCTTGGCTCGTTTACTAAAATCTTGGCTTTGTTAATATAGCTTGGCTTAGCTTGAGGTCGAATTAAACTAGCGACTCGTGAGCTAAGATTGAACAATGGAAAACTTAAACGAGCCAAGTTTGAATAGGGAAAGTGAAAGCCCGGCTTGTGCTTGGAAATTTCTTATCAAACCTGGCTTGAACAACAAAATACTCGGCATGTTTCAACTTTCAAGTGTGTATTTATCACTTCAAATTTACATTTATTGTAGGTAAGTTATCAATTATCATTTCAATTGAACATCAACACACTAACTTCGACTAGGTAAATAACTAAATTGAGAATGAACAACTTTAAAGTACAAGTGCACAACCTCACTTAACCTCAAGCTCAACGACCTTTAAAAATACTATTCATAAATCGTAAAACTTGAATTATTACACAGACTCGTCTATGTCTAATAAGCGTATTGATAAGAGAAGTCGGAGACGCCAACCATAGCAGAAACAATTTGAGAAACGATGAAAAAGGAGCCACCTATGACAATGACAACCAGAACTGCAGAGATTGGGTTCTTAAGCAGCTCAAAAATAGGCTGTAAAACTGCATAAAGAACCCCAGTACTTACAGTAAGTGCATACAATGCATACCTTCTTACATTCTCCCAGAATTCCTCCATTAATGGACCTTCTGGGCCTAAAGCCCATGCCTTATCTTGGCCCATCATCATCAGCAAAATCCCAATTGAAGTAGCTCCACTGAACACCAGTAAACGTTTTTTCAACTCTTCATCGATTCCTTCTTCTTGTTCCTTGCTCTGTGATTGTATCACCCAGTATTTGTTTTTTGCGGAAAGGGAAAGGGAATTGGGGTTTCCATGTCTTAGAAATGCAGGGGAATCATATGAAGAAAAGTTATTGAAAGATGAGGATTTTGGGTTTGGGATAGATTTGATTTGTGTTGGGAAGAATTGATTTAATATTTGGGATTTAATCAAAGTAGTATTCATGATTTTATTTGATTCAGAAAGGGAGAAGATTGTGAAATTCTTTGTGGAGCTTCTTTCTTCTTGTTGTATGAATGTATTCTTATCTTCCTCCTTCTATGGTTAGTATTGCAGCCTATTGCTAGTCTTGAAATGGGTTACCACTTACCAGCCTTATCAAGTTATCTTTTGTTAAGTGGGCCTCTTCATAGCCCATCCTTCTGCCCAACTTCTACTAGTCCAATGAAGTATGGGGGTTTTAAAGTAGGCACATGAGCTAAACGGGGAGCAGAGTGTAAATCACATCCAAATTTGGGTCTTGGGAGTAAGGCCCTATTTAGTTCACCTTATTTCATGACCTTATTATTTATTTCAGATTTAATTAGATCAGATCAGATCAGATCAAGAAAAATAAGTTCAAATCAGATCAGAAAAAATAAGTTCAGATCAGACCAGACCAGACCATATCAGATCAGACCAGATTATTATTATTATTATTATTATTATTATTATTATTACTATTACTATTACTATTATTAAATATTGGTATATATTTATATCATTGTTATTATCACTATAATTTTATTACTATTATTGCTTTAATAAAAAGAATGTTGTTGTCGATACAATTAAAACTCGATTAATTATGCTTAATTATTTTTATTTAGCTTAAAATCGTTTTAAGACCTAATTTTTGAACTTTAGTTTTGATTAACGAAAATTTTATTTGAATTGAGAATTTTAATATTTTTACACGATATATTTATTTTTCAGATTTTACAATTTAATTTCATATTTACAAGCTTAGTTACATTTTAAAATTATATTTCGTAATTTATAAAAAGATTATTAGTCACGATAAATTGTATACGAAAACAAAATTTATTTTTTTAGCACTTTATAACAAGAATTATTTTGGAAATTAACTTATTCTAAGTCATTTTTCCATTTTCTTTTCCAATTCCAAAAATAGCAATAAAATTATGAAAATTTGCCCCACATTGCAGATTTACCAAAATGCCCTTTTGACCATTGAAACCAAGTCAACCCTTCTTTTCTACTCTTCTCTCTCGTGCAACTTGGGCAACTGGCAGCCATGGTGCTTGCCATCTATTCTATCTAATGTCTCTAGCCTTGCTGATTCACTCCCCTAAATTACTAGCTTTCATTACTCATCACCCCCGTTTTCCTATTTTCTTACATTTGTCATCTAGATTTCTCGCAAATTAGATCATCAATTACGTAAATTGTTCAATCCCACTTGTATAAATAGCTTCTTAGTTTTTTCAGAATTTGCAAACTCAAATTCCAAGTTTTCACCATTGATAAACATGGTGTTCTTCACCATCACCTTCGTTCCAGTTTTAAAACACCACCACCACCATTAACTACCACCGGAAACCACCAAAAACAGCCACTAGAAACGCTGAACCCACCTTGTTTCTTCCTCTCTTCCGATCACCGCCGTCAGCTCGCCCCCTTCTGTCCTCTTCTGTCTGTCTCGTTGCTGCTATGTAGCACTGCTGTGTCGCTGTGGTGCTCGTGCTGCGCGCAACAAGGCAAGGTAGCTCGCCCTTGCTTGCTCGCAGCTCGCAAGCCAAGGCTTGCTGCCTTGCTCGCTCAATCCGCCCCAGTGCGCGCGGCACGCAGCTCGCTTGCTGCTGCCCGCGTTGTTGTGGCTCGGCTATGGGGAGGCAGCCCGCGTGGCTACGACGAGCCACACGTCCACACACCCCTTTGTGTGTGCCTTTGGTTCGTGTAAACAAACCAACTAATTAAAAAAAATCAATTTCACGAACATATTTGCATCTAGTTATTTTTCACAAAATTAACAATTTTTATTTTCGAAAAATAACAACTTTACGATTTAATTAATTTTTAACAACAATCCGATTTTGTTAAATTTATTAAATTTAGGCTAACTTTATTCAAATTTTAACGAACGAACAATGTCAACAAAAAATTTGAACGTTTTGATAATCGAATCTAAAACTTTAAATCGTTCTAAACATTTAAATTTCAGATTTTTACCAATTTGGTTTAAGTGTTGATTAAAATTAACGAATCTAATCAAAATTTTAATCCAATAATTTTTAAAGATTGCCACTTTATATGGAACTAGTTTTATATGCACGCGATGCGTGCGATATAATATCAGAACTTTAAATTGTTTTATTACAACTCATCACCAAAAATAATATGTCACAACATTTATTCCCAAAGTTCATCTAAAGAAAATTATTTATCATCCCTATTTAAATATATTCAATTAGTAAAACAATTTAATACTTGTGCCTTTAGAGAATTGAAACCTAAACTATAATGCCAAAGTAAAGAAACTAAGCATATAAGATAGTGTATTTTAATTAAATTTGAGGATGGATATCAAGGTGAGCAACGAACTATAACATTTGCATAAACATACATGTGATGGATGTAGAATCAAAATTACAACTTATTAATAATTATGATATGAACACTCTATATTATTCCATAAAAAGAAATCAACAAATCTGTTTAATGAGAAATAAATAAAACACTGTAACTTTATCAGATTAAAAATTATACTTTCTTTTAAAGACTATAATCGTATGAGAAAACATTGTACATAGTAATAAAATGTTGGAGCCACGCATCAGGGGATTACCTTTGGTATGAAGGCCACTGATTTGTATGTCAATATTTGATTAACACATTTTTGGTAATTTTCAATTCTTATTGAATTTTCTTGTTAGTCAATGAATGATAATGCCAGCAAGTTTCAATCGCCAAAAATTATGGGTTTACAATGGAATTTTTTATTGAAAGATTGTGTATTACTACCTAATTTACTTTTGTTTCTATAATGAATTTGCTCGATTGATTTTTTGTGATTTTCAAGATGTCTTATTAGCTTATTACCCAATTGACTTATTATTTCCATAACAAAAATTCATTATTTAATAATCAGTTTTTGCATATCTTTTAAGCTAAATATTACAATTGAATTAGTCAAAAGATACTCCTAGCTAGATTACAAAGTATATTAGGTAAGCTAAGCTACTAAGCTAGGGATGTATCATCCCTCATTCGTAAGAATGACTAATAATAATTGATTGTCTGATATCCTTCATCACCCATCATAAACGCTAATAATAACTGATTTCCGCATCTGAATTTTACAGATTCTGTCACTAATTACCAACATATTTGTCCGCTTATTCTATCGCTAATTGTGAATTGGGATTTTGTAATCGCTAATAAATGGGGAACTATAGCCAGTGATTGTATCTTTTGCACAATTTTAGTAAAGCGCGATGGATTTATGAGGGATGATACACCATAGCAATAGGGATATATTCTATTAATTATTATTTTTAAAAAATAAATTGTTAGTTTTAGAAAATCAAGAATTAATTCAAAAGTTCAAAAACTTTGAAGCTCTCAAATGTATACAAATTCAGGATGATGAGCGACATTTATGTCGCTCCTAGCTTAGGTTTTCATGTTAGTTTTATTATGATTTTCGTAGTTTATATAGTTTTTCATAGCATTTTTATGTTTTCTTTCCATCATCTGCATTATAGGTGAATCTTGTGGAAAAAATGGTGGAAACCCAAGTAGATTGGAGCAAAAAGCAGAGTTGTGCGACCGAACATGATCTTGTGCGCCCGGGCAGTGAAGAAAAGGTGAACTGGAGGAAGAAGTAGTGTTGTGCGATCGAACAACTTTCTTGTTCGATCGCACAAAGGAGCCCTTGTGCGGTCGTGTTCTGTTCAACGATCGTACAAAATGGAATTTCTGCACAAAATGTCCCCAGAGTTTGGATTCGATCGCACAGGAAATCACTCGCCCGCACAAGAATTGGTGCGCCCACACGAAATTGTTGTGCGACCACACTGAAGATTTTGAAGAATTTGGCTAAGGCAGGTTTGTTCGATCGCACAGAAATTTCGTGCGGTCGAACATGGCGAAGGAAATTATTCTTCGCTCTGTTTGCTCGCACAAGGATTATGTGTGCCCACACGTTTCTACTCCGTTCGATCGCACAGAGGGTCTGTGCGACCGAACATCGACGCGGGCTGGGTTTGTTTGAATTTTAAGTTGCTATTTAGGGAAACATGTAAATAGCTTTTTCAATTTTATTTGAGAGAGTTGAATTTTAGAATATCATAATTAGATTTTTAGAAAATTAGGGAGCATAGTTTCAAGCTTGAGTTAGGAGAGAGAAACTTCGAATTGGGGAAAGCTTCAACTTGTAATTCTCTTTCAACTCTTGAATTCTTTATTGCAATTTCAATTCAATCTTTAATGCTTTACTATTCTTCTTGAGTTCTTGATTGTTCAATTGCTTTGATGATAGTTTTGGTTGATTCTTATTTTCTCTTGATTCTCAATTGAATTCTTATCTTTTGATTCTCTTAATTCAATCTTTCAATTAAATGTTTAATTGCCTTCAATATTTTATTTCCTTAGTTAAAACTATGAGTAGTGAGTAGTTTCTAGTTAGGGATAGGGGGGGAAACTAGGGATTGAATTGGGGGAAATTGAAGGATGATTCATGATTATTGATGTGATTAAATTCTGATTTGATGCTAGGAATTCCATGACTAGTAGTTGCAAATGCTAGTTCAATTAGGATAGATTGGAGTGCTTCATTTTGATTTGGCAAGAGATTATGAATCTCTATGTTGCATGTGAAGAGTTGGTTTCAAATGCTAGTTGTTTAGTCTTAGGATTATGCGAGAGCTCTATATCTAAAATGGAATGATCGAAGTCAATTAGTAATTGATTCTATCAATGATGAATTATAAAGATTTTTCCTATAATTTCTATAAACAAAATGCTCAACTACCACCATGTTAGGTTATGATACATATGAATAAATATAAATCATGCGGAAAAACCATAAAGCCAGGAAACATATTATTAACACATAATCATTTAGCATAATTCAGATGCATACACTTTGTAGCGTGCCCTCCCTAGCTGCGCCCGAACCGAACAAGAACAAGTCTTTAGGACTCCAAGTGTCGTCCCTCCGTAGATAGTCCACAGCACGTCCAGATCCGCCTTAAGCTTGACCAACTAGAATCGCCCTTAAGGTACTTAGAATTTTCGGCTATTCTATGCAATGATGTGACTGAATTTTTGCTCTCAAAAATCACTTTGAATACTTGAATCTTACGTGTATAAATTTGTGACCCTAGGCACATATTTATAGAGTTATAGAAAAGGACTTAGAATCCTATTAGAATACCAATTTAGTTTAATTAGAATCCTATTAGGACTCTTATTAAATAAAATCTATCTACTAGGATTAGGATTTAATCATAGAACAAATTCTAATAGCTTTAGGATTTGTATTGCACACAACCGTACACGAGCACGAGCACGAGCACCACCCGCGCAAGCCTTGCGGCCCACGCGAGTCTGCACTCGCTCGCAGCCCAATGTCGCAGCCCACTTGATTGCTCTGCGCGCGCCAAGGCCTTGCTGGACCTGGCCTTGTGCTGGGCCTGGCGAGGCTTGGTTGTGTGTGTGATGCGTGTGGCTTTGCTGGGCGATGGCCCGGCTTCGTGCTGGGCCTTCGTCTGGCAGGCCTCGTCTAATGCTAATTCGTACGATACGCTTCGTGCTGGGCCTTCGTCTATGCCTACTTGGGTATAGAACATCGATCAAACAATGGAATATCAACAGCCACTTGAAAGTCCTTTGAATATTCTGTTCTCCTTGAAGCACTTGTAAAGTCTTCTAAGAGATGTCTATTCTTTAAAAGCCACTTCTAAAGTCCTTAAAGAATACGTGTTCAGATTTTCTAAAGAACTTCGGAAAGCCTCCGGAATGTCCGTTTATGTTTGTTGTTCGCCTCGAAGACTTTCGAGGTCTATTTTCTGCCACTTGTCATTTTGGAAACGAATCTCCAAAAGGACATCATTTCGAGCAAACAAACATTATGTTCTCAAAAATTCGTGGTAGAAACAATACCCTTGTGTCTCATTTGAATAAATCACAATGAAACATATATCTAGACATGGGCCTTAGTTTGTCGAATGACAAACACTAAGCTCCCACTGAGTTTAGGAACTCTTTAGATATATATTATTGAAAAGATATTCTGAAATTACTTTTCAATAGCTTTGACGAATTTGGTTTAGTTTGGTGGTAGTTGAGCATTTTGTTTTAGAAATTATAGGAAAAGTATTTATGATTCATCATTGATCAAATCAAGTACTAATTGACTTCGATCATTCCAACTTAGATATGCCATATCTTATGGAGCTAGATCGTGAATTTTACTACACACAATCATTGATGATCATTCTTGACTTAAGTAATCATCAACATGATCTAACCTAGATCTTTATGATTTCTTGCCAAGTGGATTTTATACTTCTGAATCTTTGAACTAGCCAAACAGATTCAAATTTATATCACTCAAATCCAGGTGAAATAATAAAGTCATAAAATCTTTCTTTAGCTTTGAACTCTATTGTCTAGGCATTTTAACAATAGTTCATATCTTTTGTTACTTTCAACAAGTAAGACTAGCTTGTCTTGAATTGATCTAGAAATCAATCAACTTTCAAAAGTCCATCGAGATAGAGCTTATGAATGTTAACTTGTTGATATGGTCTAAGAAACAATGCCAAAGATTAGTGGAACTCAAATCAAGGGGTTGATTTGAACCTAGTAAAGTTATTATTGTTAAAGAGTTGTTTGTTTTTAATCAAGCATATTGACTCAAACCGTAAATGACCATTTCATTCAAATAAACAAACAAACAAACAAACAAGCATTGTTTTCGTTCTTCTGAATGTGAGTCTTTCTGTGTTTGAAGCAGAAATTTAGGTATGCTGATTATGGAACAAAATAGCCATTAAGTTCCAGCCTTTGAAAGGACTTAAAACAAAATAGCCATTTCCCACTTGCAGGCCATTAGTGTATCCTAGCTTCCATTGTTTGAGTTATTACCGAAGTAAGAACCTCAAGCGGTATATGATACCAAGGAAGTTTGATTGCTAGGTCACTGCTCTTTAAACATAAACTTATAGGTAGAAACGGAATTGTAAATTCTTTTCATTTGTTCCTTTGTTTTCCTATTTCTTGTACCCTTTCTAATAGCCTTAAGAATTGAATTCTCATGGTTCACTTTTATACTTTGTTTAGACATGTCCAATGTCACTCCAACAAAGTTCTTACCATTTATGTTGAATATTCTGTTCAACTAGATGATCTTACCAGAAGCTTCTAAAGTTCTCTAAGCATCGATCTATTCGAATGTCTAGGGACTAGACTCATTCGAGAATTAAATGGAAAAAAGATTTTAGGTTGTTAACCATTGGTAAAGCTGAGGGTTTAAACTCAATGCTTTATGATCTCAAAACTACATTGTATTTTGAATTCACAAGCACCAATCGGTTCGCCATTCGACTTTGATACTCGAAAACAACAATAAAAGTCGCTAAAAGAAACGTACATTTTAAATTGCTCATTTTCTCTCATTTCCGTGAATCGTTCTTGGATTCACTACCAATCGAGGAAATTTACTGTTACCTTTCTAAAAGGATTTACTGCAGTGCAAGATATTTAATTATAAACAATAATTAAAACATACATTGAAGCATGCAAAGTCTAAACATTTATCATGAGTAATAACTTGAAAATTAAAGCAAACATGCAATTCAAACATGTTATTAGCATTTTATTCGATTTTATTGTTCCCGCAGGTGTGAATAAAATGATTCGAAGACCCTAAAAACTATTGAAGAATTAAGCACATTATGTATTTTGACTCAATTCTAAAACACTTTAGGTAAGCAAAAGCATTTTGCTAATAGTCTAGAAACTACTCTTGGTTGATAGGTACGTCTAAGAACTTATTAGGTAAACCTATCGATTTTGCCACGACATAAAAGGACTCCTTACCTATATCGTTGAGTTTCACCAAAACTAGCATGTACTCACAATTATTTGTGTACCTTACCCCTTTAGTATCGATAAGTAACACATCGCTATGGCGGAAACCTATTACTAAGATCGATATAAAGGATATCCAAGTAAGTGTTATTTTGGCATGGCACCTTTTAACTCAATTTTTAAGTTTGGAACTTAAGGCTCTTACTATGTTGGTTAGATTTTAAGTGAACTAAAATCCTTAATCATGCAACATAATCAAGCCACAATCTCATGCATATTTAAGACATATTTAAAAGCAATAAATAAATTAAAGCATGCATAAGATAATTGTGATCTAGTATGGCCCGACTTCATCTTGAAGCTTCAACTTCAAAGTCCGTCTTGAAAATGGATTGGAAACTCCGTCTTGAATTTCACCGTGGGAGGCGCCATTTTCTTCAAATAGGATAAGCTATAATTAAACTAATCACAACTATTTGATGGTACGCAGACCATATTTGAATTGAAAAACAAATTTGGTGCTTTAGACCAATTACATTCAAATTAATGGTACGTAGACCATATTTTCTATCCTATTTGGGCCATACTAGTCACTTCATAACCTGCAAAACAGTACATATACAATATATATACCATTCACCCATTCATTATCATGAATGGCCCACATAGCTGGTTAGTAAAAACACGTTATGCATCACTTAAATATTTGCAGCAATTAATCAAGGGCACCAATAATCTACAAATTATTCAAACCTTATTAATTCTAATCAAGTTGTTTAACCTTAAAGGATTTGTAGACCTAATCAAGAGTTTATGACTAAAAATACTCCCACTTAAACCAATAACTTTATATGCTTTACTAATTTTAAACATAAAATTGTATTTCTAGTCTAACCGGAAACATGCAAGTTTAATTAAAATTTAAAGCTCATATAAAATTATAATTGAATCCATTTATTTAATTTATTTTTCAGTTGAATTGAATAAATTTAAATTAATTCAAGGTTTAATTTTAGTAAAATAATTAGTATAAATAAAATTTATAATAATTATAATTTTCAAAAATAAATCCGAGAAAACAATTTAAATAATTCATTTTAAATTTAATTAAAATTATTTCAGAACTGAAAATTTTAAAATTAAAACGAAACGCATCAATAGTTTGCAAGACGAGGCACTTAGGCTTGCGCCCAATCCCCATCGAGCTACGAGGCACATGCCCCGCGCCATTGATCGTAGCACACGTCCAGCACAGCCATTCGCACGCATGTCCCATGCCACGCACACACGTAGCCTTGCGGGCTACGCTGCGCACAGCTTCGTGTTGTGTCGTGGCTGCTGCCCCTGGGCGAGCTTGGTGCGTCGTGGCGCAGCGTGCTGCTGCCCACACGCATCGTGCTCTTGCTGTGTGCCCATGCCCTCGCCCATCGCCCTGCACGCACGCCTAGGCGCAGGGCCTTGCGTGCCGCATAGCTCATTGCTCGCTGCATTCGTACCGCACGGGCGACGAGCTCCCTTGCTCGTCGTCGCGTGCCCGCACTATACAACACCCCTTAAAGGTAACACGTAGCTTCCATTGCTTTGTGTGTGCAACATTTATGGGAGTTTTCATAAAAATTTAAAATTTTTAATTTAAAATTAATGACAAATAAATAAATCATATTAATTTCATAATTTTAGGGCTAAAAATCGAAAATTTATTAATCATTAATTTCCGTTTAACATGGATTCAAATCTAGGTCATAAAAATTTAAAATTTATCACAAATTAACAATTTTTATGGTGGATTTTAATCATGGATACCTAATTAAATTATTAATTAATTATGAAAAACAAATCAATTCTAAATTATTCGAATTTCAACAAATTAATCATAATTACAAATTAGGTTGTATAATTAACAAGTCTAGGCATTCAAAATTGTTAAATATATACTGTAGGTCAATCAAAAACTCAAGATTTATCAACAAGAATCGCAAATATTCAATTTAACATCTTAAATTTACAAACTTTTGCGTTCGAAAAACTAAAACCTCCGAAAAGTCATAGTTAGGCTTCGAATTTGGGAATTCTAGGTTTCGGCGAAAAACACTATTTTTGTCAAAATTTTAGAATGCCTTTTACATGCGGAATTGACACAAAAATCACTCGATTATGTTGAGTAACGAATATTCTGCCGAAAAACTGCGTACATATAATTAAATAAACGCAATTTGCAATTAATTACGAAAATTAATCACCCCTTTAATTCTTTGCAAATTTGTAAAATTTAGCCATGTTCATGCAATGTAGATTATGAAAATAATAAGAGGCTCATGATACCGCTGTTAGGTTATGATACATATGAATAAACATAAATCATGCGGAAAAACCATAAAGCCAAGAAACATATTATTAACACATAATCATTTAGCATAATTCAGATGCATACACTTTGTAGCGTGCCCTCCCTAGCTGCGCCCGAACCGAACAAGAACAAGTCTTTAGGACTCCAAGTGTCGTCCCTCCGTAGATAGTCCACAGCACGTCCGGATCCGCCTTAAGCTTGACCAACTAGAATCGCCCTTAAGGTACTTAGAATTTTCGGCTATTGCAGCCCAATGTCGCAGCCCACTTGATTGCTCCGTGCGTGCCAAGGCCTTGCTGGGCCTAGCCTTGTGCTGGGCCTGGCGAGGCTTGGCTGTGTGTGTGATGCGTGTGGCTTTGCTGGGCGATGGCCCGGCTTCGTGCTGGGCCTTCGTCTGGCAGGCCTCGTCCGATGCTAATTCGTACGATACGGTTCCGATTAAATTCTCGATTCCAGAATTCATTTCTGATACGAACAATATTTAACATTTCCGATTCCGGAATAAATTTCCGTTTCGAACAAATATTTAATATTTTCGTTTCCGGAATTATTTTCCGATTTCGATAATATTTCCGATACTGACAATATTTCCGTTTCCGTCAATATTTCCGATTCGGCAATATTTCCATTTCCGATAATATTTTCCGATACGTACCATGTTTCCGTTTCCGGCAACATCTACGACTTGGATAATATTTATATTTCCAATACGATTCATATTTCCGTTTCCGGCAATATCATCGTTTTCGGAGTATTCATTTACTTTCCTTTGACGATCTCAGCTCCCACTGAAACCAAGATCCGTCGATTCTGAATATCCATAGATGGAGTATTTAATGCCATTAAATACTTGATCCGTTTACGTACTATTTGTGTGACCCTACGGGTTCAGTCAAGAGTAAGCTGTGGATTAATATCATTAATTCCACTTGAACTGAAGAGGCCTCTAGCTAGGCATTCAGCTCACTTCATCTCACTGAATTATTAACTTGTTTAATTATTACTGAACCGCATTTATTAGACTTAACATTAAATGCATACTTGGACCAAGGGCATTATTTCCTTCACACCAAACTAAACCAAATTCGTCAAAGCTATTTGTTGTGGGATCTTTTCCGTTGATGACGTGGGCACGCGTTCCTCGGAGGTATCAAGTATGAGCTGGCACGAACTTCTGGCAACCTGCAAAACAAGAATATTCCCTTAGGAATATTTCCTCCGATGCCTAAGTAAGTATGGGCTAGAGAGAGAAGTAATTTAAGAGAGAAGGCAGAGCATAAATAGTTTTAAAATAGGTGAGAATGAATTGATTTCCCTTTACCTTGGGATCTGAGCTATTTATAGGGCTAGGGTTTCTTGGGAATTGACCCCTCAACCCTATCTGTGCATGTGTTGCCCACTGGGATTTTAGGACATGTGTCCTTTGGACAAACATGGATGGGCCTTTTATAAATTGGGCTTGGCTGCCAACGAAGGTGGGCTTCTAGAATAAGACTTTGCTCTTTGTTTTGTTTAGATACCAAGGTCTCACCCAACTTCTAGGCCTTGGACCCATGGGTCGCCTTTGGTGGCCTGTACTTGTCGTTTAGCCTCTTGGGCCTTATGGTGGAGATATTCAAGCCCACATCATTTACGCTTGCCGTTTTGTAGATGTTTATTCTGCTTGATTCGCTGAAGAAGTGGCGCACTTCCCTGGTGCATGAAGAGGCTAGACACCGCCTTCTTGCTATGCAGTGCGGCAATCAGCATTTTGCTGAACTAGAGGAGCTTCGACTCAACAGGAGGGAGGAGATTGACGCGCTGACCAAGTCCCTGGCTTCTCAACGTGCTGAAAATAAGCAGCGTCTTGAACCGATTGATCAGAACTTTTCTCAGATTGAGGATCTATCTGAGAAGATAAAGGAGAAAAAGGCTGAGTTTTCTCGTCTCGACGCCAAGTCCAAGGACTTGGAGGCACAACTGGAGGCGGCTCATAAGGAAGTGGCTACGTCCAAAGAGGTGCGTAGCCAGTCTGCCGTGCTAGGTGAAAGGTCAATTCGAGGGGGCATTGAGCTTGCTTGGAATGCAGAGTTTGGCAGTATGCGCCCCTTCAGTTGGTTCGAGAAGTTCATCAATTATCAGGTGGAGGCGGAGAAAGCCTTGAAGGAAGGACGTCCTCCTCCTGAATTTGTTCCCGGCGATGATGACGAATGAGGCATTCTAGGGGCTTTATATTTTGGTTTTTTCTTGTTTTTGCGACGCCTTGCTTGATGGCGCTCTGTGCATAATTTGTAATTATGACTGACTTATTGGAATGACTAGGCGTCTTTTGAATGTTTTTGTTCTTTGTTTTATCTTATTTTCCGTTCCTGTTTAATATTTATGATGTTGGTTAGCTCAACATATATATAGCCGACGCCCCTAAATAGGTACGGCATTGCCCAGGTCTTTAGCTACTTCATATAGCTATTGAAAAATGTGTATCCCCTGTGTTCTAGGTGATCAGCCTAGTGAGGGTGCTAATCTGGGCCACTTCTTAGGCCTTTAAACGACTAGTCTTTAATTCTTAAGAGAATGTTATTGTCTGTGCCCTTTAAAGGATTGGATAACGTATTTGACATAAGTAAAGATTCCTCAGCAAGGCCGGCTTGCAGGGAAATTTTTCATTTAAAATTCATTAAGCCGTGCTACATGATGCGTCTATAATGTGGACGTCTTCATTCTTACAAAGTGCTCATTCATTAATCAAGATAATATAGATGTCAATTTTTAGAAAAAGTATTTCTTCAGGTTATCCGCATTCCAGGTACGTAAAATTGGACGCCCCTGCATATCTTGAATTCGGTAAGTCCCGTCTCGAACTTCTTCATAAATTTCGTATGGACCTTCCCAGGCAGGGGTGAGTTTTCCTTGTTCATTAGCACGTCCAACGGCTTCCATCTTCCTTTGCACAAAATCTCCAACTTTTAAGATTCTTCTAGAGACCCTTTTGTTGTACTCTCTAGTCATCCGGAGTTTGTATAGTTGCTGGCGTAGAGTCGCGTTCCCTCTGGTTTCTGGTAGGAAATCCAAGGCCGCTTTCATCATTTCCCAATTGGCTTCTTCATCAAATAGCATGACGCGGAGAGTTGGTTCACACATTTCAATTGGTAGGACGGTTTCAGCTCCATATGCTAATAAAAATGGTGTTTCTCCTGTGGAATTTTTTGCCGTTGTTCGTATAGACCATAAGACATTGAGTAACTCGTCGGCCCACAACCCTTTTGCTTCATCAAGCTTCTTTTTCATCCCTTCAGAGATGATTTTGTTGAATGCTTCTACCTGTCCGTTTGCTTGATGACACAAGGGTATTGTTTGTTTGCTTGATGTCTTATGGTGGATATATTCAAGCCCACATCACTATTGAAAAGTAATTTCAGAATATCTTTTCAATAATAATATATATCTAAAGAGTTACTAAACTCAGTGGGAGCTTAGTGTTTGTTATTCGACAAACTAAGGCCCAAGTATAGATATATGTTTCATTGTGATTTATTCAAATGAGACACAAGGGTATTGTTTCTACCAGGAATTTTTGAGAACATAATGTTTGTTTGCTCGAAATAGTGTCCTTTTGGAAATTCGTTTCCAAAAATGACAAGTGGGAGGAAATAGACCTCGAAAGTCTTCGAGGTGAACAACAAACATAAACGGCCATTTCGAAATAGACGTCGAAAGTCTTCAAGGTGAACAACAAACATAAACGGACATTCCGGAGGCTTTTCGAAGTTCTTCAGAAAATCTGAACACTTATTCTTTAAGGACTTTAGAAGTGGCTTTAAAGAATAGACATCTCTTAGAAAACTTTACAAGTGCTTCAAGGAGAACATAATAGTCAAAGGACTTTCAAATGTCTTTTGATATTCTATTGTTTGATGTTCTATACCAATTAGGCATAGAGTTCAAGTCACTGAAACTATGAGATTCTTCTATTAGATAGTGAAGAAACATAGAGTTCAGGTCACTGAAACTATGCAATTCTTCTATTAGATAGTGAAGAAACCTACAACTTGCAGTCAAACTATTATCATGTAGATTAATGAGTTTGTGACTTGTAAGAAAGCTATGACGAAACCCAGATTCCCTAAAATGGTTAGAGGCCATATATAGACTCAATGTTTTGATGAAAAAATTGAAATTCTGTTGATTTGCAAGAATGGTTTACACCTATTGGTTGCAAATTGTTTTAAGGATAAAAACCATCAAACATGTGAAGGAAATATGTCCTTCACCCAAGGTGCATTAAGTCTAATACCAAAGGTTCAGATTAATTGCGAACAATTAATTCAGTGAGATCAAGTGATCGGAACAGCTAGCTGGAGCAATGCTTTCGATCAGTGAGTTCTAATGGATATTGAACTCACAGCTTACTCTTGACTGAACCTACAAGGTCACACCAATGACACGTAACAGATCAACGGATTAAATGAATCGGAAATTCATCTAATAGCCTTTCGGGATTTAAGTTGGAAACGTATTATACGATACGACCTTGCATCGGAATCGTATATCGTGTCGCGAATATTCGTAAGCTAGGCGAGACGAATAAATCGTATCGTACGACGGTGATTCGTCGTATACGAAACGATAAATAATATATCGGAAATATATTTAATCGCGAATACGAGGAGCGGCCCAAGAGCCGAGGGCACGAAGCACTCAAGGCCCATGGGCGCGCGCACGACTAGGCGAGCAAGCAAAGCAAACGCAGAAGCAGCGAGGCCCTTGTGGCGCGGAGCTGTGCACGTGCGTGCGGGCCAAGACCACGACACAACAGCAGCGCGGCCCACAACCCACTGGTTGTGCGTGTCCGTGTGTTTGGCGTGCGGGCTTGCTAGCCGGCCTTGCCTCATGGCTTGGTCGGTTAGTAAGGTTATGTAAATAACCTTATAAACTATTTTCCAACTTAGCACAATTCATAATACTCAAACCCTAGACACAGAGAACCTTAACTCTCTCTGTGCCTCCAAAGTGAGTTCTTTCCAAAAGCAAAGTATCTTGATCGATTGTCTAAGCTACGATAATCAAGACGGATCTGATCGTGTCGGTGAACCAAGTAGAGGAACGACAAGTGGAGTTCTTTGTTTGTGTTCGTTGACAGATTATTGTGGAAAACACGCTTCGAATGTAAGTTTGTTTAATCTGTGCTTTATACATGTTTCCTGGCTTTGGGGATTGTTTCCGCACATGTTATTATGTTTAACTGTATTCCCTTACAGTGGTATTATGAGCCTTATGTATTCAAAGCATGAATTAGCATGATTATTATTGTTTTTGCATCTGTCGAAAAATTTGGAATTTTTGTTGATTTTTCGGAATTTTTACGAATTATTGGATGAATTGCGTAATAATCAGGTCCGAAATCAAAAATGTTCGTTTTTTCGAGTTTTAAAACCCTAATTTGATTGAAAACAATTTTCTAAGATCAACTCATGAGAACAGAATTGCAAAAACAGGTCTCGAAGTGTCGTTTTTTGGGCGTTTGTGTTAATTTTTCATTAAAAATTAAAAGTGTCGAACAGTAATTCAATTAAAAGGTCAACCTAAACTACTCGGAATTGCTTGAAATTTTGACACAATCTTTCTGGATATATTATTGATCTATGCTAAAAGTTTCAGATTTTTCCGATAAGTATAAACCCTAAATTTGCCTTTCCCCAATTCGTAAAATTTGAAACCCTAATTGAATTTTAATTAATTTTGGTTTAATAATTCGGTTAATTGGGAAAGAGGATATAATTTCATGGGTCAGTGGCTAATTTCAAAAATTATTGGATTAAAATTTTGAATGGTTTCGTTAATTTTAATCGCACTTAAACCAAATTATTAAAAATCTGAAATTTAATTGTTTATGAACGATTTAAAGCTTCAGATTTTGTTAATTAAAAGTTCAAACTTTAATGTTGATTCGTTCGTTCATAAAAGTTTGAATATTGTTAGCCCTTGATTTAATAATTTTACAAAATTGGATTGTCGTTGGAATTTATTAAATCGATAAAAATCGTTGTTTTTCGAAAATAAAAATCGTAACTTTTTGAAAAATAAAAGTAATGCAAGTTCGCGAAATTAAATTTTAATTTTAATTAAGTTGGTCTGTATCACGAACCAAGCACGAACACAAGTATGGTGGACGTATGGCTCGTCGAGCCATACGGGCTGCTGTGCTTAGGCCGAGCCGCATGCGACACGGGCAGCAGCAAGTACGATGCGTGCCTCGTGCGCGCTGGGCGAGGAAAGGGCAGGCGGTATGCTTGCGGGGCTGCGACGAAGCAAGGCGCGAGCCATGCGACGTCCAACACACACACGAATGCACAACACGCATCGCAGGGGCAGCAGGGCTGCGGGCACGCGCGCGCTCGAGGGTCCTGGGGTGTGCGAGCCTTGCTCGTGCGCCTCTTGGGCCTCACACAAGGCATGGGGCTGGGCGCAAGCCTAGCCCGACTACGTAATCAGACTTTTTTCGTTGGAAATTGTTTATTTCATTGGGCTTCGTATATTTGCATTAATTTGGGCTAACGGGATATTTAATTTAATATTTTATTTGCTTGGGCCGGGGCCACGAGTTTTAATTTAATATTTCATAATTAATTATTCGGAATAATTATTGGTTTGAGTGGGAGCCACTAAATGAAATTAAAATGAAATAATTATTTTTAATTATTTTCGTAGGTCGCATTATTTTAATTAAATTCAATTTTAATTAGAATAAAGTCTAAGGATTAATAATTTGGAAATTGATTAATCTTTTAGGACGCGTTTATGTGAACGTGAATTTTAATTAATTCACGTAAATACTTGCATATTTACATGGGCCATTCGTTTTAGTACACGAATGGGTGAATGCATAGAATATATATTTTATGTAATGCAGGTACTCCAAGTGACTAGTATGGCCAATTTAGGATAGTTAAATAGGGTCTGCGTACCGTTCTATCTTTGAATGTAAAGTTTTAAATATGGTCTGCGTACCATGGAAATTTTGATGTAATTTTATTATTTTCAAGTATTTCTAAGTTTAGAACTTTAAGTTAGCATTTGAACGAAGATTCAAGACGATGCCAAGCTAACAAGGAGGTGATGAAGATTGGATGCTTCAAGACAAGATGTTTTGGGCCATACTAGATCACCATTTCTTTATGCAATTTAATATATATATGTTATGCGTGAATGTATGAATGTATGTATTCTTTGCATGAACAGGTTGTTTCATATGAATCGATTAGATTAAGTTCACTAAATAATCGAACAAACATAGAAACAACTAGGTCCAAGTAATATTGAGTTTAAAAATTGCCTTCCAAATCAAGCACTTACAAAAATCTAAGGATCTAAGGTAGTAGGTTTACGCTAAAGAGAGGTGCTATTTTAGTTGACTTAGGTGGTAAGGCGTCCTAAAGGAGCACGTTGATTGTGGTTTCAACTCAAACACCAATGGCATTATGTTGTGGCAATGGGATAAATTTATGGCATTAATTTATTAACCAAGAGTAATTTGGAGATTACTAGCAATAGGTTTTGCTTACTAAAATCTTAAAACTACTTAAGACATGCTAAAGCTGCTTAAGGATTTAGGACTTTTGGGGTCTTGGAATCGTTTCATTCATTTTGGACCATGTTTTTGCTTTTTGCATGAATGAAATGTTTAATAGCTTTGATGATTGCGTGAATGCTTTTATTTCAAGTTATAAAAGTATGATAAATGTTTTTCTTTGCTAGTTCATTTTGTTGAATACTAAATCTTCAACCTTATTGCGTTCGGACAATAGAACTGTGATATTTCCTCAATCGATTGGTAACTATTGTGAGAGCGATTCTCAAAGAAAAGGAGAGTGAGAGCGTTTCTTGAATGCTATTTTCTTATAGGGATCTTCATGGTTGTTTTCTAACTAGAATTTGAATGGTAGACCAACTGGATCTCATATATTCAGAATACTGGATAGTTTTGGAATAATGAAGTATTGAGTTAAAGACTCATGTATAACCAATGGTTAACAACCAATTTTCTTTTGATTCGATGATGAATTAGACTCATTGGATGTTGTCATTCAAAGTGAACAAAAGAAAGGGACTTTGTAAGCGTAACAAAGTAAGAAGATCAAGCAAAGAGTAAAATCTTTAGGACTATAAGAAAACGTGTTAGAAAGGATAGGAAAGGGGAACAAAAGAAATGAATTCAATATTCAATTTCTACCTAAAAGTTTGTGTTAAAGAGAAACGACTTAGCAAATAAACTCCTATGGTATTAGATTACCGCTTGAGGTTCTAACTCTTGTTAAGAACTCAAATTCCGGGAGCTAAGTCTGGTTATTGACCTACAAGTAGGAAATGAAGCAAAGTTGTGCTACATTAATTGTAGGGTCATCGTGTTTGTTTTAAAGTCCTTCTAAAGGCTGGAACTTAATGGTATTATGTTCCATTAATCATCATAATCAATTTCTGTTTGGACAACAGAAAGACTCACATTCAAAGTAAACAAAACCTTCGTTAAGTGTTTATTTGAATGAAATGGTCATTTAAGGGTTGAGTCATATGATTGATTAATAAACAAACGAATCTCTTCACACTCAAACTTCAGAAGGTTCAAATCAAACATTTTCATTTGTGTTCCACATATCTTTGGCAATGTCATACGACCATATCAACAAGACAACATTCTAAGATTCCATGGCATGGACTTCTAAAAGTTGTTTAATTCAAGATACGTGGGTCTTGCTTGTTGAACATGACAGAGAAATGGACTATTGTTAGAAGTTTCTAGACAATGAAGTTCATGGGCCAAAGATGGATTTTATGACTTACCTATTTCACAAGAGTTTGAGAAAATATGGCTATATTTACTCAAAGTGAAATATGTGAAATGCTTCAATGCGATTCACAAAAGAGTATAAAATCAACTTGGCAAGAATTTGGAACATCTAGGCTGGGTCAGGGTGATGTTTGAATGAGCCAAGAAAGATTATCTAGATTGTTTATATGGCATTATGACAATCGAAGCTCCATAAGAATATGGTATGTCCAAATGGAGAAATCGGAATCTATTCGATTAACGATAATCACGACTATTTTCCTATATAGTTTCTAATTACACTCTCAAGTGACTATCACACTAAACAAGGTTGTCAAAGCTAGGGATAAGATGTCATAAGGATTGAACTTCGGTTCAGTACATCTTTTCAGTACATATATATCTAGGGTTGTCAAACCCAGTGGGAGTTAGTGTTTACATCAAACAAACTCAAGTATAGATATATGTTTCTTTATGAGCGACTCATAGAAACAAAAGGTATTGATTCTACCACAAATCTGAGAATATATGGTTGTTGCTTAAGATAATGTCTTTTAGGAAACCATCCTATTTCCAAAAAGGCAAGTGGGAGAAAAATGACCTCGAATGGACTTCGAGTCAAGCAACAAACAAATGTAGGATACTTAGGAGTCTTTGGAAAAGCTCCGTACTTAGAAGCCTTTGGAAGAGCTTCATGAAGACTTTAGAAGTGCTTCAAGAGAATCCTAATACTCAAAGGACTTGAGTAATGTCTTTATAGACACTCACGTTTGATGTTCAATACCTAGGTAAATCGTATAAGGAATAGAATTCAACCAAGATAGATACATAGATATCTTGAGGAATGAAAACTATGAAGACTTTGGAAAGTGCTTCAAAAACGTACGACTTACAGGTTAGCTACGACGAATAAAAAATTCCCAAGTATGGTTTGAGGCCATCAGAAACATAAGTATGGTTCGAGGCCATACAAAATGGTTTGAGGCCATTTCATCCAAAGTACCTTCATCTTGAAGAATCAAATCTATGATTTGGTTGATTTGCATAAAGGGTTCACTCCCATTAGTTGCAAACATGTTTTCTAAACATACAACGTTGATTTGCATAAAGGGTTCACTCCCATTGGTTGCAAACATGTTTTCAAACATACAAAGATGATATTTTATACACATACAAAAGAGAAGCTAGATTGGTGGTTAAAGATTGTAAACAACTTCACGGCGTTGATAATGTTGAAATCGTTAACACCAAGTCGGAATGCTTGAACTATTTTGAATAAATCTAGCAATCATTGCATATGGCAATATGGCAATTGGAAAACGAAACACCTTACTCAATTGGACTTGTAGAAAGGAATTGTGTACATCACACAATGTAAAAGTTTTGGATGCTAGATAAAAGAGCAAGCTTAAGAAATCTATTCGTAAATTAAAGCATGCAAGTGGGAATTGGACCATATTTGTCTAAAAGGCAATTGAGCAATCATAGCTTTGTGAAAATATGGATCATCTTATAGATGAGGAGTTTAGTGGGAGCTAGGTCAAGTTTATTGGTTCTATATATGAGATAAATATCTCTCTATTGAAAATGACATTCAAATGGTTAGATTTGAAAGTATTTGTCAATATTAGAACCATGACGAAACTTAGAACATACTGGGTTAAAAGATCTATTGGATAGGATCTAAAGCGTTGTTTGGATTCTGTAAAAGTAATTACTAAATCAAACACAATGGAGAGACTCAAAAGAGACTCTCAACCCATATGAGTAAGTCTAAGTTATGAATGCTTTAACTAAGTATAAAGGTAGGCTGTTATCACTAGAGTTAAGCATGAAGGACCTTGAAGAGGTGCCTTCACCTTATATCACATGGCAATGCCAAGATTTTAGCAAGATTCGGTGTCTCTTGAAACAGAATGAAGCTAAAAGTTACATGGATGGATTTTAAAATGCGAATGGTTTTTGCATTACAATCAATCATGTATGATGTGATATATAGATCGCCAAGATAACTTGTGAACATTGGATCGTGACGAGTTTATACCAATCTCTATTGATCTGGATCAAAGATCATTGGAACAGTATCAAGAACATCCAATACATTTGGAGATGTAGGATGAACACTTGATAAGAGGAAGTGAAGATAACCAAAGTTTTGATGCTACATGCATTTGCCTAAGCAAAAGTTGAATCTTGTTGTTAGGCAAACCACGAACAAACACGGGCAATTAGGCGTCGTGATTAAAAGGTGGTTACATAGGTTCCAAACCATATGTGAATGCATGGGAAACTGAATCAATGATTAGATTCCAAGTTCTCAGTTGAAAGATGTATCTCCCACATCTATGTGAACTGGTTGGAGCATTCCAAAAGGAAGCATCGTTTGAAATTCTACATAATTGAAATGAATTCATTGTTGCCTAAGAAGGAATAAAAGGGAATTGTTTTTAGTGGGAGTTCTTCAATGAACTCAGGTTGATCACAAGTCTGCTACCTGGATGATTTTCTATTTTAGATATGATTATCTTTCTAAACAGCAACAAAAGACTAGATCATTCTAGAAACATATTCAAAGATCTTTTCATCTTACATCGAAAGGCTTTCGATAGAAAAGATGCTAAGGATGGCAAAGTATGATAAACTAAACCTTTGCATTGAATGATACACAACATTCATATGCAGATATGGAATCAAGTTTGAGTTCCATGAATGTTTTAAGTATTGGGTGAAAGGCCTCTATCTGTAAAACATTAAATGCTTGATTTTGGGTTAGAGGCCCACAAATTGGTAAGCATTTGGTTTAAACATTTATCATTTATGAAATTATATTTCATAGTTCATTTAATCTTGGTTTAGTATTAAATGATAAGTCCATGTGATTCAAATCATTCAAATGGGATGTCAAGATGGATTCTTCGACAAAGAAACACCCATAAGTGAACTTGAATATTGAAGTCACAAAGGATCCCTAATCCAGGTCATTAAAAGGTGGACGACCAATGACTAATGAAGATTAGATTGCAAGTAGATTACTTAGTTCTGTTTCTTGAACTAGAGTGACTGGATGTCAGAATCTTTTGCATAGATACTTATTGGATCTTGTATCGGATTGACCATGAGAACACTTTAAGAGATTAAAGTCATGTCATAGGTAGTTCTCATTAATGGTGATTAGAAACTGTTCCTCAGAACATGAGCGATTATGTCTGCTCGTTTGAGAATTAGTTCGCTTTGATACTAGCTAAACGTCGCACCGTAAAAGGAGGCTATAAAAGCAGTTATTGGGCGTACTATGAATCAAAGTGAGTGTTCATAGATTGCAAGAATGGATTGTCCTCCTATTTTTGATAGGATATGGTGTTGTTGTGTAACAAGGCCTCTCGGAGAGTTAGACACTCTAAAATGCATGGCCGTGCTCAGAATGGTTAAGGCTTAACCTTCTGCAAAAGTTTAACAGTTGAGCTCTGTAATCCGAGAAACACTTCTGGATCTAATAAGGATGGCTTGGATCTTACCTTATGTTCAGTAAGTAACACTAAGTGACAAAGGAATGTGGATGCACACTTGTCTGAATGACAAGTGGGAGATTGAAGGAAATATGTCCTTCACCCAAGGTGCATTAAGTCTAATACCAAAGGTTCAAATTAATTGCGAATAATTAATTTAATGAGATCAAGTGATCTGAACAGCTAGCTGGAGCAATGCTTTCGATCAGTGAGTTCTAATGGATATTGAACTTACAGCTTACTCTTGACTGAACCTACAAGGTCACACCAATGACACATAACAGATCAACGGATTAAATGAATCGGAAATTCATTTAATAGCCTTTCGGGATTTAAGTTGGAAACGTATTATACGATACAACCTTGCATCGGAATCGTATATCGTGTCGCGAATATTCGTAAGCTAGGCGAGACGAATAAATCGTATCGTACGACAGTGATTCGTCGTATACGAAACGATAAATAATATATCGGAAATATATTTAATCGCGAATACGAGGAGCGGCCCACGAGCCGAGTGCACGAAGCACTCAAGGCCCATGGGCGCGCGCACGACTAGGCGAGCAAGCAAAGCAAACGCAGCAGCAGCGAGGCCCTTGTGGCGCGGAGATGTGTGCGTGCGTGCGGGCCAAGACCACGACACAGCAGCAGCGCGGCCCACGGCCCACTGGCTGTGCGTGTCCGTGTGTTTGGCGTGCGGGCTTGCTAGCCGGCCTTGCCTCATGGCTTGGTCGGTTAGTAAGGTTATGTAAATCCTTATAACCTATTTTCCAACTTAGCACAATTCATAATACTCAAACCCTAGACACAGAGAACCCTAATTCTCTCTGTGCCTCCAAAGTGAGTTCTTCCCAAAAGCATAGTATCTTGATCGATTGTCTAAGCTACAATAATCAAGACGGATCTGATCGTGTCGGTGAACCAAGTAGAGGAACGACAAGTGGAGTTCTTTGTTCGTGTTCGTTGACAGATTATTGTGGAAAACACGCTTCGAATGTAAGTTTGCTTAATCTGTGCTTTATACATGTTTCCTGGCTTTGGGGATTGTTTCCGCACATGTTATTATGTTTAAATGTATTCCCTTACAACATGGAATTGTGTTCACACACAAAGCTAGATTAGTTGCTAAAGGTTACAAGAAAATTCACGGCGTGGATTGTGTTGAAACCTCATGCAAAATCGTAATGCTCCAGTCTATAAATCAAGCAATTATTGCATATTGGTATATATGGCAATTGGATGACAAAACGTATTCCTCAATCAAATGTTGGAAGAACCTATGTACATGGTATGTCATATGATTTGTGGATCCAAATAATGCTTAAAATGAATGCTAGCTTATGAAATTCGGGTATGGATTTAAGCAAGAAATTGGGAATTGGAACTGTATTTTAGTGAAGCTAATAAGTATTAGTACAGTGGGAGTACGTAAAACTTAATTGGTCCTATGTGTATCACACACATATCTCTCTATTGTGAAATGACATTCAAATGCTAATGACTTAGATTTGAAATCATTCATCAATGATGGACCAGGGCGAAACTTAGTGCATACTGGGTATTAAGATCTATTTCCAAAGATCTTATAAATATTGTTTTAGATTAAGTAATGGCATTTACTAAATCAAACACGAAAGACTCCATTGGAGATATTCGACCCACGTGAATAAATCTAAGTAAAGAATGTTTGAACTATGTATAAGCATTTACTAAAGATTAAACATCAAAGGATCTAAGTGAGATTCTTCACATATATTATATATTAAAGAATTTAGTTGGATTATGTATCTACTGAAACTGAATGAGCTAAAGTTACATGAATAGAATTCGATTGGGAATTATTCAGCAAAAGAATTGATCATGTGTGATATAATATGAGGTTCGCCAAAAATGTATCGTATGACTTTAGGCATGACGAACATATACCAATCTCTATTGGTCTAAGTAAAATCAACTAGATTGAGATCAAGAAAAACTTATGGTACTTCAAAAGGTACATAGGAATAGTTCTTGATTCAAGGAAATGAAGATATGTTAAATATTAATGCTACACGCATAAACACTGGCAAAGGATCAAGCAAGATCCCTTTGGAGTTAACCATTGCCAAGGACGAGCTAAAGAGCATCGTGTTTTGAAATGGCAACATGGATTGGAGACCATGAGTTGTTGTGTGGGAAATTAAATATTAATTTCTATGTTCTAAGATACAACTGGAAAGTCTTCCACATATCCGTGAACTGCTTGGATACGAAAATCCAAACATAGCATCACTAGCAACCTATACAGTTGAAGTAAAAGTAATTATTGCCTGAGAAGCAATGAAACAAAGTTGTTTATGTTAAAGAGTTCTTCACTGAACTTGGGTAGATCACATGTCTGCTAACTTGATGGTTCTTCATTGCAAAATGCGTAGAACCACTATTGAAGTAAGAAAGACTAGATCACATAATAAATAAAATCAAAAAGATCTTATCATCCTATCTCGAAAGACATTCGATGAAAGGGATATTAAGATTGGCAAAGAATGATAACTAAACCTATGCAACAAGTGAAATACAACACTCACATTGTGGCACTGGAAATCAAGCATAGCTTTGAATTCCATTAATTGTTTTAAAGATGGGTTAGAGGCCCATGGTTGTAAAACATCGGGGTTGAACATTTATCATATATGAAATGTATTTTTTATATTCCATTTAATCTTGGTTTAGTATTAAATGATGAGTCCTTTCAATTTGACGATATATTCAAGATAGACTATCAGGACCAGTCCTATGACTAAGAAATGTCTATCAAGTGAACTTGAATGTCAAAAGTTGAAAATGGTCCCTGTTCGGAAGTTTTCTATAAAGGTGGACGCATAGAAAACGCTAGACGACTAGAATGCAAGATGACTAGTAGTTCTCTTTCTTGAACTATGTGGACATGGCAATGTCGCAATCATTTGCATAGATACTTATTTGAGAATATTAGTATCGGACAGACCTATGAAACTTTACTGTAAGAGATGAAAATTTGTCATAAGTAAATTTCATTACATTATTAGACACTAATCCTCAATACCTGAGTGATTTGAGATTACTTGTTTGAGAACTGGTTACTTTGACGTTGTCAAGCGTCACACCGTAAAAGAAGACTATAACGGCAACGCTCAGGTAATCACCTATCAAACAAAGTCTAACCTCAAGATCACAAGATTGTGATTGTCCTCCCATAAATTAGGATGAGATGCTGAAAGTTGAACAAGGCCACTCGGAGAGCTAGAAACTGAAAAATGCATGGCCGTGCTCAGATGAATCATAGGCTATGATTATCTGTTTATTTGATCAGTTGAACTATGAAACCGAGAAATACCTTTGGACATAATAAGGATGATTACTCTTACCTTATGTTCATGAGCAAGCATCAAGCGACAAAGGAATTAGGTAATGCACACTTGTCCCTAAGGACAAGTGGGAGACTGAAGGAAATAATGCCCTTGGTCCAAGTATGCATTCAATGCTAAGTCTAATAAATGAGGTTCAGTATTAATTAAACAAGTTAATAAATTCAGTGAGATCAAGTGAGCTAAATGCCTAGCTAGAGGCCGCTTCAATTCAAGTGGAATTAATAATATTAATCCACAACTTACTCTTGACTGAACCCGTAGAGTCACACAAATAGTACGTGAACGGATCAAGTATTTAAATGAATATGTTATTCATTAAGCACTCCATTTATGAACATTCGGAAACGACGGATCTCGGTTCCAGGGGGAGCTGAAATCGTCAAAAGGCAAAATAAAGAGTACTCCGGAAATGATGATATCGCCGGAAACGGAAATATGGATCATGACGGAAATAAAAATATTATCCTAGTCGTAGATGTTGCCGGAAACGGAAAAATGGCTCGTATCGGAAAATATTATCGGAAATAGAAATATTGCCGAAATCGGAAATATAGCCGGAAACGGAAATATTGCCGGAATCGGAAATAAATTCCGGAAATGGAAATATTAAATATTTGTTCGAATCGCAAATAAATTCCGGAATCGGAAATATTAAATATTTGTTCGAATCGGAAATGGATTCCGGAAACAGAAAACAAATCGAAAGCGCGACGTGCGAACGCTCGACGAACGAGCTTGCGAGACCAAGGCCCAGCCCAAGCGCCAGGCCCAACGCTAAGCAAGCCCGCGCACAGAGCAGCGAGCAAAGGGCCGAGCAGCAGCACCCAACAAGTGGGCCGCCTGCTGCTTGCTGCCAACGCCCAACGCGCATGGCCGAGCAAAGCAGGAGCGCCCACTCGTGGGCTGCGGGCTGCATGCTACACGACCAAAGCAACGTGGGCTCAAGGCCACACGTGCAAAGCCTTGGCCGGCTAGGATTGCTTGCTTGTCAAGTAATTGTGTTTTCCTAATTCTACTAAAATTAGATGTTTTAGTTAAATTTGAAATACTTAGTATTTGATTAAACCTAAAATTCTAATGTTATTAATTAACTAAAATCCTAATGGATTTAGGTAATCGATTCCTAGTAGAATTCAAACTCCTTTATTTCCACCCTATAAATATGTGGTTCATGATCACAATTATTAATGCAATTCAATATACTATTCTAACATATTAGATTCAAGAGAGAATTTAATACTTGCCTAATATTATTGTGAGTTTCCCGAGTGCACATAAAACCTTAGAGAATATTCTAGTTGGTTGAATCTAAGGCGGATCGGAACCTGCTGTGGACTATCTACTAAGGGGCGGTATTTGGAGTCCTATACTTGTTCTTGTTCGGTTCGGGAGCAGCTAGGGAAGGCACGCATCACATTGTATGTATACTAATTATGCTAATTTACTATGTGGCAATTAATTTGGATTCCTGGCTTTATGGTTTTTCCGCATGAATTATATTGTTTATATTATTCATAACCCTACAGTTTCGACTAAGGCCAGGACAAAGGGTTTGTGCATTCGAAATAGTTCTTTAAGGGAAGAAGTAAATGCAGTACTCCTAGCACCTTGAACATTCCAAATCATACAAGTCATTGGGAACGTATCTGGAGCAAGATTAGGAAGTCTGTCTACCATGGAAACATGAATTGTAGGTAACAAAGTCATATAGGCTTGGCTTATGAATCTTACAAGACGATTGATCTCATTAGGTAGTAACATAGTCACTACTAACTCCGGTGGCTCTCGGTCTGCTTGATCCATGTTTCCATCTTGTCCTCCAAGTTGTGGGTCAGGGGGGGTCTCCGTGACTAGGTAGGGTAAGTCCATCGGGCTCCCTACGCAAAGGGTCTTCTCTAGGGGTTCTTGCAGACTGATCACAGTGTCCATCGAGAGGGGTCTCCAGGTGGGAATTCTGCTGGCTTAAGGGAAAATTTGTGAGGGATTTTGTGGATGACTGTCATCGAGGTAGCTTAGGGATGGATTTGGTGTGTGTTTGGACGATTCTCTTTACCAGCAAATATATAGCTCTGTGTTTGCTTCACCAAGGTGTGGAATATTGGTGCTGATTACGCCTAAAAGACCAACATTAGTTTGAGTTAGGTCTTTGCTTATTTCTCGGTAGATTTTGGTAGGAGTACTCGCTGTACTAGGATTCTTGTGCTTATTTGAATTTTTTCCTAAAGAGAATTTAGGAGTGTTTAGGAAACTATTGGGAATATTAGAATTAATTCCCAAATCAACCGTAGGGAATATAGGAGATGAAATATTTGTTCCACCAAAATCCACTTCAGTCAAAACAAAATCCCCTGAATGTTGGATGTTTCCAATATTTTACACAATAGTGGAAATATTCTCCTGATTTGGTTCATCCAATACTGCAAGCCTAGAACCAGACCATGTAATCTAACCTGACCAACCGGGCTTGATTGTTTCATTCCGTTAGCAATATTCTTGCCAACAATCATAGGAGGTGTCGTAGTACCATCGACGACTGTCTGTTGTTGTTTCTCCGGTTGAGGCGTTCTCTTTCTGGACCGGATTTTTTACCAACATCCATGAGCCAAAATCTTCGTGTTCCTCTGGTCTAGTTGTGTGTTGGTCCATACCTTGTTCTTTGGTTCCAATAGAGGTACTTCGTAAATGGTCATTGATTGAAGCTAATGCACTTTGTGTATCCAGATTCTTATCAACATTTAGCAGTGGGCACCCTTCTTCAGCATGACCTGTTTTCCCACAGTTAAAGCACACTGTTCGAATGCCTTCACATTGAATGCGCCAAATCTTCCCCTCGAGCCAAAATTTTGACAGTAAAGGTTTTGATAGATCGATTTCCACGCTTAGTCTAGTAAATTACCCCCATTGTGCTTGAACCGTATGACAATCAATTCAAATTACCTTTCCAATCTTCGAACCTATTTTATTTAAGAAATTGGAGTCAAAGTACTCCACCGAGAGGTTTGGGCTGCGGACCCAGGAAGTGAGGATTTTGATTGGGGATTCATCCAATACAAAGTTGGGAACCCATTTTCTAATTATAAGGTAGTTGTCATCGATCATCCAAGGTCCTTGAATAAGAACAAAGTTGTAGTCTGCAACATTTGTGAACCTCGCAATGAATAATTTATGCCCAATATCAGTAAGTGACATCTCCCCTCTTAGGTTATATTTCTTCCCGAGTTTCCTCATAAGGCCCATATAGCCGACATTGCCATCAAACATTTTCATGACAAGTGTGTTCTTCCATGGCTTTCTAATTTGTATTTTCTCTTCCTTCGAGAGCAATATAGCAGGACAATGTTCATCAGTGAGGATGTTCTCCGGTGCCGTATCATCATCAGATACATCATCTTCTTCTTCCTCCTGTTCCATGAGTTGGGTCATGGTTTGAGAGGATGTGTTTCCTTGTACCATGTCTCTGAATGAAGGTTGTTGTTGCATACCATTGTTCACCAGTGTAACTGAGTTTTGTGGGCGCTCTAGTGTTGCATTTATCGGCTCCTCTTCCTCTTTCATGACATCATCTTGATTAGGCCTTTTATCGAAGATCATGTGGGTGATTTTCCGTTTTGGTTTCTTATTTGATCGAATGATTTGTTCTTGTTCCTCACTTGAATGAGCAAGGTCTCCGTTTTTCTCTGTGATTGAGAGTATTTTTCTCTATACAACAACTAATTGATGTTTGGTACAAAACAATCTATTAGTATATATTTTTTTTTATTAAAATTTCTATAAAAGTTAAGAAATATAAATATTAAACATCTTAGTTACTACAATGAATTACTTTATAAGTGAATCACTTAACAAACTCTCATAAAGAAACTCTGCCACTAATTTCGATATGCAGTTATCACGGAATTTTACGTGATTAATTCAATGAGTTGCATATCTCAATAACAGTTCATACTCCGTTTAGACATTTAAATAGCTCATGCAAAAAGTCTTTTTTATATACCTAGGCTACAAACATGGACTTTTTTTCATGTGACTTTATGACTATGATGTCTTACTAGTTCTATTCTAGGTAGAACAAAATTGAAACAAAAGATTTGGTTGGCAAATGTGAAAGTGTAACGCGGCTGAGCACGCTCACTCTCAAAGGGTCAAAGAAACACAAGACTCAATCAAGGCTTCCGCCACCAAACAAGGTTCATACTCAATCCCTGCAACTCCGCTACTGCCGCCGGAACGGCGGAACACCCCCAGACGACGTCACGAGAATCACTCTTCCTTGCCTGAAAGATACAACCTCACAAAGTTGATCTTGAATGGTAATAAATCACATGAATTTCCCTCTCTCATACCCCTTTCTCTTCCTTCCTCCAATTTAGCACCACTCTCCTAGCCGCCCCCCTCTTTTTTTTTTTTAATCCACCCACACCGCCGTCGCCTCCTCCCTCCACCACCTTCTCTGCCTCCTCATTCGGCGTCTTCTGTGTCGTTCTCCACTTCCTTCCCTCAGGGTACTTTCTCTCTCTATCTCCTTCTATTGGGCGCGTGGTGGGGCCAAGGGTGCACCATTTTAACATATTTTCAGTTGCTAATTAGCAGTATTTGTTTGTGTTTATGCTGTATATTACTAGTACTATACTAATTACTTCCAGTTTGAATGTTTGTACTGTTCTGGGCATCAATTTACAGTGGGGGTTAACTTTGGGAGGAGAGATGTTGACGAAGAATGAGGGATTTCTGTCGTGGGAGGAACGGATTATTTCACAGGACAAAGGAAACCGTGTTGTCCACTATTATCTTACTCACTCTGTGGATGATTCTGTCCTGGCTATTAAAGGCACTGAGAGGAGTGTCCGGCACATGATCTATGTTGTTTCTGACACTTTTGTGGAGGACTATGGTACTCTCTGTAAGGTTAATGCCGCTACGAAATGGCGGTCTCGAAGAGAGGTTGTTGATTGGCTCACTAAGCTTGTCTCCAAACATCAGCCACCGCGGTCCGGTCAGTCCAACTTCTTATTTGCTTCGAGTTATAATGTTAAGCACTCTTTTTTCTATTGATTTGAGAATAATGCTCCTGATTTTTTTTATGAGGGTAACCTAAATCGGAATTTGATGTTTTTTTTGCCTGTGGACTTGTGATTATCATGCAATTAGTAGTATGATAAAAAGCATGTGATTGCTTCTCTGTGTAGGTTTCTGACGAAAAACTTTTATAATCTGAAAGGTTTGTGTGGTTATAGGTATTAAAGCTTAAAGGTTTGATATGGTAAATTCAGCGCCGAGGTTGAGGTTTGGTAAACTTTTACATTGGACATTTCAGTCTGTGTTTTACATTGGACATGCAGCAACTTTATAGACTGCTGATCTATTTAGATCATGCAAGTTGGATACTCAGTGACAGGAGAAATGCTTATGCTGTTGCTATTTGTTATTAGCAAAGAACGGGTCTAGTTACTGTAAAGGAGTAAAGGAGTAAAGTCGTGTTTGTGATGCTCATGTTTGGTTCTTTTTTGAAGCTTTTATCTGTTATGTTTGATGAGGTCTAATTAAAAGAGTTGAGCATTAAAAATACACTCATGTGGGCTAAGGCCAAGGCCAAAAGTGTAAAATACTACTGCACAGATGCTCGATAAACCCACTACATGATAGAGAAGTGTTGATGCCATAAAATATTGTGCCGGTGGGATTAGGGTAAAAAAAAGGGAACGATCTGTCTTAATGATGAAAAATATATATCTATGATTTAAACTTTTAACTCTTGAGCAACTGTTCTACACATGCTGTGAGAGAACATACTGGAGTACAATCCATTCACGGAGAGAGTAACAAACTTTTTAACTTTCCCCTTTCCCCTTTCTTTTTTGTTACTCTTTATTACCATCGATGTTAACATTATTCGAGTGTAATAAGAAATAATTGTTATGTACCTACCATATTAGATTTTGTGACGGAACTTGTCTTTTTTGGTTTAAAATACGGGTCAAGATTTAATTCTTCGACATAGGTAAGTTATGTATACTCTGATATTACGTTTAATACTTTAATCTGAATAAGGTGTGCTTGGCTCTTGGGTATTTAGGTAGCTTGTGGCCGTTGTGGGGTGGGATGGGGGTAGGTGTAGGTGTAGAGGAGGAAGTAGTTTGGAAGAGGGAAGTTTTTTTTTTTTTTTTTTTTTTTTTTTTTTTTTTTTTCCGTTATGGCTTGTTAGGTGGAAGAGTGAATGATATTTATGATTATTGCAGTTAATTTTACATAGGATGTCCTATATCAATGTCCATTTGGTCTTGTGGCCGGTTTTCGGTACAGCTCCCAGTAGGGCTCCAAAGGCCTTCCGTAATCTTCATGTGATTGTTATTGGGCCATATTTGATTCTAAATGCTTAGCCTTTCTTTAGCCATAGCCTTGAAATGGCTCTCTTACTTAACCTTACAAAGCCTTGGCATGCACTCTTAGTCTTCTTTTCCTTGTCGTGCGTATAACCTATGGGAATCCTGAGCTGTTAGAAGGACAAGAGAAAAGTTGATATGTACACTGAAAGCGAATTTTGCATGCATATCAAGCATTTGCTTGAAAGCGAACAACAGAATCTACGAGTTAATGCGAATATATCCGTCCGAAAAGGGAAATCTATCCATATGCTAGGATCTGGAAGGTGTTGCCAATTAAGTTGTCTGGCCATCAGATTATGATCGAGAGAGCTGAGTACTCTCTGGAAGTACGCTGACAATATGCAGAATTCTACTGTGATGGTTGGAAGACAGGGTTAAAGGGTGGTGAACTTTATTAAAAATTTTCTTTTGGGATTAAGGCTTTGAGATTGGCGTTGTTGTTGACTAGAACATAACCTTACCTTCTCATGCAATCTATTGAGTATGGTCTTTCAAATATCTACATACGTGCTGGCTCTCTTTCAGCTCAACTGAGGTACTTATGCTGTTATGCAGACAACGTGAAGACCCTCCAATGTGTCAAAAGATATTTATTGCAATATGATTTAATTTCATTTTGGAATAGACATGTGGTGTGTATTTGGTCGCTTTATTATATGATGCTTCCTTCCAATCCGTCCTTTGACCATCTGTCCATCCCCTCTCTCAGGCAATAAAGAAAAGAAGGGAATGACGAAGAGAGAGGGGAAGAACAAAAATTATGTGGAGTATGCCATATTAATTACGGTTTTCCCTTCTTATAATAAAAAAAAACTAGCGACTTGTTTGCATTCACAAAATTATGATCTCTGAAGCTATATATGGAATTACAAGAGTCATACAAGTATTACTTTGATTTCTTTCCGTTTCTTGTTCTTCTTAATATTGCATTTGACGCATCAGTTTGTCAGAACTTTTTTTAATCAATTGGACATTTGGACCGTGTTTGGATAAAAAGGATAGTTCATAGGATCAAGGCCCAAGTTGTTAACAAATCATGTTGCACAGTGTTCTATTATTCTATATGTTCAGAAGTTGAAGCAGTTCCATGAGTACTTTGTTTATCTCTATGAAGTGCAATATCAACTGCCGTCTGTGCTCTGTTCTCATCCAAACATTTTCTGGTTGAATTCACAATGATACCACTGACAATATTTGTATATACTACGTATATATTTTTCATGGTTTGGCTTTTATTATACTCTTTGTTTCCAATTGTGATGCTGTAACAGTGATATTGTTTCATAACTTAATTATTTATCAGATGACATCAACTACATTGATGTTTCTGTGTCATCAACTAACTGGGAGTTGTCTGGAGTTTCCCCTGTTGATTTGGCTGCATCGGAGTTGTTTTTGTGATGTCTTCTGTTGTACTGTTTTACAGTGATGCTCACTCAGAAATCTTGATATCTTTGTCAGAATCCTTGGCTTGTGGTCAACCTGTTAATGACCGGATACGTGGATCAAGTGGTTCTCTGATTTCTCATTCCCCCGTGATGGTAGTTTTTCTCTCAATGAGTTTGACTTGTGATATTTGTGATATTATCATAGGTGTTCCTTCCTTTTCACTCTTGCTAAATTTACTGATTTCCTTGTCCAGCTTCCTAGGAAGTTGAAGACCCAAATTTCTGATATTGTGTGGAATGGAGTAGGTTGGTCTTGTTCCAAAAAACTCATGCATTATCCTTCCTTTATCCGGACAGGGATTACCATTTCCGTAAGCATCTACCTGGATATTTTGTTTCTTTTGAGGTAGTATTAACTATCTTTGGACTTAGCCTATTAGTTTTTCATGCAGGTGCATTCTTTTGTATTCATCATGGCTGCAGAAGGAAACCATTACCTTGGTTACTTAGAAGACATGTATGAGGACAAAAAAAGACAAAAGAGGGTTAAAGTGCGGTGGTTTCATCGCGACGAGGAAGTCACAGGTCTAGTGTCTCTGCTGGATGCCCACCCTAGAGAAGTTTTTATTACACCTCATGTTCAAGTGATTAATGCAGAGTGCATTGGTGGGCCTGCTTCTGTCTTAACTCCCAAACATTATGAGCAATGTGTGGCTATTCTTCCACAGTCTATCTTATGTAGGGTACATTTGTGCTTCAGACAATTTAAAAATGATCAGATCAGACCTTTCACTGTAAGCAAATTACTGGGTTATCGTAATCAAGCGGTTTTATCCTGTATAGATCATCTTCTTTTCTCAAAGAAAAAGACCAAGGTGCGTAAGTTTAGTTGGAATCAGCAGGACTATTCTACCATAAGGGATCACATTAAACAAGGTTGTAAAAGAAAAAGACTTGACGAGGGGAAAAATGGAGACATCAAAGTAAGGGCTCGTAGAAGAGCTGAGACGAGTCGGTTAGCACTAGGGAGTCGAATAACAAAAGTCGTTTCATCATATCCTAAGCTGAAGATAAAGTTATCTGGGGAAACATTGAAACAGGAAAGTTTGGTAGGAAGTCATCAGGAGGTTTCTGCTTCTTTTAAAATCAATGATGAAATAGAGCTACTTTCTCAAGATAGTGGCATCCGAGGATGTTGGTTTAGATGCAAGGTCTTAGAGATCTCCAGGAAGCATTTGAAAGTTCAGTATAATGATCTGGAGGATGCAGAAAATGCTGGAAATTTGCAGGTAATAGTTCTTCTTGATGCACTTATATACAACATTTTAATAGAGATAGGACAGTAACAAATTAATCATCTATCCAATAGTTAAAACGATAGTTGCTTCAATCCCTTCCATTAAAAAAATGAAAGGTCTGTTGTGGTGGTTAATATGATTCAAGGGAGTGAAATAAGAAACAACCAGAGTCATCAAAGACATGCTAACGTTTATAGTTACAAAAAGTATTTTTTGTTTTTGTGTTTTTTTTCTTCCTGAAATGAACTACAGAACTAGACAAATGATACGAAAATTCGATGACGATACCCAATTTTTTTACATGATGAGTTTCCTGTAGAGTGTCCTTTAGAATATTGTGTGTCTAACATGCTATTGTCTCGGTCCCTGTATGTTAATTGATTGCAATTTTGCATTAATTTAATCATATTTAACCTTGCAGTGAAATGTCTTTGGTTTTGACGAAGACAGAAAACTTAGAACAATGTGTTGATGTTTGTGCCAGGAATGGGTTGCTTCATGCAGAGTGGCTGCTCCTGATAAAATGGGTCTGAGATGCTCTGGCCGTCTCACAACTCGTCCACGTCCACCTGAGGACTCCGGTGACTGCATTCTTGAGGTAGGGACATCGTTGGATGTTTGGTTGTATGATGGCTGGTGGGAAGGGGTCGTAATCGCAACTAATGTATGTGGAACCGATCACCTGCAAATGTACCTCCCTGGTATGCTCTGCTCCTGCAGCCTTTATAACCTGTGGTTGCCCCCCCTCCTCCCTGATACTTTCCCTCCTTTCTAGATAATTTCTATCTCTATATTATCTTCGTTTTCCTGTTATAACTTTCATTGATGCTAGCCGATGTAAACATCTCTCTCTTCTCGAGTCCCTAGAACAACAGACATCAGGAACATTACTTTAATGGCTTGCTTTGAGCATTAGGTCTTGCTAAGTGCTAGCTATTTAAACCCTGTATGCTTATATGAGCTCTGAACATTTGGTCCTGCTAACTATTAAAAACATTTTCTAGGCAAACAAATGAGGCAAAGTTAACAGTACCACCAAATTGTGTTGTGTATTTGATCCATACAAGGAGTTGAGTAACTGCAGTTTTTTCTGTGTATCAAGAACATTTTCTTAAATATGGGGTCCTTCTTAGCCTAGTCTGTCTCAGGCCTCAGTTCGAGTTAATGCACCTAATGTTCTATTCTGACTGACTGTGCAGTAGGCTCCCCTACCTCCCCTCCCCAAAACAATATGCTCTCTCTGCTTTATTTTTGTTATACTCACTTATGTAGAATCTTGTTTCTAGGAGAATTGAGTGGGTGTAAGAAAAAAGTAGATGAAGTAAGAGAGAGATAGTAAAAAGGTGGTTGAGTGTAAGAAAAAGGCTGAGTGTAAGAAAAAGGCTGATAGAGTAAGAGAGTCAGTAGAAAGATAATATTGTTGGGGAATAAGAGGCTAAATTGCGTTTGCCAAAAGTAGAATACAATAGAAGTGGGTAGAATTCGAAGTTCTAGAAGGGAGTCATAATTGTTGTGTTGGAGGCTACTGTTTACCTTATATTGAAAGTTAGAAATGAGTCTTATAGTAAAACAAATACAAGAAGTAGAAATAGAATTTGTAGTATAATGCCCGAAAAAGTACTGAGCATTGATAACATGGTAAAAAAAAATACAAGAAGTAGAAATAGAATTTCTAGTATAATGCCCAAAAAAGTTTCTGTTAATGATCAAGCATGGTTTTACTCGTAATTACAACTGTATAGATTAAAAGGCTGTTGCCTTTTTTTAATTTTTTATCTTCCCTTTCCTCGAGGAGTCCATCCTAGATGCTTTGCTCTGGTTGAGTAGCATAGGTTGTATTGGTTCCTTGATAAGCAATATACTTACTGAGTTTCTGATTTTCCAAAAGAATACAAGTGGGTAAAACAAAAGAAAAAAAACATCTCTTAATGGAAAATGGGACATAAAAGAATAGTACAAACTTTTAGGAAAGACGGTATAACAAAAAGACCGCCTTGTTGTCACCTAATAACCAATTAGTTAAGTCTGAAATTCAATTAGTTAAGCAATGAAATCAATTAGTTAAACAATGAAACTGATTAGTTAAGCAATGAGATCTATTAGTTAAGATTTTATGAGTTTTAGTTAATAACATGTTTTAGTTAATATAAAGTTTGTTAAAAAATAATAACTATTCGACTCATAAATTTAACTACTTGTCTTTATACCTTAACTATTTTGTTATTCAATTAGTTATGATTTTATTACTTTTAGTTATGTTTTACACTAGTTTACTTAGTACCAAAAAAGGGGTCTAACCGTCAGGCGGTCTTACACAAAAGCTTTTGAAAGAATAGAGGGAGTATATATTATATGCTCTCCACTGGAAACATGTGGCATCCTCATGCTTGAATGTTATGTTTTTCTCCGCAAGCCTACTTGATATATAGCAAGCTAAAAGTTGATGGGATTCTGGTACATAAATATATTTAACATAATGAGGGTCCAGCTCACCTGATTTTTTACTGAACTGGAATTATTTTTACTCAATAAAACTGATTTTTAGTTTTGCTAATGGAAACTGATTTTTACTGATTACTAGTTTTTTTTTATTGTACTAGATTATCGATTTATATTTGATTATAACAAATTTCTACTTATTAGAACTGAATTTTACTGATTAAAGTACTTAATTATATTGAATACTTCGTATTTACTTTTTAAGGGGAACTGAATGGCTCACAAGTGTAGGTCTTTGATTAGGCCGTGAACGGTGTTATATAGAGTTTTGTTGTCGATGTAGAAAAAGTGAATGAATGGTTAAGATCTCGGATCCCATCCCACTGTACCCATTTCTATGATCGTTGTAGAAAAGAGATTTGTGTACACAACGAAATGGTATGCTTCAAAAGCATACACCGAAGTTTGCTATCTCACCAGATATATGCTTGCTTTTGGCTTAGCTATCTTTGAAGAAGATTCTGCGCGCTGCATGAAGAAGAGACTTGGGTGTGCTCTTCGAACATTCAGGAGTGGTTACAGATTCGATTTGTGGGTTTTGGTAGGGCAGAGGAGAAGTTGCTTTGGTGAAATGCAGAGGAATTGGGCTAATCTGTAATTTTAATAGAGTTTCTTTGTGAGGACACCTAGTGCTCTTTCTGTATTACCCTTCCTAAGTTTTAATAAAATATATTTTCTTATAAAAAAAAGGTAATGATTCTCCTAGGGAAAATATATTTGCAAACACAGCCAGCCTGAAGCTACCTGAAGTCCTGAGGTATTTTGTTAGCCTTCGTTGTGATTGGAACAGGGGAACCCCAGATACATTTTAATACTTGCTATCTGTTCAATAAAAGAATTGTTGCCACTCGGGTACTGGTTCTAAAATTTCCGTGTCTGACTGAAGGAAACTTATGTTCTGCCAATTTGTCTATTTTAAACCTAAATGACTAAATATTAAGTTGGCATTTTCTTTGAAAGGGTTTTTATTTCTTCATCTTAGCAGGCATATAAATTTTGACAAAGCTGCACTATCTTTTATGATTGAGTGGTTTATTCTTGTTATCAGGTGAAGATAGATATATGACCGTAGAGAGATCGCATGTAAGGGTGGCCAAAGATTGGGTTAATGGTTCATGGGTTAATGCGAAGACAAGCCCTGACATTCTCTCCTATATCTCAGCAAAGTCAAATTCGCGCTTATTTGATTGTACTATGCCTCCTATTTCAGAAGTTGTGGAAGTGGAAGAAGATGGACAAGAAGCACCTGCTGTGGCCAAGCGTGATCTTGTCCTTGGGAATATTGGGGACAATACAGCATTTAGTAGTCCATTGAACAAAAAGGACAATTTTTATTTTGAGGTTAATGAGAAATTCGTGGGAAATTTTATTGGCTGTGGTGTTGGAAATCTTGCTAAAGATGACAGGCTGGGGTTGGAAAAGGATTTTGAATTTTGCAGGCAGCAATGTGCACAGGTGAATTCTGTGGAAGCTCCTGTCAGCTGAAGCAAATTTTGTGATGTGAATGTAAGTAACATACTTTGTAAATAGACAGAGCAACCAAGAAATCAGCAATACAGATCGAGGGAGTGAAGATTTATCGGAAATTTTTAGCTGCGGATTTTTGGGGTGGTGTATAGAGAAGCTGAACATACCTATATCAGAAGGTCTGAGTTCAAACAGCACTCTGTGGAAAAAATTAATACAACTCTTTTTTGTTGGTTCTTTATTTTTATTTTTTATGTTTGTCAATAGTAACAAGGTTTTTGAGTTATAACTTAAATTACCATTGTAGCTTAAAACAAGTCTCCTCCCTTGAATATTATTTAGGAGTACATAGTACTCAAGTTCTCCGAGGTATAAAATTTGATACAAGTATGAAATATAGCATCTTTTTACATCCATTACCTATTTGTTCTTATTCTGTGATTAACGAACGATTTCCCTAGAAATAGTTAGAATCAAAATTTATTCCCAATTTACATTGGTTTAAACACTAATTTCCGTGGTATAGAGAAGTTGAACATACCTACATTGGTTTACATTGGTTTAAACACTAATTTCCGTAAGATCAGATAAGCTTTTTAAAAAAAAATTCAAGGAAGAACCGCTAACAGTGGATAGTAGCCGGTAACGACCGGTAAAAGTAATGGTTGAAATTGTAAAATATTATAAAAGTTATCATATTGTTTAAAATTTTACTATAACTTTATCAAACACTACCAGCAACCTTCAAAAACTACTACTTTTATGTTTGACAAAAGCTACCCAACAACTACCTCTAATACTTTTGTTCCAAAGCGACTTATGGGTGACAATTGCATGCTTGCTCAAGAAGTTATCACGTATATTGAAAGGGTAGAAGAAAGGTTTTCAACGGTTGGCAATACTAAAGATCGACATGAATAAAGCCTACAATAGGGTGGAGATGAGAGTTTGTGTAATGGCTGCTGAACGCAATGTGTTTTCTACCACAATGGAGACATTGGATTATGCAATGCCTCACTGCGGTTTCTTATTCAATTCTTGGTAATGGTGAGCCAACTAGGCCTTTCAAACCTAAGTGCGGGTTGAGACAAGGTGATCCTATGTCGCCATATATTTTATCCTAGTGATGGACTGATTGAACTTTTGTCGAAAATGATGTTGCGTCTAGAGGATAAGGTCACATCCAAGGCATTAAGATTGCTAGGGTGCATCGAGTATTTCACATTTTTGCGGATGACTCTCTGCTTCAAAGCAACCACATCAACATGCCACAAAGTTTGTGATAGTATTGATTTGTTTCGTAAAGTATCGGGTGAATCTATTAATTTTGACAAATCCTGTTAGGTTATGAACAATCTAATGTCATGCGGAAAAACCATAGTTTCCAGAATCCATGTTAAATGCGCATAATCCATTAGCATAATTCATATTACATACTTTGTGATGCGTGCCTTCCCTAGATGCTCCCGAATTGAACACGAACAAGTTAGAACGCCAAACGTCGTCCTTCCATAGATAGTCCACTACACGTTCCGATGCACCTTAGGTTCGGATCCGCCTTAGGTTCGGATCCGCCTTAGGTTTAACCAACTAAGATATAATCTAAGGTATTATGAATTCGGGATCACACTTTATGTGATAGGCAAAGTATATTGAATTAACGTGTTAAATTCATGCCCATAGGCCATATATTTATAGGAAAATAGGAAAACCCTAGGTGGTCAATTCCAAATAGGATTAGGAAGGTTTAGGAGAATCCAAAACACCCTAGGATTAGGAAACCGGCCGGCCATCCCAAGTTGCTTGTTGAGCTAGCAACCTTGGCGCCTAACGTAGTTGTCGGGCTGCAGTGCCACGCTGCCATCGTTGGCGCTGGGCTGGGGTGCTCCTTGGCCCATGCGCGTTGGCCTTGTGCTGGCGCGCGCTGGCGATGCTGTTGGCCTTGCGCGTTGCTCGGTGCATTGGCACGCCCATGGGCTTGCCTTGTGGCGAGCTCGTGGGCTTGCCTCGTCCATGGGATGCGATGCATGCGACTATTAGCCCGTGCTTCCGGCTCATGCATCGAGCTTTGTGTTTTGATTTGTTTTCCGATTCCTGAATTATTCCCGATTCCTGTAATATTTCCGTTTCTGGCAATATTTCCGATAATATTTTCCGATACGAACCTATTTCCGTTTCCGGCAATATCTTCATTTCCGGAAAATATTCTTTCTTTTCCTTTAGATGGTTTGTTTAGCTCCCACTAAAACCAACATCCATCATTTCCGAATATCCACAATTAGAGTGTTTATTGAATATAATATTCACATAAATACTTGATCCGTTCACGTACTATTTGTGTGACCATACGGGTTCAGTTAAGAGTATGTTGTGGCATAATTAATAATATTAACTCCACTTGAACTGAAGAGATTTCTAGCTAAGCATTCAAATCACTTGATCTCACTGAATAATTTGCTTAATTAATACCGAACCACATTTATTAGACTTCACATTAAATGCATTCAATGCAAACTTGGACCAAGGGAATTATTTCCTTCAGTCTCCCTATTGTCCTTATGGACAAGTATGCATTTCTTAATTCCTTTGTCGCTTGATGCCTACTCATGAACATAAGGTAAGACTGGTCATCCTTATTACTTGCAGAGGTATTTCTTAGTATAATAATTCAACTGATCAAATAAGCAAATAATCATAGCCTATGATTCATCTGAGTACGACCATTCATTTACAGTTTCTAGCTCCCCAAATGGCATTGTACAAATTTTGGCATCTCATCTCAATTTGTGAGAGGACAATCCTGGTCTTACGATCTTGAGGTTAGACTTCGTTTGATAGGTGATTACCCGAGCGTTGTTGTTATAGTCTCCTTTTACGGTGCGACGGTTGACAATGTCAAAGTAAGTAATTTCAAACAAGTAATCTCAAATCACTCAGGTATTGAGGATTAGTGTCTAATAAGATAATGAAGTACTTATGACAGATTTTCATCTCTTACAGTAAAGTTTCATAGGTCTGTCCGATACTAATCTTATCAAGTAATTATGAATTCAAATGATTGCGACATTTCCATGTCCACATAGTTCAAGAAACAATACTACTAGTCATCTTGCATTCTAGTCGTCTAGCGTTTTCTACCCGTCCACCTTTATAGAAAACTTCCGACCAGGGAAATTTTCAACTTTTGACATTCAAGTTCACTTGATAGACGTTTCTTAGTCACAGGACTGGTCCTGCCAATCCATCTTGAATATATTTTCAAATTGAATGGACTCATCATTTAATAAGTCACAAAATTAAATGGAAAAATGAAATTATTCATTTCTATAAATGGTTAACCAAAATGTTTTACAAAGAATTTAAACTCTAAAACCTTAAAAACATTCAAAAGACATCAAAGTCATTATCCAATATGCTTGATTATCATAGTTGCAGTGTGCGAATTGTACTTCGCTTGCGACAAAGGTTTTGTCAATGTCAGTCTCAATATTTCTTAACTTGACTTCTTTTCTTTCAAAGAATTCTCGTAGAAGGTGAAATCTACAAAGTACATGCTTGACTCTCAAGTGGTGTCTACTGTTTAGGCTCTTTGCCTGAGCAATAGCTCTGTTATTATCACAATAGAGAGTTACTGGTCCTTTAATGGAGGGGACTACACCAAGCTCACCAATGAGCTTCCTAAGCCAAACTTCTTCCTTTGCTGCTTCATGTGCAGCAATGTACTTCTCTAAAGTTGTAGAATCCGCAATAGGGCTTTCCTTAGCACTTTTCTAGCTTACTACTCCTCCGTTGAGGCAGAAGTCAAACCCAAACTATGATCTGAAATCATCTTTGTTGGTTTGGAAGCTTGCATCTGTATAGCCTTTAACAATCAATTCGTCATCTCCACCATAGACTAGGAAATCATCTTTGTGCCTTTTCAGGTACTTCATAATGTTCTTGGCAGGTCCAATGTGTTAGGTTATGATACATATGACAATTCATAAATCATGCGGAAAAACCATAAAGCCAGGAAAACATATTATTTACACATAATCATTTAGCATAGTTTAGATGCATACTCTTTGTTGCGTGCCTTCCCTAGCTGCGCCCGAACCGAACAAGAACAAGTCTTTAGGACTCCAAGTGTCGTCCCTCCGTAGATAGTCCACAGCACGTCCGGATCCGCCTTAAGATTGACCAACTAGAATCGCCCTTAAGGTACTATTATTTTCGGCACTTTATAGGCAATTGTGTAATTGAATTTTGCTCTCAAAAACTCACTTTGAATACTTGAATGCTCGATGTAAATATGTGACCCTAGGCACCTATTTATAGAGTTATGGAAAAGGATTTGGAATCCTATTAGGATACTAATTTATTTAATTATAATCCTACTAGGACTCTAATTAAATAAACTAAATCTTTTAGGATTAGATTTAATCATATGACAAATCCCGGTAGCTTTAGGATTCGAGTAGCACACAAACACACACGCACGCACAGCAGCCCACGAGGGGCGCCATGCGCGCGCGCGCAGCCCGCGAGCTCGCAGCCCACTGCCGCAAGCCCACACGCTGCCGTAGCCTTGGCGCGCGCTGGGCCTGCCTTGCGGTGGGCCTGGCGCAGCCTTGGCTGGTGCGTTTGTGGCGCGCTGGCTTGCTGGGCGATGGCCCGGCTTCGTGCTGGGCCTTCGTCTGGCAGGCCTCGTCCGATGCTAATTCGTACAATACGCTTCCGATTAATTTCCCGATTCCGGAATTCATTTCCGATACGAACAATATTCAATATTTCCGATTCCGGAATCAATTTCCATTTCGAACAAATATTTAATATTTCCGTTTCCGGAATTATTTTCCGATTCCGATAATATTTCCGATTCTGACAATATTTCCGTTTCCGGCAATATTTCCGATTCCGGCAATATTTCCATTTCCAATAATATTTTCCGATACGTACCATGTTTCCGTTTCCGGCAACATCTACGACTTGGATAATATTTATATTTCCGATACGATCCATATTTCCGTTTCCGGCAATATCATCGTTTCCGGAGTATTCATTTCTTGCCTGTGACGATCTCAGCTCCCACTGAAACCAAGATCCGTCAATTCCGAATATCCATAGATGGAGTATTTAATGCCATTAAATACTTGATCCGTTTACGTACTATTTGTGTGACCCTACGGGTTCAGTCAAGAGTAAGCTGTGGATTAATATCATTAGTTCCACTTGAACTGAAGCGGCCTCTAGCTAGGCATTCAGCTCACTTGATCTCACTGAATTATTAACTTGTTAATTAATACTGAACCGCATTTATTAGACTTAACATTGAATGCATACTTGGACCAAGGGCATTATTTCCTTCAGTCTCCCACTTGTCCTTAGGGACAAGTGTGCATTTCCTAATTCCTTTGTCGCTCGATGCTTGCTCTTGAACATAAGGTAAGAGTTGTCATCCTTATTATGTCCAGAGGTGTTTCTCGGTTTCAGAGTTCAACTGATCAAATAAACAGATAATCATAGCCTATGATTCATCCGAGCACGGCCATGCATTTCACAGTTTCTAGCTCTCCGAGTGGCCTTGTACAACTTTTAAGCATCTCATCCCGATTTATGGGAGGACAATCCCAATCTTGCGATCTTGAGATTAGACTTCGTTTGATAGGTGATTACCTGAGCGTTGCCTTTATAGCCTCCTTTTACGGTGCGACGGTTGGTCAACGTCAAAGCAACCAGTTCTCAAACAAGTAATCTCAAATCACTCGGGTATTGAGGATTTAGTGTCTAATAATTTTAATGAAATTTACTTATGACAGATTTTCATCTCTTACAGTAAAGTTTCATAGGTCTTGTCCGATACTAGTCTTCCCAAAGTAAGTATCTATGCAAATGATTATGACATTGCCATGTCCACATAGTTCAAGAAACAGAACTACTAGTCATCTTGCATTCTAATCGTCTAACGTTTTCTATGCGTCCAATTTTATAGAAAACTCCGACTAGGGACCATTTTCAACCTTTGACATTCAAGTTCACTTGATAGACATTTCTTAGTCACAGGACTGGTCCTGACAGTCTATCTTGAATATTTCGTCAAATTGAAGGGACTCATCATTTAATACTAAACCAAGATTAAATGGAATATGAAAATACATTTCATATATGATAAATGTTCAACCCCAATGTTTTACAACCATGGGCCTCAAACCCATCTTTAAAACAGTTCATGGAATTTCAAAGCTATGCTTGATTTCCAGTGCTACAATGTGAGTGTTGCTTCTCACTTGTTGCATAGGTTTAGTTATCATGCTTTGCCAATCTTAATATCCTTTTTATCGAATGTTCTTCGAGATATGATGATAAGATCTTTGGAGTATGTTTATTTTGTGATCTAGTCTTTCTTGCTACATTAGTGGTACTACGCATTTTGCAATGAAGAACCATTAAGTCAACATACATGTGATCTTCCCAAGTTCAATGAAGAACTCATTAATATAAACAACTCTGTTTTATTGCTTCTTAGGCAATAAGTACTTTTACTTCAACTATTTAGGTTGCTAGTGATGCTTTGTTTGGATTTACTTATCCAAGCAGTTCACAGATATGTGGAAGACTTTCCAGCTGTATCTTTGGAACATAGAAATTAATATTTTAATTTCCTACGCAACAACTCATGGTCTCCAATCCATGTTGCTATTTCAAAACACGATGCTCTATAGCTCGTCCTTATCAATGGTTAACTCCAAAGGGTCTTGCTTGATCCTTTGCCAGTGTTTATGCGCGTAGCATCAATATTTAGCATATCTTTATTTCCTTGAATCAAGAACTATTCCTATGTACCTTTTCAAGTACATGGTACCATAAGTATTCTTGACTCAATCTAGTTGATCTTCACTTAGATCAATAGAGATTGGTATATGTTCGTCATGCCTAAAGTCATACGATACGTTTTTGGCGATCCTCATATTATATCATACATGATAAATTCTTTTGCAGAATAATTCCCAATTGAATTCTATTCATGTAACTTTAGCTTATCTAGTTTCAGTAGATACTAAATTCAGCTAAATTCTTTGACATATAATATAGGTTAAGAATCTCATTTAGACTCTTTGATGTTTAACTTAGTAAATGCTTATACATAGTTCAAACATCCTTTACTTAGATTTATTCACATGGGTCGAATATCTCCAATGGAGACTTTCGTGTTTGATTTAGTAAATGCCATTACTTAATCCAAAACAATATCAAAAGATCTTTGTAAATAGATCTTAATACCCAGTATGTACTAAGTTTCGCCATGGTCCATCATTGATGAATAATCTCAAATCTAAGTCATTAGCATTTGAATGTTATTTTACAATAGAGAGATATGTGTGTGATACACATAGGACCAATTAAGTTTTATGTACTCCCACTAAACTTCTTATATATCTATAAGAATCATGTATATTTTATGAAACTAAAATACTTATTAGCTTCACTAAAATATAGTTCTAATTCCCAATTGCTTGCTTAAATCTGTACTTAGATTTTATAAGCTAGCTTTCTCTTTCAAGCATTTATTTGGATCCACAAATCCTATGACATACCATGTACATAGTTTATTCCAACATTTGATTGAGGAATACGTTTTGTCATCCAATTGCTATATGTACCAATATGCAATCATTGCTTGAATTATAGACTTAAGCATTACGATTTTGCATGAGGTTTCAACACAATCCATGCCATGAATTTGCTTGTAACCTTTAGCAACTAATCTAGCTTTGTGTGTGAAAACAATTCCATGTTTGATGGTTTTTATCCTTAAAACAAACTTGCAACCAATAGGTGTGAAACTATTCTTGCAAATCAACAAAATTTCAATTTTGTCATGAAAACATTGAGTATGTTTTATGGCCTTTAACCAATTAAACATATAGTCTATATATGGCCTCTAACCATTTTAGGGAATCTATATTTCGTCATAGCTTTCTTACAAGTCACAAACTCATTAATCTATATGATAATAGTTTGACTGCAAGTTGTAGGTTTCTTCACTATTTAATAGAAGAATCTCATAGTTTCATTGACCTGATCTCTATGTTTCTTCACTATCTAATAGAAGAATCTCATAGTTTCAGTGACTTGAATTCTATGCCTACTTGGGTATAGAACATCAAACAATAGAATATCAATAGCCACTTGAAAGTCCTTTGAATATTCTGTTCTCCTTGAAGCACTTGAAAAGTCTTCTAAGAGATGTCTATTCTTTAAAGCCACTTGTAAAGTCCTTACAGAATAAGTTCGGATTTTCTGAAGCACTTCGAAAAGCCTCCGGAATGTCCATTTATGTTTGTTATTCGCCTCGAAGACTTTCGAGGTCTATTTTCTCCCACTTGTCATTTTGGAAACGAATCTCCAAAAGGACATCATTTCGAGCAAACAAACATTATGTTCTCAAAAATTCGTGGTAGAAACAATACCCTTGTGTCTCATTTGAATAAATCACAATGAAACATATATCTATACTTGGGCCTTAGTTTGTCGAATGACAAACACTAAGCTCCCACTGAGTTTTGCAACTCTCTAGATATATTTTATGAAAAGTTATTCTGAAATTACTTTTCAATAGCTTTGACGAATTTGGTTTAGTTTGGTGGTAGTTGAGCATTTTGTTTTAGAAATTATAGGAAAAGTCTTTATGATTCATCATTAATCGAATCAAGTACTAATTGACTTCGATTATTCCAACTAAGATATGCCATATCTTATGGACCTAGATTGTGAAATTACAACACACAATCATTGATGATCATATTTGGTCACAAGTAATCATCAACATGATCTAACCTAGATCTTTATGATTTCTTGCCAAGTGGATTTTATACTTCTGAATCTTTGAACTACCCAAACAGATTCAACTTATATCACATTTGAGTAAATAAACCTATATTCACTCAAATCCATGTGAAATAATAAAGTCATAAAATCTTTCTTTAGCTTTGAACTCTATTGTCTAGGCGTTCTAACAATAGTTCATATCTTTTGTTACTTTCAACAAGTAAGACTAGTTGTCTTAAATTGATCTAGAAATCCATCAACTTTCAAAAGTCCATCAAAATAGAGCTTTTGAATGTTAACTTGTTGATATGGTCTAAGCAACAATGCCAAAGATTAGTGGAACTCAAATCAAGGGGTTGATTTGAACCTAGTAGAGTTCTTTAAAGAGTTGTTTGTTTTAATCAAGCATATTGACTCAACCTGTAATTGACCATTTCATTCAAATAAATAAACAAACATTGTTTTTGCTTTTCTTGAATGTGAGTCTTTCTGTGTTTGAAAACAGAAATTTAGGTATGCTGTTTATGGAACAAAATAGCCATTAAGTTCCAGCCTTTGAAAGGACTTAAAACAAACTAGATGACCCTACAACTAATGTAGCATTGCCATGCTTCATTTCCCACTTGTAGGCCATTAGTGTATCCTAGCTTCCATTGTTTGAGTTATTACCGAAGTATAAACCTCAAGCGGTATATGATACCAAGGAAGTTTGATTGCTAGGTCACTTCTCTTTAAACATAAACTTATAGGTAGAAACGGAATCGTAAATTCCTTTCATTTGTTCCTCGTTTTCCTATTTCTTGTACCCTTTCTTATAGCCTTAAGAATGAATTCTCTAGTGTTGACTTTTATACTTTGTTAGACATGTCCAATGTCACTCCTAACAAGGTTCTTTCCATTTAATTTATGTTGAATATTCTGTTTCAACTAGATGATCTTACCAGAAGCTTCTAAAGTTCTCTAAGCATCGATCTATTCGAATGTCTAGGGACTAGACTCATTCGAGAATTAAATGGACAAAGATATTAGGTTGTTAACCATTGGTAAAGCTGAGCGTTTAAGCTCAATGCTTTATGATCTCAAAACTACAGTGTATTTTGAATTCACAAGCACCAATTGGTTTGCCATTCGATTTTGATATTCGAAAACAACCATAAAAGTCGCTAAAAGAAACATACATTTTAAATTGCTCATTTTCTCTCATTTCCGTGAATCGTTCTTGGATTCACTACCAATCGAGGAAATTTACTGTTACCTTTCTAAAAGGATTTATTGCAGTGCAAGATATTTAATTATAAACAATAATTAAAACATACATTGAAGCATGCAAAGTCTAAACATTTATCATGAATAATAACTTGAAAATGAAAGCAATCATGCAATTTAAACAAGTCATTAGCATTTTATTCGAATTATGTGTTCCGGCAGGTGTGAATAAAATGATTCCAAGACCCTAAAACCATTGAAGAATTAAGCACAGTTTGTCGACTCAATTCTAAAACATTTTAGGTAAGCAAAAGCCTTTTGCTAATAGTCTAGAAACTATTCTTGGTTGATAGGTACGTCTAAGAACTTATTAGGTAAACCTATCGATTTTGCCACGACATAAAAGGACTCCTTACTTATATCGTTGAGTTTCACCAAAACTAACATGTACTCACAATTATTTGTGTACCTTGCCCCTTTAGGACCAATAAGTAACACCTCGCTGAGCGAAAACTATTACTAGATTGATGTAAAGGATATCCAAGCAAGTGTATATTTTGGCATGGCACCTTTAACTCAATTTTTAAGTTTGGAACTTAAGGCTCTTACTATGTTGGTTAGATTTTAAGTGAACTAAAATCCTTAATCATGCAACATAATCAAGCTTTGATCTCATGCATTTTAAGACATATTTAAAAGCAATAAATAACTTAAAACATGCATAAGATAAATGTGATCTAGTATGGCCCGACTTCATCTTGAAGCTTTAAATTCAAAGTCCGTCTTGAAAATCTCCGTGGGAGGCACCATTTTCTTCAAATAGGATAAGCTATAATTAAAACTAATTACAACTATTTGATGGTACGCAGACCATATTTGAATTGAAAAACAACTTTGGTACTTTAGACCAATTACATTCAAATTAATGGTACGCAGACCATATTTTCTATCCTATTTGGGCCATACTAGTCACTTCATAACCTGCAAAACAGTACATATAAAATATATACCATTCACCCATTCATTATCATGAATGGCCCACACAGCTGGTTAGTAAAACACATTATGCATCACATAAACATTTGCCGCAATTAATCAAGGGCACCAATAATCTACAAATTATTCAGTCCTTATTAATTCTAATCAAGTTGTTTTAACCTTAAGGATTTGTAGACCTAATCAAGAGTTTATGACTAAAAGGGGCTCCCACTTAAACCAATAAATTCATATGCTTTACTAATTTTAAACATAAAAATGTATTTCTAGTTTAACCGGAAACATACAAATTTAATTAAAATTTAAAGCTCATATAAATTTATAATTGAATCCAAAAAGTTTAATTTAATTTCAGTCGTATTTAAATTAATTCATTATTTTAATTTTAGTAAAATAATTAGAATAAATAAAATTTTTTATAATTACAATATTCAAAATTAAAATCCAAGAAAATAATTTAAATTATTAATTTTAAAATTAATTAAAATTACGTAAACTGAAAATTTCAAATTAAAATTTCAAAACGATCTAATCGCAACGCAACAACCCCACGCAACGTACGCCCATGGGCCACACGCACACAGCCATTGCTGGCCATGTGCGCGCAGCCAATGCGCTGCGTCGCATCGCTGCTGCTGCTCTCCTTCGCAAGGCATCACGCGAGCTGGTGCTCGCTGCGCGCGCCATCACTCGATGCACGCGAGCCATCGCTCGCTGCGCTCGCTCGCCAGCGCTCGCTGCATGCGAGCCAGCGCTCGCTGTGCGCGCTCGCCAGCGCTCGCTTTATGCGGGCCATTGCTCGCTGCGCCCGCTCGCCAGCGCTCGCTGCGCGCGCTTGCCAGCGCTCGATCCTGCGAGCCATCGCTCGCTGCGCGAGGCATCGACGCTGGGCGTAGCACTCGTGGCACGCGAGCTTGCGCTCGCTGCGTGCGAGGCTTCGCACACTTGCGCGAGGCAGTGCGCGCTGTGGCGCAGCTCGCTTGCTGCCCACACGCGACTGCCTGTGCCTTGCTTTCGCCCTCGCCCATTCGTCCATTGCTCACAGCCCACGACACAAGGCAGGGCTGCTGCCTTGTGCTCGTGCACCATGGCCTTGCTCATTGCATTCGTGCCGCATGGGCGACGAGCTCCCTTGCTCGTCGTCTCATGCCCGCACTATACAACACCCCTTAAGGGTAACACGTAGCGTCCATTGCTTTGTGCGTGCAAGTTATATGAACGAATCGCATAAAATTTGAAAATTTATATTTAAAATTAATGACAAATTAATAAATAATATTAATTTCATAATTTTAGGGCGAAAAATCGAAAATTTATTATTCAATTGATTTCCGATTAACATGGATTCAAGCCTAGGTCATAAAAATTTAAAATTTATCATTAATTTACAATTTTTATGGTGGTTTTTAATCATAGGTATCTAATTAAATTATAATTAATGATGAAAATCAAATTAATTCTAAATTATTCTAATTTTCAACAAATTAATCATAATTACAAATTAGATTGCATAATTAACAAGGCTAGGCATTCAAACTTGTTAAACATATACAGTAGGTCAATCAAAAATTCAAGATTTATCAACAAGAATCGCAAATATTTAATTTAACATCTTAAATTTACGAAATTTTGCATTCGAAAAACTAAAACCTCCGAAAAGTCATAGTTAGACTTCGAATTTGAGAATTCTGGGTTCGGCCCAAAAGTCCTGTTTTTGTCAAAATTTTAGAATGCCTTTTACATGCGGAATTGACACAAAAATCACTCGATTTGGATGAGTAACGAAGAAACTGCAGAAAAACTGCGTACGTATAATTAAATAAACGCAATTTGCAATTAATTAACAATTACGAAAATTAATCACCCCTTTTAATTCTTGCAAATTTGTAATATTTAACCATGTTCATGCAATTTAGATTATGAAAATAATAAGAGGCTCGTGATACCACTGTTAGGTTATGATACATATGACAATTCATAAATCATGCGGAAAAACCATAAAGCCAGGAAAACATATTATTTACACATAATCATTTAGCATAGTTTAGATGCATACTCTTTGTTGCGTGCCTTCCCTAGCTGCGCCCGAACTGAACAAGAACAAGTCTTTAGGACTCCAAGTGTCGTCCCTCCGTAGATAGTCCACAGCACGTCCGGATCCGCCTTAAGATTGACCAACTAGAATCGCCCTTAAGGTACTATTATTTTCGGCACTTTATAGGCAATTGTGTAATTGAATTTTGCTCTCAAAAACTTACTTTGAATACTTGAATGCTCGATGTAAATATGTGACCCTAGGCACCTATTTATAGAGTTATGGAAAAGGATTTGGAATCCTATTAGGATACTAATTTATTTAATTATAATCCTACTAGGACTCTAATTAAATAAACTAAATCTTTTAGGATTAGATTTAATCATATGACAAATCCCGGTAGCTTTAGGATTCGAGTAGCACACAAACACACACGCACGCACAGCAGCCCACGAGGGGCGCCATGCGCGCGCGCGCAGCCCGCGAGCTCGCAGCCCACCGCCGCAAGCCCACACGCTGCCGTAGCCTTGGCGCGCGCTGGGCCTGCCTTGCGGTGGGCCTGGCGCAGCCTTGGCTGGTGCGTTTGTGGCGCGCTGGCTTGCTGGGCGATGGCCCGGCTTCGTGCTGGGCCTTCGTCTGGCAGGCCTCGTCCGATGCTAATTCGTACGATACGCTTCCGATTAATTTCCCGATTCCGGAATTCATTTCCGATACGAACAATATTCAATATTTCCGATTCCGGAATCAATTTCCGTTTCGAACAAATATTTAATATTTCCGTTTCCGGAATTATTTTCCGATTCCGATAATATTTCCGATTCTGACAATATTTCCGTTTCCGGCAATATTTCCGATTCCGGCAATATTTCCATTTCCGATAATATTTTCCGATACGTACCATGTTTCCGTTTTCGGCAACAACTACGACTTGGATAATATTTATATTTCCGATACGATCCATATTTCCGTTTCCGGCAATATCATCGTTTCCGGAGTATTCATTTCTTGCCTGTGACGATCTCAGATCCCACTGAAACCAAGATCCGTCGATTCCGAATATCCATAGATGGAGTATTTAATGCCATTAAATACTTGATCCGTTTACGTACTATTTGTGTGACCCTACGGGTTCAGTCAAGAGTAAGCTGTGGATTAATATCATTAGTTCCACTTGAACTGAAGCGGCCTCTAGCTAGGCATTCAGCTCACTTGATCTCACTGAATTATTAACTTGTTAATTAATACTGAACCGCATTTATTAGACTTAACATTGAATGCATACTTAGACCAAGGGCATTATTTCCTTCACAATGTGCCTCACCTGGGTCTGACTGGTAACTACTCGTACCACCGAGTGCATATGAAACATCCGGGCGTGTAAATATCATAGCATACATTATTGAACTAATCAATGATGTATATATGATGAGTCATATTTGTATTGGGTATTTTAGGAGCATTTAGGTTGCATTATTAAGGCATTTATATCATTTTAGTTGCATTTAGGGTCACATTTGCATAAGTTATCGTTGTCGTACTCTATTACACCCCGTTTGTTTTTCTTTAATGTTTCAGGTGATTTTACGGTCATTTGGATGCTTTCGGAGTGTTATGAGTTGATTTGGATGATGAACGGATGTGATGCTGACTCGAGGATCATTACATGTCTCTAGGGATAATTTTGAGTCAACAATGAAGCTAAACGTTATTTTTCTAAGCATCAAAACGGACAAGCATTTACTCTTTTGACGATATCTCAACTTCTCCATGTCGGAATGAGACGATTTTGATTGGGCTAAAAAGTAGGCTCTAAGGGCTTTCCAACGATAGGTCACACGTCCCTATGGGCATTGTAGAACAAGAGTTATAACATAAACAAGGTGGCTCGACTATCCGATTCACCCACAGCCCACAACGCTGGCCCGACTCTTCTCTTTGGGCGCGAAAACCAGTGACCGACCAGCGCGCGGGCCCGCTGGTTTCTGCGCCTATCTGATTTCCGCGCGGATTCATTGCGTTCCTTCTCGTGATCGTTCAATTAAATCGTAACTTATGTAATTATTATTATTTCCTATTTTGTTTAGAATTTAGGAAGCATATAAATACTTCAAGGGAATTAATTTATTTCCCTTATGTTTTTATTTTCGAGACTACTCTTTCACGTTATTTCCTATTCTTCTCTCTTCCATTGTTGAACCCTTGATTTTCAATCTTTCAATCATCAATCTAAGGTATTTTCATAATTTCTCTTGCTTTAATTCATTCTTATTATTTTCGTTGCATAGATTAATTTGTGCTTTGATTATGAAATTCGTTTTTATTATTTATTTCATGCTTGTTAATTCAATTATGAGGTAGTAGTCATTTTCTTTGGCTAAGTAAGGGAAGCCATGTTTATACCATGATTGTTATGCATTAAAGTTTGCAAATTTCTAGATTATGTTTGAGTAATTCCAATTGATTTGTTCTTAATTGTTGATTCATGTAATTGGCCAATACCGTGGGTTGATTATCTAGCTAATAGGAATTAGAATCGAGAGATCATACTTTTAGAGGCTTGGTGTAATTGGCAATTCTGATTATGTTAGCGACCATACTGCATATGTTGAATTGAAAGTTTTAAGACCCGACCGTAGGATTAACATGTACTTTAATTATTCGGCCTAGTTTATTCATTTTCGGATTGATTTGCGTTTTTGGATTGGTATAAGCATGGTGGACCCAACGTACGCCCTAGACCTTTAATTCATTGATAATTCCCACATTTATATTATTGCTTTAGTTTTACTAGTTAATACTCAAAATCAACTTTCGTTATTGAAATAGTTCGTATAATTGGGCAAAAACTAATAGAACTTGTCTACCTGTGGGATCGACCAATATTTTCTAAGTATCTGCTAACAACAGACGTCGTGCACTTGCGGTATCACTTTTTAATTCATCAAGTTTTTGGCGCCGTTGCCAAGGAGACGGCTATATTCTATTAGTTTTAGTTTGATTATTTGAACTGTTTCCATTGTCTCATTGGAACTTTTAGTTCCAATTGAGGCAAATCTCACTTCGTTTTCCTCGTTTGTTGTTTATGCCCAGGTCTACTAGAACGGGTACCTTGGTTCCTCCCGATCCCGATCTTGGAAAGACCCTTCGACAACTAAAAAATCAACAGAAGAAGAAGAAGCAGTCAGGGTCCCAAGACTCACAGACTCCATCGAGTCACACGATGTCGAAATCCCTGAAATCAAATGGGGTGCCTTCCGACTGGGCTCACAATGACAACTATTGAGGCAGTCAACTTTGAGATCAAGCCTGCTCTAATCTCCATGGTATCTCAAAATCAATACAGTATTCATTCATCTAAGGAACCCACTAACCATCTGCAAAGGTTCAACCAATTGTGTGGTACTATCAAGCATCAAGGGGTCACTCAAGACCAATTGAAGGTTATGTTGTTTGGTTTTAGCCTTCGTGATAAGGCTCAAACATGGTTGAATGATGTCAAGGAGACAGAGTGGAGTGCTATTTCACAGGCGTTTCTTGAAGAATTCTTTCCACCCATCAAGACTGCTGAAATAAGGCACAAGTTTACTACATTCACGCAAGAACCTGAAGAGTCACTTAGAGAAGCTTGGGATAGATTCAAGGCATTGCAGCGGTCTTGTCCGCATCACAACATTGAAAAATGGTTCTTGGTTCAGATTTTCTACCATGGTTTGCAAGATAATACGAAGAACACAGTTGATTCTGCTGCTGGGGGAGTTTTCCTTGACAAAGAAGTGGATGCAGGTTATGATTTTCTTACCAATCTTGCTGCCAATCACTATAGCACCACCAGAACCACATATAGGAGGGGCAAGATGGAAGTTGATGCTTATTCTCTATTGTCCTCACAAGTGGCATCCTTGAACCTAAAGATTGATTCTTTGAAGCTCCTCAGTCTGGTACTCCCCCAATGAGTATCAATGCTATGTCTAGTGTAGCTCCAATGACAACTTCTTACTGCAAAGTATGTGGCATCCAAGGTCACTTTGGTTATGAGTGCTCTTAAAGTTCACAGGATACCACGCAAATTGAGCAAGTGAATGCTTTCAACAGAGGCAACCCAATGACCCATATTCCAACTCCTATAATCCAGGTTGGAGGAATCATCCAAATTTCTCATATCGGAGCTACAATGTTCAGAATCCTCAACCCCAACAACAATGGTCGCAACCAGAATACCATCCACCTCAGCCACATGTTGCTAGGCCCCCATTTCCACAAGAACCTCACATAATGCTCCCTCTGGGTTTAATACGCCCCCGCACCAATGCTATCAGCAACAAGCTCCTCAGACCAATGCTACTCCAGAGCCTAACATGGGTGATCTGTATAAGCTCATTGCAAATATGCAGAAGACCGCAGAGATAGCTCAAAAGAACCATGATGAGAGCATAAAAAAGTTGAAGAATCAGAATAGAATGTTGGAGAATCAAGTTGCTCAACTTGCTGACACTCTATCTCATAGGCAACCGGGTACACTTCTAGGGCAATCTACTCGGCCCCAGGGTCAGAAGGGAAAAAGTGCCAATGCTATCACTCTTAGAAGTGGCACTAAATATGATGGAACCCCGATGCCCACTGATGATGCAACTCTTGCTAAGGAGAACACAAATGAACCAGAGAAAACAATTGGCGCAGAGCCTCAAATCCCGGAAGTTGATAATGATGATGATGTTGGCACAAATAAAGGGAAGGAGAAGATTTCTGATTCTCTCCCTATTGTGCCTAAGTTGCCTTTCCCTCACCGGATGCAGAAAACTAAGGTCGATCAACAACTTGGTAAGTTCTTGGTAATGGTCAAGAATCTTGAGGTAACAATTGAAGGAAATAATTCCATTGGTCCAAGTATGCATTTAATGTTAAGTCTAATAAATGCGGTTCAGTATTAATTATACAAGTTAATAATTCAGTGAGATCAAGTGAACTGTACGCCTAGCTAGATGTCGCTTCAGTTCAAGTGGATTAATAATATTAATCCAGAGCTTACTCTTGACTGAACCCGTAGGGTCACACAGATAGTACGTAAACAAATCAAGTATTTAATGGCATTAAATACTCTATCTAATGGATATTGGGAATCGACGGATCTTGGTTTCAGTAGGAGCTGAGATCGTCAAAGGCAAGTAAAGGAATACTCCGGAAACGATGATATTGCCGGAAACAGAAATATGGATCGTATCGGAAATATAAATATTATCCAAGTCGTAGATGTTGCCGGAAACGGAAACATGGTATGTATTGGAAAATATTATCAGAAATGGAAATATTGCCGGTATCGGAAATATTGCCGGAAACGGAAATATTGTCAGAATCGGAAATATTATCGGAATCGGAAAATAATTCCGGAAACGGAAATATTAAATATTTGTTCGAGACAGAAATTAATTCCGGAATCGGAAATGTTAAATATTGTTCGTATCGGAAATGAATTCCGGAATCGGCAAATTAATCGGAAGCGCGTCGTACGAATTAGCATCGGACGAGCTTGCTAGAAGAAGGCCCAGCACGAAGCCAGGCCCGCGTCCAGCAAGCCAGCGCGCCACACGAACAGCCAAGGCCACGCCAGGCCCAGCGCAAGGCCAGGCCCAGCAGGCCGTGGCTGCGTGCGCAGCTGCGTGCAATGGGCTGCGAGCAATGCTGCTGCTCGCGTGGGCTTGTAGCTCGCGTGGGCCGAGTGGCCGTGTGGGCTGTGCGCGGGCATGGCCTGCACGCTTGGGGGTCATGCTCGTGTAGAGTTCGTGTTCACATACGAAACCTAAAGCGTATAGGATTCGTTTAATGATTAAATTCCTAATCCTAAAAGATAAATTAATTAAATAAGAGTTCTACTAGGATTCTAATTTAATTAATTCGTATCCTAGTAGGATTCGATTACTTATTCCATGGCCTATAAATATGAGATCAAGGCTCATAATTTATAACGAGTTTTGAAGTATTCAAAGGTTAGAATTTGAGCAAAAAATTCAGTCATACACTTGCCCATAATAGCCAAATAAAATAGTACCTTAAGGGCGATTCTAGTTGGTCAATATTAAGGCGGATCCGGACGTGATATGGACTTTCTACGGAGGGACGACACTTGGAGTCCTAAAGACTTGTTCTTGTTCGGTTCGGGCGTAGCAAGGGAGGGCACGCTACAAAGAGTATGCATCCTAAATTATGCTAATTGTTATGTGGCAATTAATTTGGAATCCCGGCGTTTATGGTTTTTCCGCATGATTTATATTCGTTTATATGTATCATAACCTAACAGTGGTATCACGAGCCTCTAATTAATTCCATAATAATTGCTTAACATGGTTAAATTTTACAAATTGCAAAGAATTAAAAGGGGTGATTAATTTTCGTAATTGTTAATTAATTGCAAATTGCGTTTATTTAATTATATGTACGCAGTTTTTCGGCAGTTTCTTCGTTACTGAACGAAATCGAGTGATTTTGTGTCAATTCCGCATGTAAAGGCATTCTAAAATTTTGACAAAAATCCTCTTTTTCGGCCGAACCCATAATTCCCAAATTCGAAGCCTAACTATGACTTTTCGGAGGTTTTAGTTCTTCGAACGCAAAAGTTTGTAATTTTAAGATGTTAAATTGAATATTTGCGATTCTTGTTGTTAAATCTTGAATTTTTGATTGACCTACTGTATATGTTTAACAAATTTGAATGCCTAAGCTTGTTAATTATACAACCTAATTTGTAATTGTAATTAATTTGTTGAAATTCGAATAATTTAGAATTGATTTGATTTTCATAATTAATTAACGATTTAATTAGGTATCCATGATTAAAAAACCACCCTAAAAATTGTTAATTTATGATAAATTTTAAATTTTTATGACCTATATTTGAATCCATGATAATCGGAAATTAATTGATTAATAAATTTTCGATTTTTCGCCTAAAATTATGAAATTAATATGATTTATTAATTTGTCATTAATTTTGAAATAAAAGTTTTAATTTTTATAAAACTCGCTCATAAAACTTGCACGCACAAAGCAATGGACGCTACGTGTTACCCTTAAGGGGTGTTGTATAGTGCGGGCATGCGACGACGAGCAAGGGAGCTCGTCGCCCTTGCTCGTCGTCGCATGCGGTACAATGCAGCAAGCAAGGGCCATGGCACACGAGCACAAGGCAGCACGCTGCCCTTGTGTCGAGTGCTGTGTGCAGCGTGGGCGAGGGGGCGAGGGCGATGGGCATTGGCGCAAGCCAGGCGAGCAGCCGCGTGTGGGCAGCGAGCATGCTGCGCCACAGAGCGCGCTGCCGCGCCCAGCGAAGCAACCAGATGCGTCGGGCTTGCTGCGTTGCGTGTGGCCTGCTCGTGTGAAGCCGTACGATCAGTCGAGGGGCGTTGCTGCCTCGTGCACTCGACGGGGCTTGGGCGCAAGCCCAAGTGCCTCTATTTACGATTGATGCGTTTTGATTTTAATTTTAAATTTTCAAATCGGAAACGATTTTAATTAATTTTAAAATTCGTAATTTAAATTGTTTTCTCGGAATTTAATTTTTAATAATCTAATTATTATAAATTTTACGGTTTTTTCATGAAATACCCCTGAGGTTTGCAAGAATGCACCAAATACACTCGCGTCTTTTGAATCACATAATATACCCCTATTTTTGCGTAAGTTTGAACCAAATACCCCTAATCCGACCTTCCGTTAGTCCTCCGTTAAGTCATGTTAACCATTCACCACATGGCCCTATTTATAAACTTATTGCACAATATACACCTATTTGTAAACTTATTTGCACCAAATACCCAAATTGTAGGAATTGAATCTAACGGCTATAAAATTAGACATCAATCATAGCAATGCTTGCCATTCATAGTCTGCTCAATAATTTGAAGTTCAAAGACATCAAGAAAAACATAATTCTTAGCCTCATTAATTATAGTCACTATTGTGATCTCTACGAAAATGAGACCAAACAAGGAAATCAAAACTACGACAAACAAAAGCTATATCTTCTAAGATACTATCAACTAAAGAAAGCATAAAAACACCATTCTGCATCTTGCTAATGAGGGTCAGACAATCTGACTCGAGAATCACGTTCCGGTAACCATGGTCCCTCGCCTTCTTTAGTCCTAGGAGGGCAGCCTTGCATTCAGCGACAAAAGGGTTTCAATGAGCACGGACACGACGGGAAGCAGCAAAGAGGATTGTACCATCCCTCATTCGGCCACTACCCCATCCCAACAAAGCTTGCATCTGAAATTGATGCATCAAGATTAATTTTGAGGGCACCTTCGGGAGGGGGGATCCACACATTGCTACTAGATGTGGAGCTGCACTTTGTTCCACCATAAATACAAGCTGAGTACTCCCCATAATCAACAACATACCTCCTTACATTCTCCATAAAGACCCCATCAGGAACCTCCACCTTCTCAAACAACCATTTATTTCTCCTATACCAGATCGACCAAGCAAGGAAACCTATTGTTTGCCTCTGCTTTGCATCCAGACGCTGCTGCCATGACATAATAAGCGCCAAAAGTACAAACTTCGGTAACGATCAATTATATACATATAAAGCAACCAAAGGATTTAACAATCGGTTTTTTCATGAAATGCCCCTGAGGTTTGCAATAATGCACCAAATACACCCGCGCGTTTCAAAATTCATAAAATACCCCTATTTACTCAAAACTGTTCACCAAATACCCCTATTATGACTTTCCGTTAGTCCTCCGTTAAGTCATGTTTAAAATTCATAAAATGCACCTAAATATAAAGGTTTTGCATAGTATACACCTATTTGTAAAGTTCTTTGCACCAAATACCCAAACTTCATAATTTGAATCCAACGGCTAGTTTTAATTCAATATAGCCGTTATGTTCATGCTGCCTATAAGTAAGGCTGTTGTTCACTTGACTTGCTCCATGTTTAGCCCTCTATTTCCTAAATAGCCATGAGTTCTAATTCAAAAACCGGATCCTCTTCCATCCCAAGTTTGTCATACCTAAGAGTTCCAAATAAAAACTGCAATTGTGGGAGAAGATTTGCAATTAGGAGCTCGGAAACGGCTAAAAATCCGCAAAAGCTTTACTACAAGTGTGATCCTTGTGATAATTTCAAGTGGTGCAAAGGTTTTGTTGAGCAGACATTTGATGAAGCTCAAAGCAAGGGAAACAGAGCTGATGAAAACAGGGGAATGCAAGAAGAAAACAGGGGAATGCAAGAAGGAAGCAGGGGAATGCATGAAGAGTTGAAGCTATTGAAGAAGAAACTGAAACAACAGAAACAACAATTCAAGTTTGCAATAAAAATTGGTGTAATAATGTTTGCATTTCTAATTTGGATAGCAATGAAGTAGAGTTGTAACAAATTTCAAGCAATAACATCACTTGTTTAAGCATATGAGCTTTACAAAAACTGATTTCTAAGTGGACAAATGCCACTGAAACTGCACAAAAACATCTTGTCTAAGCAATTGTGTTCTTTCCAAAAAGTGATACTAATTGTAAATTGCCTAAGCTATTTTAACTTTGTGCACCTACAATTCACCAAAAACTGACTAACTTTTAACTTTGTGCATGGTTAAGTTGCTGTGTTTGCTCTTTTCCTCCCCCTTGAACCCCCTTGTGATGTACTTGCTCCTGCTGCTGCTGAAGTGCTTGGTCCAGTGCTTGGTCCTCCATTCTTACATGTCCTTGAGTTATGACCAAACTCCCTGCACTTTCCACATTTCACATTGCTGTTTCTCTTCCCCTTCCTGGGTTCATTTGGTCCTCTCTTTCTCTTCTTAGCAGGTCTGCCAGCTTGTCTTTTGATGACTGGAGGCTGAATGGTAGGGAGAGAAAAGTTAGGCCACTGTGTTGGGTCTGACATGGGGTGAATGTGGTCTGCATATGTAAGCTTGTATGCAGCAGACTTGAAGAATGGGGAGACAAAATCAATGGGGTTCAGCCTTTGGTCATAAATTACCCTGAGTGCATGCTTGCAGGGGATTCCAGAAATTTGCCACTTCCCACACCCACAGCTTCTAGTTGATAACCTGATGGGGAAGTTCACATGTGCATCTCTGACCTCAAATTCCCCCCCACCACAGGCTGTAGCATAGCAGAACCTAGACTCTCCTGTTCTTTCATCCACCTCTTTCTTGGCATACTCAGTCAACTGACCATCCTCCATATCAATTGCCATGTCAAATCTTGCCCCAACCCTCTCCATACACCACTTTCTGATTGCTGTACAACAACACAACAACATACAACATTATACACAGAACATCACAAACATCACAAAATAAAGGAACAGAACATGAAGTGGTGAGCTATACCTTCCAACAATGAGAATACAGGCATGTCTCTGTATGGTTTTGTGCATGCATTGAATGACTCCACAAAGTTTGTTGTGTTGTGATCACAACAAACAGAAGGGTCAAACATATGCCTGGACCACTGCTCCTGGCATGTGTCCAAGTATGCAGCAGCATTTGGATCATGAGCAGTGATCTTCTCTAATTCTTTACCATACACATACTCATTGTGTGCATTTGCAGCTATCCAAAACAGTTTGAAGAAAGCAGATCCACTAAATCCATTGTTTTTGCAATTCATGTACAAGTGTTGGCAGCAAACTCTCCTAGTAGCTCTAGGAAAAGTATCTCTCACTGCCAAGTCAACTCCCTACACAGGATATGTTCATTTTAGGCCAATCATATCTGTTGCAATATTATAAAATTGAAACAAAAAAGGAGCAAAATAAACATATACCTTCATCCTGTCACTGATGAAGGTCCAATCATCTTTGTTGCAACCCTCTTGCTCAAACATCTGCCTCAAGCATCTCATGAAATGTGTCCAACTATCACAGCTCTCAGTGTCCACTATCCCATAAGCCAGAACAAATATTTCATTGTTCCCATCAATGCCAACAGCTGTGAGTAGGATTCCCTTGTAAAACCCACTTAGATGAGCCCCATCTATTCCAATTATAGGCCTGCACCCCCTCAAAAACCCCTTGACTTGAGCAGCAAAGGAGAAGAAACAAGCTCTGAACTTGGGGTTCACATCCCCACTTGTAGCACCCCATGAAATCAGTGCATAACTTCCTGGGTTTGTCTGTTTAATCATCTCAGCATACCTAGGAAGCAACTCATAAGCCTCAGCCCAACCACCATGTATCTTCTCTACTGCCATACTCCTTACTTTGTACAACAATCTCTTTTTAACCCTCAATTGAAATGTCTCCTGTGCATACCTTCTCAATGTCTCAACAGGAATTTCAGTGTTGGCCTCAATTAGACTCATCATGTTCTTACATAGCCACTCAGAGGTCACCACAGGGTTCTCCTCCAATCTCCCACAAGTTTTGTGGCACCCACTGATCCCCTTAATAGCCCAACTGACACTGTCAACCATCTTACTTGCATGTATCCTCCAGTCACAAGTTTCTATTGCACACACTGCAGTGTACCTCTTACTGTCAGCCCTCTCAACACTTAGTCCAAACCCCTCTTGTATGCAAAAACTCCTCAAAACATCTAGGAAAGTGGACTTGTCTGGAAAGATCAACCAAGGTTCTAATTTGATGGACCCATATGGTTGATGAGTCCATATCTTTCCATTCTTGTAGGCCTTATCCATCTTACTAGAACCATCCAAACATTCCTCAAACAATAAGTCAGGCACATCATCTGTTATCACCTCAGCCTCCACATCAGAGTCAACCCAATCATCAAGTTTATCCTCCTCTAGTTCAGAGTCTGGTTCAGATTCCTCCCAATCTGAATCCTCACTCTCCTCTTCTGAACCTATATCCTCAATATCAGTGAACACCCTTGCACTCTTTGACCTCCCTGTACCCTTCCTACCTATGCCCTTCCCTTTGGATACCCAAGTTCCAGCTTTCTTGGCAGTCACTTTGTTCACCCTGAACCCTGTAGGTCTAGTTCTGGCCCCCTTCCTTTTAACAGCTTCAGACTGATTCTGTGTTGGTGTTGAATGGGGTGGCTGATCATTTTGGGTGTTCTGTGGTGGTGGGGAATGGGGTGGTTGATCATTTTGGGTGTTCTGTGGTGGTGGGGAATGGGTGGGGTGTGTTTGTGGTGATGGGTTGGGTTGCTGTGGTGGTGGGATGGGCTGCTGTGTTGTTGGGGTGGGTTGCTGTGCTGGTGGGATTGATTGTTCTGGAGTTGGGGTGGGTTGCTGTGGTGTTGAGGTGGGCTTTTTTGTTGTTGGGGTGGGTTTTTTTGCCTTTGGTGTGGCCTGTTTTTGAGTTGGGGTGGGTCTCCTCTTAGGGGTCAGTTTCTTGGCTTTAGGAACCTTAGGAGCTTTTGGAGTAGTTGGCTTGACTTTGGCCTTTTGTTTTGGTTTAGGAGAAGTAGGTTTTTTGGAGGGTGAAGATTCTTGTGTGGGTTGTGGTTGAGAGGCTCCTGGAAACACCTCATCAGCACCATCCTTGCTTATAATCCTCACATACTCAGTGCTTAAGTCCTCACAATCAACCACAGGCACCTCCACAGCTATTGTGTACTCCATTTGTTCTTGAAGTTCCCTTAAAATGTCCTCTCTCTCCTGTTTTTTCCTCATTTCCTCTTCCTCCTTTCTTTGAGCCCTAAGAAGTTCATCTTGTCTCTCTTTGAGCTTTCTCTCACTCTCCTTCCTATGATGCTCAATTGTGGCAACAGCATTTCTAAACACCACTCCTGGTTTGTCTGTACCCTCAACCCATATTTCAGCAGTGTCCTTACCCCAATTCCATCCCCACATTAGCTTCATTGTCTTATCATCTACCAACTCAACTCTACCACAGGGAGACTCAATAAACAGGGCAAATGTACTAGGTAAAAACACATCCTGCCTAACAGATTCCTCAAAAATATCCAAAAACAACCTCAAAAGACGATACTTTTCCATGTCTGTAACTCTCACATCAAAGCTATGTGATCCATGATGCAATAACAACCACATTGCAGTCATCCTAAAGGGAAAATTTAAGGAAAAAAAACATGAATTTCGATTCAACCAACAACAATTCATCAATAAACAACCACAATCATGATCACAATGAAATTCAACAGGTCACAATCACAACTTACAACTAACCAAACAATTATTCACAACAAATCCAAGGAATAACTAACTTCTAACCAATCAATTAATCTCAACTGACAATTTCAAAAAATCACTGACAATTTCGCAAAACCCTAACCCTAATCAATTTCGCGAAAAAATTGTACTTTACAAGCAAAATAAATCAGCGAAGAAGGGATTATTACCTTGAAGTAGATAATCCAACTAGGAAAAGGGCCCTTGTTCGTCCACTGCACCCGAAGCTCTAAATCGCCTCCAAGTTGCCCCCTTTTTGTCGCGAATTCACCAAACGAACACCCACGAACTCGCCAAAAGAGAACGCAACAAATTTCACTAAATTCTTGAAGATCTACCCAGAATTTTGTCAGTTACAGTAGAATTGATGAGGGTTGAAGAACAGGGGAAAGGAGAGAGAAAGAAGAGAAGTTGAGAAGTTTTTTTTTTTTTGGAATTTCAGTCACAATTGTTACCTAAATCGCGCCAAACAACAATTAAGGGCAAATTGGTAAAACGTCACTAACGGCAAGCTAACGTCCGTTAAATCTAGGAGCATTTAATGAACAATACGGAACTTTAGGGGTATTTTATGAATTTTGAAACGCGCAGGTGTATTTGGTGCATTATTGCAAACCTCAGGGGCATTTCATGAAAAAACCGATTTAACAATAGTACAATACACCCTTTAAAATTAAACCCCTCTCAATTAAAACCCACATCCAAGAACATTCAAAATTGAAGCAACATTAAGGCAAATTTGCACCCAAAAACTATAATAAGGAGTAAAATGTTAGCATATTGAAAGGTACAAATACTCCTAGCTACACAACATAATTTTGAATAAAAGAAGACCCATTAATATAAGAACAATTTCAGACACAGAAACTCAACAAAGATACCAATAAAATTCATGCATTTCATCAAAAGTCGATTTCATAATTACAATAATTTTAAAAGAAAAATGTATAAAAAGGAGAGAAGCATAAAAACCCTCGTTAAGAAGATGAAATCGTTCCAGCAGGAAGCTCCTTGACAAGAGCAGCAAGCGCTTCGGGGTTGAACCCCAATTCAGAAAGGGCGATTAGGAGAGAGATTGTGTGACGATCAAGTTGAGTGTTCAAGATGTTTTACATCTCAAATACTAGGTCTAAACACTCCTTTGCATTTCGTGCTGCTTCTGAATCCATTGTTGTTGTGTTTGTGGATTGTGGAGGTGGGAATTATGTGAGGGTTTTTTTGGATTGGTGATTAGTTGATTACTGATTATCGATGTTTCCCAGTTTTTTTAATTTTCAATTTCAGGGGCTTTTTTTAGTGTAAATTAAATTTTACTCTGTGGCTACCGGTATTAGCAACCAAAGCACCGACCAACCTCCGATCAAAATCCGGTCAATTCTTCGATCAAAATGCCAAAGAACGCACAAACAAATCCGGCGAACTTTAGTTACGGCAGATGAAATCCTTGCAATTTGATGGAAATCGAACCATTTACTTCAAAATCGTGAGTTAGGATCGCCGGAAACTAGAGATCGGAGATCGGCCTCCGTCGGCGATCAGAGAGCGGAGATGGCCGACGCGGGCAACCAGAGAGCAGAAGGAAGAATAGGGGAGAGGAGAGAGAAAGAGAGAAAGAGAAGAAGTTGAGAATTTTTTTTTGTTTTGAATTTATGTTGGAAAACATGAATTAAGGGCAAAGTGGTAAATTGCAGCTAACGGAGTACTAACGTCCGTTAACTCCAAGTGCATCTCATGAACAGTACGGAAAAATAGGGGTATATTATGTGATTCAAAACACGCGAGGGTATTTGGTGCATTCTTGCAAACCTCAGGGGCATTTCATGAAAAACCCGTAAATTTTATTTATACTAATTATTTTACTAAAATTAAAACCTTGAATTAATTTAAATTCATTTAATTCAACTGCAAAATAAATTAAATGGATTCAATTATAAATTTATATGAGCTTTAAATTTTAATTAAATTTGTATGTTTCCGGTTAGACTAGGAAATATATTTTTATTTTTAAAATTAGTAAAGCATGTGAATTTATTGGTTTAAGTGGGAGCGTTTTAGTCATAAACTCTTGATTAGGTCTACATTCCTTTAAGGTTAAAACAACTTGATTAGAATTAATAAGAATTGAATCATTGGTAGATTATTGGAAACCTTGATTAATTGCTGCAAATATTTATGTGATGCATAATATGTTCTACTAACCAGCTATGTGGCCCATTCATGATAATGAATGGGTGAATGGTATATATTGTATATGTACTGTTTTGCAGGTTATTGAAAAGTGACTAGTTTGGCCCAAATAGGATAGAAAATATGGTCTGCGTACCATTAATTTGAATGTAATATTGGTCTAATGCACCAAAGTTTTTTCAATTTAAATATGGTCTGCGTACCATCAAATAGTTGTAATTAGTTTAATTATAGCTGATCCTATTTGATGAAAATGGCGCCTCCCATGGTGAAATTCAATACGGAGTTTCCAATCCATTTTCAAGACGGAATTTGAAGTTGAAGCTTCAAGATGAAGTCGGGCCATACTAGATCACATTTATATCGTATGCATGTTTTAAGTTATTTATTGCTTTAAATATGTCTTAATTATGCATGAGATTATGGCTTGATTATGTTGCATGATTAAGGATTTTAGTTCACTTAAAATCTAACCAACATAGTAAGAGCCTTAAGTTCCAAACTTTAAAATTGAGTTAAAAGGTGCCATGCCAAAATAACACTTACTTGGATAACCTTTACATCAATCTTAGTAATAGTTTTCCGCCATAGCGAGGTGTTACTTATTGATTCTAAAGGGGTAAGGTACACAAATAATTGTGATTACATGTTAGTTTTGGTGAAAGTCAACGATAAAAGTAAGGAGTCCTTTTATGTCGTGGCAAATGCGATAGGTTTACCTAATAAGTTCTTAGACGTACCTATCAACCAAGAGTAGTTTCTAGACTAAGCAAAGGCTTTGCTTACCTAAAATATTTTAGAATTGAGTCTAAATACATAATGTGCTTAATTGTTCAATGATTTAAGGATCTTGGAATCATTTTATTCACACCTGCCGGAACACATAACTTGAATAAAATGCTTAATAAATGACAAATTATGCATGTTTGATAGAATTTAAAGTTTATTAAGAGAAACTGTGAATGGTTTTTTATTTGTTTATTCTTTTTCAATTGTAGTTTTAACTATGGAAAACAACAATTCATTCAACATCCGATCAATTCTCGAAAAGGAGAAGTTGAACGGGAAAAACTTCCTTGACTGGCAAAGGAACTTGCAAATAGTTCTTATGCAGGAAGAAAAGGAGTATGTCCTAGAAGAGGCGATGCCCGAAGCCGCCAGCGACGGGTTCACTCAGGCAGCCCTCAATCGTTGGATTGATGCCAACAAGGATGTGAAATGTCTAATTCTTGCAACCATGAGTGCAGATCTACAGAAAATGTTCATCAACTCAGATGCTTTCACGATCATCAGTGAGTTAAAGATCATGTTCCAAGATCTGGCTCGAGTCGAAAGATTCGAGACTCATAAACAAATTCTTAAGACCAAGCTTAAGAAAGGCGAGCCCGTAAGTCCAAATGTTCTCAAAATGATTGGAGTCATTGAGAATATGAGTCGGCTGGATCAGCAATTCTCTCAGGAAATGGCTGTAGACACCATCCTCCACTCTCTTCATAATGGGTATGATCAGTTCAAGCTGAACTACAGTATGAATAGTCGGGACAAAATGCTCACTGAGCTTCACGGTATGCTGAAGACCGCTGAAAAGACGCTCAAAAGTGATAAGCAAGATGTGCTTATGGTGCGTGGGGGCAAGTTCAAGAAATCTGGTAAGAAGAGGAATGCTAAGAAAGGTGGCAACAAGGCCAGCCAGACTAAGAACCAAGCGGCACCAACTCTGAGAAGAAGAAGGTGAGCCAACCCACTTCTGATTCTGAATGCTTCTACTGCAAGAAGAAGGGGCATTGGAAGAGAGATTGCTTGAAGCTTAAGGAAGATTAGAAGAACGGAACAGTCGTTTCATCTTCAGGTATTTTCGTTATAGACTGTATACTTGCTAATTCAACTTCTTGGGTATTAGATACAGGTTGTGGCTCACACTTATGTTCCAATTCGCAGGGACTAAGAAGAAGTAGAAGGTTAAGCAAGGGTGAAGTCGACCTACGAGTGGGAAATGGAGCATGGATTGCTGCATTAGCTGTAGGAACTTATTATTTGTCGTTGCCCTCTGGGCTAGTTTTGGAACTGGAAGATTGTTTCCATGTTCCAAGTCTTACTAAAAACATCATTTCTGTTTCTTGCTTAGATGCTAAGGGATTTTCCTTTTTAATAAAAGACAATAGTTGTTCGTTTTATTTTAAAGAGATGTTTTATGGATCTGCTAGATTAGTCAATGGACTTTATTTATTAGATCACGACAATCAAGTTTATAACATAAATACCAAAAAGGCCAAAAAGGATGATTCAGATCTCACCTATCTGTTGCAATGTCGATTAGGCCATATTCACTTGAGACGCATAGAAATACTTCAAAAGGAAGGAATTCTAGAACCATTTGACTTAAAGGATTATGGAAAATGCGAATCATGTTTAATTGGCAAAATGACAAAGCAACCTTTCTCTAAAGTTGGAGAAAGAACAACTGAACTATTGGGTTTAATCCATACAGATGTATGTGGACCAATGAGTACAAATGCTAGAGGTGGTTTCAGCTACTTTATCACTTTCCCTGATGACTTCAGTAGATATGGTTATGTCTACCTAATGAAGCATAAGTCTGAATCCTTTGACAAATTCAAAGAATTTCAGAGCGAAGTAGAGAATCAATTAGGCAAGAAGATTAAGGCACTGCGGTCTGACAGAGGCGGTGAATATTTGAGCTATGAATTTGATGACCATCTGAAAGAATGTGGAATTCTATCAGAATTGACTCATCCTGGAACACCACAATGGAACGGTGTGTCGGAACGGAGGAATAGAACCTTGCTAGACATGGTTAGATCAATGATGGGTCAGGCCGAACTTCCAATAGAATTTTGGGTACATGCACTAAATACAGCTGCACTCACTATAAATAGAGCTCCGTCTAAAGCTGTTGAAAAGACTCCATATGAGTTATGGTTTGGAAAGCCTCCAAAAGTGACTTTTCTTAAGATTTGGGGATGTGAAGTATACGTCAAACGATTTATTTCAGATAAACTTCATCCAAAATATGACAAATGTATCCTTGTGGGCTATCCAAAGGAAACAAAGGGGTATTACTTCTACAATACATCTGAGAACAAGGTGTTTGTTGCTCGAGATGGTATCTTTTTGGAAAAAGATCACATTTCCAAAATGACAAGTGGGAGAAAAGTAGACCTCGAAGAAATTCGAGTCGAACAACAAACTCTAGAGAATGCTCAAGATGTCATTCAGGATGAAACTCAGAGATCTTTAGAAGTATCTGGTGAGAATCAAGGACCATCTAGAAATGTAACCCCGCGTAGATCGCAGAGATATAGATCTCAACCGGAAAGGTACTTAGGTATTTTGACGAACGAGAGCTATGACGTTCTATTACTTGAAAGTGATGAACCTGCGACTTACAAACAAGCTATGACGAGCCCTAGCTCCAAGCAATGGCAAGAAGCCTGCAATCTGAATTAGACTCCATGTCTGAAAACCAAGTTTGGGATTTGGTCGATTTGCCAGATGGCTACCAAGCCATAGGAAGCAAATGGGTTTTCAAACTGAAAAAGGACAAGGATGGGAAACTAGAAGTTTTCAAAGCTAGATTGGATGCAAAAGGTTATAGGCAAGTCCACGGTATGGATTACGATGAAACCTTTTCACCAGTTGCAATGCTAACGTCTATTCGGATATTGTTAGCAATCGCTGCATATTACGATTACGAAATATGGCAGATGGATGTCAAAACCGCTTTCTTAAACGACGTTTTAACAAAAACTGTGTTTATGACATAGCCTGAGGGTTTTGAGGATCCAAAGAATGATAAAAAGGTATGCAAGCTAAAGAAATCAATCTACGGATTGAAGCAGGCATCAAGGAGCTGGAATATACGTTTTGATGAAGCAGTTAGTGACTTTGGTTTCATCAAGAACGCAGACGAATCTTGTGCATACAAGAAGGTCAGTGGGAGCAAAATTGCTTTTCTTGTATTATATGTCGATGATATATTACTTATCGGAAATAACATTCCTATGTTGAACTCTGTCAAGATTTGGCTTGGGAAATGTTTTTCAATAAAGGATCTAGGAGAAGCAAAGTACATACTGGGCATCAAGATTTACAGAGATAGATCTAAAAAGATGATTGGACTTAGTCAGAGCACTTATATCAATAAGGTGCTTGAAAGGTTCAAGATGGCAGACTCCAAGCGAGGCTACCTACCCATGTCTCATGGAATGACTCTAAGCAAGACTCAGTGCCCAAAAACACTTGATGAGCATAGACGAATGAGTGGGATTCCATATGCATCATTTCTTGGTTCAATAATGTATGCTATGATATGTACACGCCCGGATGTTGCATATGCACTCAGTGCTACGAGCAGATACCAGTCAGACCCAGGAGAGGCACATTGGACTGCTGCCAAGAATATTCTGAAGTACCTAAAAAGGCACAAAGATGATTTCCTGGTCTATGGTGGAGATGATGAATTAATTGTTAAAGGCTATACGGACGCAAGTTTCCAAACCGACTAGGATGATTTCAGATCACAGTCTGGGTTTGTCTTCTGCCTCAACGGAGGTGCAGTAAGCTGGAAAAGTGCTAAGCAAAGCACCATTGAAGATTCTACAACTGAAGCGGAGTACATTGCTTCACATGAAGCAGCAAAGGAAGCTATATGGCTAAGGAAGTTCATAGGTGAACTTGGTGTAGTCCCCTCCATTAAAGGACCAATAGCCCTATATTGTGATAATAACGGAGCTATTGCACAGGCAAAGGAGCCTAGACACCACCAAAGAGTCAAGCATGTACTTCGTAGATTTCACCTTCTACGAGAATTCATTGAAAGAAAAAAAGTCGAGATAAGCAAGATTGGAACTGATGACAACATCTCAGATCCATTGACTAAAGCTCCGCCACAGGCGAAGCACAACTCGTACACTACAACTATGGGAATCAAGCATGTTGGAGAATGGCTTTGATGTCCTTATTCAATGTTTTAAAGTCTTAGAGTTTAATACTTTGTAAAACATTATTGGTTAATCATTTTTCCATTTAATTTGTGGTTTATTAAATTGTGAGTCCCTTCAATTTGACGATATATTCAAGATAGACTTTTAGGACCAGTCCTGTGACTAAGAAATGTCTATCAAGTGAACTTGAATTTCAAAAGTTGAAAATTGTCCCTGGTCGGAGTTTTCTATAAAGATGGACGCATAGAAAACGTTAGACGACTAGAATGCAAGATGACTAGTAGTTCTGTTTCTTGAACTAGGTGGACATGGCAATGTCGTAATCATTTGCATAGATACTTACTTTGGGAAGACTAGTATCGGACAGACCTATGAAACTTTACTGTAAGAGATGAAAATCTGTCATAAGTAAATTTCATTAAAATTATTAGACACTAATCCTCAATACCTAGGTGATTTGAGATTACTTGTTTGAGAACTGCTTACTTTGACGTTGTCAACTGTCGCACGGTAAAAGAAGGCTATAAAGGCAACGCTCAGGTAATCACCTATCAAACGAAGTCTAATCTCAAGATCGCAAGATTGGGATTGTCCTCCCATAAATCGAGATGAGATGCTGAAAGTTGTACAAGGCCACTCGGAGAGCTAGAAACTGTAAAATGCATGCCCGTGCTCAGATGAATCATAGGCTATGATTATCTGTTTATTTGATCAGTTGAACTCTGAAACCGAGAAACACCTCTGGACATAATAAGGATGACAACTCTTACCTTATGTTCAAGAGCAAGCATCGAGTGACAAAGGAATTAGGAAATGCACACTTGTCCCTAAGGACAAGTGGGAGACTGAAGGAAATAATGCCCTTGGTCCAAGTATGCATTTAATGATAAGTCTAATAAATGCGGTTCAGTATTAATTATACAAGTTAATAATTCAGTGAGATCAAGTGAACTATATGCCTAGCTAGAGGCCGCTTCAGTTCAAGTGGATTAATGATATTAATCCACAGCTTACTCTTGACTGAACCCGTAAGGTCACCCAAATAGTACGTAAACGGATCAAGTATTTAATGGCATTAAATACTCTATCTAATGGATATTCGGAATCGACGGATCTTGGTTTCAGTGGGAGCTGAGATCGTCAAAGGCAAGTAAATGAATACTCCGGAAACGATGATATTGCCGGAAATGGAAATATGGATCGTATCGGAAATATAAATATTATCCAAGTCATAGATGTTGCCGGAAACGGAAACATGGTACGTATCGGAAAATATTATCGGAAATGGAAATATTGCCGGAAACGGAAATATTGTCAGAATCGGAAATATTATCCGAATCGGAAAATAATTCCGGAAACGGAAATATTAAATATTTGTTCGAGACGGAAATTAATTCCGGAATCGGAAATGTTAAATATTGTTCGTATCGGAAATGAATTCCGGAATCGGGAAATTAATCTGAAGCGCGTCGTACGAATTAGCATCGGACAAGCTTGCTAGACGAAGGCCCAACACGAAGCCAGGCCCGCGCCCAGTAAGCCAGCGCGCTACACGAACAACCAAGGCCACGCCAGGCCTAGCGCAAGGCCAGGCCCAGCAGGCCGTGGCTGCGAGCGCAGCTGCGTGCAATGGGCTGCGAGCAATGCTGCTGCTCGTGTGGGCCGAGTGGCTGTGTGGGCTGTGCGCGGGCATGGCCTGCATGCTTGGGGGTCATGCTCGTGTAGAGTTCGTGTTCACATACGAAACCTAAAGCGTATAGGATTCGTTTAATGATTAAATTCCTAATCCTAAAAGATAAATTAATTAAATAAGAGTTCTACTAGGATTCTAATTTAATTAATTCGTACCTTAGTAGGATTCGATTACTTATTCCATGGCCTATAAATATGAGATCAAGGATCATAATTTATAACGAGTTTTGAAGTATTCAAAGGTTAGAATTTGAGCAAAAAATTCAGTCATACAGTTGCCCATAATAGCCGAATAAATTAGTACCTTAATGGCGATTCTAGTTGGTGAATCTTAAGGCGGATCCGGACGTGCTGTGGAATTTCTACGGAGGGACGACACTTGGAGTCCTAAAGACTTGTTCTTGTTCGGTTCGGGCGCAACAAGGGAGGGCACGCTACAAAGAGTATGCATCCTAAATTATGCTAATTGTTATGTGGCAATTAATTTGGAATCCTGGCGTTTATGGTTTTTCCGCATGATTTATATTCGTTTATATGTATCATAACCTAACAACAATCCCTTTTACCGATTTAATATCTCAAGTTCCTGTTTATGCAAATTTTTTGAAAGAGATGATCACTAAGAAAAGAGACTATGGTGGTGTGGAGAGAGTTTCTCTAACTGAAGAGTGTAGTGCCATATTGCAAAATAAGTCTCCACCCAAACTTAAGGATCCAAGTAGTTTTTCCATCCCCTGTCATGTAGGTGAATTGTTCATTGATAAGGCATTGTGTGATTTAGGTGCAAGTGTATTAGTCACGCCCCTTTCTGTCTGTATTAGGTTGAATATGGGAAAACTAAAATGCACACAAATCACTTTGCAAATGGCAGATCGTTCTATAAAGTATCCTTTGGATATTTTGGAGGATGTTCCTGTCCGGGTGGGGAAATTCTGCATTCCTGTTGATTTTTTGGTGCTAGATATGGAGGAGGATAGTCAAATCCCTATAATTTTGGGTAGACCATTTTTATGTACTGCAGGTGCTGTTATTGATGTCAAGTTTGGGTCTCTTACTTTGAGTGTTGGTGATGATACTGTTACTTTTAATCTAACCAATGTTGTGAAGTCTCCTATGCTTGAGAATGCTTGTTGCAGGATTGATGTTGTAGAAAAGATTTCTCTAGACAATATCCCTAGAATGCTGTATGATGATCCATTGTTGGCGGCTCTCATCTTGGAGGCCCAGAAAGGAGATAATGAGATTGATTCCTTAATCTCGGATTTAGATGGAATTGAAGCTGAGAAGGTCAATGGTTCGGAGGTATTAGAAATTGTTTGCTCTATTTACGAGCCACGGGTAATGTAGGTAGAACTAAAATCATTACCATCTCATTTTAAATATGCATTTCTTGATGATAATGAGGACTTTCCTGTGATTGTTAATGCCGCACTCGATGATAGGCAGCTTTCTAAGCTTCTGACCGTTCTCCGTATGCACAAAAAGGCAATCGGGTATAGCATTGACGATCTCAGGGGCATTAGTCCTGGCTTTTGTATGCATAGAATTAATTTGGAAGAAGATCATCGTCCTCGCATCCAGCCACAACGTCATTTGAATCTTAATATGCAAGATGTGGTGAGAAAAGAGGTAGTGAAACTACTTGATGCGGGCATCATCTATACCATTTCAGATTCTAAGTGGGTGAGCCCGGTGCAAGTCGTTCTCAAGAAGGGGGGGACAACGGTTGTTAAGAATGATAAGGATGAGCTTATCCCCACTCGTGTTGTTACAGGTTTGTGTATGCGTATAGATTATCGAATGTTAAATACGGCCACCTTGAAGGATCACTTCCCCCCCCCCCCCCCCCCTTGTTGATCAAATGCTAGAAAGATTAGCAAAACACAACTTTTTCTGTTATTTGGATGGTTATTCAGGTTTCTTTCAGATTCTCATTCACCTAGACGACCAGAAGATGAAGAAGTTCACCTGTCCTTATGGAACTTTTGCATACCGCAGAATGCCGTTTGGTTTGTGCAACGCCCCTGCTACATTTCAAATATGTATAATGGCCATTTTCTATGACTTCATCGAGGATATCATGGAGGTATTTATGGATGATTTTAGCGTATATGGTTCTGACTTTGATGTGTGTCTGCATAATCTTTCTAAAGTGCTTAAACGTTGTTCTGAAGTGAATTTGGTATTGAACTATGAAAAGTGCCACTTCATGGTCAATGAAGGAGTGGTACTTGGTCATCTTATTTCTGAGCTTGGCATCCAAGTTTACAGGGAAAAAATTAAGGTGATTGAGAAACTTCCCCCTCCCGTGAATGTCAAGGGAGTGAGAAGTTTTCTCGGTCATGCGGGTTTCTATCGCCGTTTCATAAAAGATTTTTCTAAAATTGCGAAACTCCTCACTCAATTATTGCTCAAGGATGCCACATTCGAGTTCACTAATTCTTGTTTGGAGTCTTTTGACAGGATTAAGAAAGCATTGATAACTGCTCCAATCATTCAGCCCTCGGAATGGGATTTGCCATTCGAAATTATGTGCGACGCTAGTGATTATGCTGTTGGAGCAGTGCTTGGCCAGAGAAAGAACTAGGTGTTGCATGCCATCTATTATGCAAGAAAAACCTTGGATGGAGCACAGATGAATTATGCTACTACTGAGAAAGAGCTCCATGCGGTTGTTTATGCTCTTGACAAATTTCGGACGTATCTTGTTGGTTAGAAAGTCATTGTACACACTGATCATGCCGCCCTCAACTATTTGTTGGACAAGAAAGAGGCCGGCCAAACCGAGACTCATTCGATGGATTCTTCTTCTCCAGGATTTTGATTTGGAGATTCGAGATAAGAAGGGTGCCGAGAATGTTGTTGTTGATAATCTCTCTCAGCTGAAATTTCAATCTAGCACAGACGGGCCTATCAATGATTCATTTCCTGGCGATCATCTATTCCATGTGTCTACTTAATCCCCATGGTATGTGGACTTTGCAAACTATTGTGTTGGTGGATCTCATCCTCCTGAATTGACCTATCAACAACATAAGAGATTCTACCATGATGCTAAGCGATACTTTTGGGATGATCCACATTTTTATCGGAAGTGTGCCTACGGTATGTTTCGTAGGTGTGTGGCAGATTGGGACACCCACGGTGTTCTTAAGCATTGCAACAGTTTACCTTATAGTGGTCATCTTGGTTCTATTTCGACTGTCCATCGAACTTTTCAAAGTGGTTTCTATTGGCTTTCTATATTCAAGGATGCCCATTTCTTTTGCAATGCATGCGATGAATGTCAAGGAACGCGAAACATATCAAAAAGGCAAGAGCTACCACAGACTGGAATACTTGAGGTTGAGCCCTTAGATGTATGGGGTATTGATTTTATTGGACCGTTTCCTTCTTCATGCGGGAATCGGTACGTCTTGGTTGTCGTTGATTATGTTACAAAGTGGGTGGAAGCTATTGTATCACCAACCAACGACTCTAAGGTCGTTAAGAAGCTTTTCAAGAAAATCATATTCCCGCGCTTCGGAGTCCCAAGGGTCGTGATTAGTGATGGAGGTTCTCATTTTCATCAACGAACTTTTAAGGCTCTTCTGAAGAAGCACCGAGTTACTCAAAAGGTTGGCATGGATTATCATCTTCAAACGAGTGGCCAAGTTGAAGTTTCTAATCGACATATCAAGAGAATTTTGAAAAGGTAGTCAATAAGTCTCTAAAAGATTGGTCGTTGAAGTTGCATGACACACTGTGGGCGTTGCGCACAAACTACAAGAGTCCGTTGGGGACAACTCCGTTTCGGTTGGTGTATGGTAAGGCTTGCCATTTACCGGTCTAAATGGAATATTTCTCTAGTTGGGCCGTCAAGGAGATCAATATGGATTTAGAAGCGGCCAGTGAAGCGAGAATTTTTGCAATTGAATGAGTTAGATGAACTTCGATTTGAAGCTTACGAGAATCATAGGCTCTACAAGGAGAAAACGAAGAAGTTTCATGATAAGATGATTCAAAAACGGGAGTTCAACATCGGTGATAAGGTCTTACTTTATATTTCACGACTACGACTTTTCCTAGGAAAGCTCAAGTCTAGATTGTCCGGACCTTTTACTATCACCGAAGTCAAGGAACATGGAGCTATTGAGGTTGCTAGTGAAAATGGCACCAAGTTTAAAGGGAAATGCCAGCGTTTGAAACTATACACTGAAGGGGCGTTTATTGGAAAATTGGAGACGATCTATCTCTCCGATCTACCCATCGACGCTTGATTTTTGAGGTTCGGAGTAAAGCTAATGACTTAAAACGAGCGCTTATCGGGAGACAACCCGATTTCTAACTTTCTCTCATTTCAATTTTTTCATTTATTTCTATTTTAATTTAGTATTTTATTTTTATTTGGTTAATTTATTGAAAAAAAAACAACAAAAGAACAAAAATATTTTCTATTGTGTTCACTTGAATTCATAATTTTATTTTATTTTTAGATTAGTTTTTCGTTCAACGTATTTATTTATTTGTGCGTTTTATTTTACTAACAATATTAACTTTTGAGTTTAGTGGTGCTTGGTTTTCTTTTTTTAGGATTATAGGTGCAAGATCAAATTAATTCCGGAAATCCGATGCATCGACAAGTTTTTGCAAGCCACAATGATGCAACGACGAGCTTTACCAATGTATTGCTGCGCTCACTGGCTTGCAGCCCGAGCAGCACTCGCGCATTCCAGCGCACGCCCAGCGAGCTAGCTGGTCACACTTCCAGCTCGCGTTTTCCAACAATCGTCCAGCTAGCCCACTGGCTGTTTTTCACCCAAAACTTGCACTCTCTACCTTGCTCGCTGGCAAACCAGCGATCTCGCTGGCAAACCAGCGATCTCGCTGGATTTTCCTCCCTCCCCCATTCAAATTTTTATTTTTTGTATTCTCCACCTTCGCCAATCAACCCAACAACCACTCTCCTTCAACCTTCTCCCTGCCGCCCTCTACACCACCAGTAACCAACCGCCGCCGCTGCACAACCAGTAGTCGGTGCGCCACCCCCCTTCCAGTTTCCCTCACCCACGGTGCCACCCCCCTTTCGTTCACCTCAGAGACCACCGCGCAACAGCAGTTACACACAACTCCACTTTCGCCCAACCACCAATCACCTCTCCGGTAGTTACGCCGACGCCGTACCACCAGGGCCGCCCTACCCCTCCCCTAATCTCTCCCTCTTGTTCAGTTCTCCCTCACCCACGAAACAGCAAGACCCTCAACCTTTGAAACCTTCCATCTTCTCTCACCCTACGCCGTCCACCAGAAGCAACCGCCGCCGGCCACCTGCACCACGGTGGTCGGTGCACCAGCCTCCCAACGCACCACCTTCCCCTCCTCCTATACCTATAAACTCTTCCATCTTCCCCATGATTTTGTTCATGAATTTAAAACCCTAAATTTTGAAATCAATTTGGGGGTTTTTAATTCTTTGTGGGCATTGGCAAATTGTGTAGTATTTGTGCTTGTTTGCGAATTCAAGTGAGTTCGCAATCAATTTCTGGTTTTTTTGGTGCACAAAAGGTATTAAAATTTCAATTTTTCTAAATTTTATTCACTTGTATCATATTTTGAAAAGGAAATTGGAATTTTGATGTCAATACTGGTTGTTCAATTCTGTTGTCATTGTTGGTGATTATACTCTGAATTGTTTGTTAAAATTGGTTAAGGCTCGTTGTTTGTTGAGTTTGAATTATTGTCTTTGGGAGATTATTGTTATTACTTGAACTATTTGTTGGGAGTGATAGTTGAATCTTGAATTGTGCACCGTTTTGGTTGATTGGAGACTTGGAGTACTTTGAATTGTGGTTGTTGCATGATGAGAACAACTAAACCAACTAACTCTCACCCAAAATCCACCGCATCAGAAGCGTATTCCTAACCGCAAAGCAAGAGCCAATCCACCACCAAAGAAATCCACCAAAGCATCATCTAAAGCCACTCCATCCACTTCACACAAACAACCCCCCATCCCACCATCGCCTTCTACGTGTCCCAAATATCCATGGTTGAGTGAAACTCAACAAGAGACTTGCTTAGCCTTACAAGGTTGGACCATCATGCCCACTCTTCGTTATTCGGCCGAGCATGTTAAAGCCATTGGGATAGATGATTTCTTGCAAGGTCTTGCAAGCAAATATGGATGGTCCAAGGTTCTCAATTTGAAACCCGAGATTTATCCGGAATCGGTCATTGAGTTTCTTGCTTCTATTGAGTTTGTTTCGGAAACAGGTGACATATCTTTTTACCTTGATAGGGTGGAAAGGACTATGACTTCGATGGAGGTCAATGAGATTTTTTGATGGCCATGTGATGGGACCATCGGTCCTACAGAGTTCAAGTCATTCGACGGAGACAAGAATGGTCATCAATTCTTTCCAAAGGCCTTTTGGAAGGAGGTGACAGGTCGGGATGATTGGAAAGTTGGTCTCTCAAAGGCCTTCTCCTTTTTGAATCTGGCTATTCGTCTTTGGCATCGGATTATCACACAAGTGCTTTATGCAAGGAAAGATTTGGGTAATCTCGCAACTAAAGATTTCAAGATGCTATGGTGGTTTGTGCATGGTGACAAAGAAAAAATGAGTCAACTTGACTTTGGGAAGTTTCTCATTGATGCATTCATTCGAGAGCGCCAAAAGAATAAGGAACACATCATTATAGGGTGTTTATCACTCTCTTTGCCGTGCATTTTGGAGTCCCCTTGTCTTCTTTTGCAAAGTTGAAAAACATGGCTTCCCTTACTCATTAAAGGTTGGGAAAATTCGTCTGGTTATCGGCATTTGGAACTAGCACATATATGTGGTATACTAAAGGGGCAACATAGGGCGCATGCAAGGTCTTTTATTTACTTCTCCCTAATCCCGCTACACGGTTGGGTTTTCCTAATGCTTTGTTGTTCACACCATTACCGACAGAACGGGCACTATGCAAGCAAGTGTCGATCTCCGACAACATGATTACACTACTTCGGAGCATGAGCCCTCATATCCTCCTGTGGTGCATGATCTTGCGACACCGAGCTCTGCCCCAGTCACCATGGAAGCGTTCCGAACGCTCCTAGATTGCTTTACTCAGTTCTCCAAGGATATTGGGGCTAACTTTGATGGCCTTGACAAAAAGGTTGAGGCAATGTGCATGGAGATTGGCTCTTTGCGTCTTCAGTTTGAAGCTTCTGGCCACACCGCTTCTACTGTCGACAGTCCTACCGAGTCATACTCGGCAGACGAGGCTCATCACGAGTTAGCACTTTCCATCTCTCCCTCTTGTTTGAGTTATATTATTGCTATTTTCACAGTGAGGGCACTGTGTTTTGATTAGCTTGGGGGAGGGATATGTATCTTTATTGCTTTCTAGTATAGTTTTATTGCTTTTTTAGGTGTTGTACGCTTTGTACCATCCATTAGGGGTGGGAGTTTACGTGCAACGAAAAAATGTACTGCTTCCATAGTGTTATTGTTCAAATTAGTTGCATTCTCTCTTGCATTCATATGTCTTTATTCCCTGCATTGTGCAATTGACTTTAAAACTATGTTCGGGTTTTATTTGACTCTCTTGAGCTTCTTTTGAACTTAGTTATGATTCTGAAATTCAGTCGGTCATGCTATATATTGATAACTGCTTGGCATTGTATGAACCAATTGAATGGTATGCGGTAAGATGTTGTTCTCGTGTCAAGAATAGCTAGCCAATTATCTTGTAGGTCATCTTACTATGTGTTAGTGTGATTGATGTGACTTGTTATCGTATGATTTTGGCTTGAGATTCATTAGTAGTTTAGTTGCAACTCAAGCATGCTGCGTATGACAGAGGCCATTCTCTTAGGAAGCCTTCGGACGAATCTAGAAACATCAGTTCCTCCCTTTCATACCCATGTTGTAGCCTTGTCCGTTTATTCTTTTAACTCCACAAAATTGAGCCCTATTAGCCCCGTTGGTTACTGGTCCCAAGTCTAGCTTGGGGGAGCTTCGGTGTTCGTAATGGTTTCATTGATGTTGATTGATTGGCACACTAAGCCAATAGTTCGTGGTTCGAGGCTATGTTTGGATTTGTGGTTCAGAAGTGGTGTATATTATTGTTGGCACCCAAGCTTGTAACAGTTAGCATTAGTATTTATTTTGTACTTTCGTTTTCATAAAAAAATTTCATTTTTAAAAAAAATATAGAAAAAAAAGAAGAAGAAAAGAAAAAAAGAAAAGAGAAAAATCAAAGAAAAATATAAAATACGTTTTTCATTTTTGTATATAGTGAAGGCAAGGAAAGGGGATTGAAGAAAGATCATTGACATTATATTATTGTTCGGGGTTTCATGGTTCGATGGAGTTGGATTTTCGGCATTATCACGCCGACACATATAGTTCACCTTTGCTCTCCAAGTTGGACCTTACTCTCACTTTTTCCCAAATTATACCCTACCATTTCTTTTTACCTAGCCCCATTACAAGCTTATTATAAAGACCTCTTGATAGACATGTTTGTTTTGTGATTGAGTGAAAATTGTTTCTTGCTATTGTCATCTTACCCCATGTTGCATCATGTATTTATATTCTACAAGGTATGCGGAGACGACTAGCTTGATTGAGAATAGTTTGTGGCTAAGCTTGGTTGTTTCAATTGTGGATCATGATTCTTTGTGGTTCTATTTGTATCCGAGCTAGATTTCTGTCTCAATAACTCTGTTTGATTGTTTGCTCGAGAGTTAGGTTGGTCTTACCATGGTTTTATGTAAGTCATGTGCTTCTTGTTTCTCTATCTTTGGTTTAGTGTTGCTTGAGGACAAGAAACAGTCTAGCTTGGGGGAATTTGATGAGTCATATTTGTATAGGGTATTTTAGGAGCATTTAGGTTGCATTATTAGGCATTTATATAATTTTAGTTGCATTTAGGGTAACATTTGCATTAGTTATTTTTGTCGTACTCTATTACGCTCCGTTTGTGTTTTCTTTAATGTTTCAGGTGATTTTAAGGTAATTTGGATGCTTTCAGAGTGTTTTGAGTTGATTTGGATGATGAACGGATGTGATGTTGACTCGAGGAACATTACATGTCTCTAGGGATAATTTTGAGTCAACAACGAAGCTAAATGTTATTTTTCTAAGCATCAAAACGGACAATCGTTCACCCTTTTGACAATATCTCAAGTTCTACATGTCGAAATGAGACGATTTTGATTGGGCTAGAAAGTAGGCTCCACCGATAGGTCACACGTCCCTATGGGCATTGTAGAACAAGAGTTATGACATAAACAAGGTGGCTCAACTATCCGATTTTCCCACAGCGCACAACGCTGGCCCGACTCTTCTCCTTGGGCACGAAAACCAGCGACCGACCAGCGGGCCCGTGATAGGTGTATTTTCCGTCGTTGATAGAAAACAACCTATGCAAACAATATTTATAAAACCACTCAACTAACCGGCTAGCGGTAAGCAAAGGGATCTTCCCAAAGAAACGGTGGTTATCGAGTTTGAAAGTCAATCTAGTTCGAACAAGAATTTGGTTTTGAATTGTCTCTTTTAAGAATCTAAAAACTACGAATTATGCTAAATTGAATCAAGAAAGGGAGATGTTAGGGAGTCGGGGATAGACTAGGGAAATCGGGGGAAATGAATTCAACTATCTAGCAATGATGATCATATAACAAAGTGACGATTAGGCAAATAGCATCTAAAGACGACCCCGCCACCTCTCGGATAGGGAACGCTAAGCGTCGAATCCACGGAAGAGATTTCGCCTAATCCTAGATTAAACTAACTAGCATATAATAGGCACCGCCATTTTATCACACAAGATAGGCCCACAATCCTTGCCAAACCTAACCTATGCATGGTTCCACGTGATTCTAATCGAATAGCATTTGCAACTACCAATCAATTAGCATGGATGTCCTATCATCAAATCATATTTAATCACAAGAATCAATCAACAATCAATCATCAATTTCCCCTAATTATGCCCCTAGATTCTCCCCTTTCCCTAACCTAATTCTACTCACTAGTCATTCTTGAAATTAAGCAATCCATTAATTCTAAGCTAGCAAGCATGAAATTGAAGGAGTAAGAGAAGAAAATTTAAGAATTCAATTGCATAATCAACTAGGAATTAAGAATCAAAGTAACTTCATTCAATGAAATCAAGAATTCAAGAAATTAAGGAATTGAAGAACAATCAACAACAAAGCAAGAGCAAGAATTAAGAAACTAAGAATTAAATTGCAAAATTGAAGAAGAGTTAAGAAGGATTACAAATTGAAGCTTGAATGGAGGAGAGTTTCTCCCTCTAGAATTGCTGAAAATCTACTTTTAGAATCTCCAATTATCAACTAAAATTCTACTCTCTACAAAATAAATCGAAAAATCTATTTATAAGTTTCCCCAAATAGAAGCCAGAATTCGAATAAGAGCAGCCCGCGCAACCATTCGGTCGCACAGACCTTTTGTGCGACCGAACGTAAAAGGATCATTCGAGCAAATACTGGGTCTTGTGCGAGCGAAGGCAGCAAATAACACTTCCTTCGTCATGTGCGACCGAACGAAAAACCCTGTTCGGTCTAATGGGATTTCTTGGCTCATAATTCCTTCGCAGCTTCATTTGGCCGAACAAGGAAAGCCGTTTGGGTGCACAACTTTTGTGCGGTCGAGTAGAGAACATTGTGCGGTCGCATCCCAAGTTAGGGACATTCTGCCTCCAAAAACCAAATCTGTGCGACCGAACAACAGAGCATGTTCGATCGCACAAAAACTGTGCTGTCGAATTACCAGGGTTGTGCGGTCGTTTTACAATCTTGGGACATTCTGCCTCAAAATCCATTTTGTGCGACCGAATGAGAGAGGGCATTCGACCGCACAAAACTGGAATCTCCTTGAACTCCATTTGCACTACCTGTTCGGGCGCACAAAACGCCACTCGACCGCACAAGCCCTGTTTTGGCTCAAATTCACTTGTTTTCCATCATTTTTCATCAAGATCACCTATAAAGCACAAGATGGAACAAAACTTATAAATCTCACACAAAAAGCTATAAAAACTATAAAAAAGCATAAAAACTAACATAAAATCCTACGCTAAGAGCGACATAAATGTCGCTCATCAGCCCGCTGGTTTCTGCGCCTATCTGATTTCCGCGCGGATTCGTTGCTTTCCTTCTCGTGTTCGTTCAATTAAATGGTAACTTATGTAATTATTATTATTTCCTATTTTGTTTAGAATTTAGGAAGCATATAAATACTTCAAGGGAATTTATTTATCTCCCTTATGTTTATTTTCGAGACTATTTTTTCACGTTATTTTCCATTCTTCTCTCTTCCATTGTTGAACCCTATATTTTCAATCTTTCAATCATCAATCTAAGGTATTTTCATAATTTCTCTTGATTTAATTCATTCTTATTATTTTTGTTCCTTAGATTAATTTGTGCTTTGATTATGAAATTCGTTTTTATTATTTATTTCATGCTTGTTAATTCAATTATGCAGTAGTAGTCATTTACTAGGGCTAAGTAAGGGAAGCCATGTTTATACCATGATTGTTATGCATTTAAGTTTGCAAATTTCTAGATTATGTTTGAGTAATTCCATTTGATTTGTTCTTAATTGTTGATTCATGTAATTGAACAATATCGTGGATTGATTATCTAGCTAATAGGAACGAGAATCGAAAGATCGTATTTTTAGAGGCTTGGTGCAATTGGCAATTTTAATTATGTTAGCAACCATACTGCATATGTTGAATTGAAAGTGTTAAGACCCGACCGTAGGATTAACATGTACTTTAATTATTCGGCCTAGTTTATTCATTTTTGGATTGATTTACATTGTTGGCTAGGTATAAGCATGGTGGACCGAACGTACGCCCTAGACCTTCAATTCATTGATAATTGCCACATTTATATTGTTGCTTTAGTTTTACTAGTTAATACTCAAAATCAACTTTCGTTATTGAATAGTTCGGATAATTGGGCAAAAACTAATAGAACTTGTCTCCCTGTGGGATCGACCCGTATTTGCCAAGTATCTGCTAACAACAGACGTTGTGCACTTGCGGTATCACTTTTTAATTCATCAATATGGTATCACACTCATTTGTCTTCGCTCATCACGTGTGGTCGGTCACTGAGTCTTGTTAAGAGTCATTCCATGAGATATGGGTAGGTGACCTCTCTTGGAGTCAGCCATATTGAACCTATCAAGCACCTTATTGATATAAGTGCTTTGACTAAGTCCAATCATCTTTTTGGATCTATCTTTATAGATCTTAATGCCCAATATGTATTGTGCTTCTCCTAGATCCTTCATCGAAAAAAAAATTCCCAAGCAAAATCTTTATAGAGTTCAACATAAGAATCTCATTTCCGATAGTAATATGTCGTCAACATATAGTACTAGGAAAGAAATCTTTCCCCCATTAACTTTCTTGTATACACAAGATTCTTCTTCGTTCTTGGTGAAGCCAAAGTCACTGACTGCTTGATCTAAACGTATATTCTAGCTCCTCGATGCTTGCTTTAATCCATAAATGGATTTCTTAAGATTTCATACCTTTTTAGCATTCTTTAGATCATCAAAACCCTCAGGTTTTGTCATAAACACAGTTTTTGTTAAAACGTCGTTTAAGAAAGCGGTTTTGACATCCATTTGCCATATTTCATAAGCGTAATACACAATAATTTCTAACATTATCCGAATAGACTTTAGCATTGCAACTGGTGAAAAGGGTTCATCGTAATCCACACCGTGGACTTGTCTGTATCCTTTTGCAACCAATCTAGCTTTAAAAACTTCTAGTTTCCCATCCTTGTCCTTTTTCAACATGAAATGCCATTTGCTTCCTATGTCTTGGTAACCTTCTGGCAAATCGACCAAATCCCAAATTTTGTTTTCGGACATGGAGTCTATCTCAGATTGCATGGCTTCTAGCCATTGCTTGGAGCTGGGGCTCGTCTTAGCTTGTTTGTAAGTCGCACACTCATCGCTTTCCAGCAATAGAATTTAATGGCTCTCAGACATTAAAATACCTACATATCTTTCTAGCTAAGACCTATACATTTGCGATATATGCGGCGCAACAACTCCATTTGGTTCTTGAACCTCACCACATACTTCTAAAGATCTATGAGTTTCAACTTGAATACCATCTTGATCATTCTATAGAGATTGATTTTCGACTCAAAGTTCTTCGAGGTCTACTTTTCTCCCACTTGTCATTTTGGAAATGTGTTGTCTTTCCAAAAAGATACCATCTCGAGCAACAAACACCTTGTTCTCAGATGTATTGTAGATGTAATATCCCCTTTGTTTCCTTTGGGTAGCCCACAAGGATACATTTTTCAGATTTCGGTTGAATTTTTTCTGAAGTTAATCATTTGACGAATACTTCACAACCCCAAATCATACGAAAAGACACTTTTGGAGGCTTTCCCGTCCATAACTCATGGAGTCTTTTCGACAGTTTTTGACGGAGCTCTATTTAGTGCGAGTGCTACTGTGCTTAGTGTATGTCCCCAAAATTCTATTGGATTCCGGCCTGACCCATCATTGATCGAACCATGTCTAGCAAGATCCTGTTCCTCCGTTCCGACACACCATTTTTATTGTGGTGTTCCAGGAGGAGTCACTTTTGACAAGATTCCACAATCTTTCAGATGGTCATCAAATTCATAGCTCAGATATTCACCGCCTCTATCAGACCGCAATGCTTTAATCTCCTTGCCTAGTTGATTCTCTAATTCACTATTAAATTCCTTGAATTTGTTAAAGGATTCAGACTTGTACTTCATTAGGTAGACATAACCATATCTACCAAAGTCGTTAGTAAAAGTGATAAAGTAGTTGAAACCACCTCTAGCATTTGAACTCATTGGTCCACCTACATCTGTACGGATTAATCTCAGTAGATCACTTGCTCTTTCTCCAACTTTAGAGAAAGGTTTCTATGTCATTTTTCCAAGTAAGCATGACTCGCATTCGCCAAAATCCTCTAAGTCAAATGGCTCTTGAATTCCTTCTTCCTGAAGTTTTTCCATGCGCTTCATGTTAATATGGCCTAATCGACATTGCCACAAATAGGTGAGATCTGAATCATTTGTTTTGTCCCTTTTAGTATTTATGTTATAAACTTGTTTGTCGTGATCTAGCGCATGACTAGTTTAGCAGATCCATAAAACATCTCTTCAAAATAAAACGAGAAACTATTGTCTTTTATTTCAAAATTAAATCCCTTAGCATCCAAGCAAGAAACGAAAATGATGTTTTTAGTAATACTTGGAACATGTAAACATTCTTCCAGTTCCAAAACTAGCACAGAGGACAACGACAAATGATAAGTGCCTACAGCCAATGCAGCAATCCTGCTCCATTTCCCACTCGTAGGTCGACTTCTCCCTTGCTAAGCCTTCTACTTCTTCTTAGTTCCTATGGATTGGAGCATTAGTGTGAGCCACAACCTATATCTAATACCCAAGAAGTTGAATTTTCAAGTTTATAGTCTATGATGAAAATACATGAAGATAGAACGACCGTTCCATTCTACTGATCTTCCTTTAGCTTCAAGCAATCTCTCTTCTAATGCCCCTTCTTCTTGTAGTAGAAGCATTCAGATTCAGAAGTAGGTTGACTCACTTTCTTCTTTTCAAAATTGGTGCTGCCATTATGCTTAGGTGGGCTAGATCTCTTGCCACCCTTCTTAGCATTCCTTTTCTTTTTAGATTTCTTGAACATGCCCCCACGCACCATAAGCACATCCAGCTTTTCATTCTTGAGCGTCTTCTCATTAGTTTTCAGCATACCGTGAAGCTAGAGTGTTTTGTCCAGACTATTCATGTTGTAATTCAGTTTGAACTAATCATACCCGCTATAAAGAGAATAGAGGATGGTGTCTACAACCATTTCTCGAGAGAATTGTTGATCCGGCCTACTCATATTCTCAATTAATTCAATCATCTTGAGAACATGTAGACTTACGGGCTCGCGCTTCTTGATCTTGGTGTCAAGAATTTCCCTATGAGTCTTAAATCTTTCGACTTGAGCCATATCTTGGAACATGTTCCTCAACTCACTAATGATCGTGAAAGCATCTGAGTTGATGAACATTTTCTGTAGATCCGTGCTCAAAGTAGCAATCATTAGACATTTCAAACCCTTGTTGGCATACGATTGAGGGAAACCTAAGTGACTCGTCGCCAGTGGCTTCTGGCATCTCCTCATCAAGGACATACTCCGTTTCTTCCTACATTATAAATATTTGCAAGTTCCTTTGCCAGTGAAGAAAGTTTTTCCCGTTCAACTTCTCTTTCTCGAGAATTGATCGATTGTTGAATGAATTGTTGTTAGCCATAGTGAAAACTACAATTGAAAAGAATGAACAAATAAATAACCATTCATACATTGCTCTTAATAATTAAATTCAAGCAAACATGCATACTTAAACTTATTAAGAATTTTATTCAAGTTTATGTGTTCCGTTAGGTGTGAATAAAATAAATCCAAGATCCTCAAAATGATTAAAGAACTAAGCATTCTTTGGCTAGTCTTAACTCCAAAATATTTTAGGTAAGAAAATCTGTTTCTAATAGTCTAGAAACTACTCTTAATTGGTTGATAAGTACGTCTAACAACTTATTAGGAAAACCCATCCCATTGTCCACGACATAAAAGGACTCCTTACATATATCATTGAGTTCAGCCAAAATCAACTTGTACTCACGACTAATGTGTACCTTAACTCTTTTAAGATCAATAAGTGACACCTCACTTTGGCGGAAAACTATCACTACTTTGATGTAAAGGTGAGAAAATAAGTGTTATTTTGGAATGACACCTTTTAACTCAATTTTAAGTTTGGAACTGTACTCTGAATCTTGTACTTAGAACTTGTAGGTGACGACTTCACTGGGGGCCTTTATGGGTCTTGTATAAGAATAGGTTTGGATAGCCTTGACGTTGGTGTAGAATTTGAATGCTAGCTTAGGCATGGATATCCTAGGCGTTGATGTTGACTCTGAATAGTCTTTTGAAATAGAAGTCCCTGGCTAGACTTGTATGGCCACTAGGGATTTTAGGATTTCTCTGTATAGACTTAGGATAGTCTAGATTGAATTTACTCTGCTAGTCAGCTTTGTACATGCGTCATCCTTCTGTCAGGGATGCTGGTGTTCTTGATTTCGAACTAGGCTTAGGATTAGCCTAGATTGAATTGAATATGGATAGTCAATCTTTCAGGTAGGCTCCGCGTAGCCTCTTGTACATAAGATATGAATAGCCTTTTTGTATTTGAAGAGGCTCTGAACATCCTTGGTATTTGAGAGGCTCTGAATAGCCTTTTTGTACTTGAATAGGCTTTGAATAACCTTTTGTATTCGGAGAGGCTGTAAATAGCCTTGGCATTGAAGAGGCTCTGAATAGCCTTTTGTATTTGAATAGGCTCTGAACATCCTTTTTGTACTTGAAGAGCCTTTTTGTATTTGGAGAGGCTCTGAATAGCCTTTTACTTGTTCCAATCCTGCAAGGTAGCGAGATCATAGCTTTGCCTTAGGGTTTTAAGGATTTTGTATTTGGATATTGGATTCTTTGGATATTTTTATTGCTCTTGGATATTGTATTTTCGAAATGGGTTTGGAAAAAGGTTAGAAATTTGAAAAGGCTTGAAAGGTTTTTGTACTTTGTATTTGTATGGTTTGAAATTTTGATCTTGTACTTGGAAAAGGCTCAGATATTGTTGTGTGGTTTGTATTTTCTTGTAAGGTTTGAATTGAACTGGTATGCGTTGTGTGTGAATTGAAAATTGAGGCTAAATGTATGCATGCAAACTGAAAAAAATTGCCATGAAAAAATTTACCCAATTTTTTGGAGACATGACGGACATGCTATCTCACTATAAGCCCCCACTTTGACTGAGGTTTTAGGTTAGAAAAAGCGCAAATCAAAGTATATTAACTTGAAAAGGAAACTGTACCTGGGTGTTTAATTAAGCACCAAATGGTCCACTCACCCGCAATTTCGATGGTGCAGGCGTGTGCACCTAGATCTAGGTGCACCGGGATTTAAACGCAGACATTTTAAAACAAAACGCGTGTTTTCATTAATTCTGCAGATAAAAAGAACATTTTCCACTTTACAAAAGAACATCATGTGCTCTGTTCTTCTCTGTTTAGTTTTCGCGATTTTTTTTGTTGTTCGCTCCTTTTTGCGGGTATTTATATGTCTGGGCTTCATAATTTTGAATTCAAAAAGTGTGAAGAGGAGGGAGAAAGATTACATTTGTGTTTAAATTGTTTTTAGAGAGAGAAACTGATGGAAAATTCTCAAATATTCCATGATTTCTCTGTTTCAACATCAATTTCGAATGATTCTTCTTCTTCTCATTTGAATTCTTCAGCTGAAAATCAGACTTACGAAGGTATTTTTTCAATTTGTAATAACGAATTACAATTTTTTTCGATTTTATGATTTCGATTTCATAATAATCGTACTTTTTTATGTTTTTGGTGATTGTAATTAGTTTGATTAATCTAATTTTGAATCTCATCCTTCGTTGATTTTGGGGATTGTTGATAATGAAGGTTACGAATTGGTTTTTTCGTTGATTTTGCATTTTATTTCATTTATGTGGTGAAATTGATTGTGTAATAACTATTATATTTAAGGAATATACATTTGATTATGTTCGTTTGCAGAAAAGAACATTGTATCATTTCAGAAGAACATATGTCAGTTTCAAAAGAATATATTTAGAATACGTATTGAGACGTTCCTTTTTATTATATTTAGCTTTTCAAATCTACACTGATTCTTCTTTTAACTCTTCATTGATTATTCTTTTAATGCCTAGTGTTCTTTTCAGTCTACATTTACTGTTCGTTTACTCTTGATGCATTGTTCTTTTTTAAAAGTTACTGTTCTTTTGATTCTTTATTGGTTGTTCTTTTATATCTGCACGGATTGTTCTTTTATGTTTTTATGGGTCTACATTGGTTGTTCTTTAAATTTACACAAATTGTTCTTTTAAGTTTAATGTGCTCTTTTGATTGACTAAACTGATTGTTCTTTTAACTCTTCATTGATTGTTCTTTTAATGCCTAGTGCTCTTTTTAGTCTACATGGACTATTTATTTACTCTTGATGCATTGTTCTTTTCTAATAGCTACTGTTCTTTTGATTCTTTATTGGTTGTTCTTTTATATCTGCACGGATTGTTCTTTTAAGTTTTTACGAGTCTACATTGGTTGTTCTTTTAAATCTGCACAAATTGTTCTTTTAAGTTTTAATGTGTTCTTTTGATTGACTAAACTGATTGTTCTTTTAACTCTTCATTGATTGTTCTTTTAATGCCTAGTGTTCTTTTCAGTCTACATGGATTGTTCGTTTACTCTTGGGCATTGTTCTTTTTAATAACCATTGTTCTTTTGATTATTTTTTGGTTGTTCTTTTATAACCGCACGGATTGTTCTTTTAAGTTCTTTTTATTGAGTTGTTTTTCCGATTTTTTTTATTTTATAAATTTCCAGATATTTCAAATAATGCGCTTAATAATTCAGAACAAAATGATGCTAATGAGGATCCAAATCCTATGTGGTTGTTGGCCAAGGTACATGAATTGCACTTTAACTTGTATGTCACAATGTTCTTTTACTTCTAGTGTTTGTTCCTTTACCTTACTTCTGATGTTCTTTGTGTTCTTTTTTTATCGCCATGCAGATTTGGAAGAACCAGTTTCATTAGAGGGAAGTGTAGTTAAGGATGATGATGAGGCGTATGAGTTATACAACAGTCATGCATTTAGAAATGGTTTTGGTACTAGGAAGGGTAAAAAGGAGTATAGAAGTGGTACTAGAATAGTTCGACAACGGTTTTTTGTTTGTGCATATGAGGGGTTTAAAAATCCAGATGGTGTTGTGCCTAAATCCTTTTAAAAAATTGATAGGAGAACTGGATGCAAGGGTTCAGTTCAGTTTGATGTTGATAAGAAAACTGGAGTGTATGTTCTTTCTAAACATTGCCGTCTGCATAACCATTCAATGGTTCCTGCTAATAAGAGATGCCTTATTAGGTCACATAGGCACATTTCAACAGAACAGTTGGCTTTTCTTACTACTTTTACTTGTAGTGGCACTAAGCTTGCTGATATTCTTAGAGCTATGAGGAAAGAAGTTGGTGGTGAGGCGCATTTAGGCTTCACTGTTCCCGATGCGTATGATGCTGTTTTGGCAGAGTAGAAGAAAATTTTGGATGGTTGTGATTCAAATCAGTTGATCAGATGGTTCACTATGAGACAAGCTAATGAACAAGATTTTTATTATGATTTTCAACTAAATGAAGAGAATCAGTTGACCAATTTTTTTTGGAGAGATAGAAGAATGTGGTCTGATTATGAAGCTTTTGGTGATTTATTGATTCATGATACAACTTATCGTACTAATAAATACATTATGATTTGTGGGCCTTTTGTTAGAATGAATCTTGACACCCAAAATATCATGTTTGGAGTGGGTTTTATATTGAATGAGAAGGCAGGTAGTTTTGACTGGCTTTTTAATTCTTTTTTGACTTCCACTGGGAGGGAAGCAACCTGTGACTATCATGACTGATCAATGTTCTGCCATGGACAAGGCTATAAGGTAATGTTCTTTTAGGTTGTTTGTATGTTCGTTCATCAAACATTTTTGTTCTTTTGTATTTTTGTACAATTTTTTATGTTCTTTTTCTTTTGTCTTTCTGTTTAGTTTATTTATTTGTATATTTTTCCGGTTTATGTACTTTTAGGGATGTGTTTCCAAAATCGAGACATCGGTTGTGTACGTGGCACATTGGAGAAAATGCTGTTGTAAACGTCAAAGGTGTTATGGCCAAAGAAGGATTCAAACGCCGGTTTGATTATGTTTTGAAATATTCTGACACAGTTGCTGAGTTCGAGCATTATTGGAATAGGTAAAAATTATTTTTGCTAATAGACTGATTAGTTTTTTAAAATTTTATTTTGTTCTTTTCAGTCCAGAACATGTTCTTTCTATTGTTAAGTACTGTTCTTTTTCATGCTTGATGAAACTTGTTCTTTTAATCTGGTATTTTAATGTTCTTTTCTTTGATTAATAAAGTCTATACTTCTTGTACTGTGATTGTTCGTACTTTCCTTTCCCTCACATCTTATTTTTTGTTCTTTTCAAGTTTTATTGTACTGTATGTCGCTGTTATTGTTCTTTTTTTCTCTTCATTTGTTCTTTGTTTTACTCAAGGTGTTAGTTTTGTGTCCCTGATTGTTCTTTTGTTCTCCTTATTTGTTCTTTTGTAGTCTTTTGGCTGATTACAATTGCGCTAAACATTCATGGATAATAAGGTTATATAGTTTGAAGGAGAAATGGGGTCCTGCATATAACAAAGAGTGGTTTTCTGGAGGTGTTTTGTCTTCTCAAAGGAGTGAGACTACAAATCATTCTATTTCTAGGAGGTTGCATAAAACCAACGGTTTATGTGATTTTTATAATTGTTTTTTGGATGTAATTGATGAGTGGAGAAGTAAGAAGAACACGGGAGATTATAATTCTTCTACTGGTAACGATTCATCAAAGCTGTTGGTTTGAGGAGTGAACGGATTCGTTTTGAGTATCCAGTTTCTGAGTATATTGTTGGGCATCCTACAAAGGATTTCATTAGACACAATGTCAAATTTAATGAGTTAGACATGGTTGTTGATTGTACTTGTAAGTCATTTGGTGAAATAGGCATTCTTTGTTCTCATATCCTTCGAGTTTTTATCGTCCATAATGTTGAAAGGATTCCTAATCGATACATTATGAAGAGATGCACAAAACAGGCTATGAATACAATTGTTGAGGAGAGAGAAGATAGAGATAATGAAGTAAGTGTTTTTTCTGCATCAGTGTGGAGGATGCAAACCATAAGGAGTTGCATTAAAGTTATAAATGAAGCTCAACACTGCCCGATTGCAAGGAAGATTATTGATTCGGGTGTGCTGGATATGTCAACTAAATTTAAGGAGTACATTGGTGGAGTTGGGGGGGGGGGGGGGCTGATGTTTCATCAAACCATTTCGTGCGTAATGAAACTTTACTTGATGCTTTTGAGCCTTCGACAAAACCAGTTTTGCAGGAACCGATTGTTGAGGAACCGATTGTTGAAGAAGTTATTCCAACAATGGTTAAAAATCCACCAAAGAGAATAAAGAAGAACAAGAAAGGGAATGAAAAGAGTAATGAGAGGAATGCTAGGCCAAAAAGAATTGTTGAGAAGAAACGCAATAAACCTAAAGGTTGGAACAAGAGAAGAGAAAGACATGTTGATAATTTGAGGGAGGAAACTCGGTCTAGTGATCAGGTGAAGTGTTCTTTTTCGTATATAAATTTGTTCTTTTGTTTTCCAAATTTGTTCTTTTTGGTTTTCCTTATTCGTTTATTCTCTGTTGTTGTTCTAGATGTTCTTTTACTCTCAGTTTAATATGTTCTATTGATATTTTTTTATGTTCTTTTTGTTCTCTAAACTGTTCTTTTTATTGATGAAAGAACATAAAACAATATATTGATCAGGTGAGGTGTTCTATTTCATATATTTATTTGTTCTTTTATTTCTCAAATTTGCTCTTTTTTCTTTTCCTTGTTTGTTTTTCTTTGTTAGTGTTCTTGATGTTCTTTTACTTTCAGTTTAACATGTTCTATTGAAACTTTTTATGTTCTTTTTTATATCTAAAATTTTCTTTTTGACCCCTCTTTTGTTTTTTTTTTATCCAGCGTATCATAAACCTACCTGTTGGTGGTATCTTGGTTCATCCAGTATCTTCAAAGTCACAGTTGGAAACTTTTATTCCAGATGATTATTTTGGAGTATCCATACATCCCTTGTAGATTCATTTCACGATTGGTAATATTTTGATTTTTAATTTGTTGTTTTTTTATTATTTTCTTTTTGTATTCTCATTGATGTTCTTTTAATTTTTTTGATGTAGATTTTTACATGATGCTTATGTTCTTACGGGCTACTGATGTTTCGCTCAATCAATATTTTGAAATGAGAATTTTAGTTGTATACATTTTTGTTTTACTTTTGTGCAATTACAATATATATGATTTCATTGCAAAATAATTGCATACAAGTACATGCTTAAATGCTTCAAATGTGAAAAGAACATGCTAAAAGAGAATAAAAGAATATCGGAATAGAAAGAACATGTCCAATGATATAGAAGAACATGTTCCTGGATTGAAAGGAACTTGTTAAAAGAGTGAAAGAACAACTTTTGAACCTTTAATTGAAATATTTGCTTAAAATATCTAAACAATCTAGACAACATTCATATCTGAAACTAATAGAACATCTAATTGTTTAGAAAAGAACACGACGCATATTCAAAAGAACAACCCATAATTTCAACAATAACTACAGTGATATCTACTGAATAAACCATTGTTTTTAAAAGCATACTTCTAATGAAAAGTAACTATGTTCCTGCCTTCATGAAAACACACCAATTAACTATTCTATTTGATTAGCTCTCTTCAATGCCAGATACGTTAGCTCATGCCTTTTGTTCAAAGCGGATAATAAGATTTCACCACCGTACCGCATTCTCAGCTTGCAAATATAGTCCTTCTGAAAACATAAAATAGTGCATTATTAGAAGATTATATATTAAAATAATATATGTACGTATATTAAAAATTTACTTACATCTTCATCTATGTTTTTTAAGCCACAATTCCAATTCTGGTTGCCTTTGTAGGTCTCCATATACCTCATTGCATATACTCCACAATCAGTCTTGTTTATTCCGTTTTTCCATGGCATTTCAAGCAACACCTTTTCATATGCCGAAATTTGTGCCTTCCGCAATGGATGTCCCTCTTGTGCTGCAAATATTGTCCAGGCTTCAAACTGAAATGATCCGAAGGAAAAAAGAACAATTTAACTTAGTAAAAGAACAAAAAATAACAAAGAAAAGAACAAAAGTAAATAAGAGGAATAAAAGTACGAAATAAAATATATAAGAGGAATTTCTGCAAATAGACTTACAGTTCTTTCTGCAAATGTTTTATATTTATCATCATATGTAATTCCTTCAGGTTAGGTGAGATTGTCAATGATCTCCACCTTCTTCGCCTTTTGGTTGATTACAATCAGATAAAAATGATCACCAGACCAAACCGGAGAGAACAACTACAAGCAAGAAAAGAACATTAGACAAAGGAAAACGAACATATGTGAAAAAGAAAAGAACAATTTTATAATTTTACCAGATGGTATCCCTTTAAAGACTTAACACCAGTGGTTACATACTCATGTCGTTCACTTGCAAAAAAATTTCCAAGCGTTTATCCTCGGTTGCTTGACTATCCTGTGATCCACCATATGGATCATTCTGGCAAAGCATATTCTGCACCAAAAAAAAATATGCTTAAATATATCTTATATAATAAAAATAACTGAAAAATATGAAAAATGAATTTTTAGTGATATTAAAACTTACGAATGGAATTGTAGAGAAATAGAATTTCAAGTTACTCTTGGAACTTTGATCTGGATCATCATTCAGTATTTTTGCAAATGTGTCAATAACATTATTCATCACCCAGACGTTCGGAGCTGTTTTAAAGGAGAAGAACAAAAATATGAGTAAAAGGAACACCAACAACATTTAAAAGAACATTGAGAATTTCAATGATTAAATATATACCTGGGGTTTAAAACTCTTCTCTGGTAACTATATTCCAATCATCACTGTACAACACCTGACTGTTTTAAGAATGAAAATAATATTGCCATAAAAACATGAAATGGTACAAAAAGAACATCTACATTAAAATACTTGTAATAGTATAAAATTACTTACGTTGGTCTTCCCTCTCCAAAGGCATAATCCAGTACGCATCGCATGTCCTTTTCTTGTTGATCCAACTGATCCACCTCCATCAGTAGGTGTGAATACTGAGTTAAGAAGGGTGACAGTAACTTGATTGGAACATTTTTCTTTCTCTTAACAAGTTCAGGTACTTGTACCATATTTGGATCCTCTTCCTCACTTATGAAAATGATAAGGCGATTTTCGCGTCGTTAAACGAATACCTCGATCCTTATCAAACAAAATTTATAAACTCCTAACTAACCGGCTATATGGACTATAGCGGCAGGTATAGGGATTGTCCCATAGAAACGGTGTGCATTGAGTCAAGATGTTAAGCTAGTTTGGACAAAAGTTGGTTTGAATTAATGTATAGGAAAACTAAGCTAATCAATCAACAAATTAAACAATATAGGGAAACGCAAGGGAATCGGGGATAGGCTAGGGAAATCAGGGGAAACGATCTAAACAATCAAGCAATCATGATGATGCAATGACTTAGTGTATAGGGGAATAATATCGAATGACGTGCTCGCCACCTCTCGGATGGAGCACGCGAAGCACCTAATCTATGAAGAGATTTTGCCTAATCCTAAACTAGGTAACTTTCATATAGGAACCACTATTCACTTGCATAAAATAGGCTCACAATGTCTTGCCAAACCTAAACTATGCATTCCAATCAATTCTAATCAACTAGCATTTGCAACTACTACTCAATTAGTCATGGATATCCTATCACCAAATCAAATTTAATTACATCAATCAATCAACATTCAACCATCAATTTCCCCTAATTAGGCCCCTAGATTCTCCCCTATCCCTAACCTAAATCTACTCACTACACATGCTTGAAATTAGGAAATTCATGAATTCTAGGCAAGCAATCATGTAATTGAAAGAGTAGAAGGTAGGAATCAAGAAGTTGAGCATTCAATTGAAAAATCGAAAGAGAATTGAGAATTAATAAAACTAAAATCAAAGCAAAGAGGAATTCAAGAATTAAAGAAGAATTAAAGAACAATAGCAAAATAGCAAGAACAAAGAACTAAGGATTTGAATTAAAATTGCAAGAAATTGAAAGAGTAGAAGAAATTACAACTTGAAGCTTTAAAGCAGTGGAGTTTCTCTCTCTAGAAATGCTGAAAATGTAATTGGGAATTCTAAAAATGTAAATGTAAAAGTTAATGTTCTAAAATTAAAATGAAAAATCTATTTATAAGTTTCCCCAAATAGAAGCTTTAATTCAAAAATCTGCAGCCCGTCAGTGTTCGGTCGCACACACCCTGTGTGCGGTCGAACAGAGAAAACCAATTCGAGGAAAAATCTTAATCCTGTGCGAGCAAACGAAGCGAAGACAAACTCCTTCGTCATGTGCCACCGAACAAGAAATCTTGTTCGGTCGAATGAGCTTTTCTTGGCCCATGTCTTCTTCGAATTCTAATTTGGTCGAACAGCTAATCATGTGTGGGCGCACAAATTCTTGTGCGGTCGTTTACCAAAATTGGGGCATTCTGTCTCCAAAATCAAATTTGTGCGACAGTTTAACAGAGCTCGATCGCACAAAGGCCCCTTTGTGCGATCGAACAAAAAAGGTTGTTCGGTCGCACAAAGCTGCATCTTCCATGACTCCACCAGTTCATCACTTTTCGGGCGCACGAACTTCTATTCGGTCGCACATCCCCTGTTTTGGCTCAATTCTACTTGTTTTCCATCCTATTTCACCATAATCACCTATGAATCACAAGATGGAAAGAAACTTATAAAAATCATACGAAAAGCTATAAAAAATATGAAAAAGCATAATAAACTAACATGAAATCCTAAGCTAAGAACGACATAAATGTCGCTCATCAAACTCCCCCAAGCTAGGCGTTTGCTAGTCTCTAGCAAACTAAGCACGAAATAGGGAAGAATGAGCAATTATTCAAATTCTAAAAACTACAAAAACAAGAACTACAAGAATATACATCCTAACTCACTTTCGTAGGAATCACGGTTGCATTTAAGCGCATGCAACAAGCTCTTTAAACCCCACAATCGCTCATGAGGGCGACTGGGATCTCGCAAGGGTTTCCAAAGAGAATCACCCATAAATCTTCCAAAAATTTGAATCAAGGAAAGAACTAAAATGAAAAACAAACCAAGAAAAGGAAAGAAAAGAAAGAAGAAAGAAAAGAAAAAGAAAGAGAGGAAAAGAAAATAAAAATGAAAGAAAAATGAAAAATGAAACTACAAAATTCAAGAAAAGGGCCTTTATTATGGAACGAGCACAAAAGAATGCTAATATTATTAACCAAATAAACGAATGCACGCTAACCAATGTCCTAAGTCGAGTAAAAGATTCAAATGCCAAGCAAAGAGAACTAAGGGTAAACACTTATCAATTCCCCTTCAACCGAGCATACCACCTCAAATCTCTAGATTCCATCCACCCTTAAGAATAGTTTCTCATGACGCCGCGAAGGCGCTGGAAAAAAAGATTTGCAAAGGAGAAGAGAAGGTTACCCGACATCTTAGCATGAAAATCTCATTCCATAAATTTGACCAATTCCTCCCTCCACCGACAAAGACTCAACTCAAAAGGGTCAAGAGGACTTTTTAGGGTGTAACTTAGGCTAGGGGTAAGGTGTGGAACAAATTTGGTAATTGGTGCTCATACCTAAAGTGAAGCGTAATGAATGAACTCAACTCAAGCAAATCGAACCAAAACAAACTCATACCACTTATTTGGGGTACCCCCAAGCTTATTCAACAACAAAACTAAACTAAAACTCTTTTTGCACTTTTTTGGATTTGATTTTCTCTTTTTTTTTGTGTTTCAATTGAAACTTTTCTCATTGCCTTGTTTTTCTCTATTTTTGGCTTTTTCACAACTTTCCTTTCTCTTTTTGCATATGCATCATTTATTCACTATATAAAACATAAATTCCAAATCTTGCCATTCAATACCAACAACAATCATTCCTCAACTTTGCATAATCATTCATAACCACCAAGCATCATAACTCAAAGCTTCACTATCACTTCTAAGGGTGAAAATAAAACAAAGGCTATTAGGCTTGTAATGTGCTTATAAGAAATTAAGGGGAAAGGCTCAAATGGCTAGCAAGGGGGCAAATGCAAACAAAAAAATCAATGAAAAATAAAAAATAAAGATGTCCTAATCTAAAAAGAAAAATAGTCACCGAAAGAAATGCCTTTATCGTCCCCTAAAGTAGTTCGGTCGCGGTCTTGGGAAGGAAAAACTCAAATTCGGGAGATAAGTAAGTCAATGCCAAGGATCCATGCCACTAAATATATGTATACAATGTGTTTGGGCTAATGTGAACATGATCCTCACCAATGGCATCAAATACTACTCTCTCCGGTTTCAATTCACTAGAGAGATCGACACCGTCTTACCACAAACCAAGGGTTCAAGACTCATGCTACCCAAAGTTCTAACCGACTTTCTTAGCACCTAAATCCTAGATTCGACCCAAGACATTGAAAACCGTGCAAACATCTACCTAATAAAAGCATTCTAACCTACAAATTCCAATTTTATTTGCCCAAATCAAGAATAATGCCTAAGAAATCTAGAAAAACTTGCCTTGACAAAAGGAAAGGAAAACAAAGAAAAAGGAAAGAAAAGAAGAAATCACAACAAAAGGAAAACAAAAGAAAACAAAAGAAAACAAAAGGAAATAAAAGAAAATAAAAGAAACTAAAATCAAACTAAAATCCAACTAAAAACAAAGAAACTAATATATACAATTGCACACAAGGTATTATTTCAAAGATATGAGCATCACAAATAGGCAACTACACAACAATACTCCCCCCCAAGCTTGAATCAGGCCATGTCCTCAAGGCCTAAAACAAAACTAGGAAGGGCACAGCTACCCATCCAACCAAATGCCCCATATGAAATATGTCCGTCCCAAAGAATGCATGTGAGATAGAAGGATATTACCGGATATGCCGTGGGAGCAAGTCCCGTAAGAACTGGTAAAAACCGAACAAACTCACCGAAAAATCGACGAACAAGGCAATGGTGGAAAGCGTGAACCCACCTCAAAGAAACCATACCAAAAGTAACACTCAAAAACAACCAAGAAAAGATGTTAGTAGACAAGGCCAAATGGCCAAAAAAAACTCAAAACTATCATAAACTCATCATATATATACAACCACACGAAGTGGCAAGAAGATCAACAACATCAACAATCAGCAAAGGGTCCTCATAGCAAACCCCCACGTCACACTTCTCCCCCAAAGCAAAATACAAGCATACCATCACAATACAAGCTAAATCAGTTTTGTGCGACCGTTTAACAGAGCTCGATCGCACAAAGGGGGTTTTGTGCGATCGAACGAAAAGTTGTTCGGTCGCACAAAACCTGATTTTGCACAAATAAGGCAAGCTTCCCCTTTAAAATGAAAACAAAGCTAATAAAGGAAGATTAATGCACAAAATCAAACAAAAACTAAAACTAAAAGTTAGACAACCGGGTTGCCTCCCGGGTAGCGCTCGTTTAACGTCATTAGCTTGACGAATCCCCCCAAAACCTCATGGGGGGTCAAAGACAACCAACTTTGGGTCATCACTAGTCAACAAGATCTTCTTTGCCCCTTTGGGCACAAACAACTTACCAAAACCACAACTCATGGAATGGGGGCCAAACCAATTCTTCTTAGGCTTAGGATCGCCTTGCTTAGATGTCTTGCTCATGCATTTGTTACCATTGATTGCCGGAGTGTGTGCTCCCACATCATCAAGATCCATCCCGAATGCGTCGGGAGTGGTGATGACGTCATCAAAGGAGTCACCTAACACCAAAGAGCTCTCATGCACATTCTTCTTGACTTTCCTATCAATCTCAACATCACACTTAGAAACACAAGGATTGTTAGGAGAATTAGCACAAGAGTAATGGTGCTTTTAAACAAGCAATAGTGTCAATTTTCATGCAACTTCTCATTTTAGAGCAACATTGATCATCAATAGCAAGCTTGAAACTAGCCTTGGCGTCTCCCACTTTCAAAGTGATAAGGCCACCTTGAACATCGATGAGAGCACCCGCCGTAGCCAAGAATGGCCTCCCTAAGATGATAGGGGTATGCGCGTCCTCATCGATGTCCAAGACAATGAAGTCAACGAGGAAAGTCAACTTCCCTATCACAAGGGGAACATCATCAACCCTACCCAAGGGGAACATAACCGAGCGATCGGCTAATTGCAAAGACATGGGGGTAGGGGTGAGATCGCCTAGACTTAGTTTCTCATAAATTTTGTACGGCAAAATACTTACGCTCGCCCCCAAATCACATAGAGAGTTGTCAAATTTCAGCTCTTGGATGATACAAGGAATCGAGAAGCTCCCGGGATCCTTGAGCTTTGGGGGGAAAGGGCTCAAAATCAAAGCACTACAATGCTCCGTTAGGTGCACGGTTTCATTGGTGCCATAAGTCCTTTTGCCGCTCAAAATGTCTCTCATAAACCGAGAATAATGTGGTATTTGCTTAAGCGCCTCGGTGAAAGACAATGACACCTATAGCTTGCTAATTGTTTCCCAAAACTTATGGAATTGATCATCTAGCTTTTTTCCAGCAATCCTTTGAGGGTAGAAGGGAGGAGGTATTGGGAGAGGAGGAAGAGTAGTCTCCGTCGACTTAACACCATCACTCACGTCATCGCCATGAGACTTCTCTTCCGCCACATCACAGTCCGGAGACTCATTTCCCTTAGAGTCCTCACCCCTAGAGCAAGGAGCTGTTAGGTTATGATACATATGACAAAACATAAATCATGCGGAAAACCTTAATGCCAGGAAACATATTATTTACACATAATCAGTTAGCATAATTTAGGTGCATACACTTTGTAGCGTGCCCTCCCTAGCTGCGCCCGAACCGAACAAGAACAAGTCTTTAGGACTCCAAGTGTCGTCCCTCCGTAGATAGTCCACAGCACGTCCGGATCCGCCTTAAGATTGACCAACTAGAATTGCCCTTAAGAGACTATAATTTTTGGCTATTTATGGGCAAGAATGTGACTGATTTTTCTGCTCAAAAATCACTATTTTAATTGTATGAATACTTGTTAAAACTCGCGTATAAATTTATGACCCTAGGTATATATTTATAGAACCATGGAAAAGGATTTCGAATCCCGTTAGAATACTAATTAATTAATTAGAATCCTTTTAGAACTCTAAATAATTAATTTTATCTTTTAGGATTAGGATTTAATCATAGCACGAATTCTGATAGCTTTAGGATTCGTATAGCACGCACACGAGCACGAGCACCGCACTCCCATGCGCAAGCCTTGCGGCCCACGATGAGCGCTCGACGCACAGGCCCACTGCCCGCATCCCATTTGTTTGATCCGTGCGCGCGCGCCAAGCCTTGGCTAGGCCTGGCCTTGCGCTGGGTCTGGTCGAGGCCTTGGCGTGTTTGCTTGATGCGTGTGGCTTGCTGGGCGACGGCCTGGCTTCGTGCTGGGCCTTCGTCTAGCAAGCCTCGTCCGATGCTAATTCGTACAATACGCTTCCGATTACATTCCCGATTCCGGAATTCATTTCCGATACGAACAATATTTAACATTTCCGATTCCGGAATTAATTTCCGTTTCGAACAAATATTTAATATTTCCGTTTCCGGAATTATTTTCGATTCCGATAATATTTCCGATTCTGACAATATTTCCGTTTCCGGCAATATTTCCGATTCCAGCAATATTTCCATTTCCGATAATATTTTCCGATACGTACCATGTTTCCGTTTCCGGCAACATCTACGACTTGGTCAATATTTATATTTCCGATACGATCCATATTTCCGTTTCTGGCAATATCATCGTTTCCCGAGTATTCATTTACTTGCCTTTGACGATCTCAGCTCCCATTGAAACCAAGATCCGTCGATTCCGAATATCCATAGATGGAATATTTAATACCATTAAATACTTGATCCGTTTACGTACTATTTGTGTGACCCTACGGGTTCAGCAAAGAGTAAGCTGTGGATTAATATCATTAATTCCACTTGAACTGAAGCGGCCTCTAGCTAGGCATTCAGCTCCTCTCATTGAATTATTAACTTGTTAATTAATACTGAACCGCATTTATTGACTTAACTTTAAATGCATACTTGGACCAAGGGCATTATTTCCTCCAGTCTCCCACTTGTTCTTAGGGACAAGTGTGCATTTCCAAATTCCTTTGTCGCTCGATGCTTGCTCTTGAACATAAGGTAAGAGTTGTCATCCTTATTATGTCTAGAGGTGTTTCTCGGGTTCAGAGTTCAACTGATCAAATAAACAGATAATCATAGCCTATGATTCATCTGAGCACGGCCATGAATTTTACAGTTTCTAGCTCTCCGAGTGGCCTTGTACAACTTTTAGCATCTCATCCCGATTTATGGGAGGACAATCCCAATCTTGCGATCTTGAGATTAGACTTCGTTTGATAGGTGATTACCTGAGCGTTGCCTATATGGCCTCCTTTTACGGTGCGTCGGTTGACAACGTCAAAGTAACCAGTTCTCAAACAAGTAATCTCAAATCACTCAGGTATTGAGGATTAGTGTCTAATAATTTTAATGAAATTTACTTATGACAAATTTTCATCTCTTACAGGAAAGTTTCATAGGTCTGTCCGATACTAGTCTTCCCAAAGTAAGTATCTATGCAAATGATTACGACATTGCCATGTCCACATAGTTCAAGAAACAGAACTACTAGTCATCTTGCATTCTATTCGTCTAACGTTTTCTATGCGTTCATCTTTATAGAAAACTCCGACCAGGGACCATTTTCAACTTTTGACATTCAAGTTCACTTGATAGACATTTTTTAGTCATAGGACTGGTCCTGACAGTCTACCTTGAATATATTGTCAAATTTGAAGGGACTCATCATTTAATAAATCACAAATTAAATGGAAAAATGAATTTTATTCATTTATTGTGAATGATTAACCAATAATGTTTTACAAAGTATTAAACTCTAAAACTTTAAAACATTAAACAAGGACATCAAAGCCATTCTCCAATATGCTTGATTCCCATGGCTGCAGTGTGCGAGTTGTGCTTCGCATGCGGCAGAGGTTTAGTCAATGGATCTGAGATGTTGTCATCAGTTCCAATCTTGCTTATCTCGACTTCTTTTCTTTCAACGAACTCTCGTAGGAGGTGAAATCTACGAAGTACATGCTTGACTCTTTGGTGGTGTCTATGCTCCTTTGCCTGTGCAATAGCTCCGTTATTATCACAATATAGGGCTATTGGTCCTTTAATGGAGGGGACTACACCAAGTTCACCTATGAACTTCCTTAGCCATATAGCTTCCTTTGCTGCTTCATGTGCAGCAATATACTCCGCTTCAGTTGTAGAATCCGCAATGGTGCTTTGCTTAGCACTTTTCCAACTTACTGCACCTCTGTTGAGGCAAAAGACAAACCCAGACTGTGATCTGAAATCATCCTAGTCGGTTTGGAAACTTGCGTCCGTATAGCCTTTAAATATTTATTCATCATCTCCACCATAGACCAGGAAGTCATCTTTGTGCCTTTTCAGGTACTTCAGAATATTCTTGGCAGCAGTCCAATGTGCCTCTCCTGGGTCTGACTGGTATCTGCTCGTAGCACTGAGTGCATATGCAACATCCGGGCGTGTACATATCATAGCATACATTATTGAACCAATCAATGATGCATATGGAATCCCACTCATTCGTCTACGCTCATCAAGTGTTTTTGGGCACTGAGTCTTGCTTAGAGTCATTCCATGAGACATGGGTAGGTAGCCTCGCTTGGAGTTTGCCATCTTGAACCTTTCAAGCACCTTATTGATATAAGTGCTTTGACTAAGTCCAATCATCTTTTTAGATCTATCTCTGTAAATCTTGATGCCCAATATGTACTGCGCTTCTCCTAGATCCTTCATCGAAAAACATTTCCCAAGCCAAATCTTGACAAAGTTCAACATAGGAATGTCATTTCTGATAAGTAATATGTCGTCGACAAATAGTACTAGAAAAGAAATTTTGCTCCCACTGACCTTCTTGTATACACAAGATTCGTCTGCGTTCTTGATGAAACCAAAGTCACTGACTGCTTCATCAAAACGTATATTCCAGCTCCTTGATGCACGTAGATTGATTTCTTTAGCTTGCATACCTTTTTAGCATTCTTTGGATCCTCAAAACCCTCAGGCTGTGTCATAAACACAGTTTCTGTTAAAACGCCGTTTAAGAAAGCGGTTTTGACATCCATCTGCCATATTTCGTAATTGTAATATGCAGCGATTGCTGACATTATCCGAATAGACTTTAGCATTGCAACTGGTGAAAAGGTTTCATCGTAATCCACACCGTGGACTTGCCTGTAACCTTTTGCAACCAATCTAGCTTTGAAAACTTCAAGTTTTCCATCCTTGTCTTTTTTCAGTTTGAAAACCCATTTTCTTCCTATGGCTTGGTAGCCATCTAGCAAATCGACCAAATCCCAAACTTGGTTTTCTTACATGGAGTCTAATTCAGATTGCATGGCTTCTTGCCATTGCTTGGAGCTAGGGCTCGTCATAGCTTGTTTTTAAGTCGCTGGTTCATCACTTTCAAGTAATAGAACGTCATAGCTCTCGTTCGTCAAAATACCTAAGTATCTTTCCGGTTGAGATTTATATCTTTGCGATCTACGCGGGCTTACATTTCTAGATGGTCCATGATTCTCACCAGATACTTCTAAAGATCTCTGAGTTTCATCCTGAATGTCATCTTGAGCATTCTCTAGATTTTGTTGTTCGACTCGAATTTCTTCGAGGTCTACTTTTCTCCCACTTGTCATTTTGGAAAAGTGATCCTTTTCCAAAAAGATACCATCTCGAGCAACAAACACCATGTTCTCAGATGTATTGTAGAAGTAATACCCCTTTTTTTCCTTTGGATAGCCCACAAGGATACATTTGTCAGATTTTGGATGAAGTTTGTCTGAAATTAATCGTTTGACGTATACTTCACATCCCCAAATCTTAAGAAAAGACACATTTGGAGGCTTTCCAAACCATAACTCATATGGAGTCTTTTCAACATCTTTAGACGGAGCTCTATTTATAGTGAGTGCAGCTGTATTTAGTGCATGTCCCCAAAATTCTATTGGAAGTTCGGCCTGACCCATCATTGATCTAACCATGTCTAGCAAGGTTCTGTTCCTCCGTTCGGACACACCGTTCCATTGTGGTGTTCCAGGAGGAGTCAATTCTGATAGAATTCCACATTCTTTCAGATGGTCATCTAATTCATAGCTCAGATATTTACCGCCTCTATCAGACCGCAGTGCCTTAATCTTCTTGCTTAATTGATTCTCTACTTCACTCTGAAATTCCTTGAATTTGTCAAAGGATTCAGACTTATGCTTCATTAGGTAGACATAACCATATCTACTAAAGTCATCAGTGAAAGTGATAAAGTAGCTGAAACCACCTCTAGCATTTGTACTCATTGGTCCACATACATCTGTATGGATTAAACCCAATAGTTCAGTTGCTCTTTCTCCAACTTTAGAGAAAGGTTGCTTTGTCATTTTGCCAAGTAGACATGATTCACACTTACCATAATCCTCTAAGTCAAATGGTTCTAGAATTCCTTCCTTTTGAAGTCTTTCCATGCGTTTCAAGTTAATATGGCCTAATCGACAATGCGACTGATAGGTGAGATCTGAATCATCCTTTTTGGCCTTTTTGGTATTTATGTTATAAACTTGTTTGTCGTGATCTAATAAATAAAGTCCATTGACTAATCTAGCAGATCCATAAAACATCTCTTTAAAATAAAACGAACAACTATTGTCTTTTATTAAAAAGGAAAATCCCTTAGCATCTAAGCAAGAAACAGAAATGATGTTTTTAGTAAGACTTGGAACATGGAAACACTCTTCCAGTTCCAAAACTAGCCTAGAGGGCAACGACAAATAATAAGTTCCTACAGCTAATGCAACAATCCGTGCTCCATTTCCCACTCGTAGGTCGACTTCACCCTTGCTTAACCTTCTACTTCTTCTTAGTCCCTGTGAATTGGAACATAAGTGTGAGCCACAACCTGTATCCAATACCCAAGAAGTTGAATTAGCAAGTATACAGTCTATAACGAAAATACCTGAAGATGGAACGACTGTTCCGTTCTTCTGATCTTCCTTTAGCTTCAAGCAATCTCTCTTCCAATGCCCCTTCTTCTTGCAATAGAAGCATTCAGATTCAGAAGTGGGTTGGCTCACCTTCTTCTTTTCAGATTTGGTGCCGCCTGGCTGCTTAGTCTGGCTGGCTTTGTTGCCACCTTTCTTAGCATTCCTCTTCTTTCCATATTTCTCGAACTTGCCCCCACGCACCATAAGCACATCTTGCTTATCACTTTTGAGCGTCTTTTCAGAGGTCTTCAACATACCGTGAAGCTCAGTGAGCGTTTTATCCAGACTATTCATATTGTAGTTCAGCTTGAAATGATCATACCCGCTATGAAGAGAATGGAGGATGGTGTCTACAGCCATTTCATGAGAGAACTACTGGTCCAGCCGACTCATATTCTCAATGAGTCCAATCATTTTGAGAACATGTGGACTTACGGGCTCGCCTTTCTTAAGCTTGGTCTCAAGAATTTGCCTATGAGTCTCGAATCTTTCGACCCGAGCCAGATCTTGGAACATGTTCTTTAACTCACTTATGATCATGAAAACATCTGAGTTGATGAACGTTTTCTATAGATCTGACTCATGGTTGCAAGCATTAGACATTTCACATCATTGTTGGCATCAATCCAACGATTGAGGGCTGCCTGAGTGACCCCGTCGCCCGCGGCTTCGAGCATCGCCTCTTCCAGGACATACTCCTTTTCTTCCTGCATAAGAACTATTTGCAAGTTCCTTTGCCAGTCAAGGAAGTTTTTCCCGTTCAACTTCTCCTTTTCGAGAATTGATCGAATGTTGAATGAATTGTTGTTTGCCATAGTTAAAACTACAATTGAAAAAGAATAAATAAATAAATAATCATTCACAGTTTCTCTTAATAAACTCAAATTCTAGCATACATGCATAATTTAATGTTCATTAAGCATTTTATTCAAGTTATGTGTTCCGGCAGGTGTGAATAAAATGATTCCAAGACCCTAAAAACCATTGAAGAATTAAGCACATTTTTTATTTTGACTCAATTCTAAAATCTTTTAGGTAAACAAAAGCCTTTTGCTAATAGTCTAGAAACTACTCTTGGTTGATAGGTACGTTTAAGAACTTATTAGGTAAACCTATCGATTTTTCGACGACATAAAAGGACTCCTTACTTATATCGTTGAGTTTCACCAAAACTAACATGTAATCACAATTGTTTGTGTACCTTACCCCTTTAGAACCAATAAGTAACACCTCGCTATGGCGGAAAACTTTTACTAAGATTGATGTAAAGGTTATCCAAGTAAGTGTTATTTTGGCATGGCACCTTTTAACTCAATTTTTATGTTTGGAACTTAAGGCTCTTACTATGTTGGTTAGATTTTAAGTGAACTAAAATCCTTAATCATGCAACATAATCAAGCCACAATCTCATGCATATTTAAGACATATTTAAAAGAAATAAATAACTTAAAGCATGCATAAGATAAATGTGATCTAGTATGGCCCGACTTCATCTTGAAGCTTCAACTTCAAAGTCCGTCTTGAAAATGGATTGGAAACTCCGTCTTGAATTTCTCCGTGGGAGGCGCCATTTTCTTCAAATAGGATCAGCTATAATTAAACTAATTACAACTATTTGATGGTACGCAGACCATATTTGAATTGAAAAAACAAACTTTGGTGCATTAGACCAATTACATTCAAATTAATGGTACGCAGACCATATTTTCTATCATATTTGGGCCATACTAGTCACTTCATAACCTGCAAAACAGTACATATACAATATATACCATTCACCCATTCATTATCATGAATGACCCACATAGCTGGTTAGTAAAACACATTGTATGCATCACATAAATATTTGCAGCAATTAATCAAGGGCACCAATAATCTACCAATTATTCAGTCCTTATTAATTCTAATCAAGTTGTTTAACCTTAAAGGATTTGTAGACCTAATCAAGAGTTTATGACTAAAGGCTCCCACTTAAACTAATAACTTTATATGCTTTACTAATTTTAAACATAAAAATGTATTTCTAGTCTAACCGGAAACATACAAGTTTAATTAAAATTTAAAGCTCATATAAAATTATAATCGAATCCATTTATTTATTTTATTTTTCAGTTGAATTAAATAAATTTAAATTAATTCAAGGTTTAATTTTAGTAAAATAATTAGTATAAATTAAAATTTATAATAATTATAATATTCAAAATTAAAATCCGAGAAAACAATTTAAATTATTAATTTTAAAATTAATTAAAATTATTTCCGAACTGAAAATTCAAATTAAAATTCAAAACGACTCAATCGTAACACGACGAGGCACTTGGGCTTGCGCCAAAGCCCCATCGAGTGCACGTCTGATCGCACGGCCACGACACAATTCAGCAGCAACTACACGCAAGGGATGCACCACTCGCTAGGCGCGAGCAATCTCTCGTTGCGAGGCAGCGCTCGTTGGTGCGCGGAGCAGTGCTCGCTGGGCGACCCAGCTTGCGCTCTCCCGCGCGCGCGCCTCGACTTGTGCCACGCCCCATCGCCCACCGCCCATGCACACAACACACACGCCCAGGCAGCCTTGCCTCGCGCGCGCGCCATGCTTGGTTGCTCGCTGCATTCGTACCGCACGGGCGACGAGCTCCCTTGCTCGTCGTCGCGTGCCCGCACTATACAACACGTAGCTTCCATTGCTTTGTGCGTGCAATATTTATGGGCGTTTTTAAAAAAAAAAAAAAAATTTTAATTCAAAATTAATGACAAATTAATAAAACATATTAATTTCATAATTTTAGGGCGAAAAAATCAAAAATTTATTAATCAATTAATTTCCGATTAACATGGATTCAAATCTAGGTCATAAAAATTTAAAATTTACGGATTTTTCATGAAATACCCCCGAATTATGGCGTAATTCACCAAATGCCCCTCGACTTTCAGAAATTCACCAAATGCCCCTCACAAATGACTTAATACCCAAAATACCCTTACTAATGACGCGCCGTTAGTCCTCCGTTAGCCTAATTTTTAAATTCACCAAATACCCCTATTTTATTACTTATTTCATATAATACCCCTATTCTGAAACTTAATTCACCAAATACACATAACTTAAAATTACCCATTTTGATGCTCAGCGGCTAGTTTTTATGTTTGAAAATTAGCCGTTGCTTATTGTTTGCTTATAAAAACCCCTTTTCTGACTATTTATTGTAGTTTTTCTATTGTTTTGTTAATTTCATATCATTTTTGTCATGAGTTTTCTTTCAAAATCATCATCCACACCCATGAATCCACATATGTAAGAGTCCCAAACAATTTCTAATATTATGGGAGGAAATTTCCATCTGAGTCTCCGATACAACACTCAGTAAGTTTCAATTATGATCCAATAAGTTCAGGCCTCATCCAGTAAAGACAATGCACTTTAGCTGAGCAAAAGGCCAAAAAACCCCATTTTCAAAGGGATCTTATGTAAGTGAAGCTAAAGTAATCAATCTAAAGCTAACACCTTAATTTTCTTATTGTCCGAATGGTAAAGAAACTAAGAAATCAAGTTCAATAACACATACATTTTTATCACAACCTCGATTTCAACTTGGATTCATGATGTGAAAATATTGAGTTTGGAGGCAAATCTTTGTGCCAAGATTCATGTTTTTTCACTAGTTCATGAGCTTTGGAACATACCTTAGTTTCATTTTTTTTCTTGTTCCCTCAAATCCAAAAATAGACATTTGTCCATAAATCTGACCATGTCAATAGGACCTAGCTCAAAACAAAAGTGGGAAAACCTTTATGCCTCGACTGTAAGGTTGAGAGAAAGTTAGGAGATTGAAGAAAGATGTTTGGAGGCAGTAGAGACAGGAGACAAAAGGGAGTTAACGTTAAATATGTGGCATGGAAGCAATAGAAGCCGAGGTAGCTGGAACATATGCGTTAGAATAAAATTAATAAGAGCTTTATTTTTAATCTGTTTGCATATGTTAAAGATATTTCCCATATTGAAAAAGGAATACCTTCCGATTGTGTGGTAAATATAATTAATTGGTCACATAAAGAATAAGGTACAAAAGAAGTAGCTATTTTCTTGAAGAGTTGCGACGTTTTGAGGTGTTTTTAGGAGTGTTTTCTGTTTTAGTGTTGTACCGGAGCTTCAGATTGAGTGTTGTATCAGATATTCGGATGTCAAATTTTCTCCCATGATAACAAAATTTATTTGGGACTCTTACATATGTGGACTCATTGGGTGTGGATGATGATTTTGAAAGAAAACTCATGACAAAAATGATATGAAATTAACAAAATAATAGGAAAACTACAATAAACCGTCAGAAAAAGAGTATTTATAAGCAAACAATAAGCAACGGCTAATTTTCAAACACAAAAACTAGTCGTTGAGCATCAAAATGAGTAATTTTAAGTTATTGGTATTTGGTGAATTAAGTTTCTGAATAAGGGAATTTGGTGAAATAAGTATTAAAATAGGGGTATTTGGTGAATTTGAAAATTAGGTTAACGGAGGACTAACGGCGCATTATTAGTAAGGGTATTTTGGGTATTAAGTCATTTGTGAGGGGCATTTGGTGAATTTCTGAAAGTCGAGGGGCATTTGGTGAATTACGCCAAAATTCGGGGGTATTTCATGAAAAATCCGTAAAATTTAACATAAATTAACAATTTTTATGGTGGTTTTTAATCATGGATACCTAATTAAATTATTAATTAATTATGAAAAACAAATCAATTCTAAATTATTCGAATTTCAACAAATTAATCATAATTACAACGGATTTTTCATGAAATAACCCCGAGGTTTGCGTTAATGCACCAAATACCCCTAATGTTTCCAGAATGCACCAAATACCCCCGACGTTTAAAACAATAACACAAAATGCCCTCAATGAGCATTTTCCGTCAATGCCGTTAACTTTTCCGTTAACTCTTTAACTTTAATTTTTTTTTTTCCCCTTTTCACTCTTTCTCCTTCCCAGAAAGTGTTTCTCTTCCAACTCTCCATTGATGCTGCCATCTTGATTGAAAATTTCTACAACCCAATTCCAAAACCTACCAATTAAAGTAACAGTTCCCATCTTTTGTCATTCTAATCATCAAATTCATACCAAACCCAGTAAAAATTATCCCTAGAAATTAAGAAAAAAGGCAAATAAATAAAATTCTTAAAAAATCCCCAAGAACACCGATTTGAACTCCTTGTCAAAAATCAGATGGTCTCTCTCCTCTTTTCACAATTATGCTATCGTTTTCTGTTTGATTTTTGAAATGCAATCTGTTCCGATAATCGGAAATCTAAACAACAATGACGACAACTACTTCATCACCAGTTCTTAGCAACAATGGCTCTGAAATTAGTGCTAACACCGGCATACCCACTCCCCCTCCGCCGTGTGCGACACCTTCGGCAGCCGTAAAAAGTCTTGGCCTTCCGAAACCTCAGGTAATCAGCACCACCACCACCCTCCTGATAATCAACACCATTAATCCTCTGATAATCACCACCACCACCCTCCTTGTCTTCACCGCCTTCGCCGCCTTCAATAGCCGCCGCAGACTCCATATAACTCCGTCCTTATCGATCAAAGCCACCCCGATTCGCCTCCTCGAATGTTACTAGAACAATCCCCCTTTCTTCCATCTTCGAAAATCCAGATTAATGTAAACGCCCAAAAAATTAAATGGGGGAAAATTGAAAAAAAAATAAAAAATCAATTCTCCAAACAAGCCACATCAACAAAATCAATTGAATAACAAACGAATCTTGAAAATAAAAGGGGTCTAATTTGCAAAACAGGAACGAATTTGAAAGGTGATGATGTGATGACAATGGATGGAGTAGCAGAAGTGAAGACGAGCAGTAGAAGTGAAAAGAAAACCAACCAAAGTTTTATTTTTATTTTTATTTTTAGATAAAAGTTAATTAAATTTTTTTGGGGTTTAATTAATATAATTAAATGTTAATATTAGGATTAGTAGAGAAAATGGTTGAGTAAGGGCAAAAAAGTAAATTCATGCTAACGGAGACTTAACGGAATGGACGGAAAATGCTCGTTAAGGGTATTTTGTGTTATTGTTTTAAACCTCGTGGGTATTTGGTGCATTTTGGAAACATTAGGGGTATTTGGTGCATTAACACAAACCTCGGGTCATTTCATGAAAAATCCGTAATTACAAATTAGGTTGTATAATTAACAAGTCTAGGCATTCAAAGTTGTTAAACATATACTGTAGGTCAATCAAAAACTCAAGATTTATCAACAAGAATTGCAAATATTCAATTTAACATCTTAAATTTACAAACTTTTGCGTTCGAAAAACTAAAACCTCCGAAAAGTCATAGTTAGGCTTCGAATTTGGGAATTCTGGGTTCGGCCGAAAAAGAAGTATTTTTGTCAATATTTTAGAATGCCTTTTACATGCGGAATTGACACAAAAATCACTCGATTTGGATGAGTAACAAATAAAATGCCGAAAAACTGCGTACACATAATTAAATAAACGCAATTTGCAATTAATTAACAATTACAAAAATTAATCACCCCTTTTAATTCTTTGCAAATTTGTATGTTATGCAATTTAGATTATGTAAATAATAAGAGGCTCGTGATACCACTGTTAGGTTATGATACATATGACAAAACATAAATCACGCGGAAAACCTTAATGCCAGGAAACATATTATTTACACATAATCAGTTAGCATAATTTAGGTGCATACACCTTGTAGCGTGCCCTCCCTATCTGCGCCCGAACCGAACAAGAACAAGTCTTTAGGACTCCAAGTGTCGTCCCTCCGTAGATAGTCCACAACACGTCCGGATCCGCCTTAAGATTGACCAACTAGAATCACCCTTAAGGTACTATAATTTTCGGCTATTTATGGGCAAGAATGTGACTGATTTTTCTGCTAAAAAATCACTATTTTAATTGTATGAATACTTGTTAAAACTCGCGTATAAATTTATGACCCTAGGCATATATTTATAGAACCATGGAAAAGGATTTCGAATCCTGTTAGAATACTAATTAATTAATTAGAATCCTTTTAGAACTCTAAATAATTAATTTTATCTTTTAGGATTAGGATTTAATCATAGCACGAATTCTGATAGCTTTAGGATTCATATAGCACGCACACGAGCACGAGCACAAGCACCGCACGCCCATGAGCAAGCCTTGCGGCCCATGCTGCCCGCAACCCATTTGTTTGATCCGTGCGCGCGCGCCAAGCCTTTGCTGGGCATGGCCTTGCGCTGGGCCTGGACGAGGCCTTGGCGTGTTTGCTTGATGCGTGTGGCTTGCTGGGTGACGGCCTGGCTTCGTGTTGGGCCTTCGTCTAGCAAGCCTCGTCCGATGCTAATTCGTACGATACGCTTCCGATTAAATTCCCGATCCCGGAATTCATTTCCGATACGAACAATATTTAACATTTCCGATTCCGGAATTAATTTCCGTTTCAAACAAATATTTAATATTTCCGTTTCCGGAATTATTTTCCGATTCCGATAATATTTCCGATTCTGACAATATTTCCGTTTCCGACAATATTTTCGATTCCGGCAATATTTCCATTTCCGATAATATTTTCTGATACGTACCATGTTTCCGTTTCCGGCAACATCTACGACTTGGATAATATTTATATTTCCGATACGATCCATATTTTCGTTTCCGGCAATATCATCGTTTCCGGAGTATTCATTTGCTTGCCTTTGACGATCACAGCTCCCACTGAAACCAAGATCCGTCGATTCCGAATATCCATAGATGGAGTATTTAATACCATTAAATACTTGATCCGTTTACGTACTATTTGTGTGATCCTACGGGTTCAGTAAAGAGTAAGCTGTGGATTAATATCATTAATTCCACTTTAACTGAAGCGGCCTCTAGCTAGGCATTCAGCTCACTTGATCTCACTGAATTATTAACTTCTTAATTAATACTGAACCGAATTTATTAGACTTAACATTAAACTCGTACTTGGACCAAAGGCATTATTTCCTTCAGGAGCATCATCAAGCTTAGCACCATCATCTAGAATCATCCCACTTCTAGTTAAAACCGAATACATTTTCTTAGGAGCTTGACCTTGGGGTGGGAGACTAGTATGCACTTGTTGTTCTTTGATGGTTCTAGCTAGTTGTGCTAGTTGATCGAGTTTCAATCATTTTCAAGTGAGTGTTGGATTGCTTGAATCCATCCTCAAACTCAACATTCTTCTTGGCTTGCGCCCCCACGAACGACTACATGAGAGCCTCAAGGTTAGACTTGAGAGGCGGGAGTGGTGGAGGTGCATTGCCATAACCACTAAGGTTTTGTTGGAATTGATTGCCATAGGTCCTCAGTCCATTGAATCCGGGAGGTGGAAATTGAGAAACACCATATGGACCTCCCGAGTTCAACGGATAACCCCCACTAGAGGCACCCCTAAATTGCCCATAAGAATAGTTGTAACCCCGGCCCCTCCACCTTGATGGCTGGGATTATAACTACCTTGATTGTATTGGGCTTGATTTCTAATACCATGAGATTGACCATAGCGTGCTTGGACTTGATAGCCTTGCGCTCTATAGCCACCTCGGCCTTGACTATCATACCCACCTCCTTGGCCATAGCCTTGGTAGGATCCATACATAGGGGGCCCTTTAGGTGCTTGCCTAGCAAAGTTTTGATTATTGGGGTTATCATTTCTAGAACTCTCATTCAAGGCATGGGCATATTCCATATCAAAATCACCTTCACAAGAAGGGCCATAATCCACATAAGACACATTATGCACCAAAGGACAAGCATTGGGGAAATGACCAAAATCTTGAAAATTATCACAAAAGATGTGCCCTGAGGCATAGTGTCATAGGAACTAACCTTGCTCTTCCCCTTGGTGAGAAGAGTAAGCGAAGGCGGTGGAATAGTTGATGGCGATGGTGGTTGACTTGGTGTGCTCTCTAGCTTTTCCGATCTCGAGCTAAGCTTGTCAATAATCCGTGCTTGCTCCATAGCATATACCGACCCTTTAAAATCATCATTCTTACCCTTGCTATCATAGTTCCTTTTACCAACATGCCAAGCTTGATAATTTTGGACCACATCCTCAATTATCCCTTAGATTTGATCTTCGGTCTTGTTCATTATGGGACCACCCGCCCCCGCATCTAAACTCGTCGTAGAGGTCAGGCTCAACCCCAAATAGAAGGTTTGGAGTAGCAACCACTTAGGGATCCCATGGTGAGGGCATTCCCTTTGGTATTCTTTGAATCGGTCCCAAGCTTCAAAAAGCGATTCATCCTGCTTTTGCTCAAAGGATTGGATTTTGTGGCGATATTCCCCCGTCTTCCCATGAGAGTAGAACTTGCTCAAAAATGCGCTTGTCACTTCATTCCAAGTTCGAAGTGAATTTGGATTGACCTCCTTGTCAAGCCAATCGCTAGCTCGCCCTAGGAGAGGGAAACGGAATAGAGTCAACCGCACATAGTCCGAAGTCACACCATTGTGTTTGATTGTATCACAATAATGTTCGAATTGCTTTAGGTGCTCGTGTGGTGACTCGTTGCTCTCCCACAAAAAGGATGGCTTTGAACCAAGTTAATCAAAGCGGGTTTGATTTCGAAGTTATTAGCATTAGTTGTGGGAGCTTGGATACCACATGTTGCCTCAAATTCTCCCGGTATACCCAAATTCTTGACCGGGAGCGCCATGGTTTCAAAGGTTTGCTCACTTTCTTCTTGTTCCACGCCTACACTCAAGGATTCAAACCGGTTGTGGCTTGACGAGCGAGTTCGAACGCGCCTTAATCTCCTTAAAGTCCTCTCCAATTCAAGGTCAAGAGGGTGGAGAGACCTTTGACGTGATCGACCCCTATCAAGCATACAAACTCAAAGAAACATGTGAGCATTGCAAAGGGAAAAGAAAGCAAACAAGAATGCAATGTTTTTGTATTTTTCTAATGGTAAACTAGTCTCAACAAAACTCAATAACAACGACCGTATCCCCGGCAACGGCGCCATTTTGATAAGGCAATTTTCGCGTCGTTGCACGAATACCTCCTAATCAAACATAATTTATAAACTCCTAACTAACCGACTATATGGACTATAGCGGCAAATATAGGGATCGTCCCATAGAAACGGTGTGCATCGAGTCAAGATGTTAAGCTAATTTGGACAAAAGTTGGTTTGAATTAATTTCTAGGAAAACTAAGCTAATCAATCAACGAATTAAACAATATAGGGAAACGCTAGGGAATCGGGGATAGGCTAGGGAAATCGGGGGAAACGATCTAAACAATCAAGTAATCATGATGATGCAATGACTTAGTGCATAGGGGAATAGAATCGAATGACGTGCTCGCCACCTCTCGGATGGACCACGCGAAGCACCTAATCTATGAAGAGCTTTCGCCTAATCCTAAACTAGGTAACTTGCATATAGGAACCACTATTCACTTGCATAAAATAGGATCACAATGTCTTGCCAAACCTAAACTATGCATTCCAATCAATTCTAATCAACTAGCATTTCCAACTACTACTCAATTAGTCATGGATATCCTATCACCAAATCAAATTTAATTACATCAATCAATCAACATTCAACCATCAATTTCCCCTAATTAAGCCCCTGGATTCTCCCCTATCCCTAACCTAAATCTACTCACTACACATGCTTGAAATTAGGAAATTCATGAATTCTAGGCAAGAAATCATGTAATTGAAAGAGTAGAAGGTAGGAATCAAGAAGTTGAGCATTCAATTGCAAAATCAAAAGAGAATTGAGAATTAATAAAACTAAAATCAAAGCAAAGAGGAATTCAAGAATTAAAGAAGAATTAAAGAACAATAGCAAAATAGCAAGAACAAAGAACTAAGGATTTGAATTAAAATTGCAAGAAATTGAAAGAGTAGAAGAAATTACAACTTGAAGCTTCAAAGCAATGGAGTTTCTCTATCTAGAAATGCTGAAAATGTAATTGGGAATTCTAAAAATGTAAATGTAAAAGTTAATGTTCTAAAATTAAAATGAAAAATCTATTTACAAGTTTCCCCAAATAGAAGCTTTAATTCAAAAATGTGCAGCCCGCGTCAGTGTTCGGTCGCACACACCCTTTGTGCGGTCTAACAGAGAAACCCAATTCGAGCAAACTCTTAATCCTGTGCGAGCAAACAAAGCGAAGACAAACTCCTTCGTCATGTGCGACCGAACAGGAAATCTTGTTCGGTCGAATGAGCTTTTCTTGGCCCATGTCTTCTTCGAATTCTAATTTGGTCGAACAGCTAATCATGTTTGGGCGCAGAAATTCTTGTGCGGTCGAACGAAATCATGTGCAGTCGTTTACCAAAATTGGGGCATTCTGTCTCCAAAATCCAATTTGTGCGACCGTTTAACAGAGCTCGATCGCACAAAGGGGCTGTTGTGCGATCGAACAAAAAGGGTTGTTCGGTCGCACAAAGCTGCATCTTCCATGAGTCCACCAGTTCATCACTGTTCGGGCGCACGAACTTCTGTTCGGTCGCACATCCCTTTGTTTTGGCTCAATTCTACTTGTTTTCCATCATATTTCACCATAATCACCTATAAAGCACAAGATGGAAAGAAACTTATAAAAATCATACGAAAAGCTATAAAAACTACTTCCTCCATTTTTTTATAATTGCACCATCTTAGTTTTAGCACTATTCGCTTATTCTTATATAGTTATTTTTTGTGATTTATATGTAAGGAAAAATATACTCATGTGGGATCTTGTTAGATTCGTATCGAAATATATTCTCAAATTATAAAATTTTTATGATTTTTAAAAATGTATAATGAGAGATATTAGTAGTTAAAATAGTGCATTGGCAAGCGTGAAATCCCAGATGGTGCAATTAAAAAAAATGGAGGAAGTATGAAAAAGCATAATAAACTAACATGAAATCCTAAGCTAAGAGCGACATAAATGTCGCTTATCAGAAAACAAAGACATTATAAAGTAAAAAGAACATATTAGAGGGAAAAACGAATTCAAACTAACAATAAAAAGAACAACAAATTGAAAAGAAAAGAACATTTTATAAATGATTATGAAAAATTATATTTTCAAAAATAAACGAAAAATAACTTGTAATAATAAAATGCAGTAGGCTTACTTTATAGATGTAGTTGCATTTTCTGGCTGCGAGTAACCGCGCTTGGAGTGCTAAAAGAGTGGAAAGAAAATAATATATTACTATGGATAAAAAGAACAAAAGAGTGAAAGAAAAGAACATTTAATTAAAGATTATGAAAAATTATATTTTGAAAAAGAAACGAAAAATAACTTGTAAGAATAAAATACAGTAGTCTTACTTCAGGAACATTGACCGAGTTTCCATTTCAGTATGCGACTCAACGGCAGTCGGATTCTTCAGTTCTAACGCTTGGAGACATTCGGTTTCCATCTTCAGCTCCTTTGTTTAAATCTTCCATATCTGATCTCACACTTTCAGGCTCTCTGTGTATTACAGAAAAAAGAAAAGAACGTGTGAGAAGGAACAATAGAACACTATGAGTAGACTTAAAGAACAAAAGTGTAATGAAAAAAAACATATAAGTAATATTAAAAGTAGGAAGATATTAAACTAAAGATAAAAAAGAACATAAAGAAGTATATGAAAGTAAAATTCTGAATAAAAGAAACAAAAGAGCACTAAAATAATTGTATAAAGATACAGAATTATTAAAAAGACCAAATTAAACGAATAAAAGAACACTCTGAATAATGAAAGAAATAGTCACATATTTATTATACATGTGTGTGTGAACTATTTTAAAAGAACGCATACTCAGTTTTTTCTATAGGTGGCTGTTGTTTGTCAGCATCATCTTTGTTGTCCCCAGAAATTGTCTCCAAATCACGTTCAGTTAAAGTTTTGTTTGCCACGGTTGCTTCCAAATTCATTTCCTCTTCATAGTCGTGTGCCTGAGGAGGAGGATTTGAAGCGGAAGCCATTCCAAGCTTCAAAGTCAAATCACCAAACACATTAGGCTGGGAAGGCGTATTCGGAGGTGTTAAACATGGTGTCAAATCTAATGAAACATCCTCAGATTCCTTTGTTTCCTTTCTTTCATTTCCCACTGTTGCCTTTCGTACTGCTTCATCAAACAGTATTGTGAAGTAGTCTGAGCTAAAAAATTCTTTGTCTTGACTGAGGATTGAACCAATCTCCTCGGTATTCTTTCCTTCTTGCTCCTCTTGTGTAGACTTTCCCTTCTCAAAATTAACTGGAATATCAGTTCCAGAGCATTTTGACCACATTTTTGCCATATTGAATGGCAGACTTTTTTTGACATCAATAGTAGTGTCAAAGAACTTTCTGGACAACGAAAATAAGTCGTTGAACTTGTTCATGACACTACTGAGTTCAATAGTGGTTTTAGTGAATTCAGCATGGAATTCCTGTTTAACAATAACAAAAATAAAGAACATCATTTAAGGACCGAATGACTAAAAAGAACATCCGAATGAAAAAAAGAACAAGAGAGGGTGTTGAAAGAACATGCATCAAGAGTTAAAAAAACATTCTTAAAGATCGAGAGAACTTGTTTAAAGAAATAAAAGAACATGTTTAAGTAACATGCTTAAACTTATAAAAGAACATGTTCAAGAATGTAAAAAACTAGTTGCATGAAAGAAAGAAGATCTTTAAAGAAAAAAGAACATGCTTAAATAACATGAATAAATTAACAAAAGAACATGTTGAAGAATGTAAAGAACTACTTTTTGATAAAAAGAACATAAACACAGAAAGAAAAAGAACATATTGAGGAAGAAAAAGAGAACATATTGAGGATGTAAAAGAACATTCGTGGTATGAAAAAGAACATTAGAACAAAAACGTTGAAAAAAATATGCAATTGTTGTGTTAAGTGTATTTAATTTTTACCTCAATTGTAGAAGGGACTTTTGCTTCCTCACTGGGGTGTGCCTCTTTCTGTGGCATATCCTTATAATCGCCAAGTTGAGTCACTGGTGCACCTTGATGTGATCCAAGCACATCATTTATGAACCAGGGTTGTTGGTGTTGCTGTTGGTGTTGCTGTTGGTGTTGCTGTTGTTGTTGCTGCTGTGGTTGTTTCTCTTGGTGTTGTTGTTGTTGATGTGGTTGTTGCAATGACTGTGGTTGTTGGTTTGCTGCTGGTTGTTGTGGTAGTTGAAGAAGAAGTTGTGGTGGTTGTTGTTGATTGAGTGCTTGTTGCTGTCTGAGCAGCTCGATCTCGTCCCTGTACTGTTGCAGCTCAGGTGGACCTTGAATTCGGTCAAGAATCACTCCATGTTCGAAGCCTATAGCATTGTCATTGCGTACCCTGCTGCTTATTATATTTCTTGTCCAGCAAGAAATTAGGGGGAAGTTCCTTGGAGGGTACTCTTCTATGATCTGCACCCGATCGAAATAACATACCTAATTTAACAAAAACAACATACTTTTTTGTTAGTTAGATGAAAAAGGAAGATAAAAGTAATATACAAAAGAGGGAAATGCTAGCTTAAGGATTGAAATTTACCATTAAAAATGGTAGTGGACCAGCAAACCATCTGCTACGGTCCCCATTCCAGTACTTAGCTGCCCCAACAAGGCTGGTGTAGGCATACTGGCACAAATTCAGATTCCTCACTTGCTCCAAGTCAACAGTGCTTGCTAGGAATCTGAAGTTTAGCTTTTGAAACAGAAAAATATAAAAGAAAAGAACATTAATTATGTTTTTAATAGAATAAGAAAATAGAATATTCAAAAGAAAAGAAAGGAACATTAAAGTTAGAGAAAAGAACAATGAAAACGAGGAAAAGAACATTGAATACAAATGAAAAGAACACAACTAAAATCCAAATAAAGGAAAGTACAACAATAGGACATTCAATGGAAAGAAAGGAATATCATACAGAGATAAAAGAACTGTGACAGACAATGAAAGAACATGGAATTCAACTAACAAATAAAAGAACAATAAAAATATTAATGAGCCACAAAAGAACATAAAACGCAAACAAAAGAACATTAATTAGAAAAAAAAGAATTTTGATTTATACCGCTATATTGGTAGTGGATTTAATGCAGGTGTTAACTGCAACCACTAGGAAAGATCTTTTCAAGTTATCATCAACTGGAGTCTCATCTTTGATCAGTTTTTCAATCATTGATTTCAATTTTGGACACCCAGACCTCACTTTCTAGTACGCCCAAAATTCAACAAAAACCCTCATGATTTCTGGATCATGTTCATCAGTCCTTCCACCACCGGAGCTCCTCCAATAGGTATACCGTATACCAGGTATACATCCTCTATGGTAATATCCAGAGAAGATTTTCCTAGATTCAAGGTCCGGCCAGACGAGTTGAAATTCTTAACCAACTAGTACGGGAATGGATTTTCGTTTTGTGGGATGTCAAGTTGCAGAAGAGATCCAAAGTCTAACTCCGTGATGGCTTGTTGTTTTCTTACATCAGCTTCTTCATTAGATGCAATTCCTCTCCAGAATCGCATCATCAATTGTGGAGTTTGCCTTAGATTCAGTTTCCTCTCTTCATCCTTTGGTTTGGCAACAGCCAAAGCATTTTCTTTCTTAACATCCACATCCTCCATGATCTCATCACCAACAACAATTTGTTTACCTTTTGTACCTCTCTGGAAAAAAGAACAAACATAAAAGAACATTTTTCAGGGTGTAAAAGAACATTATAACGAATAAAAAGAATAAATAAATAGAGAAATTCATTTACCTTCTCAATTACTCTTTTCCCCTTCTTCATTTCAGGTTGACTTTCCTCTTCTTCTTCACCTTCTTCTTCATCTTCTTCGTCTTCATAAACTTCCCTCACAACTACCTGATTATTTTTGCTACCCCTCTGAATGAAAAAAGAACATAAATGATAGTGTAAAGATCAACAGACAGGAAAAAAAAAAAAAAAAAAAAAAAACATTCTTTATATAAAACACAACAATTATCTTTATTATAAAAAAAGAAATAAAAAAAAAGAACATTAGTCAGTGTGTAAAAGAACATCATAAGGAAGAAAAAGAACAAATAAAAAGAGATATTCTTTTACCTTCTCAACTACTCTTTTTCCCTTCTTCATTACAGGTGCACTTTCCTCTTCTTCTTCACCTTCTTCTTCAGCTTCTTCATCTTCATAATCAGACTGAACTGCTAACTGTTTTCTTTTGCCACCTCTATAAATGAAAAAAGAACATAAATGTGGGTGTAAAGTACAACAAACAGAAAAAAAGAACATTTCTATATATAAAACATAATAATTATCCCTATTATAAAATAACATTTGAGGTAAATACAAATAGGGGAATTTGAAGTTTACCTTAGTTGCGGTGGTCTTTTTTAAAGTACCTCATCTCCCCTTCTTAGCAATTGGAGCAATTCTACTTCAACTTCTTGAACTTTTCAGCAGGAAACATGTTCTTCTTCCTGTGTGCATCATCCAATTCTTGCTTCACCTCTTTTTCCTTCAGCATTTGACCTCTGTTGACCAAAAGAAAAGAACATTAGTGGTAACCAAAAGAACATTAGAGAAAAATAAAAAGAACGCCATTTTTTATGATAAAGTTACCTTGTTCTTTTTCTGTTTGGTACTGTTTTCTTAAATTTCCCCTTTGATTTTTGAGGTTCCTCGCCAGCTTCTTGTCCATCTTTCTTTTTTTCATTTTCTAACACGGCAACTGTTTCCGTGTTTGTTCCATCTACTTCATCTTTCCTCTCAGGTTCTTCCTGCTCTTCAGGAACTCTTACCTCATCCTAATCCTCATCCTTTTCAGGTTCTTCCTGCTTCTCACGACCTTCGATTGTATTTTTTTGTTCTTTATCTTCCTTTTCTTTCTCAGCCATCTTTTTATGTTCTATCATTTCCAGCTTCTTTTCCTGTTCTATCAGTTTTCTTTGTAGTTCTTGCACCATCTTCTTTTGCTCTTGCAATGCTTTCCTTTGTATGGAAAGACTATTATAAAAAAAAAACACATTTTATGAAAAAAACTACAAAAAAACAAGTGCACAGTTCTCATCCTGCACACTTTTAGCAACACAGTTCTATTTTTTCAGATACTATATAAATAATGTTTGTCCTCCATAATCTGAATAATTCATCATTTCATAATTTTAGCAACACATTTTAGAGAGAGAAAGATGAGAGGTTTTATTTTCTCTCAATATAGGAGAGAATTTAAGACAGAGAAAGTGTGAAATGCGATTTCTACTTTGTTCTCTCTCTAACTTTTCGCTGTATTATTCTAGTTTTTTGAGAATAAGTAAATCAATGAGAGTAACAAATACAATTTTGATAATTTTCGTAGAAAAAAATTCGGAGCAGAGCATGAAATTCAAGAGGATTGTGATCAATTTCTGAAGATTTATGTTGATGTTGTTGATCAAGGTACGCTTATATGTTCCTTTTCTTATGTTCTTTTTAATAAGTGTTCTTTTACTGTGTGCTAACACTTTTATGTTTGTCATTTAAATATACATGGTTTGTTCTTTTAGTCGTTATAGGTTTTTCTTTTTATTCTTTAAAATACATTTAACAATAAGTAAAAAGAACACAATCTCATCAAATCTACACTGATTGATCTTTTAATTCTTCACTGATTGTTCTTTTAATGCCTAGTGTTCTTTTTAGTCTACATGGACTGTTCTTTTACTCTAGAATGGATTGTTCTTTTAAGTCAACGTTGATAGTTTTTTTAATTTTTAATGCTACTGTTCTTTTGAGTCTTCATTAGTTGTTCTTTTAATTTGCACGGATTGTTCTTTTAAGTTTTTATCAGACAGTTAAATAAAATACATTTTAAAAAAGAACATAGATCAAATTCATTAGATAAGAACAAAATTCCAGATCTAGTTTTAAGTTCGTCAAATAGTAAGGCAAATGAAAAGAACAGACACTAAATAAATAAAAGAACATAGATCTGTGTTACGTCTACATTGATTATTTTTTAAATTTTAATAGCCAATGTTCTTTTGAGTCAACATTCATTGTTCTTTTAACTCTGTACCATTGTTCTTTTAAGTGTATGATTCAGTGACTTAAAATACATTTAAAAAAAACATAAATGTAGATCTACTTTTAAATTCGTCAAGAAATATAGTCGGTTTCGTTATTGTAATTAGAACATTATGGCAAACCAAAAGAACAAACATCAGATGTAAATGAACCTAGATCTTCTTTTTCAGTTACTGAACTTTCTTTGTTGATAGTTCCCAACAAATCTGCATCAATTGTTGGTGTAATTTGTTTGTCCTTCCTCTTTTCGTTTCTAATATCCTTCAAAGTCGTCGTCAAAGGAACATCATCGCTTCAAATGAAAATTTATCGAAAATTAAAATTCATGAAAAATTCACTAAAATTTAAAATTCACCTGAAATTCAGAAGAAAAAAAAAGTGAAGTTGAATTCTTACTTTATAGAACATGTCGCATCAACTTCTTCTCCTCTTTTCGATTTCCCCATTTTCAATTGTCAGAGTTCAAGTTTTTGTAACCAGATAGAAGAATTGGCGAATTTTTTAGAGTGAAAATAGAAGAATTGCAAATAATTTGTTTCGGATTTGCAAAAATTTGAAAGGTTTTTCAGAAGTTTAATTGCATGTAGGTTGAGTGTGAAAGTGAAAATGAATGTCTGTGAGGGGGTCGAAAAAGCGCGAGGCTAATGCGTGACCTCGTCCCTCGTGGGTGTGACGTTTCTTTTTGTCAAATCAAGTGTAATTGGATTTCCTGTGAGTTTACACCCAATTGACTAGTAATATAGGAGTCGTCATTCAGTTTTTAACGACAATGAGAAAAACTGACAAAACCCGGTTATCGTGACATAAAGGGAGTGCAATTATGTTTGACCACGACGGCCATAGGTTCCCTTGTGATCCCTGGTGTGGGGATCTCTCAACATACACCCGCAAGGTAGAGATTGAGGGTTCGGGGGACTGTAACTACCGAGAGGAGTACTCGCTCGTCGATAACTCCAGAAGCAGGATATCCTTACTAGCTCAGCATAAATAATTGAAGGGACATGCATTAACTATTAAACTAATCTGAGTTGATTTTAACAATATGCAACACATAATACTAGATCGATCGCGATTATCTGATTTAGATTGTTTTAAGGGACCTAGCATGATAATCCAATTTCCCAAAATATTATCTTTATTAGGCGTGATAGAACAATCAGATTTAATTAGTTTAACAGTTTATAAAAGGGCGAGGAAAGCAATTAAATCATGCGAAGGGACACATTACGACGCACCCTTGAGAGGTGCGTCACGGTTCTCAGAAAACTAACCACTTTGACTTTGCTATTTCTCCTTTTATTTAACGAATCTCAAATTATGGGACAGGATACGTTCTGTTTGATTTTTGGATAGATTGCGATAGAACGCGGGATCAATTTTGCAGCGTGAGGCTTAGGGTTAGGGGTTGGAGTCAATACTCAGAATATGAATTGTGTCCTTTTCACGTCGAACTTGGGGCTATATTTATAGAAAAGAGTTCGTGGAAAGATAGAATTGTAGAACTCTAACCCACGAGGAATTAGGAAAGAACACGTCCCAGGTAATTTCAGCGCCCAAGGCTGGGCGCTGAAGATTTTGGCGCCCAGAGCCAGGCGTTGAAAATAGGGTCTGGGCCGTTTCTTTTTCAGATTCGGACTCTTAGAATCCGGAGTGTCTGAGACTTAATCGAGTCTTTTAGTGCGTATTAATTTTATGACGGGATGCGTCTGGGCCCGTTACGAACTCTAGGCTCGTTAGGATTTAAATTAATACGTAACCCTTATTTTCGAATCATATTAGGAATAGGATTCTCTCGCAATTTCTATCTCATTTAGGATTTATGTTGGAGTGCAACACCTAATTCTGATAGGTTTCTATCTTTTATGACTTGCCACTTTTAACAGCTACCCATTACGGTAGTTACTATTTTTAGCAGGTTTCCATAAATAGCAGGTTCGGGTGAAATGAAAAGGTGATTGAGATTCGTTATTTTATAGGAGATGCGTTGCCAAGTGAAGATTTATGTTCTCATCATCGAACCTTCCCTTTCGGGAATGGGGACAAAAGTAGGACACAATGGTTAAAGTAATGGACGGAGTGCGTCACACAAGCCATAGTGTATGTGACTCGTTTTGCGAGGGTCTCACGAGCCCCCGAGTGATAACATTTGACTTAAGGGTCATCACTTGAAGTGTCGACATATCCCTCACGTGTCATTGGGATTTGTCAACGGATAGTATAGAAACTCCCTCACTTTGTCATTGGAAGTATCTAAAGAGGCGTAGAAACTCGCTCACTTTGTCATTGGGAGTAGCTAAAGATGTTTTTCGAAATCAAAGCTATAAAGTGTAATTGGGCCTGGCCAAACCCAATCACGAGGTAAAAATGTTTTTAAAGATTCTCATTTTCAAGGTTAGCTAAACGAGAAAACCCCCTTGTTTTTATGGGACGTAAAACGAAGGAAAATCCAGCACATCGTTCTTTTTTGGAAAAAACGGAAAACCAATCCTTTAATTTTTGGAAAAAAGGAAAACTACTCACATCGCTTTTTTTTTGGAAAAAACGGAAAACCAATCCTTTAATTTTTGAAAAAAGGGAAAACCATTCACATCGCCTTTTTTAGAAAAACGGAAAACCAGTCCTTTAATTTTTGGAAAATAGGAAAACTACTCACATCGTTCTTTTTTGGAAAAACGGAAAACCAATCCTTTAATTTTTGGAAAAAAGGAAAACTACTCACATCGTTCTTTTTTGGAAAAAACGGAAAACCAATCCTTTAATTTTTGGAAATCGGGAAAACCAGAAAAAGTTATTGCTGCAGCGACTAAGGACCTGCGCGGTTAGTGGCGCAGACCCCGCCGGTTAAAGATGGCGAGCCTGTCCGCTAAGGGTGGACGCCCCGTCTGAAAGAAGTGGACGAATCTGTTTTGAAGTTTGTTTGTTTTTTTTGAAAATAAGGACCTACGCGGTTTGTGACGTAGACCCCGCCGGCTAAAGATGGCGAGCCTATTTTGAATTTGAAGATTTTATTTTTCGAAAACTAAGGACCTGCGCGGTTAGTGACGCAGATCCCGCCCGCTGAAGGTGGGCGAGCCTGTTTTTGTTTTTTTGAAGAATTTTTTTTCTTTCGAGGGATGCTCGGATTTAGTTGCAACCTGAATGTGGGTTGACAACGTGCTTAGACGGACCATTGTCTCGTGGTCATCATCTTTCATGGTTTTGAGCTAGTCTTTACGGCTCAATTTTGCCACTACTTGGGTCCTTGATTAGGGGACTATGTATAAGTATCAACGGCGACCTTTGTCTTGAGGTCGTAAACCGGTTTTATTTTTTGAGACATCCAAACACGGGAGTTCGTACAGCGTAGTCTGGGAATATTGTTTTAACTTTGCATAATATATATTTTCCTTCGAGCCCCCAAGCACTCGTGCTTGACGGTCATTTTTTGTCAAATATGTTCCTTGGGGATACGCATTCTGTAATGTCCTTGATCGTGTTTGGGATTGTGCTCGTAAGTGCGAGCGACCCTTGTAGTGGTGTGCTACTCTTAACAAAGCCGTGAGGTGTGACTTTCAGTAAAGAAATCGGCAATTTTCAAGTCAAATGGAATATGGCAGGGACCTATAGAAGTCAGAGCTGTTTTTTGGGTCTGGGTTCATTTTCAGCGCCCAGGCCTGGGCGTTAGAAATAACTCACGCCCAGGTGGGGCGTTGAAAATGTTGTTTGGGCTGGTCTTTTGATGACACAGTTGGCCTCTTGTTCATTCGTTCATTTCACTTGGAAATTCTATGTATTCTCTTCTCTTTTGTTTTTCTTTATTTTTAGAACGTGATGATTTTCCCGAGAAGCCATAGCCGATTGGTGGACTACGGTGCTTGTCTCTTTGGGGCGATTATTTTAAGGAACTGTTGCTCTTAAGGCGTACAGTTATTGCAATAGTTAGGCGAGTCTATATGGCCCGAGGAACATACCTTGAGACGTAAGACTTTGACAGCTCTTGTTGTTGTATATTTTTCCTTTTGAACGCGTTCGTGAATGTTCGATACTTAGAATGATGATATGTATGTGCGAACGAGCGTTCATAGAATGGCCGTTGTGTGAGGTCCATTAATCAGTTTGCTTGAATCATTTTTTTTTGAGCAATGACTGATTTTGAATAGTTTGCTTAGAAGTTTGATAGGGTTCAGGCCCATTCATGAAGTGGGCTCAAACATCGTGCCCTTTCGATTGTTCAAACATTTGCTTCGAGATGTTTTTTATTTTGCCATGGTTGTTTCGTAGCTTGGAGCCCCCAAGTATGCATGTTGGGATGCTTCCTTTTGCGGAACGATTTTTGTAGGTTCTTTCGAGAAATATGCCTTGGGGTTCCGCTCGTGTAGGTGCGAGCTATCCCTTCCATGGTAGGTAACATTTCGCTACCTTTAATCCTTAATGCAGGAGTCGTGGGGCTTGCATTTTGAATTTGGGTGATAAGTAGTCTTTGCCTCTTGTGAGGGGGTCGAAAAAGCGCGAGGCTAATGCATGACCTCGTCCCTCGTGGGTGTGACGATTCTTTTTATTCAATCAAGTGTAATTGGATTTCCTGTGAGTATACACCGAATTGACTAGTAATATAGGAGTCGCCATTCAGTTTTTAACGACAATGAGAAAAACTGACAAAACCCGGTTATCGTGACATAAAGGGAGTGCAATTATGTTTGACCACGAAGGCCATAGGTTCCCTTGTGATCCCTGGTGTGGGGATCTCTCAATATACACCCGCAAGGTAGAGATTGAGGGTTCGGGGGTCTGTAACTACCGAGAGGAGTACTTCGCTCGTTGATAACTCTAGAGGCAGGATATCCTTACTAGTTCAGCATAAATAATTGAAGGGACATGCGTTAACTATTAGACTAATCTGAGTTGATTTTAGCAATATGCAACATATAATACTAATTCGATCGTGATTATCTGATTTAAATAGCATTGAGGGACCTAGCATGATAATCCGATTTCCCAAAAATATTATATTTGTTAGGCGTGATAGAACAATCAGATTAGGTTAGTTTAACAGTTCATAAAAAGGGCGAGGAAAGCAGTTAAATCATCGAAAAGGGACACATTACGACGCACCCTTGAGAGGTGCGTCACGGTTCTCAGAAAACTAACCACTTTGACTTTGCTATTTCTCCTTTTTATTTAACGAATCTCAATTATGGGACAGGATACGTTCTGTTCGATTTATGGATCGATTGCGACAGAACGCGTGAACAATTTCGCAGCGAGAGGCTTAGGCTAAGGGTTGGAGTCAATACTCAGAATATAATTATGTGTTGTTGTTGTCTTTTCACGTCGAATTTAGGGGCCTATTTATAGGGAAGAGTTCGTGGAAAGATAGAATTGCAGAGTTCTAATCCACAAAGAATTAGGGAAAAACACGTACCCAGGTATTTTCAGCGCCTAGGCCCTTCGGCGCCCAGAGCCAGGCGTTGAAAATAGGGTCTGGGCTGTTTTCTTTAGTCAGATTCGGATTCCTGAAATCCGTAGATTTTGAGATTAATTCGAGTCTTTTAGCGCGTATCAATTTTGTGACGGAATGCATCCGGGCCCGTTACGAACTCTAGGCTCGTTAGGATTTCAATTAATACGTAACTCTTATTTCCGAATCATATTAGAAATAGGATTCTCGCAGTTTTCTATCTCATTTAGGATTTATGTTGGAATGCAACACCTAATTCTGACAGGTTTCTATCTTTTATGATTTGCCACTTTTAGAAGCTACCTTTTACGGCAGTTACTATTTTTAGCAGGTTTCCATAAATAGCAGGTTTCGGGTGAAATGAAATGGGGAATCGAGATTCTTTTATTTTATAGGAGATGCGTTGTCAAGTGGAGTTTTTACGTCTTCATCATCGAACCTTTCCCTTGCGGGAATGGGGACAAAAGTAGGTGTCTACAGTTAGCCCCCACTTTGACTGAGTCTTGGAGTAAGACGATGGTCAAAGTATTCGACGGAGTGCGTCACACAAGCCACGGTGTATTGTGACCTGTTTTGCGAGGGTCTCACGAGCCCCCGAGTGATAACATTTGACTTAAGGGTCATCACTTGAAGTGTCAATATATCCCTCAAGTGTCATTGGGATTTGTCAACTGATAGTATAGAAACTTTCTCACTTTGTCATTGGAAGAATCTAAAGGTGCGTAGAAACTCCCTCACTTTGTCATTGGGAGTAGCTACAGAGTTTTTCGAAATCAAAGCTATAAAGTGTAATTGGGCCTGGCCAAGCCCAATCACGAGGTAAAGAACGTTTTTTTTTAAAAGATTCTCATTTTCAGGGCTAGCTAAACGAGAAAACCCCCTTGTTTTTATAGGACGTAAAACGAAGGAAAATCCAGCACCCTTGTTTTTATAGGACGTAAAACGAAGGAAAATCCAGCACCCTTGTTTTTATAGGACGTAAAACGAAGGAAAATCAAGCAAAAGTTATCGCTGCAGCGACTAAGGACCTGCGCGGTTTAATGGCGCAGACCCCGTCGGCTGAAGATGGCGAGCCTGTCCGCTAAGGGTGGACACCCCGTCCGATAGAAGTGGACGAATCTGTTTTTGAAATTTTGAAAATAAGAACCTACGCGGTTTGTGACGTAGACCCCGCCAGCTGAAGATGGCGAACCTTGTCCGCTAAGGGTGGACACCCCGTCCGATAGAAGTGGACGAATCTATTTTGAAATTTATTTTGCTTTTTTTGAAAATAAGGACCTACGTGGTTTGCGCCGTAGACCCCGCCGGCTGAACATGGCGAGCCTATTTTAAATTTGAAGACTTTATTTTTCGAAAACTGAGGACCTGCGCGGCTAGTGACGCATACCTCGCCCGCTGAGGGTGGGCGAGCCCTGTCCGCTGAGGGTGGACGTCCCTGAATTCGTTTTCTTTTTGATTTGGGAACTCGCGCGGTTTGTGACGCGATTCTTGCCTGACTGAAGATGGGCAAGTTCCTATTTCTTCGGTTCTTTGTGATTTCTTTTGAGAATTTCTTTTTATTCCTTCTTGCAAGAGCGAATTCTTTCGAGGGGTGCTCGAATTTAGTTGTAACCTGAACGTGGGTTGACAACGTGCTTAGACGGACCATTGTCTCGTGGTCATCATCTTTCATGGTTTTGAGCTAGTCTTTACGGCTCAATTTTGCCACTACCTGGGTCCTTGATAAGGGGACTATGTATAAGTATCAACGGCGACCTTTGTCTTGAGGTCGTAAACCGGTTTTATTTTTTGAGACATCCAAACACGGGACTTCGTTCAGTGTAGTCTGGGAATATTGTTTTTAACTTTGCATAATATATTTTCTTTCGAGCCCCCAAGCATTCGTGCTTGATGGTCATTTCTTGTCAAAAAGGTTCCTTGGGGATAAGCATTTGTAATGTCCTTGATCGCGTTTGGGATCGTGCTCGTAAGTGCGGGTGATCTTTATAGTGGTGTGCTACTCTTAACAAAGCCGTGAGGTGCGACTTTCAGTGAAGAAATCGGCAATTTTCAAGCCGAATGAATATGGTAGGGCCAAATAGAAGTTAGGGCCTTTTGAGCCTGGGTTCATTTTCGGCGCCCAGGCCTGGGCGTTGAAATAATTCATGCCCAGGTGGGGCGTTGAAAGTGTTGTTTGGGCTGGTCTTTTGATGACACAGTTGGCCTCTTGTTCATTCGTTTATTTCACTTGGAAGTTCTATGTATTCTCTTTTCTGTTGTTTTTTCTTTGTTTTTAGAACGTGATGATTTTCTTGAGAAGCCGTAGCCGATTGGTGGACTACGGTGCTTGTCGCTTTGGGGCAATTATTTTAAGGAACTGTTGCTCTTAAGGCGTACAGTTATTGCAATAGTTAGGCGAGTCTATATGGCCCGAGGAACATACCTTGAGACGTAAGACTTTGATCGCTCTTATATTTTTTGAACGTGTTCGTGAATGATGATATGTATGTGCGAACGAGCGTTCATAGAATGGCCGTTGTGTGCGGTCCATTAATCAGTTTGCTTGAATCATTTTTTTTTGAGCAATGACTGATTTTGAATAGTTTGCTTAGAAGCTTGATAGGGGTCAGGTCCATTCATGAAGTGGGCTCAAACATCGTGCCCTTTCGATTGTTCAAACATTTGCTTCGAGATTTTTTTATTTTGTTATGGTTGTTTCGTAGCTTGGAGCCCCCAAGTATGCATGTTGGGATGCTTCCTTTTGGCGTACGATTTTGTAGGTTCTTTCGAGAAAGATGCCTTGGGGTTTCGCTCGTGTAGGTGCGAGCTATCCCTTCCGTGGTAGGTAATGTTTTGCTACCTTTAATCCTTAATGTAGAAGTCGTGTGGCTTGCATTTGGGCGATAAGTAGTCTTTGCCTCTTACTCTTGGTCGTGCTTGCATTAGTGCAATGTGCCTTACCCTTTTTTAAACTTGTACTGTGGGATTATGGTGCAACGCAGGCTTGTGTGGCTTAACGGCGTGTCTTAGAACATTCCTCCAAGTGTTGGGATATCATTATTTGGAGTACTTCATCGTGCTGAATCGTTCAGGTGCTCGAACAAGTGTAGCACCTTCTGCGTGGGTTTGCACGGCTTATTACTTTGTTCGATGCCATGATTCATAGGTGTTTCTTTCTTATTTTTGTATCTGGGCAAAACTTGGCTAGCAGAAAGATTCAGCGCCCAGACTGGGGCGTTAAAGATATCGGCGCCCAGCTCTGGGCGTTGAAATTGATTTCTGGTATATTTTGTTGATTTTTTTTTTTCGCTTTTGCTTTGGAACGAGGTAGACTGTGTAACGGGCGCTTGTAGGGCGAGCGTTATGTGCAGTAGCTTGATCGGAGTTTTGGTGACTCGCGATTTTCGGTTACCCTTGTTAGTGGGGTGACTTTATATATTCTAAGTAGTGCTTTAGAATTTGGGAGGGGTTGTAGCCATTCTAAGGTTCGTTTTACACGATTAAAGCTTAGGGTTGTGCCCCTATGATGTATGTATAGCATTAGCGTCGAGAATTTGCGATAAAATCGTCATTTCGAGCATTTTTAGAGTGTTTTTCTCAAGCCCCCAATTGTAGCTACGGGATTGGCTTGGTGCTATAATGCTTTGCATACGTTTTTATGCATTCATGGTGACACGGATCATGAATAGTTTGAACCAGACTCGTTTAGTGCGAGGTATGTTCGAGTAGTGATTTTGCTACTTCTCTTGTAAATGTCGTATTGTGCGACATTGCCATGGTCAAGGTAGTCACATGTTGAAGTGTGCCTTGACCAAAAGCTAGGTGCCTTTCTTTACCCATAATCGTATTTAGAAATCTTTTGACTCACTTGCAACATTGAGATAAACGCATACTTAGCTTAAACCAACGACACTTTATTGTGTTCGAGGAAGTCTTTGAAAATCATTTGAAAATTATTTAAAATCCGAGTCCTACTGTGTACAATCCGAGGTGTCCTAAGTAGGTTGACTTATAGAAGGGTTCATACAGGATTACATGAGTGAATCAAAATACTGTTACAATTTTTGGAATGCTGTCTAAGGATTTGCTGGAAGCCAGGGTGCAGGCGTCAAGATATTACTTGTGCCCGTTTGGCATATGCTTTAGGCTTTTAGGGCCATCTTTTCCAAAATTGCGGGAATATAAATCGTTGTCAAATTGACTTAGATTTACTTGGTGTATGTCAGCACAAAAGGTCAAGGTATACTTAGTTCTTTGCCTAGCTCTTTCAGTTCAATTTTTAGCCCCCATTTGCTGTTATGTCTTCCCATTAATGATGCTTTCAGATTTCGATTTTAGATGCCCGTGTCGTATTCCTGAGTAGGGTGAGCCTTGGTTAAGGGCCAAGTCCTATTGACAATGTCTGATTTTTTTTTTCCAAAGGGGATTCGCAAGCATTTGAATTACCATGAACGGGTGCCCTGAGTTCGAAGGAACGATGGGGCGATGCCGTAGAACAATCATCTTTATTGCAAGCTTACTGCCCTTACTACTTGTTGGCGATCATGACTATGTCTAGTGGTGAAAGAAGGTCTTTAAGCGAACGACTATGTCTAGTGGTGAAAGAAAGTCTTTAAGTGAGTTAGTTTGCTTTTAGGGAGGGTCAAGTCGAGTACTTTAGAGGTCATGGACGCTTGCGCTAGCCCCCCATTCAATTGAGGCAAAGCGATCTTTTGAGTCTTGGCTAAGTGCCTAGGAGTGTGAGAGCTCCTTCTGGCAAGGGTACGTGCCCTTATTATTTTTCGATGTGTGCTCATTAATTTTGGCATCTTGATGACTTTGATTCTTCCTTTGACCTACATTTTTCTTTCGACTTGGATTGCAAGTAATTAAATTTCAATAAGGGACTTCTATTTTTTATTCTTGTTTTTCTATAGGCTTTAATATTTTTGCAAATTGGTTGGACCGAATCATGGATTGCCTACGTATCCGCCTTATTTAATTTGGAATCAGGTCTTGCGTAGTTCTTAGCCTAGAAAATGGTTTCTTAGGATGCCGATTCTAAACAAGTACGTTCTGAGGTGGAGACATATTATTTGAAACGGTAGAATAAGTGAAGTTTATTATTATTTTAATATGCTGCCTTGCCGTAAGCCAAAAAATTTGTTTTATATATATTTGAGTACATGTATTTCTTTGGTGGTACGTATGTCTGAATACGTGTTGTACCCCCCCAAGTGTTCGTTATTGTTTTGTGTATGTGCGGATAAAATGACGAGCACTTCTGGACAAATTTTAGCAAGCAGAGAGATTCGGCGCCCAGGCAGGGGCGCTAAAGATTTCGGCGCCCAGCTATGGGCGCTGAAGATGACTTCTGGGAGGATCTTTTTTGGTGCGCTAAATGCTTCTTTCTTTTTAGACTAACTTTAGAGGCGTTTTGCAAAGTTTCTTTTTATTATTTTTTGTACTTTTCATTTGTCTTCATTTTTTATTCGTGAGTCAAGACGGTTTGAAAGATGGGTTGAATGCGATAGGATAATTTGTACAGGTATTGGTCAAGCATGAGGATTACATCTGTTAGGACTCACAATTTGCAGCCTCGAGCTAGTGTCATGAATTTACATCAACCAAGGCTAATGAGTAGCATGGGGACGGCTCAAGGGTATATCAACAGGATGTATTTAAACAAGTTATATGGTCATTATGCTAATGGTGTCGTAAGAGCAGGTTTGGACTTTGGAAATGATGGGCATGACGCACGTGTCAATGGCTGTACGTGGTTTGCGGTTGATAACAAGTTCAAAAACAAGAGTTGAGGTAATGGTTTCTTGGGTTATGGCAATGAGAACATGGATGGGTTAAATGAGCTGAACAGGGACCCCGGAGAGAAGGCGTCTAAGAGCATAAGGATTGGAAAGGGTAGACATCGTAGAATTTTTTGATTTGGATTGGTTGACTCAATTCTTTTCCTTCGTTTACTTGGGTAGATTCCGCACTTTGGGAGGTACGGGCTAAGTATTTCATGGCTCGCCCTTTTCGCTCTCCCTTTCTTCTTTCTCTTTTTAAGTATTTCATGGCTCGCTCTTTTTGCTCTCCCTTTTTTCTTACTTTTTTCTTTTTGCTTGGGATTTCTCCCGACATAAATCCTTCAATTTTTTTTTTATTTGGGCTAAAAGGTAGATGGTTGTGGTCTTTGAGTCACGAGGCGAGACTGAGTGAGCCTCGTTTGGTAGGCCTATAGTCGACCTTTAACTTTAGTAGGCCTAGGGTGGACCTTTAAATTGTCTTACTTTTGCAAGCATATTTAGTCGTTTCTTAAAATGTGCAAATAGCGTAGATTCAAAATGTTGTTTTTACCTTATTGAAATTTAACGAAAGAATTACATCCAAAATAATCTTTTTTTGCTTCTTTTCAGATTCCGGTTTCCGGGATTTAACTGGAAGTTGTGATTTAGACTCAAACTTTCATTAATCTTTCTGATTATAACCCGTGTATGAATACAAGGAGGTGGCCAAGACTAAAAATGATGACGTGCGTAAGCCTATAATACTTGACCAAGCGACTCTCAGACTTAGGATAATTGGACCATAACTTTCGTTGGTTGACACTTTAGACTTTAACCCTTGGGTGTTCATTTGTCATGCGCCATTTTGCTTAATGTTGGCAAGGTAGTTAATTGGGGAGATCGAATTTTTATTTTTGCAAGACTAGAATCATTAGTGCGGCTTCCCTCTTAGTGTGTATTGCTTTACTCCAATGGTAGCCTTATGGCATGCCGATTCGGGTATTTTCATGGTTCGTCACGTTGCGTTCATGGAAAATCTTTTCGTCCGTACTTAGGAGTATTTCAAGGAGCGAGTGGCTCGAGAGGACTATGATAGTCGTGACCCAATGTGATCATAAGCCTTGAGGCCATTAATTTTTGCTAATGGTATTGACACCTTAGGTTCACTTTGGGAATTGTGCGACTATGGAAGAATGATTTTCAGAATGTGACTATTTCCATTTTGCAAATACTATAATATATTCTTTTTATTGGTGAGAGAGAGTATTGAGGCCGTAGATTCTTAGCAAGGGATGACAATTACATATGGGTGCTTATTGATTTAAATGTTAGGAAGGGAGACTCAATATGGTTTAACCTTTTAACTTGCAGAACGACACCAAGCATTAGGACCGATTCTATGGATAAGACAACTAAGACTTAGGATTTAGATTGTACTTAGGCATAGCCTAGTCTAGACTCGGATTTATTTATTTTTTATTCGAACATTATTTTTCCTTGAAAACTCCATTTGAACTTTTTTTTTTTTTTGAATACTTTGCCCATGTGACATTCAAGGTTATTTTAATTAGCATGCTCAGTTTTGGTGCCGAACATTGTCGTCATAGGAGGCCTAACAACGACACAAAGATTTACTTATTTTTTTATAAGTCGCTTTTAGAATCGAGTGCTTTTTCATACGCCCTCGCAGCAATTTTCACGAAAAGTTTCTTTTGCTACATATTTTTTATGCGCGGGCACCGAGGCTGCTGTGCCTGACCAAAAGGCCAGGCAACAACTTCAGCGCCCAGCGTAGGGCGTTAGAAATTTTGGCGCCCAGCCAGGGGCGTTGAAAATGCGTCCCTCGCTGGTTCTCGTTTTCTGTTTGCGTCTACTTTTTGTTTATGCGACTTTGATTTTGCGTGCTTGCCTAATAACGTTCTTTACGCGTTGTGCGGCGTTTGTGGGATTCGTTACGGGCCATCCCGAGTGTCGCTTATTTTTGTGGCGATCGTTCGGGTTTGCGGAACACGTATTTTGGTATAACTCTTTGGCCACTTAGTTTATGAATGTTTGGGCAATTATTAAGGTCGTTGGTTTTCTAACGTTGTTTGTCATACACAATCACATATTTCGCTACACATAATTAACATTACATCATGAGGCAATAATAATATGTCATGTAGTTTATGATAGACTTCTATGGGTTGTATTTGCGCCTGGCTTGGTACCGCTTCTATCGCAGATCCAACACATGCCCCGGTCGAGGTAGTGCCTTCAACAGACAAATTTCGCCCAAGAGGCCAATCACAATGTAAGCCAAGGGGGCATGCACCAATGAGAGGGACCTAATGGGCGAGCGATTGGGTTTGGGACGGGTGTACTACTAGCGATAGTGCCGAGTGGACAACATTCGAAGCGTATGCACCCCCCGGTTGGCTATGGGTATACTTAGTCCCAACTCCCGAGATGAAACATCCCAAGGGAGCCAAGATTTGTTATGCGGTTCTGTCCGTTCACATTAATATGCTGATTTTCAGGTCGTCCCAACTGGATGGGGAAATAAACGCGGGGTAGGATCGTTTCACCCTTCGGCTATTTTGATTACCTACGAGCACGAGTATTTCCTTCACTATCCCCAGTGGAGTCGCCACTGTGAGGGGGTCGAAAAAGCGCGAGGCTAATGCGTGACCTCGTCCCTCGTGGGTGTGACGTTTCTTTTTGTCAAATCAAGTGTAACTGGATTTCCTGTGAGTTTACACCCAATTGACTAGTAATATAGGAGTCGCCATTCAGTTTTTAACGACAATGAGAAAAACTGACAAAACCCGGTTATCGTGACATAAAGGGAGTGCAATTATGTTTGACCACGACGGCCATAGGTTCCCTTGTGATCCCTGGTGTGGGGTTCTCTCAACATACACCCGCAAGGTAGAGATTGAGGGTTCGGGGGACTGTAACTACCGAGAGGAGTACTCGCTCGTCGATAACTCCAGAGGCAGGATATCCTTACTAGCTCAGCATAAATAATTGAAGGGACACGCGTTAACTATTAAACTAATCTAAGTTGATTTTAACAATATGCAACACATAATACTAGATCGATCGCGATTATCTGATTTAGATTGTTTTAAGGGACCTAGCGTTATAATCCAATTTCCCAAAATATTATCTTTATTAGGCGTGATAGAACAATCAGATTTAGTTAGTTTAACAGTTTATAAAAGGGCGAGGAAAGCAATTAAATCATGCGAAGGGACACATTACGACGCACCCTTGAGAGGTGCGTCACGGTTCTCAGAAAACTAACCACTTTGACTTTGCTATTTCTCCTTTTATTTAACGAATCTCAAATTATGGGACATGATACGTTCTGTTCGATTTTTGGATCGATTGCGACAGAACGCGGGATCAATTTTGCAGCGTGAGGCTTAGGCTTAGGGGTTGGAGTCAATACTCAGAATATGAATTGTGTCCTTTTCACGTCGAACTTGGGGCTATATTTATAGAAAAGAGTTCGTGGAAAGATAGAATTGTAGAACTCTAACCCACGAGGAATTAGGAAAGAACACGTCCCAGGTAATTTCAGCGCCAAGGGCTGGGCGCCGAAGATTTCGGCGCCCAGAGCCAGGCGTTGAAAATAGGGTCTGGGCCGTTTCTTTGTCAGATTCGGACTCTTAGAATCCGGAGTGTATGAGACTTAATCGAGTCTTTTAGTGCGTATTAATTTTATGACGGGATGCGTCTGGGCCCGTTACGAACTCTAGGCTCGTTAGGATTTTAATTAATACGTAACCCTTATTTTCGAATCATATTAGGAATATGATTCTCTCGCAATTTCTATCTCATTTAGGATTTATGTTGGAGTGTAACACCTAATTCTGACAGGTTTCTATCTTTTATGACTTGCCACTTTTAACAGCTACCCATTACGGCAGTAACTATTTTTAGCAGGTTTCCATAAATAGCAGGTTCGGGTGAAATGAAAAGGTGATTGAGATTCGTTATTTTATAGGAGATGCGTTGCCAAGTGGAGATTTATGTTCTCATCATCGAACCTTCCCTTTCGGGAATGGGGACAAAAGTAGGTGTCTACAATGTCGCATTCAATGATCTATTTATATAAGAAAAATTGAGGAGAGAGAAAATAACTGCTACAGTATTTTCAAATTTCAACTTTTTTTATTTTTTGTTTTGTTGTTCTTTCGTCCTCTCTTTTTTTTCTTTTGGCTGATAAGTCAAGAAAGTGATGTTCGTTTGAGCCTCGTTTATGTTCATTTCCTTGAGTGATTATGTTCGATTTTTTAGCTTGTACATCGTTGATGTTAGTATTTTTAATTTTTTTTATTACTGTTTTTTACTTTAATTATATTTTTATATTTTAAACAGTAATCTATTTTTTAATTTTTTAAAATACAAAATGAGGAGAGAGAAGTAACTTATTTAATTTTTTTTATTATAAGATATTGAGGAGAGAGAAATAACCTGCCACGTTCTATATTTTCTTAGGAAAACTTCTGTTTTGCGGTTTTTTTTTCTTGCCACGTTCCATATATCAAATAAAAACTTCTGTTTGGCGGGTTTTTTCTTTTTTTAACGTTTCTGTTGTTCTTTTTGTTGATTTGTTTTGTTCTTTTTCATATAAAAAAAGAATGTGATTTTTTTTAAGGCATATAAATTTTTTGTTTTAGTTCTTGAATTATTTGTTCTTTTCAATTATTTTTGTTTTGTTTTTTTTTTCATTATCAATACCCCTTTTTTTTGTGCGTCTGCTGTTGCATTTTCCATGTTCTTTTTTAAAGTACTTGCTCTTTTTATAGTTTATTAGGACAGAGAAATCGTTCTTTTCTTGTTTTAACTTTTTTGGTTTTTAATATGATTGTTCTTTCTTTTTATTTTTTGTTCTTTTCGTTTACTTACCGATGTTCTTTCTTTTTAGTGTATTGGAGTATGTTCTTTTACGTGTTTTTTCATGTTCTTTTTATAGTTTATTAGGACATAGATCTTTTCTTCTTTGTACTTTTTTGTTTTTAATATGATTGTTATTTCCTGTTTTACTTATTGTTCTTTTCGTTTACTTCCTGATGTTCTTTCTTTTACGTTTTTTGTGTTCTTTTACGTTTTTTTGTTTTTTTATGTTTTTCCGTTTTGTTCTTATTTTTCTGCGTTTTGGTGCAGGTGCACCTTCCTCTAGAATTCTAGATGTACGCGCCTGCACTATCCGCGCGTTGCCACTCACCACCTCCACACTTGCATTTTCGAACACCTTTCTCCATTGAAAGCAAATGAAATGATATTTTTTGTGAGCAAATTGATCTAATCAACAATATTATTATACTAAAGGGAAAAATAAAAAAAAAATACAAACTTACCAATTAGAGGAAGTTCAATTCTCCATTGATGAGCTTCTGCAATTCATGGTTAATGAGTAACCCAGAAAGTTTAACGGGAGAGGAAGTGAAGAGACAATAAAATAAGGGAGGGAAAAGAGAAAAAAAAGGGTTGGCACTGAGTATTAAAAAGTCACGTGATATGCACATGACGAAGTCAACGCCGGAGTACCGGTCAAACGTTTATAATCCGGCGAATGGTAGTACTACCTCCGTTTCAAAAAGATCTTTACAGTTACTATTTGCACGGACTCCAATGCAATATTTAACTACTAATATGTCCCATTTCGTATGTGAAAAAATTATAAAAATACATCCCGAGGCCAATCTAACAAGATCTTACATGTAACGTTTTGATGTATATAATGGTGAGAATTTATGGTCAAAGTTTTTATACTTTGGACACGTTTTCCAAAGCGTAAAGAACTTTCTGAAACGGAGGTAGTATGTTACAACTTTTTTTTATAAGGTAGTTAATGTTAGGTTATGATACATATGACAATTCATAAATCATGCGGAAAAACCATTTAGCCAGGAATACATATTATTTACACATAATCATATAGCATAGTTTAGATGCATACTCTTTGTTGCGTGCCTTCCCTAGCTGCGCCCGAACCGAACAAGAACAAGTCTTTAGGACTCCAAGTGTCGTCCCTCCGTAGATAGTCCACAGCACGTCCGGATCCGCCTTAAGATTGACCAACTAGAATCGCCCTTAAGGTACTAAAGATTTTCGGCACTCTTAGGTAAGAAATGTGTCTGAATTTTCTCTCAAAAACTCACTTTGAGTACTTGAATAATCTCTGAAAATATGTGACCCTAGGCACCTATTTATAGAGTTATGGAAAGGGTTTTTGGAATCCTATTAGGATACTAATTTATTTAATTATAACCCTACTAGGACTCTAATTAAATAATCATTATCTAATAGTTTTAGGATTTAATCACACTTCGAATCCTGATTGCTTCAGGATTCCCGCACAAGCATTGCACGAGCACCGTACACCCGCGCAAGCCTTGCGGCCCACGCTAGGCGCACAGCGCTCGGCCCACTGCTGTGCTCCCGCGCGCGCGCCCAAGGCCTTGGCTGGGCCTGGCCTTGCGCTGGGCCTGGTCGAGGCTTGGCGTGCGCTGGTGCGCGTTGGCTCGCTGGGCGACGGCCTGGCTTCGTGCTGGGCCTTCGTCTAGAGGGCCTCGTCCGATGCTAATTCGTACGATACGCTTCCGATTAAATTCCCGATTCCGGAATTCATTTCCGATACGAACAATATTTAATATTTCCGATTCCGGAATCAATTTCCGTTTCGAACAAATATTTAATATTTCCGTTTCCGGAATTATTTTCCGATTCCGATAATATTTCCGATTCTGACAATATTTCCGTTTCCGGCAATATTTCCGATTCTGGCAATATTTCCATTTCCAATAATATTTTCCGATACGTACCATGTTTCCGTTTCCGGCAACATCTACGACTTGGATAATATTTGTATTTCCGATACGATCCATATTTCCGTTTCCGGCAATATCATCGTTTCCGGAGTATTCATTTCTTGCCTGTGACGATCTCAGCTCCCACTGAAACCAAGATCCGTCGATTCCGAATATCCATAGATGCAGTATTTAATGCCATTAAATACTTGATCCGTTTACGTACTATTTGTGTGACCCTACGGGTTCAGTCAAGAGTAAGCTGTGGATTAATATCATTAATTCCACTTGAACTGAAGCGGCCTCTAGCTAGGCATTCAGCTCACTTGATCTCACTGAATTATTAACTTGTTAATTAATACTGAACCGCATTTATTAGACTTAACATAGAATGCATACTTGGACCAAGGGCATTATTTCCTTCAGTCTCCCACTTGTCCTTAGGGACAAGTGTGCATTTCCTAATTCCTTTGTCGCTCGATGCTTGCTCTTGAACATAAGGTAAGAGTTGTCATCCTTATTATGTCCAGAGGTGTTTCTCGGTTTCAGAGTTCAACTGATCAAATAAACAGATAATCATAGCCTATGATTCATCCGAGCACGGCCATGCATTTCACAGTTTCTAGCTCTCCGAGTGGCCTTGTACAACTTTTAAGCATCTCATCCCGATTTATGGGAGGACAATCCCAATCTTGCGATCTTGAGATTAGACTTCGTTCGATAGGTGATTACCTGAGCGTTGCCTTTATAGCCTCCTTTTACGGTGCGACGGTTGGTCAACGTCAAAGCAACCAGTTCTCAAACAAGTAATCTCAAATCACTCAGGTATTGAGGATTTAGTGTCTAATAATTTTAATGAAATTTACTTATGACAGATTTTCATCTCTTACAGTAAAGTTTCATAGGTCTTGTCCGATACTAGTCTTCCCAAAGTAAGTATCTATGCAAATGATTATGACATTGCCATGTCCACATAGTTCAAGAAACAGAACTACTAGTCATCTTGCATTCTAATCGTCTAACGTTTTCTATGCGTCCAATTTTATAGAAAACTCCGACTAGGGACCATTTTCAACCTTTGACATTCAAGTTCACTTGATAGACATTTCTTAGTCACAGGACTGGTCCTGACAGTCTATCTTGAATATATCGTCAAATTGAAGGGACTCATCATTTAATACTAAACCAAGATTAAATGGAATATGAAAATTCATTTCATATATGATAAATGTTCAACCCCAATGTTTTACAACCATGGGCCTCGAACCCATCTTTAAAACATTTCATGGAATTCAAAGCTATGCTTGATTTCCAATGCTACAATGTGAGTGTTGCTTTCTCACTTGTTGCATAGGTTTAGTTATCATGCTTTGCCAATCTTAATATCTTTTTCATCGAATGATATTCGAGATAGGATGATAAGATCTTTTGAGTTTGTTTATTATGTGATCTAGTCTTTCTTACTTCGATAGTGGTTCTACGCATTTTGCAATGAAGAGCCATCAAGTTAGCAGACATGTGATCCACCAAAGTTCAATGAAGAACGCATTAATATAAACAACTCTGTTTTATTGCTTCTTAGGCAACAAGTACTTTTACTTCAACTGTTTAGGTTGCTAGTGATGCTTTGTTTGGATTTACTTATCCAAGCAGTTCACAGACATGTGGAAGACTTTCCAGCTGTATCTTAGAACATAGAAATTAATATTTTAATTTCCCACGCAACAACTCATGGTCTCCAATCCATGTTGCCATTTCAAAACACGATGCTCTATAGCTCGTCCTTATCAATGGTTAACTCCAAAGGGTCTTGCTTGATCCTTTGCCAGTGTTTATGCGTGTAGCATCAATATTTAGCATATCTTTATTTCCTTGAATCAAGAACTATTCCTATGTACCATTTCAAGTACCATAAGTATTCTTGATCTCAATCTGATCTTCACTTAGATCAATAGAGATTGGTATATGTTCGTCATGCCTAAAGTCATACGATACGTTTTTGGCGATCCTCATATTATATCATACATGATAAATTCTTTTGCAGAATATTTCCCAATTGAATTCTATTCATGTAACTTTAGCTTATCTAGTTTCAGTAGATACTAAATTCAGCTAAATTCTTTGACATATAATATAGGTTAAGAATCTCATTTAGACTCTTTGATGTTTAACTTAGTAAATGCTTATACATAGTTCAAACATCCTTTACTTAGATTTATTCACATGGGTCGAATATCTCCAATGGAGACTTTCGTGTTTGATTTAGTAAATGCCATTACTTAATCTAAAACAATATTATAAGATCTTTGTAAATAGATCTTAATACCCAATATGTACTAAGTTTCGCCATGGTCCATTATTGATGAATAATTTCAAATCTAAGTCATTAGCATTTGAATGTTATTTCACAATAGAGAGATATGTGTGTGATACACATAGGACCAAATAAGTTTTTATGTACTCCCACTAAACTTCTTATACATCTATAAGAATCATGTATATTTTATGAAACTAAAATGCTTATTAGTTTCACTTAAAATACAGTTCCAATTCCCAATTGCTTGCTTAAATCTGTACTTAGATTTTATAAGCTAGCTTTCCTTTTCAAGCATTTATTTGGATCCACAAATTCTATGACATACCATGTACATATTATATTCCAACATTTGATTGAGGAATACGTTTTGTCATCCAATTGCTATATGTACCAATATGCAATCATTGCTTGAATTATAGACTTAAGCATTACGATTTTGCATGAGGTTTCAACACAATCCATGCCATGAATTTGCTTGTAACCTTTAGCAACTAATCTCGCTTTGTGTGTAAACACAATTTCATGTTTGATGGTTTTTATCCTTAAAACAAACTTGCAACCAATAGGTGTGAACCTATTCTTGCAAATCAACAAAATTTCAATTTTGTCATCAAAACATTGAGTATGTTTTATGGCCTTTAACCAATTAAACATATAGTCTATATATGGCCTCTAACCATTTTAGGGAATCTATATTTCGTCATAGCTTTCTTACAAGTCACAAACTCATTAATATATATGATAATAGTTTGACTGCAAGTTGTAGGTTTCTTCACTATTTAATAGAAGAATCTCATAGTTTCATTGACCTGATCTCTATGTTTCTTCACTATCTAATAGAAGAATCTCATAGTTTCAGTGACTTGAATTCTATGCCTACTTGGGTGTAGAACATCAAACAATAGAATATCAACAGGCACTTTGAGAGTCCTTTGAATATTCTATTCTCTTTGAAGCACTTGTAAAGTCTTCTAAGAGATGTCTATTCTTTAAAGCCACTTCTAAAGTCCTTAAAGAATAAGTTCGGATTTTCTGAAGCACTTCGAAAAGCCTCCGGAATGTCCGTTTATGTTTGTTGTTCGCCTCGAAGACTTTCGAGGTCTATTTTCTCCCACTTGTCATTTTGGAAACGAATCTCCAAAAGGACATTATTTCGAGCAAACAAACATTATGTTCTCAAAAATTCGTGGTAGAAACAATACCCTTGTGTCTCATTTGAATAAATCATAATGAAACATATATCTAGACTTGGGCCTTAGTTTGTTGAATAACAAACACTAAGCTCCCACTGAGTTTAGCAACTCTTTAGATATATATAATTGAAAAGATATCCTGAAATTACTTTTCAATAGCTTTGACGAATTTGGTTTAGTTTGGTGGTAGTTGAGCATTTTGTTTTAGAAATTATAGGAAAAGTTTTTCTGATTCATCATTAATCGAATCAAGTACCAATTGACTTCGATTATTCCAACTAAGATATGCCATATCTTATGGACCTAGATTGTGAAATTACAACACACAATCATTGATGATCATATTTGGTCTCAAGTAATCATCAACATGATCTAACCTAGATCTTTATGATTTATTGCCAAGTGGATTTTATACTTCTGAATCTTTGAACTAGCCAAACAGATTCAACTTATATCACATTTGAGTAAATAAACCTATATTCACTCAAATCCATGTGAAATAATAAAGTCATAAAATCTTTCTTTAGCTTTGAACTCTATTGTCTAGGCGTTCTAACAATAGTTCATATCTTTTGTTACTTTCAACAAGTAAGACTAGTCGTCTTAAATTGATCTAGAAATCAATGAACTTTCAAAAGTCCATCAAAATAGAGCTTTTGAATGTTAATTTGTTGATATGGTCTAAGCAACAATGCCAAAGATTAGTGGAACTCAAATCAAGGGGTTGATTTGAACCTAGTAAAGTTCTTTAAAGAGTTGTTTGTTTTAATCAAGCATATTGACTCAACCTGTAATTGACCATTTCATTCAAATAAACAAACAAACATTGTTTTTGTTTTTCTTGAATGTGAGTCTTTCTGTGTTTGAAAACAGAAATTTAGGTATGTTGATTATGGAACATTAAGTTCCAGCCTTTGAAAGGACTTAAAACAAACTAGATGACCCTACAACTAATGTAGCATTGCTATGCTTCATTTCCCACTTGTAGGTCATTAGTGTATCCTAGCTTCCATTGTTTGAGTTATTACCGAAGTAAGAACCTCAAGCGGTATATGATACCAAGGAAGTTTGATTGCTAGGTCACTTCTCTTTAAACATAAACTTATAGGTAGAAACGGAATCGTAAATTCCTTTCATTTGTTCCTCGTTTTCCTATTTCTTGTACCCTTACTTATAGTCTTAAGAATTGAATTCTTTAGTGTTGACTTTTATACTTTGTTAGACATGTCCAATGTCACCCCAACAAGGTTCTTACCATTTAATTTATGTTGAATATTAAGTTTCAACTAGATGATCTTACCAGAAGCTTCTAAAGTTCTCTAAGCATCGATCTATTCGAATGTCTAGGGACTAGACTTATTCGAGAATTAAATCACTAGTAGAAAAAACCCCTATTGCACCCCCCTTGTTGCAGCGTACATGTATTAATACGCTTCAACAACCAATCGGTCAACGCGGGTCAAACCATTTAAAGGGTTGTTGCAGCGTACAATTTAATTGTTCCCTGCAAAAAAGTTTATTACAGTGTACATTTTAAAAGCCCCCTGCTATAACTTTTTGTTGCAGCGTACAATTTAAAAGCCCCCTGCAATAGCCGGGTAAAAAATTGCTCCCTAAGTGATTCAGAATACAAATTTTCATTTCTCGCGCTCAACTCCCTCTTCTTCCCTTACCTTTCCCTGCGTCGTCCCCTAAAAAAAAACCTAAGACGCATCTCAAAATTTCAGTTCTCGTTGTTCGCGTCCCGTTCTCCTCTCCTCACTTCGAACACTCTTTCTCTTCGTTCCTCTGCATCGCCGGCCACCACCTCCTTCATGTCGCCGCTGCTGGTGTGGTGGTTGCGATGGTTATTGCGATGGTTATTGCGTTGTTGTGGTTGATGGTGTTGTCCCGCCTCCGTGCTCGCCTTTCCTCTGTTTGTCGCCGCCAATAATGGTGGCCACCAACACAACATCATTTGCAATCCATCACTAATTGGTAAGTTGATTTCAATTTCTCCTTCAATTGATTTAATAAGTTCGTGATTTAAAATCCCAAAACCCTAACTAATCGATTTCAATTTTCTTTTCCCCATTGCTTGCGCCGCCCCTTCTGGTTGTTGGGTGCGACGGCGCTGTCGTCGCCGCCGCCTCCTTGTTCGTTGTTGTGAATGCTAATTATGGTCTTGCTCTCCCCTTCCCTCTCCTCCATTGTTGCTGCTCGTTTCTAGCCCAAGGTACGACACTCCATTCTTCTTCCTCTCTCTCCTGATACTAATTTAAAGAAGTTTTTGCTACCTATGTTAGTTGTTGTTAATTTTGAGTGCTTTTTAAGTTGACAAATTAGTTTATGAGTTTAATTGGAAAACTATTGCAATTCAGTTTTCATAATGATGCACAATTGATGGTTTTAATTTGAAATTTAAGCTTAAAGTGGTATTTCTGCTTCTGGCAGTTTCATTGTCTCCTTCCCAAACAATCCTCCTGATCCAAAAAAGGATAGTGCCGCAGTTCAGAAATTCTTTGCCAATATGGAAGTCGCATTCAGGGCGCATCCACTTTGGAGCTGTTGTTCAGAAGAGGAGCTTAAAAGTGCTGGTGAAGTGAGTTATTAAACTTTCCTCTTTGCTGTATTCATTCTTGATTCAATTATGCGTACATTATATTCTTTATATCTAACCTGGCTAACTTTCAGTTGCAGGGAGTGGAGACGTTTTTCACTGTAATTCGGGCTTGTTGCGGGGTCGGAATTATTGGGTTTACCTTATGGTTAATTTTCTTGATGCTAGGTCTTCAAAGAAACCTGCATTTTAGCATCGTCTTTCTAGAGAACGGCAAATTCATTGGCAATCGTCGTCGACTTCTCCGGTGAGGTATTCCCGTTTCTTAATCTCTCTCATTCCCTTTCTCCTCCCTCAACCCTCCCGCTGCTTCTGTTTTCTTCCCTTTTCTCAAATATTTTATATTATTTGCTTCAATCAAACGCTAATATTGAAATTTAATCTTGCGGTATATCAATTCTGCAATTTAATTTGTTTAACTTCATAAATTGAATCAAAAGTATGATAATCGCATGGAATCAATTTTACAATTTTGCTTGGTTTTTGTTCCATATTTTGCAAAAAAAGCCGCTGATTTAATTAGGACAGAGATGTCCAGATTCAATTCAATCAGAAAATTTGAAACATTAGGAATTTGGTAGCTATTTGGTGGGCGATTAGTTACCAATGATGACAGTAGGTTTATTTCGATCAAGAAATGGTCTGCAATGCGCGTAAGTAAAAGAAAACCCAAAATTAAGACTATTAGTCATGCTTTTCAAAGTTGATTGCTTAACTTTCTTAAGGAAAGAGATTGATATCAGGGTTATATTAAAGGTCATTATGGTTTTTCTTAGATGTATAGATTATAGTTATGGTGAATTTGCGATTATTGGTAATTGGAGTGGCATGTTGCAACTGTGTAGGTTGCATTTGTTTGGATAACTATTTTTGTCGGTTAATATCCTAGGGAGTAGAGACTAAAGAGCAATTTTTAATCTGGATTAAGGTGTAGTTGACTAACCTTTTTTATACTGCATGATTTAATTATGAGATCTTAATATCTTATAGAAGTATTATATTGGAGTGAATCAATTGAAAGGTTACAGTTTTTGAAAATCTGCTTTGCTGTTTGTTTGTATTGGTCGGATTCCACTTTCCAAGTACTTAATTTAAATAAGGTGTATAGTTTGTTCAATGTTTTATCGCTCAGCTTAATTTTACATTGTGCCTAATGTAATATTTAAAGGCACTTTATAGTAGTTGGATCATTCTCATACCCTACCCAGTATTAGACACTAAGTCTAAGTAGCGGTGCCAATTCCTCTCTTCATTTACAAAAGAACATAAATTATTCTAGTGCTATTTGATTATTGTTTCTGAACCAAGGGAGTTTGGTGTAGAATTATCAAACGTCAATCTAGACCACAGCCAAATGCTGACCTAAGGACGTTTATGGATTAAATCTGTATTTTTAAATTTATAATTTTGGTATGGATTCTTAATTGCCTTAATGACACTAAGGATCTATGATACTTGTGGAATCATCTTAAATAGTGTTGGAAATTTTATAAATTACCTTGATTCTTGCAAACATGTGGGTATCTTTCGGTGAGTGAGGCGAGATGGCATTGCTTGTTACCAATGTTGCAAGTCTTACATGTTGCCGAACTTCTGACCATCATTGATTGTCATGCAGCATCAACCTATGATGTTCCTTGATTGATTATCGTAATAGTCACATATATGTTCCTATCATTTGGTAGTTCTGTAACACTACTCTTTTCGTTTCTGCTAACAGGATCATGTGCCACTGATTACAGTTGATGCTGCTCTTCTGCTACACTTTCTCATATTCTTTTTAGCAGTCTGTCTTGTGCTATACAGTGCAGTAACAATGATGCTTGGAAAGCTGAAGGTAACATCATCATATTCACCTGCCAGAGTCTACTACTATTTTGGGGAGGTGGTTGGTCATATGTTAACTGTAAAAATACTTATGCAATTATTACATTTGAGGTCACGTCCTAATCTGGAAAGCTCTGCCCTAAGTTGATGTTATGTTTGTTTTTAGGTGAGAATTAGGACTAAAAGAGCAGATTCAAGAACTTCAAACTAAGATGGCAATAATAAGCAAGCTATTGTGTTATTAGCTTGCTTATTCTTGCCCCTGAAATGATGATTCATGATCCTAAGTCAATGCATGAATCCATTTTCAACTGCAATCTTCAATCACGATTGTTACTACTAGATCACAACTGCTATCATAACCAATGAACCCAACATATAGTCCCTTTATTTTTTGTTTGCAGTGAATTATGCAGGGTATATTATATAGAAAATGGGGAGGCAACATTTACTTTGATTCCTTGCTAGCATGTTTGAACTATAGTTTGGGCCTTCGTGGTAATTTTTTATTTTTTTTTAGAATTTGGAGTGGTGATTGCAAAAGTACATATCAATCCACCCGTGGTGAGTTTGCAATTTCAGTGTCCATTGTTGGATACAAGTGGTTACATTACATCTTACTGTGCCTTATCCGTAAGATGAATGAAAATATGCTTGGTGCCGGGTAAAGTCTACCTGATCGCCTGGAAACAGTTGTAATGGTTCATATGGTCCCTTTCATTAGCGAAATTCCAGTTTTTCAGAAGATTTCCCTTATTGAAACGAATTATCTGCTTCTCCTGTGTGAGGATATTTACCTGGATAATATTTTTGGTATGCAGTTTTCTTTACTCAGCCCTGTTGCTGACTGATCTGCTCCTACTGACTGATCTTCTGCTACACTGCTGCTGCACTAGTGCAATGTTGCTGCTGATTGATCTGTTGTTACGCTGTTGCTGCTGCACTAGTGCAATGTTGCTGCTGCTGGATTATTGTTGTTGCTGCTGCTTGATTTATGTTGTTGATGTAGCTTGATTATTGTTGTTGCTGATGCTTGATTATTGTTGTTGCTGCTGCTTGATTATTGTTTTTTTTGTTTCTGGTTGCTGCACTTGTGTGAATGTTCTAACCGCCACATTTTGTATGTTTTACTTGATTCAGGAACTCCCTAGGTACCATGAATAATAACCAAAATTTGTTGGGCATGAATCAGAATGTGGCAGTGATCGAGTTATTACTCCCGCAACAGGTCACGAATCATAAGGTATTAGTACGATTACAGGAGTACTACATAAAACAATTATTTTTTACTTTCTTCGTTCCTAAATAGAGATGGCATTTCTTATTAGTCTATCCCAAAATAAGAAGCCACCTTACATTTAGACTTCAGCATATCACCCTTTAACAATACCTTTAACTAAGAGTTCTAACGAAAAACCATATGTAGGTCATATTTAGGCTAAAGTGACATTTTCGCTCCCAACTATGAACTAAAGAACCTAAGGACTCATTTTAAACTTACTAAATGTTTTATATGCTTATTTTTAACTTTCGAGGACTCATTCCAATCCATTTATGCACATTTAAGGCTCATTGTGTCGTTATAGGTCATATTTAGGCTAAAATGACATTTTCGCTCCCAACTTTGAACTTAAGAACCTAATGACTCATTTTAAACTTATTATATGATAAATATGCTTAGTTTTAAGTTTCTAAGACTTATTCTAATCTACTTATACCCATTTAATGCTTGTTTGATAGTTATAGGTCATATTTAGGCTAAAATGAGGCATTTTCGCTCCTAACTTTAAAATAAAGAACCTAAGCACTCATTTTAAACTTAATACATGTTTAATATGCATAATTTTAACGATCTAAGACTCGTTCCAATCTATTTATGCACCTATAGGCTCATTGGGTCGTTATAGGTCATATTTAGGCTAAAATGACATTTTCGCTCCCAACTTTGAACTAAAGAACCTAAGGACTCATTTTAGACTATTAGGACATTGTCATTAGTTTCTTGAATGTTAAAATGTGATATTTAATTTGTATTTAATCTAATGTTTAATTTAAATTTCTGTTTTTGTAAAGGTCTACACTCCGAGGATTGCGCCTTATGCGAGGAATTTGATGTGGTTTGTGAGCAATGGGCTAAGTTTTTTACCAACAAGTATTTATTATTGGCTTTAGCGCGCTTGATCGAGTTGGTTTAGTTGTTATAGAATAAATTTTATATTAAAATGTATGTTTATGTTGAAATTGGAACATATATTTAAATGTAATATGTGCACTTTGGTTTTGGGATATATAGTATACAAAACTCTAGTTGTTGTTTTTATATTTGTTATACAGGTTGCGTTATTCTATTATTGTTTTGACAGGTTTCTATATTTGGTGCAAGGCACTCTAGGTATCCCTAAACAAAATTAGAATTTTCCCGCCAAAAGTGCTTTTTTGCAGCGTACATATATGTTGTACGCTGCAACAAGGGAAAAAAATTTCGCAAAAATTCAGACTTGTTGCAGCGTACAAATAAATGTACGCTGCAAAAAATTGAGTAATTCAGACTTGTTGCAGCGTACAAATAAATGTACGCTGCAAAAAGTTGAGTCTTTTGCAGCGTACATATATATGTACGCTGCAACAAGTCCAAAATTTTGCCAATTTTTTGGCACTTGTTGCAGCGTACATCTAAAAGCCCGCTGCAACAAATCACTTTTTGCAGCGAACATTGTACGCTGCAACAAGTTCAGACTTGTTGCAGGCCCCCCAGTTGCAGCATACGATGTACGCTGCAACAGGGGTCTAAAAGCCCGCTGCAATAAGGGTTTTTTCTACTAGTGAATGGACAAAGATATTAGGTTGTTAACCATTGGTAAAGCTGAGCGTATTAGACTCAATGCTTTATGATCTCAAAACTACAGTGTATTTTGAATTCACAAGCACCAATTGGTTTGCCATTCGATTTTGACGTTCGAAAACAACCATAAAAGTCGCTATAAGAAACGTACATTTTAAATTGCTCACTTTCTCTCATTTCCGTGAATCTTTCTTGGATTCACTACCAATCGAGGAAATTTACTGTTACCTTTCTAAAAGGATTTACTGCAGTGCAAGATATTTAATTATAAACAATAATTAAGACATACATTGAAGCATGAAAAGTCTAAACATTTATCATGAGTAATAACTTGAAAATTAAAGCAATCATGCAATTTTAACAAGTTATTAGCATTTTATTCGAATTTATTGTTCCGACAGGTGTGAATAAAATGATTCCAAGATCCTAAAATCATTGAAGAATTAAGCACAGTTTGTCGACTTAATCCTAAAACATCTTAGGTAAGCAAAAGCCTTTTGCTAATAGTCTAGAAACTATTCTTGGTTGATAGGTACGTCTAAGAACTTATTAGGTAAACCTATCGATTTTGCCACGACCAAAAGGACTCCTTACTTATATCGTTGAGTTTCACCAAAACTAACATGTACTCACAATTATTTGTGTACCTTTCCCCTTTAGGACCAATAAGTAACACCTCGCTGAGCGAAAACTATTACTAGATTGATGTAAAGGATATCCAAGCAAGTGTATATTTTGGCATGGCACCTTTTAACTCAATTTTTAAGTTTGGAACTGAAGGCTCTTACTATGTTGGTTAGATTTTAAGTGAACTAAAATCCTTAATCATGCAACATAATCAAGCTATTGATCTCATGCATTTTAAGACATATTTAAAAGCAATAAATAACTTAAAACATGCATAAGATAAATGTGATCTAGTATGGCCCGACTTCATCTTGAAGCTTTAACTTCAAAGTCCGTCTTGAAAATCTCCGTGGGAGGTACCATTTTCTTCAAATAGGATAAGCTATAATTAAAACTAATTACAACTATTTGATGGTACGCAGACCATATTTGAATTGAAAAACAACTTTGGTACTTTAGACCAATTACATTCAAATTAATGGTACGCAGACCATATTTTCTATCCTATTTGGGCCATACTAGTCACTTCATAACCTGCAAAACAGTACATATACTATATATACCATTCACCCATTCATTATCATGAATGGCCCACATAGCTGGTTAGTAAAACACATTATGCATCACGTAAACATTTGCAGCAATTAATCAAGGACACCAATAATCTACCAATTATTCAGTCCTTATTAATTCTAATCAAGTTGTTTTAACCTTAAGGATTTGTAGACCTAATCAAGAGTTTATGACTAAAAGCGCTCCCACTTAAACCAATAAATTCATATGCTTTACTAATTTTAAACATAAAAATGTATTTCAAGTCTAACCGGAAACATACAAATTTAATTAAAATTTAAAGCCCATATAAATTTATAATTGAATCCAAAAAATTTTAATTTGATTTCAGTCGAATTTTAAATTAATTCATGATTTTAATTTTAGTAAAATAATTAGAATAAATAAAATTTATTATAATTACAATATTCAAAATTAAAATCCAAGAAAATAATTTAAATTATTAATTTTAAAATTAATTAAAATTACGTGAACTGAAAATTTCAAATTAAACATTCAAAAACGATCTAATCGTAACGCAAACACCCTACGCATCGCATGCCCATGGGCCACACGCACACAGCCATCGCTGGCCATGTGCGCGCAGCCCATGCGCTCGTCGCATAGCTGCTGCATCTTCCCATCGCAAGCCATCGCACAAGTGGTGCTCGCTGCGCGCGCGCCAGCGCTTGACGCACGCGAGCCATCGCTCGCTGTGCGCGCTCGCCAGCGCTTGCTGCGCGCGCTCCAGCGCTTGATGCACGCGAGCCATCGCTCTCTGTGCGCGATCAACGCTGGGCGCAGCGCTCGTGGCACGCGAGCTTGCGCTCGCTGCGCGCGAGGCTGCGCGCGCTTGCGCGAGGCAGTGCGCGTTGTGGCGCAGCTCGCTTGCTGCCCACACGCGACTGCCATGCCTTGCCTTCGCCCATGCCCATTCATCCATAGCTCGTGGCCCACGACACAAGGCAGGGCTGCTGCCTTGTGCTCGTGCACCATGCCCCTGCTCATTGCATTCGTGCCGCACGGGCGACGAGCTCCCTTGCTCGTCGTCGCATGCCCGCACTATACAACACCCCTTAAGGGTAACACGAAGCGTCCATTGCTTTGTGCGTGCAAGTTATATGAACGAATCGCATAAAAATTTAAAATTTATATTTAAAATTAATGACAAATTAATAAATAATATTAATTTCATAATTTTAGGGCGAAAAATCGAAAATTTATTATTCAATTGATTTCCGATTATCATGGATTCAAGCCTAGGTCATAAAAATTTAAAATTTATCTTAAATTTACAATTTTTATGGTGGTTTTTAATCATAGGTTTCTAATTAAATTATAATTAATTATGAAAATCAAATTAATTCTAAATTATTCTAATTTTCAACAAATTAATCATAATTACAAATTAGATTTCATAATTAACAAGGCTAGGCATTCAAACTTGTTAAACATATACAGTAGGTCAATCAAAAATTCAAGATTTATCAACAAGAATCGCAAATATTTAATTTAACATCTTAAATTTACGAAATTTTGCATTCGAAAAACTAAAACCTTCGAAAAGTCATAGTTAGGCTTCGAATTTGAGAATTCTGGGTTCGGCAGAAAAATAATTATTTTTGTCAAAATTTTAGAATGCCTTTTACATGCGGAATTGACACAAAAATCACTCGATTTGGATGAGTAACGAAGAAACTGCCGAAAAACTGTGTACGTATAATTAAATAAACGCAATTTGCAATTAATTAACAATTACGAAAATTAATCACCCCTTTTAATTCTTGCAAATTTGTAATATTTAACCATGTTCATGCAATTTAGATTATGAAAATAATAAGAGGCTCGTGATACCACTGTTAGGTTATGATACATATGACAATTCATAAATCATGCGGAAAAACCATTTAGCCAGGAATACATATTATTTACACATAATCATATAGCATAGTTTAGATGCATACTCTTTGTTGCGTGCCTTCCCTAGCTGCGCCCGAACCGAACAAGAACAAGTCTTTAGGACTCCAAGTGTCGTCCCTCCGTAGATAGTCCACAGCACGTCCGGATCCGCCTTAAGATTGACCAACTAGAATCGCCCTTAAGGTACTAAAGATTTTCGGCACTCTTAGGTAAGAAATGTGTCTGAATTTTCTCTCAAAAACTCACTTTGAATACTTGAATAATCTCTGAAAATATGTGACCCTAGGCACCTATTTATAGAGTTATGGAAAGGGTTTTGGAATCCTATTAGGATACTAATTTATTTAATTATAACCCTACTAGGACTCTAATTAAATAATCATTATCTAATAGTTTTAGGATTTAATCACACTTCGAATCCTGATTGCTTCAGGATTCCCGCACAAGCATTGCACGAGCACCGTACACCCGCGCAAGCCTTGCGGCTCACGCTAGGCGCACAGCGCTCGGCCCACTGCTGTGCTCCCGCGCGCGCGCCCAAGGCCTTGGCTGGGCCTGGCCTTGCGCTGGGCCTGGTCGAGGCTTGGCGTGCGCTGGTGCGCGTTGGCTCGCTGGGCGACGGCCTGGCTTCGTGCTGGGCCTTCGTCTAGAGGGCCTCGTCCGATGCTAATTCGTACGATACGCTTCCGATTAAATTCCCGATTCCGGAATTCATTTCCGATACGAACAATATTTAATATTTCCGATTCCGGAATCAATTTCCGTTTCGAACAAATATTTAATATTTCCGTTTCCGGAATTATTTTCCGATTCCGATAATATTTCCGATTCTGACAATATTTCTGTTTCCGGCAATATTTCCGATTCTGGCAATATTTCCATTTCCGATAATATTTTCCGATACGTACCATGTTTCCGTTTCCGGCAACATCTACGACTTGGATAATATTTATAATTCCAATACGATCCATATTTCCGTTTCCGGCAATATCATCGTTTCCGGAGTATTCATTTCTTGCCTGTGACGATCTCAGCTCCCACTGAAACCAAGATCCGTCGATTCCGAATATCCATAGATGCAGTATTTAATGCCATTAAATACTTGATCCGTTTACGTACTATTTGTGTGACCCTACGGGTTCAGTCAAGAGTAAGCTGTGGATTAATATCATTAATTACACTTGAACTGAAGCGGCCTCTAGCTAGGCATTCAGCTCACTTGATCTCACTGAATTATTAACTTGTTAATTAATACTGAACCGCATTTATTAGACTTAACATAGAATGCATACTTGGACCAAGGGCATTATTTCCTTCAGTTAATTACAACAATATTTTAATAAGGTAGTTTTTGACAAAAACGAGATTTTATAAGGTACTCCTTCCGTTCCAAAATGTTTGTTACGTATTCCTTTTAGGTTGTTTCAAAATGTTTGTTACATGGGGGGAATCTTTCCTTTTATAAACTTATTATAATATTATTTTTTGTGCCAACTTTTAATTTTAATTGGTCCAATTTTTTCAACTCATTAAATTTCTTTACAATTTCCCAAGTATGTTAAGTTAGCAATCTTTGTGCTTTTCCATTATTGGTTCATTTTGATAAATAAAACAATCTTATTGGTTGTTGTAATTATTAGTGGATTGGGGTTTTACTTGGTTTATTTTTTTAAAAAAAACCAAAAGAATCTTTATTATACGTTAATAAACGTGCAAAAGTCCAAACTTAACAAACATTTTGGAACGGAGGGAGTAGTTTTTAACAAATTTGCCTTCTTTTTACTTTATCCCTCCCAATTTTGAAATTTTATTATTATTTAGCTTCTATTTTTAATCAATTATTTTTGGGGCTCCCATTTGTAACGAAAACTTTTGTGTAAGACCGCCTTACCGGAAAGACCACTTTAATTGCTTAACTATTAGTTCTACTGCTTAACTAATTAATTTTAGTGCTTAACTAATTAGTTTCATTGCTTAACTAATTAGTTCCAGTGTTTAACTAATTGATTTTAGTGCTTAACTTATATGACACCAAGGTAGTCTTTTGTGTAAGACCGCCTTATATAAAAGTTTGTACATTTGTAATTTCTGCAGAAATTCTGTACAAAGATTACCGCTATGATAGAAAATTTAGTGTCACAACTTAAACTCAAGATGGATTTGTATGTGTTTCTCTTTTTTGGAATTTTCATGTGTTCTGGAAAATGGAAATGTTGGTTATTTGCATATTATTGCAATTTTCTGGGTGTTATTTTTGTTGTTTGAAAAATTGAATGTCATTTCTGGACATTGCTACATCTACCCACTGGGTAGATAACCCACTACTAATAGAACATTAAAAAACAATTAATAAAGCTGATGTGGATTCCATTACCACACTCTCTATTAGTGGTGGGTAGTTTACCCGGTGGGTAGATAGAGTTTTTTCCGTCATTTCTTGAAGTTTTTAATTCAATTATTAACATAGGTCATAACTCATATGATTGGGAACATTGACTTTTCTTACAATCCTAACACTTATAAAGCCTTGAACTTCTATTACTATTCACCCAATAGTGTACTTACCATTTTGCCCCCATTCCGTGCCTTAATTTTATTTTTGTCTTAATCTTATCAATAGTGTGTGGACAATTATAACCTTGGCCATATAGCTACCATGTGTCAATGTATCTCTTTTTTTTCTTTTTTCTTTTTTTCTTCTATTTTGCCTTTTTCTTTCTTCCTTTTGTTGGGAACCAATACCCCCATTCTACCAAATTTATCGCGTCACTCTTTCTATACTAGCTTTCCTCCGCCTTCTTCTCGTCTCTCATATCAATGTTGCTTGTGGAATACTACAACATTAATGACATAAATATTTTGAACGTATGTATGATTTCATACTATTAATTACATGCAAATCGAACTTTAGCATTATTTTTCTAGCATAATTTGTAAATGTTAATCTTTAACATAACATTTTTGCAAACTAAATTTGTATACCTTGGGGGATCGTGCGCGCTAGCGCACGGTCCAACAACTAGTTTATACAAATATTCAGCTTAGTGGGAAATTTTCAATCTTTGGACTCTCGTGGAGAATCTCGTGGCATTCCTTTAACAGCATACTTATTTTTAGCCCTAAACTCTTGTCCTTGTCATTCAAATTGTGGAATTGCCTTGTCAGTTTCCATTTGATCCAACTTAAATTCACTTCCCCTTCGGTAATGTCTGCTGCATTGTTGAATTATGTATGGAATCAAGAGTTTTATTATGCTCGAGGTAGCCGGTAGTGTCTCTATCTAGATTAGGGTAGAAGTTGAACTCCTTCTTCTTCTGACCCCCCTTTATTTAGTGTCTATGTTATTGTCATGGTGTTGATCGTGCTGTTCTTTCTAGACAAATTACGTTTCCTATTTTTTCCCTCGAGTTTGGAATAGTTGCCTAATATGTGCCCAAGAAGCGTTCTTTCTAAAGTTTATGGTATAGTATGTGTCTTTGATTTGTATACTTCAGAAAAAAATTTCAACTCTGAATTGTGATAATGATGTCTTCTTCACCTGAAGGCCCTTACTTCAAGTGCCCTGCAAAAGGAAAGTCATTCAATTGGTGACGTGGCTGCACAATTCAAATACAAGAATGCAGTTCTTGATGTCAAAGTTGATACATAGTCCAGTGTAGGTTCTTCTGCAAATGCCTTTTTTCATTTGTGAATAGGACAAGGTATAAAGCAAAAAAATATATATAGGCGCGGTTTCAACTCTTTTCTTAGCAGATAGCTACAACCCTTACTTTGACTGATCTTATGCCATCTCTTAAGTCAATTGCTTCAGTTAAGCTGCCTGACTACAACTCAGCAAAGGTACATTATTGGCTTAATCACGTCATTTCATCAATTAAATTTTCCTGCAAATGCATAGAAAGAAACTCAGGAATCATCCATGCTTCACCAATATGCCCTTTCTTACTATTAAAGGATACCTTTAGTTAGAAATTCATTCTTGTGTGATTGCCTTCTAAAACTGTAATGCCTATGCCTATATTAATCAAATCAAGCAAACAAAATTTATCAACTCTTGTTGTGGCCCTTGTATGGCATTGTAGTTCATCTCATTCTAGGGTTTATGCCACAGGTAGGGGGGAGGGGTGATGAATCATGATGTGAAAGGAACTTGACTATGAACAACAAACTTCATGGTTGGAGGCATGAGACTATGAGTGGTCTATCCACAGTTACTTTGTTAATCTCTTTTATTTTGTTGTTTCAGCATAAATTATTTAGAAAGAAAAGCAATGATGTTCATATGTCTGGATTCTCTCAAAGGACTCGAAGATCTTATTTAACTATGCAAGTTTACATGATGAGAATGAGACTCTTATATGCAAACACAACTTTTAATGGATTTAACTGAGATATATCCAGTTTATGCATGCTTGTAAAAATAGAGTTTTTAGCTTGTTAGAAACTGAGGACTTCTTAGTATGCAATTTTTCAGAGACTTAGTAATTAGACAATCTAATAAGATGTGTTGATTATGGTAAACTAAAGGAAAATGAGTATGTGTTTCTGGTGTGATTTTTATAATCTATTGCAGACACATTGTATTTCTCACCCCATCATCCGGAGATCTTTCTTATAAGGGGCTATCATATTCCTTCGTTTTTTTTGTTAGACTAAGAAGTTGTTTATCTTTGCTGAAAATTCTAGATATGCCTTCATTGTTATTTCATATATACGAAGTATATAGTTTCAGTTAATAATATTATGAGGCTTTAAAGCTTTTTAAAATGAACCGATTATGGTACTTGAGTTTTTTATATGCTTCCAGCTTTGTATTGTTGGAAAGTCTTCTCACATGCTTGTCTAAGTCTATTTTTAACATACCTAAAGTGCTTGTGATAATTTTGTTCTCATGGCAGCTTGAGCTTCAGTACTTCCATGAACATGCAGCACTCAATTCATCTATTTCCTTCAACAAGTCCCTTATTTTTTATGTTTCAGCCACCTGTGGCACTCCAAGCACTGTAATTGGTGTGGAGGCAGGTTATGATACTTCTATTTCCGATTTTACAAAGTACAATGTTGGCATTAGTATGACTAAACCCGATTCCTGTACATCTGTTATCTTGTAAGTCTCTTTGCTTGTACTACTGTATACGGTTCACATGTGATATTGCTGCTAAAATTTTCTGAAACATAAAGATGGATTTATGAATATGTTACAGCTTGTTGAAAAGAATATTATAGAACAAAATTAGAAAAATGAACAAGTATTGAAATGCTCAAGGATTTAATCATCCCAACAGGCTTAATTGAACTTATCTTATGGTAGAGTTGTTTCTTTCAAAACATTTGATCTTTGCATAATGACTTTTTAAATTAATATCACGTCTCAATCTCCCCTTCCCTTTTTGGAATAGGGGTCATCATTCAATATCCAACTAAACTGGCTTTTTTTTCTTTTTTTCTTTTTCTAATCCTGTCATAGAGTCCAGAGCTGAAAAGGGTGACCTAGTTAGAGCGTCGTATGTACAGTACCTTGATCAAGGGAGAACCACTTCAGTAGTGGAGTTTACAAACAGATTTTCTGAAGATGGAAATACTTAAACTGTTGGAGGATCATATGCTGTTGATGATTTAACCTTAATCAAGCTGAAGCATAATAACCAGGGGAATTTTGGAGCACTTCTGCAAAACGAGTTTAAACCCAAGTCAGTACTGACAGTGGCAGCTGAGTTTGATTACAATTCTATTGACACACATCCAAAACTCGGCATATCACTTGCACTAAAACCATGAGTAGCATCTGATAATCAGCTGGTCTATTTGATGTACATGTATGCATCTTCTGTACTTTGTGATTTGCAACATAATCTTCCTAAAAGAGCACTCATTTTGTATTGCTTTGAACAACTTGGTCTCTTGTTTCAAGTCACATGTTGAATATGTGTTATCTTTCATGCTTTCTGTGTTTCGCCACTTGAAACTCTGGGTTTGAACATGGTGCGCCATTTCGTAAGAAGATCTTTGATATCAACATTCATTCTTGTTCCTTTACCTCCCCAGACTAGCATGTGAGAAAGGTCTTCCATTGATGAGCCATCTACTTCATGCATGATTTTGAATCCCATTCTACTATAGAACCTTACCAGCTGCACAAAGATATAAATGAAATTAGTTTTGCTCAAATACTGTCAAAAACACAATAGGGTCACCTTTATTTTATCACTAATAGTATGGATTTTTGTATGAAATTGAAGGAAGGCTTCATATGAACCTTGTAAAAGACTAAATAATATGGTGTGCTGTTGAATTTGCTACATTATTTGTGGGTTTTTTTTTACTGGTATATGAAGAACAGAATTTGACAATAAAGAAGGGAAAGAGAAAAAAAAAACCTTAGAATGGTAGAGATCAGTATCATTGATAGCAAGCAACTGAGCAGAGTTGCAAGCAGAATCAAAACCATGTCTAACAGCAACAGCACCAAGGAATAATCCAACCCCAAAAATTGATCTCTGCATACTCAAACTCTCTTTACTCAATTTGATGGAATCCAAGTGCAGAATTTTGCCATCAAACCAGAACCTTATCACTCCTTCTACTCTTCCTAGCTCTCTGTTTGTCTCCAAGTTTTTTGCTGTAATTCTGAAAAAGGGTCCCACTTTTTGCGGTTCGCGGGCGTGGGGTGGGTTTTGTGGGCCGGGTTATTCTTTTTGGTAAAAAGATGTTTTAATTAATTTTGTATCTCTCTCACTCTCTAAACACTGTTCTTATATTTTCTAGGCAAATATTCTAGTCTCAATCCGAGGCTTGTGAGTGCACACAATCCTTGGTGTTGTGTTAACCCTGGAGGGAAACCACAAGTGTTCTACTGCATCGGAGGTAGCGCGGAATTGTCTTTTAGAGAAGTGGTCCGGCCACGGCGCGATAATTGGTTCAGTTCTTATATACGCATTATCCAGCTAAGTCGTTACAATTCATTATTTAGCTAACAACATGTTCTTTGGAAGGAACATCTAGCAACTCGAATTCAGACTTAAATGGGGGAAAGCCTCTTCTTTTTTTTATTATTTTTCAAGAATTTATTCAAAATTTATTTTCCAAGAGACATTTTTGGGTTGATAAATTTTCTATACTACATATTAAATAGCACACCCTTAATCCTTATCACTGTTAAAATTTATTGGTACTTGCACATTCATTGTTCAAATTTACATGAGAAAATTACATAGACCAACTATAACAAACTTTTTTTTTCTTTCCATTCCTTGTACCTACATATTACATACACAGACTATAAACAAAAAAAGACAGATAATGTTCAAGAATTCTGATTGAATTACATATACAGATGTTTTTTACAGATAGATCACAAAATATCAAGTATTTTGATCCTCTTTGTGAAAAGCAGATCAATAGGAAGATATTTGCCTTGTTCTGGTAATGACTTGCGCCTTATCTTTCTACTTTGGCTCACAACCTGGTCTTTTTTAATATACCTGACAAAAATTAGATAACTTCATAAATAAACACTGCTTGATTTACATTCTTATGACTTTCTTCAAACGGGGTAAATCAACAGTATAGGACATAAAACTAAATGCGAAGGGAGATAATGGTTATGCTAATATGCAATGTGAAAGTACTTATACTATTCTCCTGTTGCACTATTACCTTAGGCACAACACTCATACTTGAGATTTCTTGTATTTTCCAAGATCAGTGGTCAGTCGAGCATTAACAGAAAAATGGGGAAAAAAAATCGAAAGGACATAAAAAGTGGTGTATTTACCTTTGCTTCGAGCAATGATTCATTGAGCTGCTACTTCCTGCAATCTTTCAGCAAGATGAAAATCAAAATGTTCTTGTCTTTCATCAAAAAATTCAAGAGGCATCTCTATTCCACATATAGAACACTTGTAACCATCCACCCACCGAAACTGATCTTGCCGACTAGAGGAAGAGGCATCAGTATCAACTCTAGCATTGGTACATGCTGTCACTTCATCAGGGTTTTTGTTACTGCAACAATATTCTGTCGCCAAAAATTGCGTGCAAAAGGTTTGTGTTCTTTAGAGGTATGCTCAACCCCTGCACTTTCCTTGAGAGAATAAAAAACAACAAAGGCAATAAACAGTTAAACTTTCTAGGACAGTGAAAGTAGGCACCTACTTTTTCACTCAGTGATTCTAACAATGAATTTAAGGATTAAAACAGAGAAGAAAAATATATTGAATATTATTGAGAGGCATATTGTTTTTTTCTACATCAGAAGTATTTTCGTTCAAACTGCAGTTGTTATGACAGAAATCTGAGAATTGGTCCCTGTTGAAGACATCTTCGTGATAGGATCAGACGAGCCAACTTTATCTTCAATAAACTGAGAAACTCGAAGGCCTGTTAGAAAACAACAGACAAACAAAGACATCAAATATTAACAACTACTCCGTAAAACTTACTCAAGTCACGTACAAACATGATTGACGAAGAGAGCTTTTTAACTTTTTAAGTATAACTGTATAAGGAATAAATTTCAGACATCTTATTAATGATCTAGTGTGATCCTATCAGAATTCCTTCCCAGAGTTTCTTAGGCCAGTTGAAAGTAAGTCTACCCTAAACGAGCTTATAAACGAACGTGAGCGAGCTGTTCGCGAACCGAAACGAGCCAACCACCAAGTTGTTCGAGCTAGTATCATTTATTAAACGAGCTTCAAAATTTTGTTCAGACTCGTTTATTTATTAATGAACAAGCTTAGACCGAGCTTGTACACAAGTTGTTCACGGACGTATCAACTAATTGACATCCCTACTTCCACCAATAAAGTTACAAGTGACAATCATAATTGAGTGTGTGGTACCAATGATGTCTTGGCCTAGTGGTTAAGATTGAGGGTCTGTGTACAATAGGTCTCAGGTTCAAATCCCCTCACCCCCATTTGTAATTTATATTGCCCTTGTGGCTCATTGGAATCTAAAAAAAAAAAAAAATTGAGTCTGTGGAAGGATTCATCGAATAGTGAATACACTTTTGACTTCAAATCTTTACTTGTAAAAACGCATATTTATCTGTCTACAAAGTAACAGGACACTTCAAAAAACTTCCATAAAATCTGAAAAACAAACTAAACTCCTTTATTAACTATAAGTCTCAGTGATGCAGGAAGTTCTGCTTTCAGCAGTTTCTTAGCATGTGACAGTATATCCTCACTTGAACATATACACTTCTGCAAAGCCACGGCTCTAGTTCGAACCTGAAATATCCGAAATTAAGTCAGTCAAGAGCTCAAAGTTAAAATGAGAATGTAACACTAGCTAAGATAAGTTTAAGTTGAACCAAAAAAAAAAAGGGCACCATTCTATTTATCACATGATCACACCAAAGTCCCAAACATGGTTCATCATCTCGGATGTGGTCACAATTGTGGTAACGGTCACAGAACCACTTCCGCGGGTAATGCAGATGGTTTGAAGCTGTTGCAAGTTTGCAACCTAATACCTAGATGTGAGTAAGCTCAAAAACCTTTACGCTGTGGTGATGCGGTTAAAGTAGAATACTATGTTTTCAAAAGACAAGAATGATTAATCTTTGACATCAGAAAGCTTCAGTAGAACATAGAAAACTATCCAAGACTTTTTCTAGCACATGTGCAATACACCCTTCTAAATCCCCTTCTAAATCTTTCACATCTGTCTGGTACATATATGCATGTGAGCACATGCAATTATGCAAATGTGCATCAGCATGACACTCATGCAAGTCTGAAGTTGGGGAGGGATCAAGGATAAAGTATGCAGACCTCATAGATCACCTCAAAACACGCAGTTTTCAATTTAAGTGTCAGAGTTCGACCACCAAGTCCATCCTTTTGTAAATCAGTTGAAAGCGTCTCAGCAAGTTCAGCTGCAACAAGGAACCAGAGAAAGTGAAGTTGTCAAAGTAAATACTAGTTGCTCAACCCAACGCTCAACTGTTTGTGCAATATTTTAACAAATTAGGGGAAATCGTAAAAAGGTGAACAAAAGTATGCTAAGTTTCTAACAGTAACAGGGTTATAAAAAAAAGTTAAAGAGGCAGCAAAGATGTAAGTTCACATGCCAAAGAAAAAGAAAAGGAGAGAAAAAGAAGGAGAGAAGTTAGAAAGCAAGAAACATCTATTGGCAAATTATTCTGCGATAATTTGCTTCATTAGTTTCTTAGTAATAGGTTGGTTATAAATATGTAATCATATTGATAGTTAAATTCATTCAGAAATATAACATTGTAACATAATTCAGATATATAGAAACACGTTACATTTTTAGAGTATACCATCGAATATTAGTTTATATTTCATAAACACTTTGTGAGTTTATATTATATCATAGAGATATAATTGTTAGCCTATTTTGTTTATACACGAAAGGGAAGAATATTATTTCCGCTGCAAGATTATTTGTAATCTTTCCCAACAGTCTGGTATCAGAGCTTAGTTTAAAATGACCTGCAAGTGGAGAGCTCACTGGCTTAGCCTTATGCATATTAAACCTCTCAAGTAGTTTCTCAATATATCTTTCCTGTGACAGCCATAACTTCTTATTTTTCCTGTCACGGGAGATTTTCATGCCAAGTATTTGTTTTGCTGGTCCTAAGTCCTTCATAGCAAAGAACTTATTCATCGTCTTCTTCAAATTGGCGATTTTATTGGTATCATGACCAATAATTAACATATCATCGACATAGAGGAGTAGAATGATAAAATCTCCCTCCGCAAATCTTTTAATGAACACACAATGATCTGATGTCGTCCTTTGATATTTATGATCTTTCATAAAAGACTCAAATTTTCGATACCATTGTCGTGGTGCTTGCTTTAAGCCATACAAGCTCTTATTCAAATGACATACCATGTGTTCCTTTTCCTTAACCTGAAATCCCTCAGGTTGTTCCATATATATTTCTTCTTCCAAATCACCATGTAGGAAGGCTGTTTTCACATCTAGTTGTTCAATTTCTAAATCCATGCATGCTGCCATGCCAAGAACAACTCGTATTGACGACATTTTCACAACTGGTGAAAATATTTCTTCAAAGTCAATACCTTTCTTTTGACCGAACCCCTTCACAACCGGCCTAGCTTTATATCTTGGTTGTGGATTATTTTCTTCAGTCTTTAATCTAAACACCCACTTATTCTTGAGTGCTCGTCGCCCCTTTGGTAGCTGTACCAAACCAAATGTGTGATTCTCATGCAAGGATTTTATCTCATCTTGCATGGCTTCCATCCACTTTTCCTGATGTACATCTTTCAAAGCCTCTTCATAAGACTCTGGTTCTCCCCCTTCAGTAAGTAACTGATATTCACCTCCAGCCAATTTTGCTGGAAGTCGTCTATCTCGAGTGGATCTTCTTAATTCTGCTTCATGAGATGATTGATTTTCTTATTGTGGAATATGCACATTCTCATCATCATGAGGTTGATCATCTTGGTGTACTTCTCCCCCGTGATCATCAATTGCATCAGGAGAAGGAATTGGATCCATGATTATAGGCAATTCTTCATGGGATGTTGTAGATTTTTTCAATTTTTGTATGTCTTCAATGGTTTGATCTTCAAAGAAAACAACATCTCTGCTTCTAACAATTTTTCTTTCAGCAGGACTCCATAACCTATAACCGAAATCATCTTCAGGATAGCCAAGAAAAATACATTGTTTTGTCTTGCTATCAAGTTTTGATCTTTCATCCCTCGGGATGTGAACAAAGGCTCTACATCCAAACACCTTCAAACTTTCATAGTTTAATTTTCTTCCAGACCATATCATTTGTGGAACATCACCATCAAGTGGAACTGAAGGAGAAAGATTAATCAAATGAACTGCAGTCTTTACTGCCTCCCCCCAAAAAGATTTGGGTAACTTTGCATGTGATAACATCGAACGAACTTTCTCCGTGATTGTTCGATTCATTCTTTCAGCGAGACCATTTTGTTGAGGTGTTTTTGGGACAGTTTTCTCGAGCTTTATCCCATACTTCCTGCAATATTCTTCAAATGGACCTCTATACTCACCACCATTATCGGATCGCACACATTTTAATTTCATGCCAAGTTCTCTTTCTACTTTTGCATGAAACTCCTTAAACTCGTCAAAGACTTGGTCTTTACTTTTTAAAAGAAAGACCCACACTTTTCTGGAATGGTCATCAATAAATGTAACATAATATGATGCACCACCAAGAGATTTTTCTGTCATAGAACAAACGTCTGTATGAACCAAATCTAGAACTCGAGATCTTCTAGATGGTGAATTTCTTCGAAATGAAACTCTGTGTTGTTTTCCTGCCAAACAATCAACACATGATTTCAAATTAATATCCTTCAAAGGGAGGAGTTGCTTTCGAGTGAGGATTTGTAATCCCTTCTCACTCATATGACCGAGTCGCTTATGCCATAGCTCGGTCGAACATTCTTCAGCTACATTTAGTTGTGAGCTGAGCTTCCCATTTGTGACATAAAGGGTTTGTTGCTTCTTTCCGTGAGCAACAATCATCGAGCCTTTTGACAATTTCCACTTTCCATTTGAAAAGTTATTTGCATACCCTTCATCGTCAAGTTTACCAGCTGAAATCAAATTCAGCCGAATATCTGGAACATGTCTGACATCCCGTAGTGTAAGATTACAGCCTGTATTGGTTTCCAAACAAACATCCCCAATACCAATAAATTTGGAGGATCCATCATTTCCCATCCTTACAAAACCAAGATCTCCGCTAGTGTAAGATGTGAAATAATTTTTATTTGCAGTTAGATGATACGAAGCACCTGTATCAATTACCCAACTACAATCTTCACTTGTTAGGTTATAACATTCGTCATCACCTACAAAATAAATATCATCACCTACTGCTGTAGCCGTGACATTTTTCTTATCTTCATTATCACTACTCCTGTCATTTTTAAATCTCATGTCCCGCTTCCATATTCTACATTCACTTTGCTTATGTCCTGGCTTATGACAATAAAAGCAAGTGAACCTCTTTTTGGATTTTGATCTGCCTCTAGATTTTTCTTGGCTTTGGGAACCTCTAAACATTGGTCTCCCACGATTTTCAACAATATGTGCTTCAATCTGATTTGTCGAGGCAAATTCTTTCCTTCTAGCTTCTTCATTGAATAAGCTGTCTTTCACCATATCAAGGGTGAGTTTACCACTCGGAGCCGAATTGCTCAACGAGATAACAAGAGTTTCCCAGCTATCAGGTAATGAGCTGAGGAGTAATAAGGCTTGGACTTCATCTTCAATTTCCATGTTTACATTTGTTAACTGATTAACAATGCCTTGAAATTCATTCATATGTTCTGCCATATTTTTACCTTCCTTGTATAGAAGACGAACCAACCTTCTCACCAATGTAGCTTTATTTAAAGCTGTCTTCCTCTCATACATTGACTCAAGCTTTTTCCAAAGCTTGTAGGCATCCGTGTCATTAGCAACATGTTGAAAAATGCTTTGATCAATATGTTGTCGTATTAACCCGACCGCCTTACGATTCTCCAATTTCCATGAATCTTCGGTTTTATTTTCCGGTTTATTTTCTTCCTCGATGGGCTTATACAAGTCCTTACAATAAAGGATATCCTCCATTCGAGACTTCCACAAGGAATAGTTGGATGATGTCAATTTAATCATTCCTGATAGACTTACCATCGAATCTTCCATTTGTTTATATATATGACGACGTATATGTACGTATCCGGCTCTGATACCAGACTGTTGGCAGTTTGATGTATGTTATGGTTTGTACAAGACCAGACATTGCCTATTCGGTAGGTCTTGTTAGTAGGTTTCTCTCTAATCCAGGGAAAGAACACTGGGAAGCTGTAAAATGGATACTAAGGTATTTACGTGGCACGTCAAAAATGTGCATATGCTTTGGTCTAGGAGATCCTGTGTTAAAAGGTTACACAGATGCAGATATGGCTAATGATGTTGATTCGCGAAAGTCAGTATCAGGTTACATGATGACCTTTGCAGGGGGAGCTATATCATGGCAATCAAGGTTACAAAAATGTATTGCATTATCAACAACAGAAGCCGAGTACATTGCTGTGACAGAAGCTTGCAAAGAGCTCTTGTGGATGAAGAATTTTCTACAAGAGCTAGGAATTAAACAAGAAAATTATATACTTTACTGTGACAGCCAGAGTGCTATTCATCTGGCGAAAAATCCCACCTTTCATTCCCGTTCTAAACATATAGATGTAAGGTATCATTGGATACGAGATGTCTTTGAAGCCAAGCTGTTACATTTGGAAAAGATCCATACTGACCATAATGGCTCAGATATGATGACCAAAATATTGACCATACAAAAGCTTGATGTATGTCGAGGAGAAGCGGGTTTATCAAAAATATTATAATAAGTCGGAAGGGGGAGATTTGTCGGTTATTCCTCCTAATTTGGGGAAGATAAAATTAGTAAAGACAAAGAAAAAGAAAAGGAGAGAAAAAGAAGGAGAGAAATTAGAAAGCAAGAAACATCTATTGGCAAATTATTCTGCGATAATTTGCTTCATTAGTTTCTTAGTAATAGGTTGGTTATAAATATGTAATCATATTGATAGTTAAATTCATTCAGAAATATAACATTGTAACATAATTCAGATATATAGAAACACGTTACATTTTTAGAGTATACCATCGAATATTAGTTTATATTTCATAAACACTTTGTGAGTTTATATTATATCATAGAGATATAATTGTTAGCCTATTTTGTTTATACACGAAAGGGAAGAATATTATTTCCGCTGCAAGATTATTTGTAATCTTTCCCAACAAGTTCACATGCTAGGTTCGAAGGCATCTCAATTGCTGGTATAAGTGATCATTTCTGGGTTCTTATTGTTTCTGTAGTTCGAATTAGTTCAAGGTCCACCTGCAAGAGGTCAAGAACTAGCTAGACTGGTCAATTTCCATGCAGATTTCCGATGAACCAACTACCCGTTTGACCACCCTCATATTTCCCACTTATCAGCTATCTACACACATTCACCCGCCATACACTTGTATTCTTTTCGAAGACAACCCGCCTTCCTCCTTTTCCCAGCTCCCTTTCATTGACTGGACAATGAACAAGCAACCTCTCTAGTTCTACATCCTCTAGAACCTTGGACACAACTTCCAAGCATAAAAAGTTTCTAGGATAATGCTAGATATAAAAACAGATTAAGGTAAAAAAAATTGGGTGATGATAAAGGTCGCAAGTTGCGACGACTAAATGTTGTCGCAATCTTATGTGTCGGAGTTTAATTGGTACATATAAGCGCCACGTAGGATATGCGTCATCGTAATATTTTTACTATGAATGTAATATTTTTACTATGAAAATATGTAAATAAGGTAATCGATATAAATAAGGAAACAAATTAGTATTTTAAGATTCTCCTACCTTTTTTTTGAAACATGTATAATAGGTTATACTTTTTAAATATTTTTTTTCCAATTTAAATTATGACACATAAGCATGTCATATTATCTTTGTGACACGGCTTAAAGGTCGCATATTGCGACCTTTATCATTTTCGAAAAAAATTACATAGTTGAGGATGTCATCGTGATTTCATAATACCCTATTACCTTACTTTTGATACAAAAAAGCTTCATCCTCGGTGGCAGAAAATGTTCTCTCATTACTCATGCTCTTCCGCAGCCTAGCTTGTGGAGTATCTGTGCTCCCTAGCCCCAATCCGACAGAAAGGAAAGATTCTGCAGTAAGTTTAGATTATGGTCATTTTCCCATTGAAATATGAAACTGAGCAAAATAAAATAGAAATGGACCACATTTAATATGCATATCACATAAACATTAAACTTAAGTAAGGTCAAAGTTTGGACAAGAAAACAAAATTTAGAACAGGCCAAGCAATTAAGCAAAAGAATATGGAACAGCTGAGCCAGTAGCAAGAGATCACTAAAGAAGCAAGGGATGTCATTATGATACCGTAAGCTAATAATTTTTTGTTGTTTGGATCTAATTTTATCATTCTGCCCGAATTGATGTGAATTTTATTGATATCTTGTTTCTGTAACAAGGTGATCTGATATGACTTTTCTAAGTTAAACAGAAACAAGAAATGATAAGATGAATCAAGGTGAATCAAACATGGAAACTGTCTAAGTGAGAATTACGCCACCAAATCTTATCAAGGCACATATCCACAATGTGGTCAAACAAAACAATGTCATGCCTGATCATCTCTTCTAAGGTTTTTTAACAACATCCTCTCTCTACATTGTGATCCTCTTCATCTCTTACACTTCCTTACTGGACCATTAATTTTCATTCTCCAACATGCCCAAAAACAACTTTTCCCTCATTATCTTCAATTGAGGCCATTCCTCCGTTGGAAAACTACTAAGGGGGTGTTTAGTTGGACTTTTTGGAATGGGTTGGAATGGAGTTAGAATCCACTCCATCCATATTATTGTTTGGTTGAGGTCTTGACGAAAATCTACATTCCACCCCTTTGCCGAAAAGAAATTAGACTTAGAAAGTAGAGAGAGAAAGAGATTAGGAAAATTTTTGTAGAATTTTATTAATTATGATCCAAATGATCAATTGTCATATTTATATTACAAGCCTCAGCTGATCACAATTGATTGATCAAAATTCAACTACTAACTAAATTCCGTTGCAAGAATAACATAATTAAAATTGGCGCCAAAAGTCAACATAAGTCAAATGTTGACTTTTCCTGTTATTGACTTTTCACCCTTAACATTCCTCCCTGCTTGGAGAAACTTGCCCCAAGTTTAATGGCACCACAAAATGAGGATATTTTGACTCAAATTCTGTAGCTATCTCCCAAGTGGCATCAGATGAAGGGGCTTCAGCCCACTGAACCAGATATTGAACTTGAGCATGGATTTGAAATGTGACAACCCTCTTTTCCACAATTGCAACAGGAGTGAGGTCTTTAGCAGTGTCATATCCATGCATCCACTGAGGAATATGAGTAGATATAGGTAAAGTGCCATGAAATGCCTTAAGTTGTGAGACATGGAAAACATCATGAATTTTTGCTGAACTTGGCAACTTGAGCTTATAAGCTATCTTCCCTATCAAAGCAGCAATCTGAAAGCGTCCATAGTATTTAGGAGAGATCTTTTAATTACTTCTTTGCTGGACTGATTGCTGCCTATATGGTTGTAACTTTAACCATACCCAGTCACCAACCAAGAATGATCTATCAGACCTACCCTTATCTACTTGCTGCTTCATTCTTCTTTGTGCCTTAAGTAAATGGAACTTGAGAAAGGTAGTAATCTCTTCTCTCCTCTGTAAACTCCTGTCAACCTCATCTACATTAGATTCACCAGGTAGATAAGGTAAATGTAAAGGAGGAGGTTGACCATAGACCACCTCATAGGGTGTAAGCTGAGTTGCAGAATGGAAGTGGGCATTATACCACCATTCATCCAATGGCAACCAAGCATGCCAATATTTGGGTTGATCACTACACATGAACTAAGTTTGACCATCTATTTCTAGATGGTAAGCTGATGATAACATGAACTAAGTGCCATGCAAACTGAATAGACCCTTCCTAAATTGGCTTAGGAAAACTGCATCTCTGTCACTTACTATGCTCCTTGGCCAACCATGAAGCTTAAACACATTGTCTAAGTACGCTTGAGCCACTTGAATAGCAGAAAAGGGATGAGACAAGGACATGAAATGGTTGTATTTTCTCAACCTATCCACCACTACAAAGATAACATCCCTCCCTGCTGACTTTGGCAATCCAGTAATGAAATCCATGGAAATGTCAAACCAAACTGCTTCTGGTATTTGAAGTGGTTGTAATAACCCTGGACTAGCTGCTGAATCATATTTTGAAGCTTGACAGACCTTACATTGTCTCACAAACAGTCTGACATCAGTAGTTAAACCTCTCCAATAAAAAAGATGTTGTACTCTTTTAATGGTTAATTCCCTACCACAGTGACCACTCTCAGGTGAGGAATGTAACCAAGGCATCACCTTCCCTTTTAGTGTATCATCAGATCCCAAAACCAGTTTCCCTTTTCTTCTCAACAAGCCATCTTGTAAAGTGTAACCCTCAACTGACTCACCATTTTGTAGTTTAGCCAAAGTACTCACTAAACTGTCATCAATCACATAGCTGGCTTTGATAAGATCAACCAAATCTGACTGAACCACTGAGATAGCCATACAAAGAATTGCAGAACCCTGAACTCTGGAAAGTGCATCAGCAACCAAGTTCTCCTTCCCAGACTTGTATTGGATTTCATAATCATAGCCCATCAATTTGGACAACCAGAACTGCTGGAATGGTGTAGAAACCTTCTGTTGAAGCAACCATTTAAGACTTTTCTGGTCTGTCTTTATGATGAAATGAGAATTCATCAAGTACTGCTCCCATTTTTTAACTGCAAATACAATGGCCAAAAGCTCCTTCTCATGCACAGATAGTCTTTGCCACTTTGGTCCCAAAGCTCTGCTGATGTATGCTAAAGGGTGAGTATCTTGAATCAACACAGCACCTATGCCAGTGTTTGAAGCATCAGTCTCAACTACAAATGTTTTGGAAAAATCCGGTACTGCCAAAACTGGAGCAGAAACCAAAGCATGCTCGAGTGTAATGAAAGCTTTTTGGGTGTGATCAGACCATTTAAAGGCTCCCTTTTTTAACAAATTAGTCAAGGGCTTACTAATCAAAGAGTAATGTTTAACAAACCTCCTATAGTACCCTGCTAAGCCAAGAAAACTCCTTAGCTCCTTAACTGTTTTGGGAACAGGCCAGCTATCCACAACATTAATCTTGTTAGGATAAGTTGCTACCCCCTTTGCAGAAATATAGTGACCAAGGTATTCCACCTTCTCAATTGCAAAGCAAAACTTTCTAGCCTTAGCAAACATCTTGTGTTGCCTCATGAGATCAAAGACCTGTGCCAGATGCCCCCAATGTTCCCCTTGTGCCTTGCTGTAAACCAGAATGTCATCAAAGAATACAATAACACATTTTCTGAGCAATGGCTTGAATATATTATACATCCAACTTTGAAATGAGGCAGGAGCATTAGTCAGACCAAAAGGCATAACCAAGAATTCAAAGTGGCCTGCATGTGTTTTGAATTCTGTCTTGTATACATCTTGTTCATTAACCCTTAGTTGATGATATCCTGCTCTTAGGTCTAACTTACCGAAAACAGTAGCTCCTGCAAGTTCATCTATAAGTTCAGCAATCACAGGAATTGGGAACTTGTTTTTAATTGTTTTATTGATTAGTTCTCTGTAGTCAACACAAAGCCTCCAAGTTCCATCTTTCTTACCCACCAAAACAACAAGGGAAGCAAAAGGACTTGAGCTGTTTTGGATTACCCCCTTTCCAACATATCCTGTACTAACTGTTCAATAACATCTCTCTGCTTGAGAGGGTATCTGTATGGTCTAATATTGACTGGTCTGGCATTAGGTTCCAGTGGAATGGTGTGATCAAACTCACCTCCGTGAGGAGGTAATGTGTCAAGATCAGCAAAGATGTCTTTGTACTTAGCTTTTAAAGTTTCTAACTCAACTGGAGAGTCTTAGTCTACTACCTCACCTTGAATGGTTTTAAAAGACATATCCCTCACCTGTAGGAGACGCAACTTTACTACATTGTTAAGAAGCTTAGCTGAAGGCGCACCTCCTAACACAGCTGAAGGTGCACCTCCTAACACTTTCATCTTCTTAGCATGCACCCCATGTAAGATAAACTGTTGACCATCTTGTGAGAACTCCATCAATAACTCTTTGAAATCCCAACAAATAGGACCTAGAGTTGCTAACCACTGTACACCAAGCACCATATCAAAACCTTCCAAAGATATTAGCATCACATCACCTGTAAAAGTCCTACCCTGCATTTCCCACTTAAAGCATTTACATACATGTTGACATGCCAAGTGATTCCCATTAGCCACAGTGACTGCCTGGGATGGAATTATTTCAATGACACACCCCATTTTCTTTGCCAGTTCTAAATCTAAAAAGTTGTGGGTACTGCCATAATCCACTAAAATATGGAATAACTTGCTATTCCTCTCACTCTCATGGTTTGGAAATTCTGATTTCCAGACAAAGAATTTAGGGACAATATAGGTTCTCCTACACCTTCCAACAAGTCAGCATCATCATGAGATCTGATTCTTTGTCATCAGTGCTAGCGATATCTCTACAGTAAATAATTGGGGTTCTTTGAATTGACACTTATGTGTTCTATCATAGGGTGCATCACAATAGTAACACAACCCCTTGGCAATTTTTTCAGCTCTCACATCTGCTGGTATGTGTTTAAAGTTTCTGGCATATTTAGGAGTAAATTTGGTTGGTTGGCCTTGTTTGCTGGATGGGGGCGGAGTGGGTAGTAAAGGAGGTTTGTTGGAGTTTAGGGGTATGGCTTGAATGGTCTACCATGGTAGGCCCAGCCAAGCGCAAGGCAAGGCCAGGCCCAGCCAAGGCAAGGCAGCAGGCTGGCCGCGCCCTCGGATGGGCCGCGTGCCAGCGCTGCTGGGCCGCGCGCGCACAGTGCCCTCCGTGGGATGCTTGTGCGTGTGTGTTGCTGTGTTCGTGCAAGCCTCGAATCCTTAGTCGCTTAGGATTTGTCCGGTTAGATTGTTTTCCTAAATCCACTAGAGTTAGTCCTTTAATTAAACATTAAAAACAAAGGATTAGTTTAAGTATAATTCTAATTGAATTAGTAAACTGAATCCTAGTGGATTTCTAAGTCCGATAATTCCACTCTATAAATAGGTGATGAATAATCACAATTTATATAACATATTATCAAGTATTCATATAGTTTTAAGATTAAACTAAGCTTAATAATTTGCCAAATAATTAAGTACGAATAACATTAAAACCTTAGACTAAATTCTACTTAATTAAATCTAAGGCGGATCCAAACGTGTTGTGGACTATCTACGGAGGCACTACACTTGGAGTCCTAAACTTGTTCTTGTTCGGTTCGGGAGCAGCTAGGGAAGGCACGCGTCACATGTATGTATCCTAGATTATGCTAATTTACTATGTGGCAATTAATTTGGATTCCTGGCTTTATGGTTTTTTTCCGCATGAAATATATGTTTTATATTTGTAATAACTTAACAGTGGTATCACGAGCCTCTAATTAATTCCATAATTAATTATAGTTAATGGTTAAGTTTTATAAATTTGCAATGAATTAAATGAAGGAAATATGTCCTTCACCCAAGGTGCATTAAATCTAATACAAAGGTTCAGATTAATTGCGAACAATTAATTCAGTGATATCAAGTGATTGGAACAGCTAGCTGGAGCAATGCTTCCGATCAGTGAGTTCTAATGGATATTGAACTCACAACTTACTCTTGACTGAGCCTACAAGGTCACACCAATGACACGTAACAGATCACCGGATTAAATGAATCGGAAATTCATTTACTAGCTTTTCGGGATTTAAGTTGGAAACGTATTATACGATACGACCTTGCATCGGAATCGTATATCGTATCGCGAATATTCGTAAGCTAGGCGGGACGAATAAATCGTATCGTACGACGGTGATTCGTCGTATACGAAACGATAAATAAATATATCGGAAGTATATTTAATCGCGAATACGAGGAGCGGCGCACGAGCCGAGTGCACGAAGCACTCGAGGCCCATGGGCGCGCGCATAGGCGAGCAAGCAAAGCGCGGCAGCAGCGAGGCCCAAGAGGCGAGGGTTGTGCGCGTGCAAGCGGGCCGAGACCACGACACAAGCAGCAGCGCGGCCCACGACCCTTCGCTGTGCGTGTCCGTGTGACTTGGCATGCAAGCTTGCTAGCCGGCCTTGCCTCTTGGCTTGGTCGGTTAGTAAGGTTATGTAAATAACCTTACAACCTAATTTCCAACTTAGCACAATCACAATTCAGATTACACACAACCCTAGGAGAAAACAGAGAACCCTAATTCTCTCTGTGCCTCCACAGTGTGTTCATCCCAAAAGGCAAAGTATCTTAATCAATTGTCTAAGCTACGATAATTAAGACGGATCTGAACGTGTCGGTGAACCAAGTAGAGGAACGACAAGTGGAGTTCTTTGTTCGTGTTCGTTGACATATTATTGTGGAAAACACGCTTCGAATGTAAGTTTGCTTAATCTGTGCTTTATACATGTTTCCTGGCTTTGGGGATTGTTCCGCACATGTTATTATGTTAAACTGTATTCCCCTACAGTGGTATTAGAGCCTTATGTATTCAAAGCATGAATTAGCATGATTATTATTGTTTTTGCATCTGTCGAAAAATTTGGAATTTTTGTTGATTTTTCGGAATTTTTACAAATTATTGGATGAATTGCGTAATAATCAGGTCCGAAATAAAAAATGTTCGTTTTTTCGAGTTTTAAAACCCTATTTTGATTGAAAACTATTTTCTAAGATCAATTTATGGGAATAGAATTGCAAAAACAGGCCTCGAAGTATCGTTTTTTGGGCGTTTTTGTTAATTTTTCATTAAAAATTAAAAGTGTCGGACAGTAATTCAATTAAAAGGTCAATCTAAATTACTCGGAATTGCTTGAAATTTTGACACAATCTTTCAAGTTATATGCTTGATCTATGGTAAAAATTTCATATTTTTCCGATAAGTATAAACCGTAATTTTGCCTTTCCCCAATTCGTAAAATCTGAAACCCTAATTGAATTTTAATTAATTTTGGTTTAATAATTCGGTTAATTGGGAAAGGGGATATAATTTCATGGGTCAGCGGCTAATTTTAAAAATTATTGGATTAAAATTTTTAATGGTTTCGTTAATTTTAATCGCACTTAAACCAAATTATTAAAATTTGAAATCTTATTGTTTATGAACGATTTAAAGCTTCGGATTTTATTAATTAAAAGTTCAAACTTTAAATGTTGATTCGTTAGTTCTTAAAAGTTTGAACATTGTTAGCCCTTGATTTAATAATTTTACGAAATTGGATTGTCGTTAAAGTTTATTGAATCGATAAAAATCGTTGTTTTTCGAAAATAAAAATCCTAACTTTTTGATAAATAAAATTAATGCAAGTTCGTGAAATTAAATTAAATTTTAATTAAGTTGGTTCGTATCACGAACCAAAGGCACGAACACATGTGTGTGGTGGGCGTGTGGCTCGACGAGCCATGCGAGCTACCGTGCGCAATCGAGTCGCAGCGACGCGGGCAGCAGCATGCACGCTGCGTGCCGTGCGCGCTGGGCGAGAGGTCAAGGGCATGTGTTGCGCGCATTGCACGGCGCAAGCCCTTGCGATGGTGCAGCGATGCGCTACGACGAGTCAAGTAAGGCACGTAGGGCAGCAGCGATGCTGCGGGTATGCGTGCATTGGCATGCGATGGGTGCGGGCTATGCTCGCATGCCTCGTAGGCCATGCGACGGCTGCGATGGCTGCGGGCTATGCTCGTGTGCCTCGTAGGCCACGCAATGCTAATGGGCTGGGCGCAAGCCTAGCCCAAGTAAGCACATGCCAATTTTTTTTTTTTGGGCTTGACTTATTTGCATTAATTTGGGCTAACGGGATATTTAATTTAATATTTTATTTGCTTGGGCCGGGCCGCGAGTTTTAATTTAATATTTCATAATTAATTATGCGGAATAATTATTGGTTTGAGTGGGAGCCACTAAATGAAATAATTATTTTTAATTATTTTCGTAGGTCGCATTATTTTAATTAAATTCAATTTTAATTAGAATAAAGTCTAAGGATTAATAATTTGGAAATTGATTAATCTTTTAGGACGCGTTTATGTGAACGTGAATTTTAATTAATTCACGTAAATACTTGCATATTAATATGAGCCGTTCGTTTTAGCATACAAATTGGTGAATATATAGAATATATATTTTATGTAATGCAGGTACTCCAAGTGACTAGTATGGCCAATTTAGGATAGTTAAATACGGTCTGCGTACGTACCGTTCTATCTTTGAATGTAAAGTTTTAAATATGGTCTGCGTACCATGGAAATTTTGATGTAATTTATTATTTTCAAGTATTTATAAGTTTAGAACTTTAAGTTAGCATTTGAACGAAGATTCAAGACGATGCCAAGCTAACAAGGAGGTGATGAAGATTGGATGCTTCAAGACAAGATGTTTTGGGCCATACTAGATCACCATTTATTTATGCACTTCTATATATATATTATGCGTGAATGTATGAATGTATGTATGCTTTGCATGAACAGGTTGTTTCCTATGAATCGATTAGTTTTAAGTTCACTAAATAATCGAACCAACATAGAAACAACTAGGTCCAAGTAATATTGAGTTAAAAAATTGCCTTCCAAATCAACACTTACAAAAATCTAGGGATCTAAGATAGTAGGTTTACGCTAAAGCGAGGTGCTATTTTAGTTGACGTAGGTGGTAAGGCGTCCTAAAGGAGCACGTTGATTGTGGTTACAACTCAAACAACAATGGCATTAAGTTGTGGCAATGGGATAAATTATGGCATTAATTTATTAACCAAGAGTAATTTGGAGATTACTAGCAATAGGCTTTCCTTACCTGAAATCTTAAACTACTTAAGACATGCTAAAGCTGCTTAAGGATTTAGGACTTTTGGGGTCTTGGAATCGTTTCATTCATTTTGGACCATGTTTTTGCTTTTTGCATGAATGAAATGTTTTAATAGCTTTATTTATTGCATGTTTTTGCTTTTATTTCAAAGTTATTGAATTGTATGAATGGTTATTTATTGCAAATTCTTTTCGATTGTAGTAATCAAAATGACCGCAAACAATAACACCTTCAATATGCGTTCAATTCTCGACAAGGAGAAGTTGAATGGCAACAATTTCCTTGACTGGCAAAGGAACTTACAAATAGTTCTTATGCATGAGGAAAAAGAATATGTCCTTGAGGAAGAGTTACCGGAAGAGGCTAGGCCGGAGGTAACTCAAGCTGCCCTTAATCGTTAGATTCAGACCAACAGGGATGTCAAATGTGTGATGCTTGCATCCATGAGTCCCGATCTTCAGAAAACGTTCATTAACTCGGATGCTTACCAAATCATCTCGGAGTTGAAGAACATGTTTCAGGACCAAGCCAGAATCGAAAGATTCGAGACTCAGAGGTTGATCCTTGAGACTAAGCTCAAGAAAGGAGAACCAATGAGCCCACATGTTCTTAAAATGATTGGACTCTTTGAGAACATGAGAGCTCTAGATTCCGACGTCCCAAATGAAATGGCTATTGACATCATTCTCCATTCGCTTCATAATGGCTATGATCAGTTCAAGTTGAATTACAACATGAACAGCATGGAGAAATCTCTTACTGAGCTTCACGGTATGCTGAGAACCACTGAAAAGACGCTCAAACAAAAGAACAAGCACGATATGCTTATGGTACGTAAGGGCAAGAACTTCAAGAAATCAGGCAAGAATAAGGGCCAGAAGGGTAAGGGAAAGGCTTCGCCCTCATCCAAGTCCAACGGCGTCAGTTCTGGTGAGCAGAAAAGGGCGACTCGTTCTCCTGCTGACTCTGAATGCTTCTACTGCAAGAAGAAGGGGCATTGGAAGAGGGATTGCTTGAAGAAGAAGGAAGATGAGAAGAACGGGAACGTTGCTTCTACTTCAGGTATATATGTTATACATTATAATCTTGCTAATTCTACTTCTTGGGTATTAGATACTGGTTGTGGCTCACACTTATGTTCCAATTCACAGGGACTAAGGAGAAGTAGAAAGCTTGATAAAGGCGAGATGGATCTACGCGTGGGAAATGGAGCACGGATTGCTGCATTAGCCGTAGGATCTTATTTTATTTCTTTGCCTAGTGGGTTTGTTTTGGAACTAGAAACTGTTACTACGTTCCTAGTATCACCAGAAACATTATTTCCGTTTCAAGTTTGGATTCTAAAGGTTTTAGTTTTCAATTTAAAGACAATAGTTGTTCTTTTTCTTTGAATGGAATGTTTTATAGTTCAGCACAACAAGAAAACGGTCTTTATGTGCTAGATACGAGCAAACACATTTATAACATAAATACCAAAAAGGCTAAAACTGGTGATTCGGATCTCGCATTTCTGTGGCATTGTCGATTAGGCTATATAAACTTAAAGCGCATGGAATTACTTCAACGGAAAGGAATTCTAGAATCATTCGACTTGGAGAAGATTTATCAATGCTAATCTTGTTTACTTGGCAAAATGACAAAGCAACCTTTATCAAAAGTGGGAGAAAGAGCAAGTGAACTACTAGGGCTAATACATACGGACGTGTGTGGGCCTATGAGTACGAAAGCTAGAGGTGAGTTCAGCTATTTCATAACGTTTACGGACGACTTCAGTAGATATGGCTATATTTACTTAATGAAGCACAAGTCTGAATCGTTTGAGAAATTCAGAGAATTTCAAAATGAAGTAGAGAATCAACATGGCAAGAAAATCAAAGCTCTAATATCGGATCTAGGAGGTGAATATCTTAGCCACGAGTTTGATGACCATCTAAAAGAATGCGGTATTCTTTCTGAATTGACTGCTCCGGGGACACCTCAACGGAATGGATCCGGAGTGTCGGAACGGAGAAACAGGACCTTACTCGATATGGTCAGGTCAATGATGGGTCAGGCCGAACTTCCTTTACAGTTCTGGGGACATGCGTTGCAAACTGCAGCACTCACACTGAATCGTGCTCCGTCAAAAGCTGTTGCAAAGACTCCATACGAATTATGGACTGGGAAACTTCCAAAGTTGTCTTTTCTGAAGATTTGGGGTTGCGAAGCATATGTCAAGCGATTAATTTCGGACAAGCTAAAACCTAAATCTGACAAATGTTTCTTCGTTGGGTATCCAAAAGAAACTATGGGGTATTACTTCTACAACAAGTCACACAACAAGGTTTTCGTTGCTCGTGACGGTGTCTTTTTGGAAAGAAACCATATTTCCAAATTGACAAGTGGGAGAATAATAGACCTCGAAGAGATTCGAGACGAACAACGAACTCAAAACTCTTTAGAAGCAGTTCAGTTTGATGAACCTCCAAGGTCTTTAGAAGAGCCAGTGGGAGTAGTTCCTCAAAACGTTGTTGCCCCTCGTAGGTCAAATAGAACTATTTTTCAGCCGGACATATGGACAGGCGTCCTCTTGACTGAAAACTTAGACGTTCTCATATTGGATAATGATGAACCTATGACTTACAAGCAAGCTATGACGAGCCCAAGCTCAACTAAATGGTTAGAGGCCATGCAATCTGAAATAGACTCCATGTCTGAAAATCAAGTCTGGGATTTGTTTGATTTGCCGGATGGGTTCACACCTATCGGATGCAAATGGGTCTTCAAGTTGAAGAAAGACAAAGATGGAATTGTATACATATACAAGGCTAGATTGGTAGCAAAAGGTTACAGGCAAGTTCACGGCGTTGACTACGATGAAACCTTTTCTACAGTCGCGATGCTTAAGTCTATTCGGATAATCCTTGCGATTGCCGCTTTTCATGACTATGAAATATGGCAAATGGATGTCAAAACTGCCTTCTTAAACAGTGTTCTTTAAGAGACTGTGTTCATGACACAGCCGGAGGGATTTTTTGATCAAAAGAACCAAGGAAAGGTATGCAAGCTTAAGAAGTCCATCTACGGACTAAAGCAGGCATCAAGGAGAATGGAATAAACGATTTGATGAAGCAATCAATAAGTTTGGCTTCATCAAGAATCAGGACGAATCTTGTGTATACAAGAAGGTCAGTGGGAGTAAAATTGCATTCCTAGTCTTATATGTTGACGACATACTGCTTATTGGAAACGACATTCCTATGTTGGAATTTGTAAAGACTTGGCTCGGGAAGTGTTTCTCAATCAAGGACTTAGGAGAGGCACAACTAGTACATATTGGGCATCAAGATCTATAGGAATAGATCTAAGAGGATGATTGGACTAAGCCAAAGCACTTACATTGACAAAGTGCTAGCTAGGTTCAATATGATGGAAGCCAAGAGAGGCCATCTACCCATGTCACATGGCATATGTCTAAGCAAGAATCAGTGTCCCAAAACATCTGATGAGCGTAGAAAGATGAGTGGTATTCCATACGCTTCGGCTATTGGATCCATCATGTATGCTATGATTTGTACAAGGTCGGATGTTTCGTTCGCACTTAGTGCAACGAGCAGGTATCAGTCAGAACAAGGTGAGGCGCATTGGACTGCTGCCAAGAACATCCTAAAGTGCCTGAAAAGGACTAAGGATCAGTTTCTGGTTTATGGTGGTACAGATGAGTTGATTGTTAAGGGCTATACGGACGCAAGCTTTCAAATCGACAGAGATGATTTCAGATCACAGTGTGGGTTTGTGTTCTGCCTCAACGGCGGAGCAGTAAGCTGGAAAAGTGCTAAGCAAAGCACTATTGCGGATTCTACAACTGAAGCCGAGTACATTTCTGCCTCAGAAGCAGCAAAGGAAGATGTTTGGATTCGGAAGTTCATCGAAGAACTTGGTGTTGTCCCCTCCATTAAAGGACCAGTGGCTTTGTATTGCGACAATAGCGGAGCCATTGCCCAGGCAAAGGAGCCTAGGAGCCACCAGAAGTCCAAGCACGTACTGCGGTGATTTCATATACTTCGAGAGATCATTGAAAGAAAGGAAATCGAGATTTGCAAGGTTGGAACTGACGACAACGTCGCGGATCCATTGACTAAACCGTTGCCACAAGTGAAACACAACGCACATGTAGCAACCATGGGACTCAAGCATGTTGGAGAATGGCTTTGATTATCTAAGTATTGTTTTAGAACATCTGTTAGATCTATGTTTAAAACAATTGGTTTAACCATTTCATATTTATGAAATTTATTTATTTCATATTCATTTAATTATGGTTTAGAATTAAATGATAAGTCCATGTGATTCAAATCATTCAAATGGGATGTCAAGATGGATTCTTCGACAAAGAAACACCCATAAGTGAACTTGAATATTGAAGTCACAAAGGATCCCTAATCCAGGTCATTGAAAGGTGGACGACCAATGAGTAATGAAGATTAGATTGCAAGTAGATTACTTAGTTCTGTTTCTTGAACTAGAGTGACTGGATGTCAGAATCTTTTGCATAGATACTTATTGGATCTTGTATCGGATTGACCATGAGAACGCTTTAAGAAATTAAAGTCATGTCATAGGTAGTTCTCATTAATGGTGATTAGAAACCGTTCCTCGGAACATGAGTGATTATGTCTGCTCGTTTGAGAATTAGTTCGCTTTGATACTAGCTAAACGTCGCACCGTAAAAGGAGGCTATAAAAGCAGTTATTGGGCGTACTATGAATCAAAGTGAGTGTTCATAGATTGCAAGAATGGATTGTCCTCCTATCTTTGATAGGATATGGTGTTGTTGTGTAACAAGGCCTCTTGGAGAGTTAGATACTGTAAAATGCATGGCCGTGCTCAGAATGGTTAGTCTTAACCTTCTGCAAAAGTTTGACAGTTGAACTCTGTAATCCGAGAAACACTTCTGGACCTAATAAGGATGGCTTGGATCTTACCTTATGTTCAGTAAGTAACACTAAGCGACAAAGGAATGTGGATGCACACTTGTCTGAATGACAAGTGGGAAATTGAAGGAAATATGTCCTTCACCCAAGGTGCATTAAGTCTAATACCAAGGTTCAGATTAATTGTGAACAATTAATTCAGTGAGATCAAGTGATTGGAACAGCTAGCTGGAGCAATGCTTCCGATCAGTGAGTTCTAATGAATATTGAACTCACAACTTACACTTGACTGACCTACAAGGTCACACCAATGACACGTAACAGATCACCGGATTAAATGAATCAGAAATTCATTTAATAGCTTTTCGGGATTTAAGTTGGAAACGTATTATACGATACGACCTTGCATCGGAATCGTATATCGTATCGCGAATATTCGTAAGCTAGGCGAGACGAATAAATCGTATCGTACGACGGTGATTCGTCGTATACGAAACGATAAATAAATATATCGAAAGTATATTTAATCGCGAATACGAGGAGCGGCCCACGAGCCGAGTGCACGAAGCACTCGAGGCCCATGGGCGCGCGCATAGGCGAGCAAGCAAAGCGCGGCAGCAGCGAGGCCCAAGAGGCGAGGGTTGTGCGCGTGCAAGCGGGCCGAGACAACGACACAAGCAGCAGCGCGGCCCATGGCCCTTTGCTGTGCGTGTCCGTGTGACTTGGCGTGCAAGCTTGCTAGCCGGCCTTGCCTCTTGGCTTGGTCGGTTAGTAAGGTTATGTAAATAACCTTACAACCTAATTTCCAACTTAGCACAATCACAATTCAGATTACCCACAACCCTAGGAGAAAACAGAGAACCCTAATTCTCTCAGTGCCTCCACAGTGTGTTCATCCCAAAAGGCAAAGTATCTTGATCAATTGTCTAAGCTACGATAATCAAGACGGATCTGAACGTGTCGGTGAACCAAGTAAAGGAACGACAAGTGGAGTTCTTTGTTCGTGTTCCTTGACATATTATTGTGGAAACCACACTTCGAATGTAAGTTTGCTTAATCTGTGCTTTATACATGTTTCCTGGCTTTGGGGATTGTTCCGCACATGTTATTATGTTTAACTGTATTCCCCTACATTAAAAGGGTGATAATTTCGTTGTGATTGTAATTAATTGCAAATTCGTGCGATTATTTAATTATATGTTCGCAAGATTTTTGGCAGTTTAGTCAATAATGGTCGAATCGTATAATTTTATAGTGAATTTGGCATGTAAACGACGTTTTAAAATTTTGACAAAAATTAAAGATTTGATGCCGAACACAGAATTCCCAAATTCGAAGCCTAACTATTACTTTTCGGAGGTTCTAGTTTTCCAACGCAAAATTTATAATTTTTATGATGTTAAATTAAATATTTGCGAATCTTATATGTAAATCTTGAATCTATGATTTACCTACTGTATATGTTTAACAATTTTAATGCCTAAACTTGTTAATTATACAACCTAATTTGTAATTGTAATTAATTTGTTGAAATTCGAATAATTTAGAATTTGATTTGATTTTCATAATTAAATAGCTATTTAAATAGGAACCTATGATTAAAATTTGATGTGGGTAAAAATACCCACCTGCGTGGCCCAATCACAGGGAGACACATGTCACATTTCAGCAAGTAAAATACCTAATTTGGCAGCCACTTGGTTATAAGCATTTGATGATGTATGGCTGAAATAGAGAGTACAAACCTCTTAAAGGCCCATGGCCCAATATAGAGAATATTATGATAGTGACACTTGTCATATTATGGTAAACTAGCCAATCATATGAAACCTTCCTAGGGTTTTCCCACAAAAGGAGGAGACTATAAATACACTCAATTCCCAAGGAATTGACACAAGATCCTAGATAGAGAAACACCCTCAATTTCAGATATTTAATGCTTTATTTTCCCTAAGCACTTCTTCCTAAAAACCCTAATCTTACTTAAGCATCGGAGGGAATATTCCTACGGGAATATTCTTGTTTTGCAGGAAAGCGGCCCGACGTGTACTGGACTTGCCACTACGTGGAACCGGATACCTCCTCGTCATCAACCATTGGAAAAACTCCCACAACATTTGGCGCCGTCTGTGGGGAGGTAAGGTAACATGGTAGACGTCCAGAACTTTGGAGACGCGCCCATCAATCGAAACGAAATTGACGAAACCACAATGAATGGTGACCGTCCTCCTAGAGGGAGGGACGAGATAAGCAACCAATCTGTGGGGCAGGGCGGCCATCCTGATCCCCCTTCTGAACCACAACTTGAGCAAGTCCAAGTGGAAGATGAGACGGGTCAGCCTTCATTCCCTCCAGGTGGTCATTTGAGGGCCGACGCCGATACAGTCATGGAGGAGAACCCAGATCTGCCGGTGTTAGCTGGTCAACTCAAAGATATTCTGGCCGGATTTAAGGCGCAGATGGACACACTTCAAGATGAGATCAAGACCATCCGCTCTCAGTCTCATGGGACGGGGATGCCATTCTTTAATGGACTTACTCGGCCTAATGTCTGGCGGCAAGACCAAGCTCAAAATGACGAGCGTGACAGACGTTTCGACAGGACTAGGACTTCTTTCCAGCCTATGGCTCCGCGTCGGATTTTACCAACTTCTCGGCCAGAACCGGGACCGTCTAGAAGAGTACCAGTCATCCAGCTAGACACACCGCAAGAAACTGAGTTGTCAGACACCGGTTCCACCTCTGTTATGGAAGATTCACCCCTTGCTTCTCCTTCGCGCCGTCTCACCAAGACCAATGTTAGTCGCGCGAACAGCGAGCGGTAGAAGGCAAAACCCAATATGCCATATTCAACAGGGAGTAACCCGGCCTCATCCTTAACTACACAACTCCATTTTGTGCTGATATTATGAATGCTTCCAAGGAGCCTAAGGTGAAGCCACCAGCTATTGACGCCTATGACGACACCTCTGATCCTGATGTACACCTACTGGCCTATCGTCACCACATGTATGTCCAAGGGACCACTGATGCAACTTGGTGCAAATACTTCCCGTCCACTCCGAAAGGTTTGAGAAATTTCCCGCCGGAACGATCAACACTTTCGCAGAACTGGAAATGTTGTTTTCGGCAAGGTTCATGGCTTATAAGGAGGAAAAGAAGACGAGCATGCATTTGGGCCGAATACAACAAGGAAAAGACGAGTCCTTACGAAGCTATGTGCGACGTTTCAACTTGGAGTCGGGGAAAATTCCGGATTTACCTGATGGGGTGGCCTTTGACAACTTTTTTAGGGGACTTAAGAAGGGTTCCTTTAAGTTTGACCTGGTAAAGAAGAGTGTGAGAACTATGGAAGATGCCCTGGACGAGGCCGAATCCTTTATCCATGCCACAGAAATCTGTTCCGTCCCAAAGGAATCTAAGGGAACTGAGACTGCAGACCACCCTCAGCGCAAAGACAAGTCAGATAAAAAGACCAACCGTCCGAATGGGACGTGGGCTATTGAAAAGAAAGGGTATCAGGCTAACACCTCCCAAGGGCAGAAGAGAGGACGACCTTAAGATAAAGAAAGATTTGAATATAACACTGATTTGTATACAATACTGCTAGACGTCAGTGATAGATATAAGATTGATCGTCCGTTCCCTATGAAGTCGCCGGTGGAAACCCGAGACAGCTCTCTTTATTGTAAGTTCCATTGTGATGTGGGCCATGACACAAAAGATTGCAAGAGTCTGCGCAGAGCTCTTGATGGATTAGCCGCTACAGGATTTCTGAAATCATATCTCAGCACGAGCATAGGGGGAAATGGTAAAAAGTTCTATGAGAAAAGTAAGTCACCGTCATATCGACGTGATGGCAATGACACTGATCCAGAATGTGTAGCTGTCATCTCTGGAGGCCTAGCCGCTGGGGGCCCAACAATGAGACGGCAAAAGGATTATGCAAGTCGGTTAGGGCAGGTAATATTGTCAGGAAAAGCTCCAATTGATCACTTCCCTAAAGTAGAGATTTGTGAAGCCGACAGTGGCAAGATAGCCATTCCTCATGACGATCCCTTGGTTATTGAACTGAAGGTAGCAAACCTCAAAGTAAGGCGTATCTTAGTAGAAACGGGGAGTTCGTCAGATATTATCAGTACAGCTTGTCTGAATCGCCTTGAACACGACCCTAAGACGATTGAAAAGATACATTACCCCATCATTGGATTCGGAGGCGGCATAATTCATCCCCAAGGAATCATCACTCTGCCCCTCCGAGTAGGAGGTCGGCATCAGAGTAAGAACTTGAACGTCCGATTTCTAATTGTGAAAGACCTCACTGCCTACAATATCATCTTGGGCCGTCCCACTCTAAATCAGACCAAAGCTGTGGTCATCACTCATCTTATGCTTATGAAGTATGTCTGTGATAAAGGCCAAGTCGACACTATTCATGGAGACCAGCAGCTAGCAAGAGATTGTTATATAACTACACTAAGTCCCGAGGCTTGGGGAGGCAGCAAAAATGATGAGGCCAGAGCAGGTTCAAAAAGAAAACTACACAAGATAGAAGATAAAGTCAAGAAAGAAACCTTTGTCATTTCCACGTCTCACATGGAGACAAGACGACCTGAGCCGGTAGGTGGCCATTAGGAAATCATCCTTGATGAAGCTCGTCCTGATAGGACGGTGCCTGTAGGGGTCTCTCCTGACGATCAGCTTGGGGCACAACTGGTCACCCTCTTGAGAGAGTTCCAGGACATCTTTGCCTTCACTGTGGAGGAGATGCCGGGCATCTATCCAAGTGTAGCCGTCCATAAACTCAACGTGGATGATTCCATGAAACCTGTTCGTCAAAAGAAGAGAAATCATGGCGAGGCTAGAAACAAAGCCACAGCTGAGAAAGTACAAAAGTTGTTAGATGCTGGGTTCATATGGCCAAGTCAATATCCAGATTAGGTAGCAAATGTAGTGTTGGTGCCGAAGCCTAATGGATCCTGGAGAATGTGTGTGGACTACACGGATCTAAATAAGGACTGCTTAAAAGACAACTTTCCTCTGCCCAAGATAGATCGGTTGGTAGACTCGACGGCTGGTCATGCCATGATATCCTTCATGGATGCCTATTCTGGTTTTCACCAAATTCCTTTGTGGCCAGATGATCAGGAAAAAACGTCATTTGTTACTGAGCAAGGCTTGTACTGTTACAAAGTGATGCCGTTTGGCTTAAAGAATGAGCCGACCACATTTCAGCGTCTATTCAACACCGTCTTCTCTAATCAGTTGGGACGGAACGTTGAGGCCTACATTGATGATATGATAGTAAAAAGCAAGCAACGTGAAGAACACCTGGCTGATCTGAGAGAAACTTTTGAGACGCTCCGAAAATATCAGATGAGACTGAATCCGAAGAAATGTTTCTTTGGGGTGACGGCTGGAAAGTTCTTAGGATTCCTAATTGACGAAAGAGGAATTGAGGCCAACCCTGACAAAGTACAAGCAGTGATAGATATGATGTCTCCGAAATCTGTAAAGGAGGTCCAATGTCTGACGGGATGCTTAGCAGCCTTGGGACGGTTCTTATCAAGAGCAGGTGACAAGTGTCATTATTTCTTCGGCACAATCAAGAAAAAGAGCAAGTTTGAATGGAGTGAATCGACAGAAATTGCTTTCGTCCGATTAAAGGAACATCTCCACACCTTACCACGACTTGTAAGTCCCCTTCAAGGATAAACTTTGTATGTGTACTTGGACATTTCCGAGTGGTCCTTGAGCGCTGTGCTGTTGACAGAAAGAGAAGGAGTGCAACTCCCCGTTTATTTTGTGAGCCACGTCCTGCAGAATTCCGAATTGAGATACCCTCCGATTGAGAAGTTTGCACTTGCACTTTTTATGGCAAGCAAGAAGCTGCGTCCTTACTTTCTGGCACACAAACTAGTGGTATACACAGATCAAACCTTGAAACAGCCGCTCACTAAAAAAGACGCCGCTAGGCGAATGCTCAAATGGGCAATTGAGTTGAATGCATTCGATATCTCATATGAACCTTGAAAGGCTATCAAAGGGCAAGCATTAGCTGATTTCATTGCAGAAATGACGAGGCCAACTTTTGAAAAGAATGTGGCAACCCGCTGGACGGTATATGTAGATGGGTCGTCCACTCAGAACGGATGCAGAGCTGGCATAATATGCCAATCTCTTGAAGGAGATAAGTACGAGTACGCCATGAGGTTCAACTTCCAAACATCTAACAATGAGGCTGAATACGAGGCTCTGCTAGCCGGCATAAAAATGTGCAAAGCTGCCGGAGCTCAAGAAATACTGGCTTTGTCTGACTCACAACTCATTGTAAGTCAAGTAATTGGAGACTATGAGGCAAGATACCCCAACATGATTAAATACATGCAAGCTGTGCGTCAAGAAATAGAACATTTGAAGAGTTTCGAGGCTAAGCAGATTCCCTGAATAGAGAACAATCAGGCCGACGCCCTGTCTAAGCTAGCTAGCTCAGCTTCTTGTGATACTCCACGTCATGTGTTTTGGGAAGTGAAAGAAAAACGGAGCATCGAACAAGAGTTATGTGCTCCTGTGGTAGCAAATCTTGACCGGTCGTCCACTTGGATGGACCCTATCATTGCATACAAAGTAGACGGCTCACTTCCAGATGACTCAAGTGTAGCCGCCAAAATTAAGAATAAAAGTTCTTGGTTTGAATGGTGGAATGGAGTTTTGTATAAGAAGTCATTTTCCAGACCCCTTCTGCGGTGTGTTACTCCTGGGAAAGGGAAGGAAATTCTGGATGACCTACATCAGGGATTGTGTAGCTCCCATATCGGAGGACGAGCTTTAGCTGAAATAGCCCTACGAGCTGGTTATTACTGGCCCACTCTGAGAGAAGACGCCTTGTCCATGGTGCAGAAGTGTGACAAGTGCCAACGATTTTCTCATCTCATTCACAGGCCGGCTAACCCTCTCACCCCTATTCTGAGCCCAATTCCATTTGCCAAGTGGGGGATGAACCTGTTAGGACCTTATACAGCAGCTCCTGGAGGCCGGCGCTACGTGATTGTAGGCGTCGACTACTTCACCAAGTGGGTAGAAGCAGAAGCACTCAAGAATATAAAGACTAGTGATGTAAGGGCGTTTATTTGGAAAAATGTAATGACTCGCTTCGGAATACCACAAGCTATTGTCTTTGATAATGGGCCTCAGTTTGAGATGCCTAAGCTGAAGGAATGGTTAGCAGACCACAGCATACATAGCTGCTTTGCTTCTGTAGGACGACCCCAAGCCAATGGCCAGGTCGAAGCGTTCAACAAGATAATCTCTGAGGGAATTAAAAAGAAACTGGACGAAGCTAAGGGTCTCTGGGCCGATGAGCAGCCAAATGTCTTATGGTCAATCCGCACTACGGCTAAGAACTCCACCGACGAAACTCCATTCTTGCTAGCCTATGGTGCCGAGGCCGTACTGTAGGGGAATACAGTTAAACATAATAACATGTGCGGAACAATCCCCAAAGCCAGGAAACATGTATAAAGCACAGATTAAGCATACTTACATTCGAAGCGTGTTTTCCACAATAATCCGTCAACGAACACGAACAAAGAACTCCACTTGTCGTTCCTCTACTTGGTCACCGACACGATCAGATCCGTCTTGATTATCGTAGCTTAGACATCGATCAAGAGATTTGCTTTTTGGGATGAACACACTATGGAGGCACAGAGAGAATTAGGGTTCTCTGTTTTCTCCTAGGGTTGTGTGTAATCTGAATTGTGATTGCAGTAAGTTGGAAATTAGGTCATAAGGTTATTTACATAACCTTACTAACCGACCAAGCCATAAGGCAAGGCCGGCCAGCAAGCCCGCGCAGCATCACACGGACACGCACAGCGAGCTGGGCCGTGGGCCGCGCTGCTGCTGCTGTGTCGTGGTCTTGGCCCTCGCGCGCACACAGCTGCTCGGCCATGGGCCAGCACTGTGTTGCCTTGCTTGCTTGCCTAGCGCGACACCCATGGGCCTTGAGTGCTTCGTGCACTTGGCTCGTGGGCCGCTCCTCGTATTCGCGTTTAATATATTTCCGATATATTATTTATTGTTTCGTATACGACGAATCACCGTCGTATGATACGATTTATTTGTTTCGCCTAGCTTACGAATATTCGCGATACGATATACGATTCCGATGCAAGGTCGTATCGTATAATACGTTTCCAACTTAAATCCCGTAAAGCTATTAAATGAATTTCCGATTCATTTAATCCGGTGATCTGTTACGTGTCATTGGTGTGACCTTGTTGGTTCAGTCAAGAGTAAGTTGTGAGTTCAATATCCATTAGAACTCACTGATCGGAAGCATTGCTCCAGCTAGCTATTCCGATCACTTGATCTCACCGAATTAATTGTTCGCAATTAATCTGAACCTTGGTATTAGACTTAATGCACCTTGGGTGAAGGACATATTTCCTTCAATCTCCCACTTGTCATTCAGACAAGTGTGCATCCACATTCCTTTGTCGCTTAGTGTTACTTACTGAACATAAGGTAAGACCCAAGCCATCCTTATTAGGTCCAGAAGTGTTTCTCGGATTACAGAGTTCAACTGTCAAACTTTTGCAGAAGGTTAAGCCTAACCATTCTGAGCACGGCCATGCATTTTACAGTATCTAACTCTCCGAGAGGCCTTGTTACACAACAACACCATATCCTATCAAAGATAGGAGGAAAATCCATTCTTGCAATCTATGAACACTCACTTTGATTCATAGTACGCCCAATAACTGCTTTTATAGCCTCCTTTTACGGTGCGGCGTTTAGCTAGTATCAAAGCGAACTAATTCTCAAACGAGCAGACATAATCGCTCATGTTCTGTGGAACGGTTTCTAATCACCATTAATGAGAACTACCTATGAAATAACTTTAATCTCTTAAAGCGTTCTCATGGTCAATCCGATACAAGATCCAATAAGTATCTATGCAAAAGATCTGACATCCAGTCACTCTAGTTCAAGAAACAGAACTAAGTAATCTACTTGCAATCTAATCTTCATTAGTCATTGGTCGTCCACCTTTCAATGACCTAGATTAGGGATCCTTTTGTGACTTCAATATTCAAGTTCACTTATGGGTGTTTCTTTGCCAAAGAATCCATCTTGACATCCCATTTGAATGATTTGAATCACATGGACTTATCATTTAATTCTAAACCACAATTAAGTGAATATGAAATAAATAAATTTCATAAATATGAAATGGTTAAACCAATTGTTTTAAACATAGATTTAACAGATGTTCTAAAACAATACTTTAGAAAATCAAAGCCATTCTCCAACATGCTTGATTCCCATGGTTGCTACATGTGCGTTGTGTTTCACTTGTGGCAACGGTTTAGTCAATGGATCCCCGACGTTGTCGTCAGTTCCAACCTTGCAAATCTCGATTTCCTTTCTTTCAACGATCTCTCGAAGTATATGAAATCGCAGCAGTACGTGCTTGGACTTCTGGTGGTTCCTAGGCTCCTTTGCCTGGGCAATGGCTCCGCTATTGTCACAATACAAAGCCACTGGTCCTTTAATGAAGGGGACAACACCAATTTCTTCGATGAACTTCCGAATCCAAACAGCTTCCTTTGCTACTTCTGAGGCAGCAATGTACTCGGCTTCAGTTGTAGAATCCGCAATAGTGCTTTGCTTAGCACTTTTCCAGCTTACTGCTCCGCCGTTGAGGCAGAACACAAACCCAGGCTGTGATCTGAAATCATCTCTGTCGGTTTAAAAGCTTGCGTCCGTATAGCCCTTAACAATCAACAACTCATCTATACCACCATAAACCAGAAACTGATCCTTGGTCCTTTTCAGGTACTTTAGGATGTTCTTGGGAGCAGTCCAATGCGCCTCACCTGGTTCTGACTGGTACCTGCTCGTTGCACTGAGTGCGAACGAAACATCCGCCCTTGTACAAATTATAGCATACATGATGGATCCAATAGCCGAAGCGTATGGAATTCCACTCATCTTTCTACGCTCATCAGATGTTTTGGGAAACTGATTCTTGCTTAGATATACGCCATGTGACATGGGTAGATGGCCTCTCTTGGCTTCCATCATATTGAACCTAGCTAGCACTTTGTCAATGTAAGTGCTTTGGCTTAGTCCAATCATCCTCTTAGATCTATCCCTATAGATCTTGATGCCCAATATGTACTGTGCCTTTCCTAAGTCCTTCATTGAAAAACACTTCCCGAGCCAAGTCTTTACAGACTCCAATATAGGAATGTCGTTTCCAATAAGCAGTATGTCGTCAACATACAAGACTAGGAATGCAATTTTACTCCCACTGACCTTCTTGTATACACAAGATTCGTCCTGATTCTTGATGAAGCCAAACTTATTGACTGCTTCATTAAATCGTTTATTCAAACTCCTTGATGCCTGCTTTAGTCCGTAGATGGACTTCTTAAGCTTGCATACCTTTCCTTGGTTCTTTTGATCGACAAAACCCTTCGGCTGTGTCATGAACATAGTCTCTTCAAGAACACCGTTCAAGAAGGCAGTATTGACATCCATTTGCCATATTTCATAGTCATGAAAATCGGCAATCGCAAGGATTATCCGAATAGACTTAAGCATCGCGACTGGAGAAAAGGTTTCATCGTAGTCAACGCCGTGAACTTGCCTGTAACCTTTTGCTACCAATCTAGCCTTGTATATGTATATAATTCCATCTTTGTCTTTCTTCAATTTGAAGACCCATTTCCATCCGATAGGTGTGAACCCATCCGGCAAATCAACCAAATCCCAAACTTGATTTTCAGACATGGAGTCTATTTTAGATTGTATGGCCTCGAACCATTTAATGGAGCTTGGGCTCGTCATAGCTTGCTTGTAAGTCAAAGGTTCATCACTATCCAATATGAGAACGTCTAAGTTTTCAGTCAAGAGGACGCCTGTCCATTTGTCCGGCTGAAAAATAGTTCTATTTGACCTACGAGGGGCAACAACGTTTTGAGGAACTACTCCCACTGGCTCTTCTAAAGACCTTGGAGGTTCATCAACTTGAACTGCTTCTAAAGAGTTCTGAGTTCGTTGTTCGTCTCGAATCTCTTCGAGGTCTATTATTCTCCCACTTGTCAATTTGGAAATATGATTTCTTTCCAAAAAGACACCGTCACGAGCAACGAATACCTTGTTGCCTGACTTGTTGTAGAAGTAATACCCCATAGTTTCTTTTGGATACCCAACGAAGAAACATTTGTCAGATTTGGGTTGTAGCTTGTCCGAAATTAATCGCTTGACATATGCTTCGCAACCCCAAATCTTCAGAAAAGACAACTTTGGAAGTTTCCCAGTCCATAATTCGTATGGAGTCTTTTCAACAGCTTTTGACGGAGCACGATTCAGTGTGAGTGCTGCAGTTTGCAACGCATGTCCCCAGAACTGTAAAGGAAGTTCGGCCTGACCCATAATTGACCTGACCATATCGAGTAAGGTCCTGTTTCTCCATTCCGACACTCCATTCCATTGAGGTGTCCCCGGAGCAGTCAATTCAGAAAGAATACCGCATTCTTTTAGATGGTCATCAAACTCGTGGCTAAGATATTCACCTCTTCGATCCGATCTTAGAGCTTTGATTTTCTTGCCATGTTGATTCTCTACTTCATTTTGAAATTCTCGGAATTTCTCAAACGATTCAGACTTGTGCTTCATTAAGTAAATATAGCCACATCTACTGAAGTCGTCCGTAAACGTTATGAAATAGCTAAACTCACCTCTAGCTTTCGTACTCATAGGCCCACATACGTCCGTATGTATTAGCCCTAGTAGTTCGCTTGCTCTTTCTCCCACCTTTGAGAAAGGTTGATTTGTCATTTTGCCAAGTAAACAAGATTCGCATTGATCAATCTTCTCTAAGTCGAATGATTCTAGAATTCCTTTCTGTTGAAGTAATTCCATGCGTTTTATGTTTATATGGCCTAATCGACAATGCCACAGAAATGTGAGATTCTAATCACCAGTTTTAGCCTTTTTGGTATTTATGTTATAAATGTGTTTGCTCGTATATAGCACGTAAAGACCGTTTTCTTGTTGTGCTGAACCATAAAACATTCCATTCAAAGCAAAAGAACAACTATTGTCTTTAAATTGAAAACTAAAACCTTTAGAATCCAAACTTGAAATGGAAATGATGTTTCTGGTGATACTAGGAACATAGTAACAGTTTTCTAGTTCCAAAACAAACCCACTAGGCAAAGAAATAAAATAAGGTCCTACGGCTAATGCAGCAATCCGTGCTCCATTTCCAACGCGTAGATCCATCTCGCCTTTATCCAGCTTTCTACTTCTCCTTAGTCCCTGTGGATTGGAACATAAGTGTGAGCCACAACCAGTATCTAATACCCAAGAAGTAGAATTAGCTAGATTACAATGTATAACATACATACCTGAAGGAGAAGCAACGTTTCCGTCCTTCTTCTCTTCCTTTAGTTTGGGGCAATCTCGCTTGTAATGACCAATTTCATTACAATTGAAGCATTGCGATGTAGATGGAGAACGATCCTTCTTCATCTTCTTCTTGGATGGTGCCACTTGCCTTCCTGAAGTAGATGGAGATGCACCCTTGCTTTGGATCTTCCCCGGAACCTTTTTCTTGATTTTCTTACTCTTTACTTTTAGTGATGCTTGCTTATCACTTACAAAGTCCAATGCGTACTGATGAAGCAAGTAAATTAGTTCACTAAGAGTATTCTCCCTTTTCTTGGAAAAATAGAGTAGTTTGAATTTCTTATAACCAGGGTGAAGAGAATTCGAAAGTATTCCCGCAGCTGCAGAATCTGGGAATGGATCACCAAGTAACTCAAGCCGGTTGAGAAGCCCAACCATTTTCTTTGTATGAGTTCTGATTGGTGTCCGTTCTGTCATTTCAAGATCAATGACCCTTTCCCTTGCTTTTTGTCTTTCGACGTCAAAGCAACAACCCAGTGGTGCGTTAAGCTTTAGATCCTCAAATGAATTTACCAATTCAAAAACATTTTGGTCGACATGTTGACCACTATGTTGGAATCTACCACGACATATATCCCTAAGATGCCTTAGGAGTGCCCATGGCTCGTATGCAACGAACCTTGCACTCCAATCATTGGGGATAGAGCCAAGAATAAGATCCATCACTAGCGATACGTGGCTTGCCCACGTGTAGTGCTTTTCCGGAGTCATATCCTTTGAGTAATAGCTGGAGATGTGATGGTCAACTATATATTCATTGTTGTTCCACCTGAGGACTTGCCGAAGCTTCCTCTCCCAATCAAGAAAGTTTGATAGGTTCAATTTTACATCCAGAATTTCAGTTACATTGAGTTGTGTTTTGATTGCGGCCATTTTGATTACTACAATCGAAAAGAATTTGCAATAAATAACCATTCATACAATTCAATAACTTTGAAATAAAAGCAAAAACATGCAATCATTAAAGCTATTAAAACATTTCATTCATGCAAAAAGCAAAAACATGGTCCGAAATGAATGAAACGATTCCAAGACCCCAAAAGTCCTAAATCCTTAAGCAGCTTTAGCATGTCTTAAGTATTTTAAGATTTTAGGTAAGCAAAACCTATTGCTAGTAATCTCCAAATTACTCTTGGTTAATAAATTAATGCCATAATTTATCCCATTGCCACAACTTAATGCCATTGTTGTTTGAGTTATAACCACAATCAACGTGCTCCTTTAGGACGCCTTACCACCTAAGTCAACTAAAATAGCACCTCGCTTTAGCATAAACCTACTATCTTAGATCCCTAGATTTTTGTAAGTGTTGATTTGGAAGGCAATTTTTAAAACTCAAGATTACTTGGACCTAGTTGTTTCTATGTTGGTTCGATTATTTAGTGAACTTAAAACTAATCGATTCATAGGAAATAACCTGTTCATGCAAAGCATACATACATTCATACATTCATGCATAATATATATATTAAATTGCATAAATAATTGGTGATCTAGTATGGCCCAAAACTCCTTGTCTTGAAGCATCCAATCTTCACCACCTCCTTGTTAGCTTGGCATCGTCTTGAATCTTCGTTCAAATGCTAACTTAAAGTTCTAAACTAGAAATACTTGAAAATAATAATCACATCAAAATTTCCATGGTACGCAGACCATATTTAAAACTTTATATTCAAAGATAGAACGGTGCGCAGACCGTATTTAACTATCCTAAATTTGGCCATACTAGTCACTTGGAGTACCTGCATTGCATAAAATATATATTCTACATATTCACCCATTCGTATGCTAAAACGAATGGCCCATGTTAATATGCAAGTATTTACGTGAATTAATTAAAATTCACGTTCACATAAACGCGTCCTAAAAGATTAATCAATTTCCAAATTATTAATCCTTAGACTTTATTCTAATTAAAATGGAATTTAATTAAAATAATGCGACCTACGAAATAATTAAAATAATTATTTCATTTTAATTTCATTTAGTGGCTCCCACTCAAACCAATAATTATTCCGGATAATTAATTATGAAATATTAAATTAAAACTCGCGGCCCGGCCCAAGCAAATAAAATATTAAATTAAATATCCTGTTAGCCCAAATTAATGCAAATAAGTCAAGCCCAAAATTTTTTTTTGTCATGTGCTTACTTGGGCTAGGCTTGCGCCCAGCCCATTAGCATTGCGTGGCCTACGATGCACACGAGCATAGCCCGCAGCCATCGCAGCTGTCGCATGGCCTATAAGGCATGCGAGCATAGCCCGCACCCATCGCTTGCCAGCGCACGTGTACCCGCAGCATCGTTGCTGCCCTACGTGCCTTGCTCGACTCGTCGTGGCGCATCGCTGCACCATCGCAAGGGCTTGTGCCCTGCAATGCGCGCAACACACGCCCTTGACCTCTCGCCCAGCGCGCGCGGCACGCAGCGTGCATGCTGCTGCCCGCGTTGCTGCGACTCGATTGCGCACGGTAGCTCGCATGGCTCGTCGAGCCACACGCCCACCACACACATGTGTTCGTGCCTTTGGTTCGTGATACAGACCAACTTAATTAAAATTAAATTTAATTTCACGAACTTGCATTAATTTTATTTTTCAAAAAAGTTACGATTTTTATTTTCGAAAAACAACGATTTTTAACGATTCAATAAACTTTAACGACAATCCAATTTCGTAAAATTATTAAATCAAGGGCTAAAAATATTCAAACTTTTAAAAACGAACGAATCAACATTTAAAGTTTGAACTTTTAATTAATAAAATCCGAAACTTTATATCGTTCATAAACAATTAAATTTCAGATTATTAATAATTTGGTTTAAGTGCGATTAAAATTAACGAAACCATTCAAAATTTTAATCTAATAATTTTTAAAATTAGCCACTAACCCATGAAATTATATCCCCTTCCCCAATTAATCGAATTATTAAGCCAAAATTAATTAAAATTCAATTAGGGTTGTAAATTTTACGAATTGGGGAAATTTTTACCATAGATCAAGCATGTACCTAGAAACATTGTGTCAAAATTTCAAGAAATTCCGAGTAGTTTAGGTCGACCTTTTAATTGAATTACTGTCCGACACATTTAATTTTTAATAAAAAATTAACAAAAACGCCCAAAAACTGATGCTTCGAGGCCTGTTTTCGCAATTCTATTCGCATGAGTTGATCTTAGAAAATAGTTTTCCATCAGATTAGGGTTTTAAAAATCGAAAAAGCGAATATTTTTGATTTCGGAACTGCCAATTTCGCAATTAATCCCATAATTCGAAAAAATTCCGAAAAATCAACAAAAATCCAAAAATTTCGACAATGCAAAAACAATAATAATCATGCTAATTCATGCTTTGAATACATAAGGCTCATGATACCACTGTAGAGGAATACAGTTAAACATAATAACATGTGCGGAACAATCCCCAAAGCCAGGAAACATGTATAAAGCACAGATTAAGCATACTTACATTCGAAGCGTGTTTTCCACAATAATCCGTCAACGAACACGAACAAAGAACCCCACTTGTCGTTCCTCTACTTGGTTCACCGACACGATCAGATCCGTCTTGATTATCGTAGCTTAGACATCGATCAAGAGATTTGCTCGGCCATGGGCCATGGGCCAGCGCTGTTGTGTCGCCTTGCTTGCTTGCCTAGCGCGCGCGCCCATGGGCCTTGAGTGCTTCGTGCACTCGGCTCGTGGGCCGCTCCTCGTATCCGCGTTTAATATATTTCCGATATATTATTTATCGTTTCGTATACGACGAATCACCGTCTTACGATACGATTTATTCGTTTCGCCTAGCTTACGAATATTCGCGATACGATATACCATTCCGATGCAAGGTCATATCTTATAATACGTTTCCAACTTAAATCCCGAAAAGCTATTAAATGAATTTCCGATTCATTTAATCCGGTGATCTGTTACGTGTCATTGGTGTGACCTTGTAGGTTCAGTCAAGAGTAAGTTGTGAGTTCAATATCCATTAGAACTCACTGATCGGAAGCATTGCTCCAGCTAGCTGTTCCGATCAATTGATCTCACTGAATTAATTGTTCGCAATTAATCTGAACCTTGGTATTAGACTTAATGCACCTTGGGTGAAGGACATATTTCCTTCACGTACTCCCTATAGAAATGTGTGAACCTACGCTGAGGGTCATGCTATATGACGAGAGGGCCAAATGGGAAATCATGAAATTAGCCTTGGACTTTTTGCCCGAAGCTAGAGGGAATGCGACACTAAGGCAACAGTTGTACAAGATAAGGATGGCGAGGGAGTACAACAAGAAATGCTCTAAAAGAGTGCTTAAGGTAGGAGACTTTGTTCTCCGAAAAATGGAGTCTGTGGGACGAGCCAACGAGCAGGGAAAGCTGACGCCCACCATGGAAGGACCCTATGAGATCTATGATGAAGTCAGGGATGTAACCTATCGCATTCAAGACATGCAAGGCCGACCTATTCTGCGCACCTGTAATGCAGACAATCTCAAGAAATATTTTTCTAAGATATATTCTGATTTCATCTTTCATTGAAGAATCTGTTGCATAGAGAATGACCTTTAACGGTCCTGATAGGGTAGTAATCTCTCTTGTAACCGGCTAAATTTTCCTTACAAATATATAAATAATACTACTCGTTTCGTCCTATTTATTACTCGCACGTCGAATACTAACTTATCTAACATACGCATGCAAAAATCCTAATCGAATAAAGGCCTAAGAAGTGTCCCAGATTAGCAACATTTCCAAGCCTAATTGATTGAAGCCTAAGAAGTGGCCCAGATTAGCACAAGTATAGGCTGATCACCTATCAAAATTGTGGAAACCGTTCTCTTAAAACGAACGTTTATTTTCAAGGAACATAGGACAACTCCTATATGCCGCGGCATAAACCATGCCGTTACTATTTTACGACGGGGGAAACCCCCAAAAAAATAATCAACGTTCTCTTAAAACGAACGTTTATTTTCAAGGCACATAGGAATACACCTATATGCCGCAGCGTAAAACATGCCGCTTCCATTTTAAGACGGGGGCAAACCCCTAAAAGACAATCACGTTCTCTTAAAATGAACGTTTATTTTCACGGCACATAGGAATACACCTATATGCCGCGGCATAAAACATGCCGCTTCCATTTTAAGAAGGGGGCAAACCCCCAAAAGACAATCAACGTTCTCTTAAAACGAACGTTTATTTTCAAGGCACATAGGAATACACCTATATGCCGCGGCATAAAACATGCCGCTTCCTTTTTAAGATGGGGGCAAACTCCCAAAAGAAAATCTACGTTCTCTTAAAACGAACGTTTATTTTCAAGGCACAAAGGAATACACCTATATGCCGCGGCATATAACATGTCGCTTCCATTTTAAGACGGGAGCAAACTCCCAAAAACAATTAACGTTCTCTTAAAACGAACCTTTATTTTCACGGTACATAGGAATACACCTATATGCCGCGGCATAAAACATGCCGCTTCCATTTTAAGACGGGGGCAAACCCCCATAAGACAATCAACGTTCTCTTAAAACGAACGTTTATTTTCAAGGCACATAGGAATACACTTATATGCCGCGGCATAAAACATGCCGCTTCCTTTTTAAGACGAGGGAAAACCCCCAAAAGACAATCAACGTTCTCTTAAAACGAACGTTTATTTTCAAGGCACATAGGAATTGAATACACCTATATGCCGCGGCATATAACATGCCGCTTCCATTTTAAGACGGGAGCAAACTCCCAAAAACAATCAACGTTCTCTTAAAACGAACGTTTATTTTCACGGCACATAGGAATACACCTATATGCCGCGGCATAAAACATGCCGCTTTCATTTTAAGACGGGAGAAAACTCCCACAAATAATCAACGTTCTCTTAAAACGAACGTTTAGTTTCACGGCATATAGGAATACACCTATATGCCGCGGCATAAAACATGCCGCTTCCATTTTAAGATGGGGGCAAACCCCCAAAAGATAATCAACGTTCTCTTAAAACGAACGTTTACTTTCAAGGCACATAGGAATACACCTATATGCCGCGGCATAAAACATGCCGCTTCCTTTTTAAGACGGGGGCAAACCCCCAAAAGACAATCAACGTTCTCTTAAAGCGAACGTTTATTTTCAAGGCACATAGGAATACACCTATATGCCGCGGCATAAAACATGCCACTTCCTTTTTAAGACGGGGGCAAACCCCCAAATGACAATCAATGTTCTCTTAAAATGAACGTTTTTTTTCAAGGCACATAGGAATACACCTATTTGCCGCGGCATATAACATGCCACTTCCATTTTAAAACAGGAGCAAACTCCCAAAAATAATCGTTTTCTCAAAACAAACGTTTATTTTTTGAAGGCAAATAGGATTACCCCTATACGCCGCGGCATAAAACATGCCACTACCAACTTAAGACGGGGATAAACTCCCAACAGTCGTTGATTATTCCAATTAGCTGCGGCATATAACATGCCTCTACTATTCTAAGATGAGGGCAAATTCCCCAAACAAATTGTTTTCCTTAAAACAGATCATTAATTCTCAAAGGCACACAAGACGACTCCTATCTGCCGCGGCATAAAACATGCCGACACTAAAAATAGCTCAATAATCCTCATACCCAAGTTCAGCGGCAATCATACTGATTGATCGACTTGCGTTAAACAATCAACTAAAATAAACTTGGGCATGGGAGTCCTGTCCAGAGACTTATAAACACCTGCTCTGGGGCACCAAGATAGACGTCCAATAACACACAGAACATACACAAATAACAGAGAAGGCGTTTAAAAGTCTCAAAGTGAAAACATTAACATAAAAAAGGTGACGAAGCACCACCTGTTTGCGCACAAAATGGCGCCATATCCAAACAAAAATGAAAAATTATCCAAACAAACGCCCTAGGCGTCAAACAGAAATAAATTTTTTTCATTACAAACGCTCGCGGCGCCGTAAAAACTTGTTTTGATGAGGAGAAGTGGAGTTAGGGTCTAGGAGGTTGAGCAGCGGCAGAGTTGGCAGAGGTCGACGCGTCCACACCATCTGGAACGCCGCCGACGGGCTTTGAAGCTGGCTGAGCAGAAGTTCCCTCCTCCTGGGCCGGTGAGTTCACCTCCTCACTTTCGGCGTCAGAATCCTCGAACACGGGAGGAGGAAGACCTTGTCGCTCGGCGGCAATTATGGCACCTTGCTTTTCAATCTGCCGTTCAAACCAGGCAAAAGAGAAGTCCTCCATGCAGGCGTCCCAGGCTCGGCGAGTTCTCTCCCTCGTCTCATCTTCGGCCAGCTTAGCCTCAGCCCTGACCTAAGAAATCTCAGTTTGAGAGGGCGAGACCATCTCCTCAAGGTTAGCCACCTGTTGCCGCAGGCCCACGGCTTCCTTCACCTTGGCTTCGGCTTCTTGGAGGAACGTGAAGGAAATAATGCCCTTGGTCCAAGTATGCATTCTATATTGAGTCTAATAAATGCGGTTCAGTATTAATTAACAAGTTAATAATTCAGTGAGATCAAGTGAGCTGAATGCCTAGCTAGAGGCCCCTTCAGTTCAAGTGGAATTAATGATATTAATCCACAGCTTACTCTTGACTGACCCCGTAGGGTCACACAAATAGTACGTAAACGGATCAAGTATTTAATGGCATTAGATACTCCACCTATGGATATTCGGAATCGACGGATCTTGGTTTCAGTGGGAGCTGAGATCGTCACAGGCAAGAAATGAATACTCCGGAAACGATGATATTGCCGGAAACGGAAATATGGATCGTATCGGAAATATAAATATTATCCAAGTCGTAGATGTTGCCGGAAACGGAAACATGGTACGTATCGGAAAATATTATCGGAAATGGAAATATTACCAGAATCGGAAAATAATTCCGGAAACGGAAATATTAAATATTTGTTCGAATCGGAAATTAATTCCGGAATCCGAAATATTAAATATTGTTCGTATCGGAAATGAATTCCGGAATCGGGAATTTAATCGGAAGCGTATCGTACGAATTAGCATCGGACGAGGCCCGCTAGACGAAGGCCCAGCACGAAGCCAGGCCGTCGCCCAGCGAGCCAACGCACACCAGCGCACGCCAAAGCCTCGACCAGGCCCAGCGCAAGGCCAGGCCCAGCCAAGGCCTTGGGCGCGCGCGCGGAGCACAGCAGTGGGCCGAGCGTTGTGCGCCTAGCGTGGGCCGCAAGGCTTGCGAGGGTGTACGGTGCTCGTGCATTGCTTGTGCGGGAATCCTGAAGCAATCAGGATTCGAAGTATGATTAAATCCTAAAACTATTAGATAATGATTATTTAATTAGAGTCCTAGTAGGGTTATAATTAAATAAATTAGTATCCTAATAGGATTCCAAAACCCTTTCCATAACTCTATAAATAAGTGCCTAGGGTCAGATATTTTTCAAAGATTATTCAAGTATTCAAAGTGATTTTTGAGAGAAAATTCAGACACATTTCTTGACTATAAGTGCCGAAATTCTTTAGTACCTTAAGGGCGATTCTACTTGGTCAATCTTAAGGCGGATCCGGACGTGCTGTGGACTATCTACGGAGGGACGGCACTTGGAGTCCTAAAGACTTGTTCTTGTTCGGTTCGGGCGCAGCTAGGGAAGGCACGCAACAAAGAGTATGCATCTAAACTATGCTATATGATTATGTGTAAATAATATGTATTCCTGGCTAAATGGTTTTTCCGCATGATTTATGAATTGTCATATGTATCATAACCTAACAGTGGTATCACGAGCCTCTTATTATTTTCATAATCTAAATTGCATGAACATGGTTAAATATTACAAATTTGCAAGAATTAAAAGGGGTGATTAATTTTCGTAAATGTTAATTAATTGCAAATTGCATTTATTTAATTATACGTACGCAGTTTTTCGGCAGTTTCTTCGTTACTCATCCAAATCGAGTGATTTTTGTGTCAATTCTGCATGTAAAAGGCATTCTAAAATTTTGACAAAAAAAGTATTTTTCTGCCGAACCCAGAATTCTCAAATTCGAAGCCTAACTATGACTTTTCGAAGGTTTTAGTTTTTCGAATGCAAAATTTCGTAAATTTAAGATGTTAAATTAAATATTTGCGATTCTTGTTGATAAATCTTGAATTTTTGGTTGACCTACTGTATATGTTTAACAAGTTTGAATGCCTAGCCTTGTTAATTATGCAATCTAATTTGTAATTATGATTAATTTGTTGAAAATTAGAATAATTTAGAATTAATTTGATTTTCATAATTAATTATAATTTAATTAGAAACCTATGATTAAAAACCACCATAAAAATTGTAAATTTATGATAAATTTTAAATTTTTATGACCTAGGCTTGAATCCATAATAATCGGAAATCAATTGAATAATAAATTTTCGATTTTTTCGCCCTAAAATTATGAAATTAATATTATTTATTAATTAGTCATTAATTTTAAATATAAATTTTAAATTTTTATGCGATTCGTTCATATAACTTGCACGCACAAAGCAGTGGACGCTTCGTGTTACCCTTAAGGGGTGTTGTATAGTGCGGGCATGCGACGACGAGCAAGGGAGCTCGTCGCCCGTGCGGCACGAATGCAATGAGCAGGGGCATGGTGCACGAGCACAAGGCAGCAGCCCTGCCTTGTGTCGTGGGCCACGAGCTATGGATGAATGGGCATGGGCGAAGGCAAGGCATGGCAGTCGCGTGTGGGCAGCTAGCGAGCTGCGCCACAACGCGCACTGCCTCGCGCAAGCGCGCGCAGCCTCGCGCGCAGCGAGCGCAAGCTTGCGTGCCACGAGCGCTGCGCCCAGCGTTGATCGCGCGCAATTGCTCGCGCACAGCGAGCGATGGCTCGCGTGCATCAAGCGCTGGAGCGCGTGCAGCAAGCGCTGGCGAGCGCGCACAGCAAGGGATGGCTCGCGTGCGTCGAGCGCTGGCGCGCGCGCAACGAGCACCACTTGTGCGATGGCTTGCGATGGAAGATGCAGCAGCTATGCGACGAGCGCATGGGCTGCGCGCACATGGCCAGCGATGGCTGTGTGCGTGTGGCCCATGGGCGTGCGATGCGTAATGTGTTTGCGTTGCGATTAGATCGTTTTGAATGTTTAATTTGAAATTTTTCAATTTACGTAATTTTAATTAATTTTAAAATTAATAATTTAAATTATTTTCTTGGATTTTAATTTTGAATATTGTAATTATAATAAATTTTATTTATTCTAATTATTTTACTAAAATTAAAATCATGAATTAATTTAAATACGACTGAAATTAAATTAAACTTTTTGGATTCAATTATAAATTCATATGAGCTTTAAATTTTAATTAAATTTGTATGTTTCCGGTTAGACTAGAAATACATTTTTATGTTTAAAATTAGTAAAGCATACGAATTTATTGGTTTAAGTGGGAGCCCTTTTAGTCATAAACTCTTGATTAGGTCTACAAATCCTTAAGGTTAAAACAACTTGATTAGAATTAATAAGGACTGAATAATTGGTAGATTATTGGTGCCCTTGATTAATTGCTGCAAATGTTTACGTGATGCATAATGTGTTTTACTAACCAGCTATGTGGGCCATTCATGATAATGAATGGGTGAATGGTATATATTGTATATGTACTTTTTACAGGTTATGAAGTGACTAGTATGGCCCAAATAGGATGGAAAATATGGTCTGCGCACCATTAATTTGAATGTAATTGGTCTAAAGTACCAAAGTTATTTTTCAATTCAAATATGGTCTGCGTACCATCAAATAGTTGTAATTAGTTATAGCTTATCCTATTTGAAGAAAATGGTGCCTCCCACGGAGATTTTCAAGACGGACTTTGAAGTCAAAGCTTCAAGATGAAGTCGGGCCATACTAGATCACATTTATCTTATGCATGCTTTAAGTTATTTATTGCTTTAAATATGTCTTAATTATGCATGAGATTGTGGCTTGATTATGTTGCATGATTAAGGATTTTAGTTCACTTAAAATCTAACCAACATAGTAAGAGCCTTAAGTTCCAAACTTAAAAATTGAGTTAAAAGGTGCCATGCCAAAATATACACTTGCTTGGATATCCTTTACATCAATCTAGTAATAGTTTTCGCTCAGCGAGGTGTTACTTATTGGTCCTAAAGGGGCAAGGTACACAAATAATTGTGAGTACATGTTAGTTTTGGTGAAACTCAACGATATAAGTAAGGAGTCCTTTTATGTCGTGGCAAAATCGATAGGTTTACCTAATAAGTTCTTAGACGTACCTATCAACCAAGAATAGTTTCTAGACTATTAGCAAAAGGCTTTTGCTTACCTAAGATGTTCTAGGATTAAGTCGACAAACTGTGCTTAGTTCTTCAATGATTTTAGGATCTTGGAATCATTTTATTCACACCTGCCGGAACACATAACTTGAATAAAATGCTTAATAAACATTGAATTATGCATGTATGCTAGGATTTAAGTTTATTAAGAGAAACTGTGAATGGTTATTTATTTGTTTATTCTTTTCAATTGTAGTTTCTAATATGGCAAACAACAATTCATTCAACATTCGATCAATTCTCGAAAAGGAGAAGTTGAACGGGAAAAACTTCCTTGACTGGCAAAGGAACTTGCAAATAGTTCTTATGCAGGAAGAAAAGGAGTATGTCCTAGATGAGGCGATGCCCGAAGCCGCAGGCGACGGGGTCACTCAGGCAGCCCTCAATCGTTGGATTGATGCCAACAAGGATGTGAAATGTCTAATGCTCGCCACCATGAGTGCGGATCTGTAGAAAACGTTCATCAACTCAGATGCTTTCACAATCATCAGTGAGTTGAAGAACATGTTCCAAGATCTGGCTCGAGTCGAAAGATTCGAGACTCATAGGCAAATTCTTGAGACCAAGCTTAAGAAAGGCGAGCCCGTAAGTCCACATGTTCTCAAAATGATTGGACTCATTGAGAATATGAGTCGGCTGGATCAGCAATTTTCTCAGGAAATGGCTATAGACACCATCCTCCATTCTCTTCATAGCGGGTATGATCAGTTCAAACTGAACTACAGTATGAATAGTCTGGACAAAACGCTGACTGAGCTTCACGGTATGCTGAAGACCGCTGAAAAGACGCTCAAAAGTGATAAGCAGGATGTGCTTATGGTGCGTGGGGGCAAGTTCAAGAAATCTGGAAAGAAGAGGAATGCTAAGAAAGGTGGCGACAAGGCCAGCCCAACTAAGCAAACTGGCGCCAAATCTGTAAAGAGGAAGGTCAGTCAACCCACTTCTGAATCCGAATGCTTCTACTGCAAGAAGAAGGGGCATTGGAAGAGAGATTGCTTGAAGCTAAAGGAAGATCAGAAGAACGGAACAGTCGTTCCATCTTCAGGTATTTTCGTTATAGACTGTATACTTGCTAATTCAACTTCTTGGGTATTAGATACAGGTTGTGGCTCACACTTATGTTCCAATCCACACGGACTAAGAAGAAGTAGAAAGTTAAGCAAGGGTGAAGTCGACCTACGAGTGGGAAATGGAGCACGGATTGCTGCATTAGCTGTAGGAACTTACTATTTGTCGTAGCCCTCCGGGCTAGTTTTGGAACTGGAAGAATGTTTCCATGTTCCAAGTCTTACTAAAAACATCATTTCAGTTTCTTGCTTAGATGCTAAGGGATTTTCCTTTTTAATAAAAGACAATAGTTGTTCGTTTTATTTTAAAGAGATGTTTTATGGATCTGCTAGATTAGTCAATGGACTTTATTTATTAGATCACGACAAACAAGTATATAACATAAATACCAAAAAGGCCAAAAAGGATGATTCAGATCTCACCTACCTGTGGCATTGTCGATTAGGCCATATAAACTTGAAACGCTTAGAAAGACTTCAAAAGGAAGGAATTCTAGAACCATTTGACTTAGAGGATTATGGTAAATGCGAATCATGTTTACTTGGCAAAATGACAAAGCAACCTTTCTCTAAAGTTGGAGAAAGAGCAAATGAACTATTGGGTTTAATCCATACAGATGAATGTGGACCAATGAGTACAGATGCTAGAGGTGGTTTCACCTACTTTATCACTTTCACTGATGACTTCAGTAGGTATGGTTATGTCTACCTAATGAAGCATAACTCTGAATCCTTTGACTAATTTAAGGAATTTCAGAGTGAAGTAGAGAATCAATTAGGCAAGAAGATTAAGGCACTGCGGTCTGATAGAGGCGGTGAATATCTAAGCTATGAATTTGATGACCATCTGAAAGAATGTGGAATTCTATCAGAATTGACTCCTCCTGGAACACCACAATGGAACGGTGTGTCGGAACGGAGGAACAGAACCTTGTTAGACATGGTCAGGTCAATGATGGGTCAGGCCGAACTTCCATTAGAATTTTGGGGACATGCACTAAATACAGCTGCACTCACTATAAATAGAGCTCCGTCTAAAGCTGTCGAAAAGACTCCATACGAATTATGGTTTGGAAAGCCTCCAAATGTGTCTTTTCTTAAGATTTGGGGATGTGAAGTATACGTCAAACGATTAATTTCAGACAAACTTCATCCAAAATCTGACAAATGTATCCTTGTGGGCTATCCAAAGGAAACAAAGGGGTATTACTTCTACAATACATCTGAGAACAAGGTGTTTGTTGCTCGAGATGGTGTCTTTTTGGAGAAAGATCACATTTCCAAAATGACAAGTGGGAGAAAAGTAGACCTCGAAGAAATTCGAGTCGAACAACAAACTCTAGAGAATGCTCAAGATGACATTCAGGATGAAACTCAGAGATCTTTAGAAGAATCTGGTGAGAATCATGGTCAATCTAGAAATGTTACCCCGCGTAGATCGCAAAGATATAGATCTCAACCGGAAAGGTACTTAGGTATTTTGACGAACGAGAGCTATGACGTTCTATTACTTGAAAGTGATGAACCTGCGACTTACAAACAAGCTATGACGAGCCCTAGCTCCAAGCAATGGCAAGAAGCCATGCAATCTGAATTAGACTCCATGTCTGAAAACCAAGTATGGGATCTGGTCGATTTGCCAGATGGCTACCAAGCCATTGGAAGCAAATGGGTTTTCAAACTGAAAAAGGACAAGCATGGGAAACTTGAAGTTTTCAAAGCTAGATTGGTTGCAAAAGGTTACAGGCAAGTCCACGGTGTGGATTACGATGAAACCTTTTCACCAGTTGCAATGCTAAAGTCTATTCGGATAATGTTAGCAATCGCTGCATATTACGATTACGAAATATGGCAGATGGATGTCAAAACTGCTTTCTTAAACGGCATTTTAACAGAAACTGTGTTTATGACACAGCCTGAAGGTTTTGAGGATCCAAAGAATGCTAAAAAGGTATGCAAGCTAAAGAAGTCAATCTACGGATTGAAGCAGGCATCCAGAAGCTGGAATATACGTTTTGATGAAGCAGTCAGTGACTTTGGTTTCATCAAGAACGCAGACGAATCTTGTGTATACAAGAAGGTCAGTGGGAGCAAAATTGCTTTCCTAGTATTATATGTCGACGACATATTACTTATCGGAAATGACATTCCTATGTTGAACTCTGTCAAGATTTGGCTTGGGAAATGTTTTTCGATGAAAGATCTAGGAGAAGCACAGTACATACTGGGCATCAAGATTTACAGAGATAGATCTAAAAGGATGATTGGACATAGTCAAAGCACTTATATCAATAAGGTGCTTGATAGGTTCAAGATGGCGGACTCCAAGCGAGGCTACCTACCCATGTCTCATGGAATGACTCTAAGCAAGACTCAGTGCCCAAAAACACTTGATGAGCGTAGACGAATGAATGGGATTCCATATGCATCATTGATTGGTTCAATAATGTATGCTATGATATGTACACGCCCGGATGTTGCGTACGCACTCAGTGCTACGAGCAGATACCAGTCAGACCCAGGAGAGGCGCATTGGACTGCTGCCAAGAACATTCTGAAGTACCTGAAAAGGCACAAAGATGACTTCCTGGTCTATGGTGGAGATGATGAATTAATTGTTAAAGGCTATACGGACGCAAGTTTCCAAACCGACAAAGATGATTTCAGATCACAGTCTGGGTTTGTCTTCTGCCTCAACGGAGGAGCAGTAAGCTGGAAAAGTGCTAAGCAAAGCACCATTGCGGATTCTACAACTGAAGCGGAGTACATTGCTGCACATGAAGCAGCAAAGGAAGCTATATGGCTAAGGAAGTTCATAGGTGAACTCGGTGTAGTCCCCTCCATTAAAGGACCAATAGCCCTGTATTGTGACAATAACGGAGCTATTGCACAGGCAAAGGAGCCTAGACACCACCAGAGAGTCAAGCATGTACTTCGTAGATTTCACCTTCTATGAGAGTTCGTTGAAAGAAAAGAAGTCGAGATAAGCAAAATTGGAACTGATGACAACATATCAGATCCATTGACTAAACCTCTGCCGCAAGCGAAGCACAACTCGCACACTGCAGCTATGGGAATCAAGCATATTGGAGAATGGCTTTGATGTCTCTGTTTAATGTTTTAAAGTTTTAGAGTTTAAATCTTTGTAAAACATTATTGGTTAATCATTCACAATAAATGAAAAGAATTCATTTTTCCATTTAATTTGTGGTTTATTAAATGATGAGTCCCTTCAATTTGACGATATATTCAAGATAGACTGTCAGGACCAGTCTTGTGACTAAGAAATGTCTATCAAGTGAACTTGAATGTCAAAGGTTGAAAATGGTCCCTAGTCGGAGTTTTCTATAAAATTGGACGCATAGAAAACGTTAGACGATTAGAATGCAAGATGACTAGTAGTTATGTTTCTTGAACTATGTGGACATGGCAATGTCATAATCATTTGCATAGATACTTACTTTGGGAAGACTAGTATCGGACAAGACCTATGAAACTTTACTGTAAGAGATGAAAATCTATCATAAGTAAATTTCATTAAAATTATTAGACACTAAATCCTCAATACCTGAGTGATTTGAGATTACTTGTTTGAGAACTGGTTGCTTTGACGTTGACCAACCGTCGCACCGTAAAAGGAGGCTATAAAGGCAACGCTCAGGTAATCACCTATCAAACGAAGTCTAATCTCAAGATCGCAAGATTGGGATTGTCCTCCCATAAATCGGGATGAGATGCTTAAAAGTTGTACAAGGCCACTCGGAGAGCTAGAAACTGTGAAATGCATGGCCGTGCTCGGATGAATCATAGGCTATGATTATCTGTTTATTTGATCATTTGAACTCTGAAACCGAGGAACACCTCTGGACATAATAAGGATGACAACTCTTACCTTATGTTCAAGAGCAAGCATCGAGCGACAAAGGAATTAGGAAATGCACACTTGTCCCTAAGGACAAGTGGGAGACTGAAGGAAATAATGCCCTTGGTCCAAGTATGCATTCTATATTGAGTCTAATAAATGCGGTTCAGTATTAATTAACAAGTTAATAATTCAGTGAGATCAAGTGAGCTGAATGCCTAGCTAGAGGCCGCTTCATTTCAAGTGGAATTAATGATATTAATCCACAGCTTACTCTTGACTGAACCCGTAGGGTCACACAAATAGTACGTAAACAGATCAAGTATTTAATGGCATTAGATACTCCATCTATGGATATTCGGAATCGACGGATCTTGGTTTCAGTGGGAGCTGAGATCGTCACAGGCAAGAAATGAATACTCCGGAAACGATGATATTGCCGGAAACGGAAATATGGATCGTATCGGAAATATAAATATTATCCAAGTCGTAGATGTTGCCGGAAACGGAAACATGGTACGTATCGGAAAATATTATCGGAAATGGAAATATTACCAGAATCGGAAAATAATTCCGGAAACGAAAATATTAAATATTTGTTCGAATCGGAAATTAATTCCGGAATCGGAAATATTAAATATTGTTCGTATCGGAAATGAATTCCGGAATCGGGAATTTAATCGGAAGCGTATCGTACGAATTAGCATCGGACGAGGCCCGCTAGACGAAGGCCCAGCACGAAGCCAGGCCGTCGCCCAGCGAGCCAACGCACACCAGCGCACGCCAAAGCCTCGACCAGGCCCAGCGCAAGGCCAGGCCCAGCCAAGGCCTTGGGCGCGCGCGCGGAGCACAGCAGTGGGCCGAGCGCTGTGCGCCTAGCGTGGGCCGCAAGGCTTGCGCGGGTGTACGGTGCTCGTGCATTGCTTGTGCGGGAATCCTGAAGCAATCAGGATTCGAAGTATGATTAAATCCTAAAACTATTAGATAATGATTATTTAATTAGAGTCCTAGTAGGGTTATAATTAAATAAATTAGTATCCTAATAGGATTCCAAAACCCTTTCCATAACTCTATAAATAAGTGCCTAGGGTCAGATATTTTTCAAAGATTATTCAAGTATTCAAAGTGAGTTTTTGAGAGAAAATTCAGACACATTTCTTGACTATAAGTGCCGAAATTCTTTAGTACCTTAAGGACGATTCTACTTGGTCAATCTTAAGGCGGATCCGGACGTGCTGTGGACTATCTACGGAGGGACGACACTTGGAGTCCTAAAGACTTGTTCTTGTTCGGTTCGGGCGCAGCTAGGGAAGGCACGCAACAAAGAGTATGCATCTAAACTATGCTATATGATTATGTGTAAATAATATGTATTCCTGGCTAAATGGTTTTTCCGCATGATTTATGAATTGTCATATGTATCATAACCTAACAGTGGTATCACGAGCCTCTTATTATTTTCATAATTTAAATTGCATGAACATGGTTAAATATTACAAATTTGCAAGAATGAAAAGGGGTGATTAATTTTCGTAATTGTTAATTAATTGCAAATTGCGTTTATTTAATTATACGTACGCAGTTTTTCGGCAGTTTCTTCGTTACTCATCCAAATCGAGTGATTTTTGTGTCAATTCCGCATGTAAAAGGCATTCTAAAATTTTGACAAATTCGAAGCCTAACTATGACTTTTCGAAGGTTTTAGTTTTTCGAATGCAAAATTTCGTAAATTTAAGATGTTAAATTAAATATTTGCGATTCTTGTTGATAAATCTTGAATTTTTGATTGACCTACTGTATATGTTTAACAAGTTTGAATGCCTAGCCTTGTTAATTATGCAATCTAATTTGTAATTATGATTAATTTGTTGAAAATTAGAATAATTTAGAATTAATTTGATTTTCATAATTAATTATAATTTAATTAGAAACCTATGATTAAAAACCACCATAAAAATTGTAAATTTATGATAAATTTTAAATTTTTATGACCTAGGCTTGAATCCATAATAATCGGAAATCAATTGAATAATAAATTTTCGATTTTTCGCCCTAAAATTATGAAATTAATATTATTTATTAATTAGTCATTAATTTTAAATATAACTTTTAAATTTTTATGCGATTCGTTCATATAACTTGCACGCACAAAGCAGTGGACGCTTCGTGTTACCCTTAAGGGGTGTTGTATAGTGCGGCCATGCGACGACGAGCAAGGAAGCTCGTCGCCCGTGCGGCACGAATGCAATGAGCAGGGGCATGGTGCACGAGCACAAGGCAGCAGCCCTGCCTTGTGTCGTGGGCCACGAGCTATGGATGAATGGGCATGGGCGAAGGCAAGGCATGGCAGTCGCGTGTGGGCAGCAAGCGAGCTGCGCCACAACGCGCACTGCCTCGCGCGCAGCGAGCGCAAGCTCGCGTGCCACGAGCGCTGCGCCCAGCGTTGATCGCGCGCAATTGCTCGCGCACAGCGAGCGATGGCTCGCGTGCATCAAGCGCTGGAGCGCGCGCAGCAAGCGCTGGCGAGGGCGCACACCAAGCGATGGCTCGCGTGCGTCGAGCGCTGGCGCGCGCGCAGCGAGCACCACTTGTGCGATGGCTTGCGATGGAAGATGCAGCAGCTATGCGACGAGCGCATGGGCTGCGCGCACATGGCCAGCGATGGCTGTGTGCGTGTGGCCCATGGGCGTGCGATGCGTAGGGTGTTTGCGTTGCGATTAGATCGTTTTGAATGTTTAATTTGAAATTTTTCAGTTTACGTAATTTTAATTAATTTTAAAATTAATAATTTAAATTATTTTCTTGGATTTTAATTTTGAATATTGTAATTATAATAAATTTTATTTATTCTAATTATTTTACTAAAATTAAAATCATGAATTAATTTAAATACGACTGAAATTAAATTAAACTTTTTGGATTCAATTATAAATTCATATGAGCTTTAAATTTTAATTAAATTTGTATGTTTCCGGTTAGACTAGAAATACATTTTTATGTTTAAAATTAGTAAAGCATACGAATTTATTGGTTTAAGTGGGAGCCCTTTTAGTCATAAACTCTTGATTAGGTCTACAAATCCTTAAGGTTAAAACAACTTGATTAGAATTAATAAGGACTGAATAATTGGTAGATTATTGGTGCCCTTGATTAATTGCTGCAAATGTTTACGTGATGCATAATGTGTTTTACTAACCAGCTATGTGGGCCATTCATGATAATGAATGGGTGAATGGTATATATTGTATATGTACTTTTTGCAGGTTATGAAGTGACTAGTATGGCCCAAATAGGATAGAAAATATGGTCTGCGCACCATTAATTTGAATGTAATTGGTCTAAAGTACCAAAGTTATTTTTCAATTCAAATATGGTCTGCGTACCATCAAATAGTTGTAATTAGTTATAGCTTATCCTATTTGAAGAAAATGGTGCCTCCCACGGAGATTTTCAAGACGGACTTTGAAGTCAAAGCTTCAAGATGAAGTCGGGCCATACTAGATCACATTTATCTTATGCATGCTTTAAGTTATTTATTGCTTTAAATATGTCTTAATTATGCATGAGATTGTGGCTTGATTATGTTGCATGATTAAGGATTTTAGTTCACTTAAAATCTAACCAACATAGTAAGAGTCTTAAGTTCCAAACTTAAAAATTGAGTTAAAAGGTGCCATGCCAAAATATACACTTGCTTGGATATCCTTTACATCAATCTAGTAATAGTTTTCGCTCAACGAGGTGTTACTTATTGGTCCTAAAGGGGCAAGGTACACAAAAAATTGTGAGTACATGTTAGTTTTGGTGAAACTCAACGATATAAGTAAGGAGTCCTTTTATGTCGTGGCAAAATCGATAGGTTTACCTAATAAGTTCTTAGACGTACCTATCAACCAAGAATAGTTTCTAGACTATTAGCAAAAGGCTTTTGCTTACCTAAGATGTTCTAGGATTAAGTCGACAAACTGTGCTTAGTTCTTCAATGATTTTAGGATCTTGGAATCATTTTATTCACACCTGCCGGAACACATAACTTGAATAAAATGCTTAATAAACATTGAATTATGCATGTATGCTAGGATTTAAGTTTATTAAGAGAAACTGTGAATGGTTATTTATTTGTTTATTCTTTTCAATTGTAGTATTTAATATGGCAAACAACAATTCATTCAACATTCGATCAATTCTCGAAAAGGAGAAGTTGAACGGGAAAAACTTCCTTGACTGGCAAAGGAACTTGTAAATAGTTCTTATGCAGGAAGAAAAGGAGTATGTCCTAGATGAGGCGATGCCCGAAGCCGCAGGCGACGGGGTCACTCAGGTAGCCCTCAATCGTTGGATTGATGCCAACAAGGATGTGAAATGTCTAATGCTCGCCACCATGAGTGCGGATCTGCAGAAAACGTTCATCAACTCAGATGCTTTCACAATCATCAGTGAGTTGAAGAACATGTTCCAAGATCTGGCTCGAGTCGAAAGATTCGAGACTCATAGGCAAATTCTTGAGACCAAGCTTAAGAAAGGCGAGCCCGTAAGTCCACATGTTCTCAAAATGATTGGACTCATTGAGAATATGAGTCGGCTGGATCATCAATTTTCTCAGGAAATGGCTATAGACACCATCCTCCGTTCTCTTCATAGCGGGTATGATAAGTTCAAACTGAACTACAGTATGAATAGTCTGGACAAAACGCTGACTGAGCTTCACGGTATGCTGAAGACCACTGAAAAGACGCTCAAAAGTGATAAGCAGGATGTGCTTATGGTGTGTGGGGGCAAGTTCAAGAAATCTGGAAAGAAGAGGAATGCTAAGAAAGGTGGAGACAAGTCCAGCCCAACTAAGCAAACTGGCGCCAAATCTGTAAAGAGGAAGGTCAGTCAACCCACTTCTGAATCCGAATGCTTCTACTGCAAGAAGAAGGGGCATTGGAAAAGAGATTGCTTGAAGCTAAAGGAAGATCAGAAGAACGGAACAGTCGTTCCATCTTCAGGTATTTTCGTTATAGACTGTATACTTGCTAATTCAACTTCTTGGGTATTAGATACAGGTTGTGGCTCACACTTATGTTCCAATCCACAGGACTAAGAAGAAGTAGAAAGTTAAGCAAGGGTGAAGTCGACCTACGAGTGGGAAATGGAGCACGGATTGCTGCATTAGCTGTAGGAACTTACTATTTGTCGTAGCCCTCCGGGCTAGTTTTGGAACTGGAAGAATGTTTCCATGTTCCAAGTCTTACTAAAAACATCATTTCAGTTTCTTGCTTAGATGCTAAGGGATTTTCCTTTTTAATAAAAGACAATAGTTGTTCGTTTTATTTTAAAGAGATGTTTTATGGATCTGCTAGATTAGTCAATGGACTTTATTTATTAGATCACGACAAACAAGTATATAACATAAATACCAAAAAGGCCAAAAAGGATGATTCAGATCTCACCTACCTGTGGCATTGTCGATTAGGCCATATAAACTTGAAACGCTTAGAAAGACTTCAAAAGGAAGGAATTCTAGAACCATTTGACTTAGAGGATTATGGTAAATGCGAATCATGTTTACTTGGCAAAATGACAAAGCAACCTTTCTCTAAAGTTGGAGAAAGAGCAAATGAACTATTGGGTTTAATCCATACAGATGTATGTGGACCATTGAGTACAGATGCTAGAGGTGGTTTCAGCTACTTTATCACTTTCACTGATGACTTCAGTAGGTATGGTTATGTCGACCTAATGAAGCATAAGTCTGAATCCTTTGACAAATTTAAGGAATTTCAGAGTGAAGTAGAGAATCAATTAGGCAAGAAGATTAAGGCACTGCGGTCTGATAGAGGCGGTAAATATCTGAGCTATGAATTTGATGACCATCTGAAAGAATGTGGAATTCTATCAGAATTGACTCCTCCTGGAACACCACAATGGAACGGTGTGTCGGAACGGAGGAACAGAACCTTGTTAGACATGGTCAGGTCAATGATGGGTCAGGCCGAACTTCCATTAGAATTTTGGGGACATGCACTAAATACAGCTGCACTCACTATAAATAGAGCTCCGTCTAAAGCTGTCGAAAAGACTCCATACGAATTATGGTTTGGAAAGCCTCCAAATGTGTCTTTTCTTAAGATTTGGGGATGTGAAGTATACGTCAAACGATTAATTTCAGACAAACTTCATCCAAAATCTGACAAATGTATCCTTGTGGGCTATCCAAAGGAAACAAAGGGGTATTACTTCTACAATACATCTGAGAACAAGGTGTTTGTTGCTCGAGATGGTGTCTTTTTGGAGAAAGATCACATTTCCAAAATGACAAGTGGGAGAAAAGTAGACCTCGAAGAAATTCGAGTCGAACAAAAATCTCTAGAGAATGCTCAAGATGACATTCAAGATGAAACTCAGAGATCTTTAGAAGAATCTGGTGAGAATCATGGTCAATCTAGAAATGTTACCCCGCGTAGATCGCAAAGATATAGATCTCAACCGGAAAGGTACTTAGGTATTTTGACGAACGAGAGCTATGACGTTCTATTACTTGAAAGTGATGAACCTGCGACTTACAAACAAGCTATGACGAGCCCTAGCTCCAAGCAATGGCAAGAAGCCATGCAATCTGAATTAGACTCCATGTCTGAAAACCAAGTATGGGATCTGGTCGATTTGCCAGATGGCTACCAAGCCATTGGAAGCAAATGGGTTTTCAAACTGAAAAAGGACAAGGATGGGAAACTTGAAGTTTTCAAAGCTAGATTGGTTGCAAAAGGTTACAGGCAAGTCCACGGTGTGGATTACGATGAAACCTTTTCACCAGTTGCAATGCTAAAGTCTACTCGGATAATGTTAGCAATCGCTGCATATTACGATTACGAAATATGGCAGATGGATGTCAAAACTGCTTTCTTAAACGGCGTTTTAACAGAAACTGTGTTTATGACACAGCGTGAAGGTTTTGAGGATCCAAAGAATGCTAAAAAGGTATGCAAGCTAAAGAAGTCAATCTACGGATTGAAGCAGGCATCCAGGAGCTGGAATATACGTTTTGATGAAGCAGTCAGTGACTTTGGTTTCATCAAGAACGCAGACGAATCTTGTGTATACAAGAAGGTCAGTGGGAGCAAAATTGCTTTCCTAGTATTATATGTCGACGACATATTACTTATCGGAAATGACATTCCTATGTTGAACTCTGTCAAGATTTGGCTTGGGAAATGTTTTTCGATGAAAGATCTAGGAGAAGCACAGTACATACTGGGCATCAAGATTTACAGAGATAGATCTAAAAGGATGATCGGACTTAGTCAAAGCACTTATATCAATAAGGTGCTTGATAGGTTCAAGATGGCGGACTCCAAGCGAGGCTACCTACCCATGTCTCATGGAATGACTCTAAGCAAGACTCAGTGCCCAAAAACACTTGATGAGCGTAGACGAATGAATGGGATTCCATATGCATCATTGATTGGTTCAATAATGTATGCTATGATATGTACACGCCCGGATGTTGCGTACGCACTCAGTGCTACGAGCAGATACCAGTCAGACCCAGGAGAGGCGCATTGGACTGCTGCCAAGAACATTCTGAAGTACCTGAAAAGGCACAAAGATGACTTCCTGGTCTATGGTGGAGATGATGAATTAATTGTTAAAGGCTATACGGACGCAAGTTTCCAAACCGACAAAGATGATTTCAGATCACAGTCTGGGTTTGTCTTCTGCCTCAACGGAGGAGCAGTAAGCTGGAAAAGTGCTAAGCAAAGCACCATTGCAGATTCTACAACTGAAGCGGAGTACATTGCTGCACATGAAGCAGCAAAGGAAGCTATATGGCTAAGGAAGTTCATAGGTGAACTCGGTGTAGTCCCCTCCATTAAAGGACCAATAGCCCTGTATTGTGACAATAACGGAGCTATTGCACAGGCAAAGGAGCCTAGACACCACCAGAGAGTCAAGCATGTACTTCGTAGATTTCACCTTCTACGAGAGTTCGTTGAAAGAAAAGAAGTCGAGATAAGCAAAATTGGACCTGATGACAACATATCAGATCCATTGACTAAACCTCTGCCGCAAGCGAAGCACAACTCGCACACTGCAGCTATGGGAATCAAGCATATTGGAGAATGACTTTGATGTCTCTGTTTAATGTTTTAAAGTTTTAGAGTTTAAATCTTTGTAAAACATTATTGGTTAATCATTCACAATAAATGAAAAGAATTCATTTTTCCATTTAATTTGTGGTTTATTAAATGATGAGTCCCTTCAATTTGACGATATATTCAAGATAGACTGTCAGGACCAGTCTTGTGACTAAGAAATGTCTATCAAGTGAACTTGAATGTCAAAGGTTGAAAATGGTCCCTAGTCGGAGTTTTCTATAAAATTGGACGCATAGAAAACGTTAGACGATTAGAATGCAAGATGACTAGTAGTTCTGTTTCTTGAACTATGTGGACATGGCAATGTCATAATCATTTGCATAGATACTTACTTTGGGAAGACTAGTATCGGACAAGACCTATGAAACTTTACTGTAAGAGATGAAAATCTGTCATAAGTAAATTTCATTAAAATTATTAGACACTAAATCCTCAATACCTGAGTGATTTGAGATTACTTGTTTGAGAACTGGTTGCTTTGACGTTGACCAACCGTCGCACCGTAAAAGGAGGCTATAAAGGCAACGCTCAGGTAATCACCTATCAAACGAAGTCTAATCTCAAGATCGCAAGATTGGGATTGTCCTCCCATAAATCGGGATGAGATGCTTAAAAGTTGTACAAGGCCACTCGGAGAGCTAGAAACTGTGAAATGCATGGCCGTGCTCGGATGAATCATAGGCTATGATTATCTGTTTATTTGATCAGTTGAACTCTGAAACCGAGGAACACCTCTGGACATAATAAGGATGACAACTCTTACCTTATGTTCAAGAGCAAGCATCGAGCGACAAAGGAATTAGGAAATGCACACTTGTCCCTAAGGACAAGTGGGAGACTGAAGGAAATAATGCGCTTGGTCCAAGTATGCATTCTATATTGAGTCTAATAAATGCGGTTCAGTATTAATTAACAAGTTAATAATTCAGTGAGATCAAGTGAGCTGAATGCCTAGCTAGAGGCCGCTTCAGTTCAAGTGGAATTAATGATATTAATCCACAGCTTACTCTTGACTGAACCCGTAGGGTCACACAAATAGTACGTAAACGGATCAAGTATTTAATGGCATTAGATACTCCATCTATGGATATTCGGAATCGACGGATCTTGGTTTCAGTGGGAGCTGAGATCGTCACAGGCAAGAAATGAATACTCCGGAAACGATGATATTGCCGGAAACGGAAATATGGATCGTATCGGAAATATAAATATTATCCAAGTCGTAGATGTTGCCGGAAACGGAAACATGGTACGTATCGGAAAATATTATCGGAAATGGAAATATTACCAGAATCGGAAAATAATTCCGGAAACGAAAATATTAAATATTTGTTCGAATCGGAAATTAATTCCGGAATCGGAAATATTAAATATTGTTCGTATCGGAAATGAATTCCGGAATCGGGAATTTAATCGGAAGCGTATCGTACGAATTAGCATCGGACGAGGCCCGCTAGACGAAGGCCCAGCACGAAGCCAGGCCGTCGCCCAGCGAGCCAACGCACACCAGCGCACGCCAAAGCCTCGACCAGGCCCAGCGCAAGGCCAGGCCCAGCCAAGGCCTTGGGCGCGCGCGCGGAGCACAGCAGTGGGCCGAGCGCTGTGCGCCTAGCGTGGGCCGCAAGGCTTGCGCGGGTGTACGGTGCTCGTGCATTGCTTGTGCGGGAATCCTGAAGCAATCAGGATTCGAAGTATGATTAAATCCTAAAACTATTAGATAATGATTATTTAATTAGAGTCCTAGTAGGGTTAAATAAATTAGTATCCTAATAGGATTCCAAAACCCTTTCCATAACTCTATAAATAAGTGCCTAGGGTCACATATTTTTCAAAGATTATTCAAGTATTCAAAGTGAGTTTTTGAGAGAAAATTCAGACACATTTCTTGACTATAAGTGCCGAAATTCTTTAGTACCTTAAGGGCGATTCTAGTTGGTCAATCTTAAGGCGGATCCGGACGTGCTGTGGACTATCTACGGAGGGACGACACTTGGAGTCCTAAAGACTTGTTCTTGTTCGGTTCGGGCGCAGCTAGGGAAGGCACGCAACAAAGAGTATGCATCTAAACTATGCTATATGATTATGTGTAAATAATATGTATTCCTGGCTAAATGGTTTTTCCGCATGATTTATGAATTGTCATATGTATCATAACCTAACAGAACGACTAGGCAGAAAGGGCTTCAGCATTGAGGGTTTCAATAGTAAGTACTTGATCATTTATTTTGATCAAGCACTGCTTCTTGTCACTCCTCAGGACGGCCAGCTCTTTGCTCTAAGCCTCAATGGTCTCCTGCATCTCTAGCCAAACCTTTTCCACCGTAGCCATGGCATAGTCGCCGGCGTTGGTGGCCCGATGAACCTGCCGCTGAAGCTGACTGGTGACGTCAGCACGCCAGCGCTTAAATCCCTCGGCTTTAATAAGCAGCTGCGAGAAAAATACAAGTTAAGGATAATAACCGCAAAATACAAAGACGAAACGACAACAAAGGTTGGACGCATACATCCAGGAGAACCGCCTGTATGGCCCCAAACTGCGCATCCGCCGGAGGAAACTGCTCCACATACTCCTTCGGCACACCCTTGATCACTGACGAGATGATCTTAGCCTTATCCCGGGATGAGAAATGTCGTGACGGAGGAATGTTGCGAATTTCCTCGTCCAGTGCCGCCTGCCTGCCAGAAGCTGCACAAAAAAGAGACAGGAGTTTACAAGAGTACTTAATCAAGAAACAACTAAACTCAAGAATCCTAACACCTACCTGGATCATCGCTCACCCGGTGACGAGGCGCTTCCGGAGTCTAGGCCGCCCGAGCCGTTGGCTGCTCGTCCTCACCATTGAGGATCTCAACCGGCGTAGGCAAATGAGCCCTCTTGCTGGGCCCGACTTCTCCTCTGGCGTCCCCCTTCTTGGCCGAACCCTCTGGAGGAGAAGGATGCCGCAGAGGAGTCACGACCATGGGAACAACCTCGACAGGGGAATCAACCGACCTCTCAGCCACGTCCTCCTTCTTAGGACGCCTGATCCCCGCCTTAACCTTGGGACGCTTCCCCGCAATAGAGGCGTCCTTGTCCTCGGCCTTGCGCTTCGGGCCGGCCTGAATCTTCTCATCCTTCTGCAATAACAGAATAACATAAAGGAAAATGCCGAGCCATATACCAAAGCTAATAAAAAATAAACGACTTACTTTTGCCGGGGTGCCTCCAACGATCCCCTTCAGCTTCTGGTCAACCATTTGAGTCAACCACTCCTTGGTGCTAATTCCTCCTTTTTCCTGGGCCGGGAGCTTAGACATGGCAACGGTTGCAAAAAAGATTTTTATACCTTTGTCAGTTAGCAAATAATATCTAACACAAATAAGCAGTAATGCTTGGATACCTTGGTCTAACCCATGATCTAGACTAGCCGCTGCCAGATACACTGGGTCTTTGAACTGAGAACATGACGGGAGTCAGGATTTAGGAATGTTCAAATTCTTGGTCTGCACCGTCACAGACTCAGCTTGAAAGTGGACAGCAATCTGATCCCACTCCTTTGCCGTTAAGGCCGTCAACTCTTCATTTCCCCCAGCAAAGTGGGGCTCCAACTGCCAACGGCTAAACTTCAGCTCCGCCTCCTCATCCGCGGTCCACATAACCACCCATCTCATTCTCCAAAAATGATGTTTTGACGGCTTGTCAAAGGTAGTAGCATACTCACCCTTGTTAGCCAACTGGAACCAACCTTCGGCTCCCTTTACCTTCTGAAAACGCACCAGCCTAAGAAAAGCATTAAAAGACAGCCTCAGGCCCAACAACTCACACTTAGCAACGTACCCAAGTACGTTCGCCCAAGAATTGGGTGACAACTGGCAAAGACCAATGCCGAACCCATCCAACACTTCCTCCACAAAAGGATGGACTGGAAATCGTAAACCACTCTTGAAGGCTCCAGCATACACAGGAAACTCACCAGGGCCCACGTCAAAAATAGTGGACGCCTCGCTTTCAGGAAACCTCATCTCATAGCCGGGGCTAGTATTCATGTCGGCTGCATAATTCTCCCTATGTTTCTCTAACCATTTTAACCACTTTGGATCAGCCCCAATCTGATCCGCAGCAATTTGAGCATTCTCCCCCTGTACACCTCCAGCAACAACCTGAGGCACTCCAACTACCTCCTCTTTGGCCTCTTCACCCACAACCTCGTCGTCGCTCTCATCTTGCTCCGACTCCTCGAACGAGTCGGCAGGTTGTCTTGATGGACCATCATCTTCTATCTCCTCCATCCAACACTCATCAAAGTATGTAACTCCTTGACGAGAGCTTTTAGCCTCGCCTGGCGGAGTCCGGCTTATTTCCCCCTTCGGCACTCTGATGGATCTCCCCCCTGAGAAAGAAGGGTCCATCTGCTGACCCCTTAGCCGCAAGTCAGCAATGTTTGCCGTCTTTTTCGTCCTCGCCATCGTGTCCTGCATAAGACGCAATGGGAGGCCGAATTTAACGACGGGCTTAAAAAATGAGGGATATTGGTGCGGCGCAGATCAGACCACCATATCCAGGAGTTCCAACCTTAACGGCTCAAGAACCTTAAACACCGCATAAAATAACGGATGGTGCGAAAATTGACGAATGACAAAGGACTACTTAAAAATTACTGACATAAATAAGATTACAGACGAGATGGTTAGGCAATTACCTTAAAAAATGTCGGAGATGATGACGTCAAAATCAGGCAGCACAAAAAAGAGAGGGAGGGCTCGCACAATCCTTCTTCGTCCTAAGAAATCGGCCGAGTCAAAGAATTTGTCAAGAATCTCTCTGTAAATTCTCTCTCTAGAAAGCAAGTAGGTTGATTTTTGGAAAGTAAAAATCGAAAATTTTACCCTTCTTCCATATATATAAGGAGGATAGAATTGGAAGAGTTTCCACTTGGCGCTCTCTCTTCGGTCCCAAGAACCTGATTGAGAAATCAATGGTCAAGAATGGGCACTATACAAGCTGTTTTACTATACTACCCTTCTTGAGGGGCAAATGATGTGGGTAAAAATACCCACCTGCCTGGCCCAATCACAGGGCGACACATGGCACATTTCAGCAAGTAAAATACCTAATTTGGCAGCCACTTGGGCATAAGCATTTGATGATGTATGGCTGAAATAAAGAGTACAAACCTCTTAAAGGCCCATGGCCCAATATAGAGAATATTATGATAGTGACACTTGTCATATTATGGTAAACTAGCCAATCATATGAAACCTACCTAGGGTTTCCCACAAAAGGAGGAGACTATAAATACACTCAATTCCCAAGGAATTGACACAAGTTCCTAGATAGAGAAACACCCTCAATTTCAGATATTTAATGCTTTATTTTTCATAAGCACTTCTTCCTAAAAACCCTAATCTTACTTAAGCATCGGAGCGAATATTCCTACGGGAATATTCTTGTTTTGCAGGCGTGTACTAGACTCCCCTCTACATGGAACCTCCTCGTCATCAACCATTGGAAAAACTCCCACAACAAAAACCACCATAAAATTTGTTAAAATTGAAAAGTTTTAAACTTTTATGACCTAGATTTGGATCCATGAAAATAAATATAATCGGAAATTAATTTGAATAATAAATTTTCCATTTTTCGCCCAAACTTTATGAAATTAATATGATTTATTAATTCGTCAATAAATTTAAATAATAAAAGTTTAAAATTTTTATGAAATCCGTTAACAAATCTTGCACGCACGAAGCAATGAACGCTAAGTGTCAACCCTTAAGGGGTGTTGTATAATGCGGGCATGCGATGACGAGCAAGGAAGCTCGTCGCCCATGCTGTACGATGCAATGAGCAAGGTCGTGGCACATACGCGCAAGGCAGAAGCCCTGCTGTGCGCTGTGTGCTACGTGCACGTGGGCGGAGGGGCGAGGAGCAAGGCAGCGAGCACTTGTGGCTGCGCGCGCGGGCAACAATGGCTGGCTCGACCAACAACGTTGCCCAGCCTATCGAGGGAAGCCTCGACACAACGAGCGAGTGTGCTGCGCGCATGCGTGGCTTGTTCGGCTTGCTGCGTTTGCGCGTGGCTGCTCGTGTCTTGCGGTACGATCAATGCGAGTGGCAAGGCATGCTAGGAGGCCTCGACGAGGCATGGGTACGAGCCCATGGCCTTGTCTTGGCCCGATTGGTTCGTTTTAATTTTTATTTTTTGGTTGAAAACGATTATAATTAAAGTTAAATTCAAAATTTAAATTTTTTCTCGGAATTTAATTTTCAATAATTTAAGTATTATAAATTTATTTATACTAATTATTTTACTAAAATTAAAATCTTGATTAAATTTAAATTAATTAATTTAATAACTGAAAATAAATTAAAGGATTTAAATAATATTTTATATGAGCTTTAAATTTTAATTAAATATGTAAGTTTCCGGTTGGACTAGGAAATACAATTTTATGTTTAAAATTCGTAAAGCATGTAAATTTCTTGGTTTTAGTGGGAGCGTTTTAGTCATAAACTCTTGATTAGGCCTACATTCCTTTAAGGTTAAAACAACTCGATTTGAATTAATAAGGATTGAATAATTTGTAGATTATTGGAACCCTTGATTAATTGATGCAAATATTTATGTGATGCAAATATTTATGTGATGCATAATATGTTCTACTAACCAGCTATGTGGGCCGTTCATTGATAAATGAATGGGTGAATGGTATATTGTATATGTACTGGTTTGCAGGTTATGGAAAGTGACTAGTATGGCCCAAATAGGATGGAAAATATGGTCTGCGTACCATTAATTTGAATGTAAAATTGGTCTAATGCACCAAAGTTTTTAATTTAAATATGGTCTGCGTACCATCAAATAGTTGTAATTAATTTCAATTATAGCTTATCCTATTTGAAGAAAATGGCGCCTCCCATGGTGAAATTCAAGACGGAGTTTCCAATCCATTTTCAAGATGGAGTTTGAAGTTGAAGCTTCAAGATGAAGTCGGGCCATACTAGATCACATTTATATCTTATGCATGCTTTAAGTTTTTATTGATTTAAATATGTCTTAATTATGCATGAGATTGTGGCTTGATTATGTTGCATGATTAAGGATTTTAGTTCACTTAAAATCTAACCAACATAGTAAGAGCCTTAAGTTCCAAACTTTAAAAATTGAGTTAAAAGGTGCCATGCCAAAATAACACTTACTTGGATAACCTTTACATCAATCTTAGTAAAAGTTTTCCGCCATTGCGAGGTGTTACTTATTGATCCTAAAGGGGTAAGGTACACAAATAATTGTGAATACATGTTAGTTTTGGTGAAACTCAACGATATAAGTAAGGAGTCCTTTTATGTCGTAGCAAAACATATAGGTTTACCTAATAAGAACTTATACGTACTGTAGGGGGTGTTTTTGGAGAGTTTTCCCCTACGGGGGCGGTTGTTTTAGAAACCTTCGTATTTTGTACTTTGTAGGAGTCGCCACCAAACATTGTTTAGGGTCTTGTTTGGAAAGACCGCAAATGACTCTATTAGGATAAGACTTGAATCTTCGAAACGGATGGGTGAGATCCGGGCAAGGGAACGAGATGCTTATTCCGCGAGCTTTAGAAATTATTCGAGTGCGTGACACAACATTTTCGAAAATACCCTAGTTTAGAATATGTGGGTTTGAATTTAGGAAAAATTTAATTTCTATCTTGTATGGCGGTCACTTTGCTTTAAAGTTAATTTAAAGGAACCTAAGATCGGTTTGTCCAAAAAATTATCTTTGTTAAGCGTGATGTAACCTTGTATTTTGTTGTATTTAGCATGTGCGGTGATGAAAGCAATAAAGAAAATAAAGCAACATCACAATAGTAAATAAATGCGGAATTAGTAAATACAAGACCCCCTAGAGATGGACTAGGGAGTAGGTCCACATTGCCTAGAAGGACTAGGTAAGTAAAGTTGCGGAATTGAAATGCGTTATTGAAATGCGGAATTGAAAGTGCGGAATTGAAAGGTGCGAAATTGAAAGGTGCATAATTGAAATAGCGGAATTGAAAGGTGCATAATTGAAATTGCAATATTGAAATTTGTATTTTGGGCACATGAGATCCGAACGGCAAACGACTACTTAAAAATAAGTGCGCTCGACATCGAATTCAAAGCCAAAAATCTCAACTTGGGACAAGTTGTTCATCCCAAAGTATCCTAGATATTGCATAAAGAAATTGAACTTGAAAGCTTGAAACTTGAAATATTGAACTTGAAATACTTGAAATATTGAACTTGAACTTGAAATATTGAAATCAAGAGACTTGAATCTCAAAGATCGGGCCTTTTAATGTTGAAAAGGTTAGATCTTTGATATGCTCTTGCTTTGAAAGGATCCTAGTTTAGGGAAATAGTCATGAGCAACCCTAAACATTGTTGGATCTTGAAATTTGAAAACTTGAACTTGTATATTGAAAAATGGAGTCTTGAATCTCAAAGAATAAACCTTTAAAAGTTAGAAAGGCATCATCTTTGATTACTCCATGCTTGAAAATGATTCTAGTTCAAAGAAGTAATTACAAACAACTTTGAACATCCTTGAATCTTGAAAGTTTGCATTTTTGTATTTTGAAAACTTTGGATTTTGAAAAGATGTATGATTGTTGCAAGTGACATTTTTAAGAGTAAAAATGTCAACTTACTAATCATTTTGAAAATAGAAAATCAAGACATCATTAAATAGATTAAGGTTGGGATTCAGAATTACCTAGTTAGGTTTAGGCAAGCTTTCCGATTAGAACTCCCAATTTCTTAAAGCTTGAAGATTGTATGGTTTTGTATTGATTTTTGTATTGAATATTGAGGTGCAATTTTTGTATTACGACGTTATGTATTGAATTTTCCACCCCTTAATGCTGGGATTTAGGGGGTTTTTATAGGAGGTATGGCTGCTAAACGCCAGCCATTGCCAGCGTAGCACGCCAAAGCAGTGCCCAGCGCTGGTGACGTGGCGTGAGTGCTGCCAAAACAAGGACGCGGGCTCCGTCCTTGATTTGTCTTGTATTGATGTACCTTCGTACGAATAGTACGATGCTTGGCACGTAGTGTTTTCTTGGGGGTTAAGACTTGATTTTGCGTCTAAAAACAAGCCTTTTTAGGTTTTGAATTTCTGTTTTACGGGACGAGGCCCGACTTGCTCGGTTTTGTGGGTCGGCGCCCGAATTTGACTTGCCTTATATGATTTTGAGTGGAAAAGGCTTAGTAAAACCAATGGAATGGTCTACTAGATAAGATTGTACTTGGATTTTGAAATTCATTTTTGAAAATTATATTTTGTACCGAGTTCCGGGAGGGGAACGACCTCGGGGATTGGATTGTGGCTCTTGGATTTTGGACATGCTTTTAGCAATTGGAATTTCCGCACGGAGTTGCTCCAATTACATAACAAGGATAATGGTATCGTCATCATCCCAATGGGGAGACACAAATTAGGTGTCTACAGAAGCCCTTACTTTGACTGAGCGTTCGCTCAGGAAAGCGCAAGTCAAAGTATTTCGAAAGGGACGGAGAATGATCAAGATGTTCTGCAATCAAGACCACTCTTTGTACACCGGTACCTGCATAAAAGAGGCGTTAGAAAAAAGGATAGAGTCTACCTCCGTGCGGTTGTGATGACTCTGATTTGTACTTGTATTGTTCTTCCTCCATTGGATCGGGACGAAGCTTGGCATCGAAAATTTGAATCTTCAATTTTTGAATCTTGATATTGAATTTTGAATTTTTGAATAGCCGAAGTTAATCCGTTGGGGATGTGCTTCACTGGGGACAAGAGATTTTGCCGGCCCGTGGGATTTTGAAATTTCGGCTGACTTTTCTGGAGCTTGGGTCCGTTGGGAGTCGAACGCCTAAATTGTTGTATTTTTTGGACTTCGTATCCTTGAAATATTCACCTGTTTGTACTTGGAGACACAGGTATATACCTGTGTTTTCGGAAAATAGCACGATTTGATGTTTGATGCCTGGTGTAGAAAACCGTAGTAGCAAAGGTCGTGCAATCAGCACGGGAGACCGCGCGCGCTGAAGATTCCTGCGCATGAAGCAGGCAGCGCTGGGCGCTGAGCTCGGCGCCAGGAGCGGGGTTGAGCTATAAAAGCTCCCCTTACCGTGCCATTTTTGAGACACACTCTCTTGAATTCTTTGCTCTTCTTTCTCTCAAAGGTCGATTAGGCTCTCCCCTTGGTCTTGTTCTTGCCTTATCCATGTAAGTGTTTCATGTTTTTGCTTATGAAATAACTCTAGGATTGCATGTAGCTTTGATTTTTTGATTTTTTGATTTTTTTTTGCTTTGAAATGATAATTGCATGATAGTAGGCTTCTTGAATCTTGTAGAAAATTGTTTGATAGCCACTCGAACTTGAACTGTTGGAACTTGTAGTCTTGAATTTTTGAAATTTTTACTTGAACTTGTATCTGCTTCGGCATGGGTAGCCTAGGCGTTGATGTAGATTTTTATATACCTGCTTTGGCATGGGTAGCCTAGGCGTTGGTGTAGAATTTATGTATACCTGCTTTGGCATGGATAGCCTAGGCGTTGGTGTAGAACTTTGCATACCTGCTTCGGCGTGGATAGCCTATGCGTTGGTGTAGAACTTGTATTTTGAACTAGAGGTCACTAGCTGAATTTGTACTGCCACTGGGGATTTTTGAATTTTTGACTTCGTACAGGCTAGTATGGGATAGCCTCTGAACTTTGATTTTTGTACGGGTTAGTATAAGATAGCCCCCAGTTTAGGATTTTGACACTTTGTACTCTACTTGATTTAGTATGCCTCGTCATACTCGGAGGAAGCTCGCCGAATCTTTGGTGGTTCGAGCTGCTATGGAGGACGCTTCGGATGATGAAGCGGCTGCCACGACTATGCCGGAGGGGGGCATGATACCTCGGAGTCTACCCGCTTTCGTTGGCACTGGTTGAAGTCCTTCCAATCTAGTGTTCCGACCGGACTTTCATTTGTCCCAGCGGCCTCGCGCTGGCTTGGTGAGTCTTGTACTATGCTTTGAAACTGTATCTTGTACTTGTATAGGTTTTAAGCTGATTCGTTCATCTGTAGGCCGATGGAGAGCCGTTTCGCACCTTCTGGTCCTTGGCGGAGCTTCAGAAGGCTTTTAAAGCCATCCGTGCTGACGAGGAGGCTATGGGGATCTGGTTGCAGACGGGCCTGGTAGATTTCTGGCGTGCCATGAGAGATACTCCGAGAAGGACGGGGATAAAACCCCGGCTACAGGCTTTGTTGCAGAGGTGGTGGGATACCACCAACACTTTTCATATGGCATGGGGGGAGATCATCATTACCCCTTTTGAGTTTTCCATGATTACGGGTCTTCCTTTTTCTGAGAGGAATGTAACCTTCGATTCAGAGCTAACGTGGCGCTCGGCCGCTGCCAGGGACTTGCTTGGCCCTGTTGTTGACTTGTCGGACGATGACACCCATGCTTCTGTGACGGTGATCATGGATGCTATCCGTAGCGTGGGTGTGTCCGCAGAGCAGAGGGTTAGGCTCTTCCTCTTAGCTCTGATGAGTAGGGTGGTGGCCCCGAGCAGGAACAGTCGGGTGCACATTAGCTTCTTGTCAGCTTTGCAGGACTTGAGGGTTGTCTCGAGCTACAGCCGGGGTGGTCTAGAATATAGCCACCTCTTGTACGAGATGAAGTGGGCCTCTCGGACTACGCCGGAGAGTGAGCCGAGTATTGCTGCTCTGTGGAGCGTGTTGGAGGTATTTAAGACTCCTTGTACTTTGTGCCTTGTACTTGTATGTTTGTATTTTAAACTTGACTGATGTTTTGCTTGCTTTCTTGAAAGATTTGGATGTACAAGCATTTTCCGACTTTGGCGCAGGATCGTACTGGGAATGCGGCTTACCCGTATGTTGCCTCTTGGATAGGAGCGGTGCGCAGGAGGGTGCCTCTGGCGGCCTCCCGCAGAGCTTGGAAAGTTCTACCTGCTGATGAGGTAATATTTTGGTACTGTTTTTCTCTTTTGTATTTCTACTTGTATAGTTGCCTGAGTTGTCTGCTTTATTGGTGGTGTGACGTCCTTTTGCTGACGCGCATGTACCTGCCTCGGCTGCTCGTGCCCATTTCTTGTCTGGACGGCGGGTTTTGCTCCCGGGGGTGTATTGCCACATGTGGTATCTGGGGGAGCGAGTGTCCCTTCAGCACAGTTCGGGGAATAGGCTTGTCCCCAAGGACCCATCGGAGTCCATGCTGTGGCCGGATGAAGAGCTTGCCCGGCTCTATGTGAATGCTAGGGGCGATGCCGTTTGCCGCTCTTGGAGGGACTTTGTTCAAAGGAAGGGCAGTTATGACGACTTCTTAAGGAGGATGGCTCCACCAGTACGCTTCGTACTACCGGTGAGCTCTTGAACTTTGTATCTTGTATTCTCGTAATCTTGTATTCTTGTATGATTGGATGATTGCATGTAGGAGGAGGAGGTTGATCTTGAGGACATTCCCTATGCTGATAGGTGTAGACACCTACTTTTGTCCCCATTCCCGCAAGGGAAAGGTTTGATGATGAAAGCATAAAAACTCCACTTGACAACGCATCTCCTATAAAATAAACGAATCTCGATTCCCCATTTCACCCGAAACCTACTATTTATGGAAACCCGCTAAAAATAGTAACTGCCGTAAAAGGTAGCTTCTAAAAGTGGCAAATCATAAAAGATAGAAACCTGTCAGAATTAGGTGTTGCATTCCAACATAAATCCTAAATGAGATAGAACACCGCGAGAATTCTATTCCTAATAGGATTCGGAAATAAGAGTTACGTATTAATTAAAATCCTAACGAGCCTAGAGTTCGTAACGGGCCCAGACGCATTCCGTCACAAAATTGATACGCGCTAAAAGACTCGAATTAATCTCAAACTCTACGGATTTTAGGAATCCGAATCTGACAAAACAAAACTGCCCAGACCCTATTTACAACGCCTGGCTCTGGGCGCCGAAATCTTCGGCGCCCAGGCCTGGGCGCTGAAAATACCTGGGTACGTCTCTTTTCCTAATTCTTTGCGGATTAGAACTCTGCAATTCTATCTTTCCACGAACTCTTCCTTATAAATAGGCCCCTAGTTTCGACGTGAAAGGACACAACAACACATAATATATTTTGAGTATTGACTCTAAACCCCTTAGCCTAAGCCTCTCGTTGCGAAACTGTTCACGCGTTCTGTCGCAATCGATCCATAACTCGAACAGAACGTATCCTGTCCCATAATCAAGATTCGTTAAATAAAAAGGAGAAATAGCAAAGTCAAAGTGGTTAGTTTTCTGAGAACCGTGACGCACCTCTCAAGGGTGCGTCGTAATGTGTCCCTTTTCGATGATTTAACCGTTTTCCTCGCCCTTTTTATGAACTGTTAAACTAACCTAATATGATTGTTCTATCACGCCTAACAAATATAATATTTTTGGGAAATCGGATTATCATGCTAGGTCCCTTAATGCTATTTAAATCAGATAATCACGATCGAATTAGTATTATATGTTGCATATTGCTAAAATCGACTCAGATTAGTTTAATAGTTAACGCATGTTCCTTCAATTATTTATGCTGAGCTAGTAAGGATATCCTGCCTCTGGAGTTATCGACGAGCGAATTACTCCTCTCGGTAGTTACAGTCCCCCGAACCCTCAATCTCTACCTTGCGGGTGTATATTGAGAGATCCCCACACCAGGGATCACAAGGGAACCTACGGCCGTCGTGGTCAAACATAATTGCACTCCCTTTATGTCACGATAACCGGGTTTTGTCAGTTTTTCTCATAGTCGTTAAAAACTGAATGGCGACTCCTATATTACTAGTCAATTGGGTGTATACTCACAGGAAATCCAATTACACTTGATTGAATAAAAAGAATCGTCACACCCACGAGGGACAAGTTCACGCATTAGCCTCGGGGGTCGATAGCCCGAGGGTCGAAAAAGCGCGAGGCTAATGCGTGACCTCGTCCCTCGTGGGTGTGACGATTCTTTTTATTCAATGAAGTGTAATTAGATTTCCTGTGAGTTTACACCCAATTGACTAGTAATATAGGAGTCGCCATTCAGTTTTTAACGACAATGAGAAAAACTGACAAATCCCGGTTATCGTGACATAAAGGGAGTGCAATTATGTTTGACCACGACGGCCGTAGGTTCCCTTGTGATCCCTGGTGTGGGGATCTCTCAACATACACCCGCAAGGTAGAGATTGAGGGTTCGGGGGACTGTAACTACCGAGAGGAGTACTTCGCTTGTCGATAACTCCAGAGGCAGGATATCCTTACTAGCTCAGCATAAATAATTGAAGGGACATGCGTTAACTATTAAACTAATCTGAGTTGATTTTAGCAATATGCAACATATAATACTAGATCGATCGTGATTATCTGATTTAAATAATATTAAGGGACCTAGCATGATAATCCGATTTCCCAAAAATATTATATTTGTTAGGCGTTATAGAACAATCAGATTAGGTTAGTTTAACAGTTCATAAAAAGGGCGAGGAAAGCAGTTAAATCATCGAAAAGGGACACATTACGACGCACCCTTGAGAGGTGCGTCACGGTTCTCAGAAAACTAACCACTTTGACTTTGCTATTTCTCCTTTTTATTTAACGAATCTTAATTACGGGACAGGATACGTTCTGTTCGATTTATGGATCGATTGCGACAGAACGCGTGAACAGTTTCGCAGCGAGAGGCTTAGGCTAAGGGTTGGAGTTAATACTCAGAATATAATTGTGTGTTGTTGTTGTCCTTTTCACGTCGAATTTAGGGGCCTATTTATAGGGAAGAGTACGTGGAAAGATAGAATTACAGAGTTCTAATCCACAAAGAATTAGGAAAAAACACGTATCCAGGTATTTTCAGCGCCCAGGCCTAGGCGCCGAAGATTTCGGCGCCCAGAGCCAGGCGTTGAAAATAGGGTCTGGGCTGTTTTCTTTAGTCAGATTCGGATTCTTGAAATCCGTAGAGTTTGAGATTAATTCGAGTCTTTTAGCGCGTATCAATTTTGTGACGGAATGCATCCGGGCCCGTTACGAACTCTAGGCTCGTTAGGATTTCAATTAATACGTAACTCTTATTTCCGAATCATATTAGGAATAGGATTCTCGCAGTTTTCTATCTCATTTAGGATTTATGTTGGAATGTAACACCTAATTCTGACAGATTTCTATCTTTTATGATTTGCCACTTTTAGAAGGTACCTTTTACGGCAGTTACTATTTTTAGCAGGTTTCCATAAATAGCAGGTTTCGAGTGAAATGAAATGGGGAATCGAGATTCGTTTATTTTATAGGAGATGCGTTGTCAAGTGGAGTTTTTACGTCTTCATCATCGAACCTTTCCCTTGCGGGAATGGGGACAAAAGTAGGTGTCTACAGTTAGCCCCCACTTTGACTGAGTCTTGGAGTAAGACGATGGTCAAAGTATTAGACGGAGTGCGTCACACAAGCCACGGTGTATTGTGACCTGTTTTGCGAGGGTCTCACGAGCCCCCGAGTGATAACATTTGACTTAAGGGTCATCACTTGAAGTGTCGACATATCCCTCACGTGTCAATGGGATTTGTCAACTGATAATATAGAAACTTCCTCACTTTGTCATTGGAAGAATCTAAAGGTGCGTAGAAACTCCCTCACTTTGTCATTGGGAGTAGCTACAGATGTTTTCGAAATCAAAGCTCTAAAGTGTAATTGGGCCTGGCCAAGCCCAATCACGAGGTAAAACGTTTTTTAAAGATTCTCATTTTCAGGGCTAGCTAAACGAGAAAACCCCCTTTGTTTTTATAGGACGTAAAACGAAGGAAAATCCAGCACCCTTGTTTTTATAGGACGTAAAACGAAGGAAAATCCAGCAAAAGTTATCGCTGCAGCAACTAAGGACCTGCGCGGTTAGTGACGCAGACCCCGCCAGCTGAAGATGGCGAGCCTGTCCGCTGAGGGTGGACGCCCCGTCCGATAGAAGTGGACGAATCTGTTTTGATGTTTTGAAAATAAGGACCTACGCGGTTTGTGACGTAGACCCCGCCGGCTGAAGATGGCGAACCTGTCCGTTAAGGGTGGACACCCCGTCCGATAGAAGTGGACGAATCTATTTTGAAATTTATTTTGCTTTTTTTGAAAATAAGAACCTACGTGGTTTGCGCCGTAGACCCCGCCGGCTGAAGATGGCGAGCCTATTTTAAATTTGAAGATTTTATTTCTTTCGAAAACTGAGGACCTGCGCGGCTAGTGACGCAGACCCCGCCCGCTGAAGGTGGGCGAGCCCTGTCCGCTAAGGGTGGACGCCCCGCTCGCTGTAGGTGAGCGAACCTGAATTCGTCTTTTCAATTTGGGATTCGTGTGCCGCGATCTTGCCCGATTGAGGTGGGCAAGTCCCTATTTTTCTTGTGATTTCTTTTGAGAATTTCTTTTTATTCATTCTTATAGGAGCGAATTCTTCTGAGGGATGCTCGGATTTAGTTGCAACCTGAATGTGGGTTGACAATGTGTTTAGACGGACCATTGTCTTGTGGTCATCATCTTTCATGGTTTGAGCTAGTCTTTATGGCTCAATCTTGCCACTACCTGGGTCCTTGTTTAGGGGACTATGTATAAGTGTCAATGGCGACCTTTGTCTTGAGGTCGTAAACCGATTTTATCCAAACACGGGACTTCGTACAACGTAGGCTGGGAATATTGTTTTTAACTTTGTATACTCTATATTTTCTTTCGAGCCCCCAAGCACTCGTGCTTGACGGTCATTTCTTGTCAAAGAGGTTCCTTGGGGATACGTATTCTGTAATGTCCTTGATCGTGTTTGGGATTGTACTCGTAAGTGCGAGCGATCTTTATAGTGGTGTGCTACTCTTAACAAAGCCGTGAGGTGCGACTTTCAATAAAGAAATCGGCAACTTTCAAGTCAAATGAATATGGCAGGGACCTATAGAAGTCAGAAAGGGTCTGGGACCATTTTCGGCGCCCAAGCCTGGGCGTTAAAGATTTCGGCGCCCAGCGCTGGGCGCTGAATATAATTCCTGGCGAGCTTTCTTGATGACACAGTTGGCCTCTTGTTCATTCGTTTATTTCACTTGGAAGTTCTATGTATTCTCTTCTCTTTTGTTTTTTCTTTATTTTTAGAACGTGATGATTTTCTTGAGAAGCCGTAGCCGATTGGTGGACTACGGTGCTTGTCGCTTTGGGGCGATTATTTTAAGGAACTGTTGCTCTTAAGGCATACAGTTATTGCGGTAGTTGGGCGAGTCTATATGTCCCGAGGAACATACCTTGAGGCGTAAGACTTTGACCGCTCTTGTTATTGCATATTTTTCCTTTTTGAACGTGTTCGTGAATGTTCGATGTATGTGCGAACGAGCGTTCATAGAATGGCCGTTGTGTGCGGTCCATTAATCAGTTTGCTTGAATTGTTTCATTTTTTTTTTGAGCAACGACTGATTTTGAATAGTTTGCTTAGAAGCTTGATAGGGGTCAGGCCCATTCATGAAATGGGCTCAAACATCGTGCCCTTTCGTTTGTTCGAACATTTGCTTCGAGATTTTTTTATTTTGCTATGGTTGTTTCATACCTTGGAGCCCCCAAGTATGCATGTTGGGATGCTTCCTTTTGGTGTATGATTTTTGTAGGTTCTTTCGAGACAGATGCCCTGGGGTTCCGCTCGTGTAGGTGCGAGCTATCCCTTTCGTGGTAGGTAATATTTTGCTACTTTCAATCCTTAATGTAGAAGTTGTGTGGCTTGCATTTTGAATTTGGGAGATAAGTAGCCTTTGCCTCTTTTACACATGCTCTTGGTCGTGCCTGTATTAATGCAATATGCCTTAGACTTGTACCGTGGGACGGTTGAACTTATGGTGCGACGTAGGCTTGTGTGGCCTAACGGCGTGTCTTAGAACATTCCTTCAGGTGTTGTGATATCATTTGCATTGGGGTATTTCATCATGCCTTGTTCAGGTGCTTGAATAAGTGTGGCACCTTCTGCGTGGGTTTGCACGGCTTATTACTTCGTTCGATGCGAGGATTTATAGATGTTTATTTCTTGTTTTTACATCTCGGCAAAATTTGGCTAGCAGAAAGATGCAACGCCCAGGCTGGGGCGCTAAAGATATCGGCGCCCAGCTCTGGGCGTTAAAAATGATTTCTGGGTATATTTTGACAGTTCTGATCCTTGATTTTTTTTCCTTCGCCTTTGCTTTGGAACGAGGTAGACTGTGTAACGGGCGTTTATAGGGCGAGCGTTAGGTGCAGTAGTTTGATCGGAGTTTTGGTGACTCGCGATTTTCAGTGACCCTTGTTAGTGGGGTGACTTTATATACTCTAAGTAGTGCTTAGAATTTGGGAGGGGTCGTAGCCATTCTAAGGTTCGTTTTACACGATTAAAGCTTAGGATTGAGCCCCTATGACATATGTATAGCATTGTCGAGAATTTGCGATGAAATCGTCATTTCGAGCATTTTTAGAGTGTTTTTCTCAAGCGTCCAACTGTAGCTACGGGATTGGCTTGGTGCTATAATGCCTTGCATACGTTTTTGTGCATTCATGGTGTCATGGATCATGAATAGTTTGAACCAGACTCGTTTAGTGCGAGGTACGTTCGAGTAGTGATCTGCTACTTCTCTTGTAAATGTCGTATTGTGCGACATTGCCATGGTCAAGGTAATCACATGTTGAAGTGTGCCTTGACCAAAAGGTAGGTGCCTTTCTTTACCCATAATCATATTTAAAAATCTTTTTGACTCGCTTGCAACGTTGAGATAGACGCATACTAAGCTTAAACCAACGACACTTTATTATGTTCGAAGAAGTCTTTAAAAATAATTTGAAAATTATTTAATATCCGAGTCCTTCTGTGTACAATCCGAGGTGTCCTAAGTAGGTTGACTTATAGAAGGTTTCGTATAGGATTTATATGAGTGAATCAAAATACTGTTACGATTTTTAGAATGCTGTCTAAGGATTTGCTGGAAGCCAGGGTGCAGGCGTCAAGATATTACTTGTGCCCGTTTGGCATATGCTTTAGGCTTTTAGGGCCATCTTTTCCAAAATTGCGGGAATATAAACCGTTTTCAAATTGACTTAGATTTACTTGGTGTATGTCTGTATAAAAGGTCGAGGTATACTTAGTTCCTTCCCTAGCTCTTTCATTTCAATTTTTTTAGCCCCCAGTTGTTATTATGTCTTCCCATTAATGATGTTTTTAGATTTCGATTTTAGATGCCCGTGTCATATGTCTGAGTAGGGTGACCCTTGGTTAAGTGCCAAGTCCTATTGACAATGTCTGTTTTTTTTTCAAAGGGGATTCGCAAGCATTTGAATTACCATGAACGGGTGCCCTGAGTTCGAAGGAACGATGGGGCAATTCCATAGAAAAATTCTCTTTATTGCAAGCTTACTGCCTTTACTACTTGTTGGCGATCATGACTGTGTCTAGTGGTGAAAGAAGGTCTTTAAGCGAACTACTATGTCTAGTGGTGAAAGAAAGTCTTTAAGTGAGTTAGTTCTCTTTAGGGAGGGTCAAGCCGAGTACTTTAGAGGTCATGGACGCTTGCGCTAGCCCCCACTTAATTGAGGCAAAGCGATCTTTTGAGTCTTGGCTAGGTGCCTAGGAGTGTGAGTGCTCTTCCTGGCAAGGGTACGTGCCCTTATTATTTTTCGATGTGTGCTCATTAATTTTGGCATCTTGGTGACTTGGATTCTTCCTTTGACTTAAATTTTTCTTTCGACTTGGGTTGCAAGTAATTAAATTTCAATAAGGGACTTCTATTTTTATTCTTGTTATTCTATAGGCTTTAATATTTTTGCAAATTGGTTGGACCGAATCATGGATTGCCTACGTATCCGCCTTAAATAGATTTAATTTGGAATTAGGTCTTGCGTAGTTCTTAGCCTAGAAAATTGTTTCTTAGAATGCCGAATTCGATAAGTATGTTCTGAGGTGAAAACATATTATTTGAAACGGTAGAATAAATGAAGTTTGTTATTATTTTAATCTGCTGCTTTGCCGTAAGCCAAAAATTTGTTTTATACTTTTTTTGATTGAGTACATGTATTTCTTTGGTGGTACGTATATCTGAATACGTGTTGTACCCCTCCAAGTGTTCGTTATTTTTCCGTGCATGTGCGGATAAAATGACGAGCACTTCTGGACAAAATTTGGCGAGCAGAGAGATTCAGCGCCCAGGGAGGGGCGCTAAAGATTTCGGCGCCCAGCTCTGGGCGCTGAAAAAGACTTCTGAGCGGATCTTTTTTGGTGCGCTAAATGCTTCGTTTTTCTTTTTAGACTTTTAGAGGCGCTTTTGCAAAGTTTCTTTTTTATTATCCATATTTTATTATTTTTTGCAATTTTCATTTGTTTCCTTTTTTGTGTTTATGACTCAAGACGGCTTGAAAGATGGGTTGAATGAGATAGGATAATTTGTATAGGTATTGGTCAAGCATGAGGATTACATCAATCAAGGCCAATGGGGATGGCTCAAGGGTATATCAACAGGATGTATCCAAATAAGTTATATGGTCCTTGTGCTAATGGTGGTGTAAGAGCAGGTTTGGACTTTGGAAATGATGGGCATGACGCACGTGTCAATGGCCGTGCGGGGTTTGCGGTTGATAACAAGTTCAAAAACAAGAGTTGAGGTAATGGTTTCTTGGGTTATGGCAATGAGAACATGGACGGGTTAAATGAGCTGCACAGGGACCCCAGAGCGAAGGCGTCTAAGAGCATAAGGATTGGAAAGGGTAGACATCGTAGAATTTTATGATTTGGATTGGTTGACTCAATTCTTTTCCTTCGTTTACTTGGGTAAATTCCGCACTTTGGGAGGTACGGGCTAAGTATTTCATGGCTCGCTCTTTTCCCTTTTCTCTTTCTTTTTAATATTTCATGGTTTGCTCTTTTCGCTCTCCCTTTTCTCTTTCTATTATTTTACTTTTTCGCTAGGGTTTTCCCCCCTTTTTATTTAGGCTAAAAGGTAGATGGTTGTGGTCTTTGAGTCACGAGGCGAGACTGAATGAGCCTTGTTTGGTAGGCCTATAGTGGAACTTTAATTTTGGTAGGCCTATAGTGGACCTTTAATTTTAGTAGGCCTAGGGTGGACCTTTAAATTGTCTTACTTTGCAAGCGTATTTAGTCGTTTCTTAAAATGTGCAAATAGCGTAGATTCAAAATGTTATTTTTACCTTATTGAAATTTAACGAAAGAATTACATCGAAGATAATTTTTGCTTCTTTTCAGATTCCAGTTTCTGGGATTTAATTGGAAGTTGTGATTTAGACTCAAACTTTCATTAATCTTTCTGATTATAACCCGTGTATGAATACAAGGAGGTGGCCTAGACTCAAAATAATGGCGTGGCGTAAGCCTATAATACTTGACCAAGCGACTCTCAGACTTAGGCTAATTGGACCATAACTTTCGTTGGTTGACACTTTAAATTTTAACCCTTGGGTGTTCATTTGTCATGCGTCATTTTGCTTAATGTTGGCAAGGTAGTTAATTGGGGAGATCGAATTTGCAACACTAGAATCATTAGTGCGGCTTCTCTCTTAGTGGGTATTGCTTTTACCCCAATGGTAGCCTTATGGCATGCCGATTTGGGTATTTTCATGGTTGGTCATGTTGCATTCATGGAAAATCTTTTAGTCCGTACTTAGTAGTATTTCAAGGAGCGAGTGACTCGAGAGAACTATGATAGTCGTGACCCAACGTGATTATAAGCCTTGGGGCCATTAATTTTTTTTCTTTGCCAATGGTATTAACACCTTAGGTTCACTTTGGGGGTTGTGCGACTATGGGGGAATGATTTTCAGAATATGACTGTTTCCATTTTGCAAATACTTGAATTAAATAATATGTTCTTTTTATTGGTGAGAGAGAGTATTGAGGCCGTGGATTCTTAGCAAGGGATGACAATTACATATGGGTGCTCATTGATTTAAATGTTAGGAAGGGAGACTCAATATGGTTTAACTTTTTAACTTGCAGAACGACACCAAGCATTAGGACCGATTCTATGGATAAGACAACTAAGACTTAGGATTTGGATTGTATTTTGGCATAGCCTAGTCTAGACTCGGATTTATTTGAACATTTATTTTTTCTTGAAAACTTTATTCGAACATTATTTTTTGAATATTTTGCCCATGTGACATTCAAGGTCGTTTAATTAGCATGCTCGGTTTTGGTGCCGAGCATTATCGTCGTAGGAGGCCTAACAACGACACAAAGAGTAATTTATTTATTTATTTTTTAGTCGCTTTTAAAATCGAGTGCCTTTTCATACGCCCTTGCAGCAATTTTTACGAAAAGTTTTTTTTGCTACGTATTCTCTTCATGCGTGGGCACCGAGGCTGTTGTGCCTGACCAAAAGGCCAGGCAGCAACTTCAGCGCCCAGCGTAGGGCGTCAGAAATATCGGCGCCCAGCCAGGGGCGTTGAAAATGCGTCCCTGGCTGGTTCTCGTTTTCTGCTTTCGCATATTTTTGTTTTTGCGACTTTAATTTTGCGTGTTTGCCTTATAACGTCCTTTACGTGTTGTGCAGCGTTTGTGGGATTCGCTACAGGCCATCCCGAGCGTCGCTTATTTTTGTGGCGATCGTTCGGGCTTGCGGAACAGGTATTTTGGTATAACTCTTTGGCCAATTAGTTCATGAATGTTTGGGCAATTTTTAAGGTCGTTGGTTTTCTAGCATTATTCGTCTAGCATTATTCGTACGCACAATCATAACATAGTCACATAGTTCGCTACACATAACTACATTACAAACATGGATTTGAAAATTAAATGTGTCACGTAGTTTATGATAGGCTTCTATGGGTAGTATGTGCGCCTGGCTTGGTACCGCTTCTATCGTAGATCCAACACATGCCCCGGTCGAGGTAGTGTCTTCAACAGACGAATTTCGCTCAAGAGGCCAACCCGCAAGTGCAAGCCAAGGGGGCATGCAGGCGAGAGGGACCTAGTGAGCGAGCGATTGGGTTCGGGATAGGTGTACTACCTCCACAAGTACCGAGTGGGAAACATGCGCGGCGTATGCACCCCCCTATTGGCGAAAAAAGGTGTCCTTAGTCCCAACTCCCGAGGGAGCCGAGATTCGTTATGATGTTCTGTCCGTTCACATTAATATGCTGATTTTTAGGTCGTCCCAACTTGATGGGGAAATAAACGCGGGGTAGGATCGTTTCACCCTTCGGCTATTTTGATTACCTACAAGCACGAGTATTTCCTTCACTATCCCCAGTGGAGTCGCCACTGTGAGGGGGTCGAAAAAGCGCGAGGCTAATGCGTGACCTCGTCCCTCGTGGGTGTGACGATTCTTTTTATTCAATCAAGTGTAATTGGATTTCCTGTGAGTTTACACCCAATTGAAGAGTAATATAGGAGTCGCCATTCAGTTTTTAACGACAATGAGAAAAACTGACAAAACCCGGTTATCGTGACATAAAGGGAGTGCAATTATGTTTGACCACGACGGCCGTAGGTTCCCTTGTGATCCCTGGTGTGGGGATCTCTCAACATACACCCGCAAGGTAGAGATTGAGGGTTCGGGGGACTTTAACTACCGAGAGGAGTACTTCGCTTGTCGATAACTCCAGAGGCAGGATATCCTTACTAGCTCAGCATAAATAATTGAAGGAACATGCGTTAACTATTAAACTAATCTGAGTCGATTTTAGCAATATGCAACATATAATACTAATTCGATCGTGATTATCTGATTTAAATAGCATTAAGGGACCTAGCATGATAATCCGATTTCCCAAAAATATTATATTTGTTAGGCATGATAGAACAATCATATTAGGTTAGTTTAACAGTTCATAAAAAGGGCGAGGAAAGCGGTTAAATCATCGAAAAGGGACACATTACGACGCACCCTTGAGAGGTGCGTCACGGTTCTCAGAAAACTAACCACTTTGACTTTGCTATTTCTCCTTTTTATTTAACGAATCTTGATTATGGGACAGGATACGTTCTGTTCGAGTTATGGATCGATTGCGACAGAACGCGTGAACAGTTTCGCAACGAGAGGCTTAGGCTAAGGGGTTTAGAGTCAATACTCAAAATATATTATGTGTTGTTGTGTCCTTTCACGTCGAAACTAGGGGCCTATTTATAGGGAAGAGTTCGTGGAAAGATAGAATTGCAGAGTTCTAATCCGCAAAGAATTAGGAAAAGAGACGTACCCAGGTATTTTCAGCGCCCAGGCCTGGGCGCCGAAGATTTCGGCGCCCAGAGCCAGGCGTTGAAAATAGGGTCTGGGCAGTTTTGTTTCGTCAGATTCGGATTCCTAAAATCCGTAGAGTTTGAGATTAATTCGAGTCTTTTAGCGCGTATCAATTTTGTGACGGAATGCATCCGGGCCCATTACGAACTCTAGGCTCGTTAGGATTTCAATTAATACGTAACTCTTATTTCCGAATCATATTAGGAATAGGATTCTCGCAGTTTTCTATCTCATTTAGGATTTATGTTGGCATGCAGCACCTAATTCTGACAGGTTTCTATCTTTTATGATTTGCCACTTTTAGAAGCTACCTTTTACGGCAGTTACTATTTTTAGCAGGTTTCCATAAATAGCAGGTTTCGGGTGAAATGAAATGGGGAATCGAGATTCGTTTATTTTATTGGAGATGCGTTGTCAAGTGGAGTTTTTACGTCTTCATCATCGAACCTTTCCCTTGCGGGAATGGGGACAAAAGTAGGTGTCTACATTTTGAAAGATATTTGGGCTTGAAACCCCCACTTTTGAGTGCTGTTGTATATGGTAGGGGGGGTGGATTTATCCCTCCTTGTCACCTATTTTGCTGGGCTTGATGTTCCCAAGGTTTTCTGTTTGAGGGCGTTGGGTTTTTGTATCTTTGCTCGCTTCCTCTTTTTGAAGCAGGGGTTTGGCATTGGCAATGCCTCCCTAATAGAGATTGTAGAGCAGTTTGCTAGTGGTTGGGACCCAATGCCACTCGTGGTTGGCGAAACATTGATGGGCCTTGACATGCTGAAGCCGGACCCCTCTTCTTTGCCGTCGGGAAGTCCTGTATTACTCCAATTAAGGATCTGGAGCTTTCTTGTATATTGAATTTGTACTTGTATTTTGAAAGTTGAATATTGAATTGCATTCTTGTATATCCCCCAAGGTTTGACTTATGGAGAGGCTCATGCTAGTGGCACCACCGGAAAACATGGAGAGCTATAATAGAAAGGGTTCACCGTGTGGCCCATGATGCATGGCCGGCTTTCATTGGACGAGTGGCGAAGCGCACTCTCTGGGATGGAATCTTGTATAAGGTGGGTAGTTCCTTGGTGGGGAATTGCTGCCATGAGACATGCCCCTGGTTCTACTGCTTTGGGGGTGCCAAGCCTCACAATGCTGGTCTTCTACTCGCCTGCCCGAGTGATGAGACAGTATGGCTTGAAACAGGAGATCCCAGACTGTGCTGAAGAGGACCCGAGACCTGTTGCGCTGAATTCAAATCAACTTGAAGTTTGAAGGCGGTATTGGGTCGCCAAACCATTCTTGAGTGTTCAAAACCCGCCTGAGCCAGTTACTCTGTCTACGGGGTACATTGTTTGGATGAGAGGCCTAAGCCAGAGGGACATTTCTCTCTCCGGACCAGCTAGAGTCCGAGGTTCTAGAGCTAGACGTCCTGCATCAACTGTCTATTTGGAAGGTGACGGGAGTGTGGCCCATCCGGTGCTTGACCGATCTGAGTCCAAAGGAGGTTCGTCTTCCTCCCACTTTGGAAGGCTTGCAAGTTCCTTCTCCCGCCGCTTGGGCAAGGGGAAGATTGATGATTGATTGCAGGAGGAGCCGGGGGATAGTACTCAAGGTGCAAGGACTCAAGAGCATAGTCGCCCGACCCTAGATCTTTGTAGGATGAATGTGTTTGAATTGTACTAGAAGGAATTGTATTTGAAGAATGTGTTTGGAAGATGTGTTTAGGAAGTGAAAAGTCTTTTGAACTTGGCTTCACTTGATCCTAACCTTATATTAGCTTTGAAGGCTTTAGAGCCAAATGAATGGTTATTGTGTTAAATTCCGCTTGAACATGCTTTGCTTTGAATTGGCACGTTTGGAATAAAGACAACAGCAATTGATTTTTGAATTCGATTTGGTTTTTAGGATGCCCTTAATTGAGGAAATTTTGATTTTTTTTGTATTAAAGTGGAAATTTCGAATTTTTTTGTATTAAAGTGGCCGGGCCTCGGAATGAGGTTGCCTACGTGTCCCGTTAAGGAATCAGGCCGGACGTAGTTCTGACCCTTACAGGACTTTGAATTGGATTCTTGAATTCGAACAGAGAACTTAGACATAGAACTTCTTGAGTTGATCGAGGTTTGTGAGAGATCGGAATTCTGTTCCATGGATGTCTGTTAGTTCGATTGCTCCCCCGGAGAGGATTTTCTTGACAATGTATGGGCCTGCCCAGTTGGGTTTGAATTTTTCCCTTGGGTCCATGATGCTTTTGCGAAGGGCTTTCAGGACAAGCTCGCCTTCCTTGATGTTTCGGGTTCTTACCCTTTTGTTAAAATGTCAGGCCACCTGGCACTGATAGACTTGTACATGGTGAGCGGCTTGAAGCCGATGCTCATCAAGCATGATTAGCTCCTCATACCTTGCTTGTCCCATGCAGATTCTGGGATTTTTCTTTCGAGGACTATCCTTAGAGAAGGTATCTCCAGCTCGATAGGTTGTACTGCCTCCATTCCATAGACCAATGAGAATGGGGTTGCACCAGTTGAAGTGCGAATTGAAGTTCGATACCCCCACAATGCGAAGTGCAGCTTCTGGGGCCAGTCTTTGTCATTGGTTGTCATTTTCATGATGATGGCTTTGATATTCTTGTTGGTGAAGGAAATATTTCCTTCACCCAAGGTGCATTAAGTCTAATACCAAAGTTCAGATTCATTGCGAACAATTAATTCAGTGAGATCAAGTGATCAGAACAGCTAGCTGGAGCAATGCTTCTGATCAGTGAGTTCTAATGGATATTGAACTCACAACTTACTCTTGACTGAACCTACAAGGTCACACCAATGACACGTAACAGATCACCGGATTAAGTGAATCGGAAATTCATTTAATAGCTTTTCGGGAATTAGTTGGAAACGTATTATACGATACGACCTTTGGTTCGAAATCGTATATCGTATAGCGAATATTCGTAAGCTGGGCGACACGAATAAATCGTATCGTACGACGGTGATTCGTCGTATACGAAACGATAAATAATATATCGGAAATATATTAAATCGCGAATATGAAGGGCATCGGAGTTGCCGGCCCGTCGAGCCAAGCACGTAAGCGTGCAAGGCCCAACGAGCCAGCAAGCTCGCGAGCAAAGGCGAGCAAGGCCAGCCTATAGGGCGCGAGCACGCAACAGCGCACAGCAGCGACGAGCGAGCAAGGCCCACGGCCCAGCTGCTTGACGCGCGCGCTGTGGGCTTCGGCCTGCAGTGTGTCACTGGGCGCGGGCGTGCGGTCCGTGTGACTTGGCGTGCAAGGCTTGCTAGCCGGCCTTGCCTCTTGGCTTGGTCGGTTAGTAAGGTTATGTAAATAACCTTACAGCCTAATTTCCAACTTAGCACAATTCATATTACTCAAACCCTAGAGACACAGAGAACCCTAATTCTCTCTGTGCCTCCAAAGTGAGTTCTTCCCAAAAAGCAAAGTATCTTGATCAATTGTCTAATCTAGGATTATCAAGACGGATCTGATCGTGTCGGTGAACCAAGTAGAGGAACGACAAGTGGAGTTCTTTGTTCGTGTTCGTTGACAGATTATTGTGGAAAACACGCTTAGAATGTAAGTTTGCTTAATCTGTGCTTTATACATGTTTCCTTGCTTTAGGGATTGTTCCGCACATGTTATTATGTTTAACTGTATTCCCCTACAGTGGTATCATGAGCCTTATGTATTCAAAGCATGAATTAGCATGATTATTATTGTTTTTGCATCTGTCGAAAAATTTGGATTTTTTGTTGATTTTTCGGAATTTTTACGAATTATTGGATGAATTGCGTAATAATCAGGTCCGAAATCAAAAATCTTCGATTTTTCGATTTTTAAAACCCTAATCTAATGGAAAACGATTTTCTAAGATCAACTCATGAGAATAGAATTGCGAAAACAGGCCTCGAAGTATCGTTTTTTGGGCGTTTATGTTAATTTCTCATTAAAAATAAAAAGTGTCGGACAGTAATTCAATTAAAAGGTCGACCCAAACTACTCAGAATTGCTTGAAGTTTTGAAACAATGTTGCTGGCTACATGCTTGATCTATGGTAAAAATTTCAGATTTTTCCGATTAGTATAAACCCTAATTTGGCCTTTCCCCAATTCGTAAAATTTGAAACCCTAATTGAATTTTAATTAATTTTGGTTTAATAATTCGGTTAATTGGGAAAGGGGATATATTTTCATGGGTCAGTGGCTAATTTTAAAAATTATTGGATTAAAATTTTGAATGGTTTCGTTCATTTTAATCGCACTTAAACCAAATTATTAAAAATCTGAAATTTAATTGTTTATGAACGATTTAAAGCTTCGGATTTTATTAATTAAAAGTTAAAACTTTAATGTTGATTCGATCGTTCTTAAAAGTTTGAATATTGTTAGCCCTTGATTTAATAATTTTACGAAATTGGATTGTCGTTAAAGTTTATTGAATCGTTAAAAATCGTTGTTTTTCGAAAATAAAAATCGTAACTTTTTGAAAAATAAAATTAATGCAAGTTCGTGAATTAAATTTAATTTTAATTAAGTTGGTCCGTATTACGAACCAAAGGCACGAACATGAGCATGGTGGAAGTATGGCTCGTCGAGCCATACGAGGCCATTGTGCTTAGGCCGAGCCATGCGACACGGGCAGCAGCAGCTATGCTGCGTGCCTCGTGCGCGCTAGGCGAGGAAAGGGCAGGCGAGTGAGCTTGCGGGGATGCGACGAAGCAAGGCGCAATCCTTGCGACGTCCAGCACACACACGATGCACAACACGCAGCGCAGGGGCAGCATGGCTGCGGGGACGCGGTGCGCGCGCGCGATGGGGCTGGGGGTGTGCGAGCCTTGCTTGTGCGCTATTGGGCCTCACGCAAGGCACGGGGCTGGGCGCAAGCCTAGCCCGACTAAGTAATTGGACTTTTTTTGTTCAAAATCGTTTCATTCGTTGGGCTTCGTATATTTGCATTAATTTCGGCTAACGGGATATTTAATTTTAATATTTTATTTGCTTGGGCCGGGCCGCGAGTTTTAATTTAATTTTTCATAATTAATTATCCGGAATAATTATTGGTTTGAGTGGGAGCCACTAAATGAAATTAAAATGAAATAATTATTTTTAATTATTTTCGTAGGTCGCATTATTTTAATTAAATTCAATTTTAATTAGAATAAAGTCTAAGGATTAATAATTTGGAAATTGATTAATCTTTTAGGACGCGTTTATGTGAACGTCAATTTTAATTAATTCACGTAAATACTTGCATATTTATACGGGCCATTCGTTTTAGCACACGAATGGGTTAATGCATAGAATATCTATTTTATGTAATCCAGGTACTCCAAGTGACTAGTATGGCCAATTTAGGATAGTTAAATACGGTTTGCGTATCGTTCTATCTTTGAATGTAAAGTTTTAAATATGGTCTGCGTACCATGGAAATTTTGATGTAATTTATTATTTTCAAGTATTTCTAAGCTTAGAACTTTAAGTTAGCATTTGAACGAAGATTCAAGACGATGCCAAGATAACAAGGAGGTGATGAAGATTGGATGCTTCAAGACAAGATGTTTTGGGCCATACTACATCACCATTTATTTATGCAATTTAATATATATTATGCGTGATTGTATGAATGTATGTATGCTTTGCATGAACAGGTTGTTTCCTATGAATCGATTAGTTTTAAGTTCACTTAATAATCGAACCAACATAGAAACAACTAGGTCCAAGTAATATTGAGTTTAAAAATTGCCTTCCAAATCAACACTTACAAAAATCTAGGGATCTAAGATAGTAGGTTTACGCTAAAGCGAGGTGCTATTTTAGTTGACTTAGGTGGTAAGGCGTCCTAAAGGAGCACGTTGATTGTGGTTACAACTCAAACAACAATGGCATTAAGTTGTGGCAATGGGGTAAATTATGGCATTAATTTATTAACGAAGAGTAATTTGGAGATTACTAGCAATAGGTTTTGCTTACCTAAAATCTTAAACTATTTAAGACATGCTAAAGCTGCTTAAGGATTTAGGACTTTTGGGGTCTTGGAATCGTTTCATTCATTTTGGACCATGTTTTTGCTTTTTGCATGAATGAAATGTTTTAATAGCTTTAATGATTGCATGTTTTGCTTTTATTTCAAAGTTATTGAATTGTATGAATGGTTATTTATTGCAAATTCTTTTCGATTGTAGTAATCAAAATGGCCGCAAACAATAACACTTTCAACTTGCGTTCAATTCTCGACAAAGAGAAGTTGAATGGAAACAATTTCCTCGACTGGCAAAGGAACTTACAAATAGTTCTTATGCATGAGGAAAAAGAATATGTCCTTGAGGAAGAGTTACCGCAAGAGGCTGGGCCGGAGGTAACTCAAGCTGCCCTTAATCGTTGGATTCAGGCCAACAGGGATGTCAAATGTGTGATGCTTGCATCCATGAGTCCCGAACTTCAGAAAATGTTCATTAACTCGGATGCTTACCAAATCATCTCGGAGTTGAAGAACATGTTTCAGGACCAAGCCAGAATCGAAAGATTCGAGACTCAGAGGTTGATCCTTGAGACTAAGCTCAAGAAAGGAGAACCAGTGAGCCCACATGTTCTTAAAATGATTGGACTCTTTGAGAACATGAGAGCTCTAGATTCTGACGTCTCAAATGAAATGGCTATTGACATCATTCTCCATTCCCTTCATAATGGCTATGATCAGTTCAAGTTGAATTACAACATGAACAGCATGGAGAAATCTCTTACTGAGCTTCACGGTATGCTGAAAACCGCTGAAAAGACGCTCAAGCAAGAGAACAAGCACGATATGCTTATGGTGCGTAAGGGCAAGAACTTCAAGAAATCAGGCAAGAATAAGGGAAAGAAGGGTAAGGTCAAGGCTTCGCCCTCATCCAAGTCCAACAGCGCCAGTTCTGGTAAACAGAAAAGGGCGACTCGTTCTCCTGCCGACTCTGAATGCTTCTACAGCAATAAGAAGGGGCATTGGAAGAGGGATTGCTTGAAGAAGAAGGAAGATGAGAAGAACGGGAACGTTGCTTCTACTTCAGGTATGTATTTTATACATTGTAATCTTGCTAATTCTACTTCTTGGGTATTAGATACTGGTTGTGGCTCACACTTATGTTCCGATTCATAGGGACTAAGGAGAAGTAGAAGGCTTGATAAAGGCGAGATGGATCTACGCGTGGGAAATGGAGCACGGATTGCTGCATTAGACGTAGGATCTTATTTTATTTCTTTGCCTAGTGGGTTTGTTTTGGAACTAGAAAACTGTTACTATGTTCCTAGTATCACCAGAAACATTATTTCCGTTTCAAGTTTGGATTCTAAAGGTTTTAGTTTTCAATTTAAAGACAACAGTTGTTCTTTTTCTTTGAATGGAATGTTTTATGGTTCAGCACAACAAGAAAACGGTCTTTATGTGCTAGATAAGAGCAAACACATTTATAACATAAATACCAAAAAGGCTAAAACTGGTGATTCGGATCTCACATTTCTGTGGCATTGTCGATTAGGCCATATAAACATAAAGCGCATGGAATTACTTCAACGGAAAGGAATTCTAGAATCATTCGACTTAGAGAAGATTGATCAATGCGAATCTTTTTTACTTGGCAAAATGACAAAGCAACCTTTCTTAAAGGTGGGAGAAAGAGCTAGCGAACTACTAGGGCTAATACATACGAACGTATGTGGGCCCATCAGTACGAAAGCTAGAGGTGAGTTCAGCTATTTCATAACGTTTACGGACGACTTCAGTAGATATGGATATATTTACTTAATGAAGCACAAGTTTGAATCGTTTGAGAAATTCAGAGAATTTCAAAATGAAGTAGAGAATCAACATGGCAAGAAAATCAAAGCTCTAAGATCGGATCGAGGAGGTAAATATCTTAGCCACGAGTTTGATGACCATCTAAAAGAATGTGGTATTCTTACTGAATTGACTGCTCCGGGGACACCTCAATGGAATGGAGTGTCGGAACGGAGAAATAGGACCTTACTCGATATGGTCAGGTCAATGATGGGTCAGGCCGAACTTCCTTTACAGTTCTGGGGACATGCGTTGCAAACTGCAGCACTCACACTGAATCGTGCTCCGTCAAAAGCTGTTGAAAAGACTCCATACGAATTATGGACTGGGAAACTTCCAAAGTAGTCTTTTCGGAAGATTTGGGGTTGCGAAGCATATGTCAAGCGATTAATTTCGGACAAGCTACAACCTAAATCTGACAAATGTTTCTTCGTTGGGTATCCAAAAGAAACTATGGTGTATTATTTCTAGAACAAGTCAGACAACAAGGTATTCGTTGCTCGTGACGGTGTCTTTTTGGAAAGAAATCATATTTCCAAATTGACAAGTGGGAGAATAATAGACCTCGAAGAGATTCGAGACGAACAAAGAACTCAGAACTCTTTAGAAGCAGTTCAAGTTGATGAACCTCCAAGGTCTTTAGAAGAGCCAGTTTGAGTAGTTCCTCAAAACGTTGTTGCCCCTCGTAGGTCAAATAGAACTATTTTTCAGCCGGACAAATGGACAGGCGTCCTCTTGACTGAAAACTTAGACGTTCTCATATTGGATAGTGATGAACCTTTGACTTACAAGGAAGCTATGACGAGCCCAAGCTCCATTAAATAGTTAGAGGCCATGCAATCTGAAATAGACTCCATGTCTGAAAATCAAGTCTAGTATTTGGTTGATTTGCCGGATGGGTCCACACCTATCGGATGCAAATGGGTCTTCAAGTTGAAGAAAGACAAAGATGAAATTGTATACATATACAAGGCTAGATTGGTAGCAAAAGGTTACAGGCAAGTTCACGGCGTTGACTATGATGAAACCTTTTCTCCAGTTGCGATGCTTAAGTCTATTCAGATAGTCCTTGCGATTGTCGCTATTCATGACTATGAAATATGGCAAATGGATGTCAAAACTTCCTTCTTGAACGGTGTTCTTGAAGAGACTGTGTTCATGACACATCCAGAGGGTTTTGTCGATCAAAATAACCAAGGAAAGGTATGCAAGCTTAAGAAGTCCATCTATGGACTAAAGCAGGCATCAAGGAGTTGGAATAAACGATTTGATGAAGCAGTCAATAAGTTTGGCTTCATCAAGAATCATGACGAATCTTGTGCATACAAGAAGGTCAGTGGGAGTAAAATTGCATTCCTAGTCTTGTATGTTGACGACATACTACTTATTGGAAACGACATTCCTATGTTGGAGTCTGTAAAGACTTGGCTCGGGAAGTGTTTCTCAATGAAGGACTTAGGAGAGGCACATTACATATTGGGCATCAAGATCTATAGGGATAGATCTAAGAGGATGATTGGACTAAGCCAAAGCACTTACATTGACAAAGTGCTAGCTAGGTTCAATATGATGGAAGCCAAGAGAGGCCATCTACCCATGTCACATGGCGTATATCTAAGCAAGAATTAGTGTCCCAAAACATCTGATGAGCGTAGAAAGATGAGTGGAATTCCATATGCTTCGGCTATTGGATCCATCATGTATGCTATGATTTGTACAAGGCCGGATGTTTCGTTTGCACTCAGTGCAACGAGCAGGTACCAGTCTGAACCAGGTGAGGCGCATTGGACTGCTGCCAAGAACATCCTAAAGTACCTGAAAAGGACTAAGGATCAGTTTCTGGTTTATGGTGGTACAGATGAGTTGATTGTTAAGGGCTATACGAACGCAAGCTTTCAAACCGACAGAGATCATTTCAGATCACAGACTGGGTTTGTGTTCTGCCTCAACGGCGGAGCAGTAAGCTGGAAAAGTGCTAAGCAAAGCACTATTGCGGATTCTACAACTGAAGCCAAGTACATTGCTGCCTCAGAAGCAGCAAAGGAAGCTGTTTGGATTCAGAAGTTCATCGAAGAACGTGGTGTTTTCCTCTCCATTAAAGGCCCAGTGGCTTTGTATTGCGACAATAGCGGAGCCATTGCCCAGGCAAAGGAGCCTAGGAGCCACCAGAAGTCCAAGCACGTACTGCGGCGATTTCATATACTTCGAGAGATCGTTGAAAGAAAGGAAATCGAGATTTGCAAGGTTGGAACTGACGACAACGTCGTGGATCCATTGACTAAACCGTTGCCACAAGTGATACACAACGCACATGTAGCAACCATGGGAATCAAGCATGTTGGAGGATGGCTTTGATTTTCTAAGTATTGTTTTAGAACATCTGTTAGATCTATGTTTAAAACAATTGGTCTAACCATTTCATATTTATGAAATTTATTTATTTCATATTCATTTAATTGTGGTTTAGAATTAAATGATAAGTCCATGTGATTCAAATCATTCAAATGGGATGTCAAGATGGATTCTTCGACAAATAAACACCCATAAGTGAACTTGAATATTGAAGTCACAAAGGATCCCTAATCCAGGTCATTGAAAGGTGGACGACCAATGACTAATGTAGATTAGATTGCAAGTAGATTACTTAGTTCTGTTTCTTGAACTAGAGTGACTTGATGTCAGAATCTTTTGCATAGATACTTATTGGATCTTGTATCGGATTGACCATGAGAACAATTTAAGAGATTAAAGTCATGTCATAGGTAGTTCTCATTAATGGTGATTGGAAACCATTCCTCAGACCATGAGCGATTATGTCTGCTCGTTTGAGAATTAGTTCGCTTTGATACTAGCTAAACGTCGCACCGTAAAAGGAGGCTATAAAAGCAGTTATTGGGCGTACTATGAATCAAAGTGAGTGTTCAAAGATTGCAAGAATGGATTGTCCTCCTATCTTTGATAGGATATGGTGTTGTTGTGTAACAAGGCCTCTCGGAGAGTTAGATACTGTAAAATGCATGGCCGTGCTCAGAATGGTTAGGCTTAACCTTCTGCAAAAGTTTGACAGTTGAACTCTGTAATCCGAGAAACACTTCTGGACCTAATAAGGATGGCTTGGATCTTACCTAATGTTCAGTAAGTAACACTAAGTGGCAAAGGAATGTGGATGCACACTTGTCTGAATGACAAGTGGGATATTGAAGGAAATATGTCCTTCACCCAAGGTGCATTAAGTCTAATACCAAGGTTCAGATTAATTGCGAACAATTAATTCAGTGAGATCAAGTGATCGGAACAGCTAGCTGGAGAAATGCTTCCGATCAGTGAGTTCTAGTGGATATTGAACTCACAACTTACTCTTGACTGAACCTACAAGGTCACACCAATGACACGTAACAGATCACCGGATTAAATGAATCCGAAATTCATTTAATAGCTTTTCGGGAATTAGTTGGAAACGTATTATACGATACGACCTTTCGTTCGAAATCGTATATCGTATAGCAAATATTCGTAAGCTGGGCGACACGAATAAATCGTATCGTACGACGGTGATTCGTCGTATACGAAACGATAAATAATATATCGGAAATATATTAAATCGCGAATATGAAGGGCATCGGAGTTGCCGGCCCGTCGAGCCAAGCACGTAAGCGTGCAAGGCCCAACGAGCCAGCAAGCTCGCGAGCAAAGGCGAGCAAGGCCAGCCTATAGGGCGCGAGCACGCAATAGCGCACAGCAGCGACGAGCGAGGAAGGCCCACGGCCCAGCTGCTCGGCGCGCGCGCTGTGGGCTTCGGCCTGCAGTGTGTCGCTGGGCGCGGGCGTGCGCTCTGTGTGACTTGGCATGCAAGGCTTGCTAGCTGGCCTTGCCTCTTGGCTTGGTCAGTTAGTAAGGTTATGTAAATAACCTTACAACCTAATTTCCAACTTAGCACAATTCATATTACTCAAACCCTAGAGACACAGAGAACCCTATTTCTCTATGTGCCTCCAAAGTGAGTTCTTCCCAAAAAGCAAAGTATCTTGATCAATTGTCTAAGCTACGATTATCAAGACGGATCTGATCGTGTCGGTGAACCAAGTAGAGGAACGACAAGTGGAGTTCTTTGTTCGTGTTCGTTGACAGATTATTGTGGAAAACACGCTTAGAATGTAAGTTTAGTTAATCTGTGCTTTATACATGTTTCCTGGCTTTGGGGATTGTTCCGCACATGTTATTATGTTTAACTGTATTCCCCTACAGTTGGCTGCTTCGACTGCCCCATTAGCTTGCGGGCGATAAGGCGAAGAACGGTGATGTTGAATTTCCCGGAGCATGGGTCCGTTGGGATTGTTGTATTGAAGATTGTACGGTATCCCCTTTCGAAGTTTGAACTATTGAAGCTTGTGGATGTTTTTAGAACTTGAACCTTTGGAGTTTGTAACTTGAATTTTGTACTTTGGAATTGTAGATGCCTTGCTTGGCATAACCTTGCTCGGTTAGAGATTATAGGACTTGAATTTTGAATCTTTGTATTTTGAATCTTGTACTTGTTGAATGGGTCTTCACAATCTCCTTGGAAATGGGTTCCCTGATCACTGAAGAACTTGTGAGGAACACCGTATCTGCATATGATGTTTTCTTGAATGAATTGGGACACTTTCTTGAAATCCAATACTTTGAAATATCTGGATACTTGGACTCTCGAATAAACCCGGTCTCTAGCTTCTTAGAGACTTCTTCTTGAATGTTGAAGGAAACATCCGGTTTCATGCGACGGAGTTTCTGCTTGATGGGCTTTGAACCTGGGATTAGGGGAATTGTATGCTGACCGATGCTTGGATCAACCCCTGGCATATCATGATAGGACCATGCGAAGACGTCTACGTACTCTGAAAGTAGCTTGATAAGATCATCCCGCTCTGCTTGAGATAGAGTCAAACCAATCTGAACTAGTTTTGAATCACCGTTGTTAGAAAGGTTAATTTTTTTCTTTCTGTTTCCTCAATTATGGGCGTCCTGTTTTCATGATTTTCAATAGCTTTTAGAATTTCAAGGTCAGTTTCTTGTGAAGCAAGGTTGTTTGGATTAGAAGTGTGTTTTGAAATTAGAACTCGAAGAGTAAGTAGAAATTGAAGTGTTATTGAAATCGGCAATCATTACATTGACTGTTTTGACTTGAAGCTCGGCCTTTAGAGGCTCTTTATTAATGCAAGACTCTATTCCTAGACTCTTAGACTCATTGCTAGACTCGAAAATTGAAACACACACTCTGGATTTGGACAAAGACACTAATCGTAAAGATAGTTCTCGGGGTATTCCCAGACATCCGCGTCGTCGTCGTCGTAATCATCGAAGACGGGGCTACATGCATAGATCTTCAGGGCTTGATCCCAGACTTGGTCCCAGGTGCTGTAAGTAAATGCGGCGAAGCTGCCTTTGCATGAAGTGTTAAGCCCTAAGAGGAACATTCTCACCATCTTGCCCTCTGACAGCTCAGGCTTGATTGTACGGTCGGAGATTTCCCACCTGTAGTAGTATTCTTGGATGCACTCATCTTTTTCCTGGCGTACAACCTGCTTTTGTTTGATGGCAGTGTCTCGGAAGCTCGAACCTTTGAGGGTGAGGCAGGGAGGGCCGTCCAATATTTCCTCGAACCAAGTCTATCCAAATAGTAAATCGAAGTTGGCATGCACATCGATAACTAGGAATTCAGCACTGTTGCAATAGGTGTCGAAGGAGAAGACCAATTCGAGGACTCCCAGGACCTTGTATGTGTCATCTTGGAGTTTGACGGTCAGCTGAGCACTCAGCATGAGATCGTATTCGGAGAAGCCCAAAGCCTTCAAGGTGGCGAGGGGACAGATGTTCTCTTGACTGTCGGTAGTTACCCTAGGTTCGGGGATCACCCAGTTTTGAGCACTTGGAAGGAGATGGCAGAAGCGTGGGACCATCAGCTCGTAACCTGGCTTGTATAATATAGAGAATAAGTTGCATGGGAATTCTTCTTCTTCATCTTCACAGTCATAGGAGATGGCTTGGACCGAGGGAGTTTGTTTATCTCCCGGAGGTAGGGGTAAGGTTTCATTGTCGACCATGTTCTGGATCAGATGCTTAAGATTGTAGCAGTCTTCAATGTCATGACCCTTCCCTTGATGGTACTTGCAATGGGCTGCCGGATCCCAGCTCTTGGATCGCTTGTCGACTAGAGGATCGGGTGTTGGACCGATCGGTGCTATGACTTGCTTTTCGACCAGCCGATCGAATGCCTCGCTGTAGGACATTCCGAGGTTTGTGAAAACCCTTTGTGGTCTGCCCTGAAAGTTGCGATGGTTGGCATTGTTCTTGAAATTGTTTGGCTTTGGACCTTGAGGGGCCTCTAGAGCGTTGACCTCGTGAACCTTGTGTGTCGCTTCAGGTCTCTTAGCCTTCCACTTTTCAGCTTGTGGAGCTGGGGTTGTGGGTGCTTTCATCAGGTCATCCTCTATATCGACCCCGATGTCGTAGGTTCTCTTGAAGCTCTCCAAGCCTAGATACCTCATGTGAGTATTGTATTTCGGAAGAAGACCAGCAATAAAGATCTTGACCAGTTCTCTCTCGGAGGGTAGAGTCACTAATTGGGACGCCATTTCTCTCCACCGGTTGAGGTAAGTAGTGAAGCCTTCCTGAGGCCCTTGCCTGATGTTAGGTTATGATACATATGAATAAACATAAATCATGCGGAAAAACCATAAGGCCAGGAAACATATTATTTACACATAATCATTTAGTATAATTCATATGCATACACTTTGTAGCGTGCCCTCCCTAGCTGCGCCCGAACCGAACAAGAACAAGTCTTTAGGACTCCAAGTGTCTTCCCTCCATAGATAGTCCACATCACGTCCGGATCCGCCTTAAGCTTGACCAACTAGAATCGCCCTTAAGGTACTATAAATTTCGGCTAATAGGGCAAGTGTTTGTGGCTGATTTTTGCTTGAAAATCTTACCTTTGAATACTTCAATTCTCGATGTAAATATGTGACCCTAGGCACCTATTTATAGAGTTATGGAAAAGGACTTGGAATCCTATTAGGATACTAATTTATTTAATTAAAATCTTATTAAAACTCTGTTAAACAAATTCTATCTTTATTATGTTAGGATTTAATCATAGAACAAATTCCATTAGCTTTAGGATTTGTATTGAAACACAAGCGTTGCACAAGCACGAGCATCGCACAAAGCCGCGCAGGCCTTGCGGCCCACACGAGCTGGCGCTGCTCGCAGCCCACGAGCATCAGCCCGCGCGCGCGCGCCTTGGCCTTTGCTGGGCCTGGCCTTGCGATGGGCCTGGCGTGGCTGGCGTGTGTTTGTTGGGCTTCGGCTTCCTGGGCGATGGCCCGGCTTCGTGCTGGGCCTTCGTCTGGCAGGCCTCGTCCGATGCTAATCCGTACGATACGCTTCCGATTAAATTCTCAATTCCGGAATTCATTTCCGATACGAACAATATTTAATATTTCCGATTCCGGAATTAATTTCCGTTTCGAACAAATATTTAATATTTCCGTTTCCGGAATTATTTTCCGATTTCGATAATATTTCTGATTCTGACAATATTTCCGTTTCCGGCAATATTTCCGATTCCGGCAATATTTCCATTTCCATTAATATTTTCCGATACGTACCATGTTTCCGTTTCCGACAACATCTACGACTTGGATAATATTTATATTTCCGATATGATCCATATTTCCGTTTCCGGCAATATCATCGTTTCCGGAGTATTCACTTGCTTGCCTTTGACGATCTCAGCTCCCACTGAAACCAAGATCCGTCGATTCCGAATATCCATAGATGGAGTATTTAATGCCATTACATACTTGATCCGTTTACGTACTATTTGTGTGACCCTACGGGTTCAGTCAAGAGTAAGCTATGGATTAATATCATTAATTCCACTTGAACTGAAGCGGCCTCTAGCTAGGCATTCAGCTCACTTGATCTCACTGAATTTATTAACTTTTTGATTAATACCAAACCGCATTTATTAGACTTAACATTATATGCATACTTGGACCAAGGGCATTATTTCCTTCAGTCTCCCACTTGTCCTTAGGGACAAGTGTGCATTTCCTAATTCCTTTGTAGCTTGATGCTTGCTCTTGAACATAAGGTAAGAGTTGTCATCCTTATTACGTCCAGAGGTGTTTCTCGGTTTCAGAGTTCAACTAATCAAATAAACAGATAATCATAGCCTATGATTCATCTGCGCACGGCCATGCATTTTACAGTTTCTAGCTCTCCGAGTGGCCATGTACAACTTTTTAGCATCTCATCCCAATTTATGGGAGGACAATCCCAATCTTGCGATCTTGAGATTAGACTTCGTTTGATAGGTGATTACCTGAGCGTTGCCTTTATAGCCTCCTTTTACGGTGCGACGGTTGGTCAACGTCAAAGTAAGCAGTTCTCAAACAAGTAATCTCAAATCACTCAGGTATTGAGGATTTAGTGTCTAAAATTTTTAATGAAATTTACTTATGACAGATTTTCATCTCTTACAGTAAAGTTTCCTAGGTCTGTCCGATACTAGTCTTCCCAAAGTAAGTAGCTATGCAAATGATTACGACATTGCCATGTCCACATAGTTCAAGAAACAGAACTACTAGTCATCTTGCATTCTAGTCGTCTAACGTTTTCTATGCGTCCATCTTTATAAAAAACTCCGACCAGGGACCATTTTCAACTTTTGACATTCAAGTTCACTTGATAGACATTTCTTAGTCACATGACTGGTTCTGACAGTCTGTCTTGAATATTTCGTCAAATTGAACGGACTCATCATTTAATACTAAACCAGAATGAAATGGATTATGAAAATACATTTCATATATGATAAATGTTCAACCCCAATGTTTTACAACCATGGGCCTCAAACCCATCTTCTAAAACAGTTCATGCATGGTATTCAAAGCTATGCTTGATTTCCAGTGCTACAATGTGAGTGTTGCTTCTCACTTGTTGCATAGGTTTAGTTATCATGATTTGCCAATCTTAATATCTTTTTCATCGAATGTTCTTCGAGATATGATGAAAAGATCTTTTGGGTATGTTTATTTTGTGATCTAGTCTTTCTTGCTACATTAGTGGTTCTACGCATTTTGCAATGAAAAACTATCAAGTCAGCAGACATGTGATCTACCACTACTACAAAATAAGGAATAGAAAACGCTAAATAGAGAACAGTTAAGTTTGTTAAGCGTTTTCTAGAAGTATAGAGAACAAATTTCTTTTATAACCGTTGTGTGAATAAAAGAATAAAGAACTGTTACCTTACCTAAAGTCTTGTATGCTTTTAAATAACAAAAAGTAATAATTAAATTTAAAATACTTAGTAAAATATAAAGCTTTGTACAAGATAACTGTTTTATATTCTTTTGTGTACAATAATGAAATTTAAAATACTTAATATAGTAATTATTAAAATTACCCTTTTTGTTTTTAAAAAGTGGTAAAAATTATGTTAAATTCATCCTATAATGTACGGTTTTGTGTCTTTTATTCCTGCATCTCTGCTTCTCCCTCCCTACTTCCCTTAATCTCTAAACCCTAGATTCTCCAATACTAGAAACCCTAAATTATGAACCTCTCAAATCCAAAGCCTTCAAATTAACCCGGGCAGCCATGTACGAGTCATCAATTGAAGTTTCGAAGATCGAAATCATAGAGCTTTATCAGTTAAAGAACTCACGCAGTGTATCCTTCCCCGGAGAATTTGATGGTTCGCCGAAAATGTGTAGCTTTGGGCAAGAAAGATTTATTGGGCCACCTCCGATTAGCAGGTTCGTTGCCTCAGATAACAGAACCCGACTTATTTCGTGGTTCCGTTTAATTTATTTAGATATAAATTTTAGCTTTTTAGTTTGTGCTGTTAATTTGCTTAGTTTTCTCTAGCTGCAAGTGATCTATAATTATGATATTTATTTCATTGATTTATATGGTGTAATGCTATAAATTTTTCACGGATTTGGCTCTTCAAGGCTACGTCTGTATCAATGTTTAGCGCTCCCCTCACCCTGCGAGTACTGCAAAGTTAGTGGGAGCAAAAATTAAAGCATGTCAACATTGAGCTTGGGAGTCTTATTAAAGTTAATTAGTTATATCTATACCTATTCAAATGGTGATTAATTGCTCCCCCATATCAGGAGATCAAGTTAATTAGTTAATGATGAATTCTAGTGTTTAGTTTTCTTCATATAAAAGGATTGGAGCTTAGAAGTGATTGTTGTGACATAAGAATCTGCTTATACCTTCGCAGTGATTGTTGTGACAGAAGAATCTGCTTGCTACACTAGTATGACCCATTCTTTTGTAAATTGAAATTCTTGAAATGATCTTATTTGTTTTAGAAATATAGTTGTGAAAAGATCTTTCCCTGTTTAGTACATAAACTCGATTTGAGTGATATTAGGTTAATAATTTCATTAGTTGACTAGAACTTAGTAATGACTAGCTTTTTATTCAATCAAAATGCATTTCTCTAGCTGCTTATGAATTCATCCACCCCCCCCCCCCCCCCCCCCACCCCCCACCCCCCCTCCCAAGAAAGAAGAGTACAAAACACATTGGATTTTTGGTTTTTGAAATTTTGTATTGACTTCTACATGTCTGTCCACTGCTCTTGTTATTGATTGTTAAAGTGTGTATTTTTGTGCCACCTTATTTTCTATTGATATGATTTAGTATATTCTTCATAAATGAGTGGAAGAACCAAAAACAACTATACAAGAGAAAGTTGTTTGGAAAGCCTTTTCAGTTACCTCTGGCCATTGAACTATTGCATCTTAGTGAAAGAAACAACCATGGTAGTAATGTATTTTCAATTGCCAGGAATATCCTATATGTTTTTATTTTTTGTGATTTTTATGACACTTAACAGGGACTTTTGAGAGGAGAAGCAAGAGAAGGTATACACCATTATGAGCAATAAGGTACCCTCTATGATCTAACACGGTATTGAAGGAAGTTTTTCTCTGTGATGGTAGCATCTTTAGAATAGGTTAGGTGATTGGTCTTATTTTGATAACTCTCTAATTTCAGGGGCATTGATGCCAAGAGGCCCAAAGTTTTTCTGGATCTTTTTTTGTTCCTTTGTTGCTGTGAAGAATATTGGTCAAGAACTAGTGGCAGATTCCTTCATCAGGTTTGCATCTTAGACTAGTGTTAATCAGAATGTAATTTGACTATCTTTCACATTGTTTCTGTCCTGAGCACTACACCTATATTTCAGTATCTTTCTCAAATCGAACATGGTAAACCGATCAAAAGAACGTTTGAAGCAGGCACTAGATGCGGAATCGAAAATGATAAAACTAAAGACAAACATGCAAAGGTGATTCAAGTGCTACTTTTTTATTTTTCATTTCTTCTGTAGTTTTTATCAATTACCATACATACCATCACCTGATTTGAAGCTGGTTATTAAGCAGTGATCCTTTTTTACAGGCTTGAAAACAAAATTTGTGACATGGAATCAGAAAATAAGATCATTTGGCAACAATCATTGTCTATAACACCCGCTAGCTCTACATCAGAATTTACTCCAACATTTATGATTTGATCAGGTAGTTTTACCTGTCTCCTGATCTTTTGTGTTTCAATTCATTCTTCAAGTCATATATTTTATTTATAGACTTTTAAAAACTTCAGTTTGTTTGTGCTATAGAAATTGCCAAATGGTCACCTAGTTAATGAAGATTCTGAAGTAAGTGGAGGCTTTATCCTCTATTTTATCATCTAGAATCTTGTTGCATAACATATCTGTCATGTCTTTACTATACTTATTTAGGGTGTCTATTTATACAGATTTCCAAATAGGAGATTGTCAAGTGTGTGGAGATAGCATAAGAGCATAGTTGAATGTGGTGTTTGGTTTTCTTGGTGGTGATTCTAGGAGTATGTGGTCCTTGTTGGTGCTACAACGTGTGTGTATTATGGAAGCGTCGATGCAAGAGAATACTGAATATGACAAGCAACAATCAAGGAAGCCAAGCCCAGTAGGAAGCATTGAAACTAGACCTGTTAAAGATGTGGGAATGTCATATCAACAAAAAATAATGTTTGGTTTTGTTACATTATATTTATTCTGTAACTGTGAAGATCTTTTTAGCCAAAGGAAATCCTCACTTTTTGTAATTATCGTGATCTGGTCAAATATAATGTGATTTTAAAGAAAATGGGGGAATAGAGAACGGTTAACTAAGGAAACTGTCCTCAGTGAAAAACTCATTAATATAAACAACTCTGTTTTATTGCTTCTTAGGCAAGAAGTACTTTTACTTAAATTGTTTAGGTTGCTAGTGATGCTTTGTTTGGATTTACTTTTCCAAGCAGTTCACGGATATGTGGAAGACTTTCCAACTGTATCTTAGAACATAGAAATTAATATTTGATTTCCCACGCAACAACTCATGGTCTCCGATCCATGTTTCCATTTCAAAACACGATGCTCTATAGCTCGTCCTTGCCAATGGTTAACTCCAAAGGGATCTTGCTTGATCCTTTACCAGTGTTTATGCGTGTAGCATCAATATTTAGGATATCTTTATTTCCTTGAATCAAGAACTATTCCTATGTACCTTTTCAAGTACCATAAGTATTCTTGATTTCAATCTAGTTGATCTTCACTTAGATCAATAGAGATTGGTATATGTTCGTCGTGCCTAAAGTCATACGATACGTTTTTGGCGATCCTCATATTATATCATACATGATAAATTCTTTTGCAAAATAATTCCCAATTGAATTCTATTCATGTAACTTTAGCTCATTCTAGTTTCAGTAGATACTAAATGCAGCTAAATTCTTTGACATATAATATAGGTTAAGAATCTCACTTAGATCCTTTGATTTTTAACTTAGTAAATGCTTATACATAGTTCAAACATTCATTACTTAGATTTATTCACATGGGTCGAATATCTCCAATGGAGTATTTCGTGTTTGATTTAGTAAATTCCATTACTTAATCCAAAACAATATTATAAGATCTTTGTATATAGATCTTAATACCCAGTATGTACTAAGTTTCGCCATGGTCCATCATTGATGAATAATTTCAAATCTAAGTCATTAGCATTTGAATGTTATTTCACAATAGAGAGATATGTGTGTGATACACATAGGACCAATTAAGTTTTACGTATTCCCACTAAACTTCTTATATATCTATAAGAATTATGTACATTTTATGAAACTAAAATACTTATTAGCTTCACTAAGATACATTTCCAATTCCCAATTGCTTGCTTAAATCTGTACTTAGATTTCATAAGCTAGCTTTCCTTTTCAAGCATTTATTTGAATCCACAAATCCTATGACATACCATGTACATAGTTATTCCAACATTTGATTGAGGAATAAGTTTTGTCATCCAATTGCCATATGTACCAATATGCAATCATTGCTTGACTTGAGCATTACGATTATGCATGAGGCTTCCATGTCAACACAATCCACGCCGTGAATTTGCTTGTAACCTTTAGCAACTAATTTAGCTTTGTGTGTTAACACAATTCCATGTTTGATGGTTTTTATCCTTAAAACCAATTTGCAACCAATAGGTGTTTAATCTATTCTTGCAAATCAACAAAATTTCAATTTTGTCATCAAAACATTGGTTATGTTTTATGCCCTTTAACCATCTAAAACATTTGAGTCTATATATGGCCTCTAACCATTTTAGGGAATCTAGGTTTCGTCATAGCTTTCTTACAAGTCACAAACTCATTAATCTATATGACAATAGATTAACTGCAAGTTGTAAGTTTCTTCACTATCTAATAGAAGAATCGATAGCTTTAGTGACATGAACTCCATGTTTCTTCACTATCTAATAGAAGAATCTCATAGTTTCAGTGACTTGAATTCTATGCCTACTTGGGTATAGAACATCGATCAATAGAATATCAATAGCCACTTGAAAGTCCTTTGAATATTTTGTTCTCCTTAAAACACTTGTAAAGTATTCTAAGATATGTCTATTCTTTTAAAGCCACTTCTAATGTCCTTAAGAATAAGTGTGGATTTTCTGAAGAACTTCGAAAAGCCTCTGGAATGTCCGTTTATGTTTGTTGTTCGCCTCGAATACTTTCGAGGTCTATTTTCTCCCACTTGTCATTTTGGAAACGAATCTCCAAAAGGACATCATTTCGAGCAAACAAACATTATGTTCTCAAAAATTCGTGGTAGAAACAATACCCTTGTGTCTCATTTGAATAAATCACAATGAAACATATATCTATACTTGGGCCTTAGTTTGTTGAATAACAAACACGAAGCTCCCACTGAGTTTAGCAACTCTTTAGATATATAATTATGAAAAGATATTCTGATATTACTTTTCAATAGCTTAGACGAATTTGGTTTAGTTTGGTGATAGTTGAGCATTTTGTTTTAGAAATTATAGGAAAAGTCTTTATGATTCATCATTGATCGAATCAAGTACGAATTTACTTCGATCATTCCACTTAGATATGCCATATCTCATGGAGCTAGATTATGAAATTACAACACACAATCATTGATGATCATTTTTGGTCTCAAGCAATCATTAACATGATCTATCCTAGATCTTTATGATTTCTTACCAAGTGGGATTTATACTTCTCAATCTTTGAACTAGCCAAACAGATTCAAACTTATATCACATTGAGTAAATAAACCTATATTCACTCAAATCTGTGTGAAATAATAAAGTCATAAAACCTTTCTTTAGCTTTGAACTCTATCGTCTAGGTGTTCTAACAATAGTTCATATCTTTTGTTACTTTCAACAAGTAAGACTAGCTTGTCTTGAATTGATCTAGAAATCAATCAACTTTCAAAAGTCCATCAAAATATAGATTATGAATGTTAACTTGTTAATATGGTCTAAGCAACAATGCCAAAGATTAGTGGAACTCAAATCAACAGATTGATTTGAACCTAGTAAAGTTCATTTGTTTAAAGAATTGTTTTGTTTTAATCAAGCATATTGACTCAACCTGTAAATGACCATTTTCATTCAAATAAACAAACAAACAAGCATTGTTTTTGTTCTTCTGAATGTGAGTCTTTCTGTGTTTGAAACAGAAATTTAGGTATGCTGATTATGGAACGAAATAGCCATTAAGTTCCAGCCTCTAAAAGGACTTAAAACAAACCAAATGATCCTACAACTAATGTAGCATTGCCCTGCTTCATTTCCCACTTGTAGGTCATTAGTGTAGCCTAGCTTCTATTGTTTGAGTTATTACCGAAGTAAGAACCTCAAGCGGTATATGATACCAAGGAATTATGATTGCTAGGACACTATTCTTTAAACATAAACTTATAGGTAGAAACGAAATCGTAAAATTTCTTTCATTTCTTCCTTTGTTTTCCTATTTCTTATACCCTTTCTAATATCCTTAAGAATTATATTGAATTCTCTAGTGTTGACTTTTATATTTTGTTTAGACATGTCCAATGTCATTCCAACAAAGTTCTTACCATTTAATTTATGTTGAATATTTTGTTTCAACTAGATGATCTTACCAGAAGCTTCTAAAGTTCTCTAAGCATCGATCTATTCTAATGTCTAGGGATAGACTCATTCGAGGATTAAATGGACAAAGATGTTAGGTTGTTAACCATTGGTAAAGCTGAGCGTTTAAACTCAATGCTTTATGATCTCAAAACTACATTGTATTTTGAATTCACAAGCACCAATTGGTTCGCAATTCGATTTTGATACTCGAAAAACAACGTACATTTTAAATTGCTCATTTTCTCTCATTTCCGTGAATCGTTCTTGGATTCATTACCAATCAAGGAAATTTACTGTTACCTTTCTAAAAGGATTTACTGCAGTGCAAGATATTTAATTATAAACAATAACTAAAACATACATTGAAGCATGCAAAGTCTAAACATTTATCATGAATAATAACTTGAAAATTAAAGCAATCATGCAATTCAAACAAGTTATTAGCATTTTATTCGAATAAAATGATTCCAAGACCCTAAAAACCATTGAAGAATTAAGCACATTATGTATTTAGACTCAATTCTAAAATATTTTAGGTAAGCAAAAGCCTTTTTCTAATAGTGTAGAAACTACTCTTGGTTGATAGGTACGTCTAAGAACTTATTAGGTAAACCTATCGAATTTGCCACGACATAAAAGGACTCCTTACTTATATCGTTGAGTTTCACCAAAACTAACATGTACTCACAATTATTTGTGTACCTTACCTCTTTAGGATCAATAAGTAACACCTCGCTGAGCGTAAAACTATTACTAGATTGATGTAAAGGTTATCCAAGTAAGTGTTATTTTGGCATGGCACCTTTTAACTCAATTTTGAAGTTTGGAACTTAAGGCTCTTACTATGTTGGTTAGATTTTAAGTGAACTAAAATCCTTAATCATGCAACATAATCAAGCCATAATCTCATGCATATTTAAGACATATTTAAAAGCAATAAATAACTTAAAACATGCATAAGATAAATGTGATCTAGTATGGCCCGACTTCATCTTGAAGCTTCAACTTCAAAGTCCATCTTGAAAATGGTTGGAAACTTCTTGAATTTCACCGTGGGAGGCGCCATTTTCTTCAAATAGGATTAGCTATAATTAAACTAATTACAACTATTTGATGGTACGCAGACCATATTTGAATTGAAAAACAAATTTGGTGCATTAGACCAATTACATTCAAATCAATGGTACGCATACCATATTTTCTATCCTATTTGGGCCATACTAGTCACTTCATAACCTGCAAAACAGTACATATACAATATATACCATTCACCCATTCGTTATCATGAATGGCCCACATAGCTGGTTAGTAAAACACGTTATGCATCACATAAATATTTGCAGCAATTAATCAAGGGAACCAATAATCTACCAATTAATTATTCAGTCCTTATTAATTCTAATCAAGTTGTTTAACCTTAAAGGATTTGTAGACCTAATCAAGAGTTTATGACTAAACTTTCTCCCACTTAAACCAATAAATTCATATGCTTTACTAATTTTAAACATAAAAATGTATTTCTAGTCTAACCGGAAACATACAAATTTAATTAAAATTTAAAGCTCATATAAAATTATAATTGAATCCATTTTATTTAATTTATTTTTCAGTTGAATTAAATGAATTTAAATTAATTCAAGGTTTAATTTTAGTAAAATAATTAGTATAAATAAAATTTATAATAATTATAATATTCAAAATTAAATCAGAGAAAACAATTTAAATAATTAATTTTTAAATTTAATTAAAATTATTTCCGAACTGAAAATTTAAAATTAAAACGAAACGCATCAATACTTTGCAAGACGAGGCACTTGGGCTTGCGCCCAAGCCCCATCGAGCTACGAGGCCCATGCCCCGTGCCTATTGATCGTCGCACATACCCCGCACAGCTGTACGCACCCACCCCCAAGCCACGCCCACACGCAGCCCTTGCGGGCTACGCGGCGCGCAGCATTGCTGCGTCGTAGCGGCTGCTACTCCTTGGCGCGCATGGTGCGTAGTGGCGCAGCGTGCTGCTGCCCATACGCATCGTGCTATGCCGTGTGCCCATGCCCTCGCCCATCGCCCTGCATGTATGCCTAGGCGCAGGGCCTTGCGTGCCGCATAGCCCGTCGCTCGCTGCATTCGTACCGCACGGGCGACGAGCTCCCTTGCTCGTCGTTGCGTGCCCGCACTATACAACACCCCTTAAGGGTAACACGTAGCTTCCATTTCTTTGTGCGTGCAACATTTATGGGAATTTTCATAAAAAATTAAAATTTTTAATTTAAATTTAATGATAAATTAATAAATCATATTAATTTCATTATTTTAGGGCTAAAAATCGAAAATTTATTAATCAATTAATTTCCGATTAACATGGATTCAAATCTAGGTCATAAAAATTTAAAATTTTAACACAAATTAACAATTTTTTTGGTGGATTTTAATCATGGATACCTAATTAAATTATTAATTAATTATGAAATCAAATCAATTCTAAATTATTCGAATTTCAACAAATTAATCATAACTACAAATTAGGTTGTATAATTAACAAGTCTAGGCATTCAAATTTGTTAAACATATACTGTAGGTCAATCAAAAACTCAAGATTTATCAACAAGAAACGCAAATATTCAATTTAACATCTTAAATTTACAAACTTTTGCGTTCGAAAAACTAAAACCTCCGAAAAGTCATAGTTAGGCTTCGAATTTGGGAATTCTGGGTTCGGCCGAAAAATACTAATTTTGTAAAAATTTTAGAATGCCTTTTACATGAGGAATTGACACAAAAATCACTCGATTTGGATGAGTAACGAAGAAAACTGCCGAAAAACTGCGTACATATAATTAAATAAACGCAATTTGCAATTAATTACGAAAATTAATCACCCCTTTTAATTCTTTGCAAATTTGTAAAATTTAACCATGTTCATGCAATTTAGATTATGAAAATAATAAGAGGCTCGTGATACCACTGTTAGGTTATGATACATATGAATAAACATAAATCATACGGAAAAACCATAAGGCCATGAAACATATTATTTACACATAATCATTTAGCATAATTCAGATGCATACACTTTGTAGCGTGCCCTCCCTAGTTGCGCCCGAACCGAACAAGAACAAGTCTTTAGGACTCCAAGTGTCTTTCCTCCGTACATAGTCCACAGCACGTCCGGATACGCCTTCAGCTTGACCAACTAGAATTGCCCTTAAGGTACTATAAATTTCGGCTAATAGGGCAAGTGTTTGTGGCTGATTTTTGCTTGAAAATCTTACCTTTGAATACTTCAATTCTCGATGTAAATATGTGACCCTAGGCACCTATTTATAGAGTTATGGAAAAGGACTTGGAATCCTGTGAGGGGGTCGAAAAAGCACGAGGCTAATGCGTGACCTTGTCCCTCGTGGGTGTGACGTTTCTTTTTGTCAAATCAAGTGTAATTGGATTTCCTGTGAGTTTACACCCAATTGACTAGTAATATAGGAGTCGCCATTCAGTTTTTAACGACAATGAGAAAAACTGACAAAACCCGGTTATCGTGACATAAAGGGAGTGCAATTATGTTTGACCACGACGGCCTTAGGTTCCCTTGTGATCCCTGGTGTGGGGATCTCTCAACATAAACCCGCAAGGTAGAGATTGAGGGTTCGGGGGACTGTAACTACCGAGAGGAGTACTCGCTCATCGATAACTCCAGAGGCAGGATATCCTTACTAGCTCAGCATAAATAATTGAAGGGACATGCGTTAACTATTAAACTAATCTGAGTTGATTTTAACAATATGCAACATATAGTACTAGATCGAACGCGACTATCTGATTTAGATTGTTTTAAGGGACCTAGCATGATAATCCAATTTCCCAACATATTATCTTTATTAGGCGTGATAGAACAATCAGATTTAATTAGTTTAACAGTTCATAAAAGGGCGAGGAAAGCAATTAAACCATGGAAAAGGGACACATTACGACGCACCCTTGAGAGGTGCGTCACGGTTCTCAGAAAACTAACCACTTTGACTTTGCTATTTCTCCTTTTATTTAACGAATCTCAAGTTATGGGACAGGATACGTTCTGTTCGGTTTATGGATCGATTGCGACAGAACGCGTGATCAGTTTTGCAGCATGAGGCTTAGGCTTAGGGGTTTAGAGTCAATACTCAGAATAATAATTGTGTTGTTGTGTCCCTTTCACGTCGAACTTAGGGCCCTATTTATAGAAAAGAGTTCGTGGAAAGATAGAATTGTAGAACTCTAATCCACGAGGAATTAGAAAGAACATGTCCCAGGTATTTTCAGCGCCCAGGGCTGGGCGTCAAAGATTTCGGCGCCCAGCTCTGGGCGTTGAAAATAGGATCCAGGCAATTTCAGCGCCCAGGGCTGGGCGTTGAAATTGATGTTTGGACCGTTTCTTTGTCAGATTCGGAATCTTAGAATTCGGAGTGTATGAGACTTGATCGAGTCTTTTAGTGCGTATTAATTTTATGACGGGATGCGTCTGGGCCCGTTACGAACTCTAGGCTCGTTAAGATTTTAATTAATACGTAACTCTTACTTTCGAATCATATTAGGAATAGGATTCTCTCGCAATTTCTATCTCATTTAGGATTTATGTTGGAGTGCAACACCTAATTCTGACAGGTTTCTATCTTTTATGACTTGCCACTTTTAACAACTACCCATTACGGCAGTTACTATTTTTAGCAGGTTTCCATAAATAGCAGGTTTCTATAAATAGCAGGTTTCGGGTGAAATGAAAAGGGGTGATCGAGATTCGTTATTTTATAGGAGATGCGTTGTCAAGTGGAGATTTATGCTTTCATCATCGAACCTTCCCTTTCGGGAATGGGGACAAAAGTAGGTGTCTACAAATCCTAGGATACTAATTTATTTAATTAGAATCTTATTAAAACTCTATTAAACAAATTCTATCTTTATTAGGTTAGGATTTAATCATAGAACAAATTCCATTAGCTTTAGGATTTGTATTGAAACACAAGCATTGCACGAGCACGAGCATCGCACAAACCCGCGCAGGCCTTGCGACCCACACGAGCTGGTGTTGCTCGCAGCCCACGAGCATCAGCCCGCGCGCGCGCCTTGGCCTTTGCTGGGCCTGGCCTTGCGCTGGGCCTGGCGTGGCTGGCGTGTGTTTGTTGCGCTTCGGCTTGCTGGGCGATGGCCCGGCTTCGTGTTGGGCCTTCGTCTGGCAGGCCTCGTCCGATGCTAATTCGTACGATACGCTTCCGATTAAATTCTCGATTCCGGAATTCATTTCCGATACGAACAATATTTAATATTTCCGATTCCGGAATTAATTTCCGTTTCGAACAAATATTTAATATTTCCGTTTCCGAAATTATTTTCCGATTTCGATAATATTTCCGATTCTGGCAATATTTCCGTTTCCGGCAATATTTCCGATTCCGGCAATATTTCCATTTCCAATAATATTTTCCGATACGTACCATGTTTCCGTTTCCGGCAACATCTAGGACTTGGATAATATTTATATTTCCGATACGATCCATATTTCCGTTTCCGGCAATATCATCGTTTCCGGAGTATTCACTTGCTTGCCTTTGACGATCTCAGCTCCCACTTAAACCAAGATCCGTCGATTCCGAATATCCATAGATGGAGTATTTAATGCCATTAAATACTTGATCCGTTTACGTAATATTTGTGTGACCCTACGGGTTCAGCCAAGAGTAAGCTGTGGATTAATATCATTAATACCACTTGAACTGAAGCGGCCTCCAGCTAGGCATTCAGCTCACTTGATCTCACTGAATTTATTAACTTGTTAATTAATACTGAACCGCAGTTATTAGACTTAACATTATATGCATACTTGGACCAAGGGCATTATTTCCTTCACCTGAGAACCTCTAGCTCCCTTAGAGTAGTTTGAAGTTGAATGTTGGGCTGATACTGCTCCATGAATGCTCGAGCAACTGCTTCCCATGTACATGTTTGATGTTCCTTGAGTGAATAGTACCATTTCTGGCAGATTGGTTCCAGAGACATGGGAAATACCACGGGGTATAGTTTAAGTTTGACCCCCTTGATGGCCATTGTAGCTCTGAAGTTCTTGAGGTGATATTTAGGATTGTCGGTGGACTTGAACTTTGGAATGTCATTGGCGGAGAATTTGTCTGGCAGATTCGCCTTCCCCTTGAGGTTGTCTTCCATTGAGGTGTCAAAATAGTTCTCTTGATTGGTGACCTTACTGACCAGGCTCTCGATTTTCTTGGTTAAGTCATCAGTGGGCGCGGCCTGTTCCACAATACCCAGTTGGTTGCTTATGTTCTCCACATTGGCGCTGAGGCTGGTGAAAGCTGCTAGGAATTCAGTGAGTTGATTGGGGGAAGACATTTGAACTGATTCTTGAAAGGGACTGGAAGCTTGATTTGTAGGAGATGAACTCGCTGCTCGTTCGATGCCGGCTATGAGTGAGGCTAGGGCTGATGGAGTTCTTTTCAACCTCTCTCCTCTTCGGCGAACCCACAGGATCCTTGGACTCCTAGTTAGGACACACCACATGATTTATAACTTTAGAACTTGAACTTCCCGACACATGATATGATATGCATGCAATGAATGAGACCTAGACTTGACTCTAAGTGCCACTCCGAAGATTCTAGATTTAGAATTTTGTACTTGTATTCGGGATTTGCAACCCGTTGGAAGTGTTTGAGAGGAGCCTTCATTCTTTTGTAGAAGTTGACTCTTTGTACTAGGACTTGGAATATCGAAAAAGAATATTTCGACCTATTAGAAATTAAACTATTTTAGGGGAGTTTCAACCCATCGAGAATTTGGAAATTGGACATGTACTAGGAGATTGAACTTTGTATTATTTCAAGGGAATTTCAACTCGTCAATATTTTAGGGGATTTCAACCCGTTGGACTTGGAGTATTTGAAGGGAATTTCAACCCGCTTGAAAGGGAATTGATTTTGCTTTATTTCAAGGGAATTTCAACCCGTCAATATTTTAGGGGGATTTCAACCCATTGGATCTTGGAATATTTTAGGGGAATTTCAACCCATGGAATGGAATTTTGAACTTGTATTATTTCTGGGGAGTTTCAACCCGATTGGATTTCGAAGTATATTTGGGGGATTTCAACCCATTGGACCTTGGAATATTTTAGGGGAATTTTTAACCAATTGGAAGTGTTTTGAGGGAAGGAATTTGTATTATTTCGGGGGAGTTTCAACCCATGATAGAATTTGAGTTTGTACTATTTCAAGGGATTTTCAACCCATTGGAAATACTTTTGAATTGAGAGCAATGGAAAGCAAGGATTTGTAGCTTGAAGATGAGTTTGAAGTTTGAATTAAAATTGGAAAGAGGCACTTTTGTATAGAACATGAGATGTTTGAATTTGAGCATTCCGGCGTCACGCCATTGGATTTGGAATTGGAAAGTTTCGAGTATGGGACTTGAGATTTGAAAGATTGAATATAGGAATTTTGAATTTGAGGTTTGGAATATGGAATGGAAAAGTTGGCATTATGACGGCATGAATTCGAACATTTGAACTTGAGGTTTTGAACTTGAAATTGGTAATTTGAACTCGAGGTTTTGAAGGATGAATTGAACCCTTGAATACTTGAACTAGAATTGAATTTTTTTGAACTTGGAAATTGGATGCTTGAACTAGAAAATCCGGCGTGACGCCGTTGGATTGAATTGGAATTTGAAATTTTGACTAGAAAATCCGGTGTTACGACGCCGTTGGATTGAGTTTGAACTTGGAATTTGAAATTTGGACTAGAAAATCCGGCATTATGACGCCGTTGGATTTGAAATTGAAATTGAAACTTGAAACTTGGACTAGAAAATCCGGCATTATGACGCCGTTGGATTTGAATTTTGAAATTGAAACTCGAAATTTAGACTAGAAAATCCGGCATTATGACGCCGTTGGATTTGAATTTTGAAATTGAAATTTGAAATTTGGACTAGAAAATCCGGCATTATGACGCCGTTGGATTTGAATTTTGGAATTGAAACTTGAAATTTGGACTAGAAAATTCGGCATTATGACGCCGTTGGATTTGAATTTGAAATTTGGCATTTGTGCGTGAGGCGTATTTAAGGGTTTTGAATCAAATGGAGTGGCACTCCTAAAAGACCTTAAATCGGCGGTTTTAGATGCATGAGGCTTGGATGATGCTCCTAGGGGTTTTGTTTCCTAGTTGGAGGCTAATTGGTTTTGGCAAAGCTAGAACTTGAGGTTAGCCATTCACTCGTGCAAAGATGCCCACACAATGCACAAGTAGCACGTTGTCACACTAGTCATGAATATGAATGCGACATGCAAAGTTCTCAACCTAAGGTCGGTCTAAGTTTTGTATGATGCAAGTGGTCGGCTTTGGGTGTAAAAAGGTACTTGACTAAGAGACGGATCCGGCGACAACTTGCACATCCGCTTAAGGGACGTGTGTGTCGGCAGACGGCCTCCATACTTGACATCGGGAATGTCAAGTAAATGCAAAGTTTCAGTAGGCGCGGAAATGGTCACACACTTTGGTCGGGAACCGTATGGAGAGTCACCATTTCGTTGCCCCCTGGGGTAGCCCGAATGTAAAACACATCCGTTTGTGCAAAGGTAGAAATTCATTTTGCACAAATATGGTTTTCGAAAAATACATGAAATGCCTAGAAATTGAAACTTGAAATCGCACTTGAATATTGTATTTGAAAAGCTCGTTTTTTGACATTTGTTCTCAAGGTTTGGGAGCGTCCTTCAAAGTACAGAAATAGACTGACTCCCACTTGAAAACTCGAGCAAAATATGGGCAGCAAGCCACTGTGAGCCACTGTGCTGGATGCAGACAGTGGCGTTGGGCGCAGGTGGCTGCGCCTAGCGCCAGTGTTGGCATCCAGAACTTAAGGAGATCAGTGGCTTGATGCTCAAAGTCTGCTCGTATTTTCGAAGTTGAAATCAGGAACTCCCCAGTGGAGTCGCCAAAATTGTAGGGGGTGTTTTTGGAGAATTTTCCCCTGCGGTTGTTTTAGAAACCTTCTTATTTTGTACTTTGTAGGAGTCGCCACCAAACATTGTTTAGGGTCTTGTTTGGAAAGACCGCAAATGACTCTATTAGGATAAGACTTGAATCTTCGAAACGGATGGGTGAGATCCGGGCAAAGGAACGAGATGCTTATTCCGCGAGCTTTAGAAATTATTCGAGTGCGTGACACAACATTTTCGAAAATACCCTAGTTTAGACTAAGTGGGTTTGAATTTAGGACAAATTGAATTTCTATCTTGTATGGCGGTCACTTTGCTTTAAAGTTAATTGAAGGGAACCTAAGATCGGTTTGTCCAAGAAATTATCTTTGTTAAGAGTGATGTAACCTTGTATTTTGTTGTGTTTAGCATGTGCGGTGATGAAAGCAATAAAGCAAATAAAGCAACATCACAATAGTAAATAAATGCGGAATTAGTAAATACAGGACCCCCTAGAGATGGACTAGGGAGTAGGTCCACATTGCCTAGAAGGACTAGGCAAGTAAAGTTGTGGAATTGAAATGCGTTATTGAAAGTGCGGAATTGAAAGGTGCGGAATTGAAAGGTGCATAATTGAAATTGCGGAATTGAAAGGTGCATAATTGAAATTGCAATATTGAAATTTATATTTTGGGCACATGAGATCCGAACGCCAAACGACTACTTAAAAATAAGTGCGCTCGACACGAATTCAAAGCCAAAAATCTCAACTTGGGAGAAGTTGTTCATCCCAAAGTATCTTAGATTTTGCATATAGAACTTGAACTTGAAAGCTTGAAACTTGAAATATTGAACTTTAAATACTTGAACTTGAACTTGAAATATTGAACTTGAAATTGAAATATTGAAATGAAGAGACTTGAATCTCAAAGATCGGGCCTTTCAATGTTGAAAAGGTTAGATCTTTGATATGCTCTTGCTTTGAAAGGATCCTAGTTTAAGGAAGTAGTCATGAGCAACCCTAAACATTGTTGGATCTTGAAATTTGAAAACTTGAACTTGTATATTGAAAAATGGAGTCTTGAATCTCAAAGAATAAACCTTTAAAAGTTAGAAAGGCATCATCTTTGATTACTCCATGCTTGAAAATGATTCTAGTTCAAAGAAGTGATTACAAACAACTTTGAACATCCTTGAATCTTGAAAGTTTGCATTTTTGTATTTTGAAAAGTTTTGATTCTGAAAAGATGTATGATTGTTGCAAGTGACATTTTTAAGAGTAAAAATGTCAACTTACTTAGAATTGTAGGGGGTGTTTTTGGAGAGTTTTCCCCTACGGGGGCGGTTGTTTTAGAAACCTTCGTATTTTGTACTTTGTAGGAGTCGCCACCAAACATTGTTTAGGGTCTTATTTAGAAAGACCGCAAATGACTCTATTAGGATAAGACTTGAATCTTCGAAACGGATGGGTTAGATTCGGGCAAGGGAACGAGATGCTTTTTCTGCGAGCTTTAGAAATTATTCGAGTGCGTGACACAACATTTTCGAAAATACCCTAGTTTAGACTATGTGGGTTTGAATTTAGGACAAATTGAATTTCTATCTTGTATGGCGGTCACTTTGCTTTAAAGTTAATTTAAGGGAACCTAAGATCGGTTTGTCCAAGAAATTATCTTTGTGAAGCGTGATGTAACCTTGTATTTTTTTGTATTTAGCATGTGCGGTAATGAAAGCTATGAAGCAAATAAAGCAACATCACAATAGTAAATAAATGCGGAATTAGTAAATACAAGACCCCCTAGAGATCGACTAGGGAGTAGGTCCACATTTCCTAGAAATACTAGGCAAGTAAAGTTGCGGAATTGAAATGCGTTATTGAAAGTGCGGAATTAAAAGGTGCGGAATTGAAAGGTGCATAATTGAAATTGCGGAATTAAAAGGTGCATAATTGAAATTGCAATATTGAAATTTGTATTTTGGGCACATGAGATCCGAACACCAAACGGCTACTTAAAAATAAGTGTGCTCGACAAGAATTCAAAGCCAAAAATCTCAACTTGGGAGAAGTTGTTTATCCCAAAGTATCCTAGATTTTGCATATAGAACTTGAACTTGAAAGCTTGAAACTTGAAATATTGAACTTTAAATACTTGAACTTGAACTTGAAATATTGAACTTGAACTTGAAATATTGAAATGAAGAGACTTGAATCTCAAAGATCGGGCCTTTTAATGTTGAAAAGGTTAGATCTTTGATATGCTCTTGCTTTGAAAGGATCCTAGTTTAGGGAAGTAGTCATGAGCAACCCTAAACATTGTTGGATCTTGAAATTTGAAAACTTGAACTTGTATATTGAAAAATGGAGTCTTGAATCTCAAAGAATAAACCTTTAAAAGTTAGAAAGGCATCATCTTTGATTACTCCCTATGAAGCACGGGTACGCCTCTCAGGCGCCGTTTCCCGTACCGGGTACGGGTACGGTACGGGTACGGGACGGATTCGCCTGGGATTCGTACCCAGAACGATTCCAAAGGGCCGGGTAAGCGGGTAACTTTTGGGGACGGCTAAGGTGAAGTCGGGGACGGGCTGGTTACGTTTTTCAGGAGAAAGGCACGTACCCAAACAACCCAGATTCACATTTTAGGGTTTTACTTTTCGAAATTGGACAACCTATTAACGAGAAGCAGGAGTAAAGATCTGGGATTTTGGTCGCACATGTGAGGCGACTTCCATGGAAGTCTTCTCGTCATTGGTGGTCAGGAAGTGCTAGAGAACCAGAAAAAAATGAAAGGGGCGAACTTAGATTTGAAGAAGTTAAGAACTGAGGAACAGAGACTTGAAGAAGTTAAGAACAGAGGAAGGCGAAGAAAGCGGACGAAGAAGTGTAGAAGATGCTTTTATTTATTTATTTTCTTTATATATTATATTTACAGCTGTTTTATCCCTTTATACTTCTACGACTTACAGCTGTCCCTGTTGATGTGTTTTACATGTGAGGAAGCCAGAAACATTCAATATTCAGTGGGCCCATCTCTTTACATATTTATTTTTTAAAATTCATTATAGCTGTTTTTAAGGGGTTGTAAGACTTGTAACTTGTAATACGCCATTTGACTAGGGTATAAAAAAGGTACAGTAGATTTTTTTTTTATCTCTATTCATTTTTCTTTATTATTTTATTTTTTGTTTTCATATTTACTTATTATAAAATTTAGTTAAATTCTTATTTTTTTCCCCGAATCCACGCCGTACCTGTTTTTTGCAATTTTAATTTTTCCGTTTTCCGTCCCCGTACCCGTCCCGGTATCCGTCCCCGTACCCGTTTCCGTGCAACCTAGATTACTCCATGCTTGAAAATGATTCTAGTTCAAAGAAGTGATTACAAACAACTTTGAACATCCTTGAATCTTGAAAGTTTGCATTTTTGTATTTTGAAATGTTTGGATTTTGAAAAGATGTATGATTGTTGCAAGTGACATTTTTAAGAGTAAAAATGTCAACTTACTAATCATTTTGAAAATAGAAAATCAAGACATCATTGATTAGATTAAGGTTGGGATTCGGAATTACCTAGTTAGGTTTAGGCAAGCTTTCCGATTAGAACTCCCAATTGCTTAAAGCTTGAAGATTGTATGGTATTTTTTGGAGGATTTTGTATTGATTTTTGTATTGAATATTGAAGTGCAATTTTTCTATTATGACGTTATGTCTTGAATTTTCCTCCCCTTAATGCTGGGATTTAGGAGGTTTTTATAGGAGGAATGGCTTCTAAACGCCAGCCATTGCCAGCGCAGCACGCCAAAGCAGCGCCCAGCGCTGGTGACGTGGCGTGAGTGCTGCCAAAACAAGGACGCGGGCTCCGTCCTTGATTTGTCTTGTATTGATGTACCTTCGTACGAATAGTACGATGCTTGGCACGTAGTGTTTGCTTGGGGGTTAAGACTTGATTTTGCGTCTAAAAACAAGTCGTTTCGGGTTTTGAATTTCGGTTTTACGGGACGAGGCCCGGCTTGCTCGGTTTAATGGGTCAGCGCCTGAATTTGACTTGCCTTTTATGATTTTGAGTGGAAAAGGCTTAGTAAAACCAATGGAATGGTCTACTAGATGAGATTGTACTTGGATTTTGAAATTGATTTTTGAAAATTGTATTTTGTACCGAGTGAAGGAAATAGTGCCCTTGGTCCAAGTATGCATATAATATTAAGTCTAATAAATGCGGTTCAGTATTAATTAACAAGTTAATAATTCAGTGAGATCAAGTGAGCTGAATGCCTAGCTAGAGGCCGCTTCAGTTCAAGTGGAATTAATGATATTAATCCACAGCTTACTCTTGACTGAACCCGTAGGGTCACACAAATAGTACGTAAACGGATCAAGTATTTAATGGCATTAAATACTCCATCTATGGATATTCGGAATCGACGGATCTTGGTTCCAGTGGGAGCTGAGATCGTCACAAGCAAGAAATGAATACTCCGGAAACGATGATATTGCCGGAAACGGAAATATGGATCGTGTCGGAAATATAAATATTATCCAAGTCGTAGATGTTGCCGGAAACGGAAACATGGTACGTATCGGAAAATATTATCGGAAATAGAAATATTGCCGGAATCGGAAATATTGCCGGAAACGGAAATATTGTCTGAATCGGAAATATTATCGGAATCGGAAAATAATTCCGGAAACGAAAAATATTAAATATTTGTTCGAAACGGAAATTAATTCCGGAATCGAAAATATTAAATATTGTTCGTATCGGAAATAAATTCCGGAATCGGGAATTTAATCGGAAGCGTATCGTACGAATTAGCATCGGACGAGGCCTGCCAGACGAAGGCCCAGCACGAAGCCGGGCCATCGCCCAGCAAGCCAGCGCGCCACACGAACAGCCAAGGCAGCGCCAGGCCCACCGCAAGGCAGGCCCAGCGCGCGCCCAAGGCTGCGGCAGTCGTGGGCTCCGTGGCAATTGGCCTGCGTTGCTCGGGCTGTGCGCGCGCGCATGGCGCACCTCGTGGGCTGCTGTGCGTGCGTGTGTGTTTGTGTTCACATACGAAACCTAAAGCGTATAGGATTCGTTTAATGATTAAATTCCTAATCCTAAAAGATAAATTAATTAAATAAGAGTTCTACTAGGATTCTAATTTAATTAATTCTTATCCTAGTAGGATTCCAATTCTCTTTCCATACCCCTATAAATATGTGGCCTAAGTTCACAATTTATAACGAGTTTTTCAAGTATTCAAAGTGACATTTTTTAGAGCAAACTTCAGTCATATTATTGCCCTATAATACTCGAAAATTATAGTACCTTAAGGGCGATTCTAGTTGGTGAATCTTAAGGCGGATCCGGACGTGCTGTGGACTATCTACGGAGGGACGACACTTGGAGTCCTAAAGACTTGTTCTTGTTCGGTTCGGGCGCAGCTAGGGAGGGCACGCTACAAAGTGTATGCATCTAAATTATGCTATATGATTATGTGTAAATAATATGTTTCCTGGCATTATGGTTTTTCCGCATGATTTATGTTTATTCATATGTATCATAACCTAACAGTGGTATCACTAGCCTCTTATTATTTTCATAATCTAAATGTCATGAACATGGTTAAATTTTACAAATTTGCAAAGAATTAAATGGGTGATTAATTTTCGTAATTAATTGCAAATTGCGTTTATTTAATTATATGTACGCAGTTTTTCGGCAGTTTCTTCGTTACTCATCCAAATCGAGTGATTTTTGTGTCAATTCCACATGTAAAAGGTATTCTAAAATTTTGACAAAAATATTTTTTTCGGCCGAACCCAGAATTCCCAAATTCGAAGCCTAACTATGACTTTTCGGAGGTTTTAGTTTTTCGAACGCAAAAGTTTGTAAATTTAAGATGTCAAATTGAATATTTGCGATTCTTGATGATAAATCTTGAGTTTTTTGAATGACCTACAGTATATGTTTAACAATTATGAATGCCTAGACTTGTTAATTATACAATCTAATTTGTAATTATGATTAATTTGTTGAAATTCGAATAATTTAGAATTGATTTGATTTTCATGATTAATTAATAATTTAATTAGGTACCAATTATTAAAATCCACCATAAAAATTGTTAATTTATGTTAAATTTTAAATTTTTATGACCTAGATTTGAATCCATGTTAATCGGAAATTAATTGATTAATAAATTTTCGATTTTTCGCCCTAAAATTATGAAATTAATATGATTTATTAATTTGTCATTAATTTTAAATTAATTTTTTTTAATTTTTATGCAATTCGCTCATAAAACTTGCACGCACAAAGCAATGGACGCTACGTGTTACCCTTAAGGGGTGTTGTATAGTGCGGGCATGCGACGACGAGCAAGGGAGCTCGTCGCCCATGCGGTATGTAGACACCTACTTTTGTCCCCATTCCCGAAAGGGAAGGTTCGATGATGAGAACATAAAATCTCCACTTGGCAACGCATCTGCTATAAAATAACGAATCTCAATCACCCTTTTCATTTCAACCAAAACTGCTATTTATAGAAACCTGCTAAAAATAGTAACTGCCGTAACGGGTAGTTGCTAAAAGTGGCAAGACATAAAAGATAGAAACCTGTCAGAATTAGGTGTTGCACTCCAACATAAATCCTAAAAGAGATAGAATTTGCAAGAGGAATCCTATTCCTAGTATAATTCAAAAATAAGAGTTACGTATTAATTAAAATCCTAGCGAACCTAGAGTTCGTAACGGGCCTAGACGCATTCCGTCATAAATTTAATATGCACTAAAAGACTCAGATAAGTCTCAAAGACTCCATATTCCACGAGTCCAAATCTGACAAGGAAATACGGCCCAGACCCTATTTTCAACGCCTGGCTCTGGGCGCCGAAATCTTCGGCGCCCAGCCCTGGGCGCTGAAATTACCTGGATACGTGTTCTCTCTTAATTCTTCTTGGATTAGTACTCTAAAATTCTATCTTTCCACGAACTCTTTTCTATAAATACAGCCCCAAATTCGACGTGCAAAGGAAACACACAATTCATATTCTGAGTATTGACTCCAACCCCTAAGCCTAAGCCTCACGCTGCGAAATTGATCCCGCGTTCTGTCGCAATCGATCCAAAAATCGAACAGAACATATCCTGTCCCTTGTAGCTGAAGAATTAAGCCCGAAAACTTGAGATTCGTTAAATAAAAGGAGAAATAGCAAAGCCAAAGTGGTTAGTTTTCTGAGAACCGTGACGCATCTCTCAAGGGTGCGTCGTAATGTGTCCCTTCGCATGATTTAATCGCTTTCCTCGCCCTTTTATAAAACTGTTAAACTATTAAATCTGATTGATCTATCACGCCTAATAAAGATAATATCTTGGACAATTTGACTATCATGCTAGGTCCCTTAAATCAATCTAAACCAGATTATCACGATCGATCTAGTATTATGTGTTGCATATTGTTAAAATCAATTCAGATTTGTTTAATAGTTAACGCATGTCCCTTCAATTATTTATGCTAAGCTAGTAAGGATATCCTGCCTTTGGAGTTATCGAAGAGCGAGTACTCCTCTCGGTAGTTACAGTCCCCCGAACTCTCAATCTCTGCCCTGCGGGTGTACGTTGAGCGATCCCCACACCAGGGATCACAAGGGAACCTATGGCCGTCGTGGTCAAACATAATTGCAATCCCTTTATGTCACGATAACCGGGTTTTGTCATTTTTTCTCATTGTCGTTAAAAACTGAATGGCGACTCCTATATTACTAGTCAATTGGGTATAAACTCACAGGAAATCCACATACACTTGATTTGACAAAAAGAAACGTCACGCCCACGAGGACAAGGTCACGCATTAGCCTCGTGCTTTTTCGACCCCCTCACAGTGGCGACTCCACTGGGGATAGTGAAGGAAATACTCGTGCTCGTAGGTAATCAAAATACCCGAAGGGTGAAACGATCCTACCCCGCGTTTATTTCTCCATCAAGTTGGAACGACCTGAAAATCAGCATATTAATGTGAACGGACAGAACCGCATGACGAATCTTGGCTCCCTTGGGATGTTTCATCTCGGGATTTGGGACTAAGGATACCCATCGCCAACCGGGGGGTGCATACGCTTCGGATGTTGTCCACTCGGCACTTTCGCTAGTAATACACCCGTCCCAAACTCAATCGCTCGCCCACTAGGTCCCTCTCATTGGTGCATGCCCCCTTGGCTTACATCGTGATTGGCCTCTTGGGCGAAATTCGTCTATTGAAGGCACTACCTCGACCGGGGCATGTGTTGGATCTGCGATAGAAGCGGTACCAAGCCGGCGCAAATGCTACCCATAGAAGCCTATCATAAACTACATGACATATTATTATTTTGCCTCATGATGCAATGTTAGTTATGTGTAGCGAATTATGTGATTGTGTGTGACAAATAACGCTAGGAAACCAACGACCTTAAAAATTGCCCAAACATTCATAAACCAATTGGCCAAGAGTTATACCAAAATGCGTGTTCCGCAACCCCGAACGATCGCCACAAAAATAAGCGACGCTCAGGATGGCCCGTAACGAATCCCACAACGCTGCACAACGCGTAAAGGACGTTATTAGGCAAGCACGCAAAATTAAGTCGCATAAACAAAAAAAAAATATACGCATTTTCAGCGCCCCTGGCTGGGCGCCAAACATTTTCACACCCGTTGCTGGGCGCTGAAGTTGCTGCCTGGCCTCTTGGTCAGGCACAGCAGCCTCGGTGCCCGCGCATAAAAAAATACGTAGCAGTAAAACAAATTCGCGAAAATTGCTGCGAGGGCGTATGAAAAAGGCACTCGATTCTAAAAGCGACTTATAAAAATAAATAACTCTTTGTGTCGTTGTTAGGCTTCCTATGACGACAATGTTCGGCACCAAAACCGAGCATGCTAATTAAAATGACCTTGAATGTCACATGGGCAAAGTATTCAAAAAATGATGTTCAAATAAAGTTTTCAAGGAAAAAAGAATGTTCGAATAAAAAATAAATAAATCCGAGTCTAGACTAGGCTATGCCAAAGTACAATCTAAATCCTAAGTCTTAGTTGTCTTATACATAGAATCGGTCCTAATGCTTGGTGTCGTTCTGCAAGTTAAAAGGTTAAACCATATTGAGTCTCCTTTCCTAACATTTAAATCACTAAGCACCCATATGTAATTGTCATCCCTTGCTAAGAATCTACGGCCTCAATACTCTCTCTCACCAACAAAAAGAATATATTATGTAATTCAAGTGTTTGCAAAATAGAAACAATCACATTCTGAAAATCATTCCTCCATAGTCGCACAACCCCCAAAGTGAGCCTAAGGTGTCAATACCATTGGCAAAGAAAAACATAATTGATGGCCTCAAGGCTTATGATCACATTGGGTCACGACTATCATAGTCCTCTCGAGCCACTCGCTCCCTGAAGTACTCCTAAAGTACAGACTAAAAGATTTTCCATGAATGCAACATGACGAACCATGAAAATACCCAAATCGGCATGCCATAAGGCTACCATGGGGGTAAAGCAATACACACTAAGAGGGAAGCCGCACTACTGATTCTAGTCTTGTAAAAATGAAAATTCGATCTCCCCAACTAACTACCTTCCCAACATTAAGCAAAAAGGCGCATGACAAATGAACACCCAAGGGTTAAAATCTAAAGTGTCAACCAACGAAAGGTATGGTCCAATTACCCTAAGTCTGAAAGTTGCTTGGTCAAGCATTATAGGCTTACGCCACGTCATTATTTTGAGTCTAGGCCACCTCCTTGTATTCATACACGGTTTATAATCAGAAAAATTAATGAAAGTTCGAGTCTAAATCACAACTTCCAATTAAATCCCGAAACCGGAATCTGAAAAGAAACAAAAAAATTATTTTCGATGTAGTTCTTTCGTTAAATTTCAATAAAGTAAAAACAACATTTTCAATCTACGTTATTTGCACATTTTAAGAAACGACTAAATACGCTTGCAAAGTAAGACAATTTAAAGGTCCATCCTAGGCTTACTAAAATTAAAGGTCCACCCTAGGCCTACTAAGATTAAAGGTCCACTATAGGCCTACCAAACGAGGCTCACTCAGTCTCGCCTCGTCACTCAAAGACCACAACCATCCACCTTTTAGCCCAAATAAAAAGGGGGAGAAATCCCAAGCAAAAAAGAGAAAAAAGAGAAAAAGAAAAGGGAGAGCGAAAAGAGCGAGCCATGGAATACTTATCCCGTACCTCCCAAAGTGCAACATTTATCCAAGTAAACGAAGGAAAAAAATTGAGTCAACCAATCCAAATCATGCCACAAAAACTACATAAAATTCTACGATGTCTATCCTTTCCAATCCTTATGTTCTTAGACGCCTTCGCTCTGGGGCCCCTGTTCAGCTCATTTAACCCATCCATGTTCTCATTGCCATAACCCAAGAAACCATTAACCCGACTCTTGTTCTTGAACTTGTTATCAACTGCAAACCACGTACGGCCATTGACACGTGCGTCATACCCATTATTTCCAAAGCCCAAACCTGTTCTTACACCACCATTAGCATAATGACCATATAACTTGTGTGGATACATCCTGTTGATATACCCTTGAGCCGTCCCCAAGCTACTCATTGGCCTTGGTTGATGTAAACTCGTAGCACTAGCACGAGGCTGCAAATTGTGAGTCCTTGCAGATGTAATCCTCATGCTTGACTAATACCTATACAAATTATCGTATCTCATTCGACCCGTCTTTCAAGCCGTCTTGAGTCACGAATTAAAAAAAAACAAATGAAAAGTACGTTCTACGCTTAACGTAAAAAAAATTAAAAAAATAATAAAAAAAAAAAAACTTTGCAAAGACCACAAAAAAAGAAAAGAAGCATTTAAAAAGGGAAAAGAAGCATTTAGCGCACAAAAAAGATTCGCAAATATTTGGCACGAAACGAAAAGGAGCAGCGCAAACAGGCAGCCCAGAACACGCTTTCAACGCCCAGACCTGGGCGCCGAAAATAATAGCGCCCAGCCCTGGGCGCCGTTCTTGCTTTTCAACTCCCAATTCCTAAAAGTGTTCGTATATTTTCCTATATACATGCGGAAGAATAACGAACACTTGGGGGGTAGAAGATCATACAAAATACGCAAAATACGCGCGCTTCAAAATTTTCGTACACTTATTTCACCCTATTTCCAAACATTACGGCTCCACTCGAACGTACTTGTTTAAAATTGGCATTCTAAGAAACCATTTTCTGACTAAGAACTACGTAAGACCTGATTCCAAATTAAATCTATTTAAGGCGGATACGTAGGCAATCCATGATTCGGTCCAACCAATTTGCAAAAATATTAAATCCTATAGAATAACAAGAATAAAAAATAAAGTCCCTTATTGAAATTTAATTACTTGCAATCCAAGTCGAAAGAAAAATTTAAGTCAAAGGAAGAATCCAAGTCATCAAGATGCCAAAATGAGCACACATCGAAAAATAATAAGGGCACGTACCCTTGCCAGAAGGAGCACTCACACTCCTAGGCACTTAGCCAAGACTCAAAAGACCGCTTTGCGTCAATTGAATGGGTGCTAGCGCAAGCGTCCATGACCTCTAAAGTACTCTACTTGACCCTCCCTAAAGAGAACTAACTCACTTAAAGACCTTCTTTCACCACTAGACACAGTCACAAACGCCAACAAGTAGTAAAGGCAGTAAGCTTGCAATAAAGAGAATTGTTCTACGGCGTCGCCCCATCGTTTCTTCGAACTCAGGGCACCCGTTCATGGTAATTCAAATGTTTGCGAATCCCCTTTGAAAAAAAAACAGACATTGTCAATAGGACTTGGCACTTAACCAAGGCTCACTCTACTCAGACATATGACACGGGCATCTAAAATCGAAATCTAAAAGCATCATTAATGAGAAGACATAATAGCAACTGGGGGCTAAAAAATTGAAATGAAAGAGCTAGGGAAAGAACTAAGTATACCTTGACCTTTTGTGCAGACATACACCAAGTAAATCTAAGTCAATTTGAAAACGGTTTATATTCCCGCAATTCTGGAAAAGATGGCCCTAAAAACCCAAAGCATGTGCCACACGGGCACAAGTAATATCTTGACGCCTGCACCCTGGCTTCCAGCAAATCCTTAGACAGCATTCCAAAAATCGTAACAGTATTTTGATTCACTCATGTAATCCTGTACGAACCCTTCTATAAGTCAACTTACTTAGGACACCTCGGATTGTACACAGTAGGACTCGGATTTCAAATAATTTTCAAAGACTTCTTCGAACATAATAAAGTGTCGTTGGTTTAAGCTAAGTATGCATTTATCTCGATGTTGCAAGTGAGTCAAAAGGATTTCTAAATATGATTATGGGTAAAGAAAGGCACCTAGCTTTTGGTCGAGGCACACTTCAACATGTGACTACCTTGACCATGGCAATGTCGCACAATACGACATCTACAAGAGAAGTAGCAAATCACTACTCGAACGTACCTCGCACTAAACGAGTCTGGTTGAAACTATTCATGATCCATGTCACCATGAATGCATAAAAACGTATGCCAAGCATTATAGCACCAAGCCAATCCCGTAGCTATAATTGGGGGCTTGAGAAAAACACTGAATGACGAATCCTATATTACTAGTCAATTGGGTGTAAACTCACAGGAAATCCAAATACACTTGATTTGACAAAAAGAAACGTCACGCCCACGAGGGACGAGGTCACGCATTAGCCTCGTGCTTTTTCGACCCCCTCACACGGTACGATGCAACGAGCAAGAGCCATGGCACACGAGCACAAGGCAGCACGCTTCCCTATGTCGAGTGCTGTGCGCATATGGGCGAGTGGGCAAGGGCGAAGGGCCAAGGCGCAAGCCATCGGGCAGACGCGTATGGGCAGCAAGCGTGCTGCGCCACAAAGCGCGCTGCCACGCCCAGCAAGCAAGCAGACGCGAGGCAAGCAGGCGCGACAAGCGAGCGGGCGCGCACAGCGTGGCCTGCAGTGCTGCGTTGCGTGTGGCCTGCTTGCGTGTTGCTATACGAACAGTCGAGGGGCGCTAAGCCTCGTGCACTCGATGGGGCTTGGGCGCAAGCCCAAGTGCCTCGTCGTGTTACGATTGAGTCGTTCTTAAATTTAATATTGAATTTTCAGTTCGGAAACGTTTTAATTAATTTTAAAATTAATAATTTAAATTATTTTCTCGGGTTTTAATTTTGAATATTATTATTATTATAAATTCTATTTATACTAATTATTTTACTAAAATTAAACCTTGAATTAATTTAAATTCATTTAATTCAACTGAAAATAAATTAAATAAAATGGATTCAATTATAAATTTATATGAGCTTTAAATTTTATTAAATTTGTATGTTTCCAGTTAGACTAGAAATACATTTTTATGTTTAAAATTAGTAAAGCATATGAATTTATTGGTTTAAGTGGGAGCAATTTTAGTCATAAACTCTTGATTAGGTCTACAAATCCTTTAAGGTTAAACAACTTGATTAGAATTAATAAGGACTGAATAATTGGTAGATTATTGGTGCCCTTGATTAATTGCTGCAAATATTTATGTGATGCATAACGTGTTTTACTAACCAGCTATGTGGGCCATTCATGATAATGAATGGGTGAATGGTATATATTGTATATGTACTGTTTTGCAGGTTATGAAGTGACTAGTATGGCCCAAATAGGATAGAAAATATGGTGTGCGTACCATTAATTTGAATGTAATTGGTCTAAAGTACCAAATTTGTTTTTCAATTCAAATATGGTATGCGTACCATCAAATAGTTGTAATTAGTTTAATTATAGCTTATCCTATTTGAAGAAAATGGCGCCTCCCACGGATATTTTCAAGACGGACTTTGAAGTTGAAGCTTCAAGATGAAGTCGGGCCATACTAGATCACATTTATCTTATGCATGCTTTAAGTTATTTATTGCTTTTAAATATGTCTTAAATATGCATGAGATCGAAGCTTGATTATGTTGCATGATTAAGGATTTTAGTTCACTTAAAATCTAACCAACATAGTAAGAGCCTTAAGTTCCAAACTTAAAAATTGAGTTAAAAGGTGCCATGCCAAAATAACACTTATTCAATGGTGCCATGCCAAAATAACACTTATTCATGCTAAATACATAATGTGCTTAATTCTTCAATGGTTTTTAGGATCTTGGAATCATTTTATTCACACCTGTCGGAACACATAACTTGAATCACTAGTGGAAAAAGGGTTATTTGCATCGCACTTTTAAGCATATTTGCGTCGCACATCGTGCGTGGCAAGAGCTCTCGACGCAAATAGTCATTTGCGTCGCACATTTGTGCGACGCAAATGACCCTTATTTGCGTCGCACAATTAGCAAATGTGCGTGGCAAATAACTTTTCAGGCACCATGTTGAAAAGTCATTTGCCACGCACATTAGCTAAATGTGCGACGCAAATAAGAGTCATTTGCGTCGCACATTTAGCTAATGTGCGTGGCAAATGACTTTTCAGGCACCATGTTGAAAAGTCATTTGCCACGCACATTAGCTAAATGTGCGACGCAAATGACTTTTAGGCGCCAAAAAAAAAAGTCATTTGCCACGCACATTAGCTTAATGTGCGACGCAAATGAAAATTTTAGCGCCAAAAAATTAAGTCATTTGCCTCGCACATTGAGCTAACGTGCGTTGCAAATGACTTATTTTTTAAAAAAAATAATTCGTTTTTTAATATTTTAGTTGGAAATTCCGACATGATCGTCTTTGAAATTAGACGCTTCATTCCCAATACCGGGAATACATTTATAAATAATACCTGTCACAAAAGTTTACAACGTAATTAACGTTCCCAATAAAAGGCAATTAAATTCGTCATAGATCGATCAACCAACATGTTACAACAAACATAAAATTATTACAACAAAGGTACGTAGCTAGCTAGAGATCAAGTTCATATTACAAATTAAGCTAAAAATTCGACATTGTTCATGAAGTAATCTGCCAAAAAATCTTTCACCTCATTAATCTCCTCCGGTGAATAAGGCAATGTTCTTGAAAAATCCTAAAAAAGTATAAATAATTCAATTTATCAACGATTGGTCAATATAATAGTTTTGTGTACTTCAATTTATTATATAAAGTACGTAGTTTATGAGAACATATCTTAGTAAGATCTTGACTATTACCATGATTCATTATTATGTCGTACATAAAACGCATGACGTAGTAGCCACAATCTAGTGATCCCGGTTGTTGAGCACACTAAATGCATTAAAATAAATAACACAACTAAAATTTCTATCACATTGTATGTTATAATTTTGAAAAACTTGCTTCTTAGGTAAATAATAAACTAATTATACCTGTGCTGGAATCCATGTTAATTTAGTTCCCTTAGATTGTCCACCTAGTCTCTTGTAACTCCGAAAAGCACTACACATTCGATAAAATATGCAATTATATATACTTTGTTTACACATGTAAATGCAAAGAATATTTTACATGTAAGTGCAATTATATACTTTGTTTACACATGTAAATGCAATTATATACGTAGTAGCCACATTTAAGGCTAATTGAGTCGTTCTAGGTCATTTTTAGGCAAAAATGATGTTTTCGAACCCAACTTTGAACTAAAGAACCTAAAGAATGTTTTTAAACTTATTACACGTCTCATATGCATAGTTATAACTTTCTAAGGCTCTTTACAATCTATTATTTCACATTTAAGGCTAATTGGGTCGTTCTAGGTCATTTTTAAAAATGATGTTTTCGAACCCAATTTTGAACCAAAGAACCTAAGGAATGTTTTCAAACTTATTACACGTCTCATATGCATAGTTATAACTTTCTAAGGCTCTTTACAATCTATTATTTCACATTTAAGGCTAATTGGGTCGTTCTAGGTCATTTTTAGGCAAAAATGATGTTTTCGAACCCAACTTTGAACTAAAGAACCTAAGGAATGTTTTCAAACTTATTCTACGTTTAATATGCTTATTTACAACTTTCTAAGGCTCTTTACAATCTATTATTTCACATTTAAGGCTAATTGGGTCGTTCTAGGTCATTTTTAGGCAAAAATGATGTTTTCGAACCCAACTTTGAACCAAAGAACCTAAGGAATGTTTTCAAACTTATTCTACGTTTAATATGATTATTTACAACTTTCTAAGGCTCTTTACAATCTATTTTTTAAGGCTAATTGAGTCGTTCTAGGTCATTTTTAGGCAAAAATGAAGTTTTCGAACCCAACTTTGAACCAAAGAACCTAAGGAATGTTTTCAAACTTATTCTACGTTTAATATGCTTATTTACAACTTTCTAAGGCTCTTTACAATCTATTATTTCACATTTAAGGCTAATCGAGTCGTTCTAGGTTCGTTGGACAATACTAGCTTCAGGTTTGGCCGGATTCATCACTCTATCTTTCAAAGTACCCATTTCCCGTTCAAAGGGATACATGTACCTCATACAAACTGGCCCACAAAGCTTAATTTCACGAACAAGATGAATAATCAAATGAGGCATCATGTCAAAGAATGATGGCGGAAAATACTTTTCAAACCGACACATGGTCTCAAGTACATAGGCCTGCAAATCATCCAGTATTGTTGGATTGATCACCTTGCTACAAATTGTGTTGAAAAAGAAACACAATCTTGTAATGGTATACCTCACTTGTGGCGGCAATATCCCTCGAATTGCAACCGGCAGCAATTGTTGCATCAACACGTGACAATCATGAGATTTCATTCCAACTAATTTCAAGTCAGACATGGACACAAGTCTACGAAAATTTGAAGAGTAACCGGCAGGGACCTTTAAGCCATGCAAAGACTCACAAAAGCTAACTTTCTCCTTTTTAGACAAGGTGAAACAAGCTGGGGGAAGGTACCAGCGTTTTCCCCTTTCTTGAGGTGCCAACTCGGAGCGACCCATAGCAGCCATATCTTGTCTAACTTTAGGCCCATCCTTCGTTTTCCCTTGCATATTCAACAATGTCCCAACAATGGCATCACAAACATTTTTCTCAATATGCATTACATCCAAACAATGCCTAACTTCCAAATCTCTCCAATATGGGAGATCCCAAAAGATAGACCTCTTCTTGTAACCACCACTTGGCTGACCTTTATAAGGCTTACCAAACTCTGTCTCAATGTCTTTAACCCGTTCATAAACCTCACACACACATAAGGGGGCAGGAGCTTCTCTCATCTCCAATTCTCCATTAAAAGCTTCCTTCTCTTTTCGAAATGGGTGATCTTCAGGAAGATACATCCGGTAATCCATGTACACATCTTTCCCACAAAATTTTAGGCGCCTCGAGACCAAATCATCATGACAAACTGGACATTCCTTCTTTCCCTTTACAGAATACCCTGACAAATTTCCATAAGCCGGGAAATCATTTATCGTACAAAAAATCATGGCACGTAAAGTGAAATTGGTTTTGGTGTATGCATCAAACATCAACACCCCTTCATCCCACAACAATTTCAAATCTTCAATGAGTGGCTCTAGATACACATCTAAGTCATTTCCGGGTTGTTTAGGCCCAGAGATTAAGAGCGACAACATGATGTATCTACGCTTCATGCATAATCAAGGAGGCAAATTGTATATGGTGAGAAGAACCGGCCAAGTGCTATATTGGGTACTAAGTGTCCCAAATGGGTTCATTCCATCTGTGCAAAGACCAAGCCTGAGATTCCGAACTTCTTCCCTAAAGACCTTGTACTTTCGATCAATGTTCCTCCATTGTGGAGAATCAGCAGGATGCCTCATTAACCCATCTTTCTTCCTCCCTTCGGCATGCCACCTCAAGAGTTTTGCAGTTTTCTCTTCTGAGAAAAGGCGCTTAAATCTTGGTATAATTGGAAGATACCAAAGCACCTTAGCCGGAGAAGGTTTCTTCTTAGTTGATGTTGCATCATTCTCCACGATCTTGTAACGGGACAATCCGCATCTTGGACACTCATGCAGATTTGCATACTGCTTTCGATACAACACGCAATCATTTGGACACGCGTGTATCTTCTCATAATCCATACCCAAAGGACACATAAGCTTCTGGGCCTCATAGTTAGACCTTGGAAGTTTGTTTCCTTCAGGAAGATTACCAGACGTGGCCTCCAAAAATTGTGAAAAACTCTTGTTGGTCCAACCGTTTTCCACCTTTAAGTTGAAATATTCGATGACGGCACCAAGTACAGTTTGTGTAGAACCAGGATATAACGGTGTTGCGGAAGCTTTGATTATACTATCATATATATGGGGACGCTCAACGAAATGATGGTCTTCCACATCATGCATCATATCATCTATCCTATCTTTCTCCTCTTCTTCCTCACTTTCAACACCAATATCATCCTCAATTTCATTATCATCACCATTATCACAATGATTATGCTGACTCGAGCTCGGCATACTAGAACTTGCCCCATAATCTATGCTCTCACCATGCCATGTCCACGTCGTGTAGTTACCCTTAAAACCGCGACGAACTATGTGATCAACAATATCATCAATATCCCGATACCCCGCCCCTTGAATTATTGCAATCACAACAAGGACACAGAATTAAACTTGATTCATGTTCTGATTGATGTTTCAAGGCAACCTTAATGAACTCTTGAATCCCTTGTAAGAACCTTGTAGAAAATCGTTTACTACCATACATCCAACTCTGATCCATTTTCAACCACTTAAGATAAAACAATATGACCAAATTTTGTCAAAGGTTAGAATATAAACTAGGCTATTCATATCATTATAAATCCAAAATTTTGTAGCAAACCCAAAACATGATTTCATATATCACCTAAATTCATTTCATAGCCTAAATTCATTTCATAACCTACACAAACCATCTCATAAAACTACACAAACCCAAAACTTCATTTCATAACTTTTAATTCAACAAAACCTTAATGTAATAAACAACTAAAATTCAACAAAACCTAAATACTAAAATGTACCCAATTAAAATATAATTCAACTAAAATTCAACAAAACCTATAACTAAAATTCATCAAAACCTAAATCCTAAAATGTACCCAATTAAAATTCAACAAATAATATCAACCATTAAAATTCAATTATAATGCATAATTAAAATTCAATTATAATGTCCACAATTAAAATTCAATTATAATGTCCACAATTAAAATTAAAATGCACAATTAAAATTCAATAAATATCAAAATTAAAATCCAATACCTAAGAGAGGAGAGATGACAATGAACAAGGGCGGTTGAGTGGGTGGCGGCGTGGGCGGCTGCCGTGCCGTGGACGAATTCCTTGGCCGTGGGCGGCGGCTCTAAAAAGGGAGCAAGAAGTACGTGAAGCGCGCAGTGAGGCGAAGTAGTGAATTAAGTAGCGAAGGAACGACCGTCGCGAAGGAACGGCCGGCGCGACGGAAGGCGGCGAAGCAACGACGACAGTGCCGCCGGTGAGAACGAAGCAGCTAGTGTTGGTGTTGGTGGTGGTTTCGTTTGGGAGGGCGCAGTGTTTGTCGAGCAGTAACCTAAGTCAGAATGAATTCCTAAGCAATTAAGGTAGAGCGCGAATTCGAAAAAAAAAATTTAAAAACCCAGTGCGTCGCATATTTACAAATATGCGTGGCAAATGACTCTAGGAGCATCCTAGAGTCATTTGCGTCGCAGATTAGTAAATCTGCGACGCACTGGATTGAGTAAATTGCGTCGCAGGTTTACTAATCTGCGACGCAAATGACTCTGGGGGGCATCCTAGAGTCATTTGCCTCGCAGTTTAACAAAGCTGCGACGCAAATGACTAAATTTTATGCTAAAATATGTCATTTGCGTCACATGTTCAGAATGGCGTGGCAAATGCGGGGATGCAAATAAGCCTTTTTCCACTAGTGAATAAAATGCTTAATGAACATTGAATTATGCATGTATGCTAGAATTTAAAGTTATTAAGAGAAACTGTGAATGATTATTTATTTGTTTATTCTTTTTCAATTTTAGTTTTAATTATGGCAAACAACAATTCATTCAACATTCGATCAATTCTCGAAAAGGAGAAGTTGAGCGGGAAAAACTTCCTTGACTGGCAAAGGAACTTGCAAATAGTTCTTATGCAGGAAGAAAAGGAGTATGTCCTGGAAGAGGCGATGCCCGAAGCCGCAGGCGAAGGGGTCACTCAGGCAGCCCTCAATCGTTAGATTGATGCCAACCAGGATGTGAAATGTCTAATGCTTGCAACCATGAGTGCAGATTTACACAAAACGTTCATCAACTCAGATGCTTTCACAATCATCAGTGAGTTAAAGAACATGTTCCAAGATCTGGCTCGAGTCGAAAGATTCGAGACTCATAGGCAAATTCTTAAGACCAAGCTTAAGAAAGGCGAGCCTGTAAGTCCACATGTTCTCAAGATGATTGGACTCATTGAGAATATGAGTCGTCTGTATCAACAATTCTCTCAGGAAATGGCTGTAGACACCATCCTCCATTCTCTTCATAACGGGTATGATCAGTTCAAACTGAACTACAGTATGAATAGTCTGGACAAAACGCTCACTGAGCTTCACGGTATGCTGAAGACCGCTGAAAAGACGCTCAAAAGTGATAAGCAAGATGTGCTTATGGTGCGTGGGGGCAAGTTCAAGAAATCTGGAAAGAAGAGGAATGCTAAGAAAGGTGGCAACAAGGCCAGCCCAACTAAGCAAACTGGCGCCAAGTCTGAAAAGAGGAAGGTCAGTCAACCCACTTCTGAATCCGAATGCTTCTATTGCAAGAAGAAGGGGCATTGGAAGAGAGATTGCTTGAAGCTAAAGGAAGATCAGAAGAACGGAACAGTCGTTCCATCTTCAGGTATTTTCGTTATAGACTGTACACTTGTTAATTCAACTTCTTGGGTATTAGATACAGGTTGTGGCTCACACTTATGTTCCAATTCACAGGGACTAAGAAGAAGTAGAAAGTTAAGCAAGGGTGAAGTCGACCTACGAGTGGGAAATGGAGCACGGATTGATGCATTAGCTGTAGGAACTTATTATTTTTCGTTGCCCTCTGGGCTAGTTTTGGAACTGGAAGAATGTTTCCATGTTCCAAGTCTTACTATAAACATCATTTCTGTTTCTTGCTTAGATGCTAAGGGATTTTCCTTTTTAATAAAAGACAATAGTTGTACGTTTTATTTTAAAGAGATGTTTTATGGATCTGCTAGATTAGTCAATGGACTTTATTTATTAGATCACGACAAACAAGTTTATAACTTAAATACCAAAAAGGCCAAAAAGGATGATTCAGATCTCACCTATCTGTGACATTGTCGATTAGGCCATATTAACTTGAAACGCATGGAAAGACTTCAAAAGGAAGGAATTCTGGAACCATTTAACTTAGAGGATTATGGTAAGTGCGAATCATGTTTAATTGGCAAAATGACAAAGCAACCTTTCTCTAAAGTTGGAGAAAGAGCAACTGAACTATTGGGTTTAATCCATACAGATGTATGTGGACCAATGAGTACAAATGCTAGGGGTGCTTTCAGGTACTTTATCACTTTCACTGATGACTTCAGTAGATATGGTTATGTCTACCTAATGAAGCATAAGTCTGAATCCTTTGAAAAATTCAAGGAATTTCAGAGTGAAGTAGAGAATCAATTAGGCAAGAAGATTAAGACACTGCGGTCTGATAGAGGCGGTGAATATCTGAGCTATGAATTTGATGACCTTCTGAAAGAATGTGGAATTCTATCAGAATTGACTCCTTCTGGAACACCACAATGGAACGGTGTGTCGGAACGGAGGAACAGAACCTTGCTAGACATGGTTAGATCAATGATGGGTCAGGCCGAACTTCCAATAGAATTTTGGGGACATGCACTAAATACAGCCGCACTCACTATAAATAGAGCTCCGTCTAAAGCTGTTGAAAAGACTCCATATGAGTTATGGTTTGGAAAGCGTCCAAAAGTGTCTTTTCTTAAGATTTGGGGATGTAAAGTATATGTCAAACGATTAATTTCAGACAAACTTCATCTAAAATCTGACAAATGTATCCTTGTGGGCTATCCAAAGGAAACAAAGGGGTATTACTTCTACAATACATCTGAGAACAAGGTGTTTGTTGCTCGAGATGGTATCTTTTTGGAAAAGGATCACATTTCCAAAATGACAAGTGGGAGAAAAGTAGACCTCGAAGAAATTCGAGTCGAACAACAAACTCTAGAGAATGCTCAAGATGACATTCAGGATGTAACTCAGAGATCTTTAGAAGTTTCTGGTGAGAATCATGGACAATCTAGAGATGTAACCCCGCGTAGATCGCAGAGATATAGATCTCAACCGGAAAGGTACTTAGGTATTTTGACGAATAAGAGCTATGATGTTCTATTACTTGAAAGTGATGAACCTGCGACTTACAAACAAGCTATGACGAGCCCTAGCTCCAAGCAATGGCATGAAGCCATGCAATCTGAATTAGACTCCATGTCTGAAAACCAAGTATGGGATTTGGTCGATTTGCCAGATGGCTACCAAGCCATTTGAAGCAAATGGGTTTTCAAACTGAAAAAGGTCAAGGATGGGAAACTAGAAGTTTTCAAAGCTAGATTGGTTGCAAAGGTTACAGGCAAGTCCACGGTGTGGATTACGATGAAACCTTTTCACCAGTTGCAATGCTAAAGTCTATTCGGATAATGTTAGCAATCGCTGCATATTACGATTACGAAATATGGCAGATGGATGTCAAAACCGCTTTCTTAAACGGCGTTTTAACAGAAACTGTGTTTATGACACAGCCTGAGGGTTTTGAGGATCCAAAGAATGCTAAAAAGGTATGCAAGTTAAAGAAATCAATCTACGGATTGAAGCAAGCATCCAGGAGCTGGAATATACGTTTTGATGAAGCAGTCAGTGACTTTGGTTTCATCAAGAACGCAGCCGAATCTTGTGTATACAAGAAGGTCAGTGGGAGAAAAATTGCTTTTCTAGTATTATATGTCGACGACATATTACTTATCGGAAATGAAATTCCTGTAGGGGAATACAGTTAAACATAATAACATGTGCGGAACAATGTCCAAAGCAAGGAAATATGTATAAAGCACAGATTAAGCAAACTTACATTCGAAGCGTGTTTTCCACGTTAATCCGTCAACGAACACGAACAAAGAACTCCACTTGTCGTTCCTCTACTTGGTTCACCGACACGTCAGATCCGTCTTGATATCGTAGCTTAGACAATTGATCAAGATACTTTTCTTTTGGGAAGAACTCACTTTGGAGGCACAGAGAGAATTAGGGTTCTCTGTGTCTCTAGGGTTTGAGTGTATGAATTGTGTTGTATGTTGAAAACTAGGTTGTAAGGTTATATCATTAACCTTACTAACCGACCAAGCAAGAAGCAAGGCCGGCTAGCAAGCCGTGCGAGCCAAGCAACGGACACACGCCCGCGCCCAGCGACACACTACAGGCCGAAGCCCACAGCGCGCGCGCCGAGCAGCTGGGCCGTGGGCCTTGCTGGCTCGTCGCTGCTGCTGCTCTATGCGTGCTGTTGCGTGCTCGCGCCCAATGGGCTTTCCTTGCTTGCTCGCGAGCTTGCTGGCTCGTTGGGCCTTGCACGCTTACGTGCTTGGCTCGACGGGCCGACAACTTCGATGCCCTTCGTATTCGCGATTTAATATATTTCCGATATATTATTTATCGTTTCGTATACGACGAATCACCGTTGTACGATACGATTTATTCGTGTCGCCCAGCTTACGAATATTCGCGATACAATATACGATTCCGAGAAATTAGGTCGTATCGTATAATACGTTTCCAACTATTTCCCCAAAAGCTATTAAATGAATTTCCGATTCATTTAATCCGGTGATCTGTTACGTGTCATTGGTGTGACCTTGTAGGTTCAGTCAAGAGTAAGTTGTGAGTTCAATATCCATTAGAACTCACTGATCGGAAGCATTGCTCCAGCTAGCTGTTCCGATCACTTAATCTCACTGAATTAATTGTTCGCAATTAATCTGAACCTTGGTATTAGACTTAATGCACCTTGGGTGAAGGACATATTTCCTTAAATTCCTATGTTGAACTCTGTCAAGATTTGGCTTGGGAAATGTTTTTCGATGAAGGATCTAGGAGAAGCACAGTACATATTAGGCATCAAGATTTACAGAGATAGATCTAAAAAGATGATTGGACTTAGTCAAAGCACTTATATCAATAAAGTACTTGATAGGTTCAAGATGGCAGACTCCAAGCGAGGCTACCTACCCATGTCTCATGGAATGGATCTAAGCAAGACTCAGTGCCCAAAAACACTTGATGAGCGTAGACGAATGAATGTGATTCCGTATGCATCATTGATTGGTTCAATAATGTATGCTATGATATGTACACGCCCGGATGTTGCGTATGCACTCAGTGCTACGAGCAGATACCAGTCAGACCCAGGAGAGGCACATTGGACTGCTGCCAAGAATATTCTGAAGTACCTGAAAAGGCACAAAGATGACTTCCTGGTCTATGGTGGAGATGATGAATTAATTGTTAAAGGCTATACGGACGCAAGTTTCCAAACCGACAAAGATGATTTTAGATCACAGTCTGGGTTTGTCTTCTACCTCAACGAAGGAGCAGTAAGCTGGAAAAGTGCTAAGCAAAGCACCATTGCGGATTCTACAACTGAAGCGGAGTACATTGTTGCACATGAAGTAGCAAAGGAAGCTATATGGCTAAAGAAGTTCATAGGTGAACTTGGTGTACTCCCCTCCATTAAAGGACCAATAGTCCTGTATTGTGATAATAACGGAGCTATTGCACAGGCAAAGGAGCCTAGACACCACCAAAGAGTCAAGCATGTACTTCGTAGATTTCACCTTCTACGAGAGTTCGTTGAAAGAAAAGAAGTCGAGATAAGCATGATTGGAACTGATTACAACATATCAGATCCATTGACTAAACCTCTGCCGCAGGCGAAGCACAACTCGCACACTGCAGCTATGGGAATCAAGCATATTGGAGAATGGCTTTGATGTCCTTGTTTGATGTTTTAAAGTTTTAGAGTTTAATACTTTGTAAAACATTATTGGTTAATCATTCACAATAAATGAATAGAATTCATTTTTCCATTTAATTTGTGGTTTATTAAATGATGAGTCCCTTCAATTTGACGAAATATTCAAGATAGACTGTCAGGACCAGTCCTGTGACTAAGAAATGTCTATCAAGTGAACTTGAATGTCAAAAGTTGAAAATGGTCCCTGGTCGGAGTTTTCTATAAAATTGGACGCATAGAAAACGTTAGACGACTAGAATGCAAGATGACTAGTAGTTCTGTTTCTTGAACTATGTGGACATGGCAATGTCATAATCATTTGCATAGATACTTACTTTGGGAAGACTAGTATCGGATAGACCTATGAAACTTTACTGTAAGAGATGAAAATCTGTCATAAGTAAATTTCATTAAAGTTATTAGACACTAAATCCTCAATACCTGAGTGATTTGAGATTACTTGTTTGAGAACTGGTTACTTTGGCGTTGACCAACCGTCGCACCGTAAAAGGAGGCTATAAAGGCAACTCTCAGGTAATCACCTATCAAACAAAGTCTAATCTCAAGATCGCAAGATTGGGATTGTCCTCCTATAAATCGGGATAAGATGCTTAAAAGTTGCACAAGGCCATTTGGAGAGCTAGAAACTGTAAAATGCATGGCCGTGCTCGGATGAATCATAGGGTATGATTATCTGTTTATTTGATCAGTTGAACTCTGAAACCGAGAAACACCTCTGGACATAATAAGGATGACAACTCTTACCTTATGTTCAAGAGCAAGCATCGAGCGACAAAGGAATTAGGAAATGCACACTTGTCCCTAAGGACAAGTGGGAGACTGAAGGAAATAGTGCCCTTGGTCCAAGTATGCATATAATATTAAGTCTAATAAATGCGGTTCAGTATTAATTAACAAGTTAATAATTCAGTGAGATCAAGTGAGCTGAATGCCTAGCTAGAGGCCGCTTCAGTTCAAGTGGAATTAATTATATTAATCCACAGCTTACTCTTGACTGAACTCGTAGGGTCACACAAATAGTACGTAAACGGATCAAGTATTTAATGGCATTAAATACTCCATCTATGGATATTCGGAATCGACGGATCTTGGTTCCAGTGGGAGTTGAGATCGTCAAAGGCAAGCAAATGAATACTCCGGAAACGATGATATTGCCGGAAACAGAAATATGGATCGTATCGGAAATATAAATATTATCCAAGTCGTAGATGTTGCCGGAAACGGAAACATGGTACGTATCGGAAAATATTAATGGAAATGGAAATATTGCCGGAATCGGAAATATTGCCGGAAACGGAAATATTATCTGCATCGGAAATATTATCGGAATCAGAAAATAATTCCGGAAACGAGAATATTTAATATTTGTTTGAAACGGAAATTAATTCCGGAATCGAAAATATTAAATATTGTTCGTATCGAAAGAAATTCCGGAATCGGGAATTTAATCGGAAGCGTATCGTACGAATTAGCATCGGACGAGGCCTGCCAGACGAAAGCCCAGAACGAAACCGGGCCATCGCCCAGCAAGCCAGCGCGCCACACGAACAGCCAAGGCAGCGCCAGGCCCACCGCAAGGCAGGCCCAGCGCGCGCCCAAGGCTGCGGCAATCGTGGGCTCCGTGGCAATTGGGCTGCGTTGCTCGGGCTGTGCGCGCGCGCATGGCGCCCCTCGTGGGCTGTTGTGCGTGCGTGTGTGTTTTTGTTCACATACGAAACCTAAAGCGTATAGGATTCGTTTAATGATTAAATTCCTAATCCTAAAAGATAAATTAATTAAATAAGAGTTCTACTAGGATTCTAATTTAATTAATTCGTATCCTAGTAGGATTCCAATTCTCTTTCCATACCCCTATAAATATGTGGCCAAGGTTCACAATTTATAACGAGTTTTTCAAGTATTCAAAGTGACATTTTTGAGAGCAAAATTCAGTCATATTATTGCCCTATAATACCCGAAAATTATAGTACCTTAAGGGCGATTCTAGTTGGTCAACCATAAGGCGGATCCGGACGTGCTGTGGACTATCTACGGAGGGACGACACTTGGAGTCCTAAAGACTTGTTCTTGTTCGGTTCGGGCGCAGCTAGGGAGGGCACGCTACAAAGTGTATGCATCTAAATTATGCTATATGATTATGTGTAAATAATATGTTTCCTGGCATTATGGTTTTTCCGCATGATTTATGGTTATTCATATGTATCATAACCTAACACCGAGTTCCGGGAGGGGAACGGCCTCGAGGATTGGATTGTGGCTCTTGGATTTTGGACATGCTTTTAGCAATTGAATTTCCGCACGGAGTTTCTCCAATTACCTAACTAGGATAATGGTATCGTCATCATCCCAATGGGGAGACACAAATTAGGTGTCTACACGTACCTATCAACCAAGAGTAGTTTCTAGACTAGCAAAGGCTTTGCTTACCTAAAATATTTTAGAATTGAGTCTAAATACATAATATGCTTAATTCTTCAATGATTTAAGGATCTTGGAATCATTTTATTCACACCTGCCGGAACACATAACTTGAATAAAATGCTTAGAATTTGAATTTTTTAAGAGAAACTGTGAATGGTTATTTATTTGTTTATTCTTTTTCAATTGTAGTTTTAACTATGGCTAACAACAATTCTTTCAACATCCGATCAATTCTCGAAAAAGAGAAGTTGAGCGGAAAAAACTTCCTTGACTGGAAAAGAAACTTGCAAATAGTTCTTATGCATGAAGAAAAGGAGTATGTCCTGGAAGAGGCGATGCCCGAAGCCGCTGGCGACGGGGTCACTCAGGCAGCCCTCAATCGTTGGATTGATGCCGACAAGGATGTAAAATGTCTAATGAAGGAAATAATGCCCTTGGTCCAAGTATGCATTCAATGATAAGTCTAATAAATGCGGTTCAGTATTAATTAACAAGTTAATAATTCAGTGAGATCAAGTGAGCTAAATGCCTAGCTAGAGGCCGCTTCAGTTCAAGTGGAATTAATGATATTAATCCACAGCTTACTCTTGACTGAACCCGTAGGGTCACACAAATAGTACGTAAACGGATCAAGTATTTAATGGCATTAAATACTCCATCTATGGATATTCGGAATCGACGGATCTTGGTTCCAGTGGGAGCTGAGATCGTCACAAGCAAGAAATGAATACTCCGGAAACGATGATATTGCCGGAAACGGAAATATGGATCGTGTCGGAAATATAAATATTATCCAAGTCGTAGATGTTGCCGGAAACGGAAACATGGTACGTATCGGAAAATATTATCGGAAATAGAAATATTGTCGGAATCGGAAATATTGCCGGAAACGGAAATATTGTCTGAATCGGAAATATTATCGGAATCGGAAAATAATTCCGGAAACGGAAATATTAAATATTTGTTCGAAACGGAAATTAATTCCGGAATCGGAAATGTTAAATATTGTTCGTATCGGAAATGAATTCCGGAATCGGAAAATTAATCGGAAGCGCGTCATACGAATTAGCATCGGACGAGCTTGTTAGACGAAGGCCCAGCACGAAGCCAGGCCCACGTCCAGCAAGGGAAACGCGCGCCACAACACGCCAGCCCAAGGCTGCGCCAGGCCCACCGCAAGGCAGGCCCAGCGCGCGCCCAAGGCTGCGGCAGTCGTGGGCTGCGATGCTCGGGCTGTGCGCGCGCACGCATAGCACCCCTCGTGGGCTGCTGTGTGTGCGTGGGTGTTTGTGTTCACATACGAAACCTAAAACGTACAGGATTCGTTTAATGATTAAATTCCTAATTCTATTTGATAAATTAATTAAATAAGAGTTTCATTAGGATTCTAATTTAATTAATTCGTATCCTAATTCGATTCCAATTCTCTTTCCATACCCCTATAAATATGTGGCCTGGGTTCACAATTTATAACAAGTTTTCAAGTATTCAAAGTGAGTTTTGAGAGAAAAATTCAGTCACATTCCTTGCTCAAAAGTGCCGAAATTTTTAGTACCTTAAGGGCGATTCTAGTTGGTCAATCTTAAGGCGGATCCGGACGTGCTGTGGACTATCTACGGAGGGACGACACTTGGAGTCCTAAAGACTTGTTCTTGTTCGGTTCGGGCGCAACTAGGGAAGGCACGCAACAAAGAGTATGCATCTAAAACTATGCTATATGATTATGTGTAAATAATATGTATTCCTGGCTAAATGGTTTTTCCGCATGATTTATGAATTGTCATATGTATCATAACCTAACAGTGGTATCACGAGCCTCTTATTATTTTCATAATCTAAATTGCATGAACATGGTTAAATATTACAAATTTGCAAGAATTAAAAGGGGTGATTAATTTTCGTAATTGTTAATTAATTGCAAATTGCGTTTATTTAATTATACGTACGCAGTTTTTCGGCAGTTTCTTCGTTACTCATCCAAATCGAGTGATTTTTGTGTCAATTCCGCATGTAAAAGGCATTCTAAAATTTTGACTTTTCGAAGGTTTTAGTTTTTCGAATGCAAAATTTCGTAAATTTAAGATGTTAAATTAAATATTTGCGATTCTTGTTGATAAATCTTGAATTTTTGATTGACCTACTGTATATGTTTAACAAGTTTGAATGCCTAGCCTTGTTAATTATGCAATCTAATTTGTAATTATGATTAATTTGTTGAAAATTAGAATAATTTAGAATTAATTTGATTTTCATAATTAATTATAATTTAATACCTATGATTAAAAAACACCATAAAAATTGTAAATTTATGATAAATTTTAAATTTTTATGACCTAGACTTGAATCCATGTTAATCGGAAATCAATTGAATAATAAATTTTCGATTTTTCGCCCTCAAATTATGAAATTAATATTAATTTATTAATTTGTCATTAATTTTAAATATAAATTTTTTAAATTTTATGCGATTCGTTCATATAACTTGCACGCACAAAGAAATGCACGCTACGTGTTACCCTTAAGGGGTGTTGTATAGTGCGGGCATGCGACGACGAGCAAGGGAGCTCGTCGCCCATACGGCACGAATGCAATGAGCAAGGGCATGGTGCACGAGCACAAGGCAGCAGCCCTGCCTTGTGTCGTGGGCCACGAGCAATGGACGAATGGGCATGGGCGAAGGCAAGGCACGGCAGTCGCGTGTGGGCAGCAAGCGAGCTGCGCCACAACGCGCACTGCCTCGCGCAAACACGCGCAGCCTCGCGCGCAGCGAGCGCAAGCTCGCGTGCCACGAGTGCTGCGCCCAGCGTCGATGCCTCGCGCAGCGAGCGCTGGCGAGCGCGCGCAGCGAGCACTGGCTCGCATCAAGCGAGCGCTGGCGAGCGCGCACATCGAGCGCTGGCGAGCGCGCACAGCGAGCGATGGCTCGCGTGCATCGAGCGCTGGCGCGCGCGCAGCGAGCACCAACTCACGCGATTGCTTGCGAAGGGTAGAAGCAGCAGCTATGCGACGCAGCGCATGGGCTGCGCGCACATGGCCAGCGATGGCTGTGTGCGTGTGGCCCATGGGCGTGCGATGCGTAGGGTGTTTGCGTTGCGATTAGATCGTTTTGAATGTTTAATTTGAAATTTTCAGTTTACGTAATTTTAATTAATTTTAAAATTAATAATTTAAATTATTTTCTTGGATTTTAATTTTGAATATTGTAATTATATTAAATTTTATTTATTCTAATTATTTTACTAAAATTAAAATCATGAATTAATTTAAATACGACTGAAATTAAATTAAACTTTTTGGATTCAATTATAAATTTATATGAGCTTTAAATTTTAATTAAATTTGTATGTTTCCGGTTAGACTAGAAATACATTTTTATGTTTAAAATTAGTAAAGCATATGAATTTATTGGTTTGAGTGGGAGCCCTTTTTAGTCATAAACTCTTGATTAGGTCTACAAATCCTTAAGGTTAAAACAACTTGATTAGAATTAATAAGGACTGAATAATTGGTAGATTATTGGTGCCCTTGATTAATTGCTGCAAATGTTTACGTGATGCATAATGTGTTTTACTAACCAGCTATGTGGGCCATTCATGATAATGAATGGGTGAATGGTATATATTGTATATGTACTGTTTTGCAGGTTATGAAGTGACTAGTATGGCCCAAATAGGATAGAAAATATGGTCTGCGTACCATTAATTTGAATGTAATTGGTCTAAAGTACCAAAGTCGTTTTTCAATTCAAATATGGTCTGCGTACCATCAAATAGTTGTAATTAGTTTTAACTATAGCTTATCCTATTTGAAGAAAATGGTGCCTCCCACGGAGATTTTCAAGACGGACTTTGAAGTCAAAGCTTCAAGATGAAGTCGGGCCATACTAGATCACATTTATCTTATGCATGTTTTAAGTTATTTATTGCTTTTAAATATGTCTTAAAATGCATGAGATCATAAGCTTGATTATGTTGCATGATTAAGGATTTTAGTTCACTTAAAATCTAACCAACATAGTAAGAGCCTTAAGTTCCAAACTTAAAAATTGAGTTATAAGGTGCCATGCCAAAATATACACTTGCTTGGATATCCTTTACATCAATCTAGTAATAGTTTTCGCTCAGCGAGGTGTTACTTATTGGTCCTAAAGGGGCAAGGTACACAAATAATTGTGAGTACATGTTAGTTTTGGTGAAACTCAACGATATAAGTAACGAGTCCTTTTATGTCGTGGCAAAATCGATAGGTTTACCTAATAAGTTCTTAGACGTACCTATCAACCAAGAATAGTTTCTAGACTATTAGCAAAAGGCTTTTGCTTACCTAAGATGTTTTAGGATTAAGTCGACAAACTGTGCTTAGTTCTTCAATGATTTTAGGATCTTGGAATCATTTTATTCACTCCTGCCGGAACACATAACTTGAATAAAATGCTTAATAAACATTGAATTATGCATGTATGCTAGAATTTAAGTTTATTAAGAGAAACTGTGAATGGTTATTTATTTGTTTATTCTTTTCAATTGTAGTTTTTAATATGGCAAACAACAATTCATTCAACATTCGATCAATTCTCGAAAAGGAGCAGTTGAACGGGAAAAACTTCCTTGACTGGCAAAGGAACTTGCAAATAGTTCTTATGCAGGAAGAAAAGGAGTATGTCCTAGAAGAGGCGATGCCCGAAGCCGCAGGCGACGGGGTCACTCAGGCAGCCCTCAATCATTGGATTGATGCCAACAAGGATGTGAAATGTCTAATGCTCTCCACCATGAGTGCGGATCTGCAGAAAACGTTCATCAACTCAGATGCTTTCACAATCATCAGTGAGTTGAAGAACATGTTCCAAGATCTGGCTCGAGTCGAAAGATTCGAGACTCATTGGCAAATTCTTGAGACCAAGCTTAAGAAAGGCGAGCCCGTAAGTCCACATGTTCTCAAAATGATTGGACTCATTGAGAATATGAGTCGGCTGGATCAGCAATTTTCTCAGGAAATGGCTATAGACACCATCCTCCATTCTCTTCATAGCGGGTATGATCAGTTCAAACTGAACTACAGTATGAATAGTCTGGACAAAACGCTCACTGAGCTTCACGGTATGCTGAAGACCGCTGAAAAGACGCTCAAAAGTGATAAGCAGGATGTGCTTATGGTGCGTGGGGGCAAGTTCAAAAAATCTGGAAAGAAGAGGAATGCTAAGAAAGGTGGCAACAAGGCCAGCCCAACTAAGCAAACTGGCGCCAAATCTGTAAAGAGGAAGGTAAGTCAACCCACTTCTGAATCCGAATGCTTCTACTGCAAGAAGAAGGGGCATTGGAAGAGAGATTGCTTGAAGCTAAAGGAAGATCAGAAGAACGGAACAGTCGTTCCATCTTCAGGTATTTTCGTTATAGACTGTATACTTGCTAATTCAACTTCTTGGGTATTAGATACAGGTTGTGGCTCACACTTATGTTCCAATCCACAGGGACTAAGAAGAAGTAGAAAGTTAAGCAAGGGTGAAGTCGACCTACGAGTGGGAAATGGAGCACGGATTGCTGCATTAGCTGTAGGAACTTACTATTTGTCGTTGCCCTCCGGGCTAGTTTTGGAACTGGAAGAATGTTTCCATGTTCCAAGTCTTACTAAAAACATCATTTCAGTTTCTTGCTTAGATGCTAAGGGATTTTCCTTTTCAATAAAAGACAATAGTTGTTCGTTTTATTTTAAAGAGATGTTTTATGGATCTGCTAGATTAGTCATTGGACTTTATTTATTAGATCACGACAAACAAGTATATAACATAAATACCAAAAAGGCCAAAAAGGATGATTCAGACCTCACCTATCTGTGGCATTGTCGATTAGGCCATATAAACTTGAAACGCTTAGAAAGACTTCAAAAGGAAGGAATTCTAGAACCATTTGACTTAGAGGATTATGGTAAATGCGAATCATGTTTACTTGGCAAAATGACAAAGCAACCTTTCTCTAAAGTTGGAGAAAGAGCAAATGAACTATTGGGTTTAATCCATACAGATGTATGTGGACCAATGAGTACAAATGATAGAGGTGGTTTCAGCTACTTTATCACTTTGACTGATGACTTCAGTAGGTATGGTTATGTCTACCTAATGAAGCATAAGTCTGAATCCTTTGACAAATTCAAGGAATTTCAGAGTGAAGTAGAGAATCAATTAGGCAAGAAGATTAAGGCACTGCGGTCTGATAGAGGTGTGAATATCTGAGCTATGAATTTGATGACCATCTGAAAGAATGTGGAATTCTATCAGAATTGACTCCTCCTGGAACACCACAATGGAACGGTGTGTCAGAACGGAGGAACAGAACCTTGCTAGACATGGTCAGGTCAATGATGGGTCAGGCCAAACTTCCATTAGAATTTTGGGGACATGCACTAAATACAGCTGCACTCACTATAAATAGAGCTCCGTCTAAAGCTGTCGAAAAGACTCCATACGAATTATGGTTTGGAAAGCCTCCAAATGTGTCTTTTCTTAAGATTTGGGGATGTGAAGTATACGTCAAACGATTAATTTCAGACAAACTTCATCCAAAATCTGACAAATGTATCCTTGTGGGCTATCCAAAGGAAACAAAGGGGTATTACTTCTACAATACATCTGAGAACAAGGTGTTTGTTGCTCGAGATGGTGTCTTTTTGGAGAAAGATCACATTTCCAAAATGACAAGTGGGAGAAAAGTAGACCTCGAAGAAATTCGAGTCGAACAACAAACTCTAGAGAATGCTCAAGATGACATTCAGGATGAAACTCAGAGATCTTTAGAAGAATCTGGTGAGAATCATGGTCAAACTAGAAATGTTACCCCGCGTAGATCGCAAAGATATAGATCTCAACCGGAAAGGTACTTAGGTATTTTGACGAACGAGAGCTATGACGTTCTATTACTTGAAAGTGATGAACCAGCGACTTACAAACAAGCTATGACGAGCCCTAGCTCCAAGCAATGGCAAGAAGCCATGCAATCTGAATTAGACTCCATGTCTGAAAACCAAGTATGGGATTTGGTCGATTTGCCAGATGGCTACCAAGCCATTGGAAGCAAATGGGTTTTCAAACTGAAAAAGGACAAGGATGGGAAACTTGAAGTTTTCAAAGCTAGATTGGTTGCAAAAGGTTACAGGCAAGTCCACGGTGTGGATTACGATGAAACCTTTTCACCAGTTGCAATGCTAAAGTCTATTCGGATAATGTTAGCAATCGCTGCATATTACGATTACGAAATATGGCAGATGGATGTCAAAACTGCTTTCTTAAACGGCGTTTTAACAGAAACTGTGTTTATGACACAGCCTGAAGGTTTTGAGGATCCAAAGAATGCTAAAAAGGTATGCAAGCTAAAGAAATCAATCTACGGATTGAAGCAGGCATCCAGGAGCTGGAATATACGTTTTGATGAAGCAGTCAGTGACTTTGGTTTCATCAAGAACGCAGACGAATCTTGTGTATACAAGAAGGTCAGTGGGAGCAAAATTGCTTTCCTAGTATTATATGTCGACGGCATATTACTTATCGGAAATGACATTCCTATGTTGAACTCTGTCAAGATTTGGCTTGGGAAATGTTTTTCGATGAAAGATCTAGGAGAAGCACAGTACATATTGGGCATCAAGATTTACAGAGATAGATCTAAAAGGATGATTGGACTTAGTCAAAGCACTTATATCAATAAGGTGCTTGATAGGTTCAAGATGGCGGACTCCAAGCGAGGCTACCTACCCATGTCTCATGGAATGACTCTAAGCAAGACTCAGTGCCCAAAAACACTTGATGAGCGTAGACGAATGAATGGGATTCCATATGCATCATTGATTGGTTCAATAATGTATGCTATGATATGTACACGCCCGGATGTGGCGTACGCACTCAGTGCTACGAGCAGATACCAGTCAGACCCAGGAGAGGCGCATTGGACTGCTGCCAAGAATATTCTGAAGTACCTGAAAAGGCACAAAGATGACTTCCTGGTCTATGGTGGAGATGATGAATTAATTGTTAAAGGCTATACGGACGCAAGTTTCCAAACCGACAAAGATGATTTCAGATCACATTCTGGGTTTGTCTTCTCCCTCAACGGAGGAGCAGTAAGCTGGAAAAGTGCTAAGCAAAGCACCATTGCGGATTCTACAACTGAAGCGGAGTACATTGCTGCACATGAAGCAGCAAAGGAAGCTATATGGCTAAGGAAGTTCATAGGTGAACTTGGTGTAGTCCCCTCCATTAAAGGACCAATAGCCCTGTATTGTGATAATAACGGAGCTATTGCACAGGCAAAGGAGCCTAGACACCACCAGAGAGTCAAGCATGTACTTCGTATATTTCACCTTCTACGAGAGTTCGTTGAAAGAAAAGAAGTCGAGATAAGCAAAATTGGAACTGATGACAACATATCAGATCCATTGACTAAACCTCTGCCGCAGGCGAAGCACAACTCGCACACTGCAGCTATGGGAATCAAGCATATTGGAGAATGGCTTTGATGTCTCTGTTTAATGTTTTAAAGTTTTAGAGTTTAAATCTTTGTAAAACATTATTGGTTAATCATTCACAATAAATGAAAAGAATTCATTTTTCCATTTAATTTGTGGTTTATTGAATGATGAGTCCCTTCAATTTGACGATATATTCAAGATAGACTGTCAGGACCAGTCCTGTGACTAAGAAATGTCTATCAAGTGAACTTGAATGTCAAAGGTTGAAAATGGTCCCTAGTCGGAGTTTTCTATAAAATTGGACGCATAGAAAACGTTAGACGATTAGAATGCAAGATGACTAGTAGTTTTGTTTCTTGAACTATGTGGACATGGCAATGTCATAATCATTTGCATAGATACTTACTTTGTGAAGACTAGTATCGGACAAGACCCATGAAACTTTACTGTAAGAGATGAAAATATGTCATAAGTAAATTTCATTAAAATTATTAGACACTAAATCCTCAATACCTGAGTGATTTGAGATTACTTGTTTGAGAACTGGTTGCTTTGACGTTGACCAACCGTCGCACCGTAAAAGGAGGCTATAAAGGCAACGCTCAGGTAATCACCTATCAAACGAAGTCTAATCTCAAAATCGCAAGATTGGGATTGTCCTCCCATAAATCGGGATGAGATGCTTAAAAGTTGTACAAGGCCACTCGGAGAGCTAGAAACTGTGAAATGCATGGCCGTGCTCGGATGAATCATAGGCTATGATTATCTGTTTATTTGATCAGTTGAACTCTGAAACCGAGGAACACCTCTGGACATAATAAGGATGACAACTCTTACCTTATGTTCAAGAGCAAGCATCGAGCGACAAAGGAATTAGGAAATGCACACTTGTCCCTAAGGACAAGTGGGAGACTGAAGGAAATAATGCCCTTGGTCCAAGTATGCATTCAATGATAAGTCTAATAAATGCGGTTCAGTCTTAATTAACAAGTTAATAATTCAGTGAGATCAAGTGAGCTGAATGCCTAGCTAGAGGCCGCTTCAGTTCAAGTGGAATTAATGATATTAATCCACAGCTTACTCTTGACTGAACCCGTAGGGTCACACAAATAGTACGTAAACGGATCAAGTATTTAATGGCATTAAATACTCCATCTATGGATATTCGGAATCGACGGATCTTGGTTTCAGTGGGAGCTGAGATCGTCACAAGCAAGAAATGAATACTCCGGAAACGATGATATTGCCGGAAACGGAAATATGGATCGTGTCGGAAATATAAATATTATCCAAGTCGTAGATGTTGCCGGAAACGGAAACATGGTACGTATCGGAAAATATTATCGGAAATAGAAATATTGCCGGAATCGGAAATATTGCCGGAAACGGAAATATTGTCTGAATCGGAAATATTATCGGAATCGGAAAATAATTCCCGAAACGGAAATATTAAATATTTGTTCGAAACGGAAATTAATTCCGGAATCGGAAATGTTAAATATTGTTCGTATCGGAAATGAATTCCGGAATCGGAAAATTAATCGGAAGCGTGACAGGCTAAATCGCACTCCTATCAAAGATAAACCTAACGTTCACCAACTAAAAATATAGCAAGGGAAGCAGGGATCGTATCCACAGGGAAACAATGTTCTTTCTACTATTAATCGGCAATTCTAGACTATTGGGAAACAAGAATATGGATTGATTTGTATAATATAACTAGGACGATAATAAAATAGGAAAAAATCAGATATTAAAAGGTCTAGGGCATAGGTTCACCGATGAACAACATTCCAGGATGACAACAATCGATAATAATCAATAAAACAGTTAATTAGACTAGCGTGCTCTCTCGAATCGATACTAATCATAGACTTAGAATTAACGGGCTCTCGCTACGTATTAACCCCAATTCCACCTATTGACACAAGCCTAAACATCAAATTGCATCTCTCGAATCTTAATTTGATATTGCGAAACTAATACAATCAAACCTGCGCAAATCTAATTGCAAAGTAAATAGGAGCAATCAATAGGAATTAACAGCTAAACCAACAATCAACAACAATTAATCATCCCTTCATATTCGTTCATGGATTCCCAAAACCCTAGAAAATCAACTACTCACACATATTTAAATTAAACCAAGTAAACATATTAAATAAAAGCATGATTGAAATTGAATAATAGAATCATAAATAAAGTAATACCTAAACGAAGAACGAAGAATTAGCTGAGAGATTGAAGCTTTAAATTAATAAAAGATGAGTAATTGGAAAATAAAAATTGAAGTTTTAAACTAAGGAATAATAATAATACGAAGTTCGGAGAGGAGATGCTACTAAAACACTAATTTAATATATATAGCCTTCCCCTTAAACCTACGGAGAGAAACGAACAAAGAAATACGGTTTGGGGCCGAAAACCTGGCACCCCGGTTTGTGAAAACCTGCCGGTTTTCGGTCCTTCCCAGCATAGAAAACCTACAGGTAGCGAAAACCTGGCACCCGGGTTTGTGAAAACCTGCCGGTTTCGCGCCTAAAATTAAAATCCTCCTTTTCTCAAAACCTGCCGGTTTTCAGAACCCGGCCGGTTTTCGGTGCAAAACTGCACAAAGTCTCTATCTTCAAAACGTCATAACTCCTTCGTTATTTATCGGAATTAGGCAAATGACCACTCGTTGGAAAGATCTTGAAATTTAGAATTCAACCCAATTAAAATCACTGCATTTGGAGTTGTAGAACTTGAGTTATGATCAAAAGAGTAGACGAGTGTCGGTTTTCTACTTCTTTCACTATCCGCTTTGCTCGCAAACTCTTCCAACTCAATGTGTGTGCTCTCGAAAGTACATAATATCTTGTATTGATTCAAATGAGTAGGAAATGCACAAAAATATGTTAATTCCTACAATGATGAGCCTGAAACTACAAACACACTACAAGGAGCACATTAGTACTAAAAATCGCTCCGAAGAGCTCATTTGAGATAAAAAAAGTACTAAGGGACGGGGGTAAAAACACTATAAAATTTGAACATATCAAACTCCCCCAAGCTAGATCTTTGCTTGTCTCTAAGCAAAGAAATCATCGATGAATACATAAATCAACTTCACCCCAAACACATCTTAAAACAATGGATACGATTCAAAGTAAAATTCAACAAGCATGCATCAATGCCAACCAATTAAAGCCATTCGACCACAAATCCTCCCTAACAATCGTCACGCAGAGCAAACCACAAGTGCACGATGGAATTCAAGACTAGTGCTCACACACTCTTCACTCATTTATGTGGCGGGTAAAAGATGTACCCGTTCGCTCTCCTCCCAATATGTATGTGAACAATGCCCTCCCAAACTCACAACACTCGTGTGTTTAAAAGAACATGCACTCAACCTAATAGTCGACTCGGAATATGTCATGTCATAACTTGCATTGATAAACAACTACTTTCACATTAATATGACTCTATGCACAAAGGTCGGAAGGTCTTCAAAGCTTGTAATAATAGGCTTAGGTAGGGGTGCGGTAAATTTGGGTAAAATGTGAGCTTAAAGCCTTGGCTTTGGGGAGCATGAATCCTAAATACAACCACGATCAAACAAAATAATGACCACAACTCTCCCGCTCAACACATGATGAAACAACGAACACCAACACCATACTTTCTTGCCTTTTTCACAATTAAAAAAAACAATCACTCATAAGGATACGAAATTGCAAAACTTGATTGAAACAACACTTTGAACATTTTCTGAGAGTAATAGATTTTTTCTCTTTTTTTTTTTTCAAACTCTCTCCCTTTTTTTTCTTCTTTTCTTTTAGAAACCTTCACATTTGTTTTGTTCTTTCATCTTTTTTTTATTTTCAACAACAAACACGATAAGACGAACTCCTTTTTCAACAATCACTTTGTGCTCAAAATGTAGCACACTACAACTCCCTCACCTCACTACTATTAGCTCCCCCAAGCTAGGCTTGGGAACAGTAACCAATGGGGTTTTCACAGGCTTGTAATGTGGCTAGTCACCGAATAAAAGGGCACAAGCAACAACATGGGAAGAAAAAGAGGGAACAAATGTATCTAAATTCATCTAAAGGCTACCTAAACAGAAAAATGCCTTCGTCCTTCACAATGTGCATGTATGTGAGTCATAAAACGCTACTAACAGTCGCAAATCAATACTCAAAATCAATGACACACCAGGAAGCTATCACACATCCTAACCAAATCAACTAGCCAAGCACCAAGTCCACAAATAGTTAGTCAGTGTTGACTCATGTCAAGGCATCAAAGTAATCGAATCTCAAATCATGGTTAACAAATCAACAATGCTCGTCATCAAAAACCAAGAATCAAAACAGTTTTCAATCAAGGGGCACAGGGAAGCATGGTTTTGTATTCATCGGAACGTATTTTTGTTCTTTTGTTTTTTTTTCAAAAGCGATAAACTACTCTAGAAAGCAATAACACATACCTCCCCCAAGCCAAACTTAGCAATGTCCTCAGTGCTTGAAGGAGTGGAGATCGAGGGTCGCAATCTTCATTGAACCCCTCCGGCTCCAACTCTTATGTGCCTCCCTCAAAGCGATTGATTAATAAATAACCAACCAACGAGCGCAGAAGCTTGTCATGCGCACTCGCACATCTTTCGTGCAATAAGACATGCACGATAATCAACAACAACATTTGCATAAAGTCCGAATGAGCTCTATGCCAGTAAGGAGTAGGATGCCTAAAGGAAGAAGAACAAAAAGAAAAAACAATAATAAAAGAAGAATAATAAAATGAAGGAAAAGGGAAAGTAGGCATACTCTCCTTATGGAAGTTGTTTTCGCGGACTATTGATTCTTCAACCTCAATTATCAATGAAATAGCTCTCTCTGTGTTTTGAAATTCATGGTGGACAGGCTCTTCACCATATAGAGCTCTCTGCAAAGCATCCACCTCTTCTTTGTAAGTATTGTAAGTACCTGCAAAAGATTCACAAAGAGGAACTGACTCTATTGGGTCATTGGGCTTTTGATTTTCGTGGGGAGGAGGAAGATCCTCAAGCAAAGGTTTTATGAGGAAAGAGAAGGGGAGTGAGACGGTATAAACGGGGCTAAGAATAACCCTTCTTGGACTTGGAATATGAGGGGTAGGGGTTGACACAACAACAAGGGTTTTATCAACTTCAACTTCCTCATGGACTTGCTCTATGACATATGGCTTTTCAGTTTCAACAAATCCTTCATCCATTGATCCAACAGTCAAATCATCATCCTCCCATTCATCCTCAGCCTTTGTTATAAGCTCCTCCCACTCTTGGTTGCCTATGGGTTCACTCAGTTGACCCCCATCCCCAACACAACTCGAATCATTATTTTCAATAATTTCTTGAACTTTTCTAAATCTCTCAAGAGTAGCCTTACTAGCTTTAATAATCTCATTAGTAGCCTCTTGAGATCTAGTACACTGAATCTCAATCTCAGAGTTTAATCTTCTTAATTCCTCTAAGAAGCTATCTCTGCTTTCTGATTCGGGTTGAACAGGATTGAGCAAGGGTTCACAATAATACACGGGAGAAGCAACAGTGGAATCATGAGGCAAAACATTGATATCCATGCAAGGGTTAGATAAGTCGTTAGAATATACATGATTATCATAAACATTAGAATGCACCTCATTATAACAAGCATTCAAGGGAGAGGGGGTAGAAACATGTAGATTGTGCTCATAATTTGGATTAGCACATGTAACATGAATCGCCATTTCACTCTCATACAAATCCCTTGCAAACCACATATAATAATCCCACATATCATCCAAAGACAAGGCTCGAAAATCACCATTAAATCTACTTTCTATCACATTCCTTGTATACTCATTTAAACCACCATAAGCAAAACCACAAGAATCCCAAAGATTAAAATTGTGGTAACCAATAAAATCATTTAGCCTATCGAAATACACCCAAAAAGGCTCATTTAAGAATTGAGGGAAAGAATAATAATCCATTTTTTCAGGGGAAAAAAAATTAAAAAAATTAAAAAAAAAAAATTAATAAGAAAATAAACTAAAGAAAATAAAATATATACATGGTCTCAAAGAACAGGAAGTTCTATGAGACACAAGAAAATAATCTAGATCATAAAATTAGTAGCAGAAAATTAAACCGTTTCCCCGGCAACGGCGCCAAAATTTGACAGGCTAAATCGCACTCCTATCAAAGATAAACCTAACGTTCACCAACTAAAAATATAGCAAGGGAAGCAGGGATCGTATCCACAGGGAAACAATGTTCTTTCTACTATTAATCGGCAATTCTAGACTATTGGGAAACAAGAATATGGATTGATTTGTATAATATAACTAGGACGATAATAAAATAGGAAAAAATCAGATATTAAAAGGTCTAGGGCATAGGTTCACCGATGAACAACATTCCAGGATGACAACAATCGATAATAATCAATAAAACAGTTAATTAGACTAGCGTGCTCTCTCGAATCGATACTAATCATAGACTTAGAATTAACGGGCTCTCGCTACGTATTAACCCCAATTCCACCTATTGACACAAGCCTAAACATCAAATTGCATCTCTCGAATCTTAATTTGATATTGCGAAACTAATACAATCAAACCTGCGCAAATCTAATTGCAAAGTAAATAGGAGCAATCAATAGGAATTAACAGCTAAACCAACAATCAACAACAATTAATCATCCCTTCATATTCGTTCATGGATTCCCAAAACCCTAGAAAATCAACTACTCACACATATTTAAATTAAACCAAGTAAACATATTAAATAAAAGCATGATTGAAATTGAATAATAGAATCATAAATAAAGTAATACCTAAACGAAGAACGAAGAATTAGCTGAGAGATTGAAGCTTTAAATTAATAAAAGATGAGTAATTGGAAAATAAAAATTGAAGTTTTAAACTAAGGAATAATAATAATACGAAGTTCGGAGAGGAGATGCTACTAAAACACTAATTTAATATATATAGCCTTCCCCTTAAACCTACGGAGAGAAACGAACAAAGAAATACGGTTTGGGGCCGAAAACCTGGCACCCCGGTTTGTGAAAACCTGCCGGTTTTCGGTCCTTCCCAGCATAGAAAACCTACAGGTAGCGAAAACCTGGCACCCGGGTTTGTGAAAACCTGCCGGTTTCGCGCCTAAAATTAAAATCCTCCTTTTCTCAAAACCTGCCGGTTTTCAGAACCCGGCCGGTTTTCGGTGCAAAACTGCACAAAGTCTCTATCTTCAAAACGTCATAACTCCTTCGTTATTTATCGGAATTAGGCAAATGACCACTCGTTGGAAAGATCTTGAAATTTAGAATTCAACCCAATTAAAGTCACTGCATTTGGAGTTGTAGAACTTGAGTTATGATCAAAAGAGTAGACGAGTGTCGGTTTTCTACTTCTTTCACTATCCGCTTTGCTCGCAAACTCTTCCAACTCAATGTGTGTGCTCTCGAAAGTACATAATATCTTGTATTGATTCAAATGAGTAGGAAATGCACAAAAATATGTTAATTCCTACAATGATGAGCCTGAAACTACAAACACACTACAAGGAGCACATTAGTACTAAAAATCGCTCCGAAGAGCTCATTTGAGATAAAAAAAGTACTAAGGGACGGGGGTAAAAACACTATAAAATTTGAACATATCAAAGCGCGTCGTACGAATTAGCATCGGACGAGCTTGCTAGACGAAGGCCCAGCACGAAGCCAGGCCCACGTCCAGCAAGGGAAACGCGCGCCACAACACGCCAGCCCAAGGCTGCGCCAGGCCCACCGCAAGGCAGGCCCAGCGCGCGCCCAAGGCTGCGGCAGTCGTGGGCTGCGATGCTCGGGCTGTGCGCGCGCACGCATAGCACCCCTCGTGGGCTGCTGTGTGTGCGTGGGTGTTTGTGTTCACATACGAAACCTAAAACGTACAGGATTCGTTTAATGATTAAATTCCAAATTCTATTTGATAAATTAATTAAATAAGAGTTTCATTAGGATTCTAATTTAATTAATTCGTATCCTAATTCGATTCCAATTCTCTTTCCATACCCCTATAAATATGTGGTCTGGGTTCACAATTTATAACAAGTTTTCAAGTATTCAAAGTGAGTTTTGAGAGAAAAATTCAGTCACATTCCTTGCTCAAAAGTGCCGAAATTTTTAGTACCCTAAGGGCGATTCTAGTTGGTCAATCTTAAGGCGGATCCGGACGTGCTGTGGACTATCTACGGAGGGACGACACTTGGAGTCCTAAAGACTTGTTCTTGTTCGGTTCGGGCGCAGCTAGGGAAGGCACGCAACAAAGAGTATGCATCTAAAACTATGCTATATGATTTTGTGTAAATAATATGTATTCCTGGCTAAATGGTTTTTCCGCATGATTTATGAATTGTCATATGTATCATAACCTAACATCTAATGCTTACAACCATGGGTGCAGATCTACAGAAAACGTTCATCAACTCAGATGCTTTCACGATCATCAATGAGTTAAAGAACATGTTCCAAGATCTGGCTCGAGTCGAAAGATTCGAGACTCATAGGCAAATTCTTGAGACCAAGCTTAAGAAAGGCGTGCCCGTTAGTCCACATGTTCTTAAAATGATTGGACTCATTGAGAATATGAGTCGGCTGGATTAGCAGTTCTCTCAGGAAATGGCTGTGGACACCATCCTCCATTCTCTTCATAGCGGGTATGATCAGTTCAAGCTGAACTACAGTATGAATAGTCTGGACAAAACGCTCATTGAGCTTCACGGTATGCTGAAGACCGCTGAAAAGACGCTCAAAAGTGATAAGCAATATGTGCTTATGGTGCGTGGGGGCAAGTTCAAGAAATCTGGTAAGAAGAGGAATGCTAAGAAAGGTGGCAAGAAGGCCAGCCCAACTAAGAAAGCTGGCCGCACCAAGTCTGAAAAGAAGAAGGTGAGCCAACCAACTTCTGAATTTGAATGCTTCTACCGCAAGAAGAAGGGGCATTGGAAGAGAGATTGCTTGAAGCTTAAGGAAGATCAGAAGAACGGAATGGTCGTTCCATCTTCAGGTATTTTCGTTATAGACTGTATACTTGCAAATTCAACTTCTTGGGTATTAGATACAGGTTGTGGCTCACACTTATGTTCCAATTCACAGGGACTAAGAAGAAGTAGAAGGTTAAGCAAGGGTGAAGTCGACCTACGAGTGGGAAATGGAGCACGGATTGCTGCATTAGCTGTAGGAACTTATTATTTGTCGTTGCCCTCTGGGCTAGTTTTGGAACTGGAAGAATGTTTCCATGTTCCAAGTCTTACTAAAAACATCATTTCTGTTTCTTGCTTAGATGCTAAGGGATTTTCCTTTTTAATAAAAGACAATAGTTGCTCGTTTTATTTTAAAGATATGTTTTATGGATCTGCTAGATTAGTAAATGGACTTTATTTATTAGATCACGACAAACAAGTTTATAACAGAAATACCAAAAAGGTCAAAAAGAATGATTCAGACCTCACCTATCTGTGGCCTTGTCGATTACGCCATATTAACATGAAGCGCATAGAAAGACTTCAAAAGGAAGGAATTCTAGAACCATTTGACTTAGAGGATTATGGTAAGTGCGAATCATGTTTACTTGGCAAAATGACAAAGCAACCTTTCTCTAAAGTTGGAGAAAGAGCAACTGAATTATTGGGTTTAATCCATACAGATGTATGTGGACCAATGAGTACAAATGCTAAAGGTGGTTTCAGCTACTTTATCACTTTCACTGATGACTTCAGTAGATATGGTTATGTCTACCTAATGAAGCATAAGTCTGAATCCTTTGACAAATTCAAGGAATTTCAGAGTAAAGTAGAGAATCAGTTAGGCAAGAAGATTAAGGCACTGCGGTCTGAAAGAGGCGGTGAATATCTGAGCTATGAATTTGATGACCATCTGAAAGAATGTGGAATTCTATCAGAATTGAATCCTCCCGGAACACCTCAATGGAACGGTGTGTCGGAACGGAGGAACAGAACCTTGCTAGACATGGTTAGATCAATGATGGGTCAGGCCGAACTTCCAATAGAATTTTGGGGACATGCACTAAACACAGCTGCACTCACACTAAATAGAGCTCCGTCTAAAGCTGTCAAAAAGACTCCATATGAGTAATGGTTTGGAAAGCCTCCAAATGTGTATTTTCTTAAGATTTGGGGTTGTGAAGTATACGTCAAACAATTAATTTCAGACAAACTTCAACCAAAATCTGACAAATGTATCCTTGTGGGCTATTCAAAGGAAACAAAGGGGTATTACTTCTACAATACATCTGAGAACAAGGTGTTTGTTGCTCGAGATGGTATCTTTTTGGAAAAGGATTACATTTCCAAAATGACAAGTGGGAGAAAAGTAGACCTCGAAGAAATTCGAGTCGAACAACAAACTCTAGAGAATGCTCAAGATGACATTCAGGTTGAAACTTAGAGATCTTTAGAAGAATCTGGTGAGAATCAGGAACCATCTAGAAATGTAACCCCGCGTAGATCTCAGAGATATAGGTCTCAACCGGAAAGGTACTTAGGTATTTTGACGAACGAGAGCCATGAAGTTCTATTACTTGAAAGTGATGAACCTGCGACTTACAAACAAGCTAGGACGAGCCCTAGCTCCAAGCAATGGCAAAAAGCCATGCGATCTGAATTAGACTCCATGTCTGAAAACCAAGTTTGGGATTTGGTCGATTTGCCAGATGGCTACCAAGCCATAGGAAGCAAATGACACTAGTAGAAAAATCGTCATGTGCTTCTCTTCAAGTGCGGCTCATTTCGTAAATTGGCAGCACTTGATAACACTAAAAAAAACAAAAATAATTTATTTTTACAAGTGCCGGTCATTTTAAAAAATTGGCAGCACTTGAGTTCAAGTGTGGGATTTAAACTCAAGTGCTTGAGCAAATGAGCCACACAAAACAAATGCTCATTTTCTCGCGCTCTCATCTCTCTCTTCACCTCAAACAATTGTCATTCATTCTTCACCTCAAACCCTCAATCTCTTCCCTCTGCTTCTTCTCCGCCGGTAACCCGCCACCACCGTTGGTCTTGCCGACGGCACGGATGCTTCTGTCGTACTTGTTTTGTTGTCGCGCTACCCTGCTTGTTGTGCTATTATCTCTCTCGCCTGCTCCATCTTTCTATCATCACTACTCTGTATCGCCACCGCCACGGTGGCGGAGGATGGTGGCTGAGGGTTTTTCATCCTTGTTACCCTATCGATCGGTAATTTCCTATTTCCCTTCATCAATTAAGTTGAATTTGAATAAAATCAAAACTCCCAATTTACAAACCCTAACTTCCTATTTATTTTGTTTTTGGTTAATCTTTAATGTTTCTATCTTTTATTTTGTTGATCATGAGTAATTTATTTCATTATTTGATCTGCTTTGATTGAATTTTAATTTTTAAGTTAATTGGGAGTTTGTTCATTTTTGTAATATAAGATTTAATTATTAATTTCTCGGTTATATGAGCAATGAAAGAATCCTTTTCTACCTCAGCGGTACCTCCTTTAATTTAACAAGTGATTGTCGAACAACATCACCCAGTTTTGTAGCTCTTTTTCTCATCTTTTCTCCTTCCGCTGTAGCCATCAGTGTTTTGACTGCATTCTCTATAATGGAGTGGGTCCTTCACGAGTTAGAAGAAGAGGAGTGAGAGTATGCTTTTTGTTACCCCAGTGAGAAGCTTGCGTTAGCGTTTGGCTGTTGAAGACTAAAAATGAGTCTGTAATTAGAATTGTGAAGAATTTGCGAATGTGCGAGAACTGTCATTTGGCAATTAAGTTTATTTCTAGTGCTACTAATAGAGAAATATTTCTCTTGTGTTGATTATTGGTAACACAGAATAGAAAAGAGGACAATTCTATACGGGGTATACTTCGTTGGTGACTTGAATGAATTATAAGTATTTTGTGGTACTTTATGGCATTATCTATTGTAAGTACAATCAAACCAACAAATATCAGATTTAGTAGAATGATATTTAAGGGCGTGATCAATTTTGATGAAAAGTCCTGATTTACTAGAATGATATTTAAAGGAGTGATCAGTTTTGAGGTTCAATGATAGAGGTGGTGGTTGATACGAGGGAGTGATGGTTGTTGATGTAGGCCTATTTGAGTAACTTGGGTTTAATCGGGTGGGGTCTACATAAGCTGCTAGTAACACGGTCAGATGGATATGCCTAGTTTCAGTTGGTATATTTGGTTGTTTGAATCTGTCTTTTGTCTTGCAGATGGATAAAATCCCTACCACAGGAAGTGTTTCAACATCTGCTGAAGAAAAACAAATTTTAGCCAAGACTTCACTTACTTATAATTGTAAAATGTAAGTGAATGACAGTTTATTGTTTGTTTTTGTTCTCCTTTTGGCTGTTGCCTTACAATGTCTGCTGATTAGTATTGCATATAAAGCCATTCTGCCTCGTGGTTTGTTATTACACTATACGCATTAAGGCCTCATGCACACAATTGCATTTTATTTGGCATTTCTTCATACAATTTGCAAAGAGGCCTTAGGTCAAAATCTACTGTGAATTGAAACATCCAAATAAGCTTCTTTTCTTTTTTCAATCTACTGGAATTTCCATCTGCACTGCTTAGTTTGTGGCTCTTAAGTAACCGTGTTATGATTCTAATTACTATTATTAATTTGGAATTGAGCACTATAGGGGTAATGGAAATTCCATGTTCCAGTGACAAATAAATGTGATTTTATGCCTGAATGGACCTTTGCTCTTTCAATTTGATTGTTGGTGTTTGCTTTGCGATTCAGCCAGGTTGCCGATTGTCACTGATTGTCGGCTTTGGCCTTAGTTGAAGTTATATTTGAGAATGAGTCTTTGAAACATTAAACAAAGCCTAATGAACATGTAAAGGGTTTAAAATACTTATTTAAGTTCATTAGTTGAAAGTTAGAAGCGAAATAAGCCATTTTAGCCTAACGATAACGAATAAACGAGTCTTAAATGTACATAACTTGACCAAAGTAAGTGATAATGGGTCTTTCAAACATAAAAATAAGTATGTTAAGTATGTAAAGCGTTTTAAATACTTATTTAAGTTCATTAGTTTAAAGTTGAGACCAAAATAAACCATTTTAGTCAAAATGTGGCCTATAATGATCAAACAAGCCTTAAATGTATTTAATTTGACAAAAGTAGGTGATAAAGAGTATTTGAACTTAAAAATAAGTATATTTGACATATAAAAGGTTTAAAATACTTATTTAAGTTCATTAGTGGAAAGTTAGGACCGAAATAAACCATTTTAGTCAAAATGTGACCTATAATGATCAAACGAGCCTTAAATGTGTATAACTTGACCCAAGTAGGTGAGAATGATCTTAGAAACAATAAAATAAATATAATAAACATGTATAGGATTTAAAATGATTATTTAGATTCATTAGTTTAAAATTGGGAGCGAAAAAGGCATTTTAGTCAAATACGACCTATAATAAACAAACTAGCCTTAAATGTGCATAACTTGTCCAAAGTAGGTGAGAATGAGGCTTAGAAACATTAAAATAAGTCTAGTAAAAATGTAAAGGGTTTTTAATACTTATTTAGGTTCATTAGTTCAAAGTTGGGACTAAAATAAGCCATTAGTTAAAATATGGCCTATAATGATCAAATGAGCCTTAAATGTGTATAACTTGACCAAAGTAGGTGAGAATGAGTATTTGAAAGTTAAAAATAATTATATTTGACATGTAAAAGGTTTAAAATACTTATTTAAGTTCATTAGTTAAAAGTTAGGACCAAAATAAGTCCTTTTAGTTAAGATGTGACCTATAATGATCAAACGAGCCATAGATGTGTATAAATTGACGAAAGTAGGTGAGAATAAGTCTTTAAAACATTATACTAAGCATAATTAACATTTAAGTGGTTTTAAATACTTATTTAAGTCCATTAGTTGAAACTTAGGAGCGAAATAAGTCATTTTAGTCAAAATATGAACTATAATAAACAAACGAGCCTTAAATGTGCATAACAAGACCAAAGTAGGTGTGAATGAGTGTTTGAAATATAAAACTAAGTATATTAAATATCTAAAGGGTTTAAAATACTTATTTAGTTTCATTGGTTGGAAGTTGGAATCGAAATAAGCCATTTTAGTCAAAATGTGACCTACAATGATCAAACTAGCCTTAAATGTGTATAAGTTAACCAAAGTAGGCGAGAATAAGTCTTTGAAATATTAAACTAAGTCTAATGAACATGTAAATGGTTTCAAATACTTATTTAAGTTCATTAGTTGAAACCTAGGAGAGAAATAAGCCATTTTAGTCAAAATATGAGCTCTAATGTACAAATGAGCCTTAAATGTGCAAAACATGACCAAAGTAGGTGATAATGAGTGTTTGAAACATAAAACTAAGTATATTAAAAATATAAAGGGTTTAAAGTACTTTTTTAGGTTCATTGGTTGAAAGGTTGAATAGAGATAAGCCATTTTAGTCAAAACGTGAACTATAATGATCAAACCAGCCTTAAATGTGTATAAGTTGACCAAAGTAGGTGAGAATAAGTATTTGAAATATTATAACAAGTCTAATGAACATGTAAATGGTTTATAATACTTATTTAAGTTCATTAGTTGAAAGGTAGGAGCGAAACAAGCCATTTTAGTCAAAATTTAGACTATAATGAACAAATGAGCCTTAAATGTGCATAACATGACCAAAGTAGGTGAGAATGAGTGTTTTAAACATAAAACTAAGTATAATAAACATCTAAAAGGTTTTAAATACTTATTTAGGTTGATTGGTTGAAAGTTATGAGAGAAATAAGCCATTTTTTATTATTATTATTATAAGGTTCATTATTTCATTGTTGTGATCAAATTATGTCTTACATTAATGTACCATATAATATTTATAATATAACTAACATATTTTTTTTTCTCGGTGGTCAATCTTCTTTAGGTATTCAACAATCCGAGGGAGCAGCCTTTTACCATTGAGTAGATAACTGAAGTTCGAGAAAAGTTGGCAAACTTCATTACTATTTATTGTCTTTGATATTTTCTTGTAGTGAATCTTAGATTATGGATGCTAGTTTTTCATAGGATTGTAATGTAATCAATTTTTATATTTATAATTATATATTATTCAATTTAATTTATCTATATAATTGGATACTATTTTTATGTGATGTATGGAGGTTAACTAGTGGCCATGGTCTAATTGTATAATATATGCAGCAGGGATATCAGTTATATAACAAATTTCTGGATCAAGTGCGGCTCACTTATATATCAAGTGCGGCTCTTTTTTATGCTTGTGCTGCCCATTTTTATGTCAAGTGCGGGCTAATTTCCAAAATTGGCAGCACAAATTTTGTCAAGTGCGGGCTCATTTTCAAAATTGGCAGCACAAAATTTGTCAAGTGCGGGCTCATATTGCAAAATTAGCAGCACCAAATTTGTCAAGTGCGGGCTTATTTTGTAAATTGGCTGCACTTGAAGTATCAAGTGCGGGCACGCCATGTGCTGCACATGTAAAAGCCTGCACTTAACCCCTTAAAATGAGCCCGCACTTGAGCTTTTTTCCTCTAGTGTGGGTTTTCAAACTGAAAAAGGACAAGGATGGGAAACTAGAAGTTTTCAAAGCTAGATTGGTTGCAAAAGGTTACACGCAAGTCCACGGTGTGGATACGATGAAACCTTTTCACCAGTTGCAATGCTAAAGTCTATTCGGATAATATTATCAATCACTGCAATTACGATTACGAAATATGGCAGAAGGATGTCAAAACCGCTTTCTTAAACGGTGTTTAACAGAAACTATGTTTATGACACAGCCTGATGGTTTTGAAGATCCAAAGAATGCTAAAAAGGTATGTAAGCTTAAGAAATCTATTTACGGATTAAAGCAAGCATCTAGGAGCTGGAATATACGTTTTGATAAAGTAGTCAGTGACTTTGGCTTCGTCAAGAACGCAAACGAATCTTGTGTATACAAGAAGGTCAGTGGGAGCAAAAATTCTTTTCTAGTATTATATGTCGACGACATATTACTTATCGGAAATGACATTCTTATGTTGAACTCTGTCAAGATTTGGCTTGGGAAATGTTTTTCGATGAAGGATCTAGGAGAAGCACCTGGGCATCAAGATTTACAGAGATAGATCTAAAAGGATGATTGGACTTAGTCAAAGCACTTATATCAATAAGGTTCTAGAAAGGTTCAATATGGCAGACTCCAAGCGAGGCTACCTACCCATGTCTCATGGAATGACTCTAAGCAAGACTAAGTGCCCAAAAATCTTGGATGAGCGTAGACGAATGAATGGGATTCCATATGCATCATTGATTGGTTCAATAGTGTATGCTATGATATGTACACGCCCGGATGTTTTGTGTGCACTCAGTGCTACGAGAAGATACCAGTCAGACCTAGGAGAGGCACATTGGACTGCTGCCAAGAATGTTCTGAAGTACCTGAAAAGGCACAAAGATGATTTCCTGGTCTATGGTGGGGATGATGAATTAATTGTTAAAGGCTATACGGACGCAAGTTTCCAAACCGACAAGGATGATTTCAGATCACAGTCTGGGTTTGTCTTCTTCCTCAACGGAGGTGCAGTAAGCTGGAAAAGTGCTAAGCAAAGCACCATTGCGGATTGTATAAGTGAAGCGGAGTACATTGTTGCACATGAAGCAGCAAAGGAAGCTATTTGGCTAAGGAAGTTCATAGGAGAACTTGGTGTAGTCCCCTCCATTAAAGGACCAATAGCTCTATATTGTGACAATAATTGAGCTATTGCAAAGGCAAAGGAGCCTAGAGACCACCAGAGAGTCAAGCATGTACTTCGTAGATTTCACCTTCTACGAGAGTTCGTTGAAAGAAAAGAAGTCGAGATAAGCAAGATTGGAACTGACGACAACATCTCAGATCCATTAACTAAACCTCTGCCACAAGCGAAGCAAAACTCGCACACTGCAGCTATGGGAATCAAGCTTGTTGGAGAATGGCTTTGATGTCCTTTTTTAATGTTTTAGAAGTTTTAGAGTTTAATACTTTGCAAAACGTTATTGGTTAACCATTCAAATAAATTAATAGAATTCATTTTCCATTTAATTTGTGGTTTATTAAATGATGAGTCACTTCAATTTGACGATATATTCAAGATAGACTGTCAGGACCAGTCCTGTGACTAAGAAATGTCTATCAAGTGAACTTGAATGTCAAAATTTGAAAATGGTCCCTGGTCGAAAGTTTTCTATAAAGTTGGACGCATAGAAAACACTAGACGACTAGAATGCAAGATGACTAGTAGTTCTGTTTCTTGAAGTATGTGGACATGGCAATGTCGCAATCATTTGCATAGATACTTACTTTAAGAAGACTAGTATCGGACAGACCCATGAAACTTTACTATAAGAGATGAAAATCTATCATAAGTAAATTTCATTAAAATTATTAGACACTAATCCTAAATACCTGAGTGATTTGAGATTACTTGTTTAAGAACTGGTTACTTTGACGTTGTCAACCGTCGCACCGTAAAAGGAGGCTATAACGGCAATGCTCGGGTAATCACCTATCAAACGATGTCTAATCTCAAGATCGCAAGATTGGGATTGTCCTCCCATAAATCGGGATGAGATGCTGAAAGTTGTACAAGGCCACTTGGAGAGCTAGAAGCTGTAAAATGCATGGCAGTGCTCAGATGAATCATAGGCTATGATTATCTGTTTTATTTGATCAGTTGAACTCTGAAACCGAGAAATACCTCTAGACATAATAAGGATGACAACTCTTATGTTATGTTCATTAGCAAGCATCAAGCGACAAAGAAATTAGGCAATGCACACTTGTCCCTAAGGACAATTGGAAGATCACTGAAGGAAATAATGCCCTTAGTCCAAGTATGCATTCAATGCTAATCCTAATAAATGCGGTTCAGTATTAATTAATTATGCAAGTTAATAATTCAGTGAGATCAAGTGAACTGTATGCCTAGCTAGAGGACGCTTCAGTTCAAGTGGAATTAATAATATTAATCCACATCTTACTCTTGACTGAATCCGTAGGGTCACACAAATAATACGTGAACGTATCAAGTATTTAAGTGAATTAAATACTCCATTTATAGATATTCGGAATCGACGGATCTCGGTTCCAGTGGGAGCTGAAATCGTCAAAACGCAAATTATGAATACTCCGGAAACGATGATATTGCCGAAAACAGAAATATGGATCGTATCGGAAAAATAAATATTATCCAAGTCGTAGATGTTGCCGGAAACGGAAACATGGTACGTATCGGAAAATATTATCGGAAATGGAAATATTGCCGGAATTGGAAATATTACCGGAAACGGAAATATTGCCGGAATCTGAAATATTATCGGAATCGGAAATAAATTCTGGAATCGGAAATATTAAATATTTGTTCAAAACGGAAATTAATTCCGGAATCAAAAATATTAAATATTGTTCGAATCGGAAATTAATTCCGGAATCGGAAAACGAATCGGAAGCGCGACGTATGAAATAAACATCGGACGAGCTTGATAGACGCAAGGGCCCAGCACGAAGCCAGGCCTGCGCCTAGCGAAGCCCGCGCAAAGCGAGCAGCAACAAAGCAAGCAACCCAGCCTCACCAAGGCGGGCCCAACCAAGCGCAAGGCAAGGCCAGGCCCAGCGAAGGCAAGGCAGCAGGCTGGCCGCGCCCTCGCATGGGCCGCGTGCTAGCGCTGCTAGGCTGCGCGCGCACATCGCCCTTCGTTGGATGCTTGTGCGTGTGTGTTGTTGTGTTCGTGCAAGCCTCGAATCCTTAGTCGCTTAGGATTTGTCCGGTTAGATTGGTTTCCTAAATCCACTAGAGTAAGTCGTTTAATTAAACACTAAAAACAAAGGATTAGTTTAAGTATAATTCTAATTGAATTAGTAAACTGAATCCTAGTGGATTTCTAAGTCCCGTAATTCCACGCTATAAATAGGTGATGAATAATCACAATTTATATAACATATTCTCAAGTATTCATATAGTTTTAAGATTAAACTAAACTTAATAATTTGCCAAATAATTAAGTACGAATAACATTAAAACCTTAGACTAAATTCTAGTTAATTAAATCTAAGGCGGGTCCGAACGTGTTGTGGACTATCTACGGAGGGACTACACATGGAGTCCTAAACTTGTTCTTGTTCGGTTTGGGAGAAGCTTGGGTAGGCACGCGTCACACGTATGTATCCTAGATTATACTAATTGACTTTGTGGCTATTAATTTGGATTCCTGGCTTTATGGTTTTCTTCCGCATGAAATATATGTTTTATATTTGTAATAACCTAACAGTAAATACCCAGCCGAAGCACGATCTCAGCATAAGAAACTCACCCTTGTCAAAAATCCTACTGAGATCGGCAGCAGCGAGGATGATCTCCCGAGTGATATAATGCATATCCGGAAGCAAGAATTCAGCCTCCTTAGTTTTCTGTCTCGGAACCACTTCAAAAGGTCGGTATGATCCAAATTATTAGGGTTGATGGAGCCGACCCTCGACATCTCCTGATCAACCTTAACAAACCACTTCGGCGCCCTGTAGAAGTTGTTGTGCTTCGGATCAACGGGACCACTGACCAAAAGCCATTGTCCCTTCCATTCATGAACGGAGGAGACATAAGGATACACCGTCAGAAAAGTGATCTCGTTCTCCCGAGCCCTCTAATTGACTATGGTCCACCAGCCATGTCCAACATTCGAGTTTCTCTGGATCTCATGCATCTCTTTGAAGACCCGCATAGAAGGTGGATATCCGAGGTAATCGCACACCCAGCGATACCCAATGATATGCCGCATCGATTTTGGTGTCAGCTGAGCCAAGGAAATGTTATACTCTATCAAAAACCTGGCGACGAAGGGATCCAAAGGAAACCGAAGATCGTAATCAAAATGATGAGTATAAACAGCAATGAAGCCAGGAGGAGGGCGAGTCACCCTCACATTCTCTTGGGTGGGGAACTCACACCAATAGCCCCGAGAATATTGAATACCGTATAACTCCTCGGCCAGCCGATGATAAGCTCCCTTCTGCACGTCCACTAACCATACGCCATCAACCGCTCGGTTTGTTGGACCAACAATCCCGGAAACATCATTGAATATGGGCGCAAGCCTCCCGTTTGGATCCGCCTCCTTGAAATGGCAAGGATAATAAGAACGAATGGGAAAATGACCAGTAATGCCGACCCCTTTTCTTGACTCAGCACGAGCCTCGTCCCCAGCTCTATCAGCAACATCAACACTCCCCGGAGTTCCGAGGTCCCGAGAAGCATCTCTCGGTCTATCCAATGGAGCCTCTCCCCCATCTCTTTCGCTTGAAGAGGAAGCAACAGTGAACTTCAACTTCCACTTTACCCCAGCCATAATCGTGTTAGGTTATGACAAATATAAAACATATATTTCATGCGGAAAAACCATAAAGCCAGGAATCCAAATTAATTTCCACATAGTCAATTAGCATAATCTGGGATACATACATGTGACGTTTGCCTTCCCTAGCTGCTCCCAAACCGAACAGGAACAAGTTTAGGAATCCAAGTGTAGTGCCTCCGTAGATAGTCCACAACACGTTCGAATCCGCCTTAGATTCAATTAACTAGAATTTAGCCTAAGGTTTTATGTTATTCGTACTTAATTATTTGGCAAATTATTAAGCTTAGTTTTAACCTTAAAACTATATGAATACTTGAGAATATGATGTATATAAATTGTGATTTTAATCACCTATTTATAGGGTAGGATTATCGGAACTAGAAACCTAATAGGATTCAATTTATCTAATTCAATTAGAATTAGACTTAAATTAAACCTTTTGTTTTTACAGTTTAGCTTAACAACTAACTCTAGTAGTTTTAGGAAAATAATCTAATCGGACAAATCCTAAACGCCTAAGGATTCGAAGCTTGCACGAACATTGACCACACACGAACAACCCATAAGGGGCAGTCCGCGCACGGCCCAGCAACGCTGGCGCGGCCCATGCGTGGGCGCGGCCAGCCTGCTGCCTCGCCTTGGCTGGGCCTGGCCTTGCCTTGTGCGCGGCTGGGCCTTGCCTTGGTGGGGCGGGCTATTACTGTTGCTTGCTTGCCTTGCGCGGGCTTCGCTAGGCGCGGGCCTAGCTTCGTGCTGGGCCTTGCGTCTAGCAAGCTCGTCCGATGTTTATTTCGTACGTCGCGCTTCCGATTTATTTTTCGATTCCGGAATTCATTTCCGATTCGAACAATATTTAATATTTCCGATTCCGGAATTAATTTCCGTTTCGAACAAATATTTAGTATTTCCGATTTTGGAATTTATTTCCGATTCCGATAATATTTCCGATTCCGGCAATATTTCCGTTTCCGGCGATATTTCTGATTTCGGCAATATTTCCATTTCCGATAATATTTCCGATACGTACCATGTTTCCTTTTCCGGCAACATGTGAGGGGGTCAAAAAAGTGCGAGGCTAATGCGTGACCTTGTCCCTCGTGGGTGTGACGTTTCTTTTTGTCAAATCAAGTGTAATTGGATTTCCTGTGAGTTTACACCCAATTGACTAGTAATATAGGAGTCGCCATTCAGTTTTTAATGACAATGAGAAAAACTGACAAAACCCGGTTATCGTAACATAAAGGGAGTGCAATTATGTTTGACCACGACGGCCGTAGGTTCCCTTGTGATTTCTGGTGTGGGGATCTCTCAACATACACCCGCAAGGTAGAGATTGAGGGTTCGGGGGACTGTAACTACCGAGAGGAGTACTCGCTCTTCGATAACTCCAGAGGCAGGATATCCTTACTAGCTCAGCATAAATAATTGAAGGGACATGCGTTAACTATTAAACTAATCTGAGTTGATTTTAGCAATATGCAACATATAATACTAGATCGATCGCGATTATCTGATTTAGATTGTTTTAAGGGACCTAGCATGATAATCCAATTTCCCAAAAATATCATATTTATTAGGCGTGATAGAACAATCAGATTTAGTTAATTTAACAGTTCATAAAAAGGGCGAGGAAAGCAATTAAATCATAGAAAAGGAACACATTACGACGCACCCTTGAGAGGTGCGTCACGGTTCTCAGAAAACTAACCACTTTGACTTTGCTATTTCTCCCTTTATTTAACGAATCTCAAGTTATGGGACAGGATACGTTCTGTTCGATTTATGGATCGATTGCGACAGAACGTGTGATCAGTTTTTGCAGCGTGAGGCTTAGGCTTAGGGGTTTAGAGTCAATACTCAGAATAATAATTGTGTGTTGTGTTTTCACGTCGAACTTGGGGCCATATTTATTGAAAAGAGTTCGTGGAAATATAGAATTGTAGAACTCTAATCCACGAGGAATTAGGAAAGAACACGTCCCATGTATTTCCAGCGCCCAGGGCTGGGCGTCAAAGATTCCGGCGCCCTGCTCTGGGCGTTGAAAATAGGATCCAGGCAATTTCAGCGCCCGGGGCTGGGCGTTGAAATTGATGTTTGGGCCGTTTCTTTGTCAGATTCGGACTCTTAGAATCCGGAGTGTATGAGACTTAATCGAGTCTTTTAATGCGTATTAATTTCATGACGGAATGCGTCTGGGCCCGTTACGAACTCTAGGCTCGTTAGGATTTTAATTAATACGTAACCCTTATTTTCGAATCATATTAGGAATAGGATTCTCTCGCAATTTCTATCTCATTTAGGATTTATGTTGGAGTGCAACACCTAATTCTGACAGGTTTCTATCTTTTATGACTTGCCACTTTTAACAGCTACCCATTACGGCAGTTACTATTTTTAGCAGGTTTCCATAAATAGCAGGTTTCTATAAATAGCAGGATTTGGGTGAAATGATAAGGGGTGATCGAGATTCGTTATTTTATAGGAGATGCGTTGTCAAGTGGAGATTTATGTTTTCATCATCGAACCTTCCCTTTCGGGAATGGGGACAAAAGTAGGTGTCTACAGTTAGCCCCCACTTTGACTGAGTCTTGGAGTAAGACGATGGTCAAAGTATTAGACGGAGTGCGTCGCACAAGCCATGATGACCTGTTTTTGCGAGGGTCTCACGAGCCCCCGAGTGATAACATTTGACTTAAGGGTCATCACTTGAAGTGTCGACATATCCCTCACGTGTCATTGGGATTTGTCAACGGATAGTATAGAATACTCCCTCACTTTGTCATTGGAAGTATCTAAAGAGGCGTAGGAACTCCCTCACTTTGTCATTGGGAGTATCTACAGATGTTTTCGAAATCAAAGCTATAAAGTGTAATTGGGCCTGGCCAAGCCCAATCACGAGGTAAAAAATGTTTTTAAAGATTCTCATTTTCAGGGTTAGCTAAACGAGAAAACCCCCTTGTTTTTATGGGACGTAAAACGAAGGAAAATCCAGCACATCGTTCTTTTTTGGAAAAAACGGAAAACCATTCTTTTAAATTTTGGAAAAAGGGAAAGCTACTTACATCGATTTTTTGGAAAAACGGACAACCAAAAGCTACTCACGTCGTTCTTTTTGGAAAAATGGAAAACCAAAAAAGTTATCGCTGCAACGACTAAGGACCTGCGCGGTTAGTGACGCAGACCCCGCCGGCTAAAGATGGCGAGCCTGTCCGCTAAGGGTGGACACCCCGTCCGATAGAAGTGGACGAATCTGTTTTTGAAATTTGAAAATAAGGACCTACGCGGTTTGTGACGTAGACCCCGCCGGCTAAAGATGGCGAACCTGTCCGCTAAGAGTGGACACCCCGTCCGATAGAAGTGGACGAATCTATTTTGAAATTTGTTTTGTGTTTATTTTTTTGAAAATAAGGACCTACGTGGTTTGCGCCGTAGACCCCTCCGGCTGAAGATTGCGAGCCTGTTTCATTTTGTTTTTTTTGAAGACTCTATTTTTCGAAAACTAAGGACCTGCGCGGCTAGTGACGCAGACCCCGCCCACTGAGGGTGGGCGAGCCCTGTCCGCTGAGGGTGGACGTCCCTGAATTCGTTTTTTCGATTTGGAACTCGCGTGGTTCGTGAAACGATCTTGCCTGCTGAAGATGGGCAAGTCGTTTTCTTTTGAGAATTTCTTTTATTCATTCTTGTAGGAGCGAATTCTTTCGAGGGATGCTCGGATTTAGTTGCAACCTGGATGTGGGTCGACAACGTGCTTAGACGGGCCATTTGTCTTGTGGTCATCATCTTTCATGGTTTTGAGCTAGTCTTTATGGCTCAATTTTGCCATTACCTGGGTCTTTGATCAGAGGACCATGTACAAGTGTCAACGGCGACCTTTCTCTGAGGTCGAAATCCGTTCTTATCCAAACATGGGACTTCGTACAGCGTAGTCTGGGAATATTGTTTTAACTTTGTATAATATATACTTTCCTTCGAGCCCCCAAGCACTCGTGCTTGACGGTCATTATATTTCTTGTCAAAGAGGTTCCTTGGGGATACGCATTCTGTAATGTCCTTGATCGTGTTTGGGATTGTGCTCGTAAGTGCGAGCGATCTTTGTAGTGGTGTGCTACTCTTAACAAAGCCGTGAGGTGCGACTTTCAGTAAATAAATCGGCAATTTTCAAGTCGAATGAATATGGCAGGGCCCTATAGAAGTCAGAGCTGTTTGGGTCTGGGATCATTTTCGGCGCCCATGCCTGGGCGTTAAAGATTTCGGCGCCCAGCACTGGGCGCTGAAAATAATTTCTGGCGAGGTTTCTTGATGACACAGCTCAGTTGGCCTCTTGTTCGTTCGTTCGTTTTCTCTTTTTTTTTCTTTTGAACGCGTTCGTAAATGTTCGATACTTAGAATGATGATATGTATGTGCGAACGAGCGTTCATAGAATGGCCGTCGTGTGCGGTCCAATAATCAGTTTGTTTGAATCATTTTTTATTTGTTTATATTTTTTTTTTGAGCAATGACTGATGTTGAATAGTTTGCTTAGAAGCTTGATAGGGTTCAGGTCCATTCATGAAGTTGGCTCAAGCATCGTGCCCTTTTGATCGTTCAAACATTTTCTTCGAGATTTTTTTATTTTGCTATGGTTGTTTCGTAGCTTGGAGCCCCCAAGTATGCATGTTGGGATGCTTCCTTTTGGCGTACGGTTTTTGTAGGTTCTTTCGAGAAAGATGCCTTGGGGTTCTGCTCGTGTAGGTGCGAGCTATCCCTTCCATGGTAGGTAATATTTTGCTACCTTTAATCCTTAATGTAGAAGTCGTGTGGCTTGCATTTTGAATTTGGGCGATAAGTAGTCTTTGCCTCTTTTACACGTGCTCTTGGTCGTGCCTATATTAGTGCAATATGCCTTACTCTTTTTTTTTTAGACTTGTACCGTGGGATGGTTGAACTTATGGTGCGACGTAGGCTTGTGTGGCCTAACGGCGTGTCTTAGAACATTCCTCCAGGTGTTGGGATATCATTATTATTTTTTGCATTGGAGTATTTCATCACGCCTAGTTCAGCACAAGTCATAAATAATCGAACAGGTGTAGCACCTTCTGCGTGGGCGTGCACGGTTTATTACTTCGTTCGATGCGAGGATTCATAGATGTTCCTTTTTTGTTTATCCTCGACAGCCTTTGCCTGGAGTTGATTTTCAGCACCCAGAGCTGGGCGTCGGAATCTCTGGCGCCTGGTCCTGGGCGTTGAAAGTGCGCCCCAGGCAGGACTTTCGTTTTTGCTTCGGAACGACGTAGACTGTGTAACGGGCCCTTATAGGGCGAGCGTTATGTGCAGTAGTTTGACCGGAGTTTTGGTGACTCGCGATTTTCAGTTACCCTTGATAGTGGGGTGACTTTATATATTCTAAGTAGTGCTTTAGAATTTGGGAGGGGCTGTAGCCATTCTAAGGTTCGTTTTACATGATTAAAGCTTAGGATTGTGCCCCTATGACGTGTGTATAGCATTAGCGTCGAGAATTTGCGATAAAATCGTCATTTCGAGCAGTTTTAGAGTGTTTTTCTCAAGCCCCAATTGGCTTGGTGCTATAATGCTTGGCATACGTTTTTATGCATTCATGGCGACATGGATCATGAATAGTTTGAACCAGACTTGTTTAGTGCGAGGTACGTTTGAGTAGTGATTTGCTACTTCTCTTGTAAATGTCGTATTGTACGACATTGCCATGGTCAAGGTGGTCACATGTTGAAGTGTGCTTTGACCAAAAGCTAGGTGCCTTTCCTTACCCATAATCATATTTAGAAATCTTTTGACTCACTTGCAACATTGAGATAAACGCATACTTAGCTTAAACCAACGACACTTTATTATGTTCGAAGAAGTCTTTGAAAATCATTTGAAAATTATTTAAAATCCGAGTCCTACTGTGTACAACCCGAGGTGTCCTAGGTAAGTTGAGTTATAGAAAGGTTCGTACAGGATTATATGAGTGAATCAAAATACTGTTATGATTTTTGGAATGCTGTCTAAGGATTTGCTGGAAGCCAGGGTGCAGGTGTCAAGATATTACTTGTGCCCGTTTGGCATATGCTTTAGGCTTTTAGGGCCATCTTTTCCAGAATTGCGGGAATATAAACCGTTTTCAAATTGACTTAGATTTACTTGGTGTATGTGCGTACAAAAGGTCAAGGTATATTTAGTTCTTTCCCTAGCTCTTTCATTTCAATTTTTAGCCCCCAATTGCTATTATGTCTTCCCATTAATGATGCTTTTAGATTTCAATTTTAGATGCCCGTGTCATATGTCTGAGTAGGGTGAGCCTTGGTTGAGTGCCAAGTCCTATTGACAATGTCTGATTTTTTTCAAAGGAGATTCGCAAGCATTTGAATTACCATGAACAGGTGCCCTGAGTTTGCAGGAATGATGGGGCGATGCCGTAGAACAATCCTCTTTATTGCAAGCTTACTGCATTTACTACTTATTGGCGATTATGACTGTGTCTAGTGGTGAAAGAAGGTCTTTAAGTGAACGACTATGTCTAGTGGTGAAAGAAGGTCTTTAAGTGAGTTAGTTCGCTTTAGGTCAAGTCGAGTACTTTAGAGGTCATGGACGCTTGCGCTAGCCCCCATTCAATTGAGGCAAAGCGGTCATTTGAGTCTTGGCTAAGTGCCTAGGAGTGTGAGTGCTCCTTCTTGGCAAGGGTATGTGCCCTTATTATTTTTCGATGTGTGCTCGTTTTGGCAACTTGATGACTTGGATTCTTCCTTTGACTTAAATTTTTCTTTCGACTTGGATTGCAAGTAATTAAATTTCAATAAAGGACTCTATTTCTTATTCTTGTTATTCTATAGGCTCTAACATTTTTGCAAATTGGTTGGACCGAATCATGGATTTCCTACGTATCCGCCTTAAATAGATTTAATTTGGAATCAGGTCTTGCGTAGTTCTTAGCCAGAAAATGGTTTCTTAGAATGCCGATTTTAAACAAGTACGTTCTGAGGTGGAACCATATTATTTGAAACGGTAGAATAAGTGAAGTTTATTATTATTTTAATCTGCTGCTTTGCCGTAAGCCAAAATTTTGTTTTATTTTTTAAGTACATCTTTTCATGTGTTTTTTGGTACGTATATCTGAATACGTGCTGTACCCCCAAAGTGTTCGTTATTTTTCCGTGTATGTGCGGATAAAATGACGAGCACTTATAAGCCAAGTTTCGCAAGCAGAGAGATTCAGCGCCCGGGCTGGGGCGCTAAAGATTCTGGCGCCCAGCTCTGGGCGCTGAAAGTGATTCCTGGGCGGATCTTTATTGGTGTGCTAAATGCTTCTTTTTCTTTTTAGACGAACTTTTAAAGGCGCTTTGCAAAGTTTGCTTTTTTATTATTTATTATTATTTTTTGTACTTTTCATTTGTCTTCCTTTTTTATTCGTGACTCAAGACGGTTTGAAAGATGGGTTGAATGAGATAGGATAATTTGTATAGGTATTGGTCAAGCATGAGGATCACATCTACTAGGACTCACAATTTGTAGCTTCAAGCTAGTGTCACGAGTTTACATCAACCAAGGCCAATGAGTAGCATGGGGACGGCTCAAGGGTATATCGACAGGATGTATCCACACAAGTTATATGGTCATTATGCTAATGGTGGTGTACGAACAGGTTTGGGCTTTGGAAATGATGGGCATGACGCACGTGTCAATGACCATACGTGGTTTGCAGTTGATAACAAGTTCAAGAACAAGAGTCGAGGTAATGGTTTCTTGGGTTATGGCAATGAGAACATGGATGGGTTAAATGAGCTGAACAGGGTCCCCAGAGCGAAGGTGTCTAAGAACATAAGGATTGGAAAGGGTAGACATCGTAGAATTTTTTGATTTGGATTGGTTGACCCAATTCTTTCCCTTCGTTTACTTGGGTAAATTTCGTACTTTGGGAGGTACGGGCTAAGTATTTCATGGCTCGTTCTTTTCGCTCTCCCTTTTCTCTTTCTCTTTAAGTATTTTCGCTTGGGATTTCTCCCCAACATAAATTCTTAAATTTTTTTATTTGGGCTAAAAGGTAGACGGTTGTGGTCTTTGAGTCACGAGGCGAGACTGAGTGAGCCTCGTTTGGTAGGCCTATAGTGGACCTTTAACTTTAGTAGGCCTAGGGTGGACCTTTAGCTTTAGTAGGCCTAGGGTGGACCTTTAAATTGTCTTACTTTGCAAGCGTATTTAGTCGTTTCTTAAAATGTGCAAATAGCGTAGATTCGAAATCTTGTTTTTACCTTATTGAAATTTAACGAAAGAATTGCATCGAAAATAACATTTTTCGCTTCTTTTCAAATTCCAGTTTCTGGGATTTAATTGGAAGTTGTGATTCAGACTCGAACTTTCATTAATCTTTCTGATTATAACCCGTGTATGAATACAAGGAGGTGTCCTAGACTCAAAATAATGACGTGGCGTAAGCCTATAATACTTGACCAAGCAACTTTCAGACTTAGGCTAATAGGACCATAACTTTCGTTGGTTGACACTTTAGATTTTAACCCTTGGGTGTTCATTTGTCACGCGCCATTTTGCTTAATGTTGACAAGGTAGTTAATTGGGGAGATCGAATTTTTATTTTTGCAAGACTAGAATCATTAGTGCGGCTTCTCTCTTAGTATGTATTGCTTTACCCCAATGGTAGCCTTATGGCATGCCGATTTGGGTATTTTCGTGGTTTGTCATGTTGCATTCATGGAAAATCTTTTAGTCCGTACTTAGGAATACTTCAAGGGGCGAGTGGCTCGAGAGGACTATGATAGTCGTGACCTAATGTGATCATAAGCCTTGAGGCCATTAATTTTTGCTAACGGTATTGACACCTTAGGTTCACTTTGGGGGTTGTGCGACTATGGGGGAATGATTTTTAGAATGTGACTGTTTCCATTTTGCAAATACTATAATATATTCTTTTTATTGGTGAGAGAGAGTATTAAGGCCGTAGATTCTTGGCAAGGGATGACAATTACATATGGGTGCTTATTGATTTAAATGTTAGAAATGGAGACTCAATATGGTTTAACCTTTTAACTTGCAGAACGGCACCAAGCATTAGGACCGATTCTATGTATAAGACAACTAAGACTTAGGATTTAGATTGTACTTTGGCATAGCCTAGTCTAGACCCGGATTTATTTATTTTTTTATTCGAACATTATTTTTCCTTGAAAACTTTATTTGAACATCATTTTTTGAATTCTTTGCCCATGTGACATTCAAAGTTATTTTAATTAGCATGCTTGGTTTTGGTGCCGAGCATTGTCGTCATAGGAGGCCTAACAACGACACAAAGAGTTATTTATTTTTTATAAGTCGTTTTTAGAATCGAGTGCCTTTTTTCATACGTCCTCGCAACAATTTTCACAAAAAAAAATTTCCGTATTGCTACGTATATTTTATGCGCGGGCGCCTAGGCTGTTGTGCCTGACCAAAAGGCCAGGCAGCAACTTCAGCGCCCATAAAGGGGCGTGAAAATGTTTGGCGCCCAGCCAGGGGCGCTGAAAATGCGTCCCTGACTGGTACTAGTATTCTGTTCGCGTATCCTTTTTTGTACATGCGACTTAATTTTGCGTGCTTGCCTAATAACGTCCTTTACGCGTTGTGCAGCGTTGTGGGATCCGTTACGGGTCGTCCTGGGCGTCGCTTATTTTTGTGGTGATCGCCCGGGGTTGCGGAACACGTATTTTGGTATAACACTTCGGCCAATTGGTGTTTATGAATGTTTGGGCAATTTTTAAGGTCGTTGGTTTTCTAGCATTATTTGTCACACACAATCACATAATTCGCTACACATAACTAACATTACATCATGAGGCAAAATAATAATATGTCATGTAGTTTATGATAGGCCTCTATGGGTAGTATTTGCGCCGGCTTGGTACCGCTTCTATCGCAGATCCAACACATGCCCCGGTCGAGGTAGTGCCTTCAACAGACGAATTTCGCCCAAGAGGCCAATCACGATGTAAGCCAAGGGGGCATGCACCAATGAGAGGGACCTAGTGGGCGAGCGATTGGGTGTGGGACGGGTGTACTACTAGCGAAAAGTGCCGAGTGGACAACATTCGAAGCGTATGCACCCCCCGGTTGGCGATAGGTATCCTTAGTCCCAACTCCCGAGATGAAACATCCCAAGGGAGCCAAGATTCGTTATGCGGTTCTGTCCGTTCACATTAATATGCTGATTTTCAGGTTGTCCCAACTTGATGGGGAAATAAACGCGGGGTAGGATCGTTTCACCCTTCGGCTATTTTGATTACCTACGAGCACGAGTATTTCCTTCACTATCCCCAGCGGAGTCGCCACTGTGAGGGGGTCGAAAAAGCACGAGGCTAATGCGTGACCTCGTCCCTCGTGGGCGTGACGTTTCTTTTTGTCAAATCAAGTGTAATTGGATTTCCTGTGAGTTTACACCCAATTGACTAGTAATATAGGAGTCGTCATTCAGTTTTTAACGACAATGAGAAAAACTGACAAAACCCGGTTATCGTGACATAAAGAGAGTGCAATTATGTTTGACCACGACGGCCATAGGTTCCCTTGTGATCCCTGGTGTGGGGATCGCTCAACGTACACCCGCAGGGCAGAGATTGAGGGTTCGGGGGACTGTAACTACCGAGAGGAGTACTCGCTCTTCGATAACTCCAGAGGCAGGATATCCTTACTAGCTCAGCATAAATAATTGAAGGGACATGCGTTAACTATTAAACTAATCTGAATTGATTTTAGCAATATGCAACACATAATACTAGATCGATCGTGATTATCTGGTTTAGATTGATTTAAGGGACCTAGCATGATAGTTCAATTGTCCAAGATATTATCTTTATTAGGCGTGATAAAACAATCAGATTTAATAGTTTAACAGTTTTATAAAAGGGCGAGGAAAGCGATTAAATCATGCGAAGGGACACATTACGACGCACCCTTGAGAGGTGCGTTGTGGTTCTCAGAAAACTAACCACTTTGGCTTTGCTATTTCTCCTTTTATTTAACGAATCTCGAATTTCCGGGCAAGGTTCCAGTATCCGGGCTTAATTCTTCAGCTACAAGGGACAGGATACGTTCTGTTCGACTTTAGGGTCGATTGCGACAGAATGCGGGATCAATTTCGCAGCGTGAGGCTTAGGCTTAGGGGTTGGAGTCAATACTCAGATTATGAATTGTGTGTGTTTCACGTCGAATTTGGGGCTGTATTTATAGAAAAGAGTTCGTGGAAAGATAGAATTTTAGAGCACTAATCCAAGAAGAATTAGGAGAGAACACGTACCCAGGTAATTTCAGCGCCCAGGGCTGGGCGCCGAAGATTACGGCGCCCAGAGCCAGGCGTTGAAAATAGGGTCTGGGCCGTATTTACTTGTCTGATTTGGACTCGTGGAATACGGAGTCTTTTAGACTTATCCGAGTCTTTTAGTGCGTATTAACTTTATGACGGAATGCGTCTGGGCCCGTTACGAACTCTAGGTTCGTTAGGATTTTAATTAATACGTAACTCTTATTTTCGAATTATACTAGGAATAGGATTCCTCTTGAAAATTCTATCTCTTTTAGGATTTATGTTGGAGTGCAACACCTAATTCTGACAGGTTTCTATCTTTTATGTCTTGCCACTTTTACCAACTACCCGTTATGGCAGTTACTATTTTTAGCAGGTTTCTATAAATAGCAGGTTCGGATGAAATGAAAAGTGTGATCGAGCTTCGTTATTTTATAGGAGATGCGTTGCCAAGTGGAGATTTATGTTCTCATCATCGAACCTTCCCTTTCGGGAATGGGGACAAAGTAGGTGTCTACACTATGTTGGTTAGATTTTAAGTGAACTAAAATCCTTAATCATGAAACATAATCAAGCCACAATCTCATGCATAATTAAGACATATTTAAAGCAATGCATAAGATATAAATGTGATCTAGTATGACCCGACTTCATCTTGAAGCTTCAACTTCAAACTCCGTCTTCAAAATGGATTGGAAACTCCGTCTTGAATTTCACCATGGGAGGCGCCATTTTCTTCAAATAGGATAAGCTATAATTTAAACTAATTACAACTATTTGATGGTACGCAGACCATATTTAAAACCAATAACATTTGGTACTTTAGACCAATATTACATTCAAATTAAGGGTACGCAGACCATATTTTCTATCCTATTTGGGTCATACTAGTCACTTTCAATAACCTGCAAAACGGTACATATACAATATATACTATATACCATTCACCCATTCATTATCATGAATGGTCCAAATAGCTGGTTAGTAAAAACACATGTTATGCATCACATAAATATTTGCAGCAATTAATCAAGGGCACCAATAATCTACCAATTATTCAATCCTTATTAATTCTAATCAAGTTGTTTTAACCTTAAAGGATTGTAGACCTAATCAAGAGTTTATGACTAAAGGCTCCCACTTAAACCAATAACTTTATATGCTTTACTAATTTTAAACATAAAAATGTATTTCTAGTGTAACCGGAAACATAAAAGTTTAATTAAAATTTAAAGCTCATATAAAATTATAATCGAATCCATTTAATTTATTTTCAGTTGAATTAAATGAATTTAAATTAATTCAAGGTTTTAACTTTAGTAAAATAATTAGTATAAATTAAAATTTATAATAATTATAATAATCAAAATTAAATTCCGAGAAAAAAATTTAAATTATCACTTTTAAAGTTAATTAAAATCATTTCCGAACTGAAAATCTAAAATTCAAATCAAAACGTATCAATCGTAGCAACACGAGACACTTGGGCTTGCGCCCAAGCCCCATCGAGCCACGAGGCTGCTGCGCCCCGTTCGACCGATCGCTGGACAAGGCACGAGCAGCAACGCCACACGCACACGCAGCCAACGCAAGCTACGCTGCGCGCAGCCCCATTGCTTCGTTGCGTCTGCTTGCTGCACAAGGCAGCGCGCACTGGGCGAGGGATCGCTCCCTTCTCGCGCGTTCTGTCTTGCTTGCTTGGGCGAGCCAGGCGCGCTGTGGCGCAGCACCATCGCTGCCCACACGCGTCTCGCTCGCTCGCTTGTGCCTTGCCCCATCTCCCTCGCCCATCGCACAGCACACACGCCCAGGCGTTGGGCCTTGCGCGCGCGCCTTGCTTGTCGCTCGCTGCATTCGTACCGCACGGGCGACGAGCTCCCTTGCCCGTCGTCGCGTGCCCGCACTATACAACACCCCTTAAGGGTAACACGTAGCGTCCATTGCTTTGTGCGTGCAACATATATGAGCGTTTTTCATAAAAATTTAAAATTTTTAATTTAAAATTAACGAAAAATTAATAAATCATATTAATTACATAATTTTAGGGCGAAAAATCGAAAATTTATTAATTATTTAATTTCCGATTATCATGGATTCAAATCTAGGTCATAAAAATTTAAAATTTATCATAAATTAACAATTTTTATGGTGGTTTTTAATCATGGATACCTAATTAAATCGTCAATTAATTATGAAATTCAAATCAAATTCTAAATTATTCGAATTTCAACAAATTAATTACAATTACAAATTAGGTTGTATAATTAACAAGCTTAGGCATTCAAATTTTTTAAACATATACAATAGGTCAATCAAAAATTCAAGATTTAACAACAAGGATCGCAAATATTCAATTTAATATCTTAAAATTACAAACTTTTGCGTTCGAGAAACTAAAACCTCCGAAAATTCATAGTTAGGCTTCAAATTTAGGAATTTTGGGTTCGACGGAAAAAGAGTTATTTTGTCAAAATTTTAGAATGCCTTTTACATGTGGAATTAACACAAAAATCACTCGATTTCGTTGAGTAACGAAGAAACTGCCGAAAAAATGCGTACATATAATTAAATAAACGCAATTTGCAATTAATTAACAATTACGAAAATTAATCACCCCTTTTAATTCTTTGCAAATTTGTAAAATTTAACCATGTTAAGAAATAATTGATTATGCAATTAATAAGAGGCTCGTGATACCACTGTTGGGTTATTATACATATGAACAACATAAATCATGCGGAAAAACCTATATGCCAGGATTCAAATTAATTGCACATAATCAAATAATTAGTCTAGGATGCATACACTTTGTAGCGTGCCCTCCCTAGCTGCGCCCGAACCGAACAAGAACAAGTCTTTAGGACTCCAAGTGTCGTCCCTCCGTAGAAAGTCCACAGCACGTCCGGATCCGCCTTAAGATTGACCAACTAGAATCTCCCTTAAGGTACTAGTGATTTTCGGCTAATATGGGGCAATAATATGACTGAACTTTGCTCTCAAAAAGTCACTTTGAATATTTGAAACTCATCCTTAAATTGTGAACCTAGGCCACATATTTATAGGGGTATGGAAAGAGAATTGGAATCCTACTAGTATACTAATTAGCTTAATTAGAATTATATTAAAACTCTTATTAACTAATTTATCCATTAGGATTAGGAATTTAATCATTGAACGAATCCCATTAGATTTAGGATTTGTATCGGACACAAACACAAGCATACGAGCATGGCGCTCAGCCCACGCGAGCAGCGCAGCTTGCAGCCCGTCGCGCGCGCACCTTGGCCTACTAGGCCTGGCCTTGCGCTAGGCCTGGCGTAGCCTTGGCTGTGTTGTGTGGCGCGCTGGCTTGCTGGACGCGGGCCTGGCTTCCTGCTGGGCCTTCGTCTAGCAAGTCTCGTCCGATGCTAATTCGTACGACGCGCTTCCGATTAATTTCCCGATTCCGGAATTTATTTCTGATACGAACAATATTTAATATTTCCGAATCCGGAATTAATTTCCGTTTCGAACAAATATTTAATATTTCCGTTTCCGGAATTATTTTCCGATTCTAGTAATATTTCCGATTCGGACAATATATCCGTTTCCGGCAATATGTCAGATTCCGGCAATATTTCCATTTCCGGTAATATTTTCCGATACGTACCATGTTTCCGTTTCCGGCAACATCTACGACTTGGATAATATTTATATTTCCGATACGATCCATATTTCCGTTTCCGGTAATATCATCGTTTCCGGAGTATTCATTGTTTGCCTTTGACGATCTTAGCTCCCACTGAAACCAAGATCCGTCGATTCCGAATATCCGTAGATGGAGTATTTAATGCCATTAAATACTTGATTCGTTTACGTACTATTTGTGTGACCCTACGGGTTCAGTCAAGAGTAAGCTGTGGATTAATATCATTAATTCCACTTGAACTGAAGCGGTCTCTAGCTAGGCATTCAGCTCACTTGATCTCACTGAATTATTAACTTATTAATTAATACTGAACCGCATTTATTAGACTTATCATTAAATTCATACTTGGACCAAGGGCATTATTTCCTTCACTATTCACTAACACTCGCCCTACCGTTGAGTTAGCGACTTTCATCTCGATGACCAGGGGATCGTCATGTGACTCTTGAATTGGGTGGCTAGTGTTCCCACCAAATGTCATCACCGGGGCTATTTGAGAAGCCGATGCCACTTTTAGGACTTGATGTTCAAGTGCCCATAAGCTATCCTTTGCCTTGCTCACAGACCCGCCTGTTGCCAAGCCTCCGGCTATCACTCCAATGTAGTCTCTCGTATCATCACTAGGGGATTCCTTTTCTTTGGCTTTTGTTTTTGGGGGAGGATTCTTCCTTAAGTAAGTATTCAGCTTTCCCTTTTCAGCCAAGTGATCCATTGCCTTTTTCAGCTCCCTACAGTTCTTTGTGGTGTGCCCGCACTCGTGGTGAAACTCACACCAAAGTGACTTGTCTCGCTTTGCTTCGGGCGTACGAATTGCAGGTGGCTTAGGGAGGACGTATTTTCCTTTGATATCAAGGTAAATCTGCCGCCTATTGCGGTTGTACCTCGGATCCTCACCATGGTCATCAACCATAGCTAACTTTTTGAGGGAGGGCTGAGTTTGGTCGTGGCTGCCGTTTGGTCTTGGCTTTTGTTTTTGCCTTGTTCCACTCTCACCACCCCAATTGATCTTACAAATATCTGTGGCTTGAATGTGCATTTGGGCCTTCTCCATTGCTTCGTCGAGGTTGGACACCCCGGACTTGATCAACTCGAATTTGAAGTCATCTGGCTGAAGCCCCGCCAAGAGGGCTGCGAACTTGGTTTCGTCCTTGAGATTGTGTATCTTTAGGACTTCTTCATTGAACCTCTTGATATAGTTGCGAAGAGTCTACGTCTCTCCCTGTCTGACCGCCATCAAGTTAACACTTGTCTTTTGATGTCTTCGACCCGCATCGAATTGGCTGATGAACACCTTTTCAAGCTCATTGTAGCTCTTGATACTCCCCTTCGGCACGTGCTTGTTGAACCAGATAAGTGCAAGACCCTTCAAGGTGGTGGGAAATTACCTACACCAAGTAGCTCCACATCCAGTCTGAACGTTTATTTGAGCCGCATAAGCAGCCATGTGCTCTTCTGGATCTGTAGTTCCATCGAAAGGCTCGATGGTAGGGACCTTCACTTTGTCTCGGCGAGGGGTGTTCATTATCTCTTGGGAGAAGGGAGTGAGAGCCTCCTGTAATGATGAAGTGTGCCTGTGCCTATCATTTCTTGGTGGAGGGGAGCCCCATCTTTCTCTTGGGGAGGCATGCCCTACCTCTACTCTCTGGGAGAGGCGAGTATGTTCGCTCACGGCGTGGATGGCTCCTTCCTATTCTTGAGGGTGAGCGATGCCTTAGGCGATGAGAAGGTGAATGAGCCCCTGGCTGTTGATCGGGGGGTGAAGCACTTGTCCTGGGGGAATGTCCTCTAACCCGGCTAGGGGGTGAGTGACATCTCCTTATAGGAGAAGGTGAGTGCCTTATGGGAGATGTCCTTCGAGAGCTGATTTCGACCGGTTCAACTTTCCTTGAAGGAGTGGGGTGGTCTCGTGCGGAGGCAGTAGTCTTAGCACTAGAGGGGGGGTAGACCTCGGGTGATCCTATCATTCCTGATGGCTTCTCTGGCTTGTTCGAGGCGCCTCCTGTGCAAGAGGTCTCGAGCATCTAGGTCTCCTCTGTGCAGCTGTCGCTCTTCAATTACCCGGCGTGTATCTTGACTGGCCTTTGGTTGGTGAGGGCGAGGTTGTGCCCCACCCTTGTCACCTAGCTTCATCACACTTCGAGGCCGTGCCCTGTGAATGGTATGAGATGTTGTGCTCACCCTTGAGCTGGTAGGGTGGTTTCGCTGTTTCCTTGAAGGTCTCTCTCCCATTCCTTGGAGGTTGTGGATAACCTCATTGACTTGAGCAGCCAAATGCTCTAGATCCTTTCTGGTGACCAAGTTCTCAGGGTGACCTTTGACATGGGGCTGGTTGTTCTCATGGTCCTGATCACCATCGTGATCATCCCCGTTCCGTGGAGTAGGCATCAACACGTAATTGGGATGGGACTCTGATCGATGAGAGGAGGAGTGTTGTCTGGTTCGTCGAGTGTTAACCATGGCTTGTAGTTGACTTCCCCACAGACGGCGCCAACTGTTTCTGCGAAGAAATTGCTAAGTATGTAAATAGGGGAAGCCTCATCAACCTGGCTGTTATTTTCCTCCAATCGGCTGTCGTTTTCCTAAAAAAGGGAGCAAACGTAAACTGGCTCGGGGGGGTTCCCGAGAAAACCCTCTCCGACGCTCAAGTCAGTTCTTGTTAGAGAGAGAAAGTAGTCAGAGAGTAAGTTTGGGAATTATTACATACCTGAATAATGATTAGGTGGGGCATATTTATAGTAATGCAGGATGGCATTATTAGTAAATATTGGCAAGTGTAGGGGTGTGAAATCTTGGGCCTGTAGGAGGCTGAGATATGGGCCCCTGAGTTCTGATCTGAGCCCATTAAGAGGTTTGTGTTCGAGAGTATTTGTAGTAATTTCCCATAGAAGGGTATTTTGATAATTTGCGTAAAAAGATGGGTCCCACAAGGGGGCCCGAACAGTTCTCATTACCATCTTAACCAACCACCAATTATGGTTTATCTCTTCACATTAATTTATAAATAAATGTTCACATGAAGTATAAAACAACTAAATTTTTATGTGACTTTTTAATTTCTATGAAGTATTTTGAAAAGAAAAAATGTAAAAGCATTATCACAACCATGAAGAAACCTGATGTCATACGTCTCATAAGAATCAACTATAGGATTGTCTTACATAGCTGCATATATATCTAATTTGGTGTTTATTAATTTGACGCACTTAGTTCTACGAGGAAACAAATTATACAAATTGTAAGATGATATGATTGAAAACTTACTTGCCATGATAAATGACTTAGGGTGTCTGTGTAGTTGACGAACTTAACGATATTTTCATTCTATAGAATACAAGTATTTTGGTCAAATATTAATCTCGAAAAAAATAAAAATAAATTAGTTATTCAATGTAACAATTGGGACATCGCCCGAGCCACATACTAATTTATATTTTAAATCACGTATTGGAGACAAATAGAGCAATAATTAAGAACGGATGGAGTAATTACGGAAGTATATTGACAATAATATCAAATATGGCCCCATAAGAATCAGAATGAACTGAACTCAAACTAGAAACTACTCTTCTTCCCAATTTAACCCAATAGAAACGTGATACCGACAACAATTACCCTCTCTACTCATAAAACACTGTCATTTATGTCTTTCCTAAAAATATTACAAATCATTTAAGCTTTGAAAAGGTTATATTTAACTTTGTATTATAGTCTTAGATTTTTATGTCTTTGTACAATACTCAATAGGTGTCGATTTCAAATCTCTCCGCCCCTATTTACCATAGGCTCATTCGCACCACACAAAGGTGGTGTGGGGGAAGAGGGGGGTTTTTAAGGGGTGTGCAAAATCGGATATCCAGTCCGGTTTTATAAACCGGGTCGGAAACCCGGTTTTCCGGATCACAAAAATCATGATCCGAATCCGATCCGGTTTAACCGGATATCCGATTTTTCAGATATCTGGTTTATCCGGGTCGGAAATTCGGATAACCGAATCCGATTTATTCAAAAATAATTCTTAATACCTTGTGAATAAGCTCTTTTATTTTTCTTCTAATAATCATATATTCTTAGTTAATTAACTATTAGTATCCAATACGACAATACTACAATAACGAAAGAAACAATTGTTTGACAAAAATAAAATATGCTCCAAAATGTTAGTAATAAGTAGTCTTTGTACTCTTCTAGGGTTGCAAGTCACGTTACAACATTTATTTTGTAAATCTAATAATACATCTTAGTTTACAAGAGTTTATTTTTTATAGGGTTTCTTTTCTATTTTGTTATTAAATTTTAGGTTTTTTTTAATACGAAATTGCAAAATTCGGATCGGATCCGGATATCCGAATCTTAAAAATCGTGATCCGAATCCGATCCGATTTTTTGCTAAAAAATTCGGATCGGATATCCGATCCGGTTTTATCGGATCAGTTATCATAAATTCGGATATTTAAACCGGATAATGGATCGGAAATATGGATATCCACTTATTCGGATTTTTTTGCTCACCCCTGGATTTTTTGGCCCTAAGAGTTTTAGTCAATTCTGATATGAAATCTATACTAATATATTAAAAGGCGTTTTGGAAAACGTCTATGTGTCACGTAGCACTCTTCCCTTTGCGCCACATCATTCATTCACCAAGTGGTATGTCATGTCATGGATAACCAAAAATCAATACAATGAGGTTCGAACTCTAAACCTCATGTCTGGATGATAATTCTCATTACCATCTTAACCAACCACCAATTGTGGTTTATTTCTTCACATTAATTTATAAATAAATGTTAACATGAAGTCTAAACCAACTAAATTTTTATTTGATTTTTTATTTTCTATGGAATAATTTGAAAAAAAAAATAAAAAATAATAATTAGGACAACTATGAAGAAACATGATGTCATGAATCTCATAAGCATCAACTATAGAAATACCTTGCATGGCTGCTTATATCTAATTTGGTGTTATTAATTTGAAGCAATTAGTTCCATTAGAAAACAAATTATATAATTGTAAGATGATCTAATTAAAAAGTTACTTGGCATGATAAATGACGTAGTGTGTCTGTGTAGTTGTTAAACTTGATTGATGTTTTTCACTTTAAGGTATACATGCATTTCGTCAAATATTGAGCTCAAGAAAAATATAAAATTTTAACTATTCAATGTAGCGATCGGGGCATCGGCCGGGCTACACACTAGTTTAAAAATAAAAAACAGGAAAAATAATTAAATGAAAATTAAAGAGCCGCGTGTGCTATTTTGTTGGCTTGTACGATTGCGCCACGTAAGGCCGTAACTCCATAAGGCGTAGTCCCTCGTTGTTTTCCGTATATAGAATTAGCAATTTATAGCCAATTTAGAAATTCACTTATTTTCTGATCCATAACATTAAGAGTTGATAATGAGTAATGACATATTATTATTGGTAATATTTTATTAGGCTCATTTAGCTAGAGTTGTCCATGGTAAAATTTTGACTTACTATTTACAAATTACTTGTTATAACAAATTTTTACGAACCATGTAAACCAACACGGGTGAGCGTCCCACATTGATTAAATTAGTTTTTGGCCCGTTTTATGCACGGCCTATATTTTAAGAAACTCAATTAAAAAAATAGTAAATTGACACACCAAAATGATAAAGGTATAAATGTATAATATGTAGTACTTCACTAAAAACTTTCACTAATAATTTTGATAGTACATAGACAAACTAAAATTTTCAAGATATATTGGGTGGACGCATTACTTTTATGTAATATATTATGAGTTCCCACAAGACCACAAATACATTCTTACTTTCTTAGTTTAGGAGTATATCTTCTTATCTAAGAGGTTTTTTAAAAAAATGAGAATAAGAGAAATATGCTAGTGCGAGTAACTAAGTTAAGCATATGTATTCTTTGGATTAAACCAAAGAAATTAATTCACAAATCTTCAATATGCTAAGAAATTCACCATTGTTTGTTGGATTAAAAACTATGTTTCAGTTGCCAAGTATACATGAAGTTCCGCACCCTACCCTTTGCATCACAATCAAGAAAACTACAAAAAAGGAAAATGACCTAAGAATTAAGAGTTGTTGATCAAGCTAACCAAACATGATATGTCAAAATTCTGGAAAATATCAAAGACTAAACCATAAAGAGTTAGGGGTGTGGTAGTAGTAGATGTTATAAAGATTTCTAAACAAAAATGCATCCATGTTTGCCGGTTTTTTAAGTCGTTTGTAAAAGAACTTGAAATATGATGACGATTGAGGCAAGCCAGGCAACGGGCCGGGATGCAAAAAAGATGCACCGTTGATTTAAATGTGCTAAAAAATGAATATAATGATAACATTAACTAATACCAACCTAATTAGAAGAAATATTTTTCAAGAAACCAACGGGGTGGGCATGAATTAGAAGTCCATAACATAATTTTAACTTCCATCCACCTATAGGAAAATAGTAAAATTCTTCAGAATTAAGAAATTTAGCAAAATAAGTTAGGGAGGAATGTCGGTCTATAAAAAATTGTAAGCATGTAGGTTTAATAAATAGTCAAATTCATTAACCTGAGAATTATAACCATCTGAAACGTTTCTCATTCTTGATTCACCATAACCGCCAATGTATTAATCATTGTCTCTAATTAAATTGTTCTAAATGGTTAAACTAAATTTGAAAAGGGAAAGATGAAATGTTGAGGTTTGGAGACTCAATATGGTTTAACCTTTTAGCTTGCAGAACGACACCAAGCATTATGACCGATTCTATGGATAAGACAACTAAGACTTAGGATTTAGATTGTACTTTGGCATAGCCTAGTCTAGACTCGGATTTATTTATTTTTTATTCGAATAATTTTTTCCTTGAAAACTTTATTATTTTTCAAATTCTTTGCCCATGTGACATTCAAGGTTTAATTAGCATGCTCAGCTTTGGTGCCGAACATCGTCGTCGTAGGAGGCCTAACAACGACGCAAAGAGTTATTTATTTTTTTATAAGTCGCTTTTAGAATCGAGTGCTTTTTCATACGCCCTCGTAGCAATTTTTTTTTACAAAAAGTTTTTTTTTGCTACGTATTTTCTTCATGCGTGGGCACCGAGGCTGCTGTGCCTGACCAAAAGGCCAGGCAGCAACTTCAGCGCCCAGCAAAGGGTGTGAGAAATATCGGCGCCCAACCAGGGGCGCTGAAAATGCGTCCCTGGCTAGTTCTCGTTTTCTGTTTGCGTCTACTTTTTTTGTTTATGTGACTTTGATTTTGCGTGCTTGCCTAATAACGTCCTTTACGCGTTGTGCAGCGTTCGTGGGATTCGTTACGGGCCATCCCGAGCGTCGCTTATTTTTGTGGCGATCGTTCGGGTTTACGGAACACGTATTTTGGTATAACTCTTTGGCCAATTGGTATATGAATGTTTGGGCAATTTTTAAGGTCGTTGGTTTTCTAAAATTGTTTGTTACACACAATCATGCATTTCGCTACACATAACTAACATCACATCATGAGGCAAGATAATAATATGTCATGTAGTTTATGATAGGCTTCTATGGGTAGCATTTGTGCCTGGCTTGGTACCGCTTCTATCGCAGATCCAACACATGCCCCGGTCGAGGTAGTGCCTTCAACAGACGAATTTCGCCCAAGAGGCCAATCACGATGTAAGCCAAGGGGGCATGCACCAATGAGAGGGACCTAATGGGCGAGCGATTGGGTTTGGGACGGGTGTACTACTAGCGAAAGTGCCGAGTGGACAACATTCGAAGCGTACGCACCCCCCGGTTGGCGATGGGTATCCTTAGTCCTAACTCCCTGAGGGAGCCAAGATTCGTTATGCGGTTCAGTCCGTTCACATTAATATGCTGATTTTCAGGTCGTCCCAACTTGATGGGGAAATAAACGCGGGGTAGGATCGTTTCACCCTTCGGCTATTTTGATTACCTACAAGCACGAGTATTTCCTTCACTATTCCCAGTGGAGTCGCCATAGTGAGGGGGTCGAAAAAGCGCGAGGCTAATGCATGACCTTGTCCCTCGTGGGTGTGACGTTTCTTTTTGTCAAATCAAGTGTAATTGGATTTCCTGTGAGTTTATACCCAATTGACTAGTAATATAGGAGTCGCCATTCAGTTTTTAACGACAATGAGAAAAACTGACAAAACCCGGTTATCGTGACATAAAGGGAGTGCAATTATGTTTGACCACGACGGCCGTAGGTTCCCTTGTGATCCCTGGTGTGGGGATCTCTCAACATACACCCGCAAGGTAGAGATTGAGGGTTCGGGGGACTGTAATTACCGAGAGGAGTACTCGCTCTTCGATAACTCCAGAGGCAGGATATCCTTACTAGCTCAGCATAAATAATTGAAGGGACATGCGTTAACTATTAAACTAATCTGAGTTGATTTTAGCAATATGCAACATATAATACTAGATCGATCGCGATTATCTGATTTAGATTGTATTAAGGGACCTAGCATGATAATCCAATTTCCCAAAAGTATCATATTTATTAGGCGTGATAGAACAATCAGATTTAGTTAGTTTAACAGTTCATAAAAAGGGCGAGGAAAGCAATTAAATCATAGAAAAGGGACACATTACGACGCACCCTTGAGAGGTGCGTCACGGTTCTCAGAAAACTAACCACTTTGACTTTGCTATTTCTCCCTTTATTTAACGAATCTCAAGTTATGGGACAGGATACGTTCTGTTCGATTTATGGATCGATTGCGACAGAACGCGTGATCAGTTTTTGCAGCGTGAGGCTTAGGCTTAGGGGTTTAGAGTCAATCAGAATAATAATTGTGTGTTGTGTTTTCACGTCGAACTTGGGGCCATATTTATATAAAAGAGTTCGTGAAAAGATAGAATTGTAGAAATTGATGTTTGGGTCGTTTCTTTGTCAGATTCAGACTCTTAGAATCCGGAGTGTATGAGACTTAATCGAGTCTTTTAGTGCGTATTAATTTCATGACGGAATGCGTCTGGGCCCATTACGAACTCTAGGCTCGTTAGGATTTTAATTAATACGTAACCCTTATTTTCGAATCATATTAGGAATAGGATTCTCTCGCAATTTCTATCTCATTTAGGATTTATGTTGGAGTGCAACACCTAATTATGACAGGTTTCTATCTTTTATGACTTGCCACTTTTAACAGCTACCCATTACGACAATTACTATTTTTAGCAGGTTTCCATAAATAGCAGGTTTCTATAAATAGCAGGTTTTGGGTGAAATGAAAAGGGGTGATCGAGATTCGTTATTTTATAGGAGATGCGTTGTCAAATGGAGATTTATGTTTTCATCATCGAACCTTCCCTTTCGGCAATGGGGAGAAAAGTAGGTGTCTACACAACATATACGACTTGGATAATATTTATATTTCCGATAGGATCCATATTTCCGTTTCCGGCATTATCATCTTTTCCGGAGTATTCATAATTTTCCTTTTGACGATTTCAGCTCCCACTGGAACCGAGATCCGTCGATTCCGAATATCCATAAATGGAGTATTTAACCAACTTAAATGCTTGATCCGTTTACGTACTATTTGTGTGACTCTACGGGTTCAGTCAAGAGTAAGTTGTGGATTAATATTATTAATTCCACTTGAACTGAAGCGGCCTCTAGCTAGGCATACAGTTTACTTGATCTCACTAAATTATTAACTTGCATAATTAATTAATACTGAACCGCATTTATTAGACTTAGCATTGAAAGCATACTTGGACCAAGGGCATTATTTCCTTCAGTCTCCCACTTGTCCTTTTTTTTAAAATCGTTTAATTCGTTGGGCTTCATATATTTGCATTAATTTGGGCTAACGGGATATTTAATTTAGTATTTTATTCGCTTGGGCCGGGCCGCGATTTTTAATTTAATATTTCATATTAATTATCCGGAATAATTATTGGTTTGAGTGGGAGCCACTAAATGAAATTAAAATGAACTAATTATTTTAATTATTTCGTAGGTCGCATTATTTTAATTAAATTCAATTTTAATTAGAATAAAGTCTAAGGATTAATAATTTGGAAATTGATTAATCTTTTAGGACGCGTTTATGTGAACGTGAATTTTAATTAATTCACGTAAATACTTGCATATTAACATGGGCCATTCGTTTTAGCATACGAGTGGATGAATGCGTAGAATATATATTTTATGCAATGCAGGTACTCCAAGTGACTAGTATGGCCAATTTAGGATAGTTAAATACGGTCTGCGTACCGTTCTATCTTTGAATGTAAAGTTTTAAATATGGTCTGCGTACCATGGAAATTTTGATGTAATTTTATTATTTCAAGTATTTCTAAGTTTAGAACTTTAAGTTAGCATTTGAACGAAGATTCAAGACGATTCCAAGCTAACAAGGAGGTGATGAAGATTGGATTCTTCAAGACAAGAAGTTTTGGGCCATACTAGATCACCATTTATTTATGCAATTTAATATATATATTATGCATGAATGTATGAATGTATGTATGCTTTGCATGAACAGGTTGTTTCCTATGAATCGATTAGTTTTATGTTCACTAAATAATCGAACCAACATAGAAACAACTAGGTCCAAGTAATATTGAGTTTTAAAAATTGCCTTCCAAATCAACACTTACAAAAATCTAGGGATCTAAGATAGTAGGTTTACGCTAAAGGGAGGTGCTATTTTAGTTGACTTAGATGGTAAGGCGTCCTAAAGGAGCACGTTGATTGTGGTTGCAACTCAAACAACAATGGCATTAAGTTGTGGCAATGGGATAAATTATGGCATTAATTTATTAACCAAGAGTAATTTGGAGATTACTAGCAATAGGTTTTGCTTACCTAAAATCTTAAACTACTTAAGACATGCTAAAGCTGCTTAAGGATTTAGGACTTTTATGGTCTTGGAATCGTTTCATTCATTTTGGACCATGTTTTTTCTTTTTGCATGAATGAAATGTTTTAATAGCTTTACTGATTGCATGTTTTGCTTTTATTTCAAAGTTATTGAATTGTATGAATGGTTATTTATTGCAAATTCTTTTCGATTGTAGTAATCAAAAATGGCCGCAAACAATAACACTTTCAACTTGCGTTCAATTCTCGACAAAGAGAAGTTGAATGGCAACAATTTCCTCGACTGGCAAAGGAACTTACAAATAGTTCTTATGCATGAGGAAAAATAATATGTCCTTGAGGAAGAGTTACCGGAAGAGGCTGGGCCGGAGGTAACTCAAGCTGCCCTTAATCGTTGGATTCAGGCCAACAGGGATGTCAAATGTGTGATGCTTGCATCCATGAGTCCTGAACTTCAGAAAACGTACATTAACTCGGATGCTTACCAAATCATCTCGGAGTTGAAGAACATGTTTCAGGACCAAGCCAGAATCGAAAGATTTGAGACTCAGAGGTTGATCCTTGAGACTAAGCTCAAGAAAGGAGAACCAGTGAGCCCACATGTTCTTAAAATGATTGGACTCTTTGAGAACATGAGAGCTCTAGATTCTGACGTCTCAAATGAAATGGCTATTGACATCATTCTCCATTCGCTTCATAATGGCTATGATCAGTTCAAGTTGAATTACAACATGAACAGCATGGAGAAATCTCTTACTGAGCTTCACGGTATGCTGAAAACCGCTGAAAAGACGCTCAAGCAAGAGAATAAGCATGATATGCTTATGGTGCGTAAGGGAAAGAACTTCAAGAAATCAGGCAAGAACAAGGGCAAGAAGGGTAAGGGCAAGGCTTCGCGCTCATCCAAGTCCAATGGCGCCGGTTCTGGTAAACAGAAAAGGGCAACTCGTTCTACTACCGACTTTGAATGCTTCTACTGCAAGAAGAAGGGGCATTGGAAGAGAGATTGCTTGAAGAAGAAGGAAGATGAGAAGAACGGGAACGTTGCTTCTACTTCAGGTATGTATGTTACACTATGTAATCTTGCTAATTCTACTTCTTGGGTATTAGATACTGGTTGTGGCTCACACTTATGTTCCGATTCACAGGGACTAAGGAGAAGTAGAAAGCTTGATAAAGGCGAGATGGATCTACGCGTGGGAAATGGAGCACGGATTGCTGCATTAGCCGTGGGAAGTGGGTTTGTTTTGGAACTAGAAAACTGTTACTATGTTCCTAGTATCACCAGAAACATCATTTCCGTTTCAAGTTTGGATTCTAAAGGTTTTAGTTTTCAATTTAAAGACAATAGTTGTTCTTTTTCTTTGAATGGAATGTTTTATGGTTCAGCCATATAAACATAAAGCGCATGGAATTACTTCAACGGAAAGGAATTCTAGAATCATTCGACTTAGAGAAGATTGATCAATGCGAATCTTTTTTACTTGGCAAAATGACAAAGCAACCTTTCTTAAAGGTGGGAGAAAGAGCAAGCGAACTATTAGGGCTAATACATACGGACGTATGTGGGCCCATCAGTACGAAAGCTAGAGGTGAGTTCAGCTATTTCATAACGTTTACGGACGACTTCAGTAGATATGGCTATATTTACTTAATGAAGCAGAAGTCTGAATCGTTTGAGAAATTCAGAGAATTTCAAAATGAAGTAGAGAATCAACATGGCAAGAAAACCAAAGCTCTAAGATCGGATCGAGGAGGTGAATATCTTAGCCACGAGTTTGATGACCATCTAAAAGAATGCGGTATTCTTTCTGAATTGACTGCTCCGGGGACACCTCAATGGAATGGAGTGTCGAAACGGAGAAATAGGATCTTACTCGATATGGTCAGGTCAATGATGGGTCAGGCCGAACTTCCTTTACAATTCTGGGGACATGCGTTGCAAACTGCAGCACTCACACTGAATCGTGCTCCGTCAAAAGCTATTGAAAAGACTCCATACGAATTATGGACTGGGAAACTTCCAAAGTTGTCTTTTCTGAAGATTTGGGGTTGCGAAGCATATGTCAAGCGATTAATTTCGGACAAGCTACAACCTAAATCTGACAAATGTTTCTTCGTTGGGTATCCAAAAGAAACTATGGGGTATTACTTCTACAACAAGTCAGACAACAAGGTATTCGTTGCTCGTGATGGTGTCTTTTTGGAAAGAAATCATATTTCCAAATTGACAAGTGGGAGAATAATAGACCTCGAAGAGATTCGAGACGAACAACGAACTCAGAACTCTTTAGAAGCAGTTCAAGTTGATGAACCTCCAAGGTCTTTAGAAGAGCCAGTGGGAGTAGTTCCTCAAAACGTTGTTGCCCCTCGTAGGTCAAATAGAACTATTTTTCAGCCGGACAGATGGACAGGCGTCCTCTTGACTGAAAAATTAGATGTTCTCATATTGGATAGTGATGAACCTTTGACTTACAAGCAAGCTATGACGAGCCCAAGCTCCATTAAATGGTTAGAGGCCATGCAATCTGAAATAGACTCCATGTTTGAAAATCAAGTCTGGGATTTGGTTGATTTGCCGGATGGGTTCACACCTATCGGAAGCAAATGGGTCTTAAAGTTGAAGAAAGACAAAGATGGAATTGTATACATATACAAGGCTAGATTGGTAGCAAAAGGTTACAGGCAAGTTCACGGCGTTGACTACGATGAAACCTTTTCTCCAGTCGCGATGCTTAAGTCTATTCGGATAATCCTTGCGATTGCCGCTTTTCATGACTATGAAACATGGCAAATGGATGTCAAAACTGCCTTCTTGAACGGTGTTCTTGAAGAGACTGTGTTCATGACACGGTCGGAGGGTTTTGTCGATCAAAAGAACCAAGGAAAGGTATGCAAGCTTAAGAAGTCCATCTACGGACTAAAGCAGGCATCAAGGAGTTGGAATAAACGATTTGATGAAGCAGTCAATAAGTTTGGCTTCATCAAGAATCAAGACGAATCTTGTGTATACAATAAGGTCAGTGGGAGTAAAATTGCATTCCTAGTCTTGTATGTTGACGACATACTGCTTATTGGAAACGACATTCCTATGTTGGAGTCTGTAAAGACTTGGCTCGGGAAGTGTTTCTCAATGAAGGACTTAAGAGAGGCACAGTACATATTGGGCATCAAGATCTATAGGGATAGATCTAAGAGGATGATTGGACTAAGCCAAAGCACTTACATTGACAAAGTGCTAGCTACGTTCAATATGATGGAAGCCAAGAGAGGCCATCTACCCATGTCACATGGCGTATATCTAAGCAAGAATCAGGGTCCCAAAACATCTGATGAGCGTAGAAAGATGAGTGGAATTCCATACGCTTCGGCTATTGGATCCATCATGTATGCTATGATTTGTACAAGGCCGGATGTTTCGTTCGCACTCAGTGCAACGAGCAGGTACCAGTCAGAACCAGGTGAGGCGCATTGGACTGCTGCCAAGAACATCCTAAAGTACCTGAAAAGGACTAAGGATCAGTTTCTGGTTTATGGTGGTACAGATGAGTTGATTGTTAAGGGCTATATGGACGCAAGCTTTCAAACCGACAGAGATGATTTCAGATCACAGTCTGGGTTTGTGTTCTGCCTCAATGGCGGAGCAGTTAGCTAGAAAAGTGCTAAGAAAAGCACTATTGCGGATTCTACAACTGAAGCCGAGTACATTGCTGCCTCAGAAGCAGCAAAGGAAGCTGTTTGGATTCGGAAGTTCATCGAAGAACTTGGTCTTGTCCTCTCCATTAAAGGACCAGTGGCTTTGTATTGCGACAATAGCGGAGCCATTGCCCAGGCAAAGGAGCCTAGGAGCCACCAGAAGTCCAAGCACGTACTGCGGCGATTTCACATACTTCGAGAGATCGTTGAAAGAAAGGAAATCGAGATTTGCAAGGTTGGAACTGACGACAACGTCGCGGATCCATTGACTAAACCGTTGCCACAAGTGAAACACAACGCACATGTAGCAACCATGGGAATCAAGCATGTTGGAGAATGTCTTTGATTTTCTAAGTATTGTAAACACCTACTTTTGTCCCCATTCCCGAAAGGAAAGGTTCGATGATGAAAACATAAATCTCCACTTGACAACGCATCTCCAATAAAATAACGAATCTCGATCACCCCTTTTCATTTCACCCAAAACCTGCTATTTATAGAAACCTGCTATTTATGGAAACATGCTAAAAATAGTAACTGCCGTAATGGGTAGCTGTTAAAAGTGGCAAGTCATAAAAGATAGAAACCTGTCAGAATTAGGTGTTGCACTCCAACATAAATCCTAAATAAGATAAAGATTATGAGAGAATCCTATTCCTAATATGATTCGAAAATAAGAGTCACGTATTAATTAAAATCCTAACGAGCCTAGAGTTCGTAACGGGCCCAAACGCATTCCGTCATAAGGTTAGTACGCACTAAAAGACTCAATTAAGTCTCAAACACTCCGGATTTTAGGAATCCGAATCTGACTAAGAAAACAGCCCAGATCCTATTTTCAACGCCTGGCTCTGGGCGCCGAAATCTTCGGCGCCCAGGCCTGGGCTCTGAAATTACCTGGGACGTATTCTTTCCTAATTCCTCGTGGATTAGAGCTCTACAATTCTATCTTTCTACGAACTCTTTTCTATAAATAGGGTCTTAAGTTCGACGTGAAAAGGACACACAACACACAATTATTATTTTGAGTATAGACTCCAACCCCTAAGCCTAAGCCTCACGCTGCGAAATTGATCACGCGTTCTGTCGCAATCGATCCATAAATCGAACAGAACGTATCCTGTCCCATAAATTGAGATTCGTTAAATAAAAGGAGAAATAGCAAAGTCAAAGTGGTTAGTTTTCTGAGAACCGTGACGTACCTCTCAAGGGTGCGTCGTAATGTATCCCTTTTCTATGATTTAATTGCTTTCCTCGCCCTTTTATGAACTGTTAAACTAATTAAATCTGATTGTTCTATCACGCCTAATAAAGATTATGTTTTTGGGAAATTGGATTATCATGCTAGGTCCCTTAATACAATCTAAATCAGATAATCGCGCTCGATCTAGTATTATATGTTGCATATTGTTAAAATCGACTCAGATTAGTTTAATAGTTAACGCATGTCCCTTCAATTATTTATGCTGAGCTAGTAAGGATATCCTGCCTCTGGAGTTATCGAAGAGCGAGTACTCCTCTCGGTAGTTACAGTCCCCCGAACCCTCAATCTCTACCCTGCGGGTGTACGTTGAGCGATCCCCACCACTAAGGATCACAAGGGAACCTACGGCCGTCGTGGTCAAACATAATTGCACTCCCTTTATGTCACGATAACCGGGTTTTGTCAGTTTTTCTCATTGTCGTTAAAAACTGAATGGCGACTCCTATATTACTAGTCAATTGGGTGTAAACTCACAGGTAATCCAATTACACTTGATTTGACAAAAAGAAGCGTCACACCCACGAGGGACGAGGTCACGCATTAGCCTCGTGCTTTTTCGACCCCCTCACAAGTATTGTTTTAGAACATCTGTTAGATCTATGTTTAAAACAATTGGTTTAACCATTTCATATTTATGAAATTTATTTATTTCATATTCATTTAATTGTGGTTTAGAATTAAATGATAAGTCCATGTGATTCAAATCATTCAAATGGGATGTCAAGATGGATTCTTTGACAAAGAAACACCCATAAGTGAACTTGAATATTGAAGTCACAAAGTATCCCTAATCCAGGTCATTGAAAGGTGGACGACCAATGACTAATGAAGATTAGATTGCAAGTAGATTACTTAGTTCTGTTTCTTGAACTAGAGTGACTGGATGTCAGAATCTTTTGCATAGATACTTATTGGATCTTGTATCGGATTGACCATGAGAACGCTTTAAGAGATTAAAGTCATGTCATAGGTAGTTCTCATTAATGGTGATTAGAAACCGTTCCTCAGTACATGAGCGATGATGTTTGCTCGTTTGAGAATTAGTTCGCTTTGATACTAGCTAAACGTCGCACCGTAAAAGGAGTCTATTAAAGTAGTTATTGGGCGTACTATGAATCAAAGTGAGTGTTCATAGGTTGCAAGAATGGATTATCCTCCTATCTTTGATAGGATATGGTGTTGTTGTGTAACAAGGCCTCTCGGAGAGTTAGATACTGTAAAATGCATGGCCGTGCTCAGAATGGTTAGGCTTAACCTTCTGCAAAAGTTTGACAGTTGAACTCTGTAATCCGAGAAACACTTCTGGACCTAATAAGGATGGCTTGGATCTTACCTTATGTTCAGTAAGTAACACTAAGTGATAAAGGAATGTGGATGCACACTTGTCTGAATGACAAGTGGGAGATTGAAGGAAATATGTCCTTCACCCAAGGTGCATTAAGTCTAATACCAATGTTCAGATTAATTGCGAACAATTAATTCAGTGAGATCAAGTGATCGGAACAGCTAGTTGGAGCAATGCTTCCGATCAGTGAGTTCTAATGGATATTGAACTCACAACTTACTCTTGACTGAACCTACAAGGTCACACCAATGACACGTAACAGATCACCGGATTAAATAAATCGGAAATTCATTTAATAGCTTTTCGGGAATTAGTTGGAAACGTATTATAGGATACGACCTTTGCGAAATCGTATATCGTATCGCGAATATTCGTAAGCTGGGCGACACGAATAAATCGTATCGTACGATGGTGATTCGTCGTATACGAAACGATAAATAATATATCGGAAATATATTAAATCGCGAATACGAAGGGCATCGGAGTTGCCGGCCCGTCGAGCCAAGCACGTAAGCGTGCAAGGCCCAACGAGCCAGCAAGCTCGCGAGCAAGCAAGGCAAGCCCATTGGGCGCGAGCACGCAACAACAAGCATTAGCGCACAGCAGCGACGAGCGAGCAAGGCCCACGGCCCAGCTGCTCGGCGCGCGCGCTGTGGGCTTCGGCCTGCAGTGTGTCGCTGGGCACGCGGGCGTGTGTCCGTTGCTTGGCTCGCACGGCTTGCTAGCCGGCCTTGCTTCTTGCTTGGTCGGTTAGTAAGGTTAATGATATAACCTTACAACCTAGTTTCCAACACACACACAATTCATACACTCAAACCCTAGAGACACAGAGAACTCTAATTCTCTCTGTGCCTCCAAAGTGAGTTCTTCCCAAAAGGAAAGTATCTTGATCAATTGTCTAAGCTACGATTATCAAGACGGATCTAATCGTGTCGGTGAACCAAGTAGAGGAACGACAAGTGGAGTTCTTTGTTCGTGTTCGTTGACAGATTATTGTGGAAAACACGCTTCGAATGTAAGTTTGCTTAATCTGTGCTTTATACATGTTTCCTAGCTTTAGGGATTGTTCCGCACATGTTATTATGTTTAACTGTATTACCCAACAGGCTCGTCATAGCTTGTTTGTAAGTCAGGTTCATCACTTTCAAGTAATAGAACTTCATGGCTCTCGTTCGTCAAAATACCTAAGTACCTTTCCGGTTGAGACCTATATCTCTGCGTTCTACGCGGGGTTACATTTCTAGATGGTTCCTGATTCTCACCAGATTCTTCTAAAGATCTCTGAGTTTCAACCTGAATGTCATCTTGAGTATTCTCTAGAGTTTGTTGTTCGACTCGAATTTCTTCGAGGTCTACTTTTCTCCCACTTGTAATTTTGGAAATGTGACCTCTTTCCAAAAAGATACCATCTCGAGCAACAAACACCTTGTTCTCAGATATATTGTAGAAGTAATACCCTTTGTTTCCTTTGGATAGCCCACAAGGATACATTTGTCAGATTTTGGTTGAAGTTTGTCTGAAATTAATCGTTTGACGTATACTTCACAACCCCAAATCTTAAGAAATACACATTTGGAGGCTTTCCAAACCATAACTCATATGTAGTCTTTTCGACAGCTTTAGACGAAGCTCTATTTAGTGTTAGTGCAGCTTTAGACGGAGTTCTATTGGAAGTTTGGCCTGACCCATTATTGATCTAACCATGTCTAGCAAGGTTTTGTTCCTCCATTCTGACACACCGCTCCATTAAGGTGTTCCGGGAGGAGTCAATTCTGATAGAATTCCACATTCTTTCAGATGGTCATCAAATTCATAGCTCAGATATTCACCGCCTCTATCAGACCGCAGTGCCTTAATCTTCTTGCCTAACTAATTCTCTACTTCACTCTGAAATTCCTTGAATTTGTCAAAGGATTCAGACTTATGCTTCATTAGGTAGACATAATCATATCTACTGAAGTCATCAGTGAAAGTGATAAAGTAGCTGAAACCACCTCTAGCATTTGTACTCATTGGTCCACAAAAATCTGTATGGATTAAACCCAATAGTTTAGTTGCTCTTTCTCCAACTTTAAAGAAAGGTTGCTTTGTCATTTTTCCAAGTAAACATGATTCGCACTTACCATAATCCTCTATGTCAAGTGGTTCTAGAATGCCTTCCTTTTGAAGTCTTTCTATGCGGTTCATATTAATATGGCCTAATCGACAATGCCACAGATAAGTGAGATCTGAATCATTCTTTTTGGCCTTTTTTGTATTTATGTTATAAACTTGTTTGTCGTGATCAAATAAATAAAGTCCATTGACTAATCTAGCAGATCCATAAAACATCTCTTTAAAATAAAACGAGCAACTATTGTCTTTTATTAAAAAGGAAAATCCCTTAACATCTAAGCAAGAAACAGAAATGATATTTTTAGTAAGACTTGGAACATGGAAACATTCTTCCAGTTCCAAAACTAGCCCAGAGGGCAACGACAAATAATAAGTTCCTACAGCTAATGCAGCAATCTGTGCTCCATTTCCCACTCGTAGCTCGACTTCACCCTTGCTTAACCTTCTACTTCTTCTTAGTCCCTGCGAATTGGAACATAAGTGTGAGCCACAACCTGTATCTAATACCCAAGAAGTTTAATTAGCAAGTATACAGTCTATAACGAAAATACCTGAAGATGGAACGACCTTTCCGTTCTTCTGATCTTCCTTAAGCTTCAAGCAATCTCTCTTCCAATGCCCCTTCTTCTTGCAGTAGAAGCATTCAGATTCAGAAGTGGGTTGGCCCACCTTCTTCTTTTCAGACTTGGTGTCGCCAGCTTGCTTAGTTGGGCTGGCCTTCTTGCCACCTTCCTTAAAATTCCTCTTCTTACCAGATTTCTTGAACTTGCCCCCGCGCACCATAAGCACATCCTGCTTATCACTTTTGAGCGTCTTTTCAGCGGTCTTCAGCATAACATGAAGCTCATTGAGCGTCTTTTCCAGACTATTCATACTGTAGTTCATCTTGAACTGATCATACCCGCTATGAAGAGAATGGAGGATGGTGTCTACAGCCATTTCCTTAGAGAACTGCTGATCTAGCCGACTCATATTCTCAATGAGTCCAATCATTTTGAGAACATGTGGACTTACGAGCTCGCTTTTCTTAAGCTTGGTCTCAAGAATTTGCCTATGAGTCACGAATCTTTCGACTCGAGCCAGATCTTGGAACATGTTCTTTAACTCACTTATTATCGTGAAAGCATCTGAGTTGATGAACGTTTTCTGTAGATCTACACTCATGGTTGCAAGCATTAGACATTTTACATCCTTGTTGGCATCAATCCAACGATTGATGGCTGCCTGAGTGACCCCGTCGCCAGCGGCTTCGGGCATCGCCTCTTCCAGGTAGGGGTGTGCAAAAAATCCGGAAAACCGAAACCGAACCCGAAAACCGAAATAACCGAACCGAAAAAGCGGGTAACCGAACCGAAATAATAGGGTTAGGGTCGGATTTTTTGCTTTTAAAAAAATACCCGAACCGAACATGCGGGTAACCGAACCGACCGAAATTATAAAATTTTATTTAAAAGAAATAAAAAAAATATGTATAATTTTATCCATTTTTTCCAATCATTTTTTGTTTACAGTATTGAAAAAATAAGTTACTCAGGCTGATGTATGCATTCTGCTGACTCTTGCAGTCTTGCTAACCTGATGATGAATTGATGATGTTAAATGTTGGGTATTCTTATGTTATTGAATCTGTGAAAATATATAGAAATTGCTACTCTCGTAAAATTTGCTAAGCTGGTGTGTTACAGGTTGTATGCAAATGATTTGGTAAGCTGATGTATGTCAGGTTGTATGCAAATTATTTGCTAAGCTTGATGATGTTTAACATTGACTATATTCTTATGTGATTGAATTAGTTATTGTATACTACGTTAATCAGATATTAATTTGAACTATTACTCGACCGAACCGACCGAAAAAAAACCGATACCCGAAAAAGCGGGTACCGGTATTTATGGATACGGTTTAGGGTCGGCATTTTTGTAACCCGAAACTAACGGTTACCCGAAATAAATTCTTAACGGGTAACCGAACCCGAATTTGCACACCCCTACTTCCAGGACATACTCCTTTTCTTCCTGCATAAGAACTATTTGCAAGTTCCTTTGCCAGTCAAGGAAGTTTTTCCCGCTCAACTTCTCCTTTTCGAGAATTGATCGCATGTTGAATGAATTTTTGTTTGCCATAGTTAAAACTATAATTGAAAAAGAATAAACAAATAAATAACCATTCACAGTTTCTCTTAATAAACTTAAATTCTAGCATTCATGCATAATTTATTATTTATTAAGCATTTTATTCAAGTTATGTGTTCCGGCAGGTGAGAATAAAATGATTCCAATATCCATAAATCATTGAAGAATTAATCACATTATGTATTTAGACTCAATTCTAAAATATTTTAGGTAAGCAAAGCCTTTGCTAATAGTCTAGAAACTACTCTTGGTTGATAATCGTGAGTACACGTCTAAGGTCTTATTAGGTGAACCTATCTATTTTTCCACGACATAAAAGGACTCCTTACTTATATGGTTGAGTTTCACCAAAACTAACATGTACTCACAATTATTTGTGTACCTTACCCCTTTAGGATGAATAAGTAACACCTCGCTATGGCGGAAAACTATTACTAAGATTGATGTAAACGTTATCCAAGTAAGTGTTATTTTGGCATTGCACCTTTTAACTCAATTTTTTAAAGTTTGGAACTTAAGGCTCTTACTATGTTGGTTAGATTTTAAGTGAACTAAAATCCTTAATCATGCAATATAATCAAGCCATAATCTCATGCATAATTAAGACATATTTAAAGCAATAAATAACTTAAAGCATGCATTTGATATAAATGATGGCCCGACTTCATCTTGAAGCTTCAACTTCAAACTCCGTCTTCAAAATGGATTGGAAACTCCGTCTTGAATTTCACCATGGGAGGCGCCATTTTCTTCAAATAGGATAAGCTATAATTAAAACCAATTACAACTATTTGATGGTACACAGACCATATTTAAAATTATAAACTTTGGTGCATTAGACCAATTTTACATTCAAATTAATGGTACGCAGACCATATTTTCTATCCTATTTGGGCCATACTAGTCACTTTCCAGAACCTGCAAAATAGTACATTTACAATATACCATTCACCCATTCATTTATCAATGAATGGCCCACATAGCTGGTTAGTAGAACATATTATGCATCACATAAATATTTGCATCACATAAATATTTGCATCAATTAATCAAGGGTTCCAATAATCTACAAATTATTCAATCCTTATTAATTCTAATCGAGTTGTTTTAACTTTAAAGGAATGTAGACCTAATCAAGAGTTTATGACTAAAACGCTCCCACTAATACAAAGAATTTTACATGCTTTACGAATTTTAAACATAAAATTGTATTTCCTAGTCTAACCGGAAAGTTACAAATTTAATTATAATTTAAAGCTCATATAAATTATTATTTAAATCCTTTAATTTATTTTCAGTTGATTAAATTAATTAATTTAAATTTATTCAAGGTTTTAATTTTAGTAAAATAATTAGTATAAATAAATTTATAATAATTAAATTATTCAAAATTAAATTCCGAGAAAAAAAGTAAATTACGAATTTTAAATTTAATTAAAATCGTTTTTCAACTGAAAAATCAAAATTAAAACAAACCAATCGGGTCAAAATAAGGCCATGGGCTCGCGCCCATGCCTCGTCGAGTCCAACTAGTTGCAGCGCCCAATGGGCTGCTTCAACTGATCGTACCGCAAGGCCCAAGAGACCACGCGCAAACGCAGCAAGCCGAGCAAGCCACGCTTGCGCGCAACAGCTCGCTCGCTGTGGTGAGGCATCCCTCGCTGGGCGAGGCAGCCCTCGCTGGTGCGGGGCAACGCTCGCTGGTCGAGCCAGCTCTCACAGCCCGCGCGCGCGGCCTCGTCTTGCTCGCTGCCTTGCTTCTCTCCCCACCCGCCCACTGCTCGCAGCACGTAGCGCATGGCAGGGCTGCAGCCTTGCGGGCTTGTGCCACGCCCTTGCTCGTTGCATCGTACCGCATGGGCGACGAGCTCCCTTGCTCGCCGTCGCATGCCCGCACTATAGAACACCCACTTAGCGTCCATTGCTTCGTGCGTGCAAGATTCGTGAACATATTTCATAAAAATTAAAACTTTTATTATTTAAATTTATCGACGAATTAATAAATCATATTAATTTCATAAATTTTGGGGGGGAAATCTAACATTTATTATTCAAATTAATTTCCGATCATATTTATTTTCATGGATTCAAATCTAGGTCATAAAATTTTAAAACTTTTCAAATTTTATGGTGGTTTTTAATCATAAGATCCTAATTAAATTGCTAATTCATTATGAAAATCAAATCAAATTCTAAATTATTCGAATTTCAACAAATTAATTACAATTACAAATTAGGTTGTATAATTAACAAGCTAAGGCATTAAAATTGTTAAACATATACAGTAGGTCAATCATAGATTCAAGATTTACAAACAAGAATCTCAAATATTTAATTTAACATCCAAAAAATTCTAAATTTTGCGTTCGAAAAACTAAAACCTCCGAAAAGTCATAGTTAGGCTTCGAATTGGGGAATTCTGGATTCGGCATCAAATTAATGATTGTAGTCAACATTTTAAAACGTCGTTTACATGCGAAATTCACTATAAAATTATACGATTCCGACCATTATTGACTAAACTGTCGAAAATCCTGCGAACATATAATTAAATAATCGCACGAATTTTCTATTAATTACAAAAATCGAAATTAATCACCCCTTTAATTCATTGCAAATTTATAAAATTTAACCATGTTAACTATAATTGAATATGGAATTAATTAGAGGCTCGTGATACCACTGTTAGGTTATGACAAATATAAAACATATATTTCATGCGGAAAAACCATAAAGCCATATTTATATTTCTGATACGATCCATATTTCCGTTTCCGGCAATATCATCGTTTCCGGAGTATTCATAATTTGCCTTTTGACGATTTCAGCTCCCACTGGAACCGAGATCCGTCGATTCCAAATATCCATAAATGGAGTATTTAATTCACTTAAATACTGAAGGAAATAATGCCCTTGGTCCAAGTATGCATTTAATGTTAAGTCTAATAAATGCGGTTCAGTATTAATTAACAAGTTAATAAATTCAGTGAGATCAAGTGAGCTGAATGCCTAGCTAGAGGCCGCTTCAGTTCAAGTGGAATTAATGATATTAATCCACAACTTACTCTTGACTGAACCCGTAGGGTCACACAAATAGTACGTAAACGGATCAAGTATTTAATGGCATTAAATACTCAATCTATGGATATTCGGAATCGACGGATCTTGGTTTCAGTGGGAGCTGAGATCCTCAAAAGCAAGAAATGAATACGTCGGAAACGATGATATTGCCGGAAACGGAAATATGGATTGTATCGGAAATATAAATATTATCCAAGTCGTAGATGTTGCCAGAAACGGAAACATGGTACGTATCGGAAAATATTATTGGAAATGGAAATATTGCCGGAATCGGAAATATCGTCAGAATCGGAAATATTATCGAAATCGGAAAATAATTCCGGAAACGGAAATATTAAATATTTGTTCGAAACGGAAATTAATTCCGGAATCGAAAATATTAAATATTGTTCGTATCGGAAATGAATTCCGGAATCGGGAATTTAATCGGAAGCGTATCGTACGAATTAGCATCGGACGAGGCTCGCTAGACGAAGGCCCAGCACGAAGCCAGGCCGTCGCCCAGCAAGCCAAGCGCAACAAACCACACGCCAAGCCTCGACCAGGCCCAGCGCAATGTATGAGGACCGGGGGTCGAAAAAGCACGAGGCTAATCCGTGACCTCGTCCCTCGTGGGCGTGACGTTTCTTTTTGTCAAATCAAGTGTAATTGGATTTCCTGTGAGTTTACACCCAATTGACTAGTAATATAGGAGTCGCAATTCAGGTTTTTACGACAATGAGAAAAACTGACAAAACCCGGTTATCGTGACATAAAGGGAGTGCAATTATGTTTGACCACGACGGCCATAGGTTCCCTTGTGATCCCTGGTGTGGGGATCTCTCAACGTACACCCGCAAGGTAGAGATTGAGGGTTCGGGGAACTGTAACTACCGAGAGGAGTACTCGCTCTTCGATAACTCCAGAGACAGGATATCCTTACTAGCTCAGCATAAATAATTGAAGGGACATACGTTAACTATTAAACTAATCTGAATTGATTTTAACAATATGCAACACATCGTGATTATCTTGTTTAGATTGATTTAAGGGACCTAGCATGATAGTTCACAAGATATTATCTTTATTAGGCATGATAGAACAATCAGATTAATAGTTTAACAGTTTTATAAAAGGGCGAGGAAAGCGATTAAATCATGCGAAGGGACACATTACGACGCACCCTTGAGAGGTGTGTCACGGTTCTCAGAAAACTAACCACTTTGGCTTTGCTATTTCTCCTTTTATTTAACGAATCTCAAGTTTCCGGGCTTAATTCTTCAGCTACAAGGGACAGGATGTTAGGTTATGATACATATGATATTACATAAATCATGCGGAAACAACCATTAACCCAGGAATACATATTATTTACACATAATCATATAGCATAATTTAGATGCATACTCTTTGTTGCGTGCCTTCCCTAGCTGCGCCCGAACCGAACAAGAACAACTCTTTAGGACTCCAAGTGTCGTCCCTCCGTAGATAGTCCACAGCACGTCCGGATCCGCCTTAAGATTGACCAACTAGAATCGCCCTTAAGGTACTAGAATTTTCGGCACTTTTGAGCAAGATGTGTGATTGAATTTTTCTCTCAAAAACTCACTTTGAATACTTTGAAACTCGTTATAAATTGTGAGCCCAAGCCACATATTTATAGGGGTATGGAAAGGGAATTGGAATCCTATTCAGATACAAATTAATTAAACCTAGAATCCTACAAGAACTCTAATTAATTAATTTATCAAATAGAATTAGGAATTTAATCATTAACCGAACTCTGCACGTTTTAGGAATCGTGCATGAACACAAACACTTACGCACACACACACGGCAGCCACGATGGGCCGCCCATGCGCGTGCGTGCGAGCAGCCCACGCAGCGAGGCCTACGCGAGCTACAAGCCGACGTAGCTCCTGCGCGCGCTGCGCGCGCTGTGCGCGCTGCCACGGCCTGCTGGGCCTGGCCTTGCGCTGGGCCTGGCGTGGCCTTGGCTGTTCGTGTGGCGCGCTTGGCTTGCTGGGCGATGGCCTGGCTTCGTGCTGGGCCCTCGTCCGGCAGGCCTCGTCCGATGCTTATTCGTACGATACGCTTCCGATTAAATTTCCGATTCCGGAATTCATTTCCGATACGAACAATATTTAACATTTCCGATTCCGGAATTAATTTCCGTTTCGAACAAATATTTAATATTTCCGTTTCCGGAATTATTTTCCGATTCCGATAATATTTCCGATTCTGACAATATTTCCGTTTCCGGCAATATTTCCGATTCTGGCAATATTTCCATTTCCGATAATATTTTCCGATACGTACCATGTTTCCGTTTCCGGCAACATCTACGACTTGGATAATATTTATATTTCCGATACGATCCATATTTCCGTTTCCGGTAATATCATCGTTTTCCGGAGTATTCACTTCTTGCCTGTGACGATCTCAGCTCCCACTGAAACCAAGATCCGTCGATTCCGAATATTCATAGATGGAGTATTTAATGCCATTAAATACTTGATCCGTTTACGTACTATTTGTGTGACCCTACGGGTTCAGTCAAGAGTAAGCTGTGGATTAATATCATTAATTCCACTTGAACTGAAGCGGCCTCTAGCTAGGCATTCAGCTCACTTGATCTCACTGAATTATTAACTTGTTAATTAATACTGAACCGCATTTATTAGACTTAACATAGAATGCATACTTGGACCAAGGGCATTATTTCCTTCAGTCTCCCACTTGTCCTTAGGGACAAGTGTGCATTTCCTAATTCCTTTGTCGCTCGATGCTTGCTCTTGAACATAAGGTAAGAGTTGTCATCCTTATTATGTCCAGAGGTGTTTCTCGGTTTCAGAGTTCAACTGATCAAATAGACAGATAATCATAGCCTATGATTCATCCGAGCACGGCCATGCATTTCACAGTTTCTAGCTCTCCGAGTGGCCTTGTACAACTTTTAAGCATCTAATCCCGATTTATGGGAGGACAATCCCAATCTTGCGATCTTGAGATTAGACTTCGTTTGATAGGTGATTACCTGAGCGTTGCCTTTATAGCCTCCTTTTACGGTGCGACGGTTGGTCAACGTCAAAGCAACCAGTTCTCAAACAAGTAATCTCAAATCAATCAGGTATTGAGGATTTAGTGTCTAATAATTTAATGAAATTTACTTATGACAGACTTTCATCTCTTACAGTAAAGTTTCATAGGTCTTGTCCGATACTAGTCTTCCCAAAGTAAGTATCTATGCAAATGATTATGACATTGCCATGTCCACATAGTTCAAGAAATAGAACTACTAGTCATCTTGCATTCTAATCGTCTAACGTTTTCTATGCGTCCAATTTTATAGAAAACTCCGATTAGGGACCATTTTCAACCTTTGACATTCAAGTTCACTTGATAGACATTTCTTAGTCACAGGACTGGTCCTGACAGTCTATCTTGAATATATCGTCAAATTGAAGGGACTCATCATTTAATAAACCACAAATTAAATGGAAAAATGAATTCATTTCATTTATTGTGAATGATTAACCAATAATGTTTTACAAAGATTTAAACTCTAAAACTTTAAAACATTAAATAGAGACATCAAAGCCATTCTCCAATATGCTTGATTCCCATAGCTGCAGTGTGCGAGTTGTGCTTCGCCTGCGGCAGAGGTTTAGTCAATGGATCTGATATGTTGTCATCAGTTCCAATTTTGCTTATCTCGACTTCTTTTCTTTCAACGAACTCTCGTAGAAGGTGAAATCTACGAAGTACATGCTTGACTCTCTGGTGGTGTCTAGGCTCTTTTGCCTGTGCAATAGCTCCGTTATTGTCACAATACAGGGCTATTGGTCCTTTAATGGAGGGGACTACACCAAGTTCACCTATGAACTTCCTTAGCCATTTAGCTTCCTTTGCTGCTTCATGTGCAGCAATGTACTCCGCTTCAGTTGTAGAATCCGCAATGGTGCTTTGCTTAGCACTTTTCCAGCTTACTGCTCCTCCGTTGAGGCAGAAGACAAACCCAGACTGTGATCTGAAATCATCTTTGTCGGTTTGGAAACTTGCGTCCGTATAGCCTTTAACAATTAATTCATCATCTCCACCATAGACCAGGAAGTCATCTTTGTGCCTTTTCAGGTACTTCAGAATGTTCTTGGCAGCAGCCCAATGCGCCTCTCCTGGATCTGACTGGTATCTGCTCATAGCACTGAGTGCGTACGCAACATCCGGGCGTGTACATATCATAGCATACATTATTGAACCAATCAATGATGCATATGGAATCCCATTCATTCGTCTACGCTCATCAAGTGTTTTTGGGCACTGAGTCTTGCTTAGAGTCATTCCATGAGACATGGGTAGGTAGCCTCGTTTGGAGTCCGCCATCTTGAACCTATCAAGCACCTTATTGATATAAGTGCTTTGACTAAGTCCAATCATCCTTTTAGATCTATCTCTGTAAATCTTGATGCCCAATATGTACTGTGCTTCTCCTAGATCCTTCATCGAAAAACATTTCCCAAGCCAAATCTTGACAGAGTTCAACATAGGAATGTCATTTCCGATAAGTAATATGTCGTCGACATATAATACTAGGAAAGCAATTTTGCTCCCACTGACCTTCTTGTATACACAAGATTCGTCTGCGTTCTTGATGAAACCAAAGTCACTGACTGCTTCATCAAAACGTATATTCCAGCTCCTGGATGCCTGCTTCAATCCGTAGATTGATTTCTTTAGCTTGCATACCTTCTTAGCATTCTTTGGATCCTCAAAACCTTCAGGCTGTGTCATAAACACAGTTTCTGTTAAAACGCCGTTTAAGAAAGCAGTTTTGACATCCATCTGCCATATTTCGTAATCGTAATGTGCAGCGATTGCTAACATTATTCGAATAGACTTTAGCATTGCAACTGGTGAAAAGGTTTCATCGTAATCCACACCGTGGACTTGCCTGTAACCTTTTGCAACCAATCTAGCTTTGAAAACTTCAAGTTTCCCATCCTTGTCCTTTTTCAGTTTGAAAACCCATTTGCTTCCAATGGCTTGATAGCCATCTGGCAAATCGACCAAATCCCATACTTGGTTTTCAGACATGGAGTCTAATTTAGATTGCATGGCTTCTTGCCATTGCTTGGAGCTAGGGCTCGTCATAGCTTGTTTGTAAGTCGCAGGTTCATCACTTTCAAGTAATAGAACGTCATAGCTCTCGTTCGTCAAAATACCTAAGTACCTTTCCGGTTGAGATCTATATCTTTGCGATCTACGCGGGGTAACATTTCTAGATTGACCATGATTCTCACCAGATTCTTCTAAAGATCTCTGAGTTTCATCCTGAATGTCATCTTGAGCATTCTCTAGAGTTTGTTGTTCGACTCGAATTTCTTCGAGGTCTACTTTTCTCCCACTTGTCATTTTGGAAATGTGATCCTTCTCCAAAAAGACACCATCTCGAGCAACAAACACTTTGTTCTCTGATGTATTGTAGAAGTAATACCCCTTTGTTTCCTTTGGATAGCCCACAAGGATACATTTGTCAGATTTTGGATGAAGTTTGTCTGAAATTAATCGTTTGACGTATACTTCACATCCCCAAATCTTAAGAAAAGACACATTTGGAGGCTTTCCAAACCATAATTCGTATGGAGTCTTTTCGACAGCTTTAGACGGAGCTCTATTTATAGTGAGTGCAGCTGTATTTAGTGCATGTCCCCAAAATTCTAATGGAAGTTCGGCCTGACCCATCATTGACCTGACCATGTCTAGCAAGGTTCTGTTCCTCCGTTCCAACACACCGTTCCATTGTGGTGTTCCAGGAGGAGTCAACTCTGATAGAATTCCACATTCTTTCAGATGGTCATCAAATTCATAGCTCAGATATTCACCGCCTCTATCAGACCGCAGTGCCTTAATCTTCTTGCCTAATTGATTCTCTACTTCACACTGAAATTCCTTGAATTTGTCAAAGGATTCAGACTTATGCTTCATTAGGTAGACATAACCATACCTACTGAAGTCATCAGTGAAAGTGATAAAGTAGCTGAAACCACCTCTAGCATTTGTACTCATTGGTCCACATACATCTGTATGGATTAAACCCAATAGTTCATTTGCTCTTTCTCCAACTTTAGAGAAAGGTTCCTTTGTCATTTTGCCAAGTAAACATGATTCGCATTTACCATAATCCTCTAAGTCAAATGGTTCTAGAATTCCTTCCTTTTGAAGTCTTTCTAAGCGTTTCAAGTTTATATGGCCTAATCGACAATGCCACAGATAGGTGAGATCTGAATCATTCTTTTTGGCCTTTTTGGTATTTATGTTATATACTTGTTTGTCGTGATCTAATAAATAAAGTCCATTGACTAATCTAGCAGATCCATAAAACATCTCTTTAAAATAAAACGAACAACTATTGTCTTTTATTAAAAAGGAAAATCCCTTAGCATCTAAGCAAGAAACTGAAATGATGTTTTTAGTAAGACTTGGAACATGGAAACATTCTTCCAGTTCCAAAACTAGCCCGGAGGGCAACGACAAATAGTAAGTTCCTACAGCTAATGCAGCAATCCGTGCTCCATTTCCCACTCGTAGGTCGACTTCACCCTTGCTTAACTTTCTACTTCTTCTTAGTCCCTGTGGATTGGAACATAAGTGTGAGCCACAACCTGTATCTAATACCCAAGAAGTTGAATTAGCAAGTATACAGTCTATAACGAAAATACCTGAAGATGGAACGACTGTTCCGTTCTTCTGATCTTCCTTTAGCTTCAAGCAATCTCTCTTCCAATGCCCCTTCTTCTTGCAGTAGAAGCATTCGGATTCAGAAGTGGGTTGACTGACCTTCCTCTTTACAGATTTGGCGCCAGTTTGCTTAGTTGGGCTGGCCTTGTTGCCACCTTTCTTAGCATTCCTCTTCTTTCCAGATTTCTTGAACTTGCCCCCACGCACCATAAGCACATCCTGCTTATCACTTTTGAGCGTCTTTTCAGCGGTCTTCAGCATACCGTGAAGCTCAGTGAGCGTTTTGTCCAGACTATTCATACTGTAGTTCAGTTTGAACTGATCATACCCGCTATGAAGAGAATGGAGGATGGTGTCTATAGCCATTTCCTGAGAAAATTGCTGATCCAGCCGACTCATATTCTCAATGAGTCCAATCATTTTGAGAACATGTGGACTTACGGGCTCGCCCTTCTTAAGCTTGGTCTCAAGAATTTGCCTATGAGTCTCGAATCTTTCGACTCGAGCCAGATCTTGGAACATGTTCTTCAACTCACTGATGATTGTAAAAGCATCTGAGTTGATGAACGTTTTCTGCAGATCCGCACTCATGGTGGCGAGCATTAGACATTTCACATCCTTGTTGGCATCAATCCAACGATTGAGGGCTGCCTGAGTGACCCCGTCGCCTGCAGCTTCGGGCATCGCCTCATCTAGGACATACTCCTTTTCTTCCTGCATAAGAACTATTTGCAAGTTCCTTTGCCAGTCAAGGAAGTTTTTCCCGTTCAACTTCTCCTTTTCGAGAATTGATCGAATGTTGAATGAATTGTTGTTTGCCATATTAAAAACTACAATTGAAAAGAATAAACAAATAAATAACCATTCACAGTTTCTCTTAATAAACTTAAATTCTAGCATACATGCATAATTCAATGTTTATTAAGCATTTTATTCAAGTTATGTGTTCCGGCAGGTGTGAATAAAATGATTCCAGGATCCTAAAATCATTGAAGAACTAAGCACAGTTTGTCGACTTAATCCTAGAACATCTTAGGTAAGCAAAAGCCTTTTGCTAATAGTCTAGAAACTATTCTTGGTTGATAGGTACGTCTAAGAACTTATTAGGTAAACCTATCGATTTTGCCACGACATAAAAGGACTCCTTACTTATATCGTTGAGTTTCACCAAAACTAACATGTACTCACAATTATTTGTGTACCTTGCCCCTTTAGGACCAATAAGTAACACCTCGCTGAGCGAAAACTATTACTAGATTGATGTAAAGGATATCCAAGCAAGTGTATATTTTGGCATGGCACCTTTTAACTCAATTTTTAAGTTTGGAACTTAAGGCTCTTACTGAAGGAAATAATGCCCTTGGTCCAAGTATGCATTCTATGTTAAGTCTAATAAATGCGGTTCAGTATTAATTAACAAGTTAATAATTCAGTGAGATCAAGTGAGCTGAATGCCTAGCTAGAGGCCGCTTCAGTTCAAGTGGAATTAATGATATTAATCCACAGCTTACTCTTGACTGAACCCGTAGGGTCACACAAATAGTACGTAAACGGATCAAGTATTTAATGGCATTAAATACTCCATCTATGAATATTCGGAACCGACGGATCTTGGTTTCAGTGGGAGCTAAGATCGTCACAGGCAAGAAATGAATACTCCGGAAACGATGATATTGCCGGAAACGGAAATATGGATCGTATCGGAAATATGAATATTATCCAAGTCGTAGATGTTGCCGGAAACGGAAACATGGTACGTATCGGAAAATATTATTGGAAATGGAAATATTACCAGAATCGGAAATATTGCCGGAAACGGAAATATTGTCAGAATCGGAAATATTACCGGAATCGGAAAATAATTCCGGAAACGGAAATATTAAATATTTGTTCGAAACGGAAATTAATTCCGGAATCGGAAATGTTAAATATTGTTCGTATCGGAAATAAATTCCGGAACTGGAAATTTAATCGGAAGCGTATCGTACGAATTAGCATCGGACGAGGCCTGCCGGACGAAGGCCCAGCACGAAGCCGGGCCATCGCCCAGCAAGCACGCGCGCCACAAGCCCAGCCAAGGCAGCGCCCAGGCCTACCGCAAGGCAGGCCCAGCGCGCGCCAAGGCCACGGATGCGTGGGCCGCGCTGCGTGGGCTGCTGCTCGCACGCGCATGGGCAGCCCTTGTGGCTGCCGTGTGTGTGTGAGTTTGTGCTCATGCGTGATTCCTAAATCTACAAGAGTTAGTGTATGATTAAATTCCTATTCCTAATTGGATAAATTAAATTAAATAGAATTCATGTAGGATTCTAATTTCAATTAATTCGTATCCTACTAGGATTACGATTCCTTTTCCATAACTCTATAAATAAAGGCCTAGGGGTCATTATTTATACACAAGTTTTAAGTATTCAAAACTAAGATTTTTAAGCAGAAAAATCAGCCAATATTCTTGCCTACCTAACCGAAAATGTTAGAACCTTAAGGGCGATTCTAGTTGGTCAATCTTAAGGCGGATCCGGACGTGCTGTGGACTATCTACGGAGGGACGACACTTGGAGTCCTAAAGACTTGTTCTTGTTCGGTTCGGGCGCAGCTAGGGAAGGCACGCAACAAAGAGTATGCATCTAAACTATGCTAAATGATTATGTGTAAATAATATGTTTCCTGGCTTTATGGTTTTTCCGCATGATTTATGAACTGTCATATGAATCATAACCTCACAGTGGTATCACGAGCCCCTTATTATTTTCATAATCTAAATTGCATGAACATGGTTAAATATTACAAATTTGCAAGAATTAAAAGGGGTGATTAATTTTCGTAATTGTTAATTAATTGCAAATTGCGTTTATTTAATTATACGTACGCAGTTTTTTCGGCAGTTTCTTCGTTACTCGTCCAAATCGAGTGATTTTTGTGTCAATTCCGCATGTAAAAGGCATTCTAAAATTTTGACAAAAATAGTATTTTTCTGCCGAACCCAGAATTCTCAAATTCGAAGCCTAACTATGACTTTTCGAAGGTTTTAGTTTTTCGAATGCAAAATTTCGTAAATTTAAGATGTTAAATTAAATATTTGCGATTCTTGTTGATAAATCTTGAATTTTTGATTGACCTACTGCATATGTTTAACAAGTTTGAATGCCTAGTCTTGTTAATTATGCAATCTAATTTGTAATTATGATTAATTTGTTGAAAATTAGAATAATTTAGAATTAATTTGATTTTCATAATTAATTGTAATTTAATTAGAAACCTATGATTAAAAACCACCATAAAAATTGTAAATTTACGATAAATTTTAAATTTTTATGACCTAGACTTGAATCCATAACAATCGGAAATCAATTGGATAATAAATTTTCGATTTTTCGCCCTAAAATTATGAAATTAATATTATTTATTAATTTGTCATTAATTTTAAATATAAATTTTAAAATTTTATGCGATTCGTTCGTAAAACTTGCACGCACGAAGCAATGGACGCTTCGTGTTACCCTTAAGGGGTGTTGTATAATGCGGGCATGCGACGACGAGCAAGGGAGCTCGTCGCCCGTGCGGCACGAATGCAATGAGCAAGGGCGTAGTGCACGAGCACAAGGCAGCAGCCTTGCCTTGTGTCGTGTGCCACGAGCAATCGACGAATGGGCATGGGCGAAGGGCGAGCCAAGGCAGTCGCGTGTGGGCAGCAAGCGAGCTGCGCCACAACGCGCGCTGCCTCGCACAAGAGCGCGCAGCCTCGCGCGCCCAGCGAGCGATGTCGCGCCCCAGCGAGCGATGGCTCGCGCGCACAGCGAGCGATGTCGCGCGCCCAGCGAGCGATGTCGCGCGCCCAGCGAGCGATGGCTCGCGCGCCCAGCGAGCGATGTCGCGCGTGCGCACTGCGAGCGATAGCTCGCGTGCGATGAGCGCTGGCGCGCGCAGCGAGCACCAATGCGTGCGGAGGCTTGCGATAGGGAAGCAGCAACTATGCGACGAGCGCATGGGCTGCGCGCACATGGCCAGCAATGGCTGTGTGCGTACGGCCCATGGGCGTGCAACGCGTAGGGTCCAACCGGAAACATACAAATTTAATTAAAATTTAAAGCTCATATCAATTTATAATTGAATCCAAAAATTTAATTTAATTTCAGTCGTATTTAAATTAATTCATGATTTTAATTTTAGTAAAATAATTAGAATAAATAATATTTATTATAATTATAATATTCAAAATTAAAATCCAAGAAAATAATTCAAATTATTAATTTTAAAATTAATTAAAATTATAAACTCTTGATTAGATCTACAAATCCTTAAGGTTAAAACAACTTGATTAGAATTAATAAGGACTGAATAATTGGTAGATTATTGGTGCCCTTGATTAATTGCTGCAAATGTTTACGTGATGCATAATGTGTTTTACTAACCAGCTATGTGGGCCATTCATGATAATGAATGGGTGAATGGTATATATTGTATATGTACTGTTTTGCAGGTTATGAAGTGACTAGTATGGCCCAAATAGGATAGAAAATATGGTCTGCGTACCATTAATTTGAATGTAATTGGTCTAAAGTACCAAAGTTATTTTTCAATTCAAATATGGTCTGCGAACC